>NC_138907.1:5001203-6201203 GCF_965231255.1 Vanellus vanellus
TGGGTTTATTCTTTTAAGACAGCAATCTAGCTAACGCAACGCTTCTTCGGTGCTATCGATCCTGTCCGTAGAGGGTTACCCAAAGCGCGTTTTCCTTCGCACGTCACAAAACAAAACTGTACATGATATGTATTACAGGATGTATGCAGCATGGTCGGTTTTGTTTGCTCTCGGGTTTGGGTTTGTTTCGCTTTTCTCTTTTTCTTTTTTTTTTCTCTCCTCTTTTTTCCTCTTTTTTTTTTTTTTTTTTTTTCGAACGGAACTGGAAACAGCGACGTGTTTGCTCAGCAACTAATCAGGGACAATTTAAAAACAGCCATAACATACCATACATGCTGTCCAATCCAAAAATTAAAAAAAAAAAAAAACACAACCAAAAACAACCAAAAAAACCCCCAAACAAACAAAAAAAAAAAACCAACATACACAACATGTAAATTATTGCACAAGAGAAAGGCTCAAAGTTTGCGTAAAATGCAATAGTATTGCCCCGATACAGATCATGCATTCAAACGGTGAGAACAAAAAGAAAATAAACAGGGTGTGCTGGTGACAAGCACTTTCCGAATATCCTTAGCTTCCATGATTTCCATCACAAGGGACTAGAAAACCTCTACGGGGATGCGGGCTGGGGAAGGGATGGGGTGGATGGGGGGGAGAGGGGGGTACGAATATACCTCTATTCAGTTTTTATCTCGTTATTCAAGACTCGATCACTGTGCCATTTTTTCATGTGTTTCTCCAGGGTACTGTACACGCTAAAAGGCATCTTACAAATCTCGCATTTGTAAACGTCCTTTCCCACCTGCCCGTGTGTTTTCATGTGCCGGGTGAGCTTGCTACTCTGGGCGCAGGCGTAGTTGCAAAGCTCACATTTATACGGCCTCTCGCCCGTGTGGCTCCGTCTGTGGACGGTGAGATTACTACAGTTCTTGAAGACCTTCCCACAGTACTCACAAGTGTCGCTGCGTCTGCCCTCTTTTGAGCTGGGCCTGCCAGGGCCCGGGCCACTAATATGGGGGGTGCTCCCTCCGCTTCCCGTGCCGCTGCGGCCTGAGATCCCTCCGTCCAGCTCGCCCGGCGGCGTGGAGAAGCGCAGGCTGCCGTTCTCCGAGGAGTGCTCGGAGGAGGAGGCGAAGGGCGATTGTCGGGAGTCGCCGAAGCTGAGGAAGGGGTCCTTCAGCTGCCGGGAGGCGGCGTAGCCCGCCAGCCACTGGGAGTAAACGTTCTCGGTGTTGGGCATGGCGGCGGCCGGCAGGTCGAACTCCTTCTCCAGCTTGATGCGTTTGGAGAAGGGGCTCAGGGAGCTGGGGCTACCCAGCAGCAGCTTTTTGGACAGGCCTCCCGAGGCAGACTCCCCCGGGGAGCAGCCCCGGCCGTTGACCGCCCCCTCGTCGATGCGGTCGGACTCGCCGGCCACCGAGTCTTCGTCGCAAGTGTCCCTGTGCGCCTCGGGCTCGGGGAGGTGGCCCCGCTTGTGTTTCTCCCCCAGGACCTGGTGGAAGGCCTCGCTGAAGTGCTGCATGGAGCTCAGGACCATGCCCTGCATGACGTCCGGCATCGACCGGCCCTCCTCGCCGGCCCGCGAGTTGTTCTCGTGGTGGCGGGCCGCCTCCAGGCTCATCCCGAAGCCGTAGTCCGGCCTGTCGCTCTCGTTCAAGTCCTCCTCCTCTTCCTCCTCTTCCTCCTCCTCCTCCTCCTCCTCTTCCTCCTCTTCCTCGTCCCCGTTCTCGGGGATCATGTTGGGGTCGTTCTCGCTCTTGAACTTGGCCACCACGGACTTGAGGGCGCTGCTGGCGCTGCCCACCAGGTCGCTGGTGCCCGGCTCGGGGGAGCTGGCGGTGGAGAGCCCGTCGTCCGACTTCACCGTCATGGGGGAGGACTTGTGCATGTGGGTCTTCATGTGGCGCTTCAGCTTGCTGGCCTGCGTGCAGGCGTGGTCGCAGAGGTTGCACTTGTAGGGCTTCTCCCCGGTGTGGCTCCGGCGGTGGACCACCAAGTTGCTCTGAAACTTGAAGGTCTTCCCACAGAACTCGCAGGACTTGGACTTCATGGGCGGCTGGGAGGGAGGAGGAGCGGACTGCAGAGGAGGAAGGGGCGGCGTGGCCAGGAACGGGGGCTTGCTGCCGGGCTGGAAGGGCTGCAGCAACCTTTGCATAGGGCTGGGCCGGCTCGGGGACAAGGGCGGGCTGGAGGTGTTGCCGGCCAGCTCCCGCAGCCTCCGGGAGAAATCCATAGCGGGGGGCTCCATCGCCATGGGGTTCAGTCGCAGCACCCTGTCAAAGGCACTAGGGTGATGGGTGGCCAGAGCCATTTCTTCCGCACCCAGGCGCTCAATGCGATGCGGATCCAAATGGTGCCTCGGGGGAGGGCTAAAGAGGGGCGGCGTGGGTGGGAAACGCCCTTCTCCCAGCCCCGACGCCTCCCTCGAGACCGAGCCGGGTATTCTGAGCAGGTTAAAAGGGTTATTGTCTGCAATGTGAATCCCGTGGAGAGGTGGCTGGGAAGGGCACTCTGCACCTAGTCCTGTTGGGATACCAACCCGTGGCGTCAGGGGGCTGCCGTGCTCGCTTTCTAGGTAGATCCGTAAGCCGTGCGTGTTCTGTGCGTGCTGCAAGAGGAACCAGGCGCTGTTGAAAGGCTGTTTACAAGTCGTACACGTGTAGCTGCTGGGCTCATCTTTACCTGCAAAATAACACAACAAGCAGCGTCAATCTCCGGCCGCCCACCGGCAGGCGAGAGCTCGCCTCCCCACCATCTCCTGCGGGATGCTCAGCTGGGAGCTGGAGAAGGGACGCCCCAGCTCGGGCGCAGGCGGGGGACGGGAGGAGGCGCGGGGCGCGACAGCGAGGTCCAAACCCACCCGTAGCGCAGTACCTCCTCCTGCTTTCCCCAGCCCTGGGTTCAAAACCAAACCCTGGCAAGCAACCGTGGACAAAAAAAAAGCTATAAAAATAAAAAGATGATTAAGTCAACCAAGGCCAGCTACAACTCTGCAGACTTCATGCTGGAAGAGGCTGCTAATGTTTAAACTGGGGATAAAATAAATAAATAAATAAATAGAAATAAAAACTAAAATAAAATAAATCCCTCTCACTCCAGAGAAGCACATACATTGGTTCAAAGCAGCAACCTAAAGCATCGCGACTGCTGGCAACCTGGGCAACATCACTTTATTAGCCTCCTTATTTTGACAGGCTAACGATGGGTACAAAATTAGGCAGCATCTCCTGCTCCTTAGCAGAGGCTCGAGTCGGGGGGGGAGGGGGGAGAAAAAAAAAATAATTTGAAAAACGAAATTAAGTAAAATAGTGTACGGGACAGGGAGAGGGGAAGGCAGAGAGAGCAGCAGCTCCGCCAAGGAAAGAGCTGGAGGGTGGCCAGGAGGCCTGGCCGAGCGCCCTGCCGGAGCCGCATTATTTCTCTCGCACTGAAAAGAAGCTGAGGATGGTAAATGCCACTTTGGCAAGTAGCGAGCTAACTCTATTTCATGATAATTTATTTTTGGAGATAACACGGACATTATAAAAGAGCAACCAACTAATAAATAACTAAACAAAAAGCCGGCTAATAATGACAGCAGAAAGCAGCCCCTTCTAATATATGGCAAAACAAGGGGGATGAATAACTTTTTGAGGGCCATCCACGAGGAAAGAGTGGCGTGAGATATGGCAAAGGTGAGTGCGTTATTATCAATTACTGTAATTTTGCAAATAATTCACTTCCACCCCCCTCCGGATGTTTTTTACTAAATGCTGGTAAACTGAAACCGGAGCTAACGGGAGGATAAAAATTCATTTCCAGCCCAGCAGGTCTCAGAGAGCTGCTGCTTAGTGATATTTAAAAAAAACAAAACAAAACAAAAAAAAAAAACAACCAAACAAACAAAAATCCCAAACATGCTCTTGAGGTTTGAATAAACCACAGGGGCCTTCCAAAAGCAGCAGTGCTTGGGGTGGTACCCGCCCGCAGGGCGTACCCCTGCCCTGACCCAAAATCTACGTTAGGAGGCAACTGCTCCATCGGTACCGCTCCCGGGTAAAACTCTTTACAAGATGCACTGAGAGCAATAGGTTTCCCCTATTTGCCTAATAGGAAGAAAAGGGGAAGGGGAGGAACAATTAAGGCAGATTTGGAAAGAAAACACCGCTTTATCTGTGCCTGTCTTGTTTCACATCTCACTTGGGAGGAGGGGATGAAAAGCTTCGTATGGGCATTTTTGCTATCCGGCGAGCTGAATGACGATTCGGGGATAGGAGAGACAGGCAGCACAGCACGCAGTGGTGCCCCTCCGGCGCAGCTTTCCTCCCTGCCTCCCGGGCTCTGCAGTTATTCTATGTTTGGCCTGAGAAGCTGAATCTGGGGAGTAAAAGGAGACTCGATTGTCTACGGCAGGCATTTAACACTTTAATCACTTTAAAAGCCCTTGGAATAATATTTAACATTTCCTCCTGAAGTCGGCGTCAGAATAAAATGCGCTGCGGTGTTTAGCATATGCCAGCCATGCGAGTGCAGATAAATACTCAAATCTGCTGAAATCAGAGGGAAATTCAATTGGACTTTCACATTCCTACGCTCATTTGTGAGCTCGGGAAAAAATCTTAAACGGGAAAATTTCACCTTGCTCCGCCGTAATGAAGTGGAAGTTTTTAACACCATGGTAGGAGCTAACAATGTAACGCTACCTCGCCTCTCTACCTTATAGATCAGGTCAGAGAAAATAGCATTTTATCTTATAATGAGGATACAACATTGAGCATTCGCTACCACATTTTAGTATTCCCATCAACTAGATATTCCAGATCATAAGGGCAGCTCGTGTAATCATAATGTCAATGAGAAGGGCTGTTACGACTGAGACTAAAGATTACATGGAAAAAGCTGCTTTGAAACTGGTAATTATTACCAGTCCACTAATAGCAAATGATGCATTACAGTTTCACCATATAATCTGTATTTCACTCAGCTCCTGCCAGTACGGCCTTATTATATTACAGCACTCACAAATTCTAAATTCCTAAACTACAGTCATCAATAAATGTGTTACTTGCCATAATTTGCAAAATTACTTTGTTCATAACATCTTCGACTGTTATAAAGACTGGAATTGATTTCCTGCATGGCAAAATTAGGGCTACATTGATTTAGTGGAGTGTAAAATGTAATATTATTCTTCATTTGCTTGTCTGAAAAACGAGTTTTCAATTCACCATCCGCATTTGGTAATCAAGATAATAATTTAAATTTAAAATCGTGTTTATGTACAAAACTTCCCCAAACAACCCACCATTTTCAAGGGAGCAACGTAAAACCAGGCAATAAAATAATGCAACGAAACAGTTAAAATCCACCAGCCATTTGCCTCCACCTCCTGCTTTGAAGAGACACGATTTCTAATTTGTCTATTAGTGCTTGATTAATTATGAAGGCTATTGACTGACCATATCACCACCTAGAGATAGGTTCCAGTCTGATGCAGCCTTGCCAAACTGCAAGAATTATGGCACTCATCCACGCATTGCCCGCCAGCAGCGAGACGGGTCCTTAGACCGCCGCAGCAACCCTTGGATGTGGAAGGGACTCACGTTTCCTTCCTCTCGTCCCACCACCTTGCTTTGTGTTACAGCGTGCAGGTCCCCCCCAAAAGCTGGACAGGATTGTAGGACCCGACGGCTGCGGATCCACTGATGTCTCCTAGCTATGGGCCAGCCTCTACGTCCACACGGGCTTCCCAGCTAAAGCATCGTGGCAAGACCACAGACAAGCGAGGAAAGCACAGGAGGGAGATGCAGTAGCCAGTGCTGGCCAAGGACAGAGCTGGAGAAGGTTCCCAGGGGGCTCTTTGTGCCTCATCATCCACAGGGCCAACGTGATGGGACGTGTTATCCAAAGCAGCGCTGCGATGCCATCAGAGCTTTCTTTCATCTGATTTCCAAGAGGTTATTGGGAATCCCTCAGATCAAGATGAGAAGAAGGTCACTGCCAAACCAGCCCTCCTCGGCCACCAGCAGTGGTGCTGGAGCACATATCCCCGGCTGCTTCACATTGAGGAATTTAGGGGCGAAAGCGACCACCAGCTCTCACTCTCTGACCTTTCCTGCATTACGTGTTGCTCAGTTGTGCTGTGCCATGGCCAATATGATGTCTGTGTAAAGGGTAACCTCCTCCAGCCTCGCAAATAGTCTTCAGGGCAAAGCGCAAAATCCCAGTGAAAACCATTCATACCAGCTCAGAAGACAAGAACACCCGCGGCTTGCCACTGCAGTCAGTTCCCACAGCTAACCACGCTCACAGACATGTACTGAGGTCCACCTGAACTCCTCCAGTTCCAACCTCTACCCATTCTCCTCTTCTGTTGAAGTTTTTTTTTTTGGCCAACACACTGAAGAGCCCCTCAGTACGCAACATGCCCCCCCACGCACACCAAGGGTACTTGTGCACCCTTAAATCAAGGTATGCTTCAAAATACAGCTATTTTTCCATCCTGAAGCCACCCCTCCATCCTCCTCTACTACACAAGGACAAGCCTAGCCCTTCTCAGCACAGCATCATGCCTGGGAAGGAGTTGGTTTTCTGCCGAGCCTCCCACAGAGCTGCTGCCTTCTGGGGTACGGCACCCTGGATCTGTACGTACGGCCACCATTCCCCTCTTCTAGCCGGGCACCACGGCAGGTTGTACCCAACCGTGCTCTCAACACACCCTGCTTGACAGTCTTTCCAAACCACCCCAACAAAGCCATTCCTGTTGCTCTTCATCTGTCCATCCACCTTTGTTTTATCCGCAGCGCTAATCAGTCACAATTGCATATTCATTTCTAAATCACTACCACTGTAGCTCTCATCAGCTCCTGCTGACCTCTCCCATCCACCGATGCTTCTCCAGCTAAGACCCCGCGTTCCCAAATCTGTTGGGCAGCTCTTAATCGCCCATGCTAGCGATACCGCCCAGTGCTCGGTCTTCCTACACACAATGTCACACAGCGCCGCATCCAATGCCTTGCAGAGTCTATTTCATCTACATTTATCAACCAAAGTTGTCATCTGGAAGAATGAAATCAGGTTTATTTGACAAGATCTATATTTCATAAATCTAAGTTGAGTGGCATGAATTATATTTCTATCCTTTAATTCTTTATCAATTGAATCTCATATCGGCTCTTCAATTATTTTGCCCAGAAGAGATAAGCAAAGTGTTGCCAACTCTCCCAGTTACCTCGACCAGCTCTTGATGGCATTTTCCCAGTCCATAAGCTTTATTAAAAAACAGCATCACAAGCCAACTCTTTGGGGAGTCTTGGGTGCAAGCTGCCAGGGCCTTTTGATTTAAAAATATGTATCTCCCTCAGACCTTGTATAAAATCCTCCTTGGCTACTAATGAGCTAGAAGAAACGTTATCACCCACCTATGATACAGAAAGGTAACACTGCTGCTTTCCAGGTCTACAGCAGAAATATTTATTTAAAATTTCTACATTACTGCTTCTTCCACTCATCACTCCTAGGGTTTCTCTTTTCTCCAGGACCCTGAGAAGCTCTCCTCTTCTCCACGTCTGTGCCAGGCACAAGCTTTCCTCGGCATCTTCAGCTTCCCTGACCAGTTCTCTACCCATCATGGTTTCTCACTGCAATTGACTGCTATCTATTCTCCATTTTTTTAATTGTCATATATTGATTTTTTTAACATCTAATTGCTGTTCTCATCTCACCACTGAAGCGGGTGAAGTGGGTTTTGGATTTGGGCCAAAGTTGCCCTCTCCTTCCTGGACAGCTCATCAACTCTTTACAAATAGCTTCCAATTACCATTCACATTTTTGCCTGTACATTTTTCTTCCCACTCAATTTTACTGCTCATTTTCTTCGTATTTGGGAAATTACCCCCTTAGGAGAATTACAGGGGGATACCATGTACCAAATACAAACATGGGGCCATCACAAAACCCGACTGGTCTCACCCAGTGAAGTCTCAGCCACCATTACATATTTATTCCTTCTCTACATGCCAGCCAGCAAAGGACTAGTGACAGGGCACAGCATTTCACTACAGCACAAATGTTTAGTGATTCTCAAGTTATTGGCTCCTGCCAAAAAAAAAGCAGCAGAACAGCTCTTGCCTGCCATGCCCCCAAAAGAAGTGATTTAACCAGTGACACACAAGTGACAGATTTAGCTTCTGATCCGAAAAATGTTAACAAATGAGTGGGATGGATATTGGCATTTGAGTGCCTTTAAGGGCAGTTGGCACAATTACTCAGTAAAATATGAAGAGGTGGCTGCTTTCAGCATTAAGGGGCTTTTTTAATATTAAAAAAAAGCCGGTTCTTCTGTACTGTGCTCACAGATACACCTGGCATGCTCGAAGTCTGAATCAAAGCAAGCCAACATCTCCAGGCACAATATAGCTGGCTCCAAGCGAGACCCACAGCCGTGTCCACCAGCAGCAAAGCCAGACAAGATGCTGGGGTGAAGACCAGCTGGGAGGAGAAGCTGTCAGCTAGATGCCACTGCTCGGGGGGGGAAGCATTTCTGGAGCTAGGCATGCAAGTTCAGGCATTGCCAAGTGAGTAATGGAATAATCTGCAAGCGTGTGCCAATGTGCTTTGGAAGAGCTTCCTTCGTTTCTCAAAAGTCAGGGCTGGATCCAGGAAAGCTGCTCGCCGGACACACCAGCACTTTACAGAAGAGCAACACGGAAACACCACGTGCAGCATCCTCTCGGTGCCCCTGTCTGGAACAGGCAGCCCATAGCACAGGACGTTGCTCGAGAAGCACCAGCAGATTAAGGAGCGAGGTATTACTATCCCATGGGTTTTATCGCAGGGCATCACACGGGCTGCACGCAAACACGCAGCATTTAGAGACACCCCAGTTTTCCTAGTGTTTTCACAAACAAAACTGTGGCGAAAGCAGTGACAATGGTGTTTGCAAGGATTTCATTCACAGCCGCAGATTCACTCCCTCGGAGAAATCCCCGTGCCAGAGAAATCTCCGAGCAGACCAGGATTTGGCCCTCGCTGCCCGGTTGGCCCAGCCCTTGTTCTCAGCAACATTTCTCCTCGAGCCAGCACCACCAACCTTGATGGCTACGCTCCTGCATTTTCCTTCACCTTCCCCAAAAAACCCAGCACGTGTAAGCAAAGCCAAGGTGTCTTTACCGGCCTACCTGTGCTTATGGAGCATGTATGTACCTTTTGCTATCAAACTGCAGAACACAAAAGTTAACAGCGACTCAAACACCTGCAACCTGCAGCAGGCACCCCCCTCTCTTCTGCTCACCAGGAAAAAAATTATTGGAGGAACAGCCTGAGCCAAACCCAGGAACTTCTTTATTCAGCTTTAATGTCAACCGCCTGCTTGATTTTTGGACTGATAAATTTGGAGTTGTTATGGTATTTAAAGGGGGGAAGGAAAAAAATTGAGTTAATTGTTACCACTTGTACTTGATTCAGTTCTTCTCCATCTGGCTTGTCAAATATCTCCTTTTTTGTTCCCCCCCCCCCCCCCCCCTTTCAGAAATCCGTGCTGTTGAAATTCCTTTCAACCGAAAACTAGAGGAGTGAAACAGTTGGGACGCAGGACGCGATGCAGGGTCAGGAGATAAGTGGGTCCACTCCATGCCTGCAGCAGCCCACCTCGCCCTTGGTAAGAAATAACTGCTTTGTCGTGACTCACCTTTTCCTGGTGGTCGGGAGCATCAGTTTAGACGGGAAACTGTAACTGCCCAAACATATTTTTTTCCTTCTTGCACTCATTCTGCCTCACGACTCTCCAGATTGCAAAAGGCGTGTTGTTAACCTGGTCCGTCATTAATTGGTCATAATACCTGTTAGCACTATTAGCATCAGCATTGTCGCTGTTGTTGTCATAATGATTGTAATAATAATAAATAACAGCAGTAGCTGCCTTTATTTACAACAGGGTACTTTCTCTCTAATCTTTCCTCTTTATCACTAGATGACTCGGACGCAGAAACACTGAAAAAGAAAAACGTCCCCGAAACTCTCTAGGAAATGACGTGGCATTGCTTGTGAGACGAGAAGCACCATTGCTACTGTGCATTTGAAAAATAAAATTTTGCAAATCAAGTCCACATTGTTGATGAACAGGCCTGACGGCAGGTCCTGGGAACAGCGAAGTTGCGAAAACATAAAAAATCTCGATGTTTTGCTTTGCGGGATCCTCACCACCCCATTTGCCATCTTTACCAGCCTTCCCTTATCTATGACTTACTGATACATTTATAATGACGATTATTGAAAACATTTCTGAAACCAGTTTTTTCTTCCTGGATTCTTTTTTTCTGCAAATTCAAACTCCTTAAAATCATTTTAATAAAACTGGCAAAATATCTTCTAAACCGAGTCTCAATAATGCCATTTTTTCATTGCACCTCCTTTTAAAAGCCCCTCTTTTAAAGAGAGGCCAGGCCAAGATGCTAACGCCATAACCTAAACTTCAAAAAGCATCTCAAGCAACAGCAATAATTAAAACAAAGCTACGGCTGGCATTGCCTTGCCATTCAAAGACTTAGCCTGGAGTTAGGAACTCTGGGAATTCACCTTTTTCTCCCAAAGCTAAATTTTCCACAAAACAGAAGTTTTTAGGGCCTGAGGAAAGAGCGAGTGGGAAGGGATGGGAACAGGGAGGCCAGTTCCTCCCTGCAAAAAAGCAACGTGCAGCATCCTTGGCGGGGAGACACAGGCAGGAGCGGGGAGGGCTCCATGCACAGCCCAGTGGCCGGGCTCCTCATAACCCTGGGGAACATCTGGCCCTTACAGGAGAAGTGCAAACTTCACGGATGACCGTTTTGGTTGTAGCCTCAACATATATTGCGTATTTACTCATCCTTCTAAGCAGAACCAAACCCCTAACACCTAGATTCCCCTCCAGAAAAATATTCAATTAACATCAAGCAACAAAATGCATGGTCGCTGGAGCCGCAGCAGGGAAGAACGGGGTGCTGGGGTCCCACTGGAGCACGCCAGTGCTGCCAGACGTACTGGCGTGACCTCAAAGTCTGTCACCATTTTCAAGGCGATTACGATTTGGACACCAAAAAAACCTGCTTCGAGCTCCAACTTGGCAAGTAAGGTATCAGGCTGCAACTGATTTTGTGCTTTTTTAAAACTTAAGGGGGGTGGAAATCTGTCGCGTCTTGATTAGCGAGGAACAGAAGAAAGCTGCCATCGGAAAATAACGCTGTGGTTGAAATTCAGCTTTGAATGAAGTTTTACAAAGAAACCTCTCAAGCAAAGAAGACCTGATCATGCGCACATATGCACCCTATACACCAACGCTACGGGGATGAAGAAATAAGGTGTTGCAGACTGCAGCATCGCATGGGTAGTAGCTCCATTAACTTCAAACACCCGTGGCAGGACCTAAAGGGCGAACTATACGGCTTTGTCAGCCCGGTAGGAGGAACGTCTCACTGATACCATCTCGTTTCTCTAAAAATATCATTAGCGAAGTCACCGACATCCCGGGTGCGCAGGCTTCCCCACCTGACTTTTCCAGGGCGCCTCTCCCGAGTGCAGACACGGGGACTGTAAATGGACTCAAACAGCAGTAGCATCACTGGGATGACACCTGCTAAATCAGGTCCTCTGGATCTACCTGGCACCAGGTATGGCCCCTGCTGGCAGGTCCACCTGGGTCGTGGCCCACCAAAGACCAAGCCTCACCTAAGCTCTGCCCTGACAAGAGCATCAAAGCCCTTTCAAAGCCTAACCCGACTATCCGGTAAACAATACCTTGCCTCAACGGTCCGTAATTACGCATTTACCCAGCGGCTGCTGGGGACAATCAAGTCAATAATTCACTTTTTAAATGCAGTGTTGTAATTATCCAGCTACAGAGAGCTCCCAAATCATTTTATTCACTCTCATACACCTACATGATGAATTGTTTCCTTTTCTACTGTTTTCTCCCCGCTCGGCAGCATCTGAAGAAAAGGCAGAGCGCGCTTCAAAAAGTTTCTTGCAAAGGAAAGAAAGGAGATGCTCTAGCAAGACATCCCAGGTCATCCCTGCCGGTGTGCGGCGAGATGCAGCACGAGACTCCCAAGCCCTGGCAAATGCCAGCAGTGGGGTGTTTCTCCAGGTTTGTATTGCAGCGTTAGCATTGCCCAGCCTTGCAGCCGGCACCCGGCACGGGTGAGCGTGCGTCATGGACGCTGCTCTGCAAGGCACACCGTATACGAACACATCTCTTACATATAGAGACTCTCAGCCATGACGCCAGGATGCTGCTTTCTCGAGAAGAGCCGCTAATGCTTGGTGACCCAATTAGCGCTGTGGGACCTCGCTGGAGGACACGGCGGCTCTACCACGCAAGGCACTCCTAGAGAGCTTGAAGTGCACTGGCATTTTGAAACGGCTGTTAGCCCACTCCTAGGGAGAAACAGGGGCTGGCACCTTCCCACCGCTGCTCACCAGCAGGCACGCTGCCGCCGGGGCACTGCTGGGCCGTCGGGTCTCCTCATCACCTATGGTTTTGCTTTATTTTTACTGCATTTTGCATATTAGCATCTTCAGTTGACGTGCCGGGCTCTGTAAAGCACATACACTTTAAACCATCGCCTTGTAGAGATGTGGTGGCCCCTGCCATCCCCCCTTGGCCATTATCACCAGCCAGGCACTGCCGAGGTCCTCTTCTCCATCCCACAGCACACCTGCTCCCACTAGTGCCTTGGGCAGGGTGTCGGCGGAGCCAAAAAGCTCCAGCCCTCAGCCAAGTGATGGGTGTGGGGATGTGCGTGAACAGGGGCTCTCCTCGAGAGCCCCATTCCACCTTTTCCTTCCCAAAACGGATCCTCTTCAGACTCTCCTCTTTCCCAGCCCTCCCCTTTGGCTCGCTTTCCTCTCGCTTTCAAATTAATGATATTTAGCCAGCAGCAAACCATCCTGACAAAGTGGGTCAGGGGAACTACAGGTCCCCCCAAACGACACCTCCGCCTGCAAATCACCTGCCAGGAAGGCAAAGGTTTATTCTGTCCCTGAGCAAGTTCAATGTCACCATGGAGTTGCAAGCACAGCAAGTGCTGAACCAGATCCTACGACGTTTAGTTTCATAACTTGCACAAGTGAGTATTAGTAGAATCGATAATATATATATTTTCCCCTCCCCGCTTTGCAAATAGGACCAAAAGGTGTCGTAAAGTTGTCTGGTCTCCTCCAGTTTATTCTGTCTCCTCTCCATCGTTGAGATATCCTTGAAGTTGAAAATGATATAATACTCCGAATTTCTGGAGTTTGGAGGATGTAAGACTTGCAAGAATTGCTACAGCTTTATTGCGTTCTCAGGGCACAGAGAGTATTTACCATACATACATCAAGTCAAGGAATGCAAAAAGGGCATACGAAAATTTGGCGCTTCGAGCTCAGGAGTTTAAATTCCCAGAAAGGCAGATAAAGAGTGGATTTTCTTATTTATAGATTTGCAGATGAAATCCAACAAAATCAGCCCTCCCCCCCCCTTAAAAAAAAAACAACTCCCTCCTTTATGTCAGTAAGGCTGATTCAATTTCCAGGCTTGCAAGGTCTCCTCTCGCCGAGTATTACCCGACCCCAATAACACACACTGTTCCAAGGTTAAGATCTGTTTCCTTACAATAATGCAGAAAGCTGTTGTTTCAGTCGCGGCTGCAGAATTCAGCTTTGAAGGACAGGTTAGTACCACACTACATTTAACTGGATTCAGTTCATCTGATTATACAGTGCCTTGCTTTCTGGAATATGTAATCATCTCTTTCTGATGACATTTTAAATATCCAACTAGACAAATAATTGCAGCAATAATTGATAGCTGAGTCAAGCTGGAAGATTATTGATTGGCACAGTACCCACTGAAACAAATGTTCATCTTTCAAACATTACAGTGAGGATGCTTAAATCTAACTTTTGCTGATAAATGATAAAAATATGATTTACTGATAAAACCACCGGAATAGAATATGTACTTCAGGATTTGATTACCTGGTGAAATTTTTCGAAGAAAAATTAGGCATCAGGATTTATATTCTATTTCACGTGAATAATTGCCAAGATATGGATAAGCAGTTGAACATAAACACACACGGAGCAGTCTTAAAGAGAGGCTGATTAACTCTCTACCTTCCTCGGTGGTATTTATCGGTTCCTAATCACTGCTTATGTAGGATTTTATCCTGTCGCCTTCCCGAGGACGCCTCGCGTGGGTCTCATTACTGGCAATGGTAGTTACAGGTCGGGAAAGATCCCCCCGTCATCTTCCCAGCAGCTCGAAGCCCTCAGTTTAAATGTGCATATTCTTACTCTGCTGTGAATGCAGCTGAAATGAGGGTTTGATCTCATTTGCCACGGTGTAAATCAGGAGCACCAGTGCCCAAATCTGCAGCGCTGCATAAAAGCAGCGGGAGGGAGGTCAAGATCAGGTGCATTTGCAAGCTGCATTCGCTACCTTTAAAGCTGAAATAAAACCACTTTTGAGCTCTTATTACACAGGGGTCTGTTTAAACATGGGTGTCCTTCTAATTATGAAATTCCAGACCCCGCAGCAGCGCTTATACATCAGGGGGAGAGAAAGAGGGGAATTTCTGAAACTTACTGATTAGAAAGCAGAGCGAGCGGCCGCGGCAAAGGATCGCGTGCGGGGAAAGGCAAGCGATGAGCTGCCTAGTTAGGGGCAGAGTAGCCATCGCAAGGCAGAAGCCTGAAATTAAGGAAAAGCGCCAGAATATTTGAGCAGGGAACAAAGAGCATAAATTCCAGAGTAAGAGATGAAAAATGCACTGAAACGTTTTGAAACGGAGCCATTAGGAGCTGATTGAGTCTCGGAGCTACTGTTAAAAATCAGCTGCTTGTTAGATGCGGCGATCAGCTGAGCCCTGACACTTAAGGCATACGAGGGGGCTTGTCGAGCGGCTTCGCTCTAATTTAGAGATCCTCAGTTAATTAGAAAGCCCTCAGATTTTCTGCAAATGCAGGTCGCTATCGACAGCTCGTGCTTTTGATGCTTTCCAGGTGACAGTTGCCGGACTGACCTTCCCGGCGCTGGCAGGGCTGCCCAGACCCTCGCCGTGTCGGGGAATTCAATCACCGCTGCCAGCGCCGGCGGGAAGTTACAAGTATGGCTACTCCGCTCCTACACGCCGTTTCCTCCTCTGAAACAAACCCTGATGAAATCTGCATTTACTTCATTCTATAAATAGCTCCAGCTCTGAATCATTTTTATTTCCCCCCCCCCTGCCGAGTGGATGTCACAGCCAGCCCAGGCCTTTGGGGTGGGAGTTTATTGCGGGCAGCACTAGCAGAGGTTGGGCAAAGAGAAGTTAAGTGCTTCACGGGGGACAACCTGCCCACACCGAACCCATGGCCTCAATTTTGGGAGAGAAACCGCCGTTTGAGATGTTCGTTTCCCCGATACCTACAGCAGGTAGTGGTGGCTGCAGGGGACGGAGCCCCTGTCCCGGGGACAGCGCTCCCCGAACTCCCCCGAGCACCCAGCACGCCCCATCCCATAGGGATGCCTTTCCCAGCCACAAGCGAGGTCTGGTGATGCTCTCCAAGTAGAAACCACTGATAATATGCAATGCAGGGCAAATGCTAACAGAGGCGACCACCGAACAAAATGAGGCTTGTTTGGAAATGCAAGGAAATGAGTGGAAGTTACAGCGAGAACCCAAAGGCAAGATGACAGACCTGCAGTCACACAGGGAGTCGGCAGCAGACACTAGAAAATTAACTCTCAGGAACAGTCTAGCATTGGCAGGGAAATGAATGAGATGATCTAAGAGATATTTTCCACCTCTAATAGGATTTGATGATGATTTTGCATAGGCTTTTGTGCTAGCCTGGCTTTTGATAAAGGCATGGTGTCTCTTTTCAACCCACATGCAAGGGAGAGATTAATAAGTTGCAAACTCGGCCCACCTCGGCTATAAATGGTTCCTGTGCCTATAGGGGGAAAAAAAGCCAAGCAATGACTGAAAAAAAAAAAAAAAAAAAAAGCCCAGTGAACTGAGTGAGGTTAGTGCTTTTACACCCAAATCTTCAGTTATTAAGAGATTTAGAAACGAGAGAAAAAATCTTCTCCGGTATCCAAAAAAGCATCAGTTTAGTCGCCAGACAGGGCAGCGATGCACAAACCGCGGCCAGTTTAGAAGCACCAGATTGAGACCTCTCCAGGGAAAGCCCCGCTGGGGGCTGGGGGATGCAAGGAGAGAGAATTTAGTAATTAGGCTCCAGCACATCTTGAGGGTCACTTTTCCCCCATGCAGGAGAAGGGGGCAGAGCCACCGGCAGGTGAGGACAGCATTCATTCGGGAAGACCAGGCGTGGAGACATTGCCCACTCACGGCCTCAGATCAGACCAGAGGGTAAGACCAGAGGACTGGCCTCCGAGGATGGATTAATACAGCACTGGTGGTAAAGAACAAAATGGAAACAAGTTTTTAAGCATACAAAATGGACTGCAGAGAATCCCATCTTTCAGCGAGATAAGCATTTTCTTACAGGAAAACGCAATTAAATGTTGTAACTGCCAGCGCTTAGATACCAGTAACAGGTAGCAATAAAAAAACCCTAACCTCACCCGATTAAGTCAATAGTCTTCTGCGTAGTCTACGTGGTCATATCATGATACCCTTTCTCAGGACAAACGGGCTTAACTCCATGGGCTGTTACGCTCTTATTTCTCAGCAGGAAGATTTGGGGATCCAGGCCCTGCTCTTTAGCATCATTGGGACTAAACTCGGAGCCTTGCCGCTGTCTAACCCTTGGCGTTAGGCCAAATGAACGTGGCTGCCATTCAGGAGAGAACCGCTCTCCTGTTCTTCATCCACGAAGTCTTCCTTTTCTGGCTCTTCACCTCTTTACTGTGACAACGCATTGGATAAGGGGGCTGGGACCTCCACCATCCATCTGCTTATGCTAGCTAAGTCAGCCCACACATGCTGCTGTACATCCCGGTGCACAGGAGGACACAGGGCACACTGTGACCTGCCAGCAGTACCTCTACATCCACGCCAGCTGGGACAACTCACCGGGGAGCCACGTGCCGGTCCCCGCTGGCATCACTTCCCTTGCTGCCAACATACAGTCTCACACAGGGCAGCTCTGCTTTTCGGGAAAACCAGCCCCCAGGGCCAAAGACGGGCAACCAGATACATCTCCGCATGCCTGACCACAGACTTTTGTCCGCAGGGAGCATTTGAGGTTCAGGGCTGCCGTTATTTGCACTGCAGCCAGGTCCGGCGGCTGCCACGGGGGACCGGAGTCCCTGAGAGTGCGGCACTGCACCCAGAGATAACGAAACGACAGTTCCTGCCCTCAGAGCTGGCAATTATCATCATCGCTATTATAACCTGATGAGAGGGGCTGCCAGTTTAAACAGGCTACTTCTTCGACGCCAACGCTTCCCACTCCTCAGGCTTAAGAGCGCTGAATATTTCAGCAGGTAAACAGCAGAAGTCGCAATCCTCCCATTTGCTGCCACGTCTCGTCGCACTTTCGCAAAACCACAGCGGCGCATTTGCGGTTGGAGTAGAAGAAATTGCCCTCACGTCCTTTTTTAGCAACAATACAATAAGACAGCAATAATGTTAAAAACAATTAACACCAAGATGTTGCACTTAATCGCACCTTAAGTCCGAGAAGATCGGCACACTTTGCAAATGGCCGTTAATGCCATGAAGGCTGTGCAAGGAGTGGAAGCGTGGCCCGTGGTCCTGCAAGGGCATTTTCCAGCCACTTACCTCCAAGTCCTCATTTTCTCGGGGACGGGAGCACTTTCCAACAAGCACCAGCGAGCACACGGCTCGTACCTGCCGCCTCCAGCACCTCCGACACCCCCTCCGCACCCGACCCCCCTAGGCTCCCCAAAAAGGGTGCTGGACGCTGTGGTGATGGGCGGCAGCTACATAAAAGATGCAAAAGTCCTTGAATCATCACTTTACCTGAATGTTTTATCAGAAAACACCCCGTCTCGGGGCAGAGTGGGAGACAGCCGTACAGACAGCAGGTCTGAAATTGCCATCAGCTTCACCTCGATCCTTTTCCGATGTCCTTGGCCACCCAGTTAAGATCTGACAGCATTTAAAGATGACAGTGCTTGAGGTAATGGGACAATGCCGTAACAGGATTACAGGAAATGTGAAAGAAAGGACATACGTACGTAATGTCATTTAGGTAATGTCATCTATGAACAGGTTTTGCTGCAATTTTTGCTGACAAAGAAGTCGGTCTCACTTAGACAATTCCTTTTAAACTCTGTTATTGCCGTAAATAGTTTACTTCTTCCTGAAAGCAAGCTTTTTAGACGCGTCATCGCAAATATTTTGCCCAACTTTCTCGCTGCTCCAAAGCAGGGTATCCTGAGGGAAAAGCTAATAGAAACCAGCACGAGGCGGCGAGCGGGGCGAGGCAGCACGATCGAAGGACTCTCTGCCGCCCTCCCAACCTCGCTGCAGCACCCAGACTTCGTAAGATCCTCCCAATTAATTTCCACCCAGCTATTTCCTCCCGGGCGCCCTTTTTCCATCAGTATTCCCTTTCAGTCCCACCGCAGCTGCCCCCGAAACAGCTTCCTCATTGTCCCCCACCAGAAGTGGTGTATGTGTGCCAAGCGACTGACCGCAAACAAAAGCTTGTTTGACCAACGCTTGTTCCGAAACAAAACCCCGGCTGGAGGAGGAAATCCCGCAAAGGAGGGGGGATTGATGCTGGGACAATTTGGAAGGCGAGCCCAGGCGCGCTCACCCCCGGGGACTCGCATTCTTGCCAGACAATGGTGTCTGGCCTCCCCATTCACTGCCCGCCTCACACCCCTCCCCAAAAAATCCCCCCCTAAAAGCCATGTTTACTATATAGTCTGATAAGCGGGAGAGATTGAGCCTGTGACCATCTCGCAGCCTCTCGGGGACGGAAAGCGGACACCAGAAGGACTCTAAAGGACTTAGGGAAGGGCTTGTGGAGCTAAACTTTCTGCTAGGAAATACTGGGATGAGTCAATTCCTTCTGTGCTGGATGGTGAAAATGAACGGCCAAGGGGGTGGCTGTGAGGTCGCCTCTTGATACCCTTTCTCAGGGGGTGTTAACCCTTCCTGAGCTAAATGTTTCTTCTGCGCTCCCCAGCCTTGCCTTAGATGACTCCTTCCCCTGAGCCCGGCAAAAGCGGCTGTTGTGAAAAAGCCAAGCTCTTTGCCCCCCGCACATCTGCCTGCCATTGGCATGTGAAGTTACCGATTAGAGGAAACACCCTCCCCTGGGCAGGCAGCCCCCTCCCTCGATAAGTACGGTTGGAAACCACAGGAGTTGCACAGGCCGGCTCGCGCGCCCTACGCCGGCCTGACCATCTTATCCGTTAACAAACAGACGCTCGGGTCTTCGTCGCGTTGAGCAACCTTGACATCCGCCCGTTTAGGCAACGCGCTGGGCAGCAGCTGGGTTTGCGGCCGGGCGGCCGGCAGGCTTTACTGCAGGCTCCCCGCGGGCTTCGGTGGGGGCAGGATCCTACCGTCTGTCCGTCTGTCCACCCGGGCATGCCTTACTGCTGGAAGGCGCTTGTAATAAGCACAGAAACGCCGCAATTCCTCGCAAAGCCGTAACGCTCAGCCCTTGAAGGGCACGTCCCAGATCAGCCGTCACCAAGCTGTCCCCAGGAGCGTGCGTCACCACCCCCCGCACCAGGTAGAGAACTGAAGCAGCTCTAGTCCTTCCCCCTGCACCCGCGCTCCGGGTACGACCTAAGGAGAAGAAAAGCTTTTGCCCTGATTAAAGGCAATTTTCTAAAGCGTATTCACCATTTCGGTGCCGAGGCCGCTCACGGGGTTTAATAACTATACGTATGTTCGCGAGCATATGGATGCATTTTTTATTTGTACCCTGCAGAAGTGCCTGTGCAGGCGCTGTAATAAAGTATCTATGGGATACGAGTACACAGGGACAAACCACGAAACCGAGATGTAGATTTTGGTACTGTTCACGGAGCACCAAGGCTACGGCCCCGATCCTGGGGCAAAAGGCCGGTCCTCTGCCTTCAGAGTAGGATGTGCCACTCCAGACACTGTCTACCTGCCAGTTTTGCTGCTGTTTGAGCTTCCAGCTCTACAGAGATCCCACCACCGCCGAGCTTCCCCATGGCTGACAGACAGCCTTGGAGGACACTGGGACTGACAAACGGGAGCCGAGGGGTAGGACCCATCCCCTTGCAGCAGCTCCGGCAGCACCTGCAGCTCCATGCCCACTTCAGTAAGACACGTGGGTGATCAGGATCAGACCCGTGCAGGTTCTAACCAGCTGCAGGGCTACAAACCCAGCCGGTGTGCACGTGCCTTGTGCTGTACATCCCACTGTTTTAAGCAGTTTAAAGCAGTTGTGCACTTACTTGCCCATCTCCTCTAAAGCTGAGGTTTTACAAGCCCTCCAAACCTGTGTGACCCTACAGTCACCACTTCTGGGACTCAAGATGAGGGTGTCCCATGCCACTACGCCCATCCAGAGAAGGACAGAGCTACAGCTACTAGAGGAAACAGCAAGGGGGACAGGTGACAGCTTCAAAACCTGCCTGCTCCAGCTACGCTGCCTCTTTGAGACACCAAACAAAATATTTCTGGTCCACAGAGCTACACTCTACATTGAGCAATACACTACACAGACTTTTTCTTTTTGTTTTTGTGAAATTAATAATTCTGCCTTAAACTTGCCTGTATCACTTACTGTTTCCGTCTGCCTGCTCTGAAGCTGGGATGCTGCGGCCGCAGAAACATCCCTGCTGGAAGCTGAAAGAGGCTGCCAGGGGAACACGTGCAGCCCTCCTCAGCCGAGTAGGCATTTTTAAGCGCAACCCCACTACTTCCAGAAAACCAGCCCGAATCGTCCCTGCCCTGGCAAAGCCTCTCTGAGCACAGCGCTGCCCCACAACAGATCCAATAACTTTGCCACCCCATCCCATCCGCTGCAGCCCGGCGCAGCAGCAATCCGCATCTCAGGGCCAAATGAGATGACTTTGACATAATGGGTGCAGGTTTCAGGAACAGGGCTACTCCTGTTAGAACACGGTCAGAAAAACAGGGTTAGTGCCCTCGTTATCTGGCTTACCACATTGCTGTGCTGTGCGTGGTCCATCCAGCGATACTGGCCGGTTGGGCACGCAGGGATGCTGCAGCGCTGGGTGCTGCAGGAGCAGGGCCAACCCAGCAGCCCCAAAGAATTAACCAGCCACCATGGAAACCCTGGCTTTATTCCTTACTGGGAGCATCAGTAGGCGATTTCTCCCTCCCTGACTCCTTCGATCCTTCTCTTGCATCCGGCTCATGTGTCCAAGCCGGTGTCTTTACAGCAGTGGAGGGGATCGCTGCAGCTGGAGATGTGGACGAAATAGTCTTGTGGCCCTGCTCTCGCTGTACAGCAATGGGTCGCAGGCAATGGGCTGCCACAGAGGACAGAGGCTGCTCTCTGCTACCGAACATAAAAGGCTGCTGAGACATTGGCGGCTGAACCTGACATCTCGGACGCTGCACCAGGAGGCCAGAGCCGAGGCACACATGACTCATTTATAAATTATATACCATGTTTGTTTCCTTTTTATTTAAATACTGTTAGGCAGAAATTCTGCAGCAATTTGCTTTGTTTCTTTGATCATGGGATTGCTACTCTTCTTTCCCTGGGGAAAAACATGCCCTAAAAACAAACAAATGCTGCACTGGAAATAAAGAGCCCACTCCATTGAAACCTCTGGAGATACACTCACAGCTGTTGGAAGACACACACTCACCCCTACAAACCAAAATTATCCTGAGCTGTGACGTTGAAGGACGCCAGGAAGCCCACAGCAGCCCCGGACTCCGGTTTCACAACCTTGCAAACGTTTTCCAAACTCCTAATCTTACAAATAAGTGTGCAACAGGACATGCAACCACTATCAGCATGTGAAAACACAAGGCTTTCTCTGCCAGGGTTGGAACAGCTACTGGTGTGCTCCGACCCTGCTCCAGGACAGCCGCTTCTTTCCACGGACAGCGTTCAAGCTATTCAAATAACTTTCGTGAAGCCTCCAGCCTTCCCTACCACTAACTCAAACTCGTGTTGGTTTTGTAGATCTGGAATAATCCCTTTGGCCTCATGGCAGCAAGCGGTGTGAACCTTGTCTGTGCATATTTAATCTGAAGTGGGACTGAAGTCCCCTTTTCAAGTTTTATCCCAGAGTGCCAGGAGGATCCTGTCATCCCATGGCTCCAAGAAAGCTTTAAGAAAAACCACAGATGCAGTGAGAATCACCATCAAACCATACACGCCGGCAATGCTGGACTACCCACCTACGTGGATATTTGGACTATTGTGCATAAAAGGCACAAGGTGACTTCTCTTCTACACCTAGTCCAAACCCATTTACATCTGGCTCTGCACTCCACCTGCCACCACAGTCTCCAAATCTCTCTTTTTGGATGACGACTGTCGTTGTCCTATATAGGGCCCGATGCAACGTTCAGTCAACAGAAAGCTTCCCACAATCGGCTGCAGGCTTGGGGTCAGACCCTCTGCGAGCAACCCAGGGGAGGAGCACTGTGCCAGGATAAGGTGGGAATTTGCAGCCCGGCATTAAATCCTGGCTCTCGAATGCATGGGGGGGGTACCTCTCTACCTCCCTTTGCAGGTGGCCCTGAGCTTGTTCAGCCCACAATCTCACTCCACGGCTGCTCTGAAGTCAGCCCTGTGCCACTTGATTGCATAAATTCAGTGCTAAGCCTGAACTAATATAGCCAGGCTCTCCACGAGGCTTATCAGCTCGGGCTGGGTGCTGCAGGGGCTCGGCACCTACCCCGCTCCCGGTTGGGCGATGGCACGGGTCCAGCCAGCTCGGAGCGCGAGCGCAGCCCGCTCACGTCCGCTGGCAAAATGTATGCGAGCCGTAAGAAGGACGTCTCAGAAACCCTGGAAATCTGACAGCTTTTTGTGTTGTAATAATGCAATTCAAAAGACTATCGGGATTGTATAAATATTTGTACAGACACTTATCTCTGTAGCAGTCAGATACTCTGTCCCCGTGAATCAGCTGATCTGCTTCAAGCCCTCGCCTTCCTCTGCAGAAGTCTGCTAACCAAAACCATGCAACCCCAACATAACCATCTACATAGCGAAACATAAAGCCTCTGTTTACATATAGTCTCCATCCTCTACCCTCCCTACTTTGCTGGGCGGCTGTCAGCAAAATAAAATAAAAAAGTGGGATCACATTCCCAGCCTACTAAAAGAACACGAGCAGGATGTACGTTTTAGCCAAGGAATTAATTAATTATTATTAACGCAATGAATGCTGGCTAGGAAATATTTGTACTTTGCCACTGTAATTAAATATTCTCACTCATGCAGCTCTCAGCCTTCAGAAATTAGTATTTCATTTTATAGTCCAGTTTTGTTTCTTTTTTAATAAGAAAATACTTTCACGCTGAATTTTTCATTTTCTGCTGGCATGGAAAGGCAGGAGAAGATCTCTCAATATTCATGCCCATTTTCCTTTCTAAACAATTATGAAAGCTTTTTTTCAGCCACATACACAGTTTTCATAATGAAAAGTCCTCTGTCATTTTTGCTTCAGTACAAGCTTGATCTTGACGGATAAAGCAGGTCCCATCACCCTTCCTTATGTGAGTGGGTGCCTCGCTCTGCACTTACATTGCTGTGATTTCCATCCCCGTGAGCTAAACCGCCAGTTTCTTGATGAGTAGGCACCTACGCAAGGCATCTCTCGTCCAAAGCAATGGGAAAACTCGTTCGAGGAAGGACTCACTCACAGCACAAGGTCTGCAACACCTAACCCAAAGGAAGGACCAGATTCTCATCCCTTTACTCGAGGTCCGTTCACTTCAACCAGCGGCTCACGAAAGAACAGGCAGCAGAATCCAGCCCTCCGTCACCGTGAAACGGGTCAAAGACACATAGGATTATTACTAATTTGGAAAGAAAGCACCCAAGACATAACGTAATTCCACCGCTAGATTTTATCGCTTTTACTCACAATGAGCAAATACCAAGGGAATCATGGAGCAGAGGGCTTCTCACCCACTCAGAAGGAAACTGGACCCAGCTCCTACCTGCTGGAGCCACCGCCAGAGCTACGCAGGTAATTAACCACCAGACCAGGTAAGCTTCACCTGCCTCACCCTTCCTGGAAACTAAAAAGCACTGCAGCTCAGGTTCAGGGATTTCATTTTAATCTTCTCTTTACCCTCAGATGGACGTGCGCAATTGCTCCGTTTTGCCATCCCCAGCCATCGCTGATTTAGCTAATGCTCCATTCCAGCAGGAAACATCTTAACTCTGAAGATCTGATGATTGCCCCAGCAATCAGTTGTTCAAATAGTTGAAAATTAAGACTACTGCACACAAAGTAAATTAAGTAATTTTCTACCCTCCTAGGGTGTCCCAAGTCTATCAGATTTCCCACGACTGGTACAACACGCTGCCTCATTATTGTAAAGAAAATACAGCTCCGTGAGTCCTTTAAGTGGACTGCCCTCAAAGACTGGGGGGGTAACGAGATCTTCACAAACACATCCCACTGCAAACGAAACAAAGAGCAGAAGACGATCAGCAGAGCATGTTTATCTGCTCCTGTGCTCAACCCTCATGCCTTAGGCTGCATAAACCTCTGCGAACCCTAAAAGGCTGTACGCAGCCGTTCTTTAGGACACCAACTTTGTTGACAGCGATGGGTTTGTTCGCAAGGAAGCCAGCAGAATCGGGGGGTGAAGGAAGATGCCCTCCAACATCAAAAGCCTGCAATCTGATCCTAAAGCAGGTACCACTTCAGCATCCTTAATACAGCAGTCCTACGGCTGTATTAAGAGTCTACAGCTCTCCTTCCTAAAATAAGTGAGCAAAGCACCTTTTAGGCCGTGACTGATCATTTTTAAATAAGTGTTTTGAACTCAGCCTGCAAACATTCCTACAGCAATGCTATGGGATGCTCTGTCAGCTTTAGCCATTAAAACAAGCCTTCAGTGCGGGGATGGTGCTGCGCTGCTTCCCGCCGCTCCCTGGATCCCTTCCACCCTGGCTGCGGCATCTCAGAGAGGTTTTGTTCCCGAGCCCAAACAAGCTGGAATCGTTCCCAAGCGTTTGGAAACCTTGAGCAGAGCAATAAGCACTCGGCATTATGGTAATCACCTGGTGGTGGCCGCTGTAACTTCAGTTTTATGTTGAGACTTTCATTGAAACCCTCTGGTTTTGGACTATTTTTTTCTTTGCAGCAGAAACTCTCCCTGGTTGGTCTCAGGCCAGAGGTGAGCTTTTGTAAAACAAAAGAAAATAAATCAGTCACTTATTTTCAGCTAAAAAAAGAGGGGATGGGAAAACCCCACTGATGAGCTTTTTAAGACAGTTAGTCACAAGTTACCAAACAAGGGGACAAACGGTCGCCCCACATTCGCATGCAAATCAGGCCCTCAAAGAACCGGTGGGGAAATAGATTGGTGGGGAAAGCAAGAGGAAAAGAAAGCAAATGCTATTAACAGTGTTAAATATTTCTGTACGTGTTTCAAAGCATGTCCAGTAATCACTTTGTGCTGTGTTTCTTCAGCAGAAGCTGGCCCGTGAGGCCAGGCCTCACCACAGAGGTCCATCAGGATGCACAGGGAACGCACCTTTAATCTGAAAGACGGGAGAAGAAACTGGAGCTGTTGGGTTCTTCCATCCTAGGGGCTTTCTAGGAAGTCTGGCTTTCTGCAAATGCCACCCCACAGCCGCCCCAAATGCCAGATTCACTGCGGCGCCTCAACTTGAGAACCACGTTTCAACACTACTTGTCCTTGGCATGAGGCTGGAAGCGCCTGTCAGCCCTTCAAAACCAGGGGGAAATGAGAGGCCTCCTACAGGTGATGAACCAAAAGATGTCAGAGCTTGAGGAAGAAGCAGGCACCCCCTGCCCAAACGGTGAGGCCAGTCACCGGGCCCCGTGCCAATGCCCCTGTGGACTCCTCGCACACACACCTCTTTACCTACTAATTCCTCTGGTTTGTGCAAGCATGGACCATGGCATCCGCTTCTGCTTCTCCAGGCTCTGTCTGTACTCGCGTCTCGCCTCAATCCCAGCCACACTCATGAAAACCTCTTGCACAGGCATGGAAATCTCCTGCTTAGTTCAGGAAACTTCACCTAGTCTCCACAACCAGAAAAATCCCTTCCTTTCATCTGTGCAGGTGTTTTGCATTAGCCAAGAGCACCACCGGCTGCATCTAAATGACGATTTTTGTCTGGAGGAAATGCCCTGGTTGGCCCCACTTGCCGTGTTTGAGTTCAGTGCAGCGAAGAGTTTGTGTGCATTTTTATCAGGTGCTTTGCAAGGGAAACGAAGCGGAAGGCTTCACCCCGCAGCATGCCAGACACGCTTCAAGCCCCGCTGCAGGCGCAGGAGCCCAAAGCAGCGACGGGTCCTGCAGGCAGTCTTGGACGAGTTCGGTGGGGACATCTGGCTCGGGCCACCAGAGCACAGTGAGGCCGGGGTAGAGCTCCCAAAGACAGCATCTGGGAGCCGACCCCAGGTGTACAAAAGGCTGCAGGATGAAACCCGGGTCCAAGCAAGGCCCAAGTAGAAAAGCTACACGCTGGAGAAAGCAATGAGTAAGACTGCGTAGAAGAAAGCAACTACCCCTCAGCCATCTTGGGTCGTTCGGAGAAGGTCTGCAGTGACCTGGACCCGCACGGTTGTTCCTGCTGCCCTCAGGCCCCTGCCCCAGCTATGCCTTGTCTGGGGATGAGTATTTGGAGAGAGAACCTACTCAGCAAAGGTGTGATTTGGGGGAGAAAAAACACACCTCACTTGACCATCCCAAGCCAGATAAGGACCAAGGAAAGAAAGGCTCCGAGTCCCCGCACACAAGTATATGTACAAAACAGATGGAAATATCCCAGTGCTGAGCCCGATGCATTTCTCCTGGCTTGTCTGCAGTACAAGAGCCTGAGAAATGCCAGGGGCCTGCTCACTACCGGCTTATTTCCGAATGCTTCCCACTGCTTGGGTGTTTATCCCCCCTCTTCCTCCTCCATCCCTCCCAGCATGCAGGCACCCAAAAGGAGATGGCCCACCGTGGCATAAAAATGTTGCACAAGCTGTGACTTTCCTCTGGTTACCCCTTATCTATCCCTGAGCCCTGATAAATATCAACCTATGACCTCCCTGCTCCTTTTATTTATATTATTTTTTCCTTTTGAAACCAGACTTGCTCAGCTCTCCGGTTCCTAAAAGGGAGCTGCAAAAAGCCAGCCCCAGTCCCGCTAGAAACACCGGGATTTTAACATCTTGCTTGGAAGTGGGTGCATGCAGAAGCCGCCGGTGTAAGCAAAACCAAACAGCACCAGAGCAGTTTCTCCCGACCTTTCCTAACCAAGCCTGCTGTTCTTGGGCACCATCAAACTGAGGAATTTTCCTTCTCCCTCTCCTGACAATACGGTATTTGAAAATGTTTACGCTGAGGATTAGATCCCCATCCGGGCTGGAGAGCGTGGTTCATTCACAGCTTCTGCTCTTCAGCGGTGCTTCCTCCAAGCTGGCTTTCGAAGGCCGTTTTGCAGCTCCCCGGCCGGGTAAAGCAGCCCACGGCCAGAGTCCACGGGTAAAATCCGGTACGGCAGCTGGCAAGCTTGGGAAATCGCTCGGTGCACGACCGAGAGGGCTTGGTTTCAACAGGACAAACATTTTCTCCACCTTGGCTAACATACGACTCTCTGCCCTCCTGCAAAGTGCTGGCTCACCCCTTATCTCTCCATCAGGACTCATACGGGCAGTTGTTCTTCCGACCCCAGCGTACCGGATCAGGCCACGCAGCCGCCCGGCCACGTAACTCCCCGTGAGCTCCTGCTACGGGAAGGGGCACCCACGGTGGCTCGCGACGACAGCCAGGATGGTGCCCAAACCCGAAGCGACTGCGAGCACAGGCACTTTGGTACTTGTGGCGAAGTACCCCATTTTTCCCTCAAAAACACTCGATGGAGTTTCATTTCCCCGCCAGCAGGCTCGAGTAACATTTTAAATGCCAAGATTTATATGCAGACACTTATAAATGTATTCCATTATAGCCTTTGCAAAACTACATTTCGACCTAAACATTCAATTAATGTAATTAAATTGCTACCTGGCGGTATTATCTAATTTAACTTCAGATCTGTGCTATTGAAAAGCATGTGTCTTTTAGCACTCCGACTGGCAAGACATGTGATAAACAGACCTATAAACATGTTGGCTCAACCGAGCTGTTTAAAAATAAATTAGCAAACTATAAAAATAAACAGTAACATACATATGTACTCAATTATGAACTAACTCTAATTTTTGTTCTGAAATACTGTCTTTGACCTTAGTCATAAACAAGCACTATTAAAAAAACATAATATCTCAACAGACAGAAGGGCAGGGATTAAACGCTCATCGAGCGCAGCAGAATGCAAAATAAGGGATGAAAAGAAAGAAGAAAAGAAAGAAAAAGGGGGGAAAAAAGCTCACCCTTTATTAAATGCAGCACCCTACACTCACCACAAGCGTTTGTGTTGATTAAAGCTGCTTAGATTCGAGCTGAAAAAGTTAAAACCTAGTGAAGTGCATACAGTTAAAAACCTTCAAAGGTCTGGGGGGAGGGGAAGAACATTTTAGCTTGCAGCCCGGCTTTGGAAGGGGGTCGGCATGGGACCCTGGGAGCCACCCGTGGCCCTCAGCTACCCAGGTGCAAACCCTGCTACCGTCTTGCAAGAATTCAGCCATCCGAAAACATATGGCAGAAAGGTGGGAACTGTCCTCGCACTGGCCGCACCAGAGCGGAGGGGGAAAAACAAACAAACGGATTTTTTGAAGACTGTAGAGCGGCATCCAGGCCATGTTTTTGCCATTAATCTACCGCTCCCGTAAGAAAAGAACAAGGCACGTGCTATGACTGCCAGCACTGTTGTATTTCCTCTGTGAAGGAAGGCATAAAGGAAGGAAGGAAGGAAGGATGAAAAGTTGTGCACAAAAGGCACATTTTGCACCCAGGGCAGAGGTTTTCAAGGCTTTCAGGCTACACAGAGGACACCGATGTCCCACCCCACAGCCAGACCCATGCCCACACGTGCGCCCGCGAGCAAAACCTCACAAGAAACTCAAAATCACCAAGAAAACTAGCTGAGCAACCACTGCGTGCGTCTTCGTTGGGGAGAACCAACCTAGAACACCGACTGCCAGCAGGCTGTCGCCCCCAGAAAACCTTATATAAATAAGAAATAGGAGGCAACTCATGCTCATCAACACACAGGCTCGAAAACAGGCAGAGAGAGGCAGGTGGAAGAAAGGCTTCGCCCCAGGCCAGCTCCTCGCCAGCAGCGAGACACGTAGACCCAGCCACGCAGTCAATAACGAGGCAGGGTCTGACATTTCCATGAACAAGAAGGGCTGCCAGTAGCTGAGACACAAACAAAACAGCCACAAGGCACATTTTTCAAGGGATGCAATGGGAAGGGGCCATAGCAGCCAGTGATGGCATGCATCTTTTTTTTTTTTCCCCGCAAGGACCTCGACATCGGTAGAAGCAGGATGCCGGAGAGCTCCACACGATGGAGGAAGCGCCAACTGGATGGTAAAAGAGAGTAGAAATAGAGATGGGCAGGGCTGTGCCAGGTCTCAGAGGTTTTGGGGAAGACCGTGCAGCTTAAGCAGTGCAGGAGTCACTTCCAGCCATCGGAGTTGGCACATGCCACTGCTTGGTGTGGAGTAGCAATGGCCTCTCCTCTACAGTCCTCAACACTATCAACAAACCCAAAAGGATTTTCCTTAATCTCTGGTGCAAATATTTGCCAGTTTCGCACCCCTTGGTTTTGTTTTGTTTTTTCCTTTTTTTTTTTTGTTTTAATTCTGCAAATAATTGTCTACCATTCCCTTAAGCAACTGCTGGATGCTGCCACTCAGGGATGACCATCAACGATCAGTCAAACAGCAACCAGCAAAGCATCGGTGCAACTGGGAGCTGCGCTCAGTGTCGCGACTTTCCCGTGATTTGGCAGCAGGAACATCTCACGCGTCTGAACTGACCAGCAGCTCCCTGGACGTTATACTCATATTTTGCTCCACACCACAGCTACCCCTCACCTTTCTCTCAGAGCCAGGTATCTCTCATCCGTTGTAACAGCAAAATAAGAGTAACAACAGGTCCTGTCCAGACAAACTGCTCCTTTCCTCTCTCTCTGGCAAAAGAAACTTGAAACCCAGCCCTGTCCCAAGGCCACCTCCCCAGCCCAGAGCTTACACTGACTGAGAAGACATCCTCCCTGACAAGTGATGACAATAAAAAAAAAAAAATGCAATTAAAGCAACATGCCAGTTTGAAAATGAATGCCATTTTCTGCCCATCCTCCCTGCTCTGTTACCAATAAAACACTTAAAGACACTATTCATGCAGACATAAAGTGCTAATGGCTACCTGTTAACATGTTTCATCATGCTAATACTTTTGCTCTGATTCTGACAGTTCCCTTTTTGTTATTTTAAGCTAAGGGAGCGCTAATCTGGGGTGGACGTGAAGGCTGCAAGAATTACAATCTACATAAACTGCACAATTAATGACACCATTTTCTTCCACTCTGCACCATTTCGTGGACACAGCCTTCTCACAACCAAGCTCTTTTCCAGGCTATAAGAAGTTGGAGCACAGAAGTAGCCTGGGAAGATGGTACGACGTTACTGGAAAGTGCTGTGAATTCTTGCCCAAGCCCCGTGTGTTTGAGGCCTGACGGGAGGGGAGAGGAGAGAGCAATACGAATGACAAAACCCAACATACTCGCAAAGTCACTTTTAATGGCTTAAGGAGAAAAACTCGGTGGTCATTCCCATCCGACTTCAGGGATGAGACTTCAGGGCGAGAACATCGGCTGGTGCAAATTGGCCAGGCCTGTCCCATCTGATTTACCCCCCAGGGGTTGCCCTAGGTATGTCTACAGATCATTTGCTGGCTCTTCTGGATGCAGGAAGAACAAAACTCCTTTACCTTAGCAGTTGCTGGCTCCAGCTGGACATACGTCCAGACGCCCAATACCCAACATCTCCCACACTCAAAAATGCATTGGGCACATCTCCGTGCTGCCTTACATGAGCGTGTATTCAGAATACTCCTACTGACACCCACTGAGTTACACCAGCTGAAATCTTTCTTGTGCGGAAGAAGAGCCCGGTCCTCTGTGACTACCAACAACACAGGTCAGAGCCACGATCTGATCTGCCGTAGAACAGAAGAACAGAAGCTCTTTAGTCTCCAGAGCTGTCACAGCTCCATGGAGATACCCAGTGGCTTTGAGCGTACACACAGGGACGTTCCCTTTTCCCAGCTTTGCAATTGTTTATTACAACAAATTAAGAGCGCTAACAAGTCTTGCTGGAGCCCACTGCACGCAGGTTAAGAAATATGACTTATCTGATGCAATCGCCAATGTAATGCAACCTCCTAAGTCTCAGTTCAGTCAAAATATATGCAAGTAACCAGAGGGGATGGGCATAAGCTCAAGGGAGAGTCAGGGACGCTCTAGTCCAACTGGCGATGCCGCAGAGGAAAGACAAGAAAGCACAGCAGGGGATGGGTAATTCCCTGCCTGCTTTAAGTCTTCTGCTCCTTCCAAGGGCTCCCACTCTGGCCAGGCCAGAAAGAGGACACTGGTTCGGGCAGACCTCTGGTCTGACCCAGCATGGGTAGTTTTGTATTTTTTATGAAAAAGATTTCCCTACAGTACAAGTAGGTGAGGGAGACCTTTATTGGCTGAGCTGAAATGTAAACATGGGCAGGCTCCACCGCCTCTGCCTTGTCGTTTGACTGCCACTTCTGCAAGGGCAGCGTCACAACGGGTCAAGGTTGCCTCATCTGCAGACCCCTGTATGTCCAAGCCGTGCTGCACAACACAGCAGCGAGTGGCCGGTGTATCAGTTGGCAAACGCAAAGTAGGTAACAAAGATTCTTCCAGCATGGGTAGAGACGTCGGGGAAGGCAGGCCGATGTCTGATGGGTTTTCCCTTCCCTGGGCTCACTCCTTCGCAGCACACTGCAGTCCTCCACACTCTGCAATGCTCCAGCACCACTGTGCTCCGTCTGCAAACGAGTTTTTGCCTCTTTGCTTGTGGCTGTGGGCTCCTCCAGCGCCAAGGAGGAGGCTTCTCCAATTCACCTAAACACGGGCTGAGCAGAGGGGCCAGATTGCAAAAATAAACCTCCCACGTTTCTATGTTGCTCCCATGTTGACCTGAGCCCAGCTACTGCTACGACTGGCTGGGGCATCTCACCAATGTCAGCTGGAGGTTCATCCTCTCGCTGCTCCCAGGATGCTGACCGTGACAGGCGACTGTGGCTCCCGGAGGGAGTAATTAGCCAGAGGGTGTTTACTTACAGCAAGTCCCTGCATGGAGCTCCGAGCCTTGCTGCGCCCACCGGGCGACAGGGATGGGAGGGCAGCACGCCTGCGCAGGGAAGTTTCCTCCGCAAACCAGGTTGGGAGGCACAAAAGGCAGGAGAGCAGATAGCATTTTCGAGGGAGTATGAGATAAGAGGAGGTGGAGTTTCCCGATAAAGAGGATTTCCCTGCTCAAATATCAAAGGATTCACACTAAGAAAAGGGGGGAGAAGGGGAATTACATCAGTCTGAGGCACACTTTCTCTTTTAAACTCTGACCTTCTATTGTCTGTCTTCTTGACTAGGATTTAAAGGCCCTTTGTTGGGCTGTGTTACATGGTGTGATCTAGAAAGCCATCACAGACGAGGCACCGTGGGCTTTCAGCTGCGCTGACACTCAGGCTCCCCCCTTGCCTACACTGGACTTTCAGAGGGCGTTGAGCCAGCTCAGATAAGTCAGCACTTTCTATCAACACCCTTTCAAAGCCAAGCCACGGCGCGCCCTTCAGTGCCCTGCTGCTACGCCTCTTCTGGCATGGCCAACACGGGCTGGTGGAACCGGGCTTCACACCGCTGGAGGTCCCGGCGGGGAGGTGGGCTGCTCCATTGCGCTGGCTCGCTCTCACCTCTCCCCCCCGGCCAAGTCCTCTCCAGACTCTCCTGACAGCATCCTTCCCATCCCAAACACAAATGAATGGGTGAAGAGCAGGTGGCGGAAGCGTAACAGATGCCTAAAATGGTTTAGAGTGATCTACGAGCATCTTTTGGTTATAATGCTCCATTAATGTGACATTTATGTGGAGTAATATAATACCGCTCACTTACGAGCACCTACACCAGCCAGTTAGGTTTTGCTGTGCGCGATGGAGGAAGCAGATAACCAGGAGGGTTTTGGCATGGCCAGGGACCCTACAGATGGGGTTGCGGGGGACAGGAGGTGTCACTGGTCGAAGGGACGTGCTGGATACCACAGCCACTATCCCAGAGGGAGTGGAGGGCAGGAGACATTAGGCGGGGAGAGGACGACGGAGCAACGCCTCAGGAGGCAGAACTAGAGAGCACCACAAATGGGGAAAAACATGGCTTGAACCTACAGAGCCAAATAGCCCCTCTGCAGAATGGGAAATGCGACACCCAAAGAGGGTCTGACCCAGACCCGAAGGCACAGCCTTGCTGTCATCTCCACGCGGGCTGCAGCATCCGATTTTATAGCAGCCAGTGCTACACTTTGCAGCCAAATGCACCTTTAATGTCAGACAGGCCTAATAAAGGCTCCCGTTTTGTTACCCTGATTTATAAACGTCGCTGCAATGGGCGGGAGAAGGGAATGCCTCACAACCGCAAGCTTTCGTTATTCCCCGCAAATGACTTGTTTGCAGCTTGTGAACTGCCTAATTTATTTTGCCCCTACATTTTGGTCATTCATCTAGTCTCTTCCTAATGGTGCTCCAAACGCTGACACTTTGGAAAATGTCTAAAATGCTGTAACCCTTACACGGCCCCGCAGAGGTGAAAGGACCAAGGGCAACCGCTGAATCTTTCCAGAACAAGAGAAGGATCATCTATCTCCTCCTCCCTCCTCCCCACCCGCTGCTCCACCACGGGCACTGTTCTCATCTCAGTGCATTTGAGTAAAACACAAAACGAGGCGAGATGCAGCCATCTCAGCATCTCTGGATGTAAAAGGCATCGTGTGATGGCCACAGCCCAAACTCAGTGACCTGGAAGGTCCCCCCAGGCATTTGCTCCTGCAGCTTTGCCCCTAAGAGATGCATCTGAGGAATCAAGAGGCTGGTTGAATTCAGGCTGTGGCAATGGCATCCAGAGAGGTGGAGGGAAAAATAAGTTGGCACGCTCAACATCTGCGGCAAATGGGGAAGGAATGAAATCAGAATTCGGAGCCTGATGCAAAACCCAAGTCAACAGAAAGAGTTCAGTGGATTTTGGCACCACATTTCATCATTTAAGTGCACACTGGTTAGAAAGTGAACAACCAAAGGCATTTGACTTTGCATGCCTAGCAAATGCAGTTGACGGCTTTCAGCATTTAGGAATAAATGCAAAAAGTATTGCAGGGTGCTATCACTAGCCTTTCGTTAGACGCCTAAAAATCCAGAAGAGGCATCTAGTGTCACAAGGAAAAATCTGAGCGCCACGGAAGAACAGGCAGAACAAACACCAAACAAACTCCTACCAACAGATTAAATTCATGTCACTGTATTCTACCCACATTTTGCATTTTGCACTACTTGGGTACCTTGAAATATGTGCACGCAACCAAAGCCATGATACCAGACCTTTAAAGACGTGAGAGCTGCAGATTAAAAACATGTTGGAACGCTTACCGTGTCCAGTGCCAAAAATGTGTCTCTAACCTGTAGGAAGAAATGGGTGTGGAGCTGCTCATAGAAAGATCATTGCACTCACATGGCAGGGTACAAGGTCCCCTTCTTTGTTTCTCCCTTGCGAAAAAAAAACAGCGACTACAAGATGACCGAGGAGCTGTTTCACCCCCCCAAATTTTCAGAAAAGTACACACAGCCAGACAGAAAAATGACATGGGAATCAGAGAAACCCCATGCGAATTGTGAAGACTAAAGCCACTTTGCCATGGACTGATACGAACCGCTGATCTCAGTGCTCGGCAGAGCATGGTGCTTACTGTTTCTTTTTGGAGACTTCAGTCACCTCCTGTGTGGCACTGAATCGCTGTGAGTAGATACAAAAACACACACAAAGCCTAAAAGTATTTCATTGGAATTGAAGCTCAATTTACAGCTCCCTAGACTCAAGGGTGTGTTTGAGCAGCCCTTTGTTGCAGGGTTTTGTCAAGTTATGTTCTGACTTGTCCCCTGCATGGTTGTGCAGTAATTCTTGATACTGATAGTCAATTACTTTGTTCACGTCACTCAAACACTGACTTTTTTTTTTTTCTTTTTCCCCTTCTCAGCGTGGCTAATCCAGGAAAGAACACACGGCTAAACCACCGCTTTGAAAGGCGTCAGCGTTAACTCCCAGCTGGCCCGGGCTGGTGTCCCCAGTGATCCCCTCCTGCCCTGCCAGGCACCTTCCCCTTTGTCGGCACAGGTAGGAAAGGGACCTGTGCAGCAAAGAGCCCTCCTTATCTCTCCCAAAAATACGAGTGGGTCCAGACTCTGCAACTCCCTTCCCAATGGGATAAGCACTTACCCAGGTAATCTCATTATAACCATTGTTCTCAGAAGGTTAATGCTTACCGGGATGAGTAAAGGCTCCGCAATCTGACCCCAACGCAGCAGAAATGATTGCTTAGGGCCAAATTTTCATGCTTTTATTATGCTGAACACCGTATTCCTCTGCTAGCAGAGCACTTGTAGCACCCATATAAATGTGAAAGCTTGCAAATAAGGTGTTGGCCCCACTTTTGGCCTCAAGTTTTTATGCTACCATCATCGTGATAGCTCTGAAAATTAGCAGATGCTGCCAGTTCCTAACAAATACATTACTAAATTATTCTGAAACAGCAGCAAAAACAAATTATACAAAGAATAAAACTCAAGAAGATGCCTTTCTCTCCAATTTCAACATGTAGAAGAAAATAATTACAGGTTTTTGTTAATTTAAGGAAACACTTCACTTTTTTTCCCATCAGACTTGAGGTGTGAATTATGCAAACATGATTCGAATTTGACTGGGTTATTTATATACTGTAGCCCCAATGACTAATGTAGATTTGAGAGTTATGGAATCAAAAACCGGGTTTCCAAGAGCTTCTTAGAAAGAGCAGCAGCCACCACCCTCCCCAAAGCCAAGCCACACAGCTCCTTGGCAGACGCGTAGGACATCAGGGACATCCCCACTGAGACGGAGAGTGACACAGTCAGCAAGCAGTAAAATCCTCCCCCTAAATCCCAGACTCACAAAATATCACGGGCAAGGGGGACTTTCAATGCTAACAACATACATTTCAAATCAAAGCTACCGTTGGTCAGTCAGGATGATTAAAATACATTATCCACTTGTTGCAAAACTCCTATTGGCAAAACGTATAGGTGAGGTATACCTACAGATGTGCCCAGAAATCCATACAAGACCTCAGACCCGCACAGGGCAATTGATCTTGCCACAACAGTAAACAAAACTCTAAATAAGACAAGGCAAGCAGATAACTATTTTTCAATGGAGGCTGTCAAACCGTTGCACACTCATTAATAATATAAACCCAACCCCCTTCACAGTAGGTCCATATCATAATTAGCACAGGACATAAAACAGACTTTCCATTCGGTTTCCAAACAGAAAATTCAGAGGGAAGAACTGCATGGAAATTAAATAGATGATATATAGATTTTGGTTCAGTGACCAAAAGCTTTATGAATTTCTCTTCTTTTTTGTCAGCTGAACCTGCACCTGAATTCACCAAATCACACTTTCCAGCAAATGTATTACCCACTCAAAAAAAAAGTTCTCATTTTTCAGATGAACACACTACCACATGCTGAAATTAAGAGACTGAACACTACCCCTGCGACTAAACAAACACCACACTGAGTCGAATTATTTGTGACTCTCCCAAAGTCCCTCGGGGAATGAGGGAAAGTGCTAAGATCAAAACTTGGCCATACTCATTGCACGTCCCTGCAGACTGCTCAAGAAGGTCTTCAACTTGCCAGAGGTTGCAGGGGGCAACCAGCCTCCCGCTCCAAGGCTTGCACGGCACCTGCATCACAGCTCTGTCCCTTCTCCCACCACTGTCCCAACCTCACACGGAAAGGTGGCGAATTTAATGTGATAATAATCAGAGTTGTCAAGCTCAAGGCCAAAAGCAGGGCTGGGCAGAGGAACCGAAGGGGTGTTTCCGTTTTGCCCTTTGCCCACGAAAACCTTGGCTCCAGGGCCTCCAAGACCATACCTCCTTCCATAGGTGTAGAAACGCCCATTACAGCACCTGTGCATGCTCCCCTGAAACGCACCCTGCACACAAACCACAGCCACAGACGCTCTCCCACGCCAGGAGGCACTTAAATGGGAAGGACGATGACGAACGGGGTGCAGGACTCAAGAGGAAACAGGCCAGCCTGCTGGAGCTGCGCACCAGTCGATGCCAAGATATATAGGAAAAATGACATTTGCTTATGCCAGTCCTTGAACCCAAAGCCATTAAGAAAAGATGCCAAAAAATATTCAAGAGGGGGACTGCATTTTAACCCAGCAATTACCTTTTGTAACATCTGCTTTTTCCCCGCTAGTTCCACCCAGCTTGACTCAACACAACGTATGGAGCGGCTGCTCCCACCAGCTCTGGGCTGAACCTCGCTCTCCTGCCCTGCAAAGCCCACCACCTTGGGATTTTTGGGGTGATGACTGGTCTGATGCCTCACTTGAGGAGGGCAAGGTGCCAGCGGCCCCAGAACAGCATCATCCTGCTAAAGTGAAAAATCTCTCGACGTGAACAGCCTTGCCGACTACTGGCCTGCCGCTACCCTGCCCTTCTTGAGGAAGGTTATTGAGAAAGCAGTTTTGGAGCAGGGCCAGCCACGTCTTGATCTTGCGAGGTGTCCTTGATCCCTATCAATCTAACTTTAAAGATAGAGGTGATATTAGATCCAATGTCTAAGAACGCCCTTCAAGCAGCGGATGTCAGGGAGAGGTCTTCTACCAGCTAATTTTTCCAGCCATAGCTGGCCCAGAAGAACCCAGTCTCTGAAGCGGACCCTGTTTTTGAATTCCTTTCCCACCCACACCTTCACTGAGGATGACCACCCCTTGTGCCACCCACCCGCAGTGACAGTTGGCAATTAAGGCGGTCACATCTCTGACAAATTTCTGGACCTGGCCTTGACCTGCCTGATCTGCTTTTAGGGCAGAGTAAACTTGTGCAGAATCTTCTCGTAGGCCTGCCACTTTCTTAGCCAAAAAATAAATACGACAAAAACGTGCCCAGCAGCAAAAGGAATGGATTGCACCAACAGACCCATCAATAAGTAAATAATATTTATCATGGGCTTTGCCCTACAGCGTTTGGACAGACACTCTAAAGATAAGTGCCAGTCTGGTGTGCGTGCTTGCCAGCTGGTCACGTCTAAACGCTCTCCATCTCAACACGCTTTGGCTGGTAGGGACACGGCCCGGCATTGAGCTGGAGATGCAGGTGCCTACGCTCCAGGGGATGGTATTTTAGGCATCCACTCCCAAAATAGTCATCCACATGTTGAGACCCTCCAAGCCCAGGCAAAAGGGAAGACCGGCTAGGGCTCCCCATCCACGTCAGTGCCAGATTACATTTCCACGGCAGCTGCTCCTTTTGTCTACACCCAATAAAGCCAAACCAGCCTAAAATTTAATTTAATCTGCTGTAAACCCAAGTGTCAGGCACTTAGATGGCAGCTAAAAGCGCCACTCTCAGATAACTGAGTGACACCGGCTAATAATAGCCTATGCATTAGGAAAGCGGGAGCAGACATTTTGTGTAACCAAAGAGGAACCTGTGCCTGGGAACAGCCCGGGGTGGCGGGTCTCAGCCCCGCCAGCAGCAGACACCGTGCGCCGAGCCCACCCGGCCTCTTATGTGATTAGCTGCACTAATACCACCGGTGACCTCTCTTTCAAGCTCAGAGGCAACAATAGTCCTGGCTTTTGTTAGCGGGAGAACAAAATGCCACCTTTTACAGCTCTGCAATCATAGCTGGCTTCCCTTTTCATCTCCCAGAGGCTCGGCACCAGACCTTGCTCACCGGGGAGGCTGGTTAACCCTTGCCAGGCAGCCCGGCCACGACGGGCAGGGAGGGACGGCAGGGTCCCCATGCTCCTCTTCTCCCACATCTCTTCATTTGCGTGGAAAACACCAAATAAGCCCTTTCTGGTGGAGGATATGCATGTGCAAGAAAGAGGGCTTCTTCTCTGCCAGATGTTGCCATAGGCAGCAAGTATCTGGTGGCTACTTCAAGCCCCTGTGGTCATCAAAATCTATGCTGAGCTCTCCCCCCACACTCTGTCTTTGGCAACTGCCTTAATGAATAAAACGCACCCACGGACCACAGGCAAAGAACTGGTGACCTTCCCTCGTCCAATCTCAAGAAGAGCGGTTTAGAAGAAAAGGAGACCATGTTTTCCAGAGTGGTGCCTCCTAAGGCTGCGGGGGCCAAGCAACTCTCCCAGCAGAAACAGCAAAGAAGTGATGCTCTTGGCACATGGTGCTGGTGTGAATGCATATTTGCGCTTGCATGCTCTTCCCAAACAAAACGTACGGATGCTCAGAGGTGCTTGCTGCCCATGGGTGGAGCAGCGCTTGCTCAGGACCTTGGGAAGACCAGCCTTCATCCACCTTTGGATTCCCCAGGAGCAGGGCACCTCATCTACCTCCACACCCCTGCCTCTCAACAAGGGCTACAAGGAGCACGGGGAGCTTTCTCGGCAGCGTGCGAGGGTCTTGGATGCACAGCTGACTGCACGTGTCAGTTATGCTCCAAATGGGTTTTCACAGGTCAAGGTTCTGCAGGCAGCAAGAGCAAACACTATTTTTAGACGGGATAAGGTCACGGTGCTTTTAGAGACAGTGAGGTCTACAATAAAACCTATTGATCAGTCTCTGGAACTAGCGCTCCGGAGAGACGCCTAGATTGAAACAAAAATTGCCTGGCCGTTTTCTCTATAGACTTGGTGGGTAAAAGCTTGTTGGACTCCGTCTCTTTCAGGAGATAAAATAAGTAAGAAGAAACTGCGTGCAGACCACAGCTGTCCATTTAAGCGGATGCACGAGGGGCAAAAGGAAAGCAGGACCCACAAGAGAGACCAGCAAGAAGCTCCAAGCGTACTTCTGCCACAGTGACAACCCAGCCGCCCGGAGGGCAAAGGCCATGCTTGCCATGCCCGTGACTCCCACCTCTGCAGCCCACTTGCCCAATAGAGGTGTGAAGGCACCAGGGCAGGCTTGATTTTTAAGAGTGTCAATGTTTTACACGCATCCTGGAAGGTAAGGAAGGCCTCTGAAGGCACTCATCACTGAGGTCCCTGACAGCACATACCTATTTGGCTGTCTGCATTTTGGCGATGAAGGCCACCCAGGTGATGCGTGGAGACCCAGAGGTAGAAAACAGACCAATGTTTCAGCCAGGCAAATCATATAGCTGGATGGTTCACACATTTACCAAGGTTTTCAGAACAAACCCCAAGCATTTATGCGGGTCACATAAGAGCTTTAACCAAAAATACCGAAGTGGTGGACTATCACACCTTCAACTTCAGCCACAGACCTAAAGCTTTAAGTCTGCTACAGGCACGTAAATAACTCTCAATCACAAGAAGCTCTTTATTGTATCGGAGGCTTGCGACCACAGGGACAAGCGTGAAACCGTGGAGTATCTTCATTCATCATCTGCTCCACGCCCACAGCCTCACTCACAAACAAAACATGCCACGGTAAACATAGTCCATACATCACACCCTGACACGAGTGACCCCATTAGCGAGCAGAGCCTGTCCTAGCCGGAGCACCCTACCATACATTAACAATACAATGACCAATGCATTTGTAAGATATAATAATAATAGTAATAATAATAATAGATAAAGACTATCGAGCTATGAAATGCGAGTATGGGTGATGGGACGTACACCTTACTTTCCACTCGATACGCAAGCAGAGAGACACACTCAGCTGCTCAGGTAAAAGCAGCTCATGCAGGAGTTAAAGCACCGACCGGCGTACCCGCAGCCCGGCTTGCTCACCGTTGTACTGCCCAGTTAGGCTGTAGTTAAAAGTTTCTGCATAATAGCTATGACAAGATGCAAAAACTCAAACAGGATCTCCTCTACACGGTAACTGTGCTGCAGAGGAATCACAATAGAAAACATGTTTCAAAGCAGTACAATAATTGTGATGCAAGTTAAAAAAAGAAGGGAAAAAAAAGACAGGCTGATCTTTCCAAAAACTCTATTGCCTTTAGGAAAGCCAGTATAATTATTCTCTTATTTAGGAAATCAGGCTTGGGTTTGGTTTGGTTTCTTTATATAAAGGTCCTTAGGTTCTTACCAGCACTTTTTCCACTTTTATGATTTTCTTGCTAGTGCCCTGTGACTCTAGGACAAAGTTTGTGATAAAATGATTAGAATACGTAAGGACAAAGTCACTTGGGAATTGAGGACACTGCTGCAGCCCCTCATCTTTTTAACCGACAAAATGAATGAACCTTTAGTAGAATATGTGTCTAAGAAAATTCACAGCTAATTTTTATTTATAATAACTGATACCATACAAGTATCCTTTCCAGAAAGCCTACTCTATCACCCAGAAAGCAGATGCAAATATGGGTATAAATACGGAGTGCAACGAAGCCTGTGGTAATGCTCACATTAACTGCTGTGCAGTCAGATTTTTACCCCATATATGTATATGGGTACATGCACAAACACACCCGCGCTGCTCTGGCAATTTTTGACAGACGTCACTGCCATCGGGGCTGGAGTCGATGCCTGCCATGTTCTCCGAGTTTTTTCCTAGACTTCAGTTAGATGAGGGACTCTGTTAATCTAAACATAAATAACCGTAACAGGTTGATCCTAAGCTCCTCTATGCCGCTGTGCCTACAAAGTGCCTCTCCCGGCTGCAGGGGAGCTGCTCCGGATTTCCACCTGGGGTAACTCCGAGCAGGATCTGCCCCAGCAGAGGCTTTCCTCCATGCCTGCCCCTGCCCTCGGCTTTTGCAGGAGCGCAGAAGCAGGGCGGGCACCACAAGCATCTTCTACCGCTGCTCGAGAGCGGTAACCTGCTCGGCTGCTGTTGGGCACGAAACCAAGAACTTGAAGAGGTTGGCATGGCAGAAAGCAGCTCCCTCGGTTTGTTCTACTGCAAGATGCATCTGGGTTTGTGGGGTGTGCAGTACAAGGAGGCTTCAGGACCAGCACCTCCACGAGATGGGAGCCAGCGACACAACGCCGTGCTGTCCCGAGCCACCTTCGTCCCTCACACGGGGAGGGCACAAGGCGCTGAAGGACCCAGCTCTCTCCACAAGCAGGGGGAATGAAATAAACCCCCAAAACTTTAAATTTTTGTCTTTTCCATTTATTTTTGAATTAGCATTCAGCGTCTGATGCCGCGACATGGATAGCTAAAAATGTGTGCGCGGATATGTCATCCGTGAACAAAGTGGCTCGTGTTTGTTCTTTATTATTTAGGAAATGCACATTAATTACTGCAGATTTTCTCCTATACATCTACTGTATCTCAGACAGAATTGCTGAGAAGGGTCTGCAGAATAAAAATGTATGGGGTAATTAAATGGATATTTATAATTAGAACTTAATAATTTGCATCAGGGACAAATGAGCTCTGATTTCAATCTGTAGTGCATTTAGATTAGCCTGAAGATAGTGTAATTTGATGTTTTATAGTCCTCCTCTCAGATTATGAAACAATACAGTGTCTTTAAAGCAGCCGTGTTTGTGTCAGGAGTGTGTTAAGAAGAAGCCGCAATGAAAATGTTTGACAACGTGAAAGCAGCCATAAATTACATGACAACTGTGTAAAAGTCGTGATGAAACAAATAAAGGGCTGACCTATAATGCATCTGATTCAGCGTCGCACCCGGACCGCTCAGCACTCATCCCGGCATGGCAATGGCAAGCACATCCTTACGTGCGTGGCTACTTAGCGCAGAGAAAACTGTAAATTATCACTAGTCAACAACATTGATTTTTAGTAGACATTTCAATCAGTTTGAAGTAGAAATACTACACCACTGCCCCGGCAGCCTTTTAGCCAGCCGGCTGCTCGGCCGTAGCCTTGTTGGTCGCAGCTCTGTTACAGCCCCATTGTTCCCACCGTACAATATTTATCGCAGGCTCTCCAGACACAGGTACTTGACCCAAAGGTCACCACCGCCTTGTCTCCTGGACGTATGACCTACCTTTGCTACTGATGCCGTTTACCCAAAAGCAGGGAGTCCCTGCGAAGCCCGCTACCTCCCCAAAGATGTACAGGGTGACTTTTCCCCAGGGGATGGGGTGTCACACAGCTGCAGCCAAGTAGGCATCCCCCAGACCAAGCGCCTGCACGTCCACAGAGCTCGAACACGGGAGAGAGGTGAAGCGGCCAAAGAAGCGGGGTGGACCCCTTGCAGGGAGAAAGGTCTTGGTAAAGAGCAGGTTGGTTTGGAGATACGACCGCATCTTTGCTTCACTTCCCATCTTTGCCCAGCCACCGGCAGGGAGGAAGGGCAGCGCAGCAGGGATGGCACCGGGCTCTCATCCCCGCTCTGCGGCAGTCCTCCTGCCTTACCTGGGGCCAGTCACCCCACCTCTGCCATGCTGTAAAACAGTAGCCAGAGTTTTATCTGTCTCGCCCCAGTATTGTGAGGGCGTATTCATTAACATCTCCAAGGTACTCAGGTCCCCACGTAATGGATGCTGTAGAGGTAAACAGCGTGATCAGCAGATAACAGGGAGTCCTGTGCAGACATTACACAGGAGAGCTGCGCACGCGTGTAGGCGAATGCCTGGGAAAAAAATCCAGGGGTGCCAAGTCGCTGGTAAGTTCACAATCGAACCAGTCATGGTTTGACACACAACGCAGAGAGCAAGTGGAAGAACCACTTTCAGGAGGGAGACTTCCAGACCCAGAGTCCTGGCACCCAGCACCGTGGAGCCTCTTCCCAGCCTTTGTACTTTCCTCCCACAGAGCGCAGCTCAGTGCGCCGCACATCATCAGCTGCTAGCTAAAAACGCGAAGGGGAAGGAGAGGAAACGAAGCTGGGATTTTCAAACCGCCGTGGTTTGAAAATCCCAGCCTCCTCACAAATGAGGGCTCGCAGCCCACACGAAGCGAGGCGGCCAGGCGAAGCGTTCGCCAGCAAAGGCCATCCCTGCGCTTACCCCCCTTCCAGCAGCAACAGCCGTGTGAGATAGAGCCGCAAGCGCCAAGCAAACCTCCTAATTCCCAGCGAGGCGTGATGCCGGGAGCCCATCAAAGGGGCACAGGACAGGCAGGTGACCCACTCCTACCTACCCTGTGCGTCTCTGAAACGCCGCCCTTTTTGCAGCACTGGGGGGAGCCCCGTCTATGCCCTTCCCGTGCATTTTGAAATCCACCTGGTATCAGCGGGACGGAAAACAAGGCACCGAGATCTTCCTTGGAGGAGTTTCTTGTTTGACCAGAGTACACGTTATCCAAATCAGCTAGAGTGAAATGCAGTTAAGCTGCTGTTTGTTCCAGCACGATGAGACTGGCCTGTTAAAAAGCAAAAATGTCAGGATGTTACAGGCTCAGCCTCCTGCCAAGACTGGTAAGTAGCTGAACAACTGTCAGAAACAGACAGCATAATCAGAAAGCAATAAAAAAAAAAAAAAAAAAAAAAAAAAACACACCACCCACCAAACCCCAAACAACCCTGAATTCAGACCCCGTTGCCACATCGCAGGCGCGCTGGGGCCACCTCCGCCCCCAGCCAGGTGCCCTTGGGAAGCTCCAACACACGGCGCTCACGCTGCCAGCTCCCCGGTAGCATCCACCGCAGCCCCAATCGCTACAGCCCTGCCAAACCCACCTCTCGCACAGCAAGTTAACTTGAAGAAAAAACAACGGTAACCCAGCAAAGGCGGCTGTGTAAAAGGCTGGAAGCGCAGCCCCCCTCGCACCACGTGCAGGTCTGTGCTAGGGGGGATCCATTTGTGGTTTTTTCTCGTGAAGTTATGTATAAGGGCGGGAGCCACCGTGTAAAGGTGCCATGGTTCACAGGCTGCCGACCTGCACTGGGTCGGACCCCCGGCTTGGCCCTCCCTGGCCAGGCAGGGATTGCCACACAGCAGCTTTTTACCCCTGAATTTAACTCCTGCTATTTCCAAAATCTCCCAGACACACACACGCCCCTCCTGCTCTCACACACTCTCAGAGCTTAATCTGCCTCTCAGAACACCAAACCCCTTCCCTTTTTTTTTTTTTTTTTTTTTTTTTTTGTCCCGGGCCCTCAGGTTACTGGCACAGCGACAACTCTTTTTTCCCAGCAGCGAGCCAGGAAAGATGATAGAACCTGCGTGCGTGGCCAAGGGACTGGTCTCAACTGGTTCAGAGGGAAAAAATGGAGCTATGTCTTCTCCGCCTCCCCCCCCCCCCCCCCCTTGCCTTTAGCCAAAAGACCTGGGAGCATTTGATGTACACTCGGCAGGTATGAAAAAAAAAAAAGAGAGAGAGAAAAAAAAAAAAAAAAAAAAAGGAAAATTATTGAAAAGGCCGGCCAGCTCCGGGGCTGTGACACTCTCTCATCAAACTCTGGACTTGAGCCAAGTTCATCTGTTAATGGAGAGCCACAGCCAGGGCCTCCCCCCACCGCCTCCCCCCACCGCTCCCTCCTCTACCTCTTCCTCCCTCCTAAAAAACTAGACATCGATTATGTCTGTGCTTTTCCCTTTCTATTCAAGATAAACAAAGTGCTTCAAGTTCAGGGCACACCCTGGGACCCTTGACAAAGCAATCTATCATCCTGTCTGCTAAACCAGTCTGGCCACACCACCGCGGAGGAGACTAATGCTTCCAGTGTACAATTTTCCCTTTGTGCTGCTGCCCTATTACTAGTAACCTCTTTTCTTCCCTACCTTCCCAGGAGCAGATGTGCTTGACCACTTTGCCTAAGCCCCTCCTGGCAAAGGCATTTCTCGATGAAAGCAACCTCAAGAATTAAAAAAAAAAAAAAAAAAAAAAGAGAGCCGAGCCCCCACCTGCCCCCTCCTCTCCCTGACTCCTCTCTCCATCCCTACGTCCACCATAGAAATCCAGCATGGAGTTTGATTTTTTCCTTCCCCGCTGAAGACTTCTTTTTAAGGACTGAGTTTGAGTTTAAATCATATCCACTAATTCATTCTGACTTGCAATTAAATGCAAATACACTTTTATAGCCAGCATGGAGTGTATTAATTTTAACAGCAAATGACAAAATAAGAATACAGTCCCTCCAATACCAATAATGAATCGCACTATAAATCACGTTAGTGGTCACATTCATTAAATCTTGGAAAGCGCTTTGAGATCCACGGGTGCAATGTGCCATCAACCTACGCAGTACCATCGGCTCGCTCGGACCTCGCTGCTGTTGCCCAAGTGCCCCAGAACCCAGCCGGGGGGTACAGCCTGCTCCCTCCCCGGTGGGCAGACCCTGAAAGCAATGGGAAGACCCCATCAAGTGCCGGGAACCCAAACCCACTCTCTGTCCCTCCCACCAGCACCCCAGGGAGGCTGGAGCTTCCCAGGCGAGGGGCGACGGCAGGATGCGCAGCCCGATATTGAGCTTGGGTCTTGCCATGGGGCCAAACCATCCTAGCGAGGCGATTTAGGTCAAAGGAAGGGCCAGGCTGGGTGCTCTAAAAAACAAGGCAGCTACAGAAATTAATAGGAATCCACACATCGCCCTTTAAGGTGCACTTCACAACAGCCAGCATGGCCTTCTCCTAACGCTCCTGGCTGCAAACAGCTCTTACCCCTTTCCCCAGGTCTAGGCAGTGCTCCATTTGCTTGCCAGCACTAAGATCCTCGGCACCATTTATTAGCCAACATGGGGAAAGTGAGGTTTTTCTGGCTCCTTTGTTTTGTCAGGACAGCTGTGTGCCATTCCCACCCCCTCCCACCCACCCTCTCCTAAAGAAATAATTAAATCCAATTAGGACCAGAAAGTAATTTACATTTTGGTGCTGTGTGAGATGGGGGGGGGAGGGAGAGAAGGGGGGGGGGGAAAAATCCCATAAAATATGTTGCAATGAAATTTCATTCCTTTGCTACTTATTTGTCTGGTTTTGCATCTGAAGATATCTCAGATTGCACTTTCGCTCTTTCAGGGTCTGCTCGTTGGTTTTACGTTGCGATGCGCGGACAGAGAGGGAGAGGAGGAAGGTGGAAGAGAGGAAACTTGTTCCCATTCCCTGCTCCGTGAACAAGAGGGCTCTGCTGGGGAGGCCCATCCTGCTCCTGCTCCTGCTCCTGCTCCTCCCCTTGCCGTGCCAGAGGCTCCTCCGCCGCGGTTTACTGATTTACAGAACCTTGGTATGTGAATGGCAAAAATTCCTTGGCATAAGTATATGTTTGCTGATCGCATTTCAGATCATGTGTTGTTCATTATTATGACTTGCTCAGAAACAGTTTGCTACAGTTATGTGGGTTTGCCTTGGATATTTTTTCCTCTTTTAGTACATTGAAAACAGCGGGGGGGGGGGGGGGGGGAGAAGCAAATGAGAAAATGTTTTTGTGTCTATACGTTACCTCAAATGTCTATTTAAAAAAATTATAGAAAGGAATACACAATATTGCAGGGCTGGGAAGCAGGGGAGAAAGGAAATGAGATTAACAAATAATTTCTTAAAGACCAATGTAATGTCAAATTTTGAGGTGGAATATTTTCCTTTGGATGCGTATGGAATTATATGTGGATTTGGTATTTATACTTCTGAACTATGTAAAAATACATCCAGCCAAACCGATGCATTGGATTTAATCTGGTGCATTATTTAAGCAGCTAGAATAGAAGGTCTTTTGCCAGGCAAGGCATCAGTGTGAGTACTATCTGTAGCACAGGGCAGCAAGTCCAGGACACATTTATTTCTAAAAATACTACCCCTTGCCTTGTGCAGAGAACTTTTTTTTTTTTTTTTCCCTGAGTCTGCATTCTGGCAATTAGAAGAGCAAATATGGCATCGCTTAAGAAAAAATAAGCAAGGTTTCCAAACAACGCGAGTGTTGCTTTCACCTGTATTTTAGAAGTCCGATTAATTACAGAGAGTTTGCTCTGAACTCCTCCAGTGATTTACTCCCATCTTTGCCCGCGGGAGATGGTACAAGTGGGTTTTCCTTCACGCCATAGGTAACCTGGGCGCTCTCCTCCTCATGCCCGGCGCAAAACACGAACATTTACTTTTTTTGTCATTTTCATATAGTAAATTATCCATTAGATTTCATCATATCTTACTAAAGCAATTACATCAAGAAAATGATAGCGCGTGTGGAATCAATTATGCATGCACTTGGCCAGGGACCAAAGGCTATGAAGTCGGAGAGGGCAGAATCGTTCGACACACACAAATAAAAAGCCCCTGGATCTCGCAGATGGACCCCATCAGTTCATCTTACTGCCGAAAAAGTTCATGCACTTAATAATTTATTTGTGTTCTGGATACTGTTTCCCAGCTGAATATTAACAACTTTGAACTGAACCATGCTTTTAGCGTGGTATGGGTGGAAGTCATGGAAGGGCAGCAGTAGGTCTCCTCCGAGGTTAAAATTATACTTCTGTTCCTTCCAGAATGGTCATTTTGCCTCTCTGTTTATTTTCTTTCATTAAGCAGTCCCTTTAATCAGGGTATCTGTTTCGCCCTTCCGATTCATCTTCTTACCCAGTGATAAACTCTCAAACCAAAGTTGAGCATCAATCACCAGAGACGGACAACTGAACAGATGACGGGAAGGAGGGAAGGCGAGGCCCCGATGCCGCAGCCGAGAGCCGCGGCGCTGCCGGCACGAGGGCCAGCCAGAGGGGGACCCAAGGACAAAGCCCCAACCAGGCAGGAGGGGTGGCGGATGGCCTCCGCTGGTGGCCGGGCACTGGTGCCCGGGCAGGTTACCAGAGCTGGGTGCACTTCCAGCCGGGCTGCTCCCAGCTTCCCCCGCCAGCTCGCGACGCGGGTTGGACGATTAACGCCTTTCCCCCCGGCAGGCAGGAGAAAAAGACCCTTCCTCGCGATGAGGCAACTGGGGAAGACTTGACTGGAAGAGGAGCGGCGCCAACAGCACGACTTGCTCCTACAAAAGGGGCGCTCCCTCCCTGGCGCGAGCGTCCCCCAACCGCAAAACTGCCGCCCGAACGCCCCCAGCAGCTTTGCACGCACGGGCAGCGCGGGATCGGGCCCGGGGCACGTGTGTCTTGGAGGGCAGTCGTGCGAAGAAGAGCCCGGGCCCTGCCGTATCCCGCCCTGCCCTCACCTCTCCCTTCCGCCCAGGCAACGCCGGATGACGGAAAATAATTCTTGTCTATCTATACACACAGAAATTTTTTTTTAAAGGAATGTCTCCCCCAAATGGGAACAATTTCCTTCTACACTTCCAACCAAGTGTACTTAACATTAAAAGAGAACTGATAGAACATATTTAATTACTCAAGGTTAGACTCCTAATTCCTCAATTCACTAAAGGAAACTTGGCAAGAAGATGCATCATTTTGCTGCTTTCTACTGGAGCATCTGAGGGAGAAGAGCCACTGAGGCAGCTAATACACAAAACATGATCAAAAGTGATTAACAACAGCTTCATATGCAAATTGCATTAATGAAGGAGTGCAAAGTCATCATGTAAATTAAATATGTCAAATCTCTTGGTGAACTTTCAATCTTGAGAAGAAAAAACACCGCTTTAATTTTTTTACATCATCAATTTTCCAAGATTGAAAATCTAAGAATCTTGGTGCTATAAAACAATTTTCACCTTTTTTTTCTCCTTCAGCAGCCTGACAGGCTGGCCTGATGTGTGCCGAATGCACATGTTAATAGGCCAATCAAAAATGCAAAACAATTCGCAATTACTGCAAGGACCTAATGGTCATTAGAATTTACAACTAGGTAATGAACTAAAGTCTGCCCACACCATGCATATTCATAAAGCAATTTAGCCTTTGAAGATTAAAGAAGTGCTTAAAATTCAAATGAGCTTTAGCAAATTATCAGTAAGATTCATCCAAAAAGCAAAAGGGTTTTTCTTCCTGTGATTTCCTTATTTTTTTAATGCAAAATTGTTATATCTTCCAGACCGAGCTTCAACTAAACACAGGGCTCCGAGTCAAGCCAAAGGGGCTGGAGACAAACAGAGGCAGAAAACATTGTTATGGACTTTGTTCAGAAAACTAAGCCCTTAAGAGCCAAACCTATCTCTAAACATGGTAATTTATCAAAAGCAGCACAGACTTGCTCATAGGCAGTATTGTGTGCCGCTCTCCGAGAGCAGATTAACAAGATTTCCGCCACCCTCCAAAAAAGCCTTTTTCCCCTCAAGTCACATCTTCCGTGTAAACAGCAAATGTATTATAAAAACATTATTTTCATCAAAGTGCAGCAGCATTAATTTTAGGAACTCGCTGCATTTAAAAACAAGGGATGAAAAGATCTCCGCACCGGAGCAATGCCACCGAGAAAGTCGCTTTGCTCCCAGAGAGCGAAGCCACTGCTGAGAGAGAGAGAGAGAGAGAGAGAGAGAGAGAGAGAGAAGAGTTTGCGGGGGGACCGCTCAGCGCCGGCAACCGCTGCCAAACCTGGCTCCGCTCTCGGCCAGCCCCATCGGGGCCTGATCCTGCCAGCACCTCTGGGAGGGTGGAGGGGAGCCCCAGCTTTGCCAGCGACCCCCCCGGGGGTGGGAGGAGGTTGGGGAAGGATGGCTGCGCCGCCTGCCTCCCCGGCACCCCACTTTTGAAGGATGGATGAACATTCAAATGATTTCTATTCCTGCCTTCCCCAACCTCGTGGCTTATCTTACCTGCGCCCCTGCAGAGCAAAAAAGAGGATCCCTGGGGCCGTGCTAACGCCCCGCGTTTTTAACATTTATTAGACAGAATAGGACCCGACACCGCACAACAGCCGCACCAAAAAACATCTGTATCAGCCACGGGTCCCCGGTTTCAGCCGATTATCCCCAACACCAACGTTACTCCACATGAGGAGAGTTCAAGGAGGACCAATATGGGATGTGACAGCACAAATCGGAATGAGATTAAAAACAAAAGTTTAGAAACTACCGCCGGGTCGCCAAGCTGTTGAAGGCCACGTCTCCCAAACTGCCTTCAAGTCATCTCCCCCCATTAGGAGATTCCGCCCCCCCCCCCCCCCTTCTTTTGCCGCTTCCAGAGACAGCACACGGACATAAAAAAAACCACATGACTGGGCTCCGAGTATTCCTTAAAATAAAGCAATTAACTTATTTCCAGGCTCCAGCAAGCGATCGTGACAGCCTCCCCCCGGCAGAAAGTGGGAGCCGTGGTCCCTGACCCCCGGCCAACACAAAAGAGGCAGCCCCAGCACAATGCCTGCTGTCAGCAACTGAATTATTTTTATACAGGAATTTTTATCTCTATTGTACAAACAAGTATGTGTCTGTGCTGACTTGTTAAGCAATCCACTTGTATGTAGAATAAGATTTTTTTTTTCCCTGCTACCAGTCACACAGCTCTAAGATCAGAAGAAATACATACTCTTTGAAGCTCCTCAAATGTTTTAGTTAAAAGGACAGCAGTTGTTTTCAAAGATCCAAGAGTATCTTTATCAGAATTTAATTTTTCCTTATTGATTTTTTTCTAACATAACACAAATTTAACACAGGACAGTTTATAGTTTATTACAAAATAATACAGCCTCTAAATAATCTTTCGGGAGATAATACTCTCTTTTTCCAAATGCATCCCACTGCGTTTTACCTCCTCATAGAGAACAAGGCTCCCCAACCACTGTTTCTCTTTGCATAGCTATTTCCTAAATATGAAAATCGGTATCAATAATAGAGAAAACACAGCGAAAAGCCCCCGGCCACCCTCATGCAGTAAACGCTCCACGCACTTGCGATGCCCTGGCTGAAGCACGACAGTTTTGCTGTTATATTCTCTTACTCCAGAAAGAATAAACTCGGTAGCTAAAATGCAACGAAACCCAGACGATTCATGCAATGTCCGAAAAAAACCCCAAACAGCTGTGATGCTGTAGCAAAGTAACACCGGGTGACAAATTAATTGCTGTGAATTTGGGGGGGGGGGGGGGGAGGAGGACATTTTTATTTTTGCATTTTGTATTTTGCTGCCTGCTAAATCAATTAAGCGAGCAATGAATGCAAAACTGAACTCCTTACTTCCTAAGGAGTGAGGAATTGTAATGTGTGTTTATTCTAAAAAGGTAATAGTTGTAGTAATAATAGTAGTATAGTATAGTAATAATAATAATGATATAATAATAATAATAATATCCACAACAACAATAATAACACCACTCAAGGCAGCGCTCTTCTTTAAGCCTTTGTTGTTCAGCGGTAATTCCATTGTTTATTTAGGCAGAGGTTTTTCTATCTGACGCTAAGATCAAATTGTAGGTGTAATTGTTGAGCGCTTACGCAAAGCAGGGGGAGGATGGAAGCAGAAAGCCCTTGGTTTTGACTGACCAAAGCTCCCCAGGTCTCCCTCCACCAGCACCCGCTCGGGCGCGAATTCAGCACCCTCTGAAGCTGCTTCAGATCTCAAGAGCACCCTGACAACGCCTACCTGGAAGGGCAGAGTTGAAGCACTGCTTCTCCTCCACGGCTATTTCACAGGGATATTAAGCCTCATTTCCTTGACGGTAACGCAATTATTTGGGTTTTGCTTCTCGCTCCAGTCTTGGGTGCCTTAGCTATTTAGCGCGCACCGCAAAAATCCAAGCTCGAGCTGAGCTCCGTACCCAGCAAACAGGGAGAAGTGGTGGGGTTTTTAACAGCAACCTGTTCAGGTAAAAAAGTTCCAGCAGAATTGCAGCAGGCAAGCGGGGAGAGGTCTCCGGGGAGAGCAGCGAGGACCAACGCTTTTGGTGCACTGTCTGCAAATCCAGAATTCAGCAGCTTTTTTTGGCAGCCAATTTGTTTCGAGTGTTTTGTTTCAGGAAACGTATGTATTTTTCTTTGTGCATTTTGTGGATTTACTACAACCGCTCCTGACAGCTGTTGATTCAGTTAAATGAGCACATTATTAAAAATCCTCTAACATCCCCGCGCTGAAAAACAGACATCTTTGGATGGAGCTGAAGATTTGAACCCAGAAGAAGATGGAAATGAAACCTCTGTGAAGGGGATGTACAGCCTGCGCTGTGCCCGCAGCCGGGGGGGGCAAAGGGGGCTCCAGCCCCTGTTTGTGGCGACTCTATTGTCTTTGTTTCAACCAGACCCAGATACTAAAAAAAAATGAAAAGCAAAGCAAACGAGCTCAAGTATAAAAAAATACATGTTTGCTAATACTTGGAAAAATTACATCCCCAGCAGGCTGGCATTAACGTGCTTCAAATAATTCTGCAGTGCCCCATAATTCGTTTTCTTTCCTTACTTACTAGCCAATTTTGCAGAGGAAGAACACCTATACAAAATGAGGAGGGAAAGAAATGGATGTTTTCATTTTGCTTTAGATCAAAGGAAAACAAGAACGCAAACTGTGGCGTATTGAATATTTTTTTCCACCGCTGTCATTCACACTAGGCTATCGAAGTTTTATACAATTCCCCAGCCCGGCTGCATATTAAGCTGGCTGTGTACAGCTTTATTATAGCGCGCTGGTGAGGAAACATTAATATTCCTGTGTTGCATCTGACAGGACATTTACATGCGCCCATCTGAGCTCACACCTGAGAGCTGCTCCAAGGTACAGTAGCTGTGCTCCGATTGTAAAGGCAAATGAAGAACACAAATTCCCTGCTGGGATCGGGGCTGACCTCACCACACCCCACACCGCAAACCTTTCCCTTGCCAACCCGAGGCAATGCCACCTCCGAATGAAGAATGAGCCGGGGAGCAGCCACCAAGTTACCGGTCCTCGCGGAAGAAGAGCGAAAAGCCTCGCTGAAATATTTTAAAGATGCACAGCGAGTGCAGCTGGCCAATAAAGGTTGGGAAACAAACTCGCTGAATCCCATGCGGGATGCGTTGCATACTAAACCTGATTAGAAAGACGGGGAGGATGTTTATGGGCTTCAAAATGGCTTTGGCATTAACACAGGAGGGTTTGAATAATGCGAGCGCTTGGTCTGCCCATCCACGAGGGTCCGCAGTTGCCGCTCCAGCTCCTGGCAAGCATTTAAGTGCGCAGGTCCCCGTCTGGAGGGGCAAAGCGCGCTCAGGATGGTGGCCCTAAAGAGCAAACAGTGTTTGATGGAAATTCATTACGAAACGGAAAAGAGAGCACCCCAACCGCTCAAGCGGTTTGTGGGTCCATGAATGTGCCTGTTATTTTTAAGAAGTCTGCAATAAATCACAGCAATCCATATACTGCTATCAACCATCGTGGGCCCAAACCGGCTTTGCCCGACGTTACCAGGAGGCAGGCTGGAGCTACTGCATTTGTACAAAGTGAGATAAAATAAGTTCATTAGCCTGGGGAGGGGGGGGGGGTGAACAACCAACAACCAAGGGTTAATTTTAGGGCCATGCTATCAGTATGCATATAGGTCTTAATGTATTCAAATGTATAAGCTCGACTTATTTTATGAACTTGTGCAATACCCCAGAAGCTGACACATAAAATACAGCCCTCCCGGACAGAAACTACGTTCAGATGCCTGCCAGGCTGAGAGGACGACCTCCTTGGACTCGCGACACCGCTGGCAGCACCACGACCCGAACAAAATCTCAACAAGAAGAAAGGTAACGAGAGATTCTCAACGATTACCTAAAAGAAAAAAAAAGAAAAAAAAAAAAACAAAAACAACACAACAAACAAACAAGTGGCAATGTGCCAGGCCATGTCCAGCTTGATGCTAAATGCCTTTTACTGCACTAAGCTGGTACTACTGGTCATAAAAACAGACCGAAGCTTGAAGGGAATTTTGTCCAAAAAACTTCCGTAATGAGGATGCATGCAGGCAAACAACTGGAGGCTGAACTCCCGTTGCCTGACGCTGTCTTGCAAGCCTCTTTAATCGTCTTTATTATTTGAATGAAATAAGAAAGAGCTCGTGGGCTGAGGGTTGCATATACAAAACGGGGTGATGCTAATAGGCCTCTTCCTCTTTAAAAGAGGCATTACCAAATTATGGGAATGTTTAGGGAAGACTTTATTTCTCCCACCGGGCTAATTAGAAGGTGTTTAATTTACTCCCTGCCTCAGTTTCCATCACCCGGCATTCGTTGTTGGGACTCGCTGCACAGAGCCTCACATTTATTGCGCGCATTATTTTCAAAGCTTTCGGCACGTGATGCTAACGTGCACCTTTTCAGATCTATACGAAGCTTAATGCGCGCCGGGCTGCCTCTCCAACCACAAGCGTTTTGGATGCAGCGATGCTTCAGCCCATGGTGAGCTCCACAATTAAATGCCCCATACAATAGGAGAAAGAATGCAAAACACATTTCTCATCCTCTAAACCAGAAGATCTGATTTGCAGGAAACAAAAAACCGGAAAGATTCAGGGCACTGCAACACTCTGATGCTTCCCTGGAAGGATCACGCCGAGGCAGAGGAAAACTTTCTACCCTGCTTCTGTGCTTGAAGGGAACTCGTATTTGTGTTTCCAATAAAGAGCTATTTTTACATTAAATGCCTGTAACAGCAGGGAATAGGAAAACTAACGCAATCTTTACCTCGTACAAAGGATGATGTTGGTGTCACGTGTTTGCTTCTTCAAAAAATGTTATTTATAAAAGGCAACGGGGAAAGCTCAGAAACTATTGACTCTTCCCTGTATCCCTGCGCGAGTAGCATTAGAGCAACTTTTTGATCCCCCACATTTTTTACATTTTACCCCCCCCGAGAAGTAAATTTCACAGCCGCAGAGGCCACCGCCTTTAATTAAGCTTTCAAAAGTCTTCTGACAATGCCAACAATTGCAAGACACTTCTGGAGCTCAATCATGCAATCATCGTGACACTTCTATTTACAATTTGTCTTAGAAAGAGTTTCTCTGACATTGTACTTTGACAAAACAGCCAAGCCGCCAGTTCACAACCTTTCTCTGTCTTATTTACAAATACAGCTTGTACACAGGGCACCGAATCTCAGGAGCGGGAGCCTCTGGGTAGTGCCCTCAGTATTTTTCCTGCCTGCGACTGTTTTACCCAGCCTGTGCTCTCTGTTTCTTTACATGGGGAAAGCAGCCAGAATGTGACTCCAAAATATTTCCATATTCCTTCCCCCCCCACCACCTTTTTTTAAAGCTTTCATCTTACTGTCCAGATGTAATGCTAACTATTCCGTGCAGGCAGCAATGTTTTTTTGTCTCCGGAACAAAACAAAACAATAAGGAATCGCAATTTACAACCTACAGAATTATAATGGCAACTACTAATAACAGCCCAAGAAAATTTCTGCGGTGTAATGACTACTCAAAGACATTACCTCCTGAGAACTGTAATAATCAAATGTACTTGATCTAAAATTTAGTACCAAATTATGTCCACCTTCCCCCGATTACTGCAGACAGAGGTTTTTCTTATGTTGTTTTTCCACGCATTTTATTTGAATGCCACGAGCAGTCTGAGAATAAAGGATTCGAGCAGTAAAAATGACCTCCCCTCCTCCTCCCCTCTTTGTACAGTAAATACGGCATCCGCAGATACACACTCGGCATTATAAAGGGGAATATGCAGCAGCACTCCAAAGTGTTCCCCCAACTGAATCCAAGTAACATCGAAGATCCTTCCTCACCCAAAAAACCACCTTTCATTAATTCCCTCGGATTTTTACATTCAACAAACAAACCGCTAAAACCTGACACCGGCAGACGATAAATATTTCTTCAGCCTTTTCAATAAGTGAACAGCAATTTTACATTCACTGATCTCTAGATACTTCAGTTAATATTTCCCCCTATTGTAAAATATGAGAGCGGATAACTAAAGCCCTGCCGTAGCACTCACTGCAAATCACGGGCTGCCGGTATCTGGTGGTGAGGCTTTGACATACATATTGATGAAAGCTGCCTCATTGGACCCACACAACATATCCTATTAATTTTCAGTTAAATTTACGACATTTCAGCTATAGCGCTGGATCAGCATCACTCAAAATTTTATAGCAAGTCAAAGCTACGCGGCAGGCAGACACCCACACGGAAGAGACAGGTACGCATGCCTGCACCTATACGCATCTCACAGCTACTGCACAGGTTGCGCGCACACACACACACACACACAGAGGCTCTTGTAATCAGCCCCGTCTCTGGAAAACGGTGAGGATAAAGAGCAGCCTATCGGCTAAAATAGACATAATTTCTCCCTGCATTTGAATGACTCGCTGCCTCCTTCCTTGTCTTTAGATGAGCCGATCCTTAACCATTACTCATCTCACGATGATCTTTTACTGTAACACGCCAACTTATTGACTACAAAACTGCAGACAGAGCACATCCTGCATCCAGAGCTAATCTGTAACACCTCTTTCAGCCTAACAACTAATTGGGGATGTTTTTACATTGCTACTAAATACATATTTTCTGGTCTCTTACCAGAACGAATCAGTTCACTCAAGTCCTGCATATTTTCCTAAAGGCAGCCTCTGTCCTTTTTTTGTTTTCCTTAATTACACACTCATATCTTTTTGCATTTTGCATCCTTGCACAGAAATCGGATATAAAATGTCAGAATTCAAAGAGCCTGAGGTTCACTGCAGGGGCCTTCCAGAAACCTGAACTCCACAGCTCATTCCAAGACCCTCACTGGTAATTTTACTTCTGGACCTCACAAAGTCCTGTCCGCAGGTCACTCCAGCTATTGCCACACCTCTTTGGAATACGAGGGGAGACAAAATCACAAAGGGGGGGGGGGGGGGAGGCGGACAGTACAAGACCCTGGTGCTCCTTCCCCCCCTCTCCCACAGCCCGGCTGCATTTCCCACCACTGGGAATAACCAGGGGACCCCAGCGCCCATCGGCTCTGTCCCGGATAGGGAGGTACAGCAGAAGACCCGTGCTCTCGGACCTCCCGTCCGCGGGCATGGCTGGGTGCCACCACACAGAAAACTGGGGGTGGGAGATACCCGGACAACTGCAGCTCGGTCTCTGCTCACAGCAGCGCTCGTGGGGTGCACCACGAGCCCGCTCCCAGCCAGGACCACCTGCACAGCAGAAGACATCCCTACACGTAAGAGCCAGCAGGATCAGGCCCCTGCCGATGCACACCTCTCCTTACCCATTGCCCTCCGCTCACCCAGCCATTTAAAGTCAGCTAGAACCACAGCCTTTTCTGAATTAACGGCCCCATGACATCGCGCAAGGCCAAATCCTGCTCGCTTCACGTCACCCGCGCCACACGAAAGTGTGATTTGGCTCGCCGAGTCTCCCGCGCTGAGCGAGTGCCAGAGCAAAACCCTCAGCCGAGGAGTTTCCCCTCATGCAGAATCCCCCTGGCGTGGCCGTCCCTCCGGCTGAGGGACCTATTTGGGACCACGGGGAGGAGAGCGGGTTTAATTCTTGCTTGACAGTTACTGTGTTTTGTCTTTTCAACAGAGCAGCGCCGTACGTAAATACAGCGTTACATCATACCGCCGCTCCTCCATATTTGGTGATTTAGTATGGCTCCAGAGCTCGGAAGACTACAAATCCCTTCCGCCAGGCTCTCGCTTCATTAATCATGCCCTACGCTTCTGCTCGTTTTCCATCAGATCACAGGCAGCACATGGAAATGGGCACTGCCCTCTACCACTCTGGCGAAAAAAAAAAAAAAAAAAAAAACACCTTTAACATCCATGGCCGGGAAGTGCAATATGCGGAATTATTAGGTTTTTTAAGTCTCTTTCAAAATGTAGCTTAGCAGTAGCTGAGCCTCCGTTTCCTCTTAAGCATAAATATATACATGTATTCAAAGTAAAACCTATTACTCTGCAGAACTAGTATGCGTTCATTCACATTACGTATGCACGCGTACGCAGAAGGCTTTGCATACATACGTGTGCGCAGACAGACACACGGGCACCGACACATATTTGCTGCCACCGCAAAACCTGCAAAACTCCATCTCTCCAGCATGATGTGCCGGCCAGTTTGGAGGCCAGGGAGGCTGCGGGAGTATCTCGCTGAACCTCCCAGCGCCTACCGCCCTATTATGGTTTAACTCTGTGGCCAAAGGGAGCCCAAGACAAGCTCCAGCACATCACGTGATGATGTACTGCGCCTCTGACAACCCCGAGCGGTCCTGCAGGCTCCCCAAAGAGAGGTACCGGCAGTGCCACATCCCAAACGTCGCTGGGAAGCGGGGTTTGAAACTGGTTCAGGCGTTTGGTGGTGCCGATATGCTGCGGTCTCGCCTTTTCCGACCGGTAGTATTGGCGCGGTTTGGAGTGATTTGCAATGCTCGCTGCAAATGGGTAGTACTCTTGTTTACTAGCAGGATTTTAAAAGCACAGTGTGCCTTGTTACACTCCCAGGGCTCTGCGATTTTCTTTCACATAGCATGCTCTACTTTTTTAACCTCATTTGTGAAAATATCTGCACGGCGAATGGCTTTCTGGTTTAAGAAGAAAAAAAAATTTATGCTAAGAAATGGAATTATTTACCCCCTTTTTTTTTTTTAAATTACATTTCATATTGTTTGTTGCACAAAACAGAACTCTGCCTTGGACATTTGTACGGCTGACATGTGGTTGTGTAAACCGCAAACAAAATCAAGATACATCTGTCAAAACCACATCAGAGACAAGAGAGAGCACAGCGAAGCATTTATCATTTGGCTGAGGAGGCAGGCTGCAGAGAGCGGCCTTTCCTGTCAAACCAACCTTTTGAAATTTCCAACATGCCCTTAAACTTTTCGAATAAGCATGTCTGTGCGCTTCAGCAACTGCCCTCTCTACTCTGGCCTGGCCAGTCGAAAATGGCATCTTAAAGTCAAGGTCGGTGGTGTCACTTTGCCATGGGGCTGTGTTTAATTACAGTCCATACGCTGACAGCCAATATGGAACCAAGGCTGGCTGATGCTCAGTTAACTCTTTCACCCCTGACTTTGCCAAAGACTCGAAATCTCCTCGCTTTATCGCGCGGCAGGCTCTGAAATCTCCTCCTGCAGCGCTACGGCAGGCGAGACACCGGGAGACGGTGACTACAATACAGGCAAATCACGAGAGCAGCCTCAAACAATACCGTTAGAAATACCGGCTGGCACGGCACGTGCCTGTTGATCCTGCCTCTGCGCAGGCACTGGGAAATACCGGTCGTGCGCTCACCACTAACCGAAGGCAGGGTATTTAACACATCGGCCGTCACGGCGAGCAGAACAGAGAGAGACAGACACGGCAGTTTACAACTGCGAACATGCTACGTTGCAACTGAAACGAAAATAAACTTGCAAACACTTCTCCTTGCTTTTAATTTACCTGCTATATGTTCCTGTTTAGGGCAAATTCCTCTAGATGACGTTGATAAACAATCGTCATCCTCTGGCGTAACCTGGATGCCAACCTCCACAGGATTGGACGCTTTTTTCAGCTCACTTGGTGAGGGTGAAGGTGGCTTATCCACAGCCTTCTCTAAGCAGAGACTGCCATTGCATTGTTTCCGTTTGTGCTCAATAAAAATAAGAATGTCCCCCAACGGGAAGTTCATCTGACACTGGCCACAAGTGAGGAGGTCGTGGTCCCCTTCTGGAGCTCCCAATGTGCCATGTTCAGGTTCGTCATCAGTGAGAATGGCTTCAAGAGGTTCGGCTGCAGTTTGAGAAACAAAAGGAGAATCATTAGAGCTCTTGGGGAAAGGAATCAGGCTCAGGAGGGGGGGGAAAAGGGGGGGGGGGGGGGGGGGATGCGCCGAGCCCCCTCTTCATGAATATTACACCCTGCTTACATCGTCTGCCTGTTCCCCCCCAACTAAACCCATGCAACACGGCTGTTAGCACGGCAGCGAGGAGACGAATTCATCAGTTACAGGGAAAAAGATTTTGCAGAAGCAGCTGTAGCATGCAGAACTCCGAGACCAAGCACTGCAACTGTCTCTGTGTTCCTACGTGAGGATAAATTTCTGACTTGATTCAACGATTCGGTGGTAAAATTAAATTAATAGTCTGAAAGAATACACTGCAAAACTCTGTGGTACTACAAAGAGAAGCGAATATGGTGTTTTACTGCCGGATGTATTATTTATGTATATGAATTCAAGGCTAAAAGCACTGCACACACTCTCTCACACACATGGGTGTGTATTTTCCAGCAGCCAGACCTACTTTCTAAAATTCACGAGTCTGAACTACGCGGGTGTGGGTGCAGACAAAAGGTGTTTCAACATATAGATATTGCATATCCCTTATATAGGCCGTGCAGGTAGCATGTGCGTGTGTAAAAGAAACGAGAGGGAGAGCCACACCGCGTGGCCGCGCACATCCAGGCACCGACACGCGGCACATACAGCCCTTCTAACACACGTGCGTACCTATACATACGTATTTGTGTCCCTATCCCTATCAGCCCGCTTGTGGCTTCCAATTTAAAAATTCGAAACCCAGGAGTTATACATGGGGGAGGGTGGGGACAAGATAGATAGATAGATAAATAAATAAATAAATAAATAAATAAATAAATAAATAAATAAATAAATGGCAGAAACCAAAATGATAAAAAACAAGTGCAGCAGCAATGCCTGTGGGGCGGGGGGAGGCACCTCTCACTTTTCCGCTGCTCCTCAGGATTCAAATAAACATCAAATTCACTACCAATTCCACACAGAGATATTAGCTAGATGGGGTATTTTTTAGTACTTAAGGAAGCAAGGCAATTAGTCATTTTTCCTTTTTCATCCTAAAATAAAGGAATGCCTAAATTATGTTGAACGTGTTAGCACTGGTGGCCCTCAGCATCTAAAAATCAGCGTGGCCAAGCAACTACCACATTTCCTCGCAACAGTGAGAAGTGCCTTCTTTAAACTCAAAATACCTTGCCTAATGTTGTCAAAGTTGACAAATTTCCTGAATGAGCTCCAAAAAGCTTCATTATGAGGCTATTTCTGCTCACAGAATTGTCAGTGGATGCTCTAACGAGGCAGACACAGCTCTCTTTTCTGTTTGGTTTTGGGTTTTTTTTTTTTTTGGTTAAGTTTACAGAGAAATACCTTGGCAATCTGTGTGCAGTCTCCATCACTATTGCCTTTCACGAGAAACAAAAAATAAATACCAGCAGCGTGTTGGTATTCCTCTACCTGCGCAATACAGCACGCATGCTAACAGCAGCGAGCAGGAGCAGAGGGTACTACACATACAGCCCACCTCAAAACACTGCCAGGTAATGCAAGCGAGACAGAATACAACTCCTAAACAGTTAATCAGCCTGACCTTCTTTAGCTGGCTGCCAATTTCACATTTAATGAACTTAAAGCCACAGAGAATCAAAAAATAGATTTTAATTTGACTGCACGATATTGGAACTGATTTTGATAAAGTGCAAAAATCCAGTGAACTCAGGTTAAATTTATTTCAACCCTACCTAGGCTGAATATTGAGGAGGAAGATCTGGAGTAGCTCCCAGTTGTGCTGCGTAAAATAATATTGAAAGAGCACACTACCTTGCCGTACCTCAGCTCCAACTAGGACACAGGGATCCAGTCCATCATTTCTTGCCTCTAGTACTACTTCTAATTTAACGTAAGGTCAACCACAGGAATATGAAGGTTACATTCGTATTAATAAAAACAATGTCCTAATCGCTGGGGTTTTCTTCTAAACTTACAGACCGACAAGATAAGACGCACAACATGCATTTCACACTCCTCGGGAAGCCGGGAGAGGAGCAGGGTGTTTCTGCGGGATTGCTGGGCATGGCGTTTTTCTCCCCAGCCGTTCCTTGCGTTCGGACCGAGGGAGTAAATTATTGCAGGACTAATTCCACCAGTAGCTCGCTGCACGCCGCAGACAAAGGTATTTTGCAAATCTAACTTCTAGCTCACCAACTCTCCGTAGCAAAAGACACAAAATACCCCGTATTCCCCTTACAACTGGCTTAGTGAGGAGCGCTGCATAATCATTACTCAATTATAATGTTTTCCCGCGGCCTGATTTCTTTCTGACGCTGTCAGTATTATTTAGCAGGGGAAGGTAACCCGCTGCTTCGACACCAGACAGTTAAAAGTAGCGCTAAACAAAAATAGACTTTGCTAAAGTCTGTACGGACTGGGCTGATTTACAATCAAAACCAGGAAATGAAGTGGTAATTCAGAGGTTGCTGATTACACCTCCACATTTCACCTAATTAATTTTATAGGAGGCAAAGTTCTTGAAAATAACAAGATGATCAAATGTACAGATATAAAACCTGTAACCTCAACATTTTCTATGCTCTTAACGTAAATTATTGCTAATTAACAAGAATTATATACTAATGTATGAAATACGGCTGGCACCGCGTTCACTGCAAAACATTTGGCTTCTGATGGAGGCAGAGACAGCAAAAATATCTTTTTATTATTACTACCGCTACTTTTAAAACAAAATACAAAACATCGGCTTTACAAAGAGAACGCCACAATACAATTCACCTGGTCTCGCCACTGATTTTGCAGGATGCGTCTTTTAATTCTGGGGCAATCAAAATTCCCTGCCTGGGTCCCTAATCATCCGTCCCTATTTTTCATGCAAATTGCCCTTCCACCAACATGTCTTTTCAGCTTCCCCCCTTCGCCCTCCTACTCCCCCCTTCTTCTTCCCCGTTTCCCAGTCACCAAAACAACCGCAGCGTCTCTCCGGCAATAGCGGGATGGATTTTGGAGTGCCGGGAGAAAGGAGGTACCGGGGGTGATGGGGCTGGGGGGAGGTTGGGGGGGGGGGGCGGGAATGCCACGGCGCGGTGCGGGGAAATGCCCCGGCAGCGCATCGGCGCTGCCGGGGCATTTCCCCGCACCGCGCAGTGGGAATGATGGAGAGGGGCTGTTTAATCCTGAAGTTTGTGTCCTGGGATCGTGCCGTGCAAGGAGAGGGGGGACTTGGGGGTACAATGGAAACACGTTTTGGCGGGGGAGGAAGGGAAGGAACCGGGGAGAGGGAAGGCGAGCATCACCCGCTGCCTCCCGGAGCAAGCAAACTCCGCGCAAAATTAAGAACAAAGAAGAAGAAGAAGAAGAAGAAGGCGGGGGGGGGGGGGGGGGGGGGGGGGGGAGGAGGGCACCCAGCTCCCTCCCCTCCTCCCGCCGGCCGGGAGGCAGCGGAGGAGCCGGCCAGGTTCAAGTTCGCGGGGCTGCCCGGTTGTTTGATCTCGCTGTGCCTCCTAGCGACCGAAACGGGCAGGCAGCCCGCCCGCCCCGGCTCCGGCACCGGCACGGCATCCCCCCGGCTCTCCGCTCCCCCAGCCCGGCCTCCCTCCCCCCCCCCCCCCCCCCTTTTCCTCCCTCCCCATCCCCGGGGCGGCTCTCGCCGGAGGGACACCCCCACATACACACACCCCCCTCCGGGCCTGTCCCAGCCGCCGCTGCCGCCCCACACGTGCGGAAAACTCCGCGGATATCTCCGCGAAAAGGAGCCGCGGGGATCCCGCCCGTCTCCGCTGTCCCCCGCGTCCCCCGTCCCCCCCGGGGGCGAGTCGGAGCGCACACACACTCCACCGCGATCCCCTTCCCCCGCACCCCACTCCCGGGGCCGCCTGGGCATCCCGGTGCGGGGAAAGGACACCCCACCCCACCCCCCGCACCCTATTTCGGGAGGGGGGGGGCTGCACCCCCATAAGTGTGCCGCTGATGTTGCAACCCCTACCCCAAACGCAATTCAAAGGAAAAAAAAAATAATGATAATTTAAAAAAAAAGAGCGCCTCGAGAAGTGGCGGTGAAAGAGCGAAAAAGAATGATGGGAGGGGGCGGGGGGCTGAGCCCCCGACCCCCGTCCCCGGGTTTTAGGGAGAACTTTGGGCAGGCAGCGCTGGCCGGCCGGCCCTGCCCGCAGCGGAGCGGAGCGGCTGCCCGCGAAGAGCCGGCGTTCGGCTCAGGGGCTCCATGTGCGAACCTGGCTGGAAATGTCTGTGCAGCCGCGGGGGAGACAGAAATCGCAGCGTAAAGTTTTGGGGTTGGTGGGGATTTTTTTTTTTTTTTTTTTTTTTTTTTGCGAAGGGAAGAGGGAGCCGGGGATCTTTGGCAGGAAGAAATCGCCCTGAGTTTTATGCCATCCCTGGCAAGGAACAAAACTCGCCGGGAGTAATGGGGGAAAGAGAAAGAAAGAAATAAAGAAAAAGAAAAGGGGAGGGGGGGGGGGGCAATGGGAGCGAGGAGAAGCATGCAGCATTTCCCCTTCCCCCCCACCCCTGCTCACCACGAGGAAAAGGGGAATTTATTTTTTTTTTCCTCCCTTCCTTCCCACCCCCCTCGCCCCAAACCTTTCCAGCTCGAGTTGCCTTTTGTTGTGCAAAGAGCGCTCCCGCTTATCTTGCATCTAGCCCTGGTGTGTGTGGCGGCGGCCGGAGGGAGGGAGGAAAGGAGGGAGCCGGAGAGTTTTTGTTGCGAACGGTGTGGCGGGGATCGGGGATTGTTTTTACTCTCCCGGGGAGAGCGGCTTTGGTTTGGGGTTGAAATGCGGCGGCGAGAAAGGGCCGTTCGCGGGTGTGAGGGTGCGAGTGTGTGCGAGCGTGTGCGAGCGTGTGTGTGTGTGTGCGTGTGTGTGAGTGTGTGCTCAGCCCGGGCTCGCTCTCGCCTGTGTTTGTTGGCAGGAGGCTCCCCGCACACGCGGTGCTTGTAAACATTCAGACACGAGATTTTTCCCAATCAAAATCCACTTCCACTTTTTTTTTTTTTTTTGAAAATCTTCCAAAAAATAGTAAGCGAGCGGGAGAAGGCGAAGCGAGGGCGAGGAGGGAATCCCTCCCGGCGCGGCGCGGCTCGGCTCGGCTCCCTCGCCGCCCCGGTGCCGCCCCCCGCCCCAGCCCGAGCCGGAGCGGCGGCGGGGCGGGCGCGGGGCGAGGTCGGGGCGGCGGAGCCCCGCACGGCGCCGGCCCGGGGCGGCGGGGGTCGGCGGGACGGCCACCCCGCGGCGGAAACAAAAGGGAGGGAGGCGGCCCGGCTCGGCTCGGCTCTCCACACACCACCCACCCACCCACCCCCCCGAGAGGGTGCCGCGGGGCGGGCGAGGCGGAGGGGCGAGCCCGCCGGCAGCCGAGGGGGGCTCCGGCCGCCGGACTTTCTCCCCGCTCCGCTCGTCCGCCGCTCCCGCCCGCCCGCCCGGCCGAGGTGTCCAGCGTGCAGCCCGCCGCTCCCGCAGGAATTTCTTTCCACTTTCGGGCGGTTCTGCCCCCGGCAGCCCCGCACCTCTCCCGGCGGCGGGGCGAGAGCCGCCGCTCTTGCCGCCAAAGAGCGCGGAAAGCGGGAGGAGCGGGGAGAAGGCAGCGGAGCGGGGGCAGAGGGAGTGCGCGCCGGCGGGCGGGGGGCAAGGGCAGAAAGAGAAGAAAAGTGATCAAGGTGATTCAATTAGAGAGGGAGAAATTCACCGGAATGCTGATAATCCCGAGCAGGCGTTGAGTTCTTTTTTTTTTTTTTTTTTTCTCCGACTCGCTCACTCGCTCTCACTTTTTTTTTGTTTGGTTTTTTTTTTCCTCCTGCTCTCGCTCAAATTAAAATTTAAATCCGTGAAGAGGAAATTAAATAAATTGCTCTCCGGGTTACTTACGTGAAAATTCCCGTTTGCTTAAGTGCTGGGGTTTGCCTTGCTTGCGGCGCGACATGGTGGGTTGGTGGCTTCGGTGGCTTGTGAGTCGCTCGGTTCACATCGGGAGAGACGGGTTAGAGAGGAAGGAGACTCCAGAGAAAATATCTTCATCAATGTCTTTTGACATCCAAAATAAATTAGAAATAATACAAAGATGGCGCAGGGAAGATGAATTGTGGGATAGCAGTCATGGCTTTTTTTTTTTTTGTGCAAGGGAAAAAAAAAGAGAGAGAGAGGGAGAGGGAGAGAGAGGGAGAGAGAGAAGGAGAGAGAGAGAGAGATGAAAAAAATGGCAAAAGCCCCCCTGAGCTGCAAGTTCAAGTGCGGACGTGACGTCCCTGCGAACTTGAACGTCAGGAGCCTGGATGGACAGAGACATACAAAACATGGGCAGGGCAAGCCGGGGAGAGGGGAGGAGGGAAGGCGAAGGCAACACCAATGGACACTCATCAGGGGCTGGACATGAAAAAGAGAGCAGGACAAGCCAATGGACAGTGATCGCAGGGGGGAGAGGGGAGGGGGCGCGGCGGGAGGGGGTGCACCGGCCGCCCGGCGCACGCTGCCGGAGGGAGCCGGGGGGCCGGGGGCGGAGGGGGCGGCGGCCGGAGCCGCGAGTGGCGGCGGAGGAGCGGGTGCAAGAGGGGAGCCGGGAGAGGGGCGAAGGGGGGGGAAAATTAGACACGCACACGCGGAGAAAGAAGGGAGGAAAGAGAGAGGGAGAAAGCCAGCAGGCAGCGGCAGCACACCCCCGCTGGAAAAGCCAATGCATCAATGAAGCGGAGGCCGGGCAGAGAGGGCTGCGGGGCAGGCTAGCCTCGGGGTGTGCCGAGGAGGTGGGAGAGCTGGGGGAAGCCAGGTAGGACCGGAGACCACCCAAAAAGCGGGCGGGGGGGGGGGGCATCCGGCTCCCTCTCTTCCCCCCCCCCCCCCCCCTTCCCCCCGAGCCGCGGAGTCCCCTCCTCCCGGGAGCTGCGGCCCGTCCCCGGGGGGAGCTGGGGGAGCGGCGGGGGCTCGGCCCGGCCCGCGGGAAACTTCGGCGGGGAGCGGCGGGCCTTACCCCGCCGGCGAGCCGAGCTCCTCGCCCTGCGGCGGGCCGGGGGGAGAAGCGAGCGGAGTTTGGCGAGCGAGGAAGCGGCCAGGCACGGGCGGAGAAGCCGCAGGAGCGGGGCGAAGTGGGCGGGGGGGGGGGGGGGGGGAGAAGGGGGGCGGCGGGACCTCGCAGCTTTCCCCGCGGGCTTCTCTCGCCCGCCAGCCCGGAGCCCCCCTCCCCCGGCGGCGCTCCGAGGAGCCCTGCCCGCAGCGACAGTCTCTTAACGAAAGCGAAACGTGGGGCTGCCGGCGGCGGGCTGGCACCGGGGGAGGGCGGGGAGGGGGAGCACCGAGAAGTGGCTGGAGTTGGGAGGATGCGGCAGCGGCGGCTGCAACTTCGCCCGAAAACACACGGAGAGAGAGAGACGCAGAGGCTGCCGGCACGGGGAGGGATCAGGTTGCAGTAGAAATAAGCTCCGGAGGCGAACGGGCGTTTGGAGCAAAGTGCGGCTGCGAAAGGAGTGCGAGGGGATAACCGTGCCCGGGACGGAGGCGGAGAGACCGAGCGCCGGGCGGCCCCGCGGGAGGAGAGAGCTGGACGGGCAGCGAGGGGGCACGGAGGACCTGCCGCCCGCCCGCCGCCGCTGTAAGAAAGACTTGAACGCGCAGAGCTACCGTCGCCCGGACGCCGCCCGGGGAACCGAGGGGACGGGCGGGGGACGGCGACCTGTTGGCGGGGCGAGCGGCTCCGCCGTGGGACAGTTTCAGCTTCCCGCCAGCAGCTGCGCCCGCCGCCGGTCAGCCCCGCCGCCCCCCGCCCGTACAGGGAGAGCGGCCAGCCCGGCCGCGCCGGTCCCCGCAGCACCGGGGGATGCACCCCGTGACTGCTGGGGAGGGGGGGCCGGAAAGCAAACGACAGCCCCGTGGGACTGTCCGGGGGGACCCAGCCGCAGGTGACAATAGCTCCCGGATTTGGGGCTCACGCCGCCTTCCAGGGTTGTCTGCCCTACCCAGGCGTACATACGTTCCTGTGCGAAACGTATATAAACAGGCGTGTGCGTGTACCGGAGATATATATATATGGGATTTGATTTATATATAATGGCACGTATAAAGCTTTTTTAAGGTGGCTGCAATGTAAAAAGTAATGACTTTATTACCCCTGAAAGGTTCTGTGGTTCACAGTTAACAGTCCTCTGAATTACAATTCATTACGCAGTTGTGCGCTCTCTGAAGCCAACCTGCATCAGAATACCTATCTGTGGTTATTCCCGATAAATAACAGGCAACATTTAATTGATTTTCTTTAAAAAATCATAGCGAATTAAGCACTTAGTTACAACTAAATCTGTTTTATTAACGTACCGTCTTTGAGATTCCAGAGGTGACTTCCCAGACCGCATCTTAAAACCTACAGTCAGGAGCTAATTTTACAGATGCTTTCATGAATGGCAGGGAGGATGTTCCTACCATTAGCATGCCCTTAATTCCAGCACCGTAAAATGCCTCGAATTAAATGGAAACTCGCTGCCTTAAAAAACAGTATTTCATCCTGGCTGGATAATTATTAATGTTAGCATTTGATCGCAATAGTGCTGTGCTCCCCCCATCTCCCCCACCACCCCAGCGCTTCGCATTGTCATGTGATTGGAGGCAGATAACAAACCTCAAGAAAGAAAAGGAGTCAGAAGACATTTTTAACACGCCATAACCGCAGATTAATAATGCAGGTGGGTTTGTATTTTATTGTATTTTTAGGGGAAGGGAACGAGGCTGTTTAACGAGCAGTCGTGGACACAAAGTAACTATATTTACAATCCTTGATGTGGCTTTCGGTGGGTAATAAATTATGACAATATTAAAATTATTTTCTGGCAGCCCAGTTAACTGCGTTGGGGACCGTAAAGCCCTTACTGATTCCATTTATGCCTTGTAATTACGGTCCACGGGCTCTCTCTAAACCCTTTGGTGTATATTGTGTGTAAACTTTTAGCTAATAGACCTATTTTGAATGGAGGGACTTTTCTCGGTACTTCCTGCAGTATATATTCTGTCTCTGATCTCTGTATTTAATGGCCAAGTCCTGGTTTATGCTTTATAATGTGTTGACAAGTTTTCTAACAGACTTTCTGGAATAATGCACATATATTCACGTCGGTTAGAAACTCCACAGTATTTTTAGAGTCGAGTAGATCTATATCCTAATGCACTGAGAGGGAGTGTAAATCATAGAGGATTTCATAGCCCTTTCAGTAGTTTTCTGTATGAAGTATGAGCAGCGTGGCCTCCAGACGTAACCTTTTAGAAAAAAAGACAGTGCTTTTATTTTATGGTGTAAAGTGCTTTTAGCTTCAGGGCTCTGAACGTGAATGTGGTCAACAAACAGCTCTTGCGAGGGAGTTTGCTACAGCCTCAGCCCCAGCGCCGGGGCGCTGCCTTCGTGACGGGGAGGGTTACGGGGCCACCTTCAGCCGCAGGACCGGGCTAACCACCCCCCCCACCGCCCTCCTCCGAGACACGTTAAACCCAGAAACGCCGCCCCGTTGCAGCCCGCTCCGCGCGGAGAGGGGGACACTCCGCGCCCCGCCGCCCCGGGCTGAGCCCCGCCGCCCCCCGCCGGGTCCCGTCCCCCCCCCCTCCACCCGCCGCAAGCCGCCGGGTGCACGCCTCGGCCCGGACACCCCGGGGAAAGTGGGGGGTTGGATGGCCCCCGGCGCTGCCGGAGAGGCTGACGATGGCGGGGTCAGCCCCACGGGGACCGTCCCCGGCTTTGTCCGGGGGTAAGAGCAGGGGTGTGAGCGGCCTCCGAGCTCGCCTGCCCCGGCGCCGGTGGCAAAGGCAGGGCCGGGGTGCACAGCCTGGGGACAGAGCGCTTCGGGAGAGCCGCGGGGGCAAGGGCAATGTCCCCCCACTGCACCCCATGCCCTGCTCCCCCTGCATCATCCCCTCCACTCCCTGCTTCCAGCGCAACCACCACCACAGCACCTCTCCGGCACAGAGAGCATCTTTAGCCTTGTCTGTACCTATTGCACAGTGGTGTCACTCTGCTGAGTTATAGTAATGAAGCTAGTGAACGCGGCAGGTAAAAACAGTTAGAAATGCTCAAATACTGACTGCTAACACCTAGAAATGCTGAAAGATTAGAAGGGCAGGTGAGAACAAAGCCAGGCCAGCACGGAAAGACAGTCCAGTGATCAGGCTCTGAGGATTCATCCAAACTTGCATCTCACCTTCTCTTCCTCCACAACCTTCATTTGTCCAAGCCATGGAGGACGCCCCTCAATCCTGCTGCAGCAGTTTGAGCTGCAGTCACCCCCAGCCATTTTATCAGCTCCTCTTTGCCTACAGACTCCCAGACCCAGACCAAAGTCAGCCGGAGGAAACGTGGCCCCACATCTCCACTGCATGCGAGCAAACTCCCAGGTATGCACTGAAACCAGGGCTATAGTGGTTTTCAGGCTGCCTACAAGGAGAGACCAACCTCAGAGAAGGGTCTCCCTCATTAGCCGAGTGGCTGTCCCGTCTCAATCTGTCCCATGTGAACCAGAGCCCTGAGACTCCAGCTAATGACCTGGAGCAGCTGAGGGCAGAGGTGGGCACCCGTCCTACTCTGCTGTCCCGGGGCAGGAGCAGTAACCTGAAGCAGCAGGGCAGAGTGCCCACATGAGGACATTTACACAGTGAAAATGAGTTTAACATTTAAATCTGCCAAAATATACCCGTCCCTCTTCTCATGCCTCAGCTGTCTGAAAAATAACGTGATCCTCCCTCTATTGAAGCTTGTGAGATGCTTAGAGGTTGCTGTATAAAAGGACATAAAACTGCCTAAAGCTGGGAAGTGTGGCCTTCCTCCGTCTCACAGGCACTCACACAGTCCTCCCGTGCAGGATTGGGACCAGAGGCGCAAAAAAGTGCGACACAGTTCATACCGCGTACTGCTATCCCTGCCTATCTGCTAATTTGGTGACAGATTTGGCAGTGGGTGAGTTCAAGCAACTTTGGTGGGCAAATGTTCCTGCTTCAAAGCTCCAACTGTCATTCACTCAGAGCTGGAATCTCACTTGCCAACTCGGTACAGAACATTAGGACCAAATACAAATTCCAAAATTCTGCCAGTTCTCCAGAGCTGGGCTGCATTATATAACGGCAGATCGCACAGGGTGCTTTCCGACACCGTCTTGATAGTCTCAATCAGGCAGAGGCAACGTGGGTGGAACTCTTATCATACCAGGCTGACTCCCTGTGAATGAGCAGAGGACTTGCACGTTCTAGAAATAGTACGTGCATTAGTATTCCTGCATGAGAAACTTGGGCACGCTGCTTTCCCTTTTCTCTTTTTTTTTTTTTTCCCTTCCCTTTTTAATAAAGGCTCAAAATAAACTCCAATTCTGCAAGCACTTACTAGCAAGCACAGCGCGCACAGCAGCGAGTCCGTGCAGGATCACAAACATCTGAGCACCAGGTGACAGCAAGGTTTCGTTATCAGCTTGCCCTAGGCAGGACCCAGAATAAAACCCTGAACTTGGGGAGACTTTTTCCATGAGTTCCAGCAAGGTTTGGGATTTCAGCCTGCCCCTGCTTGTATAGCACTTAGCACGACAGAGCCCTGAACCTTCGCTGGACTTTCTGTCTATAAAATAAATGGCACCAAGCGCTCAGGAAACAGACTTTCAAATGGCAAAAACCCTCCTTTGAACCATACAAACAGTTTTGCTTGCGCACAGGCAGGCAGAGGACAGCACTAGTAAATGCCCATAAAATCTCATTTTTAATGAAACGTTTGATTTCAACCAAAGTGGTTTTAGTTTGTACTGCTATAGTACTTACTCAGCTATTTGTCGTTTTGTATGTTTAATATTTATATAACTTTCTATAAGTAAACATGTAACATGCCCCTGACAGTTTCTATCCTAGGTTTCAAGCCAGTATCATTTAAAACGTGTGCCTTTAAAACCTCCCAGAACTTGACCTATAATGCAAATCCATACAGTCTTAATTATAGCAGCACCAGCAGCCACCACTCAAGTGAAATAGTTGAGCTTTCGTTACTAAAGAGGCACAGTAGTTAAGGTCTGTCAGCGCTCCTGTTACAATCCCCATCTTGAAGAGGTTATAACTTGGGCTGTGTAAATTTGATTGAGCTGAAACTTGGGACTCAAACTGTCAGTCCATATAGGGAATTATCTTATGAATAATTGGCTAACCCATTGCTTGATTCACAGACCTTTATAAAACGATTTTTAATGGGGTTTAATGTTTTTTTCTTTTACTGACATCTAGGGTATGAATTTGGTACTTCTAGCTCTTCTGAAGCTCCGTACTGAACAGCTTATATATAGGTACCCAAGTTAAAGCTTCAGCTACCCAGATGAGTTCATGGGGCATGCGTACCACACTTCCCCATCTATGCATACCCATGCACAATAAGAGACCATGAACAAGAAACAGCACTTAAATCTATCTCAAAAGAGAGTCCTAAACGTGTAAGATAAAGACAACATAAATGCCTCAAACAGGAGGGAGCTAAAGCCTGTAACGTGTCTGCTTTGCACATCAGCTGCATTGCGATACGCTGCCAGTTGCACATCTCGCAGGCCCCTTTATACCAACCATCATGCCGGGAAGGGAATGCGCTCACTGAACTCGCAATCCAAAATACAGCTCTGGCACATTACAGTACAGCGTACAGGTCAGCTCGATTACCTATAGATGCAGCAAGGACAGCTAGGGACAGGAAAACATCTGGCAGAGCCTTGGTCGCTGTTATCTTTACTAACAGTTTCTTGGAATCTTTTCACCTTTTGGGCTTTTTCTTCCTCCAAAACCATGCGGAAGTGAAACCCACGCATGCGTTGGCATCACTTCAAAAGTGAGCGTAAGCTTAAGTGTCGCTTTGTGTTACAAAGGATTTGACTGAGAATTGCCCTCCATAACACTTTTTACTAGTTTTAAACTTCTGTTCATCAGAGATGGTTTTTATCACCTCAAATCATGCTAGACCGGAGTGTGCATGGTTGGTTAAGACGGGGACTTGGAATTTTCCTTGACCCTAACAGAAAATGGTGACAAGCCCAGGGCTAGAAAGATGAGCCACAGGCCACGAACAAACAGGTTGCTCTCACAGAGCCAGACCCCACAAGATTTCCATGCCCACCTCACCGAGCAGTCACAGAGAAAGGACACCATGCTGCATGCCTGAACTCATGAGCAGCATTCTCCTTTGGTTTCAAGGAAGAGTTTTGACCAAGCCAGGCTGCAGCATGGGTCTCTCTCACTGCAGGTTTATTGTGTGCAGGTCAGTCTGAAACAAAGCACTAGGAGAAGCCAGACTCTCCTCAGCAAGATATTCCCTGCATCCAAAACCCCCATTCATCAGGGCTACTCTACCTGGCCTCACAGAAACTGATGATGGCACAAGCACAGAGAAGTTGGTCCTTTTGAGTCATTGCTGAGATCTCAAGTTTTTACCTAAGCAGGTCAGTATCTTCAAGCCTTCGAGCAGTAGGAAGACAGGTGACTGACACAAACATCTTTTTTGATTAATTTTCTGACTTTAGCTGCTGAGTTTGGGAAGATCCCTAGCTAGGACAAGGTAAAGAGTTACAGCCAATTCAGGCTGCAGGGAGATCGCACCCACCAGCACAGAAGCCGAGATGAGCAAGCTGCACAGCTAGGAAAGGCTAAGCCAGGCTCCCAGCCCTGCACAGGCAAACTCTATGTGAGGTTCAAACCAGGAACAAACAGCGTGTAACAAGTGGTTTAAAATAGCAGTGTGTCCAACAACGGCACAGTCACACTGTATCTCCAAAGCATCTGGTCATCAGTGAAGAAGGGCAGGAGAGCTGGACAGACTTGGTCTGATCCTGACCAAATAAAATATGTGGGGCAACTACTGATCTTTTGGCACAGCAGATATTTATGAACAAGATCTTCTAAGGATCATAAGGAGAAGCTTTTCACACTTCCGTGCAAGATTAGATCCAAGGGGCTCAAACTCTCCCTATGGGGAAATCTGTAAAGCCCCACTCTGGATGTGGCAGGCAGGAAAAAGAAGAGTTGCAAACGTTTTGTCTTGAAGAACAAATCTAACTATACCTCAAATCAATTAAAAAACAAAACCCCTGTAGAATAACAGGAAAAAATCACTAATCTGAGAAACCCAATATCAGCAATCAAAAAGAAGTTATTTCCATTGAGAAATCAGTTTTGCTACACGGGACGAGGAAAGATTTAGTTGTTTTCTTGTACGCTGCTGAACACAGTCCCTTCTTCCTCGCAGGCTTGGAGTGAGGGACAATAGAGAAGAACAGTGCAATAAAAAAGGATTTTCTTCCTATAACTCTGCTCACTATATCCCCTACCAGAGGAATCTACTTGGCCTGGGGTACTGTGAAATTCTTAAGCACAAATTTATCTTTGGGCACATCAGCTGTACTTAGATGCTTAAAGTAGGCATGTATTCAAGCATGCTGTTAGATTGCGCCTTGACATCTTTTGTAAATAACTTCTATCACATTGCATTTTAGAGCTTCAACTTTTAGCCACTTAGAAGGCATTGAACTGAAATTTAACATATATGATCATCATTCTCTGTATTCGTTTTATATTACTATTTCATCGTTTTATATTACTATTTCAGATGACATTCAGGTTTAGCTTTTAGCTTTAGCAAAGAAGAAATGCACATGCTCTGCGGAACATGACATAGTTTGTGTGAGGGTATAGATGAAAAAGAAATAATTGTTGAGATACCAGAAACCTGTTTCTGCATTTAAAAATAAGGACAGCTTTACTGTGGATTTTCTTCTTTGCCATATTTATTCCATGCAAAATTTCAGCTTAATTGTTAGAATGCTTACAATAATATTTTAATGCATCTCTCTGTAGAAAGAAGAATATGTTATTATATAGCCCAAAGCTGCACGGAAAGATGCAGTGTTGAGAGTAACAGGAGTGGTGGTGAATAACCTGTGATAAGAGCCCACTTCTTTGAGCTGTTTGGATAGTTTTGCCACCATTTGTTATTGTCAGCACATTTTATTTTTACAGTACGCTATGAATTCTGACTGCAGTGAAAAGAATGCCTTCTACCACCAGTATGAATAAGATTGCACTCAATTAAAATAACATGCAAGTATATTGTATAGTATTACATAGAAAGCTGATGTGCATTAAGTATGAATGCTGGGGTTGGGGGGAGTTATTGTACTAATGCTATTGTTCAGTGAGCAACTATTCCCCAGCATTAAAAAAAAAAAAGCCAGGGAAATTAAATACAGAAATCAGAAATACGTACAATGTTTGATATTACCATACTGAAATTAATGTATTTACAATTTAGACTTTAATTTGCCCTATCGTATTAAGTTTCACAGCATCTGAGTGCATAGAGAGAGAAAAATAGATGTAAACACAGAGAGACGGATCCATAGAGTATCTATGCTGGAGCAAACCACCCTCAGACGTTATGGTGATAGGCACTATAGATAAACGCAGGGTAAATACAGGCCATATCATAGCATCAGTCTTTAAGTGCTATTCCCCACCAGGAGCAGGGAGAAGGTTGGTCTAGATGTGGCTGGAGTGATGTGGTCCAGTCCCCAGCTATCTGCCTGTCCTGAACAGCTCTGAAGGGCTCCTCAGCACTGCGGAAAGGTGAGCTACAGACTGCCTGGCACCCTGGTTTGTGCTACCCCAAACTGAAGGCATCTGAACATACAGGGATGTACAGGGACACAGCCACGGCTGTTCCTACAAGGCAGGCCAAAAGTGTCTGTGAGCGAAGGTGTATCTTAGACAGCCGTTGTACCTGAAACCAATAAAAATGAAACTATTCTCTATTGAGACCTAATTAGCTTTTATATTCAAAGCCGTACTGCACATTTGTACATTGCTTATGAGTAGGACTAAAAAATACATGTACCATGACACTATACTTTTAAAGCGTCTATTGAATGCTTTTCCCATTCTCCAAGGATTGCCTCCTCCTTAGATGTATACATTCAGCGAATATGACAAGGCTAATTATTTTTCCCCAAAATGATCAGTGCGTGTCTCTAGCAGTTTGCACAGAAGCACGGACCTCGCATCTTCAGCCTCGGAACTTAAAAAAAAACCCCACAAGTGCTTTCAAATCCTAAGACAAAAACCTGTTTGGTAAACAAATTCCCTGCCACGGGCTTTACAAGGCTTACTCTTCTATCAGAGCCCCCGTGCACGTATGAGCCTTTTTGCCATTTTTTTTAGAGAGGGTTATATATTTTTCTGTTACCTTTCCTGCCTGTAAAGCAATCACGGAGAACGGCAGGAGGCACCATAAATATGCAAATTGCTGCCAGATAACTGGTTTCGCTGGTTCCGCCTTGGGAAGCGGCATCGCCGCCGCGGGGGGGATCCGCGGGGCCCGGCCGCCCCTCCGCGCCCGAGCACAGCCCCCCCCCCCCCCCCCCCCCCCCGACTCCGCACCCCTCCGCGGCTCAGCCCCCGCGGGGCCCCCGGAGCGGGCTCGGCAAAGGGCACCGCGGCGAGGAAAGCGCTCCTCGGATTCCCACTCATTCTCTAACTCCTGCCTGCGTTCGCGCTCGCTCCCACGGCCTTTTTTGCATGTGTTTGCGGGCTTTGCTACTTCATTTCTCTCGCAAAGGGGTATTTGAGTCCTCTTCGTTCTCTTCAGAAGCGCTGGCAGTTTGATACCGCCTCTTTCTAATTACAAGGTCAAGATTTTCGTGTCTCCATCAGCTCACCTGAGAGGTGCTCCCAGGCACAGGGTGGGCAAAGGACCGGCTCATCCCTGTGCGGTGTTGCAGACCTCTCAGGAAAATCTGGGGACGCTCACCTATGGATATGTAGTCTGAATGACATGCTAAAGCCCTCTCTTTTCTAACTCGGCATTTGAGGGATTAAAAGGAACCACTGGTTTCCAAATTAAAGTATAATTCATGGTTAAACGTTTATAAAAGTACATGAGAACATTTAAAAAAATCACAAAGAGAAAAAGCAATCTTGTGTGGATTCTGGGTTTGCTCTGCTGTTAAATTCAAAGCAGCATTGGTTATTGCACCAACCATTTGTGAGGCATTCATCAAAACCATAGACTGGGCATCTGAGTATAAAAAAAAAAAAAAAAAAACACACCAAAAAACCCCAAAGTAAACAATACAGCTAATTTATAAGCATTCAGATGTGCAGTAACTGACGCAAATATTCCTATCAGTATGGTGGTGGCCGCATATAACACAATAAGATACAATTCAGACCTGTGACGGTCTATTGAATACATAATATGCATTTTTAAAATTGCCTGGAAACGTATTCATACGGTAAAATCTAATGGTTCAGGCGGAGCTTTTACTCTTGATCAAATAATAAAAATTGTTAGAGACCACTCTGTCATCTCATTGCTCACCAGCCTCCACGAGAACTGTTTTACGTTTCTATTTAAATAGGACAGGAGAACAAGGAGGAAAACATAAACCACAGAAGAGTTACTACAGGCATTAACTTTTAAGCCAGAACGGCAAGAGAGCTGAGAAAAGAAGCAGGGAATTGTCTTTGTCACTCCGCACCTATCAAGGTTTCCTACGGCTGAAACGTCTGGACAGCGGACCACGTTGGGACAAGGTTGCACTCACCAAGCCCCAGGGGCTGACTTGGGCAAGATCGTGTCACTGTTCTGCCTCCAAAATACCTTCTTTCTGTGGATTTAGGTCTGCCAGGGAAGGGGACTAGCATGGACAGACAGACAGAGCCTGTGGACAGATGAGACTCCCTGTGGGACAGAGTGGGTGGCAATGGCCTTGTCTGCGGAGAAGGAATCTGAAGTGCAGGCTGGTGACAGTAATGGTGATTACTATTAAAGCGCAGAGCTTTTCATTACTGAAAACTTCAAATAACTCTCCTGAACTATATTTGAGACTTTTTTATTTTCATGTTAACTCCAGGTTTGATTGCTGGAAAAGGTTGACTGCTAGAAAAGGAAAACCAGTGCAGTGCACAGCAGTGGGGAATCGAAGCCCTTCTTTACCAGAACCCCTGCCATATACGTACTGTCACTCACCTTCCAGACACTCAGTACAACCATTCAATCTATTGAATCAAGAGACTGTTTGATCTTATCTGCATCTGTGAGCTGACTGTCAACCTGCTTAGGCTGCATATTAAATCATCTATAGTAGCTGTATCAAGCTGGGATGATCTGTTAATTCTAAATTTATTAACCCTTAGAGTGCAGTCATCATGTTTAATCTAGTGTAGCCGGCATTTATTTTACACGACTAAATCCTTCCTTAAGATACGGCTGTGCTGTAGGTTAAAGAATCATTAATGTGGAGGAGATGGTAACTGGGAAGAGCTCACTTTGATCTCTGAAAGTCAGCTGGCAGCATCACTGCTCCAAACATGTATGTGTGTGCTTGCGTCACGCTCCTGTGTCCAGTGCGTGGGGTGTGTGCATATGTGTATGCGCCTCATAACATTTCACACGGAAAGAGTTTTGCCCAAGACAAGAAGGAAAAAGAGAGGCCTTGAACGATGCCTCAGCTCTGTGCCTCTGTGAGGACTTAAAATCAAAAACGCCAAGTGACGGCACACCACTGCAACGCAAGTCAAGGGTGGCTGCAGGCAGAGTTCTGCCAGGACCCGCCAACAAGTCGGGTCCCACTTCTTGGTCCGTAGCTGCCATCCAAATCAATTAACAAACACCCTTGGAGCGCTGAGGACCATGGGTGCTGCAGGACTCATGAGAAGTCAAGTGCTGCAATCTGTGTACATACAAATATACCCCCAGACAGACGCATATACAAATAATTTTATATAGATATATACATACACATCAATATGTTAATCTGTTTGTTACGCACACATATATCTCTCTCTGCCCCTCTCTCCTGTTATCTATTATCCTTGCACATTGCCGATGTTATCAACATATTCACAGCTTTTATTTCAGTTGCAAACTGCTAGGCATGCTTCCTTTTTTGGTAATCACGTGCCCGGTATCTCTCTAATGTAGCCTAATAACAATTTTAGCATTCAGATGAAGCGATTTCATTCTGTGACTGCCTTTTCTATTAGATTTGATTCTGAGAAGCCCCAGTGGGTGCCTCCGAGGCAGAGATCTATCTGTGAGGCTGCAACCGATTCAATAGCAGCCTGAGCTAACCTTGACCTTTCCCTAGACCCTGCTCCATCTGGTGCCAGCCTGGTCCCCCCCTTCTCCTCCTCCTTGCTTCACAGTCAGCATTGATCAAGGCGGAATCGAGCGTCTCTCTCCCTCCAAGGGCTGGGCAGCCGCGGAAAGGACAACACATTTCAATATATGGAAATGATCGAGCCTCTTATGCAATCATAAATCTACATAGAGCCTCGTGATTTGATATTTCATTCACCTCCAAAGGTTCTCCCCCTCCCTCCCCCCAGCAGGGATTTATAAACTATAAGACAACGGCTTTCCCCAACACCTGGAAATTATAAAGCTTGCTGTTTATTGGGAAGGAATGCCTGGCGATTTCATCTAATATACTTCACTTTTTTTTTTTTCTTTTCTTTATTTGCAACTCACTCTGTTGTTTTCCCTGCGCGTTTAGGTTTGCGATTTTTTTTACGGCGGGTCCCCCCTCCTCCCCACCCCGTTCCGGCGGTGGCAGCGGCCCCGGTAGGCTGTGTTTCGATACCGCTGTTGTTTTAGCCCCTGGTTTGGTGCCGCCGAAGGCAGACGCAGGGCGGGCTCAGCCTTCAGCAGCGCACCCGAGCCCCGCCGGCCTTTCGGCAGCGGCTCCAGCCGGCCCGAGACCCGCTCCGCTCCGGGCGGGGGCCGGGGCCGCTCGGGCTCCTTTCAATAGCTGGAAACGAGCAGGCGCTCCTGCAATAAATCAGCGCTCGCCACTTTGTCATCTTCCTAGTTCCGCTTCATTTTCTTCTCTTCTCCCCCGCGCTCGGCTCCCCGCTCACCCAGCCCCTCTCTAAGTGGAAGCACACACACCCCCGCCGTACCCCCGCCGAAGCACACCCGCCGCCGGCTTTGCCCGGGGCGCTGCGGCGCAGAGGTGCCCCCACACACACTGCCCACCCCAAACTTTACCGTCTGCGGGGCTTTGCCTGCCGGCGCGGGGAAAGGGGGGGGGGGGGGGGGGGCGGGGGTCGCGCCTGCTTCCTGCCAACCCACGGCGCTCGGCTGCCCACTAGCAGGACGATTATTTTTCAGCTGGGGGGGTGTTTAGGGAGCCAGCCAGCCAGCCCTCGCCGGGCTGCGGGGCGCCCCCAGCCCAGCGGAGCGGTGCAGGGCTCCCTCCCGAGCAGGGAGCTGGAGCAGAGGCGGTGCTGCCCAGTCTTTCCTCTTCGCTCCGAGGGGCGAGCTACGGTTTTTAATAATAGCCAGCCTGGCTTTTCTCGTTGAGATATACTCTGTGCTTAAATAGCCTTGTGTGCTCCGTCCGCTGCCAGGACATTTACTTACGTTTACCAGCAATAATTTTATTTTTTCTTCCTAAGAATTCTGATATAACCACATTTTTCTCATCGCATACCAGCCTTAAGATTATATAACAGCTTACGTAAAATTATAATTACAAGATAATATATGCAGACTCTAATTATTATATAGAGTTTCCTGCGTATCTATAGCCAGGCACACAGCACATATGGTGAGAGTCGGTTCTGCAATATTTGCATAGCCAACACTTCTGGCTGTAGACGCAGCGTAGAAAAGGAATGGATAGATATTTGACAGTACATATGTATGAGAGAGATATATTACTTAATGGGAAGAGGTATCTGGAAATATATTTCTCTCTGTTTTGGGAAATTTGTTTTGCTTTATCTCCACAGGTAGTAAAAAAATAATAGGAAGAAACTGTGAATTACATTGAAAAAATAGATATATTCAATTTGTCAGTTTAATATTACACTTCCTTCCTGCAATACTACAAAGATTTAGAACATTTCCAAAACTTTCAGCTCTAATCTGTGTCTCGTGTTTGTTTGGAGGACCTGCCACTACATGCCAGCTAAAAATGAGTGTCAATTAATAATAAAACCCACTCTTCCTTATTTCTGCACTCAAATAATTGAACAGGTTTTGATAAAACCACGAATGCAACAGTGAGAATTTTCCAATACGCGCGGTATTAACAGTTTTCATTCTAAAGCACCAAAACTTCCCAAAATAGAACTGCTGAATATTTCTTTATTATACACTTCAAATATAAAGAATATTCAGCTCCTTAAAAAGCATGGTTTGTTCTACCAGGAACATAGCCGGCGGAAACAATCTCAAATCTAGGCGGTTAAAGTACGCGTGCTATTTTATTTGTGGCCTCCAAAATTAGAAATAATTTGAAACAAGTAGTAGGAGAGATTTTAGCTTGTTTTCCTCCACATGACAAGTAACTGGAAACATTCACCCTTGTAATGCAACAGGATTCATAAATTCTTTTCTTTCTGAGCTACCTGAGCAATCATGTAACCTCTGCAGAAGTGCCTAAATGTGGCTTGTTGTTGAAAAGCATATTGTACTTATTAGTAAAATGCGAAATAGCTTAAAAACAATTTGAGCTATGAATTGCCATCTGCTCAATGGGGAAAAACAGAAAGTAACTGAATATATTTTCTCACCTTTTTTTATAGTAACATAAACAACACTCCAGAACACTATAAACTTCTAGCTGTACGAAAGGTGTTTGTACAGTTCATCACACTTCAGCTCAGGACTTTGTTCACGTTTTTAAATGCTATTTCTTTTAATTATCTGCAAATGTCCCAAAGTTCCCCCCCCCCCCCCCATTAAAAAAGAGGTCTTTTTTCATTTCAGGGATTGAAAGTTTGATCGCACTTCCCACACTGTATTCTGGAAACTGTCCCTGATAGAGAGCTAGCCTGAGATCTGTGCATGCCTTCAGACGACAAAATACAGGTAAAGTAGCGTATACAACTTGTTCTGGTTCTCTGCATGGGAGGGGAAGAGGGAAGGGTTTATATTACCCAGCTTTTATGTAGCACTTTGCATCACTAGTATCCCTTGAAAGAGAAATTCATCTTTGTCCTCTCTCTGCCCCTGCCCCCTTTTTGCAGAGAAAAAACGAGGAACCGAAGGGGAGTGCTTCCTCTGGTATAGAGCTTTGCCAATGCCGAAAGCACATTCCTCCAGTGTCTGCAAACTCTGTGACCTCCCCTAGTGCTGTGGAGGCCACGCTCTGAAATCAGCTCAGGGCGCAGGGAGGCCTCTGCCCATCCCAGGAGAAAGGCCCCACAGCAGGGCAGCGCCTGCCCTGGTCTACGCTGGGAGCAGGACTCCCTGCGAGCACTTAGGGAAACCATCCGTACTGGCAGCTGCCGCTCACCACACAAACACTGCAATGGAAAAAAAAAAAAAAAAAAAAAAAAGAAATATTTTGTTCTTTTTTTTTTCCCCTCCTACTTCGCTGGAGTTACTTCTTTGCTGTCCTTCACCTTTATGCATCTGGGAACCCAGACTTTTTTTTTTTTTTTAACCTGTTTATTCCATTTCTTGCTTAGCAGCAGCTCAGCTAACCTGCCCTGAACACTCTGCTCCTACCAGCTACAGATCGGAAGGGAGAGCATTTCTGGAGTGCAGGGAGCTCTTCAAACCAAACAGCCAGGTTCGGGCACGTGGAGGACATGAACTGGAAGATCTTGACTTGGAGCAAGTTTCACAAGGAGCACGAGGACAGGAGAGCTGTGAATTGTTACAATTCCATCCCACTGGACAAGCACGTGTTAGATGGCAATTCTGCAATGCAGAAATTGTCTTCATCTGACTAATGCTTTCTCCTTCCCAAAAGACTGACTTCTCAAAAGCACTGCTTAAAAATAATAACAATACAAGGAGCAGCTTTTCTGCTCCCTTAGAAATTGTCAGAGGTCTAAATAAGTAAGGGAAGAGAAGAATTGAAAATTTAACAATAGAAGAGGGAAATACAATGGCATAAAAGCTGCCTGCACCCCTGACATTTTAATTTCCACCAATGCCCCTAGTAGGGCTGGGCACAGCAAACTGCCTCGAGATTTACATGCAAAGTGTGTGAGCTCACTGCAATAGCTGTATCATAGCGCACGCCTAGGTGTTCTACACCTCACATACAGATTGCACTGTAGTATTAAGATTCAAATCACCTGTCCTTCGTCACTAATAAAAATGAAATATATTAGGGGAGGTTTGAATACGATGGCTTGACAGAGCATGTCATGTCTCACACATGAAAAATGCTACAACTGCACAATCAAGAAGTAGCTGCCCATTTTTCTGGCATAAGATTTTTCTGTTCCAAAGGGCAAAATGCATACTTTGAGATGAGAGGTAAGCTCGAACCCTTAAACTCCTACAGCCTCTAAGAGTGCAAGGTGAGGCCAGCTCAGAACTCCCTGCTATACTAAGAAAAAACAAGAATGTTTTTATGAGACTCCCAGACTTTGCTTTGGTTTTCAAGTGTGCAGAACGTAAGCAAAGCATAAGAAGCAGGGCTGTACTTCAACTGGTCCTTCCCCAATTAAGAAGTTGCCACAGCTGAACACCACCCTATGGTGGAAGTTACCAATATGGTCACATTAAGGGTTTGTCAGTGTTTCCATTCTAAACCTAAGCTATTCTAGCCTAAGGCCTAGACCCTAACAAAGGCTTTCTGGAAAACAGTGTGTCAGCCAGGTAGATGAACACATCTCCTGAAAGCTGACAGGGCTGGTGGCTTCCTCAGGAAAGCAAGAAGCCACCCAGACTTTGGGATGGAAAGCATGTAGGACAGTACCTCTGTGTTACAAAGCAGTCCACAGTAGACATCTGATAAGCAGCCTGTGACTGAGATGCAAACAAAGCACAGGGACTGTCATTAACGAACAATGCACAACAGGTTATTTTGTTCTGCTTAAAGTATTGACACAAGGATGGACATTACCACCTCCTCACCAGTGCTCAGTCTCTGTTGGAAACTGCACCCCTCTCCTAACTGAAGGGATAGAACTGATTCAAAAAGGTATATTAAAGCTCTAGGTGCTGAAGTCAGAAACATTTGTAAAGCCTGTTTGGTGTGGATTCATGCAATAGACAGCAACTGCTCCAAAAATTGCCTCCACTTCTAGGAAGAATGCTTTAAGAAATTGCCAAGAGCCCAATCACAAGTAGCCTCTGGGAAAAGCCCCATAGAGGTGCATCAAATGTGTCTCCAAATCTGCCAGCTTAACAGGTGGCTCTGATGTTGGTTTTTCTGAAGAGGCACAGGCTCTGGGGTGCCCTCTTCCTCCTGAGCTTGTCCTTCCTGAGATAAGGCTGGTAGCAGAGGGAGAGGAGGAAAACTTAATGTGCCACTGCTTCCGTACCTGTTCTGCAGATAGTGCAAGGACTTTGTTCCTCAGGACAGTCCATTTGGCACCATTCCTGAGCAATAAGAACTCACCTGCAAAGTATTTTAAAGCAAACAGTTGGGATAATGAATACCTTAATACTCCTGTAGCTAGACAACAATACCACAAATAGTAATGACACTAAAAATACCACACAGTGAAAACAGCCCAAGTTGACACACCAGCTCCTTCAAGCCAGCAGGAGATGGGACCCCACAGAGGCTGTGTATTCACCTCATGAGGGTGACTCCTTGTGTCACTCCCCAGCAATTACCCCTGGCTAATCCAAGCACACCAGCACAATTCGCAAAAGAAGAGGTGTTCCAGCAACCCTTGAACCTAGTGAAAACATGAGCTGGCCACCAGCACGGTCTCTTATGAAGTATATGGAAGTTTTTGCATGGGTGTGTGTGGTCAGGCATCAAATATTCTAAAAAAAAAAAAAAAAAAAAAAAAAGGGTTCTACACTGTACCACTTTCCTAAATCTTTTAGTGGTCTCTGCACAAATTCTCTCCCTGCCTTCAGCAGGGCCACTGAAACAGCCTCAAGAGCCAAATACTCTCTCTGATTCATCAGTACACATCATGCACAAGAGCAATAGCTGATTTTGTAAGATACCCGATTAAAAAAAAAAAAAAGTATTTAGCATTTAAGATCAGAATTTGTTTACCAGGGGTGTTATTTAAACTGAGGAACACAGGCAGAAATCTGAAAATCTGGCTTAAAATTACTTTGTTATGATCTGTATTATTGTTCTTGCAATTCTCCCTTTTTAAGTGACTTTACAGTAGGCAGGCTTGAGACAACACAGGACAAAATACTCTGTGGAGAGCTGCATTCTGAGCTCTGAATTCCTTAATTTGGATTTTGGTGGTTCAAGAACTGATCCCCATTTTTTACCTTTGAAACTGTTTACTGTATGAATGTAAAATAATTACTGAAACCAGGTATATATAAGCATTATACCCAAGGAAGACTTATAGTACCTCAGAGAGAAAGACCACTATGTGGAGCCTTTTTTGTTTTGTTTTTTAGCATAATATATTCAATTATTTCATGCCATTTTATGTAATTTTACTTTTATACCCTCCACCTAAACTGAAAGCAGTATCAATTCATAATCTCCTTCTAGTTCAAATCATGCAGGTAAAAATTAGGTCTCTTACTCTTTTTAAAATTAAGCGTATCTTCCACTAAACTTGAAGATCTTTTTTCATGAAAGCAAGTGCCATTTACTGTATGTGGCCATTTCAGTGAGCTAAATATTTATTGAAAGCTCAAAACATTCACTAGCTTCATTTCCTCTAGTTGTTGCATTCAGATTAATAAACCCGTTTCCTACTTCAAATGAAAAAAGAATTCAGAAATGTTTAGCATGAAGTGAAAAAAGCAGCAGGAAAATGACTAACAGATACAAGCACATTGCATATTTATTTTGCCCTGTCAATTATTTTTAAAGAATTCCCTGCTTATGGAGGAAGATTTTTAAAAGACCTAGACTATCAAATAAAGATGTCCACAAACACTGGTTTCTTCATTTTTCCTCATTTTGGAGAAAGTGAATACTGTAAGGGTTTGGGGTTTTTTTCCCTTTACTTTATTATACTTTTGCCAGCACTGAAAAAAAAAAAAAAACAAACCCAAAACCAAAACATGTTTCAAGGGTCATAGAATAAACCTGCATAAAAAGTTTATGACACTACAGTGACGCATTTATAAAGCTGAATACTCATCGGCACTTGCAACATTAGGAAATCGCGAATATCAGATGTTCTTCGCAACACTTCAAAGCAGCAGCCAAGTATAAAGTTCCGTAGGTATCAGCTACTCCAGGGTCAGCAGTGGCTCCAAGTAAACACTTTCGGAGGCCTAGACCTGGAGGTAATTTCAATGTGTTTGTATCCAGTCATGAACACACAATCACCTATTGAAAGTGTCTGGCTTGGAGTGCAGACAGATGGAGAGCACAGAGGTTAGTCCAGCCAGGCCTCGGACTGACCTTTGCAGAGAGAATTAAATCAGTCTGACCTTGTTGTGAAGCCTAAATTATATCCATAGACCCCCAAATAATGCATCTTTAATACATCTCTGCCCTCTTTTTATCGGCCTTCTTACCTCGAGGGTATCTTGTTTGCTAACTACTGATGTTAAATTGCAGCTATTTATGCTTACATTTGTGACCTTGGTGGACATCTTGTCACATTTTTCATGAACACTTAAAAAAATAGGGAAACATTTATAAAGAAAGAATATATAAAAATAAGGTCTTATTTCACTTAGGCGTAAAATAAACATGAATAGGAAAGGAAACTTGCTTCAACCAGAGTGCACTGTATTCATTATATAAACCTAACACAATAGTCATTGTATAATTCTGAGCTTCAGTATCATCCATAACCTATCATCTGGACAGCCTGGAAAACAGAACTGTGCCACGTAACAGGATTTCCAATATCTTAGAAACACCTTTGCTTCTCAGATATTTTTAATATTTCAGGATTTTTTTAATCCAGAATAGTACTAAGAACAGAGTAACCCCTGTGACACCTGTCAGTTTTGGTAATACAGACCTCTGGACAAAAACAATACCGAGTCTACAGGCTGGGATCTCAACTGGAAACTAGCTTCGTTCAGACTAGGAAGCATTTAATTGGCACTTCTGTTGACTGTAACAGCAGAGGAGCCCAGTGGAAGTTCAGCGGAATTGCATCCCTTCCCACCGGCTAAAAGTCTGTGTTTTGTGGTTTACTGTTGCACGTTAACCGGAACAAAAGGTGCTTGGAAGAAGAGATCTTAGTCCAGGATGTCACTTTCCAAGTACCTTTATTCTGAGGTAGGTGGAGTTCCTTTTTGGCTTCTCTCTTAAAATAAAACTTTGATTTAAACTACAGAAAGGAATGAGGTTCAGTTCCTCTGCAGTTAGTTTGGGATTTTGGCTCTGCCACCATCTGTCTTTGTAATCTTGGGCAAGTCACTGAGGCCCACAACTGGGAATCCCCATATGGAAAGCTGTGACTCTACAGGCTATCCAAGTCCACCATCCACAAGGGTGGCACCACACCACTTCTGGGAACACTTTTCCCAGCAGTGGTGAGCTATTAGGGTGGCTCACCCATCTTGTGGAATCATACCTGTCCACACAAGATCATACCTTCCACCCCAGTTTGGCACTGCCACCTTGCTGACCTCATTCAGCTCTCTAAGCCAAGGAAAAAAAAAAAAAAAAAAAAAAAAAAAAAAAGAAAAAACTGTTACCTTTTGCCAAGACAGTTTTCTGCTAGTTTAGCAAGCTGTATCGAGCAAGCGAAGGGAGAGGTGAGCACCAGAAACAGCACATAACAAGAGCACACAGCTGCAGGGCGGAGAAGAGAGCAAGCCAGCGCAGTACCGATTTAAATCAGCTACAGAACCACACCATTAGATTACACTGCTGATGAAGGTTAAATTTGGTCTAACGCTTGGCACTGAAGAAGCTGAAATGCTGGAACACAATCTTTCTCCCAGCTTTGCTCCACAAGAGGAGCGGACAGATCAGTAATTCCTTAAACTGAGAAAAGCCCAAACCATTAGAACTCTGCTGTTTGCATCGCTAAAGAGCTGGCCTCCAGGAAGGGCTACAACAATAACACTCCTCAGATATAGTGTTAAGAGTAGCATTTATAGGCTAAAATAAAAATTAATCTTTCGTCTCCTCCCTGTTTGATTAAATAATTTATTTTCAAAATAGATACAACATGGTGAGCTCCATCCCAAACTGTCCACTGTTAACTCTTCAAGAAGCTCATTCCTTACTCCAGAAACAAGCTTTGGGATCAAGTCAGCCTCTCAGCATCCAGCGGATCCCTCACTGCCGATACAAGCAGTAAGCATCCCTAATACTTTCGCCTGTGCTGAGGAAAACCTGTCCTCAGAAAGTAAGAACTGTTGGTCAAAAGCACCAGCCCTGGACAGATGAGTCAAAACTGCATGCAATGGAAACTCTAAGTTGTTATTTTAATAGGGCTTCTTTAGCTTACAAGCTACAGGTTCTACTGAGAACTGTGTAGGGATATTATACTTGAAAGGCAGAGATCAGTGCAGCCTATGGAGCTACGCTGTTTGCATCTTCTGCCTGCAAACGTGCTAGAAATCCCCATAAACAGAAGTTTCACATAGCCAAAAGCACACTACAAAGCATGAGCACCAAGCTCAATCATATTTCCTGCAGATTCTTCCTGATATTTTAGGGGTCTTCCAGATAAATACAGATTCCTATAGGACTAGCAGCTGACTACAATAGCAAACCAGTCAGGGTCTAAGTCCCCTGAAGCCAGGGTTACTGCCCCTGTTGCTGCCACTGAATGAGTGCTTGGGGTGGCAGCTACAAGCCCAGGTTGGAAAAGCAGCTCTCTTCTGGCAGCAGTAGTCATTCCCCATTTTCTAATCTCCAATAGTTCCAAAGTCACCAAGCCTGGTCCCAAGATCTCACAGCTGAGGCAGCAAAATTCAGTCTTGCCAGCCCTGCTGAGAAGTCTTGCTCCAGCTCTGACCCTACTACTCTTAGTTCTTCCTCTTCTTATATGTGGTTCCCATGTGGTTCTCTACAAGGTGCGTGGAGCAAGGAACAGAGCCCTCGGGAGTGAGTACATACCTATCTTTGTTTGCCCAGCCATGGAAGAGACAACCACAGGATGGAAAGGATACTGGGGAGAAACAGGCCAGGGAAAAGAGGTCTGCATATTCAAAAATCATTTAGTCCTGCAAGGCTGCAAGCTCAAAAAAAAAAAAAAAAACACCAAAAAACAAACTCAAGTCTGATCTAAACAGTCATATAGGAAACCAATGAGTACAAACTACTACCTACTTCCTTTGGCTATACAAAACAAAAAAAGCAGTGATAATCACACTATTTGATTCCATGATCTGATTCCTGTGTTACCTTATTTCCTGGAGACTATAGCTCTGCGTACCACAACATGCCTGTCAAGATGTGGATTTACAGGTTACACTGTAGTAGAACCTGCTGGTTTTCAGCTCCAATCGACATTTGCTTGTCAGTACATGCCTGACAGAGTTGCAGTCCAGATTAGGAAACATTTGTTTATGCCCCAAAATCCCCAACATATTTTTCCAGCTCTGTTCCCAGTGCTGAGCTCCATACCACTCCAGCTCACTGGTAGTCAGCTCTCACACTGCTTCCTGGTATAAAATTGATTAGAAGCAGCATGAAATGTCATCAAGCTGACCCTTGGGAGGCTGGGCCCTAAAATAGCAGACAGGAAAAGTGGCCTTTTGATTAAACTTTCAATTGCCAAAAACTCTACATTTCCCCTCACCATGCATGTGCACACACGTTGTAAGTCAAGATAAGTCTACATGGGCTGCAGACACAACAGTGAATTTAGTATAGGCCTATTCTTAACAACATTAGTGTTGCTGAAGTCAGCAGGACTCTGGCCATTAGCTTCAGCGGTGGCAGGAAAGGGGTCCTTTGTTCCACTTTTTATTTCACATCTCATTCTTCCTGGTGTCGCTCAGCTGATACCAGAGAGAGGATGTGAAAGTAACGCAGAGCAGGCCCAGGCTGGCTGTTCATGACATAAAAGCTGGCGTGGTGGAAGTCGTGGCAGCTTCTTGGGAAAGTAATGCAGATTTTCAGGCATTCTATGAAGCCCATGCCAATGTGTTTTCTGGGTGGTGTTGGGTAAGTGCAGTTAGTACCTTTCCAAGGAGCTGTGACTGTCAAAAAATGACCAAAAAGCTCTTCTGGTAGGGTCCTGAGAGACTCAGGTCCTGCTCCAAGGAGACAAGCGAGCCACAAAGGTTTTCAGTGGGAAGAAAAACGACAAAGAAAGAAACACATCCTCATGTACACCTATACTGATACAAAGCTCTGATAATACAAATCTTATTTACATATTCATATATTTATGTGTCTGACTGTTCCCATTTCAAAGAGCCTTATTACCTAAATTGCTGCAGAATAGCCAGATGCAAAGGAATGAGGGAAGGATAGAATAGCAGACTTTGGAACCTGAATTTCCAGGCCTCAGTAGCTTTGCCACCGTCTTGTTTGCATAGGTTTTTTACTCTATCCTAGAAATGCAAGTCTACATCAAGCCAATAGTACATATAGCACCTATGCTAGAGATTGCTAACAAAGCATCTTGACCAGGGGTTGAAACACAAACGTTTACGTCTTCAGGCCCAATATTTAGAGCTCATCCCTCATCCAGGTAAAATCGGTGATATCTAGTGACAGGCCATGAGCTGCTGCCATTTTGAGAACTCCACCCCAGCCAAAACCATGACAAGCATATAAAATTTATCACTGCTTTCCTGGACAGTTCAGCACTGTCCGAGACCAGAACCTGCCTCTATGACATCGTGTCTGGGCCACAGCAGGATCCTATGGTTACTTTTTTTGCACATCAGCAGAGCTGCAGTCAGTATGAAACTTTTTTTTTTAGGCATACAGATGAATGACAAGAGCCAGACATTATAATAAATAATGACTACTATTATTCTGAAAACAGAGCCTGAAATGAGCAAGCAAGAAGCTAATGCGATATATGCTGATACATATTCATTCTACCTCTTCTCACACACACTTCTTTCTCTTTCTCTCTTTTCAGAGGATATGGGGACCTTTTTGTTTCAACCTCAGCTGTAGTTCCTCAAAATTTGAAAAGAACAGCTCCATTGCTCCACTATCACTTTTTTCTCTGCTTTTCTCTTTTCCTTCCCCACTGTCTTCAACCACTGAGTTTACAAGGTGTATAATAAATTGGAAAAAAAAAAAATAGTTTCCAGAAGACTTCTCTGGTAATGCTTAAGGATTACCAAGTCCATTATTGAGAGGGTATTTAGGAAGCAATGGAAAGAAAGAAGAAAAGTCCCACGTGCGTGGTAGGGCACATATGTCTTGAGCAGGGAGTCAGGATTCAGTCAGTGCAGTACAGTGTCACTATGTGGAGCCTGCACACCCACAGCAATTTAAGGTAATATTTTGGTCAGCAGTTGGAGACCCCAAATACACAGTAGTTTAAGACCAGATTTGTGAGAGGCGGAAATTGGAATCACAATCTAGGGCTGTTGTTTAACATTCTACATATGTGAGATAGAGAAAGAAAGAATAAGAATTATCTTAAAATCCCTGCTAAATCATGCCCTGCTTTCTCAAGGCAACCTCGAGCTTTAGTAGTTCAGACAGATTCTCTAGCTGACAATTAATATTAATGGGTAGATTTCACAATGTGGCATTATCACACTGTGAGATGGGTGGGCATACCATCTGGGTTTTGGCAGGTATTAGATGTAATCAAAGGGATTACTTGGCTCAGGGAGAAACAGAAAACCTTGGGCTTGTTTAGGTTTTTTCTTCTTTTGTTTGGACGCAGCTCTAGGTGTACTTAACTGTTTTCCCCTTGTCCTTTGTTTCGTGTGATGAGCGCTTCTGAGTTTACATGGGAAATGAGAGCCAGATACTCAACATATTGTATTAGTCAGAGTCCGGACCGATTTCCCCGAGAGCCTCTCTCTTTCTCATGCATTGTTGTTTTGGGATCGATTATCAGCTCGTTTAGGGGTCCGCTGCTGCATTTTAGAAGGTTAAACTGCGAATTTAAACAGTGAAGGAATTAAAAGCAAAATATATTTAGATAATCAACCAATCGGACCCTTTTCAAGATAGAAGCTGAAGAAATCAGGTGTGTGAACAGATACGCACGTTAAGAAAGACTTTGTCCTCTTCTTCCCACAAAGCAAATACTTAGTGCCAACTTTCAGGGGGAGGAGATTCCCCTCCCAACCCCACCACAACAAGCCCCCGAGCATCAACAACACTAGAGGGGAGAGGTTAAGTTTTAAACTTTGGGAAAGCTATTGATTTGGCAGGCTTTCTCCTCTCCTGTCTGTGCCCCAGCTGATCGTAACTAAGTAATCCTCATCAATCTGTGGTAATGCAGGACCATGTTTATTGCTGTAGTAGTTAAGTTGTTGTTAATTTTACACTAAACGGTTGTTACGATGATGAATGAGTACCTCGGGCTGCCACCCAGGGGACTTCAGCCATACAACCAACAAAAGGGAGATCGGAAAGGGAAAACCGGGGAAGAGGCACAACACCTACCCGATAACTTTTTTCAGGACCTTAAAAAAAAAAAAAAAAAAAAGAAAAGAAAAAGGATAAAGGAAGAAGCCGATCTTCTGGTTTGTATTTGAATTTGGATGCTGTGGGGTAAAAGGTGCTGCCTAAGTGTAATTGCAATTCTTTTACATACCGGCTGGGATCAAAGAGGGGAATGAAAGTACAAGCGATTTCCCGCCCCGGCCCACTCCGGCCTGGCAAAGCAACTGCTGGGATCCTGCCCAAAAGCATCACGCTCATTTGCTCTTGAAAAAATTCCGTCCCTCTCGGGGTTTTCCTCCGGCGTGAAGGTTCAATAGCGTAACCAGCGAGCTGCAAACGCTAGCCATGAATCACGGACAGCCTCCACCACCGCCAGCTATGCTCCCCGCCTTCCCCCCCCCGGCCCTTCCCGCCCCGGCCCCCCCCCCCGCCGGGCCCCAGCCCGGGGCGGTGCCGCCGGTCCCGCGGCCTTTTGTCCCGGCGGTGCCGTCGCGTCCGCGGGACGGCGGCGCCCCCGTGCGGCTGCAGCGCGGCACTGCCGCTCCCCGCCCGGCCCCGGGCCCGCGGAGGAGAGGCGGGAGGCCACCTCGGTTGGGACGGAGGGACAAGCTTAAGTCCTCCAGGGCCGACCAAGCCGTAAATCCTGCTAGAGGAACGTTCTTCTACCATTGCCTTTAACAGAGCCGTGAGGCTGCAGGGACATTGCTCGGTTACCAGCTGTTTCATCCCCCTCCGTGCATGCTGTCCTTTCCCAGAGGAACTCTGCAGAATCGGGGTGTATCTCATGGCAGGCTCAGGGAGCCCTGGGACATTTCCCACCCTGGGTTTAGATTCACAACCCCCCCTCCTCAAAGCAGACAACAGTAGATCAAACAGGCGTCTCATAACCTTGCTGTGATTCAAAGCGCAGCGCTACAGAGAAGAAGCGTCCAAAGCCAGCCCTCCATCCCCAACACAGCACACTCGGGCACATCTCACTGAGAATCCACCTACAAGGAAGATGTCCCTGGAAACACTCATCAAGGGGGTCTGCATAGAGTCCATGCAATGCCCTTCCCAGGCCATCTGCATTTATCCCAACAGTCCTCACATTTCAGCATGCGGGAGACACTGCAGGTGTTGTGCAAGACTATTAACATTATTGGTGTACCCTCCCATGCCAGGTTATAAGATTACTAGACTGAGAAATAATTGGGATTGTGGCAGGTTAAGTTTTATTTCCTTGCATCTCGTAAGTATGATTATGGGCATGAATGTACAATTTCCCCCAGCCATTAGCGGTCACCCAGGTCAGGTGGCATTGCATTTCCATTCTGTGTCAGTGCTCAGACTGAGCGAGAAGAATGAAATGTGGCAATTTAAGCTGAGAGGCCCTGGGGGGGGAAATAATGAGAGAATCCAGGAGCTACAGAGGTCCCCTATGAGGGTTCAAGGACCAGCTCCCAGGTGGAGAAATTAAAGGCCAAAGCCAGAACTTGAACATTATAAGTTTCAGTCTTTTCTCCCCCTGCTTACTCCCTTCTCCTTTCATTTGTTCTCTGCCTGCCTCCCACAGTCATTAAGTAAAGTCCTGCAGGAGGAGAGGCTCCATCAGGCCACAGAAGAGGTACAAAAAGTATGGCCATGTTTCTGGGTCAGAGCCAAGTGTGTTAGTGGGACAGCAGAGGAACTACATTCAAGAAGGAAGAAATAGATCCTGCGCTCTGGGACAAGAAAACAGTCCTAATCTGGGCTTTTATTTCCATGCAACAGCCAAATATGGGAATGTTTTTAAGGGTGTAATCAGAAGGTAGCAATCAGTAGGCCTTATTATCTTGCATCTCCACACCCTAGAGATGGACAATACACCAAACAGACCTTCTGAGCCCAACTAAAGCCATAACCAAAGGGCTCAAGTTCAAGAGAGACTTCAGGTATTTCAGAAGATTGTTCTAAAAAGTTACACCTCACAAAACCGATACAGGATAAAAAAATATCAGTAACTCTACTAGAAAAGCACTGTGCCCGTTTCACCTAAATGACAGTGTTTTTTTTGTCCCCATGACAGCACCTCCGTCACTTAGATTCAGCATCTAGTCGTCCCTCAGTTCTGAGGGGTATCCCATACCAGTTGGCAGCTGCTGGGGTTACAGCTAATAGAGCTATTGCCAGCTGAGCTGTTCCTCAGTTCCAGTGTTCAGACCCCGGGAGAACAGCTTAAGCCCATGAGAGTCAGAGGCAGTCAGAACACAAGATTTCTACTTGCTCTGACCTTGGCCCAACTCCAGACAACACTCAGTAAAGCCTCATAGGCTTTTCTGAGAGACCAGAGCTGGGCAGCTCAGTGATAATGGTTCAGGTTACACATCAACAGGGACACATGCCCTTGAGTCTGAATTATCTGGATGAAAGTCATATGTGGGTGAGTCTCATAACACAAGCTCCTCAAGAACCATTCTCAAGCTGTTAAAGATGACAAAGATGTCTTTGTCTCCCTATCACACAAAGAAACGTGTGAAGTACACAGGCACATTAAACAAAAGTACCATTAACTAGGTAATTGTGAGAACCTTTGGTCATGCCACCCACCCCAGTTTTCCATGGTCATCAGCATCTCTAGACTCTCAACCTAGTAAGACAATTATGCCTTTCCAACCCCTTTGCAACTCCAGCTCCAAAGGGGCTATTTACATGAGTGTTCCAAGGGCTGGGAGGCTCTGGAAGCCATTTATATGGCTATCATATACTTTCCTATAGTGAACACAAGATGTAGCATATAACTCAAAGCATCACCATGGTAGCACTCTCCAGATGCTGCCAGCCAGCCACCTGCTGAGACGTAATCATGATAGACAGGATTCGCTCATGAAAGCCAAAGTCACACAAAAAAAAGAGTGCTAGATGGCTCGAAGCTCAACAGTCCATCAGTCCTTTGCACATCCAACTAGTATGCTGAGTAGGTGAGATCCATCCATCTGGAATTCAGAGATGTCCTTTACAGACAAAAAGCATTATTGCAAGTACCAGATGAGTAAAGCACTCCATTAGCTTGCTCCATCTCCTTAACTTCAACACCACAGTCCAGGCACCACTCCTACGCATTGTGCAACTAAAGCATTTGGACTCTTCCAAATCTTTGCTAGTCAAACTTTGAAACTATCCACGCAATGTGAAGATGGCCTGTTTCTAGCACAGCCTTTAAATTCAAAGCAATGCCTGCCTTAAATACAGATTTAAAACTTTAAGGGCATATGGAAGACCACCAAATGTAATTTTAAAAAAAAAAAAAAAAAACACACAAACAAAACACACACACACACACACCCCAAAAACCCACCATAAATCTGGATTACAAAAAGCAGATTATCTTGTATCCTCTTAGAATTTCCATAAAGAAACAGAATATGCCATTCTCTAGGAGAACAGCAAGAAATATTGTGCTTATGCTGTTTCAGACACTTAATTCTTCTCAGACCTCCCCTGTTGCACTCAGAGAATACTTTGCAATTGGCAACAGCTCACTATCGGGCCCTGCCATACGGTCACCTGCCAGCTTTATCTCAGAGCAGGAGAGGACATGTGATAAACAACCTTTGAACTCTTGTTCCCCAGTTAGAAATAAGGCCTCATCACATCAGGTGCCAAGCAAAAAGAGAACTTCTGCCACAAATTGCTTTGCGATCCAATGTGTTCCTAAGGCAGTGGTCAATATTTACTTCCTGTTAGGATTAGCTGCAATTGGACTATTGAAAATAGACAAGCACATCAGCACTCCTTAAAATTAATGGGTAATAAACAAAATTAATGAATGCTAGTTCTTCCTTATTGACATGGCTGTACCTGTTCTGAGCATGCTGTTACTACCTTCTGCTCTAAGAGGACTACAGCTCCCATGCCACGTAAGGCCTTGTGGTACCCTAAACTGTAAGAGGGCACACAAAGAGCTCTGTACAGTGACAGTCTCTGAATGTATTTAATCATCCAGCACTGGTGTTATTGTAAAAAGCATAAGCTGGAGCGTACAATACTCAAGTCTTTTTTGCAGATCCGCCATTGCCTTTCAGCATTGCTTTGAGCAATTCACTCAGCTGACTGCTTTTATTTTGCGTGTCTGCCCCCCCCATTTGACATGTACCACGTATGAAGCCAGAGGACCCAATTCATTGCTATCCTTGCCTAGGGTAGGGTTCCCTGCTAGATTGTCCTCTGTCCATAGGTATCCGTGCTCCCACACAAGAGACCCTGGCAAAAGGCACAGTTGTGTCAGTGACAGGCAGGGAGAAGAGGCTGCTGGGTGGTCCTACCCTAAAATTATTTGCTGACTGCTTCCCTAGGGACCATAGCAACTGTGGCACAGACAAGAGAATCCTTAAGGATGGCACATAATTGGGTCACAGCCAGCCACTTGCGGAGGAAGAAAAAGGGAGAGGTCCTCATTTTGGCATGGGGATGGGGTGCCTTCCATGTTCTGTTGGGGCTAGAACTATCTCTGGCCCCAACAATCTACACTCTAAATTAAGGGCTACTATCCATCTGAAGAAAAGGAAAAAAAAAAAAGGAAGCAGTAGCAAGATGAAGAGACTGGGCATTTATTGCTGGCTCACTTACTCTTAATGGAGATAACAATACCTCACTCCTTGACAGCAAAGCAGGGAGACTTAATGCATGGAAGTTTGCCAAGTAAATTGAGATCTTTGTACAAAAGGCACTTTCGACATGCACAACTTCTGGCTTATTAAAGCAAAACAAAAACACTCACCTTGAGGAGTGTTCAGAAATTAGAACCCACAGTTCCCCGTGGCACAGTGCCCTGCATGATTATTTAAGCTTGCACACATCCAAACAGCAATGCTTGACTAGTTTAAATACCTAACATGCAAGGTGGAAAACAGTGAAGAGGCAGGACTGCTCCATCTCTTCCACACAATTTGCCAGTCATTCTTCAGGCCCCCACTCTACTCCCTTTGAGAAGCGTCTTAAGTTGTCAAACAAGGCATTGCATTGTAACCTTATCACACGCTTACATCTAGTATAAATGCACATACGAGAGAGGAAGGGTTGCAAGTAAGTGGCCTATTTAGAAAGGTCCCAAAATACTTTTTGTGCAATTTTCTTCTCACTTCCCCATACCTCCCTTCTTCTGAAATGGAAGGTAACCTGAGCAAGAACAGTGTGTGAATTGATTTGGAGGTGATCAACGCATTGGTGTGCAGCTCTGGCCAGCTGCCGTGTCATTGATTGCCTCGGGATCGATTTGCAGACCATTCCTGCTCAGCACACCTGCCAAGTCAGATGGAGAGGGAACAATGAAGTGAAAAGAAAATTATGTATTTGTGGTAGATACTTTCACCTTTCTCCACATCCTCCCTCGGGAGAAGTTGAGGGACCTGGACTGACTTCAGTGCTACTTTTAGCAAGTGCTAGGAGAGAAGTCAGTAGAAAAAGGGGAACAGCAGGGATCCTGTCCCCGTCCCCCCCCAACCCTTAGACAAGAGTCACCCACAAAAGTTAAAGAAATTAATGTTTCTGCCTATAACAGAGACAGAGGTACAGCAGGCCAGAGTTTTGGCTGATATACAAGTCTTTCACAGTACTATGTTCTTGTGCAGCAGCCTTGGAGGATACAGGTTTCCATTTGCTTACACCTCATCTAAGAGGGGTACTAGAGTACTCCAACACAAAAGCATTTCACAAATAACTACTACCAATGGCAGTGAAGATCGGGGAAAAAAACAAACAAACAGAAAAGTACACTCAGGTCAAGTTGCTGGAGAGACTATCTGATATCTGTTATACTCACTAAGGTAGTCCGTTTGTTGTCCCCTATAGCAAAAAAAATACCCAACCTGGCTTCTATATAGGACAGATAAGTCAGAGTTTGACCAGTAATCAGGATACTGGCCGTGCCAGAAGTTAGCAGTAACTTGGCTCATGCAAGATGTGTGTGCTGCTAACATGTCCCTAACTGCCTGCACTTTTTCCTTTGGAAACAGGAGGTTCTGATATCACAAACCGGCCAGTCACGTAATTTCTTTCATGAGATTGTTGTGTGTGTAGTGTCATCGTATCTCCCCAATCCTCCCCATTACTGCTCTCCTGGAGACAGTAGGACTCTTTCTTCCAGCTCAAAGATTTGTTGCAGATTTTGATATGAAAGCTCTGCAAGGTGACACTTGCAAACACCTCCTGCATCAAAAATGTTGACAAGTTACTCACCCATCACCAGCTCTCTAGTGTCACGTGTCAAATTCTCTACTTAAATCCTGGACAGCTAAGTTAAAAATATCCCATTTCTACTGACTGTTTTTAAATTTTATTTGCAAAGGTTCAGGTTCAGATTGATTCAATACCTTCATTTCCAAAACACTGCAAATATTCTGGCAACATTTTTCCAAAATCACTTCCGAACTCAACTCCCATTATTAACAATAGCCAGTGATTCTTAAAAGACCTGGTTTCTTATATAACTTTTGAAAATGGGTGTTAGGCCCCTAAATCAACTGGAATGCACTGCACATAACAGCTAACTGAATAGGAAGGCCTGGATGCCAGAGCACAGAAACAATATTAAAGCAGATAAATGCATTAATAAGAGAAAGAATCATTCTAGGCTACTGTAGAAATGCAACCTCAGACTCAGGAAATTTCTAATCTGCAGACTGCTAAAAGTAGGAAATTATAATCCATAGTGTCACTCTCTGCTTGCCACATTTTATCTTTTCTCCCTTATGCATCTGTTATTGGTCACCCTTGGAGATAAAATATTGAGTTAGAAGGGAGTTCAGTTTGTCATTGTAGAGACATTCCTATGCTCTTGTCACTTGGGAAATTTAATTTTCACAACATGTGTGAAATAGGTATTATTTTTCCTTCTTAAAGAGTTTGGAGAAACAGGCAGAGTAATTAAAGGTTACACTTTCAGATACTGTCACTATTATAGTTATTACACAATACAGTCATACTATTACAGTCACCACAGTGCTGTGTTCCTCCGGTTTCAGTTTTATCAACTGGAGACACTTGCTTTCTAATTTTTAGGTACACTGCAGGCTTCTAGTGAAATTTGGGTCTGAGTAGCCATCTATTTAAAAGTGCTAGGTAACCTTTGTTTTCTTAACCTATTTTCAGAAGAACTCAGCTTACATTTAAGCACTACCAAACAAAACAACCTGGTACCATAAATTGACTAGCAATTTACAGGACCTTTGGTGTGTAACAGAACCTGCTGGATAAAGAAAACCTTTAAAAACTGCAGAACTACCACAGAGTTTTGTAAAGGCCCTGCCCTCAGAAACCAAATCCATTTATGACAGTGGCTAGTATGCCCCAAAATGCATTACTCTGTGCACACAGTTTGGGTTTTATGCCATTCAGAGCTATTGACAGACAGGGCACTAGTACTCTGCCCATGCTGACATTTTGAGTTGCAGCCAGGGCACAAAAGTGCTAGAGCAAATATTATCACAGGACTCATACTGCCTTCTTTTCACAGGTACGATTGAGGGTTTCATCTCACCACACTTCAGATATTCATATAAGTGTGTATAATACACACTTACACACGTGTTTATGGGTGTATATATATGTAAGTAGCCCACCCACCTCCAAGCCACTGTCTACTTTAGAAACCAAAAAAAAAAAAAAAGCTCTTGGAAATGTAACTCAACCTAACTGAAGAGAAAACGTAGTATGCTCTAGAAGTATTTTCCCCCCCATTTACTATACAGGGAAATTAGATAATAAGCTGAGTTATCAATACCTATGAGGCAGGTGTCCATATTTAGTCAAGTGAGTCCCATCCTAAGCTCTAAGGTAATTGGTTTCAGAGAATAAAATACTCATCACATATTTCCAGGTAGCATGTCACAATAACCCTTCTTTCTGCCCACCTTTTCCCTTCGGGCTCTTCTTGATCCTTTCCACCCCACGTAGATTACGAAGGTAATGTTCCTTGCCTTTTACCCCAGTCATTTCACTCTGCGCTTTGAATTCCTCTAACATCCCCCACTGTTTCATCACATCATCTTCAAATGCCTTGTTCTGAGCTTCCAGATTCCCCTCCACACTTATTCATCCTTGTTTCTTACCATACAGCCCCAACACCATCAGTTCTGCTACTGAGCTGTCATCAGTATTACACACAGCCAGCCACGTGCCCAGAAGGTCCTCCTTCACCTTTGCCCCCTCCATAAACTGATCTGTGAAGTCCTGTTCTTCCTCCACTACACAGTACAGCACTTGTTGCTTTTGTGACATCCACAAGAAACCAATAATGAAGCTAGTAACAAAGAAGTTATTGACTATTTAGGTACAATCAATCCATATTACACAAAGTTTAGACATAGCACATAAAGCAAAAAGAGTAACTGAACACAGTGATAAGCAATTTATCTGAGCTAAGGAAAAAAATAAAAACACACAACAACTGTGCTAAGCATCTATCTTGTGAAAAATTAAGCTTTTAAAGAAAAATACATCTGGACACCAAAAACATCCAAGGTGACCCTCAAATGGTATAAGTGATTTTGAAAAATCTCAGTTACAGCAACCATTTTTAAAAGAGGAAAGAAGAAAAAATGCACTTCTTCAGGTACCACCTTTTCTGCATTGCTTGTATGTCACTTATGCCTACTGGACTGAGTTCCAGACACAGACAGTAGGAGTGAATAAATCCTTAAAGTTAGTTTCTGAAAAACAGATTGCAAAGTCATGATTTCAGCTTTCCTCAGTTCCAATGGGTTGTCAATTATCCCCTGGGTTTTTCCTGAAATTCAGAGAACTTTGTGAAGAATAACTAACCTGAAGATAAAGGAGACTTCAGAGGGAGCTAGAAGACAAGAAGCATTTTGAAGATGGATTCTGATAGCAAATATCTGAAGGCAGCTAGCCCAAAAGGCGGAGAAGTGTGGTCAGCACTTCTCTCCACAACAGGATGCTGCTGTATGCACCAACTGGAACACAACTTCCTTTATCCTGATGGCTGGTGTATACTGATTTAGAGAGTAGTTTTTTTTTTTCTGATCTAGCATACTAATACTGTGTCTTATTCCACCTTCTGCTATAACTTTAGTGGAGGTACATACCTAGAAGGATTAAAACTCCTCTCCGAACCCAGATTCAGATATACAACTCCAGTCCTGTTGCAAACACAGCGATGTTAAGACTGTGCAGTCACGCCGCGCTTACAAGTGCACAGCTTCTCCACTGATATGTTGTGGAGTGAAGAAGCACACTGAGCATTGACACAAATGTCAGTAAGTAGCTCTGGATAAGCTTCCTCCATGGCTTATATTAGACCTGGTATTTTGGTGTGGTTTAGGTGCTCTACATAAGAGTTATTTATAGAGTTGAGGTTCCAAGAAATACGTTCTGTACCATAAGCTTTTGTTTCCTGCCAGAAAAAGAGGTAGCCTTTCTAAAATGAAAGAGAAGTAACTTTCTGACATTCAGATCTTTAGCTGCGGAATAGAAAATAGTTTTAACAAATAATCAATCCCATCGAATATAGTTGCTTTGAACTCAGTTCAGAATACAGTTCACTGTGAAACACATCCATTCTATGAAACAGAAGAAAGCAAACATGGCTGGGTGAATCATGATGGGTTGTGAAACAGAGGGATTTCACTCTGTCCTTTGGGATAAGAAAATTTTCACCAGTCTCCCCTTCATTCTGGTCATCTCTAGAGGGAAGCAGATCATGGTGGGCTGGTAATTTCCAAAACTAGAAGCTCCTTGCACACTCCTGCTGTCTTCAGAACGGAAAAGGTTTTGAGACATCTTATCTCCTCCCTCACTGCAAAAATACATAGCCTGGTGGCCTCCTCTGTTCTCTGTATATCCTGTATTAAGCCGACTTGGAACATACCAGGACATCAGAAAGAAATCCCTGAGCCCCTCTACTTCTACGATGGCTTGTTTCTCAGTGCTATTTGTAAAGTTGAAAGCTAACCACAGAAGAGAAAGGAATTAATGTAGGGAATCTGCAAATAATCTACTCAAAAACAGCTTGAACCAGTTAGTTGCAGGGGGCGAGAAGGAGTGGTGAGATTCAGAGTGAGAGGAAGCTAGCTCTTACTTTTTTTTTTTTCATAGTACATCTGACCAATGCAGAAATAACTTTCTCCCTACAGATGTGGCTATGACTGATACAGATTATTTCTGTGTTCAGCCATGTCCACACACAACAGGTAGGGCTTTAACCGTATCACAAAAGACCCTGTGAAAACAGTTAGGCCATTGATACACAAATTCTTCACAGTCCAACTGAGGACAGTGCTGCTGTGAACTGTTCCTCCCCATCCACTCTTCTGCTAGCAGAAGAGATCAGACATTCACTTTCTAATGCACGTCAGGCAACAACAACAAAAAGAAGTCAGCTGGGTGAGTTCAAGCCAGCTGTTTGAACTGGTTAAGCTAAACTGGCTACTTTTGCTTGAAGCGGATGAGAGACTGATGGCGCTGATGCCTCTACAGCTCTGCCAGCCACCCCCGGTGGCGATTAGCAGGTGGGGGCAAGTATTGCCTTTGGCCAGCATAGATGGAACCTCACAATGGCTTTGCACTGCTCAGGGACATGAATCCCTTTTAGCTATTCCTATGAAGGAATAAGGATGGACAATGTGGGAACAGGTACTTTTGCATCAGCATTTCTACCTCCCCATAAAGGTTCATATCTGTTAAGTTATTTGGATAAAAGAAAAATCACACCAAGTTCAATTTTAAAATTTCATGCCATCATACACATTTATACATGCACACCAGCCTAAGATAACATCTTCAAAACAAGTTAACTAATAGAAAACAAAATCTTAATTAAGCAACCTATTTTATGCTGTAGGTAGTTAATTAGCATTCACAATTCCTTTGAAATTTCTTCGAAATTTCTTCAGTTTCACTTAAATTTTTGTGGGATATGGGCCAGTCATTAAAGCTTCACTGTGAGTATTGAGTATTTCACAGAGAAGAGACTAGACAGTATCTGTGCACTGTGCTACTTCTTAAAATTCTGCATAATATTCATTATGAATTGTTCAGTTTGCGAAAGCTATGTCACAGGAGTTACATGCTGTTGTTTCTACTCCTTAGACTAGTGTAACTCTGATAAGGATCTAATTGAAGTCCATTGCTTAAGGTTATCTAGATGTTTCATGCACTACACTGAATCACAGCTTATGCAAGCTCACCTTGTTGTATGATACATACCAATCCTATTAATAAACTTAGCTTTGTATCCTTGCATCTAGTACCTATGGTCCAAAACCATATTTCTCATCTACAAATGCAAGCAACAAAAGCCAGAGACCTACATACTACTCAAGTCATTCTTCTGTTTTCTAAATATTCTTTATGAAGAATCAAGGTTTTGAAAGCTGGACACTAGAAACTTATTCAGATTTATCATAATGTAATGACATTGAAAACTTGTTTTTTTGGAGGCAAGCAAAGGTTTAAGTCAAAGATTTGGGAAACTGATTTAGAAACCCAGTATGCAGAAACAGCACCACAACATCTGACAAAAATTCAACTCCTCATGGATCTCACACATTTTTTTTCCATTCACCTTCCACTGTCTTCTAAGTGGCTGAAAGGAAAAGGGTTGAACATTTTGGAATAGACAGGGATGTATATCCCAGAAAAGTCTGGGTAATGGTTGACTGAAAGGTGGCAACTGTTTATACAACACAGAATCAGCCACAGGTTTGTCTTTGCTGAATGCGGTAGATTTGAAATTGATCTCAAAGAGGTGGGCAGTCAGTAGACCCAAATATGCAGAGCCAGGAGAAGCACAGAATAAAAAGATGACAAACCTAATCTCTAATCTAATCTAGGAACAACCGTAGCAGAAGTCAAAGCCACATGCAACTAAACTTCAACCTCTTCTATCAATAAAATCGAGAGAGTAGTAACATGACCACTACCGAAAAGTGCAGGAGAAGACTTATGATGTATCAGCCTTGTTATAAGCCCACACACCACTGATGTGCTAAATTCAAAGGCAGGAGCTCCATTCTTCCTACTTGGTGTATTTTTTGAGCCTGAACAGCATATCCCAATTCTATGGTGTCTGAACATTTTTTTTGTTGTTTGACTGTAAAAGAGAACCTTCAGTTCATGCCCAGAGTTTTAACCAAGGCAGTGAAAACTACCTGAGTTAAAATCTCAAATAACAACCAAGAAATGAAAACTCCCTCACCTACCTTGGGATGTTAGCACCAAAGTATAACAATGGCACATAAGAGGTCAGCATCAACTGTTCTGCTGAGAACATTTTAACAGATAAAATGGGAAAACAGTGAATAGCAAAGAGTAGGATTTGGAGCTGCTGCAGGGAAAGAAAGAAAAGAAGCAGAAGAAAGGATGGGAAATATTCAGTGGTCCTAAAAGAGGGCATATTTTCCCACAGAACAGGGCCATAACAAGGCTCTAAACAGAGAGGAAATAGGATTGTCACTAAAATAGTGCACTAAGACAATTAGTCTTTGTGAACTCCTTCCACTGACATCAGTGACAGTGCCGTTGCAGACTGAAGGAAGAATAGTTTTACATTTACACGTTAGCCTACAGATGAAAAAAAAAAAAAGAAGTACAACTCTGCATTCTGCACTGGATCACTTCTGACTCACCAATTTAGACAGATCCCTGCATTACTAAATCAATGAGAATCTGAGGAACAAAGTAAAATAGATGCCATTTCAGAAACACAAAACAAAACATCTACACTTTAAAGTTCGAACTGTTTGAGGCTTGTCTTGTGAAAATTTTAACATACTTTTGCTGTTAATGACACTTGTGACTGGAATGAGTTACTGTGCATCACACAAATTTCATCATGCTCCACCACTGAAAAGTCTGTACATGCTCAGACTGAGGAAGGAATGTTTCATATCTGCATAGCTTAGCAGAAAAACTCAAGAAACTCTGGAACTATTTGAACTAACTACAGAAATAGGCCGATATTGACTTTCGCAGGTTGCTTTCCTTTGAAAGTTTAATTGAGTTTCTTGGCAAACACATCAAGAAAAATAGAAAGAAACTGCATTAAACTGAATTCTATTTTCTGTTGTTAGAATTTAAACCTAAAAAGTACTGGCAAAAATAAAGGGCTGATCTCAGCACTCCAAAAAATCAGAGGTGGGAGAAAGGAGTGCAGGAAGGGGTGAAATGTAGGTCAGAGGATGGTGTCTGAAAAGCACATGGGAAAAGCAGAAGCTTAAAAGTGTTTATAACCTAACAGCTGAAAGCAAGGCCCGTAACAAGTAACTCTAAAAAGCAGACAGTCTCCGAAACCTTTTCTAGTGCTCGAGTAGCAGCTGAGACTGCAGATAACAGTATAACAACTAAATCACAATTTAACAACTGTAGACCTTAAAATACATATCGAGCCTGTCTTTATGCGGAGTGTTTTACCATAGGTTAAGAGCGATGGACATTCTGGTGCTCACCATGCTCTCCCTTCACCCAAACCTTGTTCAGTCCTGGAGAAGCAGCCATGTAAGGCCCCAGTCTGGAAGAGCTTCTGGCTGCCAGTTGATTAGCCCTCTTCACCATGAAGTCTATGGCCAGGATGCAACCTGAATCCAGAGGAAACCAGAGTGAAATACAAGCTTGTTGAAAACTCTCCAGTGTTCAGGTATCCATCAGCTGCCCTCAAGTGCAGTACTTTCCGTTTTCTTCCTTACCTTTCTGTCTTGTGGTATATTCTTGCCAAGGCAACTCAGCACATGGCAGTAACAGGTCCATGTGTCCCTGACCTTCTCCTGTTTGCTGTCTTTTTTTGTACACTGTGTCACCCTTTCTGTTCATCTTCTGCTTTCTACTGTCATTAAGGACTATCTCCACAGCACCACTCCAGTGCACAGCATGGCACCAGCAGAGATAAGCTGTATCAGCAAATATGACTAAGGATAGATAACAATTATAAGATAGTTTTATGACTAGAGAGTTCTATAAACAGAGTATGTCATAACTGTATTACAGAGATGGACTTTATATGGGGTGAAGGTGAACCCATTAACTGCTTGATTACATCACTAGTCAACAGCGAGATAACCGTTATCTCATGGACATAACAGTCCAGTATCTTTTTTTACAGATACACTGGAATAATTCATTTACAAAACAGGACTTTGAATTTGATTTTTTTGAAATGTAATAACAGGGCTTAAATCAAAGTATAGTTTCTGTTTTCCAGCTTCCTCTTTAACCAGAGACCACTATTACTGTGCTTCCGGAAAACCTGCCTGCTTTTACCTCCCATTTCCAAACAGGTGTACCTGTCACTTAAAGAATGTTAATTAAGATGGATCCATTGTGATTTCAGAGTACTTTTTGTCTAAGCTTGATAAATTTATCAGAGACAGCCTTAACAATACATAACGAGTTAGATCTGCACTTTCTGCAAGTCTATGCAATTAATTTTCTATTTGTGAAAGGAAATGGAAAATGAAATATTGTGCCCTTTCTAATGCAGAGGCAGATGTAATGAATGGCTTTGGCAAACAGTTGTCAAACTATGTTAACTAGCATCTACAAATCTTTTCCTTTCCCAACAATAGTTTTAAGGCCCATGATAATTTACTTCCCTTTTTTGTCATACTGATATGGCATACTGAATCTGATGTATCTAGATAAAAAAAACATAATTGAATTCAGGTTGCAAACCAGTTGTCTTCATTTTTTAACCACGGGCTTGAGAGATCCCAATTGCAGATTAAAATCCACAAAGAGCTCTTCTTGGTGTTCCCACTGAAGAATGATACTCTCACCAGAAATCAGGTGAAACACTTGAACAGAAGTCTTCCCAGTTATGGAAGACACTGCCAACACATACTGATCACTCTTCTTACAAAGGGAACAACAATCACTGTATCCTGCACCTCTGGTCAGCATCCTTTCTCTGGGTGGGGACTTGAGTACCTGCACACTTCCACCTGGAATTTGGAATGGACTTCAATACCTTTAAGCCTTACTTGTAGTGTCAGAAAATATCTATAGAACTCTTGTAAACAGAGCATCCCATCCTGCTTCCAGGCTGTCAGGCAGTTTGCTGCAGCTTTCGATTATTCCATTCATTCAAATAGTGACTATCCATAAGGCAGACCTAAAGAGTCTGCCTTCTGTCATCTTCAAAGCACGGGAAATTATTCACAAAAACGTACAAGAGTTTGCCACCTTCAAGCTTTAAAAGGTTAAGAAAACTTAAGATGAAGATTACCAATAATTCCTTGAGTTTGGCCCTTTGGGGCATTATTAAAGTGTCTGCAATTACATGACCACATACTATTCTATCCCCACCATCAGATTTCATTTATTTATGAGCTGTGGAAGCGAAGCATGGTTTCAAAGCTTGAAGTTCTTCAATCCTTTCACGTGACTAAGGCCAATTAATGCTGGCCTGAAAACAGGTTACTATCCTGAAGTTACCACAGAATTACTCTGTTACATTAAGCAACTTGTAGTAACAGCACAGCAAAATTAAACCATTTATATATTTTTACAAAGTTATCATTGTATATCTTTTACCAACCCGTAGGAAGGAATTAGGTAGGTGCAACAGCAAGGAGGACCCAAAACACATAACCATTTAATTAAAAGTTGCATCACACTTGCTATATCAAGAGGCCTGAATTAAAGTTCTCCAGGCAGTTTTGACTCTGGCTTTTTCTCCTTTTGGAAGCCTTACAGCTTTCCTAAACTCTTAAAATAACTGCTTTTAACTTTTGGGCATATGCTATATTAGCACAGCGCAAAACAACAAGGTTAAGTGGTTTGTAAAGCCTGAAGTGGTATAGCAGTCAAGAACAAAGCAACAGTGCATAAGAAAGCGACACCCAGTTGTTCATAGATCATCAGTGAAAGTGCTAAGCTACAAGAACTTCCTCAGCATTACGCAAAAGAAGAAAGCAACACTGCATCCACAAAAGCAAAACTGAAACATTGCAGCAGTACAATGACCGTACCATTCAATCTGCAAGCAGACTAAGGAGAAGGAATACCTAGTTAAAAAACCCATAGCACAGAAGCCACTGTTCCACCTAAACAAGTGAAGTCATGAATGCAGCAGCACTCCTCTTGGAAAAGCCTATCCTCTTCTATGAATTCTTCAAAGCCTTCCGATTTTGCAATGTTCAGCATTGTAACACCCAAAAACATGCAGCTGCCTGGATGTAAGCTGTTCCACAAGCACAGAGGCACACCTAAACAGGGAAGGCTCCAGAACCAGTCTCCTAAACTGGCCAGGCATGAAGCATATAGGCATTGGTGGCATTTCAGCATCTTGTCTATCTCTACGCAAAGATGGTCCCCGCAATCAATAGCATCAAGCAAGAGTTTCCATCCAGCATCAGACCAGTTTCCTCATGCAAGAAACAAGACAGTAAGGGACAGCCACTGGAGTAGTCAGCTACCTACTGGTTCCAGTACTCCCCTAGCAAATTCAGACTCCGATCTTCTCAGTTTGAGCAGACATACAAGCTTCAGTCCCCTGTACCTCAGCCGAACACCTTAATCACCAGATTATCTGGCGTTTTGGGCAGTTCTCTCAGCTTCTCTTAAGTCCCATTTCCACATTGTATAACTAAAACTATACACAGAGTTAGAAGGGAAGTGCATGACTCTAGGCCAGCAGCAAAGGGCCTGTACAGGTCAAAGTTTAGGTCCCTAAAGGGTCTAGGGAACAGATCAGCCATGTTTTTGCAAGTATAAGTGGATTATAAGCATCTTTGAAAACACCACCAGCTATACACATGCACACACTCAAGAAAGCCCCAAGCTCAGACAGAACTGACATCCTTCTGAAATTACCGAGATGTTTCTGAAATACTTGGATGTTTTCCAGGCATGTTACACCTGAAAACAACTAGAATAATCTAGCCAATACAGAACCTGCTTCACCAAGTACCCAACACACTAGAGGAAAAATAATGGGAGCAATAAAATGAATGTTAAAGAAGGCATCATTGCTAAAGTCACAGAGCCCACAAGGTGGATAAGCAGCATGAAACTATTAAAAAGCTAGCTAAATTGCACTTTTGCATAGACACAGAAATTTTGCAAAGCCATTGAAAAGCGTTCATCAAGAAATACTACCTGACTTGGCAGGAGCAAGCATAGTCTCAGTACTCGTTGCCAAAGACTGATACAGGCACAAGTTATTGTGGAAAAATAACAGTTATCTCACTGCATGGTGAACACCAGCAGGTGGACACAGATGGCAAAGAATGCTACCTGAGACGCAACCTGCCACAAAGGAATAGTAATGTCAATGTCATCAGCAAAAGCAACGAACAGGACTTCCAATATTCAGTACCAAAATTGATGATGTTCTGGTGTTTGGGCACAGGAGACAGCATGGCAGAAGAGGTGGCAGAGCACAGCTGTATCTTCAAGTGTTTGCTAGAAAGCACCAACACAATAAAGTTAAAACAAGTTGAAACTGGAAACAGCTGCAAAACTACACACAGCCCATCCTTACTTTTATTGCAGGAGGTACAAGCTCAACCTGAAAAGCAACTCAGAAGATACCACAGCTAAAAATGCAGCTGGGGTCAGAGGTTATTAGAATTTGTTGACACCATTTCTTTTGAGCCTCCCGGATACAGATGAACTACTGGTGTGAACAACAGACAAAACTGCAATACGGACCTTGTTAATTCAGCGCAGCACAGACTTCCTAAGGAGCTGGTGAACAAGGAGACCAAACTCAGGATGCTGCCATGTGAAAAAGGGATGTTCAATGAAGCAGAACGTAGGCTCTTATTGCCAAGAGCTGGGCAGTACTGATGTCAGAAAAAGCATCCATCCAAGTAGAATAGGCAACTCCTGCAGGACTGCCTAAATGTGAAAATTTGGCTACCTGTAGTCCAGGAGTGGAAGAAGGAACCAGAAGTTGCAAAATTACACTTTTAGAAGCTTACAGCCTGGACTCAGCAGCCAGGGCTCCCATGCATGGTTGTGGCAGATCAGTATAACTCATCTCCAGTTCAATACACAAGCATTTATTTTTCTATCCCCATTACATACAATTAAATGGAAATAAGCACCCAAAATACTTTCACCATGTGATACAAAAATTACTATGTTATAGTTTTAACATACAGGCAATAAAGGAAATTAATAAGAGGATCATACTTTGCTTCTGACAGCAGTGTGGCAGCATGAAGATACAGTACCTAAACAAGATCTTCAAACAAATATAGAAAATAGAAGTGAGACAGTAATAGGCTCAGGATGCTTCGTATGCTACTCTCAAGGCTAGGATAGAAAGAATGTAAGAGCAAACCCTGTAAAACCTGTCCTTATAAGTGTTCAGATCCATCTTTCTCTTGGGATGGCTACTCAAAAAGACAGTAACTCAATGTGCTTCCCAAGAACAGGGTAAATACTGGGTGAATTTAGCAGGCATGAAGTCATACATAAAGGCAGCCAAAACATGAGGCACAGGTCATTAAAAAAAAGGAATCCTTCCCTTTCTACTGTTCTGGAGTAGAGGCCTGAGTGTGGAAAGTAAGAGATGCTGTATGCTGGCCAAGTATGTTCAAACGGTATCACCATCATGATGAGTAAAGATGAGACACATAAGGAAGTGCAAGCAAAGCAACAACACATAGCTGAGAACATAGACAAGACTAAGAGACCATAAAGTAAAAAAAAAAAAAAAAAAAAAAAAAAAAAAAAATGGAACTACTGACCCCATTGTATTTAAATGTCATCATTATTGTAAATTACTACAATGACTTCGGAGAACTAGACAGCTAGTCTTTCACTACCACAACAGTCACCATAAAAAAAAAAAAATTCTGTATGTATAGTGTCCCAAATGGTGTAGACTCAGAAAATAAATTTTCAGTTACCAAGAAAAGAGAATTCAGCTCCACCAGAGTGTCACTGTACCCCACACAGTCAAAAGGTCAAACCAAATTCATAAGCTCTGAAGTTATAAACAACCATAGGCGAGTCATTCCAGCCTGGGAATCATCTGGGAAGGCACTGAGAGCAGCCCAGTGCAAATTTCTCACTAGATGCAGATCAGTCCCAGTGCTGGTTTCCCAACAACTAGTGGCAGAAAGACCAATGGATGAAAGAGAGACAAACAAAAACGTTCAACAGCCAAAGCCTACCTAGTCTGAAAAGACAGCAACCAGAACAAAAATCAGATACCACTGTTATAATAAAATTATTTCCTTTGCCAAATCATGCACTCTTAAGTAATACTTTGAACAGATAAGTTTCATTCACATAGCATGGCTACGGTTGCATCTTCCTCACTGAAATGGCAAATATGTTCACACACGTCATATATATCAGATGCACACATGAATGTGGAAAGGGATAAGAGTAGTCGCTCCGGCTGAATTCATGGAACAAAAACCCCTATGAGCCAGTAAGCTCATGAATATCTGGATGCTCTTTCAAAATCCCCAGGAGAATAAAGTCAGGACAATATCAAGCTCATAGGGAAATATCCAATTTACCAATTAAACAAACAGATGCTTTAAAAAAGCTGAGCTTGCTTTATACATTTATACATTCAGATGTATACACACACGACATTACAATCCTATGGAAATACAATAAGAAAGTTCTGTAAGCTTGTTTACTTTTTATCTCAGATAAATACAGCAGAAAGGAAGTGATTCATACTTGCCCAGAAGGCAGACATTCTACTGAAATGATATGTCTATGGTCATGTCTAGGAGCTTTCAGACACAGGTACTACTTGTGAAAGAAATACTAAAGTAAGCTTTAAAGTACTGAATTCAGGCATAGGTAATTCAAACTGAAAAAGTCTGAACTGAATTCAGACTAGCTGGGGTAGCCTGGAGCTCACCAGGCGCTAATTTATCCTGCTGGAAAGTAATCATCATGTAATTAGTGGAAACACCACTTTTTTTTTGGGGGGGTGGGTAAATCTGCCACACAAGTTGTCAACCAAAGTACTAGTACATTTGTGAAATAGTTATGCTTTTTGCGTCATCATGAAAGAATGTTTTATTCTATTTGCAGAAGCTTTTTTTTTTGGGGGGGGGGGGGGAAGCAAGTAGCAGACTGTGCTTGCATGATAGGTCACAAGCAGCAGGTTTCACATGCTGAGACAAGAGGGGAACTCCACCCTACCCTAAAACTTCCAGCCTCAGGTCTTGACCTCATGGCAAAAGTCCTCAGAGACCCTCCCAAGATTACTACTTCTTCTCTGGTAAAATAAAGTTTCTGCTTCTTTCTGCTGCTCTATCCTTCTTTAGGGATACAGTAAGTGTAAACAACCACAGTCTTTAAAGTGGTTGCACACTTCTGCTCAGGGAAGAATTAAGCCTTCAAATGAGTTGTAACAGCAGCATCTCAAGTGAAAACAAGGGGCGCTGTCTCCACCAGCATTGCTTTCATACTGGCATAGCTATGCTGAAATAGCTCTGCTGATAAACATCCATGATAGGTATGGTACATCTTGTAAGTCATAGCTTGCACTGGAGTAATTTAGCTCAATTATGTTTTAATATAACACTTGCTTTGTTTAACCAGGATCAACATCTTAAAGTTAATAGCGTTTGCCACAAACAGGAACCAACTAACTTCAGTCCAGACAAGAGATGTATGCTGCACAGCAGGATGCCACTATCTGAGATGAAAATACCCCTGCATCATCGCAGCTTGCTTCTCACTGAGTGCCTGTCAACTGAGGAACACACACAGATTGTCTTCTAGTGGCTACATGAGCTACTCAAAATTAGCTCAACTCTTTCTACAAGGCACTGACCCATGCCATATAATCCCACCCAAGGCTACTCAACAGTATTCTGATCGTTAGTTTTTGAATTTGCTCTTGCTCTCTGCAGAGCTGCGTTCCTGCATTTTCTGATATGCACAGAAACAGCTAAGCAGCTAGAAATTACTAGTGTCACACCCAGATTATCACACTAACACCTAGGTGAGTTGAATGAGGTGGGCCACTGCTAGCTCTTCAAAGCCTCTCTCAGGGCATCCCTGCTGAACAAGCACAATCACTTCTTATTTTCGAAGATGACGTTCACTGCCACAGAAGCTAGGACAGAAACACAAATGCACCATATAAAACCACGCCTATACAAAACCAAATAACCCCCCAAAATATCAAAAATCAACTACATGCTACATTACATAGCAGCACTGCTTAGGCTGCCAGTTCATCAAGAGTCAGACATTTTATTGTTCTGTATTCTTTGATTGCCTAACACAGTGGAGTTCTGGCTAGCCACTTGGGCTTCTGGGCAACATAGGGTAAAAATTTAGCAGTACTGGTAGCTCTACCAACAGGTGAACCTATCCTTCAGCCTCCGTGTCCTTCTCCCCCACCGCAGCACATTCTCTTCACTTTTTTGTCTCACTCTACAAGCCAACAAGTTGCACTTTCAGTGAATGATTTTGTGGGAGGGGGAGAGGGGAAGTAAAACAAATGTACAAACACACAAGCAAATAAAGCGTAAATGTTTTAGTATTTATGCAAAGCCGTAAGTGTATAAGGGGTTTTGGGAATTAAGACGTGCCTTTCACCCCAAGGATCTTCAATTTGATGCAGACAAGCTATAGTATGTGAAGTAAGAGTCAACATAAGAGAAAGGCAAGGGGACACTGCAGTGAGAGATTATAAAGTACACTAATGCTGCCTTTATACTGGGGCAGGGGAAAGACTAGGACATTTAAAATCCATTCAAAACACTTTCAAGCCAAGGTATTACATGAGATATTATATGCCTAGCTGCACCATTTCCAAGGTGTTTTTTTTCCCCTCCATGTTTTTAGGTCCATACACATTTTGGACTGAACTTTAACAAATAGTAGGCTGCAGTGAAAAGACTGATACACCTACTATAGCAATGCAAAACTTAACCCTAGATTTCTTGGTAAGGTTAGGTGGGTGCCAGGGAAAGTAGCACAAAATATTTCATTAACTTTAATTTCCACAATTCTGTGTAACTTATTACACTTCTCAAAGATTAATAGCCCCAAATGCATACAGGCATGCACCTAAAATTACTTGTTTCAGAACTCACGTACCTTAATATTGCAACTACATTTACAAATACTATTGCTAACGTGTCGGTGGATAATACAGGATCTTTGCATGCAAACGGAGAAGGATTGTAGTCAAAGTGTTTACATAAATTGAAAGAAGGGTGGGGAAAAATGGCAGTTTCATTTCAAATACATCTAGGACTTTCTCATTAGGCCATGAAACTCACAGGTATTAATCATGAAAATAAATGTTCCTTGCCCCTAGGTGCGACACAGTTCTTACACAAGAGAAATGACCAATACAACTCTTTCTCTGATCAAATTACTGAAGATGAAATGAATTTTAAAACAATATCCCAGGTGGATTATGCATTTAGCTACTTATGAAGAGACTTTGTAAGGACCCCCATTTATTACTTTGAAAAGCAAAGGTAGTTGTTGCCAATAATTAAGGCACAGTCTTGTTCACGTTCTCACCTTAAATGCTTTGGAGTTGAAGAGCCTATGGATAATAGCCAGCTGCCCTATTGTGCCTCACACTTTGCTTTGAAAAGTTTTGAAACAGAATTAAAACTAGATAAATTAGATGGTGTCTTTCATCAGCACTTTATTATGCTGATGTATTATAGCAAAACCACCCCAAATGTTTCATGTATTGTCTTTTAAAAATTGCTAGAACCAATCCTACAGATGTGTACTTACCTATACACTATATGTAATCTCACTAAGATAATAATAAAAAAAATTACTGAAAGGCAGATGTTTAATTAGCTCTAGACCCACAATTTTAATAGGATTTCATTTAGGTTGGGCTTCTCACGAGTATAAAATTAAGCGTGTGATGTATATTTGCAGGATTAAGGCTTGTGGGCTGATTGCCAGACCTACACTAAAGCTCCACTGGGGTTGCGTGCAGCCAGAGCTGCTCACACACACACACACTGCACCCTGCAGGAGCTGTGCCTACAGTGATAGAAATCTTTAATGCCATTCATCTACCTCTGTGGTTACTTCCTCAACTTTAGCCAGCTGAGGACATTTTAAAAAAATAAAAAAAAAATTAAAAAAAAAAATCACAACTTACATTCCAAAAATAGCAGGGGATTGGTTTAAAAAGCACAACAGCAGCAGCCAGTTAAGGAAAGAGGGTATCTTTTCTACTTGAACTGTACCTTTTGAACTTTTGTGAAGTCTTAGTCAATGGAGCGACATTGTGTTTAAGACACGTTTTCAATGTTTCCTTCGCACTCCAGCAGTGCTAGAGTTTGAAACAAGAGCTCTGATTTTCAGAAACCTCACTGTTCCCAAGAACTGGTGCTTCAGCATGAAAAAACAAACCCAACACAAAAACAAACAAGAAATCCCACACATGATTGGAAATAAGATCATGAGCGAAAGTGCTACTGTTCTTCAACTCTGACTACAGCTCTGTGGCCTTTCCAGCCCTTCTCAGCTAACACTGCTCTGACCTACCTTTCTCCTTACTGTGGTGGACATCCCTGTCCTTCTCCTTGCACCTAGAATGTGCACTTGTCAAATCCCACAGTAACATATCCATGCTGGTTTTGGCTGGGATAAAGCTAATTTTCTTCATAGTAGCTTATATGGGGCTATGTTTCTGATTTGTGCTGAAATCAGTGTTGATAATGCAGGGATGTTTTAGTTATTGCTAAGCAGTGCTTACACAGAGTCAAGGCCTATTCTCCTCCTGACACCACCCTACCAGCAATTAGGCTGGGGGTGCACAGGAAGCTGGGAGGGGATACAGCCGGGACAGCTGACCAAAAGGATATTCTGTGGCACATGAAGTCATGCTTCGCATATAAAGCTGGGGGAAGAAGGAAGAGAAGGATGCTCAGAGTGATGGAGTTTGTCTTCCCAAATAACACACATGGTTTCCTGGAGATGGCTGAACACCTGCTTGTCAATGGGAAGTACTGAATGAATTCCTTTGTTTTGCTTTGCTTGTGCGCACAGCTTTTGCTTGAGCTATTAAACTGTCTTTATCTCCACGCACAAGTTTTCTCACTTTTACTCTTCCGATTCTCTTCCCCATCCCACTGAGAGGGGAGTGAGCAAGGAGTTGTGTGGTACTTAGCTGCTGGCTGGAGTTTAACCACAACAAGTTAAGAATTCAGCTGGCAACACAAAAACTTTTCTGCAGGTTTAGGTTCTTGGACCTGCTTATTTTAGCACGAGACAGAATCCTGTGCCAGTGTAAGGGTGGCCAGGTAGAACTTCAACAGCACCAATTTAGACTGGCTTCAACTGGTATCACAGTTACATTTAGCTACAGCCCTATGAAACTGAAGCCACCTGTATTCAAGTGTCCAGCAGAGTAATTATTTACCTTGAAGAATGTTTTCAATTTCTAAAATGTACAGAAATAAGCTCTTTCAAATATGCCAGTGTAAATCTGCAGCAGAGCCAGTGACAGCAATCTGTTCAAATTTACCTCAGTGTAATTGAGAATAGCTTTTGGCAGATCTGACAAATGCAAGTGGGACAGTATTTTAAAACCACATCTGAAGTTCCTAGTGCAAGGATTGTTATATGAACATCTTGGTAATTACAACACCACCTCAGTAATTACAACAAAACTATTATGTTTTATATTCAAGTCAGTCTCAATGAAGTGGCAATTCTGTGGTAACATGATTAATACTCAACAATCAAGTAAATAGTTTCTTACTAATCTGTGTCAGCATAACTAAGCCCATAAATTAAGCTGCACTGAGAGCTCTGAGCTTTGACAGGAGATTTTCAGGACACCGAGAACTTCATCCAAATCCCACAGAAATCTTACAGGGTGGGGGTTTGGTGTGTGGGCTTTTTTTTTTGGTTTGTTTGTTTTTTTTTTTTTTTTTTTTTTTCCTCAAATTGACCCTAATGAACTCTTTTTCTGCGTAAGTTCTGCAGGCAGCTGTAACTAAGTTCAGTAGGTGGCTCTTTCCTGCAACAGAAGTGACCGAACACAATACCCAGAAATTCTCAGAATAACAGAGGTATCACTGGGAATGCTCAGCTGAGGTTCCAAGTACTATTAAATATTTGTAAGCAACAACAATACCAAAATGATGTAAATATACAGGGAACTTAAGTCAGGATAATTTAGGCAAATTCCAGTTTGAGTATTTAGATTGTACTGTTTCCAAATCACCATTGTAATCAGAAATGTGTTTCTTCCTGGTCTGAAGTGTGATCGAGCCTCACCCTGCACCATTAATCAGCTGCATGTTTAGGTGTTAGGTGACATAATCTACCCCATTTGTAGAGTGTTACAGGACTAAAAGCATTATATAATTGAAGAAATTATCACTAAAAAAAAAAAAAAAAAAAAGGAGTAGTGGTGACAGCACAGAGGGGATTGTTTGTGTGTGGAATTCTCATTAATGTTTCCTCCCAATTTAAAAACAAGAAAATATTTAAAAGAAAAAATCAAGAGAGTGAAGGGGGAAAGGGAAGGGAGTTACAACACTAAAGTGTTCCAAAGAAAAAATGGAAAATTGTACCAAAAAGAACTTATGGTGAACTTTTATAGACAAACTATAAGAGCAAACTGTATGATGATCTATGAAATAATTAATTCTAAAGCTAATTCATATGCCTATACAGTACTAAAATATAAAGTGGCTACTCCTGAGGGTTTTCCATTTTTGTTAACTTTTTAACTAAGGACAAAAATTTTAAAGGCACATTAAAATTGTTATCTATCACTAAATTACATAGTATATAAATGTAAATGTGATCACACCACACTTAAATTCTTATAACAATAAACTATTCTGTTTTCTTCCCCCTGACATTTACAAAATTCATTTGGAGGAGTAGGATATACCTTACAGAGATTAGTGATAAATCATGTATTTTTAATGAATATCAATAGGAGAAACCCCAGGACATAGCCCACCATCTAATTTGATTAAACTGTGCTTAAGGCAACACCACCTCTCTGGCTGGGGAATAGCACTATAATGACTTTGTGAGCATTATTGCAGGCTGTTTTAATGATTTAATGAACTGCCTCTATATTTAGTTCAATAGCCTTAAAATGATTAGTGTTTAAGAAAAATTAGCTCACTTTGATCTGATTCTATTTGATAGTAAGTTTAAATAACCTAACCCTTCAAAACACAGTGGAAAAAAATTCCTAGAATCACAGCCAGCTAACTGCTAGAAAACATTATGGCAATCATTAATAACAGTTCATTCCATATGCTGTAGCTAAACATAAATGACATATTCATCCCCCAAGATGGGACTCAGTAGCATATATTAAGTTGTAGTATATTATTTTCCCATGTATTTTTGAAGCGAAAAATGTACCAAGAAAAACACTCCTGTGTGCCCATGTAGTGCAAAAAACAATTATTCCTCTATCAACAGTATCACTTAAGAATTTTAACCTGTGGGTCCAGAGTATGGTTCTGCTTCTCAGTGAGACATGTGAACTGATAATTACCAAGGTAGGAACAGGAAATGTTGGCTGAGGCTCTATCACTCTCAGATGTAGCAGTAGAAGCAAGGTTACTAACCTGGAACTGCTCTGGGAAGGGGAAACATAATTTGAGAGGTAGATTTGCAAATGGAACTACCGGAGTTTGCAATCTGCCACTGCTGACACAGCTACGTGTATGACTTGTGCATATTCATTATCAAGGTGCTTCCTGCAAGAGTAGGTTTTGTTTGCATTACCCACATGTTTCAGAAAAGAAGAGCCACCAGAACACTTAACCATTTGCACAAAAGCAAAAAGCTGTGAAAGTAGTGAATAAGCAAACTAGCTTTATTATGCAAGAATATTTTATTTCTGTGCTATTACTTCTATGGCCACTACTATATAGTGTGATCTAAGGACTGGAGAACTGTGTTGGGATTCTGGAGGCCCAAGCTATGCTTGACAGCATTAGGCAGTGTTGGCAAGTAACTTGAAAACATTCAAGCCATGAATGCAACACAATCATGCTGCCGAAAGGAAACCACAAAAATAAGCCATAACGCTAAAAATACCTCTTCTGATAGGTGGCTTACAAAATATTAAACTAAATTTGTAACTGCAATGCAGCTGATTTACTAGAAGAACATAGGCAGAAACATCGACTCTGCAGGGTCTTCCTTGCATTTAGCATGTGCAGAAATAGTGTGATCCACTTCCAAGCCAGCCTGGGTATATCACATTAGCACCCTCCCTTGCACCAAACAGCTAGAAGCAAGACCATGAATAAACAATAACATGCTATACAAATACAAAAGCAGCCACCCAATCCAACCAGCAATCAAACCTAGATGTGGAATTCTTCTCAAGAAAAAGCACTAGCAAGCAGATCCTTAGCTGTTTGTAATAAAATACCTCAGGGGAGATCCCAAGTACAAGCTAAAACAAGAAACTCATGCAAGATACTCTCAGATCTTGTATTATGTTTTCACACTTTCTTTTTCTAACTGTGTATTTAGGACTATAATTATGAACTAGTCCTTTGGTTTTTAGTCTTAAGCAGTTCACATACCACTTAAAGTGAACTCAAAACTGATAGGCAGCAAACACCTTTCTCTCCCCAGTGAAGAAGTGCAAATAAATCTGTGTTGCCAATCAACCCACTGTAGTAGCTGGCAAGTTGCAACAGTAAATCCAGGAACTGATCCTATCACCCCAATGAACACTTCTCAGTGTGCCTTGGCAAGGCATATGAGGCAAGTTGTAAGTACAGGAGTTGAATTTACTCAAGAGGAATTTCTTGTTGGGATTTATCTATATGAGAAATGTTAGGGTACGTCCAGGACTGTTATATTGCTTTTGCACATGGTTATTTCCTCATGTCTCTGTGCCTGCTTGATTTCCAGCCATCCGTCAGGAACAGCAGGCCAGGTTCTCCCCAAGATTGGGGTTCCAAGTTATTTCATCTAGTCTCCTTGTTCCTACAGTATCTTTTCCCAGCCCTCTGATTTCTACCGGGTTGGTCACTTTTTGTGTTCAGCAAGTACTTTCCAATGTTTCTATGTAGCCTGTAGATAATCTGGGCCCACCACTTTCTTTCCAGACTCACAGGACTGGCCGATACCTTTTCCACCGATGGATTTCATTTATATCAGTATTTGTTTTTTATTCTGCTAAGTATCCCTCAAGTTGATCAGAACTTCTATTTTGCAAGCATTTTTAATTTTTCTTTTGTTCCAACCTAGAATAAAAAGACCCAAATAATATACTACAGAAGTGACATTTGGCAAAAAATTATAAAAAATAAAACATGCTCCATTTTAATAACAATTATTGTCAATGAATTATTGTGTAATAGATAAAATAATTATATACTTGAACGCATCTTGATAAATTAGTATTATTACTTTCATTCTGCTTTGAGTTTCAACATGAAACACGTCAAATAGTTCAATAAGGCATACATTGTCCAAGTGACACATTCTCAAATTACTAAAACACTGAAAAATTGAGTTAATTTTCTCTCTTCCTGTCAAAAGCTAGTCAGATTGACATAGTCCCATGAAACATCCCGATTTCCACTAAACTACATTTTCTAACAGAAAACTGTTCCATAAAAAAAAAAAAAAAAAAAATCAGCCAGCTCTAATGTGCCTGAAGTCTATGCAATTAAAAAAGTTTCTAAATATAGCTTTAATCATGGCCGACCCCAATCTTCTCAGAAGTCCTTGCCCTCTAGGCCATCCCAAAGGGATGGGAACATCCAGTAACAAGCCAAAAGTCTCATGACAGTGTATTGACCCCATTTGATATTTATCTCTAGCCATTTGTGAGATCTTCCCATGAGCTTAATTAAGCTCATTCATTTCCACAAATTGTGGCATCCTAGAAAATATCAGACTTTCCTTTGATAGATGAGATTCAAATGTGCGAAGTCTTATGGGATGCTAGGTGTCTCTCAGGCTATTTGACAGAGTAGTTCATGGAACAACTTATCTAGTCCCTCCCCTCCATAATGTGGAAGTGAAATACACATAGGATTGTGTCCTGTCCAATGCAGACCACAGCAAAAAGCCACTTGCTACAAGCTTTGAAAAACCACACACACATTGTGGAGGAAGCTGTACCCTGTAACAATAGGAGCAGTGCTGCAAAACCACAAAATTATTCCTGTCCTTTAAAGGGATATTTAGAAGGAAAGACTCTTGCATCAAGAAAGAGATATTTGAGAAGCAAACAGGGTGAGTGTTTCTACACTGACACTTGGGTTTGGCTCCAAGTATCATCTTTGTCTTTCCTGCATTATATTTTTCTACTTGCGCTATATCTTACTGCCTTTAGCAAAGCTGTTTTACAAAACAAAGCCCATTTGAGTAGACACTGTAACAGTCTTCTACTGTGGGAAACGCTGCTGCAAAGATTTGCTAATTATTCAACACAGAGAAGACAAGAAATAATGGATTAGATTGACTATCTTTACCTCATATGTAGGAAACGTGAACACATGAAAGCAGGAAGACTTAGTCTTTATCATAATGGTTTTTAAAGGGAAGCCAGACAAACTTCTGTCTTGAATAACAAAAAATTGATCCTGCCTGAGGGCAAAATAATATACTAGCAAATCCCTCAGAGTTGTTTCAAGTTGGGTTTTTTGTTGTTGTTTGGTTGTTGTTTTTTAATTTAAGAAAATCCATAACTGTAGGCTAGAAAAAGTATACTTTAGTATCCCGTAAAAACCTTTTCCTAATATGAAACATAGGAAAGGCCTTTTTTCTGCTTAATACAATAAAACATTTTTTAAAAAATAATCTAGCTTTCATTTATTCACACCAAAACATTCAAGCACCAGGTATAAGCTTAAACTTTGTCCATTACATATTTTTCTCCCACAAATGTTTCCCTTTACAAAGCTGCTTCAGTCTAGTAAGTGCTCTGCAGAAGACCAGTGCTAATATAACAATATTTTCATTTCTTGCATATATTTAAGCACTTCATTTACTTTGGAATCTTGGTTCATAATTCTATGATATTGTAATTGCTTCATTTGCCCTTTACATACTTATACAGAGTCTGTACCAAGGAGTTCAGGCACTTCATGAAAAGAAGCATTTGGTCCCCACACTAGCTCCATCATTCCTAATTTTTCCAGCTCATTTAACACCTCTTCTACTGCTTTATGCATATTGAACACCAGTCTCATGTCAGCTGTACTACCACAGTTACACTACATCTAACTTGATAAACACATTTTCATCTTGAGGTCTTTCAGTTCATCCAATGCCTCAAATGAAAGTGTTTTTCCCCCTTTGTATTTGATCATGAAATATCTTACTGCTATAGCACAAATACAGATCTGTTTTCTCTGGTACATGGAACTCCAGGATTTTTCAGCACTTGTGTTGTTCTGGGGTTACAGTGAAGTCCATTTACCAAATGGTTTGCCTGAAGCAGACGGCCACCACATAGGTATCAAAGCATTTGTCTAATGTAAGGCTTTGTTTTCCAGTCAGCAAGAAATGAATGCTTCTAAAATGTTTCCAAACACTAGACTTCTCATAGAAGTCCAGCTGTAGAAGCCAAACTTCTGCGAAGTTGAGAAATCTCACCTTTTTACAGAAAGTTCTGAATAATTAGCTTTCCTTTGGCCACCAGCATGGTATCACAAACTGTTTCCTAATGGTGGCTTCTGTACCATATAAAATGCAAACAGGGCTTGAAAGAGTAAATATGCCTATCCAGTTCCAATGGAGCATATGGAAGGAAGGACACCAAAGTAGACTTCCTGGAGAATATACTTCTGAGATCCATGAGAATATCCTAAAGCACAGAGAAGTGGCAGTTCACCAAGTAAAAATCTCACTTCTCCCTCCTCACCTGCAATACTCTGTCAAGCCCCCAGACCTAATGTCAGAGCATAATTCAAAACAGAGCATCTTGCACAATATACTAGATAGTACAGTACCACATACAGAGCCTTTTCCAAGTAACACGCTTATCTTATGTTTGGTGCCACTGTTAATGCTCTTCCCCTACAGGAGTTTAAATAAGTAACCTTCTGCAGCCAAAGCAGCCTTTTTCTTTAATGTTTCCTCTTTCTAGACATAGCTTGCCCAGAAAAGCATAATGGATATAAACAAGCCTGTCTTAGACTTTTATACTTTGTTACACATTTATCATTAGACTAATATAAATTCAAAATGGCAAGATAAGACATTTCATGCAGATGACTGTATCCGAGGAAGAAGTTATCTAAAAATCACTAAGCTAGCCACAGAGTCAGCGAGTATTGAACAGCTTCAGGGAAACTCAGTCATAAGGATGTATTGGCACAGATACTGCTGACCCAAAGCCCAAAAGAGTACATTTTTTTAAACAACAAGAAAACCAACATTTGGGGTGTGTTTTGTTTTTTTGTTTTGTTTTGTTTTTTTTTTTTTTTTCCATTTACTCATGCATTTCAGGACACAACATGGGTGCAGCAGATGGAACCACTACCGATGGGAAGGGGGTAAGAAACAGAGCAAGAGAAGCAATTTTGCTGCTTTGTATCTTGGCCCCATACCTACAAAAATAAATGGCTTGTGGACAGCTAACCTAGGGTCAGCAAAGCTTCCACTATTAAGCAGTTCCAGCTGGTAGGGATTTCCCAATTCCCCACTGACAGGAGTCTATCAAATTACTTGTTTAAATTCATGCAGATCTGGGGTTCAAGATACAGATTTTAGAACGGCAACCACAAAAAAGATTGTACTCCATAAGATCAAAATTCTTAACTCAAAGTGAAGTTATAACAGCAATGCCTCCAGAAAACTACATGCTTCCTTTATGATGCTTTTAAGCACAAGGCACACACAGAGAAGTAGTCAAAAACTGAAGAAAAATGAAAGCCAACCTTATTCTGTCAATGTTGACCTATTTTGTTCAGGTCTAACAGCTCAAAAAGCTACAAATTTGGTGAAACATGGATTGTAAAACTATAACACTCCTCAATTACTTTTTGTTGGCCAGACAGGCAAACCTGTCATTTGACAACACATCATGATCCAAGATAGTAAACTTTATCACTCAGGGGTCATGAGAAAATGGTCACAGGTACAGCTTGCTAACCTTCACTAGATAATTTTTCACAGTTATCATCCAAAAAGCGTAAAAGCATAAAAGATACGTTATCTTTGAGCTCAGTTTATTGTAACATGGGTGAGATTCCCTATAAAACCACTTACTAAGTAACTGTTGTGTGTTCTTCAACACAGAAAGTCAAATCAGTAAAACATCTTCTTGACAGTGTAAGTGTCAGGAATAGGACGACACCTCTTCTTTCAGAGACTAACACATTATTTATCATTCTTCTCTGGCTTACCTTTTCTTGCCACCCACCACTCTAACTCCAAAAACACTTCCCTGCTTCATTTCTTACTTAATACAATATTTGCAGTAACACTTGAAGCTGAGCCAAGAGTTCCAGAACCTTTTCCCAAACACCAAGAATCCTTTGGAGTTTCGCTCTTACCTGTGAGATAAGTAGATGCTTGACCTGGAAATTTTGAGTTATGTTCATCTTCTGTGCAGTATCAGATGACTAGTTTCTGTGGGGGAGTTTGAAAAACAGATCAGCTTAATTTCTCTTGGCTCATTAATAAAGTTTTGTCCTAATAAAGTTTGCACTACATTAATTGCAGGTACAAGCTCAAAGACTTGTTTCAGAGCTCCCCTCTCAAGGATTTTTTCTTTTTTTTTTTTCTCCCCTTTAAATGAAACCAAGGTCTACAGAATTATGGTTTAAAGTGAAGCACAGTCCAGCAGCTCATGAGCTCATAACCAAACTGACATGCAAGTTTTTATAGTTTTGATACCAAGTTTGAACTCTGTACAGGATCAAATTCAAATTTAGTATGAAAACCTCTCATGTTGATTCTTACTTAAACTGGAATCCATTACACTGCTGAGAAAATCAATACCTCTTTAGACAATACAAGGGATAATTTAAGACAAATAAGAACCAGGCATCTGATGCTTCTTTGGGGACCTGAAAATTATCATGAGCTGAAAAGAGCCTAAACCAGATCATTGCTGGCTCTAGTTAAAACAGGAAAGTGTTTGCAGAGTGCTGTGTACCCAGTTCTCTAAAACTGGACAGACAGAGAATTCATTAATATTAAAGGAATCATAATTGTGTCCCTCATCTGGATTAACCAGAGCATGGTGTTGACATAAAACAGAAACAATTGTCATCCTGACAACTTCATAGTTAAGTGAGCTAAAGGACCAGTAATGTGAAACACCAAGTTCTTACGACTCTATTTGGTTGAACAGAAGCTGGGCAAGCTTGGTCCTTAATTGAAGGATTTTACTGGATCAGGCTGGTGCAATAGCATGTCCTTAAATTACTTATTTCTTGTCAATCTAAGTTTGGTCCTCTCAGGAGTTAGAACCCTGTATTTATGCAACACCTGGTTGCCATTATATTCTTCCTAGTGCTGTGAGCTAGCAGTAGTTTTAGATGCTTTTCAGTTTCCTGATCATCAAGTTGCTGTTTTATTTTTCTTTCTTCCCCAGCTCTTTGAGCAATGTTTGGAACAATATAAATCTTTCACTGTGTAATTAAAGTCTTACCCAAGTAGCTTTGCTTGAATTTATCATTGATAGCAGAGCACCAGGATGTAGAACTTACTCCATGCTACCTCACAAAGGATTACTTCTGGCTGTTTGTATGGCCCTGTACCCTCTTAGCTCACAGCCTGCTCAATACCTCTCTACAGTCACAAGTTCCTTCCCTCCTCCTTTGCATTTTGGAATTAGGTCTGACCATAGGGCAGTAGCAAGCACAAGAAGAATCTACATAAACACTGTGCACAAGGCTCCTGTTCTATCCATACCTGAAGCTGAAATAACTGAACTGCTCAGTTCTCTGGACCACAGCATGTCTATGCGTGAGCTACGTATTCCCAGGAACTTTAAAGCCAACAGCAAATTCAGCAGTCAAAACTATCTCAGAGATGCCAAGCTACAGCTCAATAAAACAATTACAGAAGCAGCTGTACTGTTTCAATCTCACTATCATTTTCAGAGCAGAATCATCAGTAATAAGGGAACTGTTCCAAGAGCAGCCAAAAGCTTCACTGGTTTCTAGTGAAACAGAAAACACTTAAAACCAGAGCACAAAGAAATGGGACAGACCTTTTGGAACAGGATGCTAAGATTTGTGAAGCTGCAGTGTGATACAACGCCATAAATAAAGAATTCTTGATTAACTTCAAGAACAAGACTGAGACTGCAGCAAGGTTCACCTTTAGGTCTATGTTCCTCAGTAGCAAAGTCATTTGGAGCCCGACTTGTGCAAGGACCAGGTTGCATGCTTCATATCAAGTACATAAGTCATCCCACTGAAGCCTACTCATTTACTTACACACATCCTTAAATGCGTTACAGGATCAAGGCAAGAACACTCAGCACCTTGCAGAATTAAACCCTAAAGTAGTCACATGTCTCAATAACACATGTGATGGGCAAGTTACAATGCTAAGAAAGAACAGGAACAAAGAGTTGCTGTGCAATAGCAAGTCTCTTGTTTGAGGATACTTTCATTTGTTCTCATACAAACATAATTTCAGGGTTTACCCGATTTCTATTTCATGGTGCATACAGATCATTTATAGTTCTTTTTTTATGGCTAAATATCTTACACTCCCTCCTACCCACACAAACATGCCAGTAAACATGTTCTAAATACAACCATGTTTCTACTACAACATTTTGTTTTCCAAAAGGCCACTAATAGATTCCTAATAAAACATCATAGTGATAAATTATCACTTATATTAGGAGACCTACTGATTTCCAGTGGAGTGAAACCATGCTCAAAAGCACACAACTGCACATGAACTGACCCAAACCAAAATGACAATCTTTATATTTATATCTTGCTGTAGTCAGCCCTAAGGAACACCACCTGGTACAAAGTAGTACAAAACAGCCACAAAATGGAAGAATTCCTGCCCCTAACAGTGTGACCATTTTTAGGTTTGCTGCCTAAGAAAAACGTTTGCAGGCAGAATCCCAACAAGTGTATACTCCATCACTTAACCAAAGGAGCAGACTGACCACCCTCCCTGTTTTCTGTCCAGTTTTTAACCTTTTATCCCCTTGCCATTGTTTTGCTTAGTGGATTAATTGCAATTCTTTTATCTGCTCACATTCTATTTTCAAGTTGACAATAAGTACAGATTATACTTAGTAGATTTCTCCCTTATACTTAACAGCTGCTTTTCTATAATCCTTTGTTCTGTTCCTTTTCATTTTGACTTAATCTTTTTCAAATATCCAGGCCCAAGTCTCTATAACAGTATGTCTACACTAGTAATTTAAAGCATAACGAGCTTGAGTATTTGACACAAATATTTAACTCCAAATTAACCTCCCACCCTGGCTAAGTAGAGATATGAGGAGCTCAGAAGTAAGTGCTTCAGGCCAATGCTTTTCTTCCATTACCATGAGAAAATTGTCAGTGTAAACACTGCCTATTTCTCTGCAGCTTAGTGATTACTTATAAATTTGTTGAGTGAGTACTATCTGGTAGTGCCTTGCACCCACTTTCCTCAGGTATAAGTGACTACAGGAGGTGACTGATAGTGCAGAAAAATCATTACGATTTTATGTTTGTTTTAAAACTAAACTATTTTACAACTGTCTCCAAAGCTACATACTTCAAGAGATCTGACCCCTTAACTTGTTTGTTGTGTTGCTGTCTTCTGACTATACCCTCTAGCATGAGAAACATCTTTATCCTAGCCCCAACACTGCACTTAAATTAGATGTTGAGGTGTAAAAAACCAGAACCTTGGTTGAAAAAAACCAGCATCTTGTTAGAACATGGTAACTAAAACATTCTATAATCTTAGAGCAGATAGAAGTCGTATTTTTTCATTTGCATTAGCTAGATAAACTGAATTCCAAAGAGAAAGAAATTATTCTTTAAGCAAGAGAAAAAACTTCAGATGTGATTTTTTTAATATAGTTCATGTTTGCTTCCCCTAGTCAATCCAGACTATTAATGATAAAGCATATTAATTACCATGTGTATAGGAAGACTTTAGCTAATTATAAGGACCGTAGCAAGTATTTTCTTCACTAGAGCAAATAAAATTATTACAAATACTTGTAAGAGGCAGAGTAAAATTTGGTTACAAAACAGGAATCATCAGCACCAGTCTGAACCTGTTTGTGAACAGGTTTAATCCTTAAGTGCTCAAACAACCTCAGAAGCGAACATCTTTGTTGACATCTCTTAACATAGAACCTTAAAACCAACATCATTCGCTATTTGCACAGTCTGTCCTGGATCGATGAGAAAGAGCTACCCAGGGCATAAGTCATTTCTCCATTTCCAGAGGTACATCTAGATTGGCTATACGTGAGGATTTGTCTTTTCAAGAGATTTTTATAAGAACGCATGGTTTGCCCAAATAGTACCTGGCCAGATCATACATATGCCAGATCAAAGTGCAAAATCGGTTGTAGTAAATCCTTACACCAGACTGGCAGGACTTTCACATATGTCTTTTCATGGCTATATTGAGAATTGTTCTATAAAAAACTTAACTGACAACTGGTGGGTATTTTTTTCTTTTATTAATACACAGAGAGCACGTGTAACTGTGCAGTAAGCATTTTCATCAATTATAAAAGCTTTAGGTAAATCTTGGGTAAGAGAGACAAAACCTCTGTCCACAAAATAAGCCACATTAGTCTGCAAATCACTTCTCATATTTAATATTCCATGTTATATTTGCTTTGGCTAAAGACTTTGTTAACTTGAACAATTTCTGCTCTACCTAAATGACAGGTCTAACTGTAACACTTATTTTATGGCTTATTTTTCATTTGTCTGAAAAAGCAAGAATGCCCCCTTTTGACAATTCCATATATTTCCCCTATGAGGCCAGGAGAGGGAGTAGTAGGTTGCATTTTTCCCCAGAAAAAAAAAAACACAACACTCCGGATGGCAAGTATAATATTCAGTTCCCCTAACGACAAAGGGTGCATCCTCTATTCATTATTCTTTTTAAAAGACCATGGAGAGATTTATTTTTTGGCCAAGGAAAAACTGCACTTTGAGAAGAGCATCTGCCACCAGAAAGTTTCAGAAAAGAACTACACAATTTGTAAAAAAATAAATAAATCTTACACATTGATAGATGGAAAGGTGTGCATGTCTACTCAGGCTAATCTGTACAAGCTCTGTGCTCACTTCCACTGCTGAACGTACAATACAAATCCAGATCACGTGCAATCATGTAACTGTGCAGATGCTGGCCAAAATGTGATAGTAAGGTCAAATAAAGACAAACCCTACTACTCTTCTGCCTCTAGTTATACAAATTCTAATGAAAAAAGCTAAAATAGATATTTTTCTAGATTCTTACCCAAATTTTGAGGCTTTTGTTCTGCTGCTGAAAGCAAAGGCTGTTTACATGCACTTCTGCTTCAGGTTCATCTACAGTGAAACCTGAAACATGCCTTGAAATTTTTCAAGAATGCTGAAAAATTCATCACCTGATCTTAAGCAATTTAAATTCCTGTGTTAGGAAGCTAGTCTCTGTGAGATCTCTAGACAGACACTGCTGAATGATATGGTCTTCCAGAAGATGACTCAGAGGAGGAAGACAAAAACCCAAAAGACTAAAAACTTACTTGTGTGTTTTCCAGCTCTTCGAGAGGGCAATTATCTCAGCCTGAAAAACAAAAGGGAAAAAAAGCCCAAATGAAATCATAGAATGTATCAAGTAAGGTATTTCCAAGAGAGATGAATAACATGGTAGGAGGCACTAGTCAGACACCAGTTTATAGTTATTCCCACCCACATCTCAGACAGCAGAACTAGAAGCTGAACAGCTGCACACACTTGCACCAGGGCATGTAGCGACAGGATGAGGGGGAATGGCTTTAAACTAGAAGAGGGCAGGTTCAGATTGAACATTAGGAAGAAGTTTTGCACTTTGAGGGTGGTAAGGCACTGGAACAGGTTGCCCAGCTACATTGTTGAGGCCCCATCCCTGGAGGTGTTCAAGGCCAGGCTGGACATGGCCTTGGGCAACCTGGTCTAGTGGGAGGTGTCCCTGTCTATGTCAGAGGGGTTGGAACTCGAAGATCTTCAAGGTCCTTTCCAACCTAAACCATTCTATGATCTGTCTCTTCTGACCTCAGGTACTGTCCAAGTGACTGACAAGCTTAGAAAGATATCTGTTAGGGGAGCCACCTGCAGAGAGCAATGCCAGTCTCAATCTCTCACTCAAACTGAGAATTAGCACTGTCTAAAGAATACTGGGTTTTGAATCCTAGCCCACATTCCTGGTTTCTGTTTCTCTAGCTCAACCAGAAGGCAAGTACCTGCACCTGTGTGATCCTAGAAAGTGAAGATGACTATTTGCAGGGCTGGGGCAGGGGGTATGAGTATACTTATGGGGCCCTACTGGAAAGATGAGGACAAACTTTTTAGCAGGGCCTGTTGTGATAGGACAAGGGGTAATGGCTTTAAAAAAAAAAAAAAAAAAGACAAAACAGGGAAGACAGACTAGATAGATGGAAGAAGTTGGTGGGTGTTTTATTTTGGTTTGGGGTTGGGTGTTTTTTTTTGCATTTGGTTTTTTTTTTTTTTTTTAAAAACAAAGAGGGTGGTGAAACATTGGAACAGGTTGCCCAGAGACGTGGCAAATACCCCATCTCTGGAAACATTCAAGGTCAGGTTGGACAGGGCACCGAGCAACCTGATCGAGTTGAAGATGTCCCTGCTCATTGCAGGGGGGGTGGACTAGATGGCCTTTAAAGGTCCCTCCCAACCCAAACTATCCTACGATACTCTTCTTGATACTTATGAATGAGTCACCCTACATAATAACTAAGTACTATCTGAAATTATAGCTTCCTTCTGAGAGGCAAAGGTGCTTATGGTAGTTAATTACATTGGTATTTAATTAACAATATACAACAGTTATGACAAGTGCAGAATATCTTATTCAGCTGAAAAAGCACAAATGTTAAGCAACTACCATGGAACAACAACTGAAATTACAGTTTCAGGAGAAATCTCAGGTCAAACCTGGGAGAAAACTTTTTACCTGACCAAATAAGGAATTTAAAAAAAACCACCAAAACACTAAACCCACACATGCACAAAGTTAACTTACAGCTGTTAAGGAAAGAACATCATAAAATCCTGCTGTATACTCCTGAAAAGAGAGAAGTCTTTCTCTCCTGAAAGAAAGATTCTTTCTGCATAAGAGTGAAAAATGATTGATTTCCAGTTTCACATTTTGGACCATCAGACAAGTTTCCTCTAGCAGCACTGAGTTACTGGATTTAAAGTGCTTATTAGAGTCACAATGGCTTGTTGAAAATATGATAGCTGGATTGCAAAGAGTTGCATAGGTATTTAGCTACATACCTCCTACTAAAGCTAAATTATCTTAAATGAGTCATTGTGTGTCTAACTACCCATACAGCTCTTTGAAAAACTTTAAGAGACTACATTCACATTATATTCTTCACTATTCCACTAAGTAGTGTGGTGAGGAATCATCCTTCTCAAGCAGCATTGCTTGCAAACTAAGTTTTCATGCATTGCATTAGTGGCATTCGCTACTGGCAGAGGCCTTACCAATTTGAAAATTACAATCTTCACAGTGCTAAAGCGGTACCTGAGATGGCTCCAGTTAAACTATGCAAGTTGGATTACACATGCAGATTTTCACCAGCTGAGAATCTAGCTCATATTTTTTCAGTGACAAGATCTATAAACTTAGCAACAGCAAGAATAGGAAATTAAGTGTTTTGTAAAGCATGGCATTGGATACACTATTTGTGAACCATCACACTGAACACCTTGTTGTGCTTTACCACTCATTACTTTAGTGTGATATGACCTAGCTCACAGATATTTTTACAGGAGCGAGTGTTCCAAAATAAAGATCCCCTTAGGTCAAAAAAAAAAAAAGAAAAAAAAAAAAAAAAGCACCTTCAAGGAAGTCTTTCCCATCACTCCATCTTTTGCTTTTCCTTCCCATTTGACAACAGCTAAAGGAGAAGAATTAAGTTTTCTAGCAGAATTTGAAGAACCAGTTCAGGTTCAAAGTATACCACTTCAGCCTGAACTTGGCTCTGTGTCAAATCCTCTTCTAATTTAAGTAGGTTGCTCACTTTCTTAGGGACTTCCACCCAACCTTTTACAGTAAAGATATAGTTTTAAAGTAGCCTCTCCATCTTCCTTGTCTTATCCAGATTTTATTTGCTTACACAGCAGTAAGTCTGTATTGTTTCTACTCCCATTCAGTGTTACCAAGAAGTTTTGTTTTCTTCTCTTGTAAGTGCAAAAGTAGCACACTTTGTTTCCAATTTCCTAAAAATGGTCTGTGATCACTTTATAAAAGACTCAGAAAATTAATTTACATTGCTTCAATCTTTTTGTCCCACCTCCAAGGACATTCACCACTACACTCCTCTGACCGCTGTTTTCATTATTAAGCAGCTTAGTGAGGATATTACTCTAATTTAGAGAATGTTTTACTGGAAGCAAGTTCCAAAGAGCCTCTTTCCCACTACATTCAATGTGTTTAGCATTCACTATCAGCTCTGGGATTTACTGAAAACTCAGAGAAGTCTGTTCTCATTTTCCAACAAAGATTAGAAAATTTAGGTGTTTCTGTAGTTACAATGAACTAGTTTCTAGAAATCCCTTTATCAAGAATGAACTCTGCTTTGCTGAAATTAGATTCTCCTTATCGTTATTTAAAAAATTCTCAAGATCATCTAGCCAGTATTAAAGGGATACCACTAGTAACTAGACGACCAGCATATGCTCTGATCGCTCCCAGGAAACTGAAGGCTTATCTGTAGCCAGCCAAGAAATATTCACTAGACTGAAAATCTACTGTATACTTTTTGGAAAGCTGCAGGGCTGGAGGTAAAGGCTGAAGAGTATTGAGGTTTCTTTTCTAATCTTTTTCAAGTTCCGCACTTCACATCAACAGGCACTCAAACACTGGTAATTACAGTACACAATGAAACTAGCAATACAGAAACCTGTTTATTCACAGTTGTAGGTACTTAATACTTTTCCTACATGCTTCACTGATGACATACATAAAAGGCGAAAAGGAATGTATACATGTGTAGTTTAAAAAGCAAATCAATCTATGAAGTTACTGTCCAAGGAAAGAGGTATGTCAGTCTATGCCTTAGTCTCTCACTTAGCGAGAAGTACAGACTACTTCTACACAAGTAAAGATAAACATCAAGTTGCTAAGCTGCAGGGTAACAGTTCCTGGTCTGTGTCTATGTTATCACTTTAGACCCAGCCTTTAGGGGAGACCTTCACTCAGAATTTACATTCTACCTCATACTATTACATGGTAACAAGATTTGCACAGCATAGTTATGAATCAAGTAGGTTCTTTCTGCAGCCATGACTAACTAGGGGTGAACAACACATATAAACATCTAAGTGCCTAATCACATTATTTATGCCTCAAAAAATTAATTGTATTTCCTGCTATTTACCCCAAGAAATTGTGGGCATTGAAAGAAATCCTACAGCAAAACCAGGCAATTCATGGATACCGTTGCACTCGTGTGGATACCACACTGAGGACAATTCTCACAGCAGCAAGATCACTGTAGTTTTGCTGCTAGAAGCTTAGTCCTGAGCTTTAGAGCTGAGCTCTACTCTTACTGTGCTCCTCAGACAGCTGACCTGGAGACTACATTGCATAGCCAGGTGGACCACCCACAAAAGAAGTCAGGTTAGAAAACATAGAGGGTCACAGTAGAGTCCACTTCACACAGTATGGTACACTTAGAATGCCCTTATGCCCACTAAAAACCCCTTCATAAGCCTATGGAGCCTAAAGTTTTTACAAGAATCATTCATTTCAGCAGCATCACACTGAAGTAGCACATATACAATATATCCAACCCCCAAAACCTAACTCAAGTGTTAAAAAGATGATTCGTGAACAAAACATTCAGCTTAACAGTATCCATTGCTTTCTAGGATAATTGCAAACTGTATTTATCTAAACAGTGGAGCATATTCAGTGTTATTATTCACATAACAGCTATACAGTTGTTCCCGCCACTTCCCCCAACAATTGTAACTGAACATATTTCCCCCCCCCCGTTTTCAGCCATCTTAAATGGCATACTATTTTCATGGCCATGTTGATGTGACTAGAATTATTTTCTTTATCAACATATGTATGATTTTAGCTCTGTAACTCTTTAATCTCTAAGTGCTGGTTGTTTGCACAGGTGATACAGCAAATCATGTAAAGCTAAGCACTAAAATAGAAATTTTGAGCTCACACTTGTCCCTGGTTTCACACTAGAGTTAAAACATTCCCGAAGCTTGGTGGATGAGAGAATTAAAAGCAACCTTGCACAAGTTATTGTTATTTCCTAAATACCTGAAATAATTAAGTATTCCTGTATCAGCTAGCTAAGAATACCTAAAGACTTCTCTTGAAAGAGTGAACTGAGACATCCCAGAAAGGGGTTACTATCGATTAAACAAGAGCTCCTCAGGGAAGACAGTGCTTCAAAGATGGAAAACTTCTCTAGCAAGAAATTCCTACTGAATCAATTTTCCAAAATCACAGAAAACAACAACAGTACATCCAAGATCTTCCCTCCCTTTTATTATATTGCTGCAAACAGCAAGCAAAAGAAGGAAAATCTTTCAGACTAAAATGAAGGTTTTGTTAATAGAAAAGAGACCAAATATAGATTACTTAAGAGGAACCTGGTGGATGAAAGTACAATAAAGACATAAATGTGACTGCTAGATATACAGTAAGAATTTGTGAGCTCCCATAGACTGTGGGCTTATTTGCACAATTGCTATTTTCTTATAGCATAAAGAAAACTTAAGACAGGAGTAAGTTACATTTATATCACCTGGAAACCCTTTGTATTTTAGTAGACTTGACATACCCGAGAACAAACCCTGTACTCAGGAACTCAAATTGTTTCAGCGTTTCCCCCCCACACACTGGAACGCCCATCCCAGTCACTATATTCCTGAAGGCAGCCCTTGAATTGCACTATTTACAAGCAACTGTCACGAACATTACACTTTTTCACCGTTTATTTTTGTTCAGCTCTTGCTCTCACTTTCTATTCTATCACCCAATTTTTACTTGTAGCTGAAAGAATACATAACAGATGTGTTATAAAAAATTTAATATAATGGGAAGCACTTTTGTATTTGTATGTGATGTTGATTCTGTACCATACATTTGTTTGCCAGTCAAGGCAAAAGTGATTGCATATGCATATCCACATGTACAAACACAGATATGCAAGAAGCCCTAAAGAATACTCACATAAACTACATAACTGTAATAACTTTGTTCTGTAATGCTCCTCTTTTCCAAATTTTTCAGCCCATTACCTGTCGGTCTGCTTTGCTGCTTCTTTTCTTAGCCAGAATTATTTAAAAAAGAAAATAATTAACTGAACTTCTCATAAACAAGTACTTCCATGGTTACCTTGCACACACCAATTCCCTGATTAGACAACTGTTCAAGCAGAAAAGAACAATTATTTGTTGTTTACTTTATCAACTAGAATGAACAAGCCCCATGAACAACACACCAGGCTGGGTACAGGTGCCCAAACTACAAAGCCCTCTAAAAGAAGACTAGCTCTAGCTATATCCATTCTCCTCTTTTCAGACTCTTCTCCAACTACTGTAAATTATATTTTTATTTCAGAAGAATATGGCAGTAGGATTTAGTTAGTTTTATGGTCGTCCCCCCCCCCCCCCCCCCCTCTAAATTTGGAAGTATAAATACAGCGGAAAAGCCAAAACAGTGTTTATGTCACATTTTTTCAAAGCTCTCACCCCCTTCGTCATTCTGTAATACAGTTCATGTAATCCCTATGAGTTGCCCCTTCATAATGACCTAGGAAAAACACCACAAATATCAAATGGGAAGCCCAGAATGGAAGCAAGAATACAGAGAACATAAGGAGATTGTCTTCACCTCTCATTAAGGAGTACAAGAAAACACACACTATGGGAAAATAGTTACTGTGAACAAACAGCATTTTCCTTAGTAAACTCCATGAGGCAGAGGGTCTGCTATCTCCACAAGAGTACAACTCCACCCAGACAAAGATTATACCTATTTGGATGCACTGCCCATCTGCATTGCTGTCAAGGGAGCAATTATTAAAAGGATCAATACGATTTATTCGTTTTACATTAAAGCAGAATTATTTATTATTTGTTTTACATTATTTTTTGTTTCCCTTCAAAACAGTGAGCGGTATCAAGAACTGCTTAAAAAGAAGTTCACCTACACAGCCTCCCTAGAGCTTTACCGGTTTTCTCCAGCAAAAGAAGTGAACCTCTGGCTCCTCAAGCACAGGAAAACAACTAGATGGAACTGGCCAGCTGAGAGTTCGCCACTATGGGCTCAAGTTTACAATCAAATTGACTTTTTCTTGAAAACAGGACAGATGCTAAGTTTCCACATGTAGTTGAACATAATGCTATCACGTAAAAAGGCGAGAAAAAAAACACTAACTTAAGCAAGGTCTTACTACAAGGTTAATGGACATGAAAATGTCTCCCAATTCTCACACAGAATTGAGGTGTTTCAGTAATTATCGGTATCCATTCCTCTGTTCAAAGTTTCCCTGCAAGCAGCAATCAGAATTATATACGATCTCTGCATGAAACTAATGAATTCATGACAAAGACGACTCCTCAACACGATAAGAGAGAGTGCATCAGGGGTAGTAGCATCAGGCTTTAATGCCCCAAACCAGTCTCACAGCCACGTTTGAACTATAATGGAACTAGAACAAATACCAGTGCTTCACAATATCAGGTGTCCAAAGACTTTGGTCCCCCACCCAAAAAAAAAAGACCAATGCAAAGATTTGTTTCTGCTCTCTATATAAAGCTATTCATAAATAAAGAAACAGCACATTCATCTGTAGAAACTTCCATCCAGGCCAGAGAAAACACTTTTTAAACATTAAAAAGCTACACCTCTTCAGCACTCCTATAAAATAAATATTACCTGTTAAGCAAAGGTGATATGGTTAAAAAAAAAAAAAAAAGATGACAGGCATATCCTATTAAATTTGGGCATACCTTCCTGGCAACCATTTCTGAACCAAGAGACTTTCTGAACCAAAACCTACCATATAAGATTTTTTTCCTTCTTCGGGTGCTAGCTAACAGAGATCACTGTTCTTATAATTTAAGATTGTTTCTCTAGAACAAGCGCACTTCCCATTCAACTTTCCTCCCCCAAAGGAAACACCTTAAAGGTAAACTGCCACAGCAAAGAATTTTATGTGCTTAATACCTTTGAAGTGTACCAGAGTTCAAATCTTATCTTTACAGAACCAAAACATCTAGGTTATCTATAGGAAATTCAAACACTTCAGAAGGGCACAAACTTACCATCTTAGTTTTCCCCTTACAGTGAAACCCCAAGAAATTGAAGAAATCTACATGTTTCCATATGCCAGCTGCTTATCCAAATGCTAGTATACATAGACACTGTTAGGCAGACCCTTTGGTTGAGTTTAGCTGTCAAGCACCACAGGGCTTGTCTGCACTTCCACATAAATAGCCCCAACATACTGTCATTATGTCTGATGCATGCTGGTGGAATCAAAGGATTCAACCTTCTTCTAAGATCAGAGCAGATTGTTGTATGGGCAAAAATTAGTGAAGTGGAAAGGCAAACAATGGCTTTGGACATGGTAGAAACAAATACACAGAATAGATAATAGTTGGAAAGGCAAAAAACTCCAACACCTTCTACTATAATCTTGCTAGTTCCTAGACATTTTAGGCTGTACCCCATTATCACATGGTGGAATAGCAGAGTCATTTAGATGATTGGTTCAGGTAATCAAAGTAGAAAACAGCTAGAAATAATACCGCCAAGAGATTAGAAGAGAACTGGTTGTAAGTTTAAACACCATTTTGATTCATTAATCTCCAACAGCTAAAGACAAACCTAAAGCAAAATTAACATCATTGTAAACTAAGCACTCATATCCTGTAGCTATTTTTTGGCCTGCTGAGAGAGAATGAGCTGATCAAAGAAAGACACTTCATTCAGAGCAGCAAGATTAGTGTTGCTTCAGTAAACTCACAGTTAGTTCCTATTAACTAACCTGTTTTAGAAGCTGGTAACTCCATAATTAATCTTAGCTTCAATTTGAAGTGTAACAAGGGAGCAACCCATCCATCTCCTGATGACATTGCACGTGCCCTACGAGCCAGTGCAAATTCAGGTATAGTCTTTTGTTGTTGTTAACCAGGTGAAGAGCTGTAACTAATTTCACATTAAAGGGCACAAGCATTTAAGACTTTCCCCTGGGAAAGCGGAGCAGAGGTTTTTTTGCTCTGTTTTGCTGGCTCAATGTACAGTGGCAAGTTGAAATCCTACCCAGCAATTGCAGTTAAGATAGGAATCCATTGTAACTGTCAGTATGAAGAGCAAACAGCCATTAGCAGCAAGCCAGCCTAGAAAGACATACAGCAGTGTAACAGCATAGTCCCAAAATCATGCTCTCCAAGGCAAACTTAGTGTTTCAGCAGCAACAGTTTGGACTGACTTAGAAGATTAATGTGTTATGAATTTACATTTCTGAGTAGCTTTTTAGCTTACCAATACCACATTTCTTAAAATTATGCCCCTTACGTTGATGCAATTCAAAGATAAAGAAAAATCAAAACAAACCCAAACTAGAAAACCTTCACCACTTGCTTAAATCCATCTGAAATCTGTCTTCAGCAACGCCACCTTCTGCTGTTCACTTATCTCTTACTGTATATCTTCCCACATAATGTGATAGATTAGTAAATCTTGAGAACATTTATTACAAAAGGTAGCTTTCCAGAATTGAATTTCATGTTATTTTTAGCTGATGTTCATTAGGGTCTAAATGTACATATACAAATTATTGCCGACAAAAATCTTTCTCTAGTGAAATATAGTACATTACACAGATAAGACCCTCCTCATTTTTAAGAAAAATCTAAAGTTTGATTAAAATATTTTTCTGATTTTTTTTTGTCTGTTCTGTGGATAATATTTTAATATCACACAAAAATATTTTCTCTGTAGCAGTTTCACCTTTCAGTCAGATTTTGTGTGTTGCAGCAGAAAGGTTCAGGTGCAGTGGCTGATACCTAACTTTTCATGCATATACCTAAAGTTCCTCCAAAACTGCCTTTAAAAAGCTGTTTAAAGTTTCACTCTCTTTTATTCATTAAAATGTAATAAGAGTCATGAAGCACCTTGCCAAATAAAGTATGATAAAAGTCTTTCTGGGGAAAGATGTATGGTTTTTTATGGGTTGCAACACACAATTCATCTGAGAAAAAGCTACAAAACTAAGAAAACAGAGCAAAATATCACACCTTTTCCATTCACATAGACACGTTGCTTATTGTTACCATCCTCACATGACTCCAGCTACACACTGCCTCATAAATACCAGCTCCTCAGAGACATCCCACTTCATAAAAGAAGTATCTCCAAATAAACATAGATAACCAACACTACCAGAAGGTCAGCTGATAGATGGTACAAGTGTTAAATCACAGATCCAAGCATGTAATCTTCCACATACACACAAGATTCAAAGAATTCAGCCTGTGACATGCGCATCATGAAAATATTCGACTGGAATAATATTCATGTGCATGCCTCTATGGATAAGAGTTGATCCTATAAAGCTAACAGTTGTATTCTCCCCATAAGAGTATCTCCAAGCTATCTTGCTAATATAGAAACACTAAGTATTTCACAAGAATTCACATTTGTCTATGCATTTACAGGTGTGCTTGTGTACAGGCACAAACATGGCAGGCAGATATGCACACCTAGCTGTATACATTTCACAATGCACAGAATTACAGAAGGAAAATAAGAGCAGAGGAACTGTAGAGATAGATTATAACTTTTCTTAAATCAACTGATGTACTGGAAAACAATGTAAGTTTCCAGGTACACAGCAACCTGGATTTAGATTAGTTTACGATCTATCATCCCACCTCTCCACTTCCACAACTACGTTTGTGGTTCTGCTTCTCCCTGACACCAACAGTAGCATTCAGGAGCCTTCACATACTTCAACAACTAGGAAATGGATCTAGCTCAACACCAATTCAGCACAGACTCTTTGACGGATAAAAGAAAAGTCTCATCAACCAGGGTTAGACCAGTTTAAATTGCCATGGAACTACTACTATGAGAGTATAGTTTAAGAAAACAAGAAAGATCTTATCTGTATAAGATACAGAATTTAGCTTGTGGATATTGAAAGAAATCACCACATCGTATGTTCTTTCTCCCTCCCTTGGATCAATATTTTTGACCACACAGCTACATAATCAGATACTTGAACTGACTTATCTAGCCAGAAGTTAACACAACGAAAGCTTATATTCAAAAGATTAGCTTACACAACTTACAGGAATTGTGCACTGAACAAAGAGCTGGTTATCCCACTTTGAATAAACAAGAACAGTTTGTAAGGGGAAAAAAAGGAGGAGTCCCACCTTGTACTGAGAAGGGACGTTTACAAACAAGCATCCCCTGTGGAATACAAGGGCAGCAGCTGAATATGCCATATCTTAAAAGAGGTAACAAACAACAACAACAGCAAAGTCCATAGAAAGTACATAGACAGCTTCTTTGAGCCAGAAATAAGCATTTAGACTATTGAATTTTAGAAGTCTATCAAACACATGGTCTCCCACAAGTGATTTCTAAAACACATCACGCTACCATCAAGTTTACAGATAAAATAAAAGATATACAGACTATAACACATGAAAATGCACAGCCTATGTATTTGTATTTACAGAGCATATCTCCATAAAATCAGTAATACCCTCTAACAGACTAAGAGTACTCAGATATCACCTCGTTTATGCTACAGAGGATATTTACTCCTTTAGAATGTACCAGCAATTAAAAAAACCTAAAACAAACCAACCCCAAACAACCCCCCACCCTATATCACTGTAAGAAAATAGATTTTACTTTTTCAAGGTGCTACCGGGTAACACATACAGGCACCAAGAAAAAAAGCCTCAACAAGCAATATTTAATTGGTTATCAGGCATTTCTAGAACCCAGACACTACACGAACATGTTTTAAAATTAATATAATATACACATCAGAGGAAAGCACTGCCTTAAAACAGACTCTCCCCAAATTCTTTATGTTCTAAAACATCATGTTTTAGCCACTACTACACATAATATTGTGGAAACTATGTAAGTAGAGCGCAACAGTTACACGTTCGAAAGAATTTTACATGAACAACTGGCAAACAACAAAAGAACCTCATTTTCTGTGAAACAAATATTACTCACAGAGTAGCCAACCTGATCAATCTCCTCAGTTCTGACCTTTGAGGAAGACTCTCAAGTATCTTCAAAAGATAATTCTAGAATCCATACACTCAAACAAAATAACATGAACTCTACTGAATTACTGCTCTCATAACTATCCCTTTTCCAGAAACGAAGCATGTTATTTCCTTATTCGAGCTCTAACCGTTGTAAGAGCTCCCAACCTCACCATCTTACTTCAACTACCTTTAACGTCCTTTGTTTCTCAGGTACCCCCGCCTTTTCTCTTTAATAGTGTACTTGATTGAAGCAATCAAGTTAAGCTTGATTAGTTTCCATTTGCATTTAACATTAGAGTGGCACCTGAGGAAAAACTTCTGTTCTTGAAGACCTGTTAATTTTTTCCTAAATGTTGCAGGTGATTTAAATAAAGGTGCCACGTCTCCATTAAAAACCTTCCATCACATCTGTAGGCAAATGCAGCTACCATTGCAATACTAAAGCATGCAGCAGAAACAGATTAGAGGAAAATATTGGCTAATTAGCCATTTAACTTGGAAAAAATAAAGGCAGATGGTATCAACCTGAGAGAAAAGAACAGGAAGCAGCATACAAACAAGTTTTCCTGATTCTAGGACCTCAGTAGTGCTGCAAGGATCATAAAATGTTAAAGAAAACCACGATGAACTTTTAAGAATACAAGGGCCGTTAACAGACCTTTAAAAAAAAATCTGAAAAAATTTGCTTGAAATCTTTTCTTTTATCAGTGCAATTTCTTGCAGAAGCATCTGATTTTCAGAGACTTGGAAATGTTAGCACAAGTACTGCCATGCAAGTATTCAATAAATAAATAATTTTTTAACTCTCCATACCATGAAGTTATTTGAGAAGGGTAGATAAGGCTATCCTGCTAAAAGTACCCTGGTGTCTGACCACCAAACATTTGTTTTGTTAGTTTGTTGAAGCTTCAGGACAAAAGTTAAGTTTGTGTTTCTTCAAAGCATCTTGCAAGATAAAATATATTGCAACAAAGGCATTACAGGCAACACAGAAAAGTACAAAAATGATGCATGTACTAATCTCAGAGAAAGTCTCTGATATGGCAAGGCATCAAGGCAGTTGGGAAGCAAACTTTTTCCCAAAGATTTGTTCAACTTTACAAAAACATTATGGCTTTACTTTTACCTTATTGCAGGCTTGAATGCGAGTGGGGAATCGTCATCTAAATGCCATTGTGCAGAATAGTCTCAGGGTATTTTGGTTGCTTTAATACCCAGCTTGTAACAGACCATGTTGGCCCAGAATGATATATGGCAGTAAGTTATGGCAAGTACTCAAAACTATCTGCTGTCATCAACAGTGTGTGTTAAATCCTTCCAATACCAATGTAAGCCAAGCGACGCTTAGCACGCTCTTCAGCATTAGTGGATGAGAATACATTAATAGGGCACTAGTGACTTCTGTCTTTGTACCCCTCCTGTCTCTGAAGGGGGGTGCCAGGGAGGTGGCATGTGAACGGGCATGTCCCTGCGCTGTAGGAGGGAAAGCTGCGTTGGTGCTGGACCACCCCACCTACCAGCGGAGCCCGCCCCGCGCGCAGCTCGGCCCTCCCCGGCTGCGGGGGGGGTCTGTCAGCGCCTCTCTCCCCGCGCCACGGGCCCGCTGAGCCAGCGGCCCCCCGAGAAGGCTTTCCCCCAGCTTCCAAGCGGGACGGCGGGTGGCACAAACGCCGAGAGGCATCTTCGCCATGTCCTAAAGGTCAGACGCCCCCCTCCGCCCCGCCGGCCGGGAGCGGGAGGCAGCCTTCCCCTCCCCGCAGAGCCTCCCCTCAGGGCTGTCCCCCGCCCCGCTCAGCCGGCAGCCACCGCAGCCTCCCTGCCTCACCCAGCCCACCTCCTCCCTCCTGCGAGGAGAAGAGCAGCTTGTGCATCTCCCGGTTTGGGCCGGGGCGGGGGAGGGTGTGATGTCCGCCCCGGTGCGGGTGCGTCTCAGCCCGTGTGGTGACCGGTCGGTGACCGGTGCCCGTGAGGAGAGGGGAGGAGGGGCGGGAGTGGAACCGCCTCAGCCGCGCGCCACCAACTGCCGCCAGGGGGCGACGAGCGGCCGGGCCGGCGGGGGCGTGGCCTCCCCAGCAGGCCCCACCCCGCCGGGAGCGCTCCCCCTTCCCATTGGCCGAGCGCCGCGGTGGCTGTCGGGAAGGAGGCGGTGGCGGCGGTGGCGGCGCGGAGGGTAGAAGGGGCGCGAGCCGTTGGGCGGCATTTGCGGGTCGGGTTCTGTGGCGGGCGCCATGAAGGAGATGTGCGGGTGAGGCGGTGGCCCCCTCCTTCCCTCACCTCTCCCTGAGGGGCTTTTCCCGCCGTTAGTCCCGTGAGGGGCCTAGCGGGGCGACCGGCTGCGGGCCCCGGAGGGGGGGGGGGGGGGGGGTTGAGAGGGGAACCTGCCTTCCCGTCAGGGAAAATTTGTCCTTAAAATAGATGACAGGCCTTTTCTGTGTGAGGGCAGGGAGTGTGGGCAGGGCTGAGGGGCTGCGTGGGGTTAGCCCCGGGTGTCGAAGCCCCCGAGTTCGGTGCCTGTCTCCGCTTTGTGCTGTCGCCGTAACCAGGCAACGGCGGGGCTGGCTGGGGGCTGCCGCCGGCTCGGGCCCTGCGCTGGGCTTAGGCCGCGGATCCCGCTTCAGTAGGGCTGAGGAAAAGCGCCTTTCTCTTCATGTTGGCCTCAAGGGCAAGGTGCTTTAACTTGCCAGCGGGTATCTGCGGGCTTTTTTCAGCGTGCGTTTATGTGGTAGGACTGAAAGGTTTAGTTGGTGTTACTTCAGTGAATGTCACAGGGTTGGGGGGTTATTTGTTTGTATTTAGTTTGTTGGATTTTTGTTTTGTGCTATTAATTTTGGTGGTTCAGGAGCTGGTTTTGAGTCACCAGGTGGTGAGGGTGGAAGAGGCTGGAGTGATAAATTTCCCCCAGGCTCGAGGCAAGTGTGCCTTGTGAGATGGAGGAATGTGTTGACAGTGAATCCTTGTATGCTGCACTGGTGGCTGAAGGCGACTTCCTGAGCCGTAATAGTGTAAACTTATCTGTCGTCTCTCAAAGCATGCTGGAGAAATGGCTTGCAGCTTTGTAAAGCTATAAATAAGTGACGAAATCTGTAACAGATCAATTTAGGTTAACTTCTTGTATAAAATTAGGATCCATCAGAACAGAAATATGTTGGATCTGTTCACTGTAGTCGACAAATCATAGCAAGAGTTGGCAAAATACTAAACTACAACAGACTTCTTGTTTAAACAGAAGGCTTATGGATGAATAGGTAGTATGCCATTTATGCTACTTTGTCTCTTAAGATGCCTTCTTTGTATATGCCTGGTAGTCTGGTACACTTGAAAAAAGTAAGATTTGGGTTTTTTAATTCCAAAAGGGGAATGAATTCTATTGGGCAGAAGTAATTCTTTCAATAAAATTTTCTAAGTACTGTTTTCTTCAAGTTTTAAGTTGAGAAATCAAACTCTCAATAACACATGCAAGCAACTGAAAAATATCTACTATTGACTGGAAGAATTAATAATAACTGATATATCTAATTGATATTGTTCTGTATGTCAATCTCTAATTATAGTCTCTGTAGGAAGAATGGGGCAACGAAAGGCAGATAGTGGCCTTCTGTATGCTGGAAAGAATGCTAGCTAAGTCTAAAACCCATTCTTGTTTTGTGCACTTCGGAAAGTTTGCAAGTTGTACAGGGCAAGTAATATGTAAAATGTGTAAGAAGTTGCTGCTATAAGTGTTTTAATTTTGATGTAATGCACAGCAATTAAACACGGGCTTTCCTTCTATATTTGTTATGAAAATGATATAAGAAGGAAAATACTAATTACAAACATTTTTACTTATGAAGTGGAAGTTGACAATGCCTATAAACAAGGCAAGGCAAATTAGGTCAAGGCCTAGTTACGCTTGTAAGTAAACAGCTGTTCTGACTGGGGAGACTAGTTGATAGGACTAGAGTCCTAGTACTCCCACAGCTGTTTGGAAAACACATAGAAGAAAGTTTGAAAAATGAGCTTACAGAGAGGATGGGGGGGGAAAATCACTAGATGACTAAAAGCTGTGCTATAGTTGGATAAAGCTACTCTGAGACAGAAATGCATCTTCTTCCAATGGAAGAGTAAAGGGAACAATTAAAAATAAGGAGCTGTAATAAACTGTCTTTTTTTAATCAGGTGTTGAAGCTGTCCTTTGAGCATTTCCTAATCCTATTCTAGCTGAAATGGATCAGATACCTTTAATAATTATAAGCATCTCTTGACTAACCCAGCTAATATTTGAAGTTGTCGCTGTGTGAACTAGAAAAATATCCAGTTTCAACAGTGGCATAATTAATCCCTTTAGCCTTGGGGTGTGGATATGGACTCTTTGACAAGCGTGCTGAGTTGTAAAGACCTTTTAATGTGTCTCCTGCTTTTGCTACTCGTGTTTCTGTAGAGATCTTTGATCCATTAAGTGCAGTTCTTATCTCCTGTCCTGCTCCTTTATCTCTCCTGGTTTCAGCTGGTAATGCAAAGTAGGGTGTTTTCTCAGTTTTTCCCTTTCTAAAGCAAGAGTTCTATGGTGAAAAAAAAAAAAAAGCGCTAATCCTGCCTTTAATTTCATGTTGTCCTGCCATGTCAGTCCTGTGCTATTTCTGATTGCAAATAAGTCTAAACATGCATGTAATTGGAGTTCCAGGGGCAGTAACCTTGGGGGCGTTCCAAACCCAGGTGCCTGGTGTCCTGCTCAGTCTAGCTGGACAGTGAGCTAGCGAAGTGAGATTTGAGCACCCTCTATGAACAGAGTTTAATTTATGCTGCTTTATATGCTGATGTACATTTCTTGGATTTAGATAAAACAGATGTAGGCTAAGCCTCTGAGCTGTGAAAATTGAACACTGTTAAGAGCATGAGGCTCTCCTAGCAACATTAGCTTTAGATTGGTTGATGTTTGCATTCATATCCTTCCATAAATAACAAGATAATACTGAACTTACTGCATCAACTCTTTTTAAGAGATCACTTCAAGATAAGTTCTTCCTCTACAATCAAGTATAACGCCCTTCCAGAATCAGTAGAAGCACAGCAAATACATTTAACTAAAAGCGGCCAGTGTTAAATTGTCTTATTTAATGTTAGCAGGAAGCTGATAGGAATATCCTTAAATCAAAACTGATATAAAACTGAAATATGTCCAAAACTTCTGCTGTATGTAGTGTCACTCTTAGTGGATTTCAAACCTCTTCATTTCCTGGTGATCAGTTCTGTCTAGAGCAATGCAAAAAATGCAAATAACTCGTATTAAGATGGTAGCAACTTGGATCTTTTCTCATATCCACATTTTTTTTTTTAAAGTAGTTATGACTTCTAAGTTAGGTCAAGTTATCTAAAAACCATAAGTGAGATTTTTTTTTTTTCTTATTTATGTTAAGGCTGGGTAAAAGAGCAGAAGTTGATTTGAAAACCTGTAAGCTGAAGGGTGTTTTCTAGTAAGTTGTGGGGTTTTGTGTGTTTTTTTTTTTTTCTTTTGTGAAGTCTTAGTATTTTATTTTATCCCACAGTACTTCTAGGCTGCAGAACCAGCCTCAAAGGCACTATGGAATCACCCCTCCCATTAGCTTGGCTCCTCCGAATGATATCGATTGCATTCAGACTCAAAAGCTAGTTGAAGCAATGAGACCATTTGGGGTATTTGAAGATGAGGAAGAACAGAATCACAGGTATAAGAAGAGTGTAAAATTTGTTAAACTCTTGGTTTTTTTTTTTTTAAGGCAAACTTAACGTGAGTTTTCTTTACAGGCTGGTTGTTCTTAGTAAACTGAATAACTTGGTCAAAGAATGGATTTCAGAACTTGGTGAGAGCAAGGTAAGGATTTTTTTGTATGTTCTTATCAAAACACCTGGAGCCTTTTTACTTCTTTTAGTGGCTGTACAATTAGGACTTATGCTGAAGTTCGACTTCTAACTTTACTGAAGTATCAAGTAGAGATGTAGTAAATGCTGTTGAAATTGTGTATAAAAGATACTTCAGGTCAAGATCTTGGAGTCTTTGGGGCACTGGATAAATTTGTAAAATGGCTCTATCAGTTGATTTGTAGCAGTTAACAAAGCTGAAACAATATATTGTGGAGTGAGATAGATGGTAAATGGGCACTAATTTTGCTGCAAACAGCCTACAGCACTCAATCTAATTGGAAATTATTACATTAGACTTGCCTTTTGTATAGCTCTTAGATTATGTTAAGTTAGTGCATCTGCTGCAGGGAAGACTAATAATAGGTTTTAAGTTGTGTAAATTAATGAAAGGACTGCTATGTTACTCAGCTTTTTGGGTTTTTTTTTTTGAGTTGCAAGCACTCACTTGAGAAAAAACAGTATTGGTCTGTTAGACTAACAACTGAGTGCAGAAGTGAGAAGACATTGTTTATGGAGGCTGTTGTAGTCTTTCTAAATAACTTGTATGCTAGTTAAACTTGGTTAATGTGTATCTTATGTTCTAAAGTAAACTCTTTCTCTTCTACCCACAGAATCTTCCCCCCTCAGCAGCAGCAAATGTTGGTGGCAAAATATTTACATTTGGTTCTTACAGGCTTGGAGTGCACACTAAAGGTAGAACTTTTATTGTCTGGTCATAGTTGTAATGGTTGAAAGTGACTTTCAACAATGACAGAAGAAATGGAATCTCTTTGCAGGTGCTGACATAGATGCTGTTTGTGTTGCTCCTAGACATGTGGAAAGATCGGATTTTTTTCAGTCATTCTTTGAAAAACTTAAACATCAGGAGAAAATAAAAAATCTAAGGGTGAGTAAGCTCTCTCCTTGATAGATTGTGCAACTTCTACAATAAGAATATTCATGCTAAAGACTAGTATTAGTAGTGAATGTCTTGCAAACTAAAATAAAAAAAGAAATTGTTTCTGAGCACCTTCTAAAATACTATTTTATGCAGCATGAAAAGGTTGAAGTCAAGCTTTTGGTTCCTTTCCCCAATGACTGTATATCATGTAAGAATCTTTGTGATATGCTTCTCCCCTATGCATGGTTTGGGAGTGGCTCAGCTGTATAAAAAAGCAAGGTTGTCCCCAGGAACCTTTCTTTAATCTTAGATGTAGTAAGGGGCTTGGAAATGAGGTAATTGCATGCAGGAAGAGGAAGGGCAGCCTGAAAACTAAGGAAGTTGAATGTGATGTGGAAAGGATTCTGTCAATACCTTTACCATGAAATTCCTCTGAATGTACTTTAGGATGTCTAATTCATTCTTCACTGGTCATGTTCCTCTCTGGTTGCTCAGCCCAAGACTTAGCAGAAGGGATGCATGCTATCAGCTTCACATAAAGTTAAAAGGAGCTGTGCTGTGAATGTATAAAACTGCTTTGTAAAATCACCCTCAGGTGCATATGTTGCATACCTCGCATGTGAAACTGAACTCCTGAGAAATGTTTCTCTTACCCTAGTCTTCCTGGTGCAGATATTTTGGAAGACTTCATATGCATAGCTAACAAGCCTTTGTTTAGATGACTATCACCTGGAAACAGAGTTACAGTGGGCTGTGGCACAGTTCTAACAAGTGGTCTACAAAATTGAAAACTGTCCCATAAAGTAGCTGGTAGTATCTCAGGCATGGTAAAAAAAAATATATATATATATATATACAAGAGACTAGTGCACACAGTCAAATAAGGACAGAAATTTTTTAATTTCTCTGGATGTTAACTAGTAGTGAGATAGCTACAGAAATGTCTTTTCTTCCTCACTACCAAGGTGAGTACCTTACAACCACTGGTACTGATGTCTCATTGTGCAATGTTTGTTCATTAAAATACATGATCAGCCTCTGAATCTCTTGGCTAAACAACTTCTTAAAGCTACTGTTAGTACTGTATTAGTGCTATACTGCTTGTAGCTTATTAACAATTCAATTGGTTCGGAAGCAATTCAGTCTTTATACCGAGTAGTTTAGCAGTGTAAATTCTGTATTGTACCATCTTTTATGAAAAAAGTAGCAGAAGATGTTTTCTTACACAGTTATCCTCTCCTTTACAGGCGGTTGAAGATGCTTATGTGCCAGTTATCAAGTTTGAGTTTCATGGCATTGAGGTAAGTGTTTCAATTTTTTCTTTAAGTAGGTAATTTTTTTTTCTTGCTTTGAAATAGGATACCTTTTCCAGCAACTTGGGACTACTATGTTGGAAGGTTATTGTAATCTTAAAGTATATTCAGTTAACTGTAATTGAAAAACCTGACTACAGCCAATCCCGAGAGAATACATTGCAGTAGAATGGGAACCTATAGGAAAATAAGCCCCTAGGAAGCCTGGCTTCTTGAGTAGCATTTATCTCACAAGGATTGTGCGGAGTGGGAGTAGAGGCAGTGTCCTTGCTAACTCTTCTTATCTCTGACAAGCTAGCTTTCCGCAAAGGGCTGCGTGTAGTGTAGTTCACTGTATGAATCATGTGAGCAGACTAAGTGGTTGGTTTTTTTTTTGCAAATGAAAAATGAAGCAGTTATGAAGACAAACCATCAGGAAAATGAAAAGTAATCATTCGAGTCCTGCCTCGGTCTGTCAGCTGCAGGAGTCCTTGTATCTTGATTACATCTTATACAGTGAATAGACCTGCACACTGTAGTACCTAAGGAAGTTACTGCTTGGTATCACTATCATGAAGACACTTAGTCAATGACCTTCTTGCGGCCTTTATGTGGTACAGACATTCACAGAATAATTTTCTTGCCTCAGACTACTAAAAAACAGATTCTTCAGGATCAAAAGGGCTTATTGCATAAAGAAAACTCTCTCTCTCCTTTGCTGAAGTATAGTTAAGGAGATTGAACTTACATCTTAATATTATGATTAATTTTAAGTTCTCTTTTAATGGAAGTTCTAAGTTTAGAGTATCTTTTCAACTTAAAAAAAAAAAACCACCTTCCTTTCCTTAGCTTAAAAAGAAAGGGGGGATGCAATGAAGGTTTTGTAGACAAAAATATGGAATATCTAGCAGTTTTCTTGAGTTGTCTGGCAAATAAATCTTTTGGGAGATGTATCTGTAGTCATATAAATTCTAAAAACAAGTGTTAACCAGTCTTTTTAGACCTGACTAATTGTCCCCCACTAATGTGCTGTTCACAAACAGTGTGACATTCTAACTCACAGTTGGCTTGCTTTTTCCTCTTAAGATTGATCTTGTGTTTGCAAGACTGTCTATGCAAACTGTTTCTGATAATCTTGATCTTGGAGATGACTCGCGTCTGAGAAGCCTGGATATAAGATGTATACGGAGTTTAAATGGTAAGCGTATTTACACATCTTTAAAAAGAAAGTGTTACTAAAATTGGTATAGAATGCACATTATGCAACCCAAGTTTCTGTACAAGATGCAGAAACTGATCTCCTATATACTTGAGATCTAAGGAGCTGACAAGTGGCCTTAAATGTACATGTTTTGAGGAGGTGGCAAGTGGGCTTAAATTTAGAAGTTTCAAGGAGTTGTGTGTTTAGATAGACTTGTATTTCATGTTTCTTTGATCAGGGTGCGTGCATTGTTCCAGTTTGCCTCAGAAACTGCTTCGGATGACTAGGTAGAGCACTTGATAGAGAAGAATGTGTTATAGTTCATAAAAAATAAAATATTTATATATTTAAAATATCTGAAGTCTAATGTGCTCACTGTTTAACATGGACTGATTTAATTCTTCCTGGCTGTTGAAAGAAACCTAGCTTTTGGACTCCTGTAGAAAGGCTGCCTTAAAAAAAAAAAAAGCTGTCGAGGGCACCAGTTACCTGAAATGATACTGAATGGTGTGTGTAATCTATATATTTTTTTTTTTTTTTAAGGTAAGACAAAGCAAGTCATCCAAACTTGTTTTCATAGACTTGAATGTTAAACTGTGAGCTATTGATCCAGTATAGCATAAAACTGGCTTGTACTGGTTATAGGAACTGCTGTACTTTTTTTTTTTTTTTTTTTCTTACAGGCTGCAGAGTTACTGATGAAATACTACATCTAGTGCCTAATAAAGAGAACTTCCAGCTCACGCTCCGTGCAGTTAAACTGTGGGCAAAACGTGAGTAATGTGATTGTTCATGGTCTTTAAAGTTTGCAGAGGCATCTAATTCTGAAAAAATGAGACTGTTAGAAGTAATTCAGCTTTGGATACTGTTTAAATGACAATTTTAATACTAAAAACAGGTTTTGGTTTAAATTCAAGGTATAGAATCTACCACATGAACATGTGTTTTTTAATGGGGATAGAGTGGGGAGGGGAGTGCCTACAAGACAAGGTGTTGTGTTGCTTATTGGGTACCTTACTACAAATGATAAAAATGCCAAGTTAAGTATAAAAGCTCGATACATAAGGAATAAGGAAATACTGTTGATGCACATGGCTAAAGCGAGTGCTAGAAGGAAGAATGGCAGAACTCTCTTTTTAAGGGAAGTTGGAGTGAAGCTGTAGCAGTGCAGGCAAGTTTCAGTTAGCAGTATTTTGGGAAGTGGTGTGGCAATGATTCTTTCTCTTATCACTGTAAGGACTAACTATTTTGGCCTCATTACACTGCCAAAATAATAAACTTTGAGGCTGATGTGTACTAAGTATTGTATAGATTGTAAAGTTGGTGCTGTAAATCTGAAGGAATATACTTGGGTTTTGAAAGACTACAGGCTAACTACAATGTATCTATTCTAGGACGTGGCATTTACTCCAACATGCTGGGATTTCTTGGTGGGGTTTCCTGGGCAATGCTAGTAGCAAAAACATGTCAACTCTATCCAAACGCTTTGGCTTCTACTCTTGTTAACAAGTTCTTCTTGGTTTTTTCAAAATGGTAAGAGCTATTGTTTGTTTTAATTTTGCATAAAGAAGTAACACTTCTAGAGGTAGTTCTTTGTCAATGTAAATCACTTATATAACATTCAATCCTACTGTGGATTACATGGTGGAGTTTTAAATGGACAGTTAGTTACTGGCTTCTCTTATATAGGGAATGGCCAAATCCTGTATTGCTGAAACAACCCGAAGAGAGCAATCTTAATTTACCAGTATGGGACCCTAGGGTAAGTAAACATTGAATTTGGAAGCCTTTAAACTTTCTTCTAACCTAAACTGATACTAAGCACAATTGTTTTAACATCATAGGTGAACCCATCAGACCGATATCATGTGATGCCTATCATCACCCCAGCCTATCCACAGCAAAACTCTGCATACAATGTATCTACATCAACGCGAGGGGTAATGGTAGAGGAGTTCAAATACGGTAAAGTTCTTTCCATGCTTATTAACTGATTAAAAAGTATAATTCTTGCCATATGAAACCACATTATCTGAATTGGTTATATTCCATGAGGTGTTCTGCTCTTTTAGCCAGAGTAGGCCTCTGGGAAGTATGCCTGCAACAGGCATAAGAGACCACTTTTACAGTGAACTGTTATAGTAGACCTGTATTGTGTCACGGAAATTCCTGGTTTTTCATCTGTCTTACTGTTCAAAACCTTTATCTTGTAAGGTTTATCTCATGCTCTGCTAGCCTTAAACAAAATGGTAATACGGTTTTCAACCTTAATTGTAGGTCTTGCAGTTACAAATGAGATTCTCCAAGGAAAATCAGACTGGTCAAAGCTCTTTGAACCACCGAACTTCTTTCAGAAGTACAAGTATGTATGAGATCTGTTGTCTGAACTTGAAATTATTTACTTACCTCACACCAGGACATTAGCATAGTGAGATTTAACTTGCAGTCTAGATAGGAGATGGCATTAACGTTTGTTTTTCAGAAACTGGAGGTAGTAATATGAATTTTGGTGACGATGAATACAGGAAAGATATAAAACCAGCATCAGTGGCATAACACAGGTGTTTTTTCTTAGAAGAAATCAACTATGATATTTAGAATGTAGCAGAACGGTTCTAAAGGATGTAATCAGTTTTTCTTCAGTTAACACTGTGCTGAATACAGGATATAATCTGTCGTGTCTGGAAGTGACATTCTATACATTTAAGGCAGTTTTGGTTTCAGCTGAAGGAATATATATAAGTCCTGAGCTAGTATATTAATTTTTTTTTCTTCTAGGCATTATATTGTGCTGACTGCTAGTGCTTCTACTGAAGAGCACTATTTAGAGTGGTAAGTTTTGCTTTAAATATGAATTCAATACATAATTGAAACTCAATTCAATGTCGCACTTCGTTTTTGTTAACTGTATTAACAAATGAAGTATTAAACTGTGCAACTAGGCAAGGAATATACTGCCGAGTGAAGTAGACGGTTCACCAGCAAAATTAAAAGCTTTCTTGTGAAGGGAAGTTAACAAGTCTTGCTGTTTAAGAAGTTAACCTAAAGATTTGAGTCATGATGAGAAGGAACAAAGAGGGTTAGTGTGTGTATGCCTGAAGGTCAGATACTTTGCATCATCTGGAGGAGCAAGGAGTCTAAGGAGACTGCTTACCCAACACTACTGCAGCTAGGAAGATGTTCCTTGTTGCAGAGACTGAAGCAAACAGGGATTACTTGATGTAGCCAGGTGTGTTTCCAGACACTGGAGAGCTAGGTCTTTTACTGGCTTACAGAGCACCAATCTCCAAACTCTTTTCATCGTGTACTCCTATTAGCAAAAAATTCTTGAACACGTACTTGCAATACATGTCTACTTATTTACAAGTCACATATGCATTACTGAAGTTCTAATATTCTTTTCCTGTACCCCAGTGGATTGTCTTGTGTACCCCCTGGGGTACAGCCCCTACCCCCCCACTTTGAAGACCACTGTTCTAGAGCCTTAGATTTGGTTTCATAACTTCTTACTGGATGTAATATTTAATTTAGGACTAGATTGTACCCGATGTTCTGGTTATGTAGTCAGCCTATTCCAGTGCCTACTTTTCTCCAATGAAGTGAAACAGGGCTGTTTAATCTGGATGAAACCTGACAGTCAGCACAGAGCGTTTGAATGCCAATAAGTTTTATTTACTAAGTTTTAATGTAGCAGTGTGCTCAGACATCTTATGTTTATTGCTGAAATGGATCCCTTCAGCAAGCTTGGTAGTGGATACCTAAATTGCAGGAGTGCTGATCTACTTTGTGAAACTTAATGTGACAACCACTTCAATTGTAGTTAGAGAAAATGACAGCTTATGGCATGATATTTGTCATGGTCTCAAGAGAGATATACCAATAATACCTTCTTTAACCTATGTGAATTTGCTGACTAACTGGGAATCTTGAAATAAGGGGAAACGGTGAGGAATTAAGGCACAGTAACATGCGTGTTGTTTTTAACTTTGCAACGGTATTCATTGTTAAGAAATGAGTGACCAAAGCGTGTTGTATCTCACCGTAAAGGTGAGGAAAATTGTGGTTCCAGTAAAAGCTGATGTTTTCGCAGTGAGAGAAATAGAGGCAAATGGGGCTTAGTTTTGCATCTGGGAAAACTAAAAAGAAGATAAACTTCACTTTGTCTGCTGTAAGAACAAGTTTAGTTCACTAACTCTTGAATGGATTTGGGAATAGATAGCACATCTTTGTTGGTCATCAACATAAGATGCTTTTGAAGAATGTACAGATTTCTGACTGCTTTCAGAGTTAGCCATGGTTTACGTAAAAAGGGTAAAATGCCAGTACTTTAAATAAAAATCCTTCATGGTCATGATTAATTTCTTGGGTAAGTTTCTGATGAGACTGTGGTGACTAGATAATTTGTTTATTAAAAGAACTATATTTTTCAATTTGGCAAGAAGAAAAACTTTTACCACTAATTGATCTGCAGGAAGAATTGCATCTTTACTCAAGTGTAATTGAATAGTTGTGCTTGGGCCTTTTCTAAACTACTATTCCCCTTAATCTTTGGGGTAAAAAGGAGTTTTGCTGCACTTCAAAAGGCAGCCAATGGTTCTGGGATCTGCTTCTAGTTGATATTTTCATCATTGGTTCTGGGTTGAACCATATCTGAACTGTTAAAAGTACAAGTTAAACTTATTTACCTCTGTCTTTGGAAACTTAAAAGCTGAAATATCACTGGAAAAGTCTCAATCTAGAGTGTTTGTGAAACAAATCTAGTATCTGTTCAGCTGAATGAAACTTACTACTTATTCACTGGTTAGCATTTTTGTATTAACATGTATTATAAAAAGGCATGTAATTACTGTGCTGGATGCAGTTAAAAATGAGTAAATATCTCTTGCTCTTATTAGGGTTGGCCTTGTCGAATCTAAAATCCGTGTGCTGGTTGGAAACTTGGAGAGGAATGAATTTATAACTCTTGCACATGTAAAGCCACAGTCTTTTCCTGGAAACCAAGGACTCCATAAACAGTGAGCTTCATTATTTTTTCTGAAATAGTTTAGCCAATGTATTATGACTTGTTTATATTCATTAACCTCAGCTCATCTGTGAGATGTTCAGATAGATATCTACTGTTTCGTAGGTATAAGCTCTGACAGGCAGGTTCCGAACATGTAAGTGTTTTTTTTTTTTTAAAGGGAGAACTTCAGAGAGAAGTACTCTGAGACCTTAAGTATGATCTGACTCTAACCTTTAACTGCTGTGTAAAACTAAACTGTTTTGCTTAATTCCTTCTTGAGAGTAGATACTAGCATCCAAATAACTGTTCATAAATGATTTGTGAATCTGTCTTTTTAGGAGCGGATATGTGTCAATGTGGTTTCTTGGAATTGTATTCAGGAAAGTGGAAAATGCAGAAAGTGTTAACATTGATTTAACGTATGTTATACAGTCGTTCACAGATACAGGTAAGCCTATATTTTGCTGTAGTCTGTAGGGCTTCATTTTTATTCTAGCGGAAATTGCTTCACAAACTGAATTATGCTTCCTTCTAGTACTAGCTATTAGATATTGCTATAGAGAGTGACATATAGAAGATTAGCTTCAAAAATGTACCATTTTGATCCTTTGGAAAAGTAAGTTCATCTTAAAGTAAAAGTGTGTACTATAGTCATACACCATATGTGAAATAACAGTTCTGCAGACCATAGTAAATGTGCTCACAAAGGAACTGCATTTCATGAAGTGGACAGTCAGATGTGAAGCCAAAAGACATCTGTTTACTGGGTGTAGCTACACTTGTCAAGCATTTGTTAGTTGCTGAACTTTCAAAGTGGGAATTAACTCTATCAGGCTCTAAAATAAGCATGTTAATGCATGTTGACAGTATTTTTTCCAAAATAACAGTTTGTGTATGACTTTCAAAGTTCTGGGATTGTATCAGTGAGTTGTTCCGTTGTAGTTACATCCAGTCTTGCATGTGAACCTTCATGTTCATCTTCCATTATTAATCTTGATAGATGTAGAAATAAAGTAGTATTGCAAGTGGTGTTAGATAATGCTAGAATAAAGGGGTTTGGGTGTGAGGAGTCATTTGAAAGTATAGGTCTCTTCTATAATCTGTTTACTTCTTCCCAAGCTGACTGGTCATGTGCCCTTCAGAAGTACACGTGTGCGGTCACCCTCACCCTGAGGAAATAGGGTTACTCTTCTGAAGTGACAAGTGTGTTTGGACAGAGTTCTAAACAGTGAACTCCTTTAGATGTTTGCACTGATGAAGAGCATATGCATGGTATGAGTGTGAGCTGTGTGTTGTCTTGCTCAGACAACATAAATGCAGTAAAACATGACCTTCTTTTTGGCTTATGCTTTAGGATATGAGAAAAGCACAGAAAAATGCATCAAAACTCTTGTCCAAGTTTCAAGCCAGGCAGGGTGGTTTTCTCAGATTTGGCACTGTTATCTGTGCTCGTCTTGTACGCTACATCCAGTGGCAGTGTGTTTCAATGTTGTGGCAAATGTGAATTACTTCAAGGTTTATGTACTGCTAAGAGGCTAGAACTAATGTTAAATCCTCTTTTTCTGTGCACAAACTATATTAGTATAGCTGTGTGCTCTTAGTTTAGTGAAGCACAGCCCATAGTACGTTTCAGATACAGGGTTTGATTCCACAGAGATTAAACAGAAAAGGTATTTCTTGAGGTGTGGAATCCTTTGGCAAAAGTAGGAGTGACCAGTAGTTATGTGTAAGAAAGCAAGAAAAGCTTTTATCATGTGCCTTGAATTTGAGAGAATATTTTTAGAGGGCGAAGGTTAATTTCAGGTTGATGGGCTCAAAAACATAAGGCTCACTGTTGGGAAGGCTTTTGTTAAGTGAACTTTATCTCACTTTTACGTAAAACATTATTGAATTTACTTTGAAGCAACTGTTCATATTGGTGTGAACGTTCACGTTTGTGCTTTTGACTTCTAGGTGTCCTGTAGAAAGACTTGTAAGCCTTTTTGTTGCATGTCTTTACTTTGATTCCCATTCTGAATGTTAGTAAGCTGACTTTCCAGTTATGCTTGTGATAGGCCTGTTAGATGACTTTATCTAAATGTGACTTAATCCTGTAATAACTGCTGTGCTAGTATAGTATTGTTAAGTTGTGTAAAAGGCTGTTTGCAGACAGATAAGAAAAACCTGTTTAAATTGTAGTGATTCTGATAAGTCAGATGTCCCTAAAATCCAGTCTTATTTTCTTGGACAGACAGAATTTTAATATCTAAACTATTGAGAAGTTATATGATGTTGCAGAACTGTTATGAAAAAACATGTCACCACTGTAAATATCAAATTAGTCTGAATCTTGAGTAAGGTGTCTGGTCTCTCATCAGCTGTGCACAATTCAGTTGATTCAGTTAAGTCCTCTAGATCTATTGTCAACCAGAAAACTAATGGTTAAGGAGTATTATCTCCTGGCTAAAATCAACTCAAATATGAGTTCTCTCTATTCACAATTCAGCAGCATGTGAGCTGCACAGTTAGCAAACCACAGCTGTAACTTGCACATAAATGCATATTTGCACTTAAATAGCTCTTACATATCTGGTCTGTACTGGATGTGAAATAAGCATTGTAGGTCACATTTATCTTCTTGAGACTATATGTGGGGTGCTTGGGTAGCATTTTGTGTTTGGTTAGGCTGGAAACTTCTTGCTCTTCACTTGGGCTGGACTGACTTAAATACTTGCTGTTTCCAAAGAAACCATATGTAACTTTGACAAATACCTAATGCAAACATGCCCACTAAACTACAACACTAAATTTTGTGTTAGTTTACAGGCAGGCTAACAACCTCAACATGCTAAAGGAAGGTATGAAGATTGAGGCAGCTCATGTGAAGAGAAAGCATCTCCACTATTTTCTGCCTGCAGAAACCTTACAGAAAAAAAAGAAGGTATAACAATAATTTGGCTCTTCTGGCAATATTATTTTGTTTTAATAATTACTTGAAGGCTTCATTATTTTTTTTAACTGTTTCAGCAAAGCACGCCAGATATTAGTCAAAATGCTAGTGGGCTTCAGTGCAAAAGGACTTGTTCAGATGGAAGCTGTTTGGACAGTTCCAGGGACACAGACTGCAGAAGACCATATAATTCCTCTTCATTAAATAAGATATCTAAATCGGACACCTCTACAGCAGAGATAGAAAGGTTAGCACCATAACCTTAGAACTGTGAAGAAGCTGCTTTTTAACTGACTCACGATGTAAATGAGGTCTAGGTTTTCTTGTTTAAATCTATTTGGATCATAAGCATATGGAGGCCTCTAACAATCTTCAGGAGCAAAGCTGGCTTCTCCTTTGGGCACGCGGTGGGAGATGGGTTAAATCCTTGCAAATGTTAATTTAATGTACATGAACACATAGGAATGAAGAACTTGATATAAGGGAAATTATTTGGTCTTGAATATAAATCACCTTAGGTTAGGTGTAACTTGAAACCAGAGTGGTTATGTGTGGGTAACTGTGTTCTTTCTAACCAAAAGTATAGTTAATGCCTAGCACTGTTTACTTCTAATGAAGTGCTGATCTTGATCACAGAAGCACTAGAGCTGCTGCTGACTTAGTGGAGCAGTATGAGAACTCGGGCAGTAAAAGTGTCTCTCTTTTCCTGGGAAGTCTGTTTGTCCATAAGCTACTTCAGCACAGGGGGAATATGTAATCTTGAGAGTAGTAGCCCAATGTGTAGTGCCTGCTGTGTTCAGACTTTTTGGTACTGTAGGAGTAGCATGCAAAAAAAAAATAAAAATGAGTGCCTGTATGGGTAGAGCAGATACATTCATTAAAAGCAGCACAGACTATTGGATATACCAAGCTGGAAAACAGTACCAGTATGTAGAGACTCACTAAAGAAAATGCTTAGGTTTAAATACGCAGCCTGAAGTTCAGCAAAATGAAGATCTTGTGCTAGAGATTGCCTGTGAGTTTGTGGTGTTTAGTAGAGCTGTGACAATGAGCTAAGAAGGTAATGTTTGTCTTGCATGAGCTTTCTGGAAATTAAATATAGCATTTCACAGACTAGCATTTTATAACTCTAGCATCTGACTTTTACAGAAATGCTGTATATCAGAGATCTAATGGTGGTAACAATAGAGAGAAGAGATCTCATGTAGCTGTGCCATCAGTGTCTAAGGGACTGTCCGTTCCTGTTACTGATTCAAGTATGTATTGAAGTAATGGGTGGAATGCAGTCTTTAATTTCATTGCTGACTCTAAAAGCTCAGTGTCTCCTCCAGAAATGCAGGCTACAGTTGCAATAAGAACATCGGGACCTCCAATTGGTTGCACCATTCCAGGACGTAACACAGTTTCTGAACTCAGAGCACACTTTGTCCAAGGACAGCATGAACTAAGTGGGACCCCAATTACAGATCCTAAGAATGCTGCACCTAAACGACCTTATTCAACGACCTCTAAAGGATGTCCTCCAACTACGTCAGAAGGATGCCCCAAAAAAACAAGAGATAGAGAAAAGGTAAGGGAGGGGGGCTAGGCCAGGGAGGGTTTGAAGCAGTATTAATTATTGATGTAGAATAAATGAAATAACCGAGAAGACATGCATATATACATCCCCAGTGGATTCAGGAATCTAGATTTTAGGTGTAATTATAGTTTTACTAAGATGTAGATATGAGAAATTGTCTTGGATATAATGTATACCTATTAAACAAGTCTTTTTCCAGGCTCTGCCACTAGTGACCGTTTCTGGTCTGGTGGCAGGGTCTCTAAATAATGCTGTATTTACATGTTACTGTACTGACCAATTGCTAAATGAACTGGCTCATTTGGAAGCAGTACTTAAAACAATTCAGAAGACAATTGTCTGCAAAATGAAGAGGATACATCTTACAAGTGTAAAAGTATGAGCTAATCTTGTTCTGGCAGATGATTTTTGAATGCCTATTGGTAGTTTTGCTGCCTTAGAAATCAGCAGCCTACTCAACAGGCTGTCTACCGCTGAAATGACACTGTGGAGTTGCTTGTTAACTCTTGTTTTGGTGGAAGCTTTAGATTAATGCTTGATTTGCTTTACTGCTTTATATAAATCTCCTTACATAGCTGTACTTGTGTCTTCACCTCTGATTTGAGGCAGGGGCAAAGAACAACTAGAAAAAGCTCAATTTTGACACTTGTAAAGAGTCAACTTGAAGAATTGTTATCTAGTATTGAATATTTCAAGTACAGATTTCAAGGTTTGGGTAGTCAGACTTTTTTGAGAGGCTTGAGATTCTGCATGGGTAATGGTAGTCTTGTCTAAATGTATTTGTGGACATTCTTAAAACAACATTTAGTGTGTTGACTAGAAGCTGTACCCATAGATTAAGTTAACTTTAGCATAGCAATAATTTTGAGTCTGTGTATTCTGTTCTTCTAGTTAACTGGCCAGGATTCAGCATTCAAAGATGGTGGCAATCCAGAAGATGTCAGGCGAAGATCTACAGAAAACGTAATTTTGAAGTAGTTTTACTCAGTGGACTAAAAGCTGAATGGATTGTTTAGTTCCTAGACTACTTCACACAAATATTCTACATGTTTATTGATGTAAACAAAAATATGCTTTTTAGTTTAACTTATTTCAGTCTTCATTACCCAAATATTGCACCTGTATGACCTATCTCTTGAAAGTTACTACTAGATGATTTGGTAGTGTCTAGCTTCTTGCCATGCTTGAAATCAGATTTTATTTTTTAAAAACCACTTGATTCATTGATGTAAACTAAAACTACTATAAAGACTAAAGCATTTCACTTCTCAAAGGGAGGATAAAGAGCTCTATATTTAGTGTAGCTTGCTACTGAAGCATAAACTCTTGAGGGCACACTCTCAAATCAAGGTGTGGTCTTGTTGTTAAAGTGAAGGTTGAAATACCTGAAAAGCTATATGTGTGCTTATAGGGCTTAAAAAAAAAAAAAGAGGTTGAGGTTGTCGATGCACGTATGTATTTAGTTTTTAAGTATCCTAGCTGTCAGACCTCACTGTCTCTCAAGTCATGAATTTGACAATGCTGCCTAATGAATCCTCTCTGGCTTTTTTAGGGTGTCGTTGGAGGAAAACCCATGCTGATTCCAATTATCAACACATCAAGATCACAGGTATTACTTATTGTGCCTTTGTATTCATAGGTAATGAATTTCAGTTTATGTACAAAGACTTATGTACTGTTAATACCTATAGACTTGGTGGTTCTAACTAGGTGATAAGCTTTTGCCTATCATTCTACCAAATTGTATAGCTGAACAATGACCTTCCAGGTTTACTCACAAAAGTGAAGCCAAAGCTTCCAAGTTATTGACTTGAAAAAACATGTTTCCCTGCTCTTAAACACTGACACAGTTTGTTTCCTGATTTGCTTTTTTCTTAAGCAAAAAGGTCTGTACATTTTGTAGATCTTCTATAAGGTGATCTGAGATCTCATTAAATAATTGTGTACTGACTTCTGTGACCAGACTTGGAAGCTTTGAAGTGTATAAGTGGCTTTAATTCTTTCGTGTCATGTACAATATTTTGAAATTGAGGGTTATAAGACTGGAAGTAATCTGGACAGTAGAGACACTGTTCCATGGATCTGAGAAGAATGGTAGCTGCTTCTATTATGCTGTTGAGCAACTTGCAACTTCATCCCTTCTCGGGAGTATATTTATCTCAATTGATGCCAGGAAGGAAGTGTACAGAGGGGGAAAGTGCTCTTCCTCTGTAAACTGGTGGCAACTAAACAAGTGGTGTGGGGGAAAAATCCTTCTGTGTAAATATTGGGGGTTGGGCCATAATGTTTCAGTACATAAACCCTTTCCTAGCTGAATATAACAACATTCTTTATCTGCTGCTCATTCTGAATTAATGAATTTAGAACTTTTTTTTTCTGTGGCATCTTTTTGTGTGTTGTAGAGGCTTTCCAGTAAAGAACTACCAGATTCTTCATCTCCTGTTCCAACAAACAGTATTCGTATTATTAAAAGATCCATCAAACTTACCCTTAACGGGTAACCAGTATCTTTTCAGGTAAAGATGATAATCGCTTCTTTAGTGATCCATATTTTCAATGTGTATTGTAGTTACTAACAAAATATGGAAGATTACTGTTGCCGAACTGCAATTGGCCAGTTAAAATCATGGTCTTATTTTATAGTATTGTTAGATGCTTGCTTCCTTTGAACTATTCTTTGCATATTCTTGTAACAGTTATCCTTATTAGTCTTTTTAAAAGTCTTAACTGTCACTAGCTGAAAGAGCTTTTCAAAAAGCCACAAAAAAACCCACCTGTCCTGTGACTTGGATTCAGAGTGTATATAAACAGGGTTAGCTGGTCACTGCAACCATATTCTGGTTTCAAGTATGTATGAACATGCTTGTACTCATTTGTGCTTTCCTAGTTCATGTGCATATGTTGTTCTTATCTTAAATTATTTTCCTGCTTGGCACACACACTCCTGTGCATCTATCACAATGGTGCTCAGCTTCCTCAGCTAGTACCTTTCCACTGTCTAGCACAGCCATGCACTACACAAGTATTGCCTCCCATGGAGGCCCATAAATAATTGACATACTGAAGAAAATGCAGCAGAGGATGCTACCAAGGTATGGAGATGATAGATGTGTCTTATGCCACGTTATCTGATTTTTGTCTTAAGACTGCTCCAGCATGAGACTCGTCTTTGTTTTTTTGTTGTCACTGGGTAGTAAAGCTAAACTCAGAACACGCAGCTGAAGATGCACTTAAACATTGCAACAGGCGAGGCAGTTGTGACACTACTACCCACCTGCAAGCTGCAGTCTTGAAATAAATCCCGAAAGCTGTTATAAATGGTTATGTGAAAACTTGTAGTAGTCTTAAGTCTGGTTCTGTAAACTGATAACACTGATTTAACATCTGATAACTGATAACACCCAGTTAAGTGCATTAGGGTTTTTTTGAGATGTGGGGAGAAATTCTGATCGTATGAAAAAAATGTTATGCTACCTCTCTATTGTAATTTCTTTATAATTTGGTGCTTTTTGTAAATGAAGTTGTATGTGTTTTCCAGAGTATTTTTGTATGTATTGTGAAATACTGTCTTTCAAAGAGAAATTGAAAATCTTCTGTGTCTCTTCTTGTCTCTTTTTTTTTAATGCAGGTGGGATCTGCTTAACAAACTAAACCCAATGTAAGGCAGGGGGGCAGTGCCACAAAAAAATACATTCTACAAAACAATAATGTCATGCTAGAGTAAATTTGAGACTAGGAACACTGCTTTCCTGCTTCTAGTATTTCCAGGTTTTGAATTAATGCCCTCCTAATAGTGCAGTTTGCAAACTGCATTGGCAGCTGGAGTCCCAGTTTGCTATGTTGACAATAGATACCCCTGAATTCTTCTAAAATTAGTTGCTTGGCTTAAACAACAATTCTGAGCTCTTATCATCTTAAGCATCCACCTAAAACCCTAGTGACAAGACTGGAAGACTGTAAAGGAATAAGAAGAGGCATGTATCTTGTGAGGTGGTCTTTCTCTAGCATTCCACCTACCTAGTATTCCAAACTTCTGGAGAAAGCATGACTATTTATCACAATATACTTAGTTTTTTCCTTATTACCGCTGGTTTCCAGCTTACTTCAAGTGCAATTTATCTCTTAAAAAATTGGCCTTAGTGGGTTTGAGAGGTCTTATTCTTCCCTCTCCCCTCCAAAACCCCCAGAATTAGACTGCAAGGCTTAGGTTTAGTCACAGGTTAAAATTAAGAAACAGAACCCATGTTACTTAAGTGGCTTTTAGCAGAACTACACCTTGAATTTATAAAATGGTTACCTCATTTTTGACCTGTGTTAAAACCATGGTATTTAAATATTATTAAATCTGTGTACTAGTTACAGTATGTATACAACTTCAACACCTGTGTAAATAAAAATTCATCATGAATTTGAAGGAATTAAAGCTGAGATGGGTGATAAGATAAACAGCAAAGCAAATATGAAAAGTCAGTGTTCTGTAATAGTCTACAACCCTGTAATATTACCATGCTTTTAAAAAAAATTATTCCACTTAAGTATTCCAAAACTGTTAAGGCCTGTTTTGCCCTTAACCACTATGTCAGCACATGCATTTATGCAACTAGTCTCAAACTAACCTAGCTAACGGATATCAAAGTGTATGCCTTTACACAGATTTTTTTTCTTCTTGTTTCACAATTATCTTAGTAATTACTTTTTTTTTTTTTTTTCCTCCTTACTCTTAGGCTTTTAAGAAGACTATTTAGGAAGAATTTAAGTTACTAGTTTCTCGGACTTGATCCAGCATAGGTGAGATTACACAGTTTACATTAATGTACACTGACTCAACGCTTTGCCCAGTGCAGAGTGACATCACTGTTCTAGAGTTTCCCTGGATGTTGCAGAAGGATTAGATTTCAGCTGTTTTGAATAAAGTTCACACTGCAACATTCAACTCAAATGTTTTCTTTTGTTTATGGAGCGAGTCCTCTGTTAAAGTGACTGAAAGGAAAGTTACTCATGCATAGAGACTGAGTGAGGGAGGTTCTCTGATATCAGATTTTCTGCAGACTTTGCTAGTTTCTATCTGCTTTCTTAGTTGTTTGCTGTATGTGTGGCTTGGAGGTCTGGATGGAAGGGGTGAGGGCTGCATGATCAATCTCCTTAAAGAGGAGCAGCTCTGTACTGAAATCATGTATGGTTAGTAACTTTGAGCAAGAAATTCCATTGCTGGAACTAACATCTCCTGTGGTTTTACTTATTAGGTATAAGCAAAGAAACAGTTAATGTAAAGTCACCTACAGTTCTGCTGTTGCAATGGATGTCCCTGTAGAAATGAAGAGAAAGTAATAGAATACTTATTCTTTGCTTTAATGAGTAAAAAGCAAGGGGGGGGTGGGAAGTATCTTGAAATTGTTAATCTTGACTTTGGGAGGGAGGGGACTTTTTAATACTGCCTTTATGTAATACTTAGTGAGATAAGCTGTTCAGCCTAAAAACACAAGTGAAAACTCCTAGCTCTATTTTTGCAATTACCTCATCACACTTCTTATAAACAGTCTGTTTTTATGCATTATTCCAGTAACTGAAAAGATGTGGCTATAGTGTGCTATGTATCTGCATGCAGCTGAGGGGCAAACAACTACTCTGAGCTGCAGGTACTCTGTGTCTTGCCCCCAGAGGAAATCAAATGGCGGTAGGTGCTCCCTTGATCTGAGCAGTAACCTGCTCCTGTGAAAACAGGCACCTTCTCCCACAGGACCACCCACTGGGCTGTAGCCTCGTCCCTCAATCCACCCACTGCAGAGTGGCTGTGGGGGCTGTGTGCCCTTTCCCTAGTGGGGAGGGCTGGCGGGGCGAAGGGGAGCTGTGGCTGGGCTTCCCACGCTGGGATGGGTTTCCTGCTGTAAGGTCTGTGGCGGGGGCGGGCTGGGGGCAGAGGGCTGCGTGTGCTGTGACGGTGCTGGCATGTGACTGCACCGCTGCAGTGCTCTGGGAAACACCACTGCAGCCCTGTGCTGCCTGCAAACCCTGAGCACTGGCCCGGAGGGGTTGGGGGGACTAGCTGGAGCCCCCAGCTTCCTGGCCAGCTCTGCTGTTGCTCTACCTTTTCTGCAATCCTGCTGGGCCACGCTGGATTAAGCATAGTACAGTGGGGTGTTTTCCAGCCCCAAGCTGAGTGGTGGGCTGTTGAGCACTCCTTGCTGCCTCCTAGCATGCTGGTTGGCATGGACTGCCCTTCACTGTAGCTGAGGGTTTTTTTTCAGCCATCATCTGCCCCTGGGGTGGCAAGCTCTGAGCATGGCCCAAGGGCTCAGGGCTTCAGGCTGCTGGACCTTCTGTATTTTTTCTGGGAGGATCTTAACAAAACAGTCTGGGGGCTGATTTTCCTCTTGTTCCAGAAGATACAGCCTGTTGACCTCTCAGCTGTATGACCTTCAAGAAATAGATAGAAATCAAGAAAATCAAACTGGGAGTGCTTGTCCTTGGGCAGTTCCTCTTTGCTGGGAAGACCCTGTCTGAATCATCCTGCTCTCTTCACCCAACCTTGTTTCTTATTCACACCTCATCTCAGACTCTGGCCTGTCTTCCTTTTTCTCTGATAACCTAGATTTTCCTTTCTCGCCCAAATCCATCTTTGCTTCCTGTGCACTTGAACTAAGTAGTACTTTGGACTGTGCTGATGGAGTAAAAAAATCCCAGGAGTCCTGAAAACAGAGGAGAAATAACCTACCCTGTTTCAGTTTTAGTGTGTGGGAGCCTGGCAATCAGCTGCTTACTGTGGGGGCCATCCAACTCAGTCTCTGCAGTATGGGTAACGGAGGGAAAGCTAAAAATTCTTGGCTACTAAGCAAGTCTGGTGAGCGTGTGTAAGTTCCATCTTTTCAAAGTTTCAACACATGCCTAGATATGTGCGGTTCTTCAAAGGAAGAGCAAAAAGTCCAATAGTGACAGCAGCACAGCCTCTGTGCTAAATTTGATCTGTTTCTGAAATGTGAATAAGGGTTTCTTAATAAAAGTTTTAAGAATTCTTTGAATATAACTAAAGCAGCATATGTTCCCCATGACTTATTCTTAGAAATGACTGAGTAATTTTTCTTCTGTTTTTCTTAAAAATCAGCGCATTATATGTAATCATACTCCAAAGAAAAGTTTTTGGCAAACTTGGAGTAACTGAAAATGTGGCCTTAAAATAGGAAGTGTTGACTGGCTATAACAACAAAGTGCATTGATGGTAATATGATAAAAATAAAACATAGTACCTACTTGCTAAAGCATTAACTAAAGCTAGAAAATGCTAGAATTATTTGGTTCCTGCAGTTCTAATTCTGCTCTGTTTTTCCTGTGTGGTCACTTAGCAAGAATAGAAAGTTATAAACACTATATCCAATTGCACGCACACAAAGAAAAACTGAGGTTCTGTGTATCATTGACATAAGTGCTTGGCTGTATGCCTTCAACACTGCTTTAGTGTGTTTGTTGTGATTTTTGTTGGGTTGTTGTTCCTTTCATTTTTATGATACCAAATATACATTTTTATTATGTACAGCTTTTTGTACTGCTCAAGTAGAAGGGCATAAACATGTCATTGTGAGCAATACAATAGCGATTTCTAATAACTAAGCTTAAAGAAGTAATTGCTATTTTAAATTATACATTTTCTGCTGTCCCAAATGAGGAAGGCATTAGACTGTGGGGAAACTGGAAGTTGCTTCTGAATTGTATATACAAAACCAGAAGTCTTTAAGTATTTCTTGCAAGACTTTTAGCTGGCCATTACACTCACTTCTAGTTTTTGTCTAGATGGCATAGCATATGATAATTTTCCCCATTCATTTTGGGTGGTTTTACATGTCTTTACCAATACTGTACTTTTTCTGCTATGTAGAATAACGGCTGTTGGTAGAGTCTGTAAAGCAACCCAGCATAGGTTTTGTTCAGTGCATTTACAAAAAAAAATAAAAATGCAGTCTGTCAAATCATGAGCAATAAGAAAGTCATGGATACGGTATTTTCTGTATAGTGATTGCTTGCAGCAATTCGGTTAAAATCAAACAGGACAAAAATATACCTCTGGGAGTCGCGTTTTGAGGAAAATTACCATGTTGCAAACAGCCAAGTACTAGCAATGAGAAGGCAAGGGAATCCCCTGTTTCTGTTCCCCTGTTCACCCACTAAATAAATCACTGGGTTACACCAAATTATAAGTTGCATAAGTACAGAGATGTTTACTTTCTGTAATTCAGAGTAAATATTTGGCACATGCCTGTAAAATTATAAATCTATTTACTTATTTCAGTAAGAGGAATATAATTTAGTAATCAAGTGTGTTAACTTTCTCTCCTGTTCTTACATGTTGTGACTTCAAGTGGGGAAAATTCAGTAAAGGTAATATCTCAATTTTCTCTAGTCTGTGCTTATTTAAAGTTGTTTTCAGTTCACCTCTCAGTAACAAGTAAGCTGAGCTGGATTGCCCAGAAGCCCAGCTATGGAGCTCAAATAGAGGTTCGTATGTTCAGACTCAAATGTTGTGTGTGTTCAGCCTTAAAGGTCATCCCTGATTTCAGTGGCTGTGATGTCATGGGGAATCCCTGCTGCACTTTTGTTTGTCCTTGTGCGAAGGTCTAAAAAGTCAAAGCAACTACTTAGAAGAGCTTAAGGCTTCAGTATAGAAACTGACCATGGGTTTCTAGCGACTTCTGAGCAAGACTGCATTACTTCATCAGCTCCTGCTTGTATGTGAACTTGGGTCTTGTCTTTGTCACTATTCCTTTTGCTTAGATTGTTTTGGTTTTCAACTACTTATTAAGGAGGGCTTTTGTTGAGAAGCTTGGGATAATCTTACATAATGAATGTCCCTATCACCAATGTTTAAGATGAATTTTTATCTGAAATAATTGGACAGAGGATGAACCAGTGAGCCCACTGACAGTTCCTTATTTGTATTGAGTTTTGGTACTGTTGTGCACTTTTTTCAAGGCTTTCCCTGACACCATGTCAAATTCTTTTTCAACACTTCATAATTCTTTGCAACATTTCTGAAGTTTTTTTAAAATCTCTGCTATCAAACAGGTGAGGAGTCTAAAGCATAGGGATTAAAGACTTATGGAGGGTCAGACAGAAGTTTTGCAGCAATACTAGAAACTGAAGCCAAATTCCCTGAATGTGTGAGATTGTGTTGTTTGACCCTTTTTCTTTAGAGTCACGCTGTCTGTGCTTGCAATGGGGATTCCCAGTACATAGTTACTGCATCCAGCTAAGAACTGTCGTAACTCTGTCTAGAGACCATAACTGAAACCAACTGCTAATTTTTATTAAGCCATGACATATGTGATAGCCTGCTATTCTTTCTTGTTGCTTTTTTATAAGCTTGCAGATTAAACAACTTTTCCTTTCAGATCTTGATTACCTTCTTAAGAAGAAAAAAAGTCACAAATTTTTCTTGCTTATTTTTGGTTCTCCACAAAAAAGCCTCACTAAGAATTTTAGCACAACATGCAGTGCCATAGGACTGTCAGATCCAAGTTAACACCTTACTAAGTGCTGATGGGTAAGTTCTTATATCTTACCATTGTGGGGCTGGGTAAGGTTCGTAAGGGGGAATCCCAATAATTCCTCATAGTAGAAATGTAAAAAAAAAAAAAAAAAGTGACACATTTTCTAAGGAGTTACTACTAGTCTCTACAGAAGAAGAATGGATGCTAAATGTATGTCCTTAAATAAAAAAAAGGGGAGGGGGGTGTAAAAATATTAGAGTTTTAACTGTCCAAATTGTAGGTGGCTTTTTACATAGTCTTCATTGAGAGTCTTGATTAAATGGTCTGCTAGAGATGTCTTTTTCTGCTGCTGAGCAGTTGCTGCAGCATCTAACCAGACTTTCTATGTGAAAGATGAATGTAGCTTTCAAGTGATTGAATAAATCTTTGCAGAAGCATCATGTCAACTGTTATGAGAAATGGGATGTCTCGCGATACGATTCCAATGTAGGAGGCTCCATGCTTAACGTCACATGTTAAAGCCCCAAAGGCCTTAAGTATCACAAAATAATGGTGAACTGCATGAATCGAAGAGGCTCTGTTGCTCGGTGAAACATGAACCCTCAAGATGTATGTTAAGTACTGCAAGACCGAGCACCATAGGACCTCGGTGTTGCCATGGGTTTGCCTCCAACTCACAGCCATGATACCAGACTTCTTTTATTACCATGCATTTTAGGCCCCAAATTATCCCCCTGTTAAAAATGACTCTTGGCTTCAGTAGAAGCCAAATCCTTTTATTTAGGAAAGGGTTGTAGCTACTGAGTCGAGTCGGTTGAATTATGAATGTTATGTATGTGAACTGGTGTATTGTTATATCTTTCTGAATGAATGACAGTTTACAGCAAGTTGCTGGTAGCCATCTCCCTTAAATACTTAAATGAATGGTATGTTTGCAGGGCTGTGTATTTTTATCACTTGGACAAAATTCCAGTCAACCCAAGTGGAAGTTTTGCCTGTAAGAAAGATGTGTGATTGGGTTCTTGACTCATAACTGTACTGTATTGCTATGAATGTATCATTGCACGGCCCCAAATTTAAAAAGCTTAGTCCTGTAATCAAAGCTTGCTCAGTGCAGCGAGGCAGTGCAATGAGCGTGCCTCCAGGGCCGAAGAATGTGCTATTGCTTAATGAGTTGCTTAAAGCCCCTCAAATAAAGGTGGAAGAAACACTCAATTGAGGGAAGTTGACATAACGCTCTTCTTCAGAGTGCGATTTTTCCTAGATTTCCTGAATAAAGCTGTTGATCAGCCTCTGCTGCTTGAGCGTGTTATGAGGAAAGATGGAGATGCTCTTGTAAAGGGAACCACAGAAAATTCTGGCTCCCCTCCATCTTACTGAGCCAGAACAGGGATTTATGAAGATACCAAACTTCTGTTCATAAAGCACTGCTATGCACACTACATTAGAAAGCTCTGGGTTGGAAGACAGCCAGTATCTTTTTGCAGAAGTTGAAAGAATTGTGGGTTAGAGGCTTATGAAGGGGAGGATGTTGCAAAAGAAAGAAAACTGGACAGGACTGCTGGAGAATAAAGTGGTTAGGGTTGCTATTAAAGGGAGGGGGAGAAAAAAACCCTACTTTTATCGGTTAAGCTGTTGCTACTTTGCTGTTTATTGTTTTCATAAACCATAATCAGTTTGTTTTTTAATCACTTTAGGAGGTTGTTGCCACCACCTTCGTCCCCAGCACACCCAAGTTGTCCTTCGCTGGCTGGAGACTTCTGCTTCATCCATTGTGGTGAATCAACTGTCTGAATGTAGCTAAGGAGCCAAACATTCTGTTAAAGGGAGCAAAAATAACATTACACTTATGTACCCCTGTTTTTTGTTATTTCAAATTAATTACAGGGATGTTTATGAGGCAGGGTTGTTGACCACACAAATATAGGTTGTTCATAATACCTATAGTCTGGGTGAAACTGTAATTGCTGTGCTAAATATAATTTATTCTGTGGTTCCATTTAGCTATATATTTAATTTTATTTTTCCATTCTTCTTCTAGGGGCACTAGTAAACATTCTTCCAAGCAGGAATAGTAATGATGAGACAGTAATTGTCTGAGTAAATTATGCAAGCGGCCGCCTTTCTTTTTTCACTTCCTACATTTCTGGTGTCCTCTGGCATCAGAACAGAAGTATATGTTACTCCTAGGCTATGTAAATGAACAGTTCTGTCTACATTACAATTAAAAACATGCCAGGTCACATGGCTTCCACTTCAGCAGTTACAGCAGTGCTGTTTTGCAAATAAGGTTTTAACTGTGTTGCAAGTGTGAAGTCCTGAACTGACCAAGTCTGTAGTAACTGGGTCACCTGCCATAGAGTTTTTTGTGACGTAGGTCATGGGAATATTTGCAGAAGCAAAAGTGCTATAATTGCATAGCTGTACCAGTGTTTGTTGACACTGAAGCTTAAAGATGCATATTCAGGAAGCAGAAACAGCACCATGTGTAACTAGGATATGTAAAAGGAATATAAATTCTTGTATTAAAAAATCCAGCTACTAAGCAACGTGGGGTTTTGAAGGAATGTTGTAATTATTTCAGGTTTACTTCTTAATGGTCTTTTTGCACCCTAAGAGCTGCCCACTCTTGGAGAAGGAATTAGTAGCAGTAGCATAACCCCAAAAAGAAATTGGTGTACCACTGGATGAATCACTCTGAAACTAAAGAATAGTTTGTGGCCTGTAGAGCTGATTGCTAAGTATATGACAGAGTAAACAGTCTCTCTACTTCACGAGTATATATTGTATAACAATATGTAGATAGCATCATGTGTAGTTGCCTAAACACGTAAGAGATTAGATTGACCCTGGTTACCATGCAGCCAAGGAGCTGTGGTCTTAGACCACCCTGTTGTACTGTGGAAACAGGATGGTAAATCCCCCCAAATTGCCCCAAAGGCTTGGCAGTCAAAAAATAGTGTCAGAAAACAGGTGAAGATGGTGAAACAGGGTAGCATGAGCAATTTAAAAGACAGCATCTGTCAGGAAGCTGATCACTATCTGTGAAGAAAGCCGTAATTAAAGCTTTTCTTGCAGCAAGACCTTCTTCCTGGGATATACGGTCTCACTTGGTAGGCCGGATAAGTTGGAAAAACTTGCAGCAGCAAAAGTGTCTGAAAGTGAATCAGGCCTCAGTACCAATTTCTGAACTGTGACAGTCTCTTCAGATCACTTATAGGTGGGTGTAGACTGTAAGAATATTAATTAAATGTAGTAGTTAGTTGTACTTTACACAAGTCTCTTTGCCATCACTGTGTTTGAGTCTCCTGGAATCAGCCAGTTACAGAATTCACTTCTTACTGGGCTACGCAACATCCATGCCATTGTGAACAGATTCGGTAGCTGGCTTATTGAACCATGAGTGTCTAGTCTCTCAAAAGCTTTGAAGCGGTATTGCATCTAAATCAGTTTGCTCAGTGGTTTTTGCTTTTACAGGATAAGAGAAGGTGGTAACAAAAACCTAAACAGTTGTGTTTAATTTTTAAAAAGTAACAACCTTTTTAAAGTAGACCTATAGATTTGGCTTTTGTCTGATTTTTTTTTTTTTTTTAAGAGCAAATTATTATGTAGCTTCATAAAAATACTTTGAAAATTCAAGTGGGAACTTTGATCTCAGTTTATTTTCTGTTATTAGATCATTATTTGTGCAGGTTTTCTTTTAATAGAAACTTCTGGAATAGGCACAGTCAGCTATCTTTGGCTACTTTTCTTGGAGATGAGAGCTCAAGATACCACAGTGACTAAAGCTTTATGCACGAAGATCTTTACCCTTTTGTGCTGAAAGAAGCATGAAACCACGTAAGTATGACAAGCAGTTAGAAGCAGATGTAGTGAGATTTACTGGGAAGGCAGTACTTTGCATGCCCTTTCAGGAAATCATTATAGTGACCACGAGGGGGCATTTTATTGAGACACCGCAAACCCAACTGTATTACTCATGATCACTGGGGGAGTGGCATCAAGGCCCTTAAAAGACAAGCTGTTGCGACACCCAGGAGCAAGACCAGTAGAACAGTAATCAGGCCAAATCCAAATTATTCCAAATCCCCGTGCCACCCCCAGCGCCCTTTTCGTTCCTACTCTTTTGATATTGGAACCTGTAATGCTTATCCTCTAATTGTCTAGGCTAGTGCAATGGAGAATTTTAGCTAGCAGTTACATGTCTCAGCCTTTGTGAAACAGATAATTCAACAGGTTGATTTTCAGCATGCCTGACTTGGCTTGCACCCCAAGGTCTCACTGGAGACTAATCAGAAGCGGATCTAGGACATTGGTGGCTTCACTATATATAATTCAGTTTTTCTCCATCTGCATGTTAAGAAACTTTTCCCATTAAGCAGTTATCTCATTTTATATTCAACTTTATATACGACATTGCTCTCTAGCCAACTCTAGGCCTTATTCTAATTAATCCTTCTTGCCACTGGCTTGTTTCTCTCATTTCTTTCTTGGGTTAGGCCTTCTCCTTCCTCTAGTTTCTGCATTTACTTGCCAGAGGCAGCTCGTGGTGGCAATTCTCCCTTCATGTCTGTGTGTTTTCCATTCAAGAGGCTATGTGTCTAGATCTGTTTCTTCTGCTGCACAGGGCAACAAATCTGTTCAGTTCCTTTCTCTCTTTCAATGTGTGTATTGTGCAACAGATGTCTTGAAGGATTATTATTTTTCCTGGCTTATTGTTCCTTTTAATGAAAAATAAGTCAGAAGATTGATATGTATATTCTTTACTTGCATAGAGGAAAGTACTTTTTCTAGGCATCTGAAAATGTTCCGAGTCTCATGGTGGATGACACATTTACTATACCTAAGGTACAATATTTTAGACTGAAAATCCAGAGGATGTTGTTTGGATTTTATCTGTTTTCATTGATATTAAGGTTCATAAGTGGAATTGCTGTGCAGATAAATGAATATTTATCAAATGTATTGTTATATGAGAGACTAACCACTACATTGATTACAAAAAGGATGTCAAACTTCCCCAAATGTCCTAAAAGCAAAAACCGTCATGTCATGCAGTGACTGCCAAGTGAACAAGACTATGAAATAGCAACACCCATCACTGTTCTGTGTAAGAAAGCAAGGGGGTTCAACCTTGTAATTAAGAAAGCTCAGGCTAAAAATTGTAGCCTTATTAGAATGTTGGCCTTTTCAGTAAATCTAAATTATTTTATTGCAGCATCCTAGTAAATCGGATGTATGTGCACACACATATACATCCATACATACGCGGTGTCTGTCCAAACAGACACTGTGGAGACTTAACTGTTCAAGTGGGGTGAAGCAGCGGTGTGTTGATTGTGGGTTACTCACAACTATTGAAGGTAAGACTTTGCATGGTGAGGTGGCACTGTGACACACAGCCCCAGGCAATTTGCAAAAAAGGCTAATGCAGGTCCAGATAAGATGAGTAGCTGGCCAATTTACAAATTGTAGATATGTTTTGCATACGTAGGAGGACTTATGCATAAACTGGTCCCAGAAGGTGTTATGTGTTTATGTTCAGCCTGAAGAGTGTTGTCACTTTCTGTGATTACTGGGTGTAATCCTTTAACTGTACAAGTCAGAACTACATGAGTCATTGGGCTAGGGATTTAAAAATAAGGTGTAAGACTTCAAGTTAAAAAGAGATATATCTGGCAGGGCTGTACTGAAACAATGTGCCTTTTTATCTCTTTATTATTGGCTGCAGATACGGTCTTCTGGGACTCTTGAAGCTCAAGGTGATGTTAAGTAGCCTAAACTCCTTGCGAGCCCTGAAGAAAAAGGGAAGTCTCGAAATAAAAACCTGGATGAGCAATTGTTATCCTCTGTAGGTGGATCCAGTGCATAATGGCTGGCTGGTATGTGCTGGGGTTTTGGGGAGCAGGAGAATTAATATAAGCATATGTTGCCTATTTTTTTTTTTCAATGTGTAGTTTTCATGTTATGACTAAGGTACTGCAATAGCTTGCTGTTGCCAAAGGGACAATTCCCATCCTTCCTTCTGCCTCCCTATTTTTTTGTCACTGCGTAGTTTTTGTCACAGAGTAATTCTATTGTTTCCCTTTGTACTAGCAATAGTGAATAGTGATCTGGCTTGGAGAGCTAATTTATTTGAAAAAAAAATAAAATATTCTGGGCAGTAAAAGGTTTTTTTCTGCTGATTTAGCTCCTTGTGCTCATCCTGAGCTCGCCTCTTCCCTAAGTCCACTCGCTACAGCGCTGCTGCATCAGATAAATCTTGGTTGTGGCATAAGGAAGAAGTTTGCAGTTTGTCCATTTCAGAGGTTACCAGGTGGGCTTTGCTGTAATAGAGGGTTTTATGTAGCGCAGTGGAAAAAGAAAACACACTTTTTTTTTCTATGCCTGCCAACTGAAGTGAAAGATCTTTCTCTATTAAAATAATGCAGCAACTCCCAAACTGTAGTACGTGTTTGTAGCACTGGGATAAGGAGAAAGGAATAGGAAACACTTGAGAGGGCTGAGGGAGAAGGTGCCTGAGGACTTCTGCTCTGAAATCTAGCTCTGGGAAGGAAGGATTGTGAATGAGACATCTCGGAGAGATTTATCAATTTCTCAAGCTAAAAATACAGTGTTATGCTGCAGTCCCATGAAGCTAGCACTCTGTCAGGAAGCTGGCACCTCTGCCCAAATCTGTCTTCCAGAAACTTGTTCTGGTCTTGGTGCCACCACGTTCCTTGCTGCTGGCACAGTCACTTCTGTGACTGTACATGGAACTGGCTCAGTAAAAACTGAACCAGCAGAAAAATAATCTTTTTGTTTCCCCTAGCTTACTTTTAAGCAAGCTCCTGTATCACCAAAAGAGTGCTTGCAACAGCATAAGAACACGCATGAGCGAGTTGCCTGGAGGTACGAAGAGAAAGAGGGAAGACTGCCTTTTTTGACACTACCAAAGCCTATCATTTCATTGTGCTCGGCACTTTCATATAATAAGCGGTTCATCCCCTGAAGAAGTTGCATCATGAGTGAATAAGGCAGAAGTGTGGGAGCAAGGAAGTGTCTTCTCTGATTTCTGTTGGGGAAGTTGAGACTCAGAGAATTAAACGACTTGCCTAAGAGTAGAAAGGCTGACTTGCCAAGAGCCAAATTCCAGTCTCCTGAATCATTGCCTTGTGCCTTATCCACAAGACCAACCTTTCTCTATTAGCATTTCCTTTCTCTCCACCCTCTTTTGAGAGGAGGCACAGTAGCATTGTTCTATGGCAAACAAACTCAAAGCACGATGCAGGAAGGCTTCCAGCAGAATGCCTTGAACAACCTTTGAGTTTATCATTAATCTGGAAGCCATGACTTTTCATGGAGTGGCTTCTGCATTAGAACCTTCCTCAGGACTAATAACCACAAATGCTTTAACCATCAAAAGGCCTGACAGTGTTTAAATAAGAGGCCTTTGAGATTAGAAAAAACATACTTCAAACAACAAAAGGTTTCCTAAGGCATAGGGGATTGGAAATTAATCAAGGGAGTGTGTGAGGCTCGAGATACAGTGGGCAAGAAAATGGGGCTTTTAACTGTATTCCATAAGGAGAGAAATGAATGTGTTTTTTCTTTTTACTATTATTTTCATTCCTAGTATGATGTACTGTAGTAGGAGGGCCATATTCTGGAATTACCTTAGTGCCTGCTTGGCTGCTTAAACAAGGCAGTGACAAGCGGCTTATCTTTGATCTGAGTCAGGTAGCTGGGAACAGGAAATAAAGACTTAACAGTTTGCCTATGCTGCTTTTGTATCGCAGCAGGCTTCGGCAGACTTTATTGGGCAATGCCTGTGCTAAGCACCATTAAAGAGCCATCGTGTTAGGCTTGACAAATGTCATGTCAAACACTCAGTCCTTTGCTGTAGAAGTTTTGGTGGTGGGTTTTTATTTTTCCTCCCTCGCTACCTTTTTCTCTTGCTTGCCCCATGACATTCCCTGCCAGAGCAGGAAGCTGAATTCCTTACAGCAGCCTAGGTGTTAACTGTGCTAGTGCAGCAGCCAGTGAAAAGCAGGAGGGAGGACTTGTCTTTGGACTTGATAAGTGGAGAAAAATGGGATCTTAAAACACTTGCTTTAACTGGAAGACAGGAAGTGAAGCACTGGATCAAACTGGTCTAAGAATCCTGGTATCTTGCCTCTAGCTATAGCCAAAGTCAGCTGACAAAAATAATAGTAATGCACCTGGCTTTCATTATGCAATGCTACAGGAGGGGAATTCCGTCCTGCTTTTTGCAAAGATCTGCATATGCCCAAAGTTATGACATGTTCTTACACTTCTTGTCAGTTGCTGACTAGGTTTCTGTAATTGCCATTGCTATACTGCAATTCTCTAGTTCACATCACTCTCATGGGATAATCCCTGTGCCGTAGATTCAGATCGCAGCAGAACAAAATTGCATACAGGGTAGTCACAGGAATAGAGGGATCTATCTATATGCTTGCATGATTTTGAGTGAGGCCTCTTATATTTGTTTTGGGTTTTGCCTTTTACTTGGGAAGGCTTCTTGGTTTCTGTAGAACTTTCCCCTAGTTTAGGAACATGAACATATTATAAAACAGCCACGCTGGACTTAGACTAAAAGATCGCTTTGGCCCACTATTGTGCTTTTCCCTGGGCATCAGCTTATGGCTGGCGAGAGAAAAACTGTCAAGGAAATGTCTCCACTCACACTATCCTTTTTCTAATAACTCTGTTCAAGGACTTCCTGAGCTAGATCTAGTCTCTTATGTATTCAGATGATGGGAGCCTATGGATCTTGTACAGTGAAATACTTCATATGGTTGGTTTTCCTCTAATTTTATTATAGGTTGTTGTCATTTTAGGGAAGGGGTAGGGATAGAGTTAAAGTTTTTGGGATGCTATACGAAGTGCAACCCACTCATCTTTTTCTTTAAAATAGTATCAAGAAGCAGTTTGTACCATAGACACTGGTGCGTATGTGAGATACTGCCTCAATTTCTAACACACAGTCTTAAGGATTATCTTTGAGTAGCCTGTTCCTGCAAGCCCTAAGTGTTAAGAGTTCAAAAGAACTGGGGAAAAATAGGGAATGTTTATTGATGTTTTAGTCATAACATGGTATTTGTATTGCCTGGAATATTGCCCTTAATTTCACATCAGTTTAGACTGTATACCCTTCAATAACATTTTTCTTCTGAAGAAATGAGGAGACACTGTTTTGAGTCACAGATTTTTCCCAGGTGCTTTGGTCTATGTTTATTCAATAGTGTCGTGAGCTAGAGAAGTAAGTGGGAACCAGGGATATAAACTGTATTTAGGGAAGCACCTACATTCATTCTTCCTGAAAGGCCTCAGCTTACTATCTCAGATTTTGCAAACCAGCCTGAAGATAAGAAAGGAAAAGTGTTCAGTTGCTTCATATGCCTGTACTGACAGCTTGCTTTACATCCAAAACCCAAAACTCACATCTACACTCCAGGTCATGGGTAATAACCTCCCAGGGGTTTTCCAGTTCCAGCTAGCTCAGAGGAGTAGCACTCCTTTCACTTTCATAATCCTGTCCAGATCACTCCTGTGACCTGCAGGGATGCCCTTAAAATTGGGAACGTTCTCCAGCTGTTCAACCTTGTGAATGAAGGCTGTCCAAAACTGTTGTGCCACAGCCAGGTGATCAATTAAACTGAAGTAGTTTCTAGTATTAGATGTTCATGAGCTGAATGTGTTTGGATATGGGCACTTAGCGGAGAGAAATCTGGGTTGTGTGTTCTCCTATTTGCGGCTTTGATGCTGCTTTTACCCTAGAGCAGCACAAGCAGCGAGATGCTGAGCTTCGAGTACCCTCTGTGTTAACATGCCATCCCGTTGGCATCTTCTAACCCCATTGCTAAAAATGCAAGGGAGAAGCATCTACCCTCACCTCAACCCCCAGCTACCACCTTGAAGAATGTTTTGTTTGAGGTTTCTTTGTCAGTGCGTGCTTTTGGATTGTGTGTGTATGTGTAGGTAAAGGCTAAGTTTGATTTAGAATATTAAACCGTTTTCCTGCTTTATTTTATGTCACCAATCATAGGGAATCCAAGAAATCCCCCAGGACACAAAGATCCAGTCCTAATTTCTCATAGTTCTAGGGCACTGATGGTTTGTACCTTTCTTCTCTTTTTCTTTCCCACAAAAAAAATTAAATCATGTTCCTCTGGCAAGAAACTAACCCACAACTCTAGAATTATTTCAGCATAATATCTAAATATAATAATGTAGCACTGCTTCCCTTTAATCTTCTAGAGCTAATGTCGCAGACATTTTGATTATCCTGTGTGCCCCCTAGGATTCTTCTATTCTGATTTCGGTTATAAATTTGACAGGGGTGTATCCTACTGTGTGATGAACTTTGAATCTTAAATAAGGAAAGTTTTCCTTGCAGGATAGAGAAAGATAATTTCTGTTTACAGGAAATATGGATGATAGTTGGACAAAATTAAGGACATAAAGTCAAGTCCTCTTAAGTTGAGATTGACTACAGAGCAGGAAGAATAACAAGTATCGATCAGTCTCTTCTACTTAATTACTTGGGTTAGTGTATGGATTTGTGGATTATAGAACAGCATTTTCTGCTGTAGTTAATTTCTATACATCCCAATACCTTTGCTTAAAAAAGATAGTGAGAACAGGAAAAGCATAAAAAACAAAACAAAACCCAGTTATCTACCTTGCTTTAGTGGTCTTTGATGCTTTTCTTGTTGTTAATGTTTCCTTTTCAAGACTGCCAGCTCATTTAACTGCATTTTCACATGTGACAGTGTATTGCATTCCCAGGGTAAAGATTTAAGAAAAAAAATAATTAAATCTTGTTGCTCACTAAATGCAGTCTTGTACCATGGTTCGGTGTGGGCTTTGTGTTCCTCTCTTCAGAGGTGTTTTGAATCCCCCTAGATTTGCTTATTTGTTACCGACCCCTCCACCTGATCCCAATCTGGGGCTGTGGGGTTGTTCCCAGCACTCGTCTCCTTCGCTTGTTCTGCGGCTGTGTTGGGGCAACCCTGTCAATGAATACAGGCTGGGGGACTTGAAGGGATTGAGAGTAGCTCTGCTGACAAGGACTTGGGGGCACTGGTGGATGAAAAGCTGGACATGAGCTGGCAATGCATGCTCACAGCCCAGAAAGCCAACTGTGTCCTGGGCTGCATCCAAAGAAGTGTGGCCAGCAGGTCCAGGGAAGTGATTCTGTCCCTCTACTCTGCTCTGGTGAGACACCACCTGGAGTACTGCGTCCAGCTCTGGGGCCCCAAATGTGAGGACATGGACCTGTTGGAGCTGGTTCAGAGGAGGGCCACAAAAATGATCAGAGGGCTGGAGCACCTCTCCTATGAGGACAGGCTGAGAGAGTTGGGGTTGTTCAGCCCGGAGCAGAGAAGGCTCCAGGGGGACCTTATTGTGGCCTTTCAGTAGTTAAAGGGGGCCTACAGGCAAACAAAGAGGGTGGTGAAACATTGGAACAGGTTGCCCAGAGAGGTGGCAGATGCCCCATCCCTGGAACCATTCAAGGTCAAGTTGGACGGGGCTCCGAGCAACCTGATCGAGTTGAAGGTGTCCCTGCTCATTGCAGGGGGGGTGGACGAGATGGCCTTTAAAGGTCCCTCCCAACCCAACCCCTTCTGTGGTTCTCTGATCCAGCTGGGCCAGGGCCGAGCTGTGTTTCACGCGTGGATGTGGAGTGCTCTGAAGCTTTGGTAGATTATAAAGTTGGCCATTGTGGCTTAATCGGCTTGTTGCTGATGAGGGTGTCCTTACCTCGGCTGCCGCTCCGTCCCCAGTGCGCGCAGTGTCCGGGGCGGGCGGGGCGCGGCGGGGGCGGGAGCCGGGGCGGGGGGGGGCGGCACCGCGCACCTCCGCCCGCCGGGAAATTCCCCCTGAAAAGGGCGGCTGTGCGGGAGGGAGGGAGTCCGGTCCGGCCGTGCCTGCGACCCAGTGTCCCTCCGTCCGTCCCTCCGAGGTGTGCGGGGCCCGGGCGGGGAGCCCCGCGGCGGCAGTGGGTCGGAGCGGCTGCGCGGAGCTGTCAGCATGGCCGGTGAGCGGCGGGACGGGCCCCGGGGCGGTGCGGCGTGTGTCCGTGTGTGTGCGCGGTACTGGGGCGGGGGGTGGCCGGGGAACGGCGGTCCCCGCTTCTCCCGGGGCTCCGCGGGGCCGCGGCGAGCCGAGCCCCCGCCGCCCGTCCTCCCGCCCGCCTTCGGTCGCGTTCGTTGGGTAAACTGCGTCGGTAAAGAAGCGATTGCTGATTTAGGGGAAACGCCGAGTGTCGGCCGGTTCTCGTTTTTATGCTCTGAGGGATGGTTTGCTTCTCGGCTTCCACCGTCTCCCATTGACTTAAGCCCGTAGGCAATCAGAGGGAAGTGAGTAACAGGGCGAAAAAGGGTGACGGTGCTCTGAACCCGTCATCCCAGCATCTGCTTTTGATACTAAATCCACGTCCGTGTAGCTTGTTCAGCAGGCTTACGGTAAAAGTTAACGAGGAAACATTATGAGGTTGTTCAGGTTAGTTGGGATAAGATCTTAGAAGGCTGTTACGTTTCAGGATGGATCTTTTAGGTCTTAAAATCGTGTCGTTAAAGTGTTTAGGCGTTAGATAAGCAATGGGTCTTGTATCTGGGCTAAAGACATCAGTAGGCCGAAGACTCTGCTGCTCAGCAGGGTCCTGTTCACGTAGGAACTGGCCTATGAGAATGCAAACGAATAAGAAACAGAGAGGGCATAAATGCAAAGTAACATAGATAAGGGACCACGAATTGAGTAATTACAACAAAAAGCACAATTAAGTTTCTTTAGGCTAATTTAAACCGAGTTCATCATCCTTTTAGAAGGTGTTTCTCTAGTCTCTTAGGACTTAAAAAAACCCAGAAAAACTCCAGACTCGGTAGCATTAATTAGAGTAGCATTTCTAAGGAAAGATTCTCTCCAGCCTCAAGATTTAGGGGGGCTGTGTGTTTGGTTACTACTTAGCAAAGTACGAACTTTCACTCCTGTTAAATACTTGTGTGTGCTAACTGTCAACAGAGAGAAAACAGCTGGATTTGTAATGGATCTTTTAAATGTCACATTGTATTTTAGAGTGGCGAAACTGAAGTACGAGAGAGCACTTTTTTTTTTTTTTCTTAAAGCATTAATATATTTTCAGTGTAAATAGGAACCACAGAAGGAATTTTTTGGTAGGGGAAGTTCATAACTTCCTGGTACTAGCTAGCATTTGTAGTTGTGTTGTTTTTTTTTTTTTTTTCTTTTGGTTGCTGTTCTGTAACATAACATGATAGTAAAGAGGAAGTTCATGAGCAGTTTTGTCTTTCTGTTAGAATCTGTACAGTTTATGGAGTGCTAGGTAGATTAGTGCTTTCTAAAATTGTGTTTATGCTTTCGGTTATTTTAAATTGAGGCAGAACGTGCTCTAATAAATCTTCTACCATTGTCTCTTTTGCCTTAGCTGTTGCAGGAGGTTATAAGCATATAGATTGTCTGTTCTTGCTTTTCAGAAGTGGCTATTGCTGTGGAGGACACAGGGTCACCAGTGATCTGTACAGAGCAGTGAGGGCAAAGTTGAAGGACAGCACTTCTCCCGTCTGCGTCTTGCTGCAGGCACCTCGGATCGTAGGGTTTTGAGTGATATTTACACATCTTCCACAAAGACCCACAGCTGCTTTTCTTTCACACACAGATGTTGCTGGAGAGTCTGCTCACAGGCGCTCCTACTTGTGCAAGAAAATTGCAAATGGTGTGGTCCCTCCAGAGCCTGCTTCCTTTGAGCAAAGGAACAAGACAGAACGTACAAACCCTTGATCCCGTTGTCGCTTTGCTTGGTGGCAGTATGTCACGCTTCCTCCCTCACGGCACAGGCCGTGTTAAACTTTAAACTAGCTCAGGTTTCTCATCATGGAGAGGTCTGATGGAAGTATCGTTTAGAGTTTTTGGGGTGGTCCTTTAGTTCCTTTTTGTATTGCTCGGAGCAGATGAGAATAAAACAACCTTCAGTTCTTGAATAAATATAAGCTGACTGAACTCTTGGAGCTGTTACTGCTTTTACCTATATTCCTTGCTTATGTAATCGGGACACGATCTCCTGTATTCTCTTTTAAATTACTTGGTGTGGTAGTCAGGGCACGGGGGGAATAAACAATTTTATAACAAAAAGAACAAGAGGCAGGTTGTAATATGTAGCATAATATTTCTATTGCTAGCATGCGTAAAGGCAATTATAATTAATTACAGAGGCAAATTAAACTCTTAAGCACTTAGATGAAGGATTAGCTAGATTTTTGCTTTTCTTCCATGTCAGATGCTTTTCTGGGTAGCTGTGGGCAGGTAGTTAATATGCCGTGCATTTGTCTTCCAGAATTAGCGAAAGAGAGTTTGTTTTTTGACATAGGCCACATTTGTTTAACCAACATAGCAAGACCTGAAGAGGATAGGTCTTCAGCAGCTGTGTGGGAACTAACAGGCCTTTGTGTGTGAGTGTAGATTGGGAAACAGTTAAGCCATGCCACTTCACAAGCACAGTGCTGACTTACAGAAATAGGGAACACTGAAAAGCCCTCCACTTCGCTGCAGAGTGCTGATAATACCTTTAGTTTGCACAAACACTTTTAAGTGTTTCCTCTCTATACCAAACATGATGACACCGATAATCATGGCAGAGATGATAACGTGATTCTTAAATAGAGTGAGAGAGAACCAAGATAAAATGAAGCTTAATGCTTAATCTCTAGAGGCTACTGCGTCACTGAGCTTTACTTTCCCACAAACACACCTGCTGGTAAGCAGTGAGTCTGCCTTCAATGACACTTGTTTCAACCACAGCCTCGTAAAGATCACTGAGGCCAGAGTTTTAAAATAAAGTGCTCTTATTAGGTGAGAAAAAAGTCCTCTTAAGCAAATATTAATAGAGCATGAAGAGAAATTATTGGCTAAAGCAGAGAGAGTTAAAGATCTGGAGTGATTATGTCCTATAGCAGTTTTGAACAGCAAGGCTCTAGCTGGTTTTGACAAATATGTAATGTATGTGGGTGTACTGGTTAGCAGCTATGTAAGCATGTGCATCTCTAAGTAAGGTGATTAGCAGGCACTTTACTACAATTTTGTCATTATAACATCTAAAATAGATTTTTTAATTTAGTATATGGATATGTGTCTGTATTTGTGGCATACTGTGTTAGGTAGGAGTGGAAAGGTGAGATTCTTTTTCTCAATTATATGATGGAAATGGGAAGCTGACTGATATGCAGCAGTTGTTCCTCACTGCTGGCAGAAGTCCTCTGTTGTCTGGTCCAGAGGACTGTCCTAATAAATACAATAGCTAAGTAAATTTAAGTGTGAAAGTTAAATGGCTATATGCTGGTGTGTGAGCTTGGTTTTGTGAGAAGCTCAGACTTCTTCTCTATCTTTGAAACCAGCTTTATGTTATTTCTAGTTTTTTTTTTTTGTTTTTTTTTTTTTTTTCATCAATGCCCGTCTCCCCCTCCCCTTTGCTGGACCTGCTTATTTTCCAGAAAGAGGAAATATCAAAGCTTATCTAAAGGAGGGTTACGTAAGATCTGGGAAGTATCTAGAAAAGGGACCAACCTTGTAAGTAACTGGACCTAGAGTAGTGGCTAGTGTGCATTTAATGTGACAGACAGCTCATGGTCTATTTTCAGAAGACTATTTCAAATCAACTTGGTGAGAGGTTATCTGTTTAGGTACTTCATTTTGATAAATTGTTAGAAAGGAATATAGAGAGTTCTAAACTGTAGTTCTCGAATGTTTGGCACCAAATATAGCCTGAAGTTGAAATGCATTGTGCCTTTTTAAAAGGCATTCAGGTTTTGAAAAGGCATGTGGTGTTGAAAACAATTCCAGCATCGGAGCTTCTTTCTCATACTGTAGGTGTGTTAGTTGAAATGTGCATTCAGGTAAGGCCAAGGCGACATCTTGGAGATGTAGTTCTTCCCATTCCTTCTCTACTTTTCTTAATTATTCTATCTTTTAGGTTATAATATTTTCCTACTATAGTATGAACCGCTGCAGCACTGTAAATGTTTTGCGATCAACAAATCTGAGGTGTGAAGTTCAAGCTTTATTGGCAGGTATACCCAAGTCATTGTAGGTAAAACAAGAGAGAAGCTTTTATTATGGAGTTCAGATTGGAATCCACCTCTTTGCCAAAACTCATATGCAATGGACCTTAGGCTGTATAGACCTTGGGCAAAAGGAAGTAGGGGATCTTTTACCCTTTTAGCACTTTCAATACATTTAATAACTATTTTGCTTATTATGTTGAAGTCCAAGCACTTTTCTCAGTGCTGTGCCACAGGATGTTGTCTGTCATGTTTGTTTGTGATGCTCAACCTTGCTTGAGTAGGATGCTATTATATGAAGATGACAGAGAGCTCAGTAGACATTTCCATAAGCTATGTTCTTCTGATCGTGCAGCACCATGATGATTCAACTTCTACAATATTTACTTACCCTCTGTTATTTGTTTTTCACATGCCATTCCCACTGTTGTCACTGGTTGATTGACTATCCTGTTTGATGTTCTCAGTAAGATATATTAAATAGCTTGTTACTGTCTGGCAATAAAACATCACTTGAAAAGTACTTACAGCCTTGCTAAGTTATTGTCTTTGTGACCCACCCCCCCCCATTTAAGAGTTCTGCTGTCTCTTATTCTTGTCTATCACTCATGTTTCCTGAAAACCTCTTTTTTGACAACTGCCCAATAGCTTTTACTGAGGTTTCATTGTCTGGGGAGATACTGCAACTAGAAGTGGCTCTGTGGGAGGCTGGCAGCTCAAGAGGTAGCATTCAGTACCAGCAATGAGGTATTTTCTGAGCCCACAGTGATGGTATTCAAACCATAGGGTGGTTTTTGTATAATTTGCATAGTTTCTACTTCACTATAATAGGAACTAAATCAATCAATTTGGAGGAAACATGTTCACTTTCAGAGGACATTTAAGAGAACATAGTACTTGATAGTACTTGTACTTTGAGAGAACAACCATTTGCTAAAAGTGTATTATAATTAAAAATATCAACCGCTCCCTCGAAGTAATGATTTGTTTCCTGTTGTATTAAATCATCTTTCATCAATCTCTTAACAGCTAAAAGAAGCTAAGTTTTAGGTGAGATGAAGGGGAGGGTGCCCTTTCCTAATTACTTAAATGGCATTGATACCTGAGGCTCCATTTAAAATTTGTTCTCTCCCCTCGCCTCCGCCTTCAATGTGTGCATGTACCTGAAAAGAATAGATAGTCTGAGAAGGTAGACCAAGTGCAAAGATGGTATTATCAATCAAAGAGTCTAGATCGTCTAATTCTTACATCTTCTGCTGCTTAAGCTCTACTGTGTACTAACAGTGAAAATGTTTTGTTTTGTTTTTAAGGTGGCCCTGAGCCCTACATTGAAATATTTGAACAACCCCGGCAAAGGGGCATGCGTTTCAGATACAAATGTGAGGGAAGATCAGCAGGCAGCATTCCAGGCGAACACAGTACTGAAAACAATAAGACGTTCCCTTCCATACAGGTAAATACTACTTTTATCCGTGAATTGCCATTGCCCAGATTAGTGTTGTGCATTCGCTATGTGTTGGACTCGCTACAGTAAATAAAATACTATTCGTTTCATGTTCTGCTATTCTTTCCATGGCATGCAAATGTAGTCGCAACAGAGTGGAAAGAGAGTTCCTTGCTCTTAGTCATTGAAGATTTTGTTTCAAATTTACAAGAAGAGGAGAAGGTGTTGAGGTAGTTAACAAAGTGCTGGTAGAGAGGGAAGTCAGTGAAGTTACTTGTCTGGGAAGCATTCGTTGTTAGTGTTTTCTGTATGCACATTTGTTCTGGTTTCTTAGTTATGTGACTTGGGTTTGTTTCTACTGTTTGGACTACAGTATGAATTTTGGGAGAGCTTTGAAGGAGTTGGCGTACAAAATTTGAAAAGGCTTTGAAAAGCTGCTGGGCACAACATGAAAGAAGGCACTTTGTACAAGCGAGCAAAGTAAGACAGTGATTTGGTGATTAGGCTCTGCAAAAGAAACTACCATGAAGTATATGAAGTCAGAAGGGGATACAGAATTTAAAATGATCTGAAAAAGGGGAATTATGTGGTCAGAGCACCTGCAATGAAGACGAGTTGGGTAGTTGCATTGTGGATAGGTTGGGAAATCCAGAATGAAGGGATTCAGAGTAGCCCTAGCAGCTGCGATCAAAGCAGGGACAAAGACACAGACTACTGAGAGGTGGAATGGAAGCATTTTGGCAGTAGCTTTCATATGTGGGACGGAGGAATGTGTCGGAGACCCTAGACAGGTAGGATAAGGGAGAAGCATTTCTGGTCTCCTATTTGAAATTTAAGTTGCTAGTGTTTCCTTGATGTTTTCCAATTTGGAGAAAATCTTTCAGAGGTGAAATCGGAAGAGAAAGCTCAAATATAACCGGAAAGTTAAGAGTACTTGCAATCTTGAAGTACATTACAGTGCCCAGGAACAGCAGCTGTGTATCTGTGCTTGCAGTGTGTGCAAGTATATAAAAAAAAAAAAAGGTGGACCCAAAGATGGAGTCTCCGGAATCACAGCACAAAACCAGATACAGAACGTGAAATCTGCGAAATAGGAGATGTTTTAGGCTGAGGCATAAACGTTCTTAAAGAAGAGGGAGAGTTTGAGAAAGATAGTATTGGCAGTCATGTGTTGAGCAGCAGAGTAAGCCTCTACTACATAAAGCAACTGTGGAAGCTGGTCTAGCCCTGAAGCCAGAATTGCTAAGGGAAGAAGCAAACAAGAGGTTCCCCCGCCTCCCCCCTTGACTGTTACAGTGCCAGATTTGGTTAAGGAATGCAGGAAACGGAGATCTTGCCAGACTCTTTTTTTCAGCACTCTACCAATTGAACAAGGAACTATGTAGGCTGCTGGCAAGAGTAAATACTTTGACAGACTCTCAGCCTGATGCTATGTCAGGGCTCAAGTTCAATGGGCAGTATGAGCTCTCGATTCCGCTCAGCCTGAACCCAAAGGGAAGCTGGGACATGGTAGGCTACTGTGTGGTCCTGGCCATAGTTTGTTCTTTTTTAAAGGTGACTGTTGATGACAGAGATGATTGTTACTGATAGCAGGTGATTTCTAGGTGAATTCCTGCCTCCCTGAAGCCTGTAGGAGGCTTTAGTGCTGATTAGCTGCTAGGGGAGTCCCCTCTAGAGATGGAAACATCAATGAGGATGAGAACAGAGGCCAGGAAGAGATTCGATTTCGTGGTGTGGTTGAGACGAAGAATATCAAGGAGGAACTGGAGAGTCAAAAGTGGCTAGATCAGGCTTCAAGTTCAAGGGACTGGGTGTGAAATGAGGGAGAAATAATGTAATAGCTGAAGGAGTGGTGGAAGTTTTATTTTAAGGGTAAAAAGTAATGGTGGCTTGTATGAAGGCTGAGGAAGGAGCCAAATTGGAGACTGAAGAAACTAGCAGATGACAGAAGCTAGAAGAGCACAGGTCAAGTCAGAGGTTTGAAATAGCAGCTGAAAAGGATATGTGATGGATCCTTGGAGTCTCAGGAGGAGGAAAGAAAGGGCTGAAGGAGGAGAGGAACAGTTAGTTACAGGACAGGGGAAGTGGAGGAGGAGAGCTTGCCTCTGCACAAATGTGTTCCTAAGCAAGCCTTGTATTTGCTTTCAAGTTGTTATGCTTCAAACAATGTAGGCCAAACTGTTTTTCTTTTTTTTTACACTCACCCACACAACCCTTGGTGACTTCACTAGTAGCTGTCAGCATGAGGGAAAACTTTTATGCCCCTTAGAGATGTGTGTTGAATTAGGCTGATGACTGCTGTGAAGGCTCTAGTAGGAGCTTGAGAATTCAGTACGTTCTTGAATGTAAGATTGAATATTCATCTGAGAATTAATTTACAAAAAAAAAAAAAAGACTTCACGGGGATTATGTCATGCTGTATCTGTTAAGATCCTCTTTTACTACTCCAGTGTTCATGCACAGGTAATATCCTTATCCCTGAGGCTTTAGGAGCTTTTTCCCAAGATGTTCGGAACTAGACCTGTCCTTCAATAAGCACTTGTATGTGGTCACCTATGTAGAATTTTGCATCTTTCACTGTAAGGCTAGGTATGATAATGAAATATGTCCTATTATGTTTGGTCTTAAAGCATTACAAGCTGGTTTACTCTTAGGTCTAAGCTTCTGTGTTACTTCTGGCCTTTTCCACGGGGGGTGAATTCAACTTGTATAAAGAGCCCTGTTAGGATGGTGAAGCAATAGATCTCCAGCCTCAAAAGAAAAAAAAAAAGAAAGATAAAAAAAAAAGGTTCTTTAGAGCTTTCAGTCTTCTTTCACATTCTTGCAGTAGGGTAGTTTTAAGAGAACTGAATGGATTGGATGTTGAGTATTTTATCGTTACAAATAACCAGCTGCTTTGGCAAAACTGGCATGTGAAATATGTAGTTTTACATTCTGAAACAGATGAGATATACTTTTGAAAAAACATCTCGCTTTTCAACTATTTTGCCAAAGAGTTGGTGTTTTAGTGTGACACGAACAGAAATGAAATGAACAAAACTTCTCAGTGGTCCTGGCTTTTATGAAGCAATGATGCCATTTTCTTAGCTGTGGTGTTTCTTCCATAGAGTATTTTAGGATAAAATGTATTTTCTGTTACATGTAGGGACTTTACTAGCCTTGATACCTAAAATCTAGAAAATATCTTACATTTTTTTGTAGATTCTGAATTATTTTGGAAAAGTGAAAATAAGGACTACATTAGTAACGAAAAATGAACCTTACAAGCCACACCCTCACGATTTGGTTGGAAAAGACTGCAGAGATGGCTACTACGAAGCAGAGTTTGGGCCAGAACGGCGAGTTCTGTCGTAAGTAATGGTGTTGCTTGGGAGTTCAGTTAAGTATGCAAGTGATTTGCTAGTCTTATGTTTTAAAACTCTGGGTAGTGACTAAAAGCGCAATTAGTATTTTTAATATTTTTAATAAATTTTTTATTATAAAATTTATTTTTTTAATGTTAAAAGAGCAATTAGTAAAAGTAAACTTCAGCTGTCTTTGAAGTTTACTAATGCACCTCAGAGAGGGCAACTTCTCTTTTGAAGTATTTCCTTTGTTTTCAGTACTTCACACACTCATCTTTGGTCCTATTCTTTTCCTATCACCCTTTTTTTTTTTCCTTTGTTCATTCTCCTCATGTCTGTTTCCTTTTCCTTTCTCCCACTTGTTTGCTTTTTTTTAGTCTTGTTCAGTAACACTTTGTACTCTTGAGCATGACTCTCCTACTGTGAAAATGAGTAATAGAATGGGTAACAACACTAGAATTAATACTTCACGGTGATAAGAGGTTTAAGGAAGTTCGTGTCTTCCATGGAAATTGGACTTTCTGGAAACTGGTGGAGAAAGTTTGTACTGGCTGAGGATCATGTCCTTTAGAAGCTAATGGTTGTGACATATCTAGAAACGTGGTAGTAGCTGTCACTGTTGCTGTTTGGGTTGGGTTGGTTGTTTTTTTTTTTTTTTTTTTGAGTAAAAACTCGGATTGTGCTCAGGCCCAGCTCTGTGGAGCCAGCAGGCGGGGGATGAATCTGCTTGTGGATGCACTAAGGAAAATTCAGGCTGTGTATGAGATGTGTTTCTCAGTGCTATTCAGAGGGATATTAAGAATATCTAAAATACAGTTGTATTTGATGGCATTTCCTGTAGGTTTACCAAGTCTTATATAATGAAGGAGAAGCAGAATAAACTGCAAGAAATGCTGAGTGATTATTGCTGGAGAGGGGAATTCAGAATTGACAAGCTGTTCGTGGTTCACAGTTTGCGATGTAGTAAATTTGGAAGTAGGCTATTGCTTTGGGGTAAACATAACTGAGCTGGGAAGAAAATAAGGTAAATATTTCAATGTATAAATAGTTCTTACGCACTGCTCTCGGGCTGATGTGATTCTGTTGATGTTAGTGAAATTACTCCACATTTATGTGGGTTTAGTCAGCAGAACACTATTAAAGGAGAGAACTGACGACACAGGCTGTTTGAAGATGATGATTGCCTGATGGTGAAATAAACATTTGTAATAGTGGAAATGCTTCTTCAATGTACAACCTGGGCTCAAGTGATCATGAAGGTGCTGCAGTGTATTCAGGTGGCACGTAGCACATTGACTGTGCTGTCTTGCTGTTACAGATGCTAACCATTTTATTAGTTTATTGTTTTTAGCTCTGTTAGCAATGCTGTCCTAATTAGCAAATGGTAGAAAAGGATTAGTAAATGTAATGCCTCTTACTTTTCCCCCACTGTCATACCTCTCTAGAAAGGTAAGGCTTGTCCCTTCAGGCACTTACCTTCCATCTTGGTTGTTGTAACCTCATCCTCATCAGCTTCCCTGCAAATAGAGTTCTCCCTCGCCTTGTCTAAAAGGCAGTTTCAAGTATCTTAAACTGCTAAGGGACCTTGCACCTTCCTCTGACCGTCCATTCACCAGCTTCTCCTTTGTCATCTCAGACCAAGCTTCCTCACACAAGGTCAAAGCAAGTCTGCTGTTCTAGCCCATCTCACTTCCCCTTCTCGGCTCTGCACCTTCTGGTCCGAAGCAAAAAAGCCTGATTGCTTAACACCTTTTCTGGTTATGTATTACATTCACCGGGTGCAGGAAGACACTGATGATTGTTTTTCCTCTTGGCGTTTTGTTGCACAAGGTTAAGTGTGTAAGCACAAGTCTGTAGAGAGGCCATTACAGGAAGTAATGCCAAAAAGCATTGGGATGCTCTGCAAATATTTGCAAATTTTGATTTCATCTTCATTATGTGTGAGCATCAAATCCTGTTCTTGAATTCGTGCTGTGTCTCCATTTCATTTAAGGCACTTGTGTGTGTTTGCTATATCCATCAATTCTTCTCAATATTGTTAGGTTATAAGCCTGTAAGTTCCTTACAAAATAGTAAGTGGGCTACTTTTGCTTTATTGATAATGCAAAACTGTGAGCTCTCTTGACATCAGAGATCCTGATGGGAGGAGGCTAGAAACATTCTCTTTGAAATGTTTCCAGCATTGGTATACTCATTTTTAATTTTTTTTTAACAAATCATTGGTTGCTTTAAGATGAAAGAACAGTGTAATCCATAATTGGATCTGGATGTTTAAAGTCATTTTCCTTTTTGTGGTGCGTGACTCAGTCTTCACATTCTTCTTTTCGAGTCCATGGTGGAGAAAAGCCTCATAAAATACTAGCGTAGGAGATGTCCTCTCTTGGTAGTGGTTCTGGCTGTTTACTCTTGTTGATCATTCCAAATGGAGCGAAAAATCCAATTTTTTTTTCATTATTTTTTTTCTGCAGAAGTGGAATTATTAATCCCAGATTTTGGGCCGGTCTGAGTAATTGCTCTGCTTTTGGCTTGTTTAAAGTTCCCTGTGTAGTTCCGGTTGAACAAAGTGTTTTGTTCTGCCAGTGGTATAATGATTTTTGTACTACTGCCTAAACTTCATCAGAGCCCTCCCTGGCCAAAACATCAAGGGCAAAAGCATGAACGCCGGAGCTTCTGTGACTGCCTGTATACTCAGATTTTTACTTCCTAGTTTGCTATCTCTACATGGATGATATCATAGGGGTTTTTTTAAATGTTTTTCTCTTTTTTTTTTTTTTTTTCCCTCTTTTCCTACTTCTCCCTCTCTCTTCTCGTTATCTTGCTTGCTTCCTGTCAGCGAGCCTTGATGTGAAACCCCACAACCTTGCCGAGGTTCTTGACAGTTTCTCCTCTGATCCGGCCCTCTGTTTAGCAATCGTTAAATAGACACTTTCACTGGGACAGTGTTTATCTGAGAATTACAGGGTGCTTAAAAGCCTAGTTTCTGTCCCTGAGAGGCTTCATTCAGTGGTGGAAAGGTGCAGAACAATGTCTGTCTTGGCGTAGTAGGAAGAGCTTTTCTTCTGCACATGTACTTGCTTGATAACTTATGGTGGATGGCTGGAGAGCCTGGGACTGCCAGATAGCAATTTGGGATATAATATGGAACCAGGCCTGTTCATGGAAGTATGCTTCAAACTGAATCTGTGGAATACAGCGAGTATTTTGGGGGAAAATAAAGTAGTATGTGCTGTGATCAAGCCCTGAAAAAAGTACTACCTACAAGAGAAGATAGCAATAGGATTCCTCGTCCAGGCACAGTACAGATCTTGAACGTCGGTAGCCACAATAAGAAGCCAAAGTGCTTTAGTGAATTACGAGATGCTATATGTTTTATTTTTCTCTAGGTCACTGTATCAAGTTCCAGGTTCAAAAGGAAGCTTATGCATTCCTCTAGTAAATAAAGGTTATGGAAATGGAGTCTGATTTGGGAACCTCTAAAGAGAGCGTATTGGGCTCAGGCAGGGAAGTTTAAGTCAATTAAACTCAACATCATGCTAGGATAGTCTTGTTCAGAGCAGGGAAATGTAGGACTATTCTTGAGGGTGTTGGCAAAAATAAGGAGTATCGTTAGGTGCATTAAGGTGTTGGGGTTTTTTTTTTAGGCATAGCTAACGCAAAGAACTTGTTTAGAGTTTCAAAGGAAGGGAAATTGCTGGTACTTCTGGAGGCAGATGCCTGCTGGCACGACCCATCTTCTGAGCTTATTGTAACATCATGAAACTCAGATTATTTATTTTTTTTACTTCCTGCTTTACATCCACTCAGCTTTGATGATGTCATGGTTTTTCCATGTGGGAAAGAGTCAGCTCGCCTGGGACTCCCCCCACCTCCTGCATCGGGGTGACCTGTGCTCTTATGCAAATAAGGAAGAGCTGCAGCTCTTCAGAACTTTTCCATAACTACATGAGATTTAAAACCCTGTTTAGACTTGTTACAAAAAGCCTTTAAAATACTGTTTGAATTTTACTTTCCTTGATAAAAGCAGGAGGGCAAATCCTTAACTAATGCAGATCAGCAGGTTTATTGATAACAAAACCAATTGTCACTGTAAATTACCTGAAATTGAGTATTTAACTCTTAATCACTGTAGGTTTACTGAGGAGTAACAATTTTTAATATGGAAATATATATTCTTAATAAAGAATATAAATCCTTTAGAAATTTATTTTAGTATTTTTAATTTCTGTTTCTGCTTTTATTTTAGAAAAAAAAAACTGCATCCCTGCTTTTCAGATCTTTTACATCCTTCTCCAAATAAGCTTTTTTTTAAATTTCTTACACTGTATGTTGTCACACTAGTCAACATCAAATAATTTATTTAATATTCTACACTGAAGATTCTAATAGTTGCTGAAATCCTACCACATGTGCTTCAGTTTTCAGAATCTGGGCATTCAGTGTGTGAAGAAGAAGGACCTGAAGGAATCAATTTCTTTACGAATCTCAAAGAAGATTAACCCTTTCAACGGTGAGTAGAACTTAGCTGGTTCACTTTGCAAGGTGGTGGGGGTTTGTTGGTCCTGCCTTTGCTTTTATGGTGAAGCTTTATTTTTTCCAAAATATCTTTTTTTGAGAAACACTCTTTGCCTTCTGTGTCCTTCCTAGTCTTTCCTCACTGCCATCACATGATGAATTTCTTTGGATAGCTGCCTTTTTTTTTTTATTAATCCCTGCCAGCAAAGTGAGTTGCTGCTTGGACAGAAGCAAATTATAGAGGCAATGGCATAACAGGAGAAACCCCTCAGCCAGCCAGTTTGGGGAGCTAAGAGACTGCTTGAAACTGTCCCTTGCTTGATTTTACAGCATGGGAGCTGGTACAAGCGCTCGGGAAGTTCACAGCAGTATTGGTCTCAGTCAAGTCCAAGGCAAGTTGTGCTGCTACAGAACGGCACCTGTAAGGGCCTACCCACGGGCTGCTGTAGGTTTATGTGACAGCTGATCTGTGGGCTGCTCTCAACAAGAGTCATTCTGCTCTTCCCTCCATCCCTGGTCACACACTCCTACTACTTTCCTCACACCAGATACAGAGGCTGTGTGGCTACACGGTGAACGGACTCAGCAAGTTGTTCCAGTGGAAAACCAAGCTGGGAAAAAAAACCAAAGAAAAGTGGTAAAGTGGTTTCCCCTCAGATCGAGTTGCTGAACCAATTCATCTCACAGCCACATAATTGCGAAGCTCAATGCACAGGAGGTGTGGGGAGTACACTGCAAATTGTAGGGCCAACTGGAGTGGGACCAACACTTCCAGCATGCAGGCACAACTGGGGGAATTAAGTGAAAAGCATAAACCCTCCCAAACTATTAGTTAAGTGTTATTATGAATGCAGTTATGTGTTTGCTTAAGCGTGGTCAGAGCTTGGAGATTTTTCAAATACTAATTTTTGGGGTTTTTTTGTTTGTTTGTTTTAACACCCGCAAACGTCCTGCTAAATTCAGGTAAGCCCCTTCTAAGAGTTGAGCTGCATTTCTGGATAGTTTCAAAGTACGTACTTTTGCTTTTGTCTTGAACCTGGGACAAAAGGAAGCGTGTTGAACTTACTAGAAAATGAGAAACGTTTTAGATCACTTAATGTTTGGAATAGCCATTTGGAGTCAGGCTGATGGTCCTAATGCTCCATCTAAACAATTATCCTGGTTCTGATAATGTATGCATCTGTTTTTACATGAGTTTAGTCCATCAGCACAATTTAAACAGTGTGTTTTAGTTATGTTACTTTGACTCAGCCAGCTCTGCTTTGATATCAGACAAAAAAGGGAAAGTCTTCTGTTCAGCTCTCTTGGCTTTGTTTTACTCCATAAATAAAAAGTAAGTTGACGTTTTCTCTTGATGTCATGCAGTAAAAGGACATGATAAAATCCCTTTCTGTACGTGTATTTCACCGAAGAAACTTTAGCAACCACATGAGTAACTCTGTTCCTAGCGCTGTTGGGTGTAATAGTGAAGACATGTTTAACGAAAACCATTTGACAGTAGATTTTTAGTGATTGGCACGTAACTCCGAATTTGCCGATGGCTTTTAGGTGATTACAGCAGGCTGTACTTGGTAGCATCAGGTCAGATCCTGGGCTGCTTTCCACCAGTCCAGCAGCAGAGGAGAGCACAGCCCTGCCCTGGCAGCAGGGGAGAGCCTTGCTTGGGTGACACACAGGGCAGCACCCTACTCTCGGCAGGGGTTGTGCCGAGAAGGGGCCGCTGGCAATCCCCAGCCTGTGTAATTGCCTTTCGGCACTTGTTAACGTGTCAGCACAAAGCAGAGCTGCCTTGAGAGTGGCCTCCAGCTGCTCCAGGGCAGTCCCACGCGAAGTAGAGCCCAGAAAGGCATAGGACCAAGGTCTAATAAAACAGGATTAGTGACAGAAATATTTTTATATGTGTACTTAGTTGATCAAAACAGAGTTTAATTTAGCAGCAGTCACCGTAATGTTCGCTGCTTGCTAGAATTGAAAGTTTTATGTATGGTTTAGTTTGTTTTTTAAGGTCAGAAGAGTGTCACTACATTCTCCAAGGTTGCACAGGCTGTATTGTATCCATCCTGCATTGTGCTTTATTTATGTGTCTTCAGAAAGGCATCTGACTTTTCTGTTTAGAGACGTTTCGGAGTTAGGTGCATCCTCTAATCAGGTCGTGAGTTAGTGTTACTCATTTCTTTTATGAACATCATAAAAGAAATTTATTGGAGCTGAAAACTAGCCTTCAGGGTGTTTGAGCTGTGTGTGTGTTTGTTTTTTTTTTTTTTTTCCTCTTTTTCTTTCCCACTTTCTGGAGCAGTCAAACAGTCCCTGTCCTGAGTCTCCTTTCGAGGCAGAGGTTTGGTGTTGACCTTGTTAACAGATGCAAAATGCCTCCAGCCTGCCAGTATATGTATTACTTGTCTTGTCAGTAAGGGATGAAGTAATAGCAAGGCGTGGGTCTACAAAGTTGCATTCCAAAGTTCTTTGTGTAAAGGGGCCATCGTCTTCCAGGGAAGCGCAGGTGCCGCAGGCAACTGGGATGACAAAGGGAGAGTGAGCCCTAACACAAATTCTGTAGTGGTATCGTCCTCCCTCCACGCCTTCCAGCACATGGTGTGGATGCACACTGAATAGGGGTCATAATCAGCAACAGCAGGAAGTTGCTTGATCAAGACTTAGGTTTTTTTAAGACAATTTTCTCCAGCACTCTTACCTGTACTGTTAACGCAACTGATTGTCTACCTCCAAACTCCTGGATGATAGGAAGTTGGTGTTTGCCATATCATGCCGTGTGCCTTAGCTGGAGCTGTCTGCATCTGAGTCATTCTGCAAGCGTACCTGTAAGGCTGTTTCACTATGAATTCTCCACTATTAGCTGGCAGCGTTTATCCCTTCTTAAGCTCAGGGCAGGCTGGGCAAACTACGATGCAAGTCAGATGACTTGTGCTCAGGTTGCTCCTCTTGTGTTAGCCTTGTTGGAGAGAGTTGCTGTTTCCACACCATCTCTGGACATGTTCGCGATCTCCTATGATCACAAGGTACATCCTATGTATTTTTATCGGTTAATAAGCTAAACAATTCTAGAAATCTCTCGTCTCATCCCTGAGCACACCAGGGAAATGGCATGCAGAGGCAACCTAATGTGTAACTAGGACTCCTTGGCATGATGATGATATAAATAGCACAGCATCCAAGGAGCAGAGTTACTCCTCCAGGGGAGCTGGTCCATGTCTGCTTTCGAGGGTGTTTGTTTTCTTTCAGTAGCTGTTGAGTTGTGCCATATCCTTGTCGTCCCATGTACTGTCTGATGTACAGCCAACTCAAATTAAAAGAAGAGCCAGTCTTGAGTTAAGAGCTTTTGTGGGTGGGTGTGACTTGACACAGAGACAACAATTGAGTTAATAACAACTCAAGTTAATTATCAATGAGGAAAAGCCCTAAATGCGTTCTTTAAATTTAGGGGAAAACTGTACTTAGCAAAGTATTGCAGAGGACTAAGGTTTTCTAGCCAAAGAGATGACAGCATGAAAACCCTACGCTTGTCTTAGAGTGAGAAACATAGAGAACTGCTGAATTTCAGGTCATTCATCAAGAGGGTTTAAGTAGGCTTTCCCTGGAGTTTGGCATATGCCTAAGGTTCCTGTTCCTTTGTAATTGCTCTTGCTAATAGGCATTTAATTAATTTTTAGGCTCTCCCCTGTACCCCACAACTACTTCGGCTCCGTTTGCCTCCGCAGTCTTTCCTTTGCTGTTTCCCCTTTCCGCCCGCGAGCAGCTGACCCCGTGTTGGCTTCGCACTCGTCACAGTCTCCACGCCACCCCCTGCACGCCTCCGCGCTGCGCCTGGGCTCGTCCCCACACCAGTCGCCCTCGCTTCCTGCCCACGCGCACAGTCACCCTCTCCGCAGCTTCCCTTAGTGGCCCCTGCGCTCGTAAGACCCCTTCTCCTCTGACGCCGCTCGCCCACGTCAGCCGTGTTCACCAGGATCCCCCCCTCGCCAGCCCGCTTGCCACAGGGGAGCGCCGGCTTTATAGAGGGGCTTATTATGTGAGCAAACCAGCGAAATATTATGAACCAAAAGAAGACTCTTAGCAAGAATTCAGGAGCTGTGAATGGTTTGAAAGTGGAAAGCATCGGAGTCCCCTGTAATGAATGCCCCAGATGTTAAAGAAAACTTGAAACTTCTGTCCTTAAATTAAAACAAACTTCTGTCCTTAAATTAAACCAAAAGTGTAACACTCCCCCCTCCCCCCCCTTCCTAGGACTAAGTTCTCAAGCTGAAAAACTTGGTAAGTGAGACTTGTTAGTTTTTTTTTTAAGAGGCATAGAGCAAATCCACTTGAGGAAAGCTAAATGTCCTGATCATAACATGACTTTAGCTTTTACCTTTGGAAAGCCCTTTGTTCTTTTGTTCTTCATGCAAATGCTTCTTGCTGTTTATGCTGAGATTTTTATATTAACCTAAAGGACAGCCCTGTTTCAAGTTGTTTAAAGATGAAAAGGAAAATTACCAAGTAGAGACACAAAAAATGCTGACTTCTTTTTTTGTGCTATAAACAGAAACTGCTAAGAAATGTCTTCGAAACATGCAGCGGCTGCTGGATATATTTGCTTAAATCTGTTCCATTTTTACCTTTTTTTAGATTGGACTTAAAACAGGGAAAGAACCCAGATTCAAAGAAACATTGTCTAGACAAAACAAGGACTGAGTTTCGAAAGTTTTAATTTGTATTCCCAGTTTTTCCCTTGGCTTTTGTACGAAGCCAGGCCATTCACCTCTCTTGTCTTCTGCTTCTTTTGTAAAACAGGGATTATGCCGCTTCCGTATGCTGAAGCAGCCTGAAAGATGCATGAGGGAAATGTAACCGCAGCAGTTTGGGCATTTATTGACTGTAGGTCAACATCTGAATTTTATAGTCACTTGCACTAATCAACCCCCCGAGTTTTTGCTTTTTTAAGATTGAATGTTGCATGTTCTGTTTATTGGTGCACACAAAGGTTTCTTTTATCTGCAGAATCGATTGAAACTTACCTCTTACACCCATGCCCGGTTCATACCTTTGTATCAGGAGAAGAAACACAGCGCTGTCACGATTCTTCCCTCCCCTTATTCTCAGATTCTACCTCTCGGCAAGTGCTAGTAGGTGGCATTTATGCCTCTGGACGTGCAGCCGAACAGCCTGGCCCATCATCCAGTGCTGTGTGTCCAGTTGCTGAAGTCCACGTAGGAATGGAGCACAACATTCTGCTTTTGACAGCCAGAGACAAATAGTGCGCCAGAACTGTCTGCTCTTTCCTTTGTACCTGTATGATTGTAGTTCACTTAGAAACAGCAAATGTAGCATTGAGCTAGCTGGTGAGGTCCTTTTTAGCTGTGTAGGATTCGGCTACGGGAGACACCAGTCAAATATTCGGGCTGTTTAGTGTGTGCTGCGTTCCTTGTCTGCTGTAGCCCTTTCTACGGCGAGCTGCCGTACAGCTACACCATCACAACTGTGGCTGCAGCGGGGACGTAGGCTGGGGGAAGTAAATTGAACCTGAAATGTACCTCTCAGGTGCTGAGAGGGACCTGTGCCCCATTTCTCTGGCTGGTTGAACCTGGCACAAATCAGCCCTGGCACTGGAAGAGGCGGTCCTCCCTCTCCCTGCCTCTTGCCTCCACTGTTTCCCTTGCACCAGGGCTATAGCGTTCGTGGGAACCGACTGACTGAGGACAAGCCTTTGCCTCTTTTCTTCTGGCAAGTTAGTTTTGTGCCAGACCAGTTCCTTGATCTCTTTCACCACGTGGGAGCCAGTCCCAGTGCAAGAGTAGTGCTGGAAATGAAGGTTGGGCAGAGCCAGCAACACCTCTGGCATAGACCGAGTTAAAGTGATCAGTCAGTATCGGCGCTAAGGGGGGTATCTTTGTGCTCTAGAAGCAAAACGCTTGAGGCAAACCACCTCTGTGTCATCACCTAAATGAAACTGAGCTCCCAGCATATCCCTAAATTAAAAACCATCATCTGCGTAAGAGAAGAGGCAGAATACAGCTCATCGTGATTATTAACGATGTGCGCTCCGGAGCGGTCTCCTTGGTGAAGTGTTTTGGTTTGCAGGAGGTCATTCTCTTTATTTGAGGTCTAGCGTGGCTCATATGCCCCTGCAGAAGGGAAGGGGACAAGATGTCCCTTTGCAGGGTAAACTGGTATTTTCAGCACAGCCCTCTCTAAATGTGTCACGCCACATCATTTGCCCTGGAAGTTTCCATGCAGGTTAAGTTTAGATGCTAAAGTACCTCCGACTCCACCCACTCCAGAGGTTTCTGACATCATTAGTCTAGAAGTTGGGTGGAAGACTGGATGTGAGGAATCTATTTAATCAGGTATCACGTTATCAGTCAAAAAAAACCAAACACTTCATAATTTCTCTTCAATGTTCAGAATAAACTTTCACTTTCCCTGTAGCATCATCATCTTACGAGTAAACATCAGAGCCCTTAATCCCCCAGTAATTTAATCAGATAAATGGTATTTTATTGGCCTTTCTGGATGTCGAGGACTGTTAAAATAGTAAAAAAAATATTAGAAATTAATAAACAGAAACAAACAGGAGGCCTGATCTTATTGCCATCTTTAATTTTGTGCCTGAACTAGGAACTGCGTGTTGGTCAGTTGGACCTAGAGAGTCTCCAATTTTGCGTTACAGAAGCAAATCCAAGAAGTTCTCTCATTCAGTGGAAACCTCGTGGGGCATCTCTGGACTTGTGACATAAATCCCTGAGATGGGGACAGCCCAAACCTAATGCCTGTGTTGCGCGAGATGCTCGGGTTGGAAGGAGTTCGTGGTTTAGCTTGCGTGGGGTGTTTTTGTGCCCACACTGGGACTGTAGCAGTCTCTTCCTGTGACAGTGGATAATGGATTAAAGAATTATTTCAAAGGTGATTATTTTTTAAGTTGGGGAATCATCATTTCTTTCAGAAGACTTGTAAACGGATTTATAAAGAAAGGATTTAGTAGCTATTGTAACCCCTTTCAGGTTGAGCAGCTAATACTCCTCAGGTTTGACTGTAACTCTAGAGGCTGTTTTTTAAATCCTACAGCCAAAATCTTGGTGAGTGGGGTTAGGTTTGTTTTCCATTGCGCTGGTGGTGTGTTTGTGGATATTTTATTTCGCAGCTTGTCCCATAATTAACTTAGAATTTTAATTCTTCTTTAATATTATTGTCGTTCCTACGTGTTTTGAGTTGCTAAGTGTTATTTTTGAAAACTCTCCTTCCCCGTGTAAAAGAGCTGTACTTACAAACGTTCCTTCATATACCCCTGTTTGCAGAGATAACTATGGAAAATGAATTTCTGCCAGGTTAAGGCTATTTTTTTGTTTGAGTGGGCCATCGCAGGAGCATACCTGGGTTGTTGGTCGGGTGCCAGCTCTTTCGGGTGGATTAACATGAAGACAGTAAGGTGTGGTACCACACAGCGAGAGGCAGTCAGAAGAGGAAGTTGAACTCTTGCCAAAAACAGAGTACTACTTCCTTTTATTCATGTGTTGCGTTCGAGCCTTTTTTACCGTATCTGCATCCTACGACGTTTTTACTTCATGTGTGTAATATCACTGGTTTCAGTGGAGCTGCTTGCGTGGAGCTTGCACAAGTTGGAGCAGCTACTCTCCTTCTCTGGTCCTTTCTGCTCCCAAAATCTTTTAACAGTGTTTCTTAAGTTTAATAACTTCAGGTTTGTCAGGTTTAACCCTGTCTGTACAGAAGTCGGTGAAATAACACTGAATGACACGACCATCCTCCATACGGCCATGCTCCAGGCATTAGTCAGTGTGTTTGCCTGCCTCGTTTTTGTTTGTTTTTAATATTCTTGAGGTGTAAGCCAGCATCCGTTCAAGTTAGTGGCTACAGTCAAATTGACTTCAGAGGGAGCAGAATTAGACGTTTGTTAAAAAATAACAACATTGCATTTTGTTTGGATGATTGTCTTTTAGGTGGGAATGAAATATGTTTTGATACTGATGAAAGCTGTGCACTTCTTTATACGAAGGTGGAATCAGCCTCTCTGTATTTCTTTAAGCATGTCATCACAAGATGGAGTTGCAGCTGTCTTGTTCTCCTTTTTTGCTCTGTTATGTTCTTCTCATCTGGTTAAAAATAGCCCAAGAGGAATCAGTCTTGACTGAGCACTTCCTCTTTCAAAGTACAGATTTTTTAATTGTATTAAATCATTTGTGAGAACATGCAAATTAGGAGCAGTGTTTTTTGCTGCAATACAATGAGCTGTACGCAGCAATTCTGCTTCTTGCAGTTATTGGCACGCCACACCTTTCCTGTATCGGGTGGTTAAAGAAGTTTATTGGGAATTTGCGAAAGTTATAGGAAATGATGTAATTTGAACATTAGCATTACTAATTTTCTCCGTGTCAAGTGTATTTTTTGCATTTATAGAGTTCTCTTAAGCTTTAAGTCTGCTGCTGTTTGTTTCTGAGGAAGAGGCTGCTGCGCCTGTGGAAGACATGGCGCAGGGCTGGTGGTGCTTTGACCTGGGAGAGACGGACTTGATTGCACAACCACAAAGTCCTCACTTTTGATTCACAATCAAAAGCCGGACCCAGATTTGTGCTTGGTTTCCATCTACGGGGTGTTGACTTAGCGGTATTGAAACTCTATGCTCAATTTCATTTTTAAGAGGTTTGAAATTTGACTGCCGCTTGGGCTCTCTGGCTGGATCCATGTGGTCACTGATGGCTAGCACAACGCCCGAACGTAAGCCTTGATGCCAGACTATCCTTGGGAGCTAATTGCCTGCTGGCCGTGATGTCAGAGCGTGGATTTAGAAGGATCACCTGAGCTGCTGGGAGCAAAGTAGCGTTGCACTTCTGATTAGCCCTTCTGCAAGGCGCAATCTAGAGAAGGCGCTTTTTTTTTTTTATTCTCTCAGTTGGGCTGTATCAAGAGGCAGTTGGGCTGCGGAGTCTGCCAAACCTGAGTTAGACTGAACAGCTGTCTGTTCCAAACCTGTTTTCTAAAGAGCCTATTTTATTAAATTAGCAGGTCAGCTTGTGAAGTACCTTAAGTTACAAAACTTCGCCCTACGTATCTGGTAACACAGTCAGCCACCAACCTGCAAAGTGCACCCTGGCAGAGCTCCCCCGAGCACCATAGTTTCTGAAGTTACATGTGTAGTTGCTGCTTAGTTTTGTACTCACTGGTGTATCTGCCTTGAAACATTGCAGATTGTGGCCTTTTAAAAGGGAAGGGTGATTTGATTTCTCTTTACAGTAGAGACCAGGAGAAACAGATATTTGGAGCACAAGACAGACTAAAAGTGCCAGTGGAAAGTGTTCTGAGCTCAGTGCGTTTATTATATCACACTATCAAAAGGTGAAAGGAAGAACCCACTCAAGTGGGCATTGTGGGATCCCACTCGTGGCAGGGTGGAGGGCAACCCGGTGATAAATGTTAAAAGGTCAGAGCATTGCAATCTAATCGGTACAGTGCGACCCCCCAGACTTCTTATCGCAGGCACGTTTAATCTTTTATTCTTGCAAGAGGCCTTTGAAAGGGCAGGGGAAGGAGTGAACTTGAGAGGTTGTGATCTGTTGACTTGGCACACGCTCACTTTAGGGAGCTGCGAGGAGTATCTTAACTGTGCTGAACGGCTGCTTTGAACAATTTTGGAAAAGAGAGCCGCTTTAAATGATTTTAATTATCAATACTTAAATGAAATGAAATCAGTTTCTCATTTTGCTAGCGTTGAATGTCAACATAATAGTTAATGTCAACATAATAGTTAATGTCAGACCTTAAAGGAAAGCATCGAATTCGGAGAGGGCTGCTTTCCCCAGAATCGCCAATTAAGTCAGGAGTACGTGAAATGTTCAGTAATGATATCCCAGGTCCTGTGTCTTGAAATTAAAATAAGTGAAAGAGTGAACAAAATTGGAACGCTGAGCTTGGGTTACGCATTACTGTGTTTTACACTGGGCGGAATATGTAAGGACGCAGATCCTTTCCGGCAAGGGTTTGCTTGTTGTAATACGGAATTCTATCATCATGGCACCACTAATCGCCATTCTCAAAGGTCCTGCAGTGACACAGATATTGATGGGAGGGGGGGAGATGGTTTGTGGTGTTTCGGCTTCATTCTTGCCCCAAGAACTGCCTTCTGATTATTTTTCTGTCTCAGTTTCTAGAGGAAAATAATGATGTCATGTAGCAGAAGTCTCTCACTGTTGCTGAGAATCTTCAGCTACGTCCCAGGACTTATTTATATTGAAAGATTTCTCTGCAGCAGCAGCATTCATTTTGTAAATTTTATCATGCAGAAATGAGAGGGAAACATGTGCAGGGAATGACTTTTAAATTACAGATACATGAAACTGGTCTGGAAGGCAACGGGAGGAAACCAGACACAAGAAACAGCTGGAGAACTAGGACAGTTTAGCCTTGTTTGATGAAGGGAAGGCATTAAAGGCTTCTGTATCATTTGTTGTGTACAAGGAATTTATTCACACAGCTCCCATAAAGCTCCCAGGGACTATGAGCATGTTTTGTCTGCCTTGGCATCCGCCATCTCTTTTACCGGTGGAGATTCATCTCCAGTTTGTTAAAGCATTACTGCTGGGTTTGATGACTAATCCTCAGTCTTTCCTTCTGCTGTTCAGTGCCTGAAGAACAGCTGCACAACATTGATGAATACGATCTCAATGTCGTCCGCCTCTGCTTCCAAGCTTTCCTCCCCGATGAACACGGCAACTACACGTTAGCTCTTCCTCCTTTGATTTCCAACCCCATCTATGACAACAGTAAGTACCAACTCAGTCAAATGTGTATTTTTTTTTTTTCTTTTGTTTTTCTTTTTTGCTTGGGATGAAAAATGCCAGGCCAGTTTCTGAGGTCCGTGCCAGTGCTCTGGGTCGCTTCTGTGGCTTGGGACTGTTAGATGCATGGCCTAACACATGGCAAGTCAGCGAGTGTATACTCAAAAGATGATCCCAGGGTGAAGGGTTGGCCGACCGGAGTAAGGATGGTGCAGTACAGCCGTGGACTCACACATGGGTGCTTTTGCAGCCCTTGTTCACGTGTCACAGCAATGACTGCAAGGAAAGGCCTGCTACTGAAGTGCCGAGCGATTAAAATAAAGAGTAGCGAGACGGATGGCTGCTGTTAAGACTGACCTGTTTTCCAAGGATGTCCTCTAAAACCTGTTTGTACCTATGAGGGGTCTTGCCTTTGCCTTGTGAGGGCTCTGGAACAGGACTCGAGGGAGATTTATCCCAGTGGGAAACTGTCTTAATGCTTCTATATATCCCTTTTGTATTCTGGTTCGGTCGGTTGCTATTTTGAGTGTACAGGTAGATAACAAGGGAATGTTTGATCATGCTCTGGGAGGGTGCGGAATTACGTGAAACACCCGTTCTTGGCACTGTTTTCCACATTCCGCAAAATTGGACTTCCATATAGCTTTGGCAGGTCGCTTCAGTTGAGGATTTTAGCCCTCAACATGTGCTGGACTTCTCTCCTGGAGAAGAATAGCAGAAGAGCTTTTAGTAATTGGAAACTTTTTGGCAGTGGTTTTTATTTCTGTGTCGAAAGTATTTCTATGCTAAATATTAAGGTCATTATTTTAGCAGAAACTGCTGAATAAAATGAGGTTTGCGTTTTATCTAGTTGCTTAGAATTGTGTTGATGTGGGCGCAACCACTATGAAAATGTTGAATATGAACTCAGGTGTGTTTGATGTTTTTAAAGTCTCTTCTAGAATTATCTAGAAGTTGGAACTGTGTGCAATGTGTTATTGAGAACCCTTGTAGTGCTAAAGTAATTAGGGTTGAGATAAAATTGATGTACAAGATTTGCAGCTATGGCTCAGATGCCATTTAGAAATGTGCCAAATCATGATTACTCGTCTACGTTGATTGACGTCAGTCTTTGCTAAGCTGCTGAAATGACAGATAGCTGTGCGGTGGGGGAAGCTTGGTTTTTTTAGCGTGGGTGTATGTGGGTAGCTTCTGATACACTATAGGTATATCTAAAATCCTCCATGTAACGTAGCAGCGGTGTAAATAAAACAGTGCATGACTGCAACCACATATCATAAAAAATTATGCTGCTCTTGTCTGGAACAGCAGTTTCAGATCTGAATTTCTTTTTTAAATGTTAGCCTTTCTAAACCTGCCCTGTCATACAGAACTGGGTGAAGTCAGGTTACAACTTTAGATAAAAGATAAAACTGTAGGGTACAGTGGGCTTGGAAATCCAAGGTTGTTAGATTTCAAGTCTTTGCAGATCTGTCCAGATCAGGAGCTAAAAGGTATTCGGAGGCTTTCTGAAGATCAGCTTGCATATTTTACATCTAGTATTTTCTTCACATTCTAATACTTCGTAGCCTCCACCTGCTTTGTACAGTAGAGGTACATAAGAATAACATGAACGTAGTATGGAGGCAATCACATGAGCAGAGACTGCAGATGTCTAAAATTCAGTATTAAAGGCAGCTTCTGTTTTCAGTTGCTTATAACGTTAACTGGTTTTGAACAGAAATTTCCAAAGTTTTGTGTCTTGCCACACTGAAAATTCTTGGGAAGAGTCAGATAAAGCAGCTTACTGTTTCTGAGAAATGAGGTTAGGGAGAACATGGTGTTCTGCCCTTGTTGAAAGTGATGGGATTTTTGGTGAGAAGTTAGGTGAGGTTTTTTTAAGCATTTGTTACCAGGGATGCGCTTTTGGGGAGTGAGGAACAGGAATTGGGCAGGAATCTAGGCGACAGGAAGGTGAGGGTGTGCACTGGGGAAGAGAGATGGGAAGCAGCACTGCAGGACAGAGGCCACAGAGAACGTGTCCCTCTGAGGCTGTTGCCAAAGTTGACGTTCCTGCCCAGCACTGGGGCTGACAGCAGAGAGTGGTGCATCCACGTCTCCTGGCATTTGTCTGTCTTTCCTTCATCCTCCCCTCTAAACTCCCCTTAAAATAAAAGACAGAACAGCAAACTCCAGCCTAGGAAACCTTCCCAAAAACCTGTTAAAAGGACACCAAGTGCCATTCAAGCATACAGAAGTGAAACAAAGGTAAAATTAGGCTTCTCCTTGCAATTCTTAATTTACCCTTCCTATGAAAAACGCACAATGACACTGTCAGTCATATGATCCTGTGCTGTTTCTGGGTTTGTTTTGTTTCCCCTCCCTTCGCAGTTTCTGATTCATTCAGCGCATGAAGTGGCATGTGTCATGTAGTAAACGAGGCTGTAGCACCCACTTCTCCTAAGAATAATGATAGTAATAGCTGCAGATAGTAACTACGTAATTGGGGTCTGGCCTGAGGTTACCAGGAGCTGTTCTAAGCGTAGTCTGTGTTGTGCTTCAGCATACCTGTACAGTACCATGAAAGTTCGGGCAGGAATTGACTCAAACTGAGACTCTAAAGTAGATTTTTTTTTTTTTTTTTTTTTTTTTTTTGAGGGTGACACCATGAGCTTTGGTTTTGTATTTCATCTCTGTGCCTGGAAGAGGCAGCTCGTGGTGGTGGAGCCTCATGTTGCTGTGGTGGTAGGAGGATGGGTTTCTGGGTCACAAAGCAGCACCAGCTGGATCCTCCCCGGTGTTTTTAATACATTTGGAGTTGATGTCCTGACATAAGATGAGAGAACATCATGACACAGTGTAGTCTCGTTCGGTTGGGACTGGATGGGTGGGAGAGGGTGCAGTAAACTATGAACGTGGTCACAGACAGTAGAAAAATGGGCATCAGTTACTTTATATGTTAAATGAAGACAGTGTCTTAAAATTGGTATGTGCTCATGTACTTCAAAGTATCAACAGAGCATATAGGCACAGGGGGTGAACCTGAAATTATAGAGAGAGTTATTCCATTCAGGGTTTTTTTGGTTTGTTCTTTGTTACTTCTGAATCACTATATTGCGACATGAGTGCTCTTTTAAATAAATTGTAACAGAGCCCACAAAGCTCCGAGGGGCTGTTGGTTCTTGCAGTTGTCTCCTGTCCCTATTTACCCCGCAGGAAAGCTGCTGCTACTGAATGGGGCCAGACACCGTCCGGCAGTGCTTGTCTCCATCCCATATGAGGCCCCCACAGCCATCGGGTGGTTTGGATGCACTGTGCAAATTTAGGTGGTGGTTAATTTTTTGTGACATACAACGCTACCAGAGATTGTGCACAGGGCAGTTCCCCATCTGCAACTATCATGAGTGCTGCCCACGTACAGCCTCAGCTTGGACTTGAATTCTGAGCATTTTGGGGGTGAAATGTGCTACCCTGAGTAAAGGCATGAAAGTTAGACTCCTAGACCTGTTCTCAAACACCTGGAGGGGGGTAACAGAGGAGAGGTTTGATGGCCAAGCGTGTCTCATGCTCAGAGGGGAATTTTCTTGACTTGCTAGCCCAGCTTTTTCCAGAGAAGCATGACTGTAACGGGTGATCAGTCCCTTAAAGAACTGCTTTGAATCCTACAGTTTGAAGGGCAGCAGTGCCATTCGGGGAAGTATTTTGAGACTACTGTAGAATAGTTAGGGAGTGAGTGACACAGCTGCCCTGGTATCTTGTGTTTGGCCATGAACGGCCGAGAGCTGTAGGATCATGGAACATCAAGCTTTGCTTCTGCGTTTCCTGTATGGAGCGCCTTGTTTAGTGTGGATTTTGGGGCGTCACACTCCTCCAGCTGTTGCCTTCCCTTCGTGTGCCTTAACTCCCAGCACCTCATCTTCAATAGTGACAGTTACAGTCATTCTTTATCATCAAACATGCCTGTTTGTTTCCAGGAGCTCCCAACACAGCAGAATTAAGAATTTGTCGGGTGAACAAGAACTGTGGAAGTGTAAAAGGAGGAGATGAAATATTTCTACTTTGTGACAAAGTTCAGAAAGGTAATCTTGGCTAGTTTTGTTTTTTTTTTTTTTTTTTCCCCTCCTCTTTTCCCCAAAAGGCTGACGCTACCACTTTCTAGCTGCGGAACTTAAAGCCTTCATCACACTCCTGTGTAAGTGGGCTGGTTTTATAGCTGGATGGAGTAGCTTTCAGGTTCAAGGGCTCTGAGCACCTCTGAAAGATACTCAGTGCCTTTAAAGTTGAGCCATTTACTTTGCATCTGAATCCTGAGTCAGAGTCCTTTCTCTGTTCCCCTTTCCCCTTTCTTCTGCTGCAAATTTTCAGTTTTCTTCTTCAGCTTAACAAGCATCTTGTGTTTCTAATGCACTAGATGATATAGAAGTCAGATTTGTCTTGGACAACTGGGAGGCCAAAGGTTCCTTCTCACAAGCTGACGTTCACCGCCAAGTTGCAATTGTGTTCAGAACGCCCCCGTTTCTCAAAGACATCACCGAGCCCGTCACGGTGAAGATGCAGCTGCGAAGACCTTCAGACCAGGAAGTCAGCGAACCTATGGATTTCAGATACCTACCAGATGAAAAGGGTATGGTTCCCATTAGTTGAGTTTCTTAACAGCCATTATAAGTGCAGAACTTGTGTTGATAATAAACAGTAGTTTAATTATTAAAAATTCTACAACACTGCTGCTACAAAGTAGATTTTTGGTTTTTGAAAGTAATAATAGTCAGTTTGCTCCCTCTTTCAATGAAAATATCGGGAAGCACTGTTAATAACGTTGTCTTGGTTAGTGCTGTCACGTCTGAGATTTTTTTACTACAATTAGGGCCCATCTAATTTAAGTTTTAGAAGCTTCCTTTACTAATTATATCAATGAGAAACTTTTAACACTTTTTCCTTCTATTCCTTTCTCCGTAGATCCATACGGCAACAAAGCAAAAAGGCAAAGATCAACATTGGCTTGGCAAAAGCTCATACAGGACTGTGGTAAGGAAAATATTTGTCTTTTTCTTGTTTGAGTGAACTTACCTTTAGATGGAGTTATTCTCTATAAAAGCAAACATTCAGTGTATACTCACGCTTTCTTCTGTCGCAGGATCAAATGCGACAGAGAGGCCCAAAGTAGCTCCGTTCACCGCTGTCGCTCCTGAGGGGAAGCTGATTAAGAAAGGTAGGTTTTTGCATGCGTGTCCCAGTCCGACAGCGGTTTGAAACAAATAGGGCTGCAGCTTTTTCAGCAGGGCGCTGGCGTTCCCAAGGCAGCAGTGGTGCCGGTCTCTTACTTTGCCTCCTCCTCTTCCTCCTCCAGATTCTTCTCAAAGCCTCAGCCGTGCTGCAACTTCTCCTTTGCACAGGAGAGGGCTACACCTTCTTCATCTCTAAGCATTGCTGGCTTTCAGCCTTAATTTAGATAACTACTGCTTTTCTCTGCAGTCAGAGACTCAGCCCTTCAAACGTACTCTCAGTTCCCGGCCTTCCCTCCTCTTTGCTTGAAATGCTAATATTCTCTTGAGGGTTTCTTCCTGTAAGGTACTGGTACTTTCGACTATACAAACTAAACCCATCAGTTCTTTACTTAAATGCAGCTGTCACCTTCAGCATTCGCCGTAGAGGGGTGAGGTGGATAGCTGTCTTGTTGCTGTCCAGAAATCCAGGGTCCACCTTGCAGAGCAGTTCAGCGAGTACAAAAGGGCAAATGCCTATATAGTCTTACTAAGATAGCACTGGTTTTCCTTTGCTTTTTACCATGTGTAGTTCTAAAAGATATTAAAAACGGCGTTAAAATGCAGTCGCATCTCTTCTTTCCGTAGAACCAAACATGTTTTCATCCACACTGATGCTGCCGGGGCTCGGAACCCTGCCCAACACTAGTCAGATTTACCCTGTCTGCAACCAGATTCCCCACGCGCCTGCGCAGGTGGGGCCAGGGAAGCAAGACACGCTCTCCTCGTGCTGGCAGCAGCTGTACAGCACCTCCTCTTCAGCCGGCGGCCTGCTTAACGCGCACCCGCAGAACAGCTTTGCGGCAGATGTGCCTCAGCCCGCGGCTCAGGGCAGCGGCGCTCTCCCGCCTTTCCACGACAACCCTCTGAACTGGCCCGACGGGAAGGATTTAGGCTTCTACCGGAATTACGGCAGCACCAACGGGATGGGAGCAGTGGCGGTGTCGAGTGCAGACGTGCAGAGTGTGTCTAGTAACAGCATTGCGCCCCAGGCTCATCCCATCAGCGTCTCCACGGCCAGCATCGTCAACATGGAGACCGATGACATGAACTGCACGAGTATCAACTTCGAAAAGTATAACCCCCTGTTAAATGCAAGCAATCACAGGCAGCAGCTCCACCAGGTGCCTCCAGCTTGCCCGCCTGTAGCAGCCCCGGGCAGCGCGCCTTTTAATTCGCAGTCTAACTTAGCCGATCCAGCACTTCACGGTTTTATAGACCAAGAAGTCTTAAGCGAATCAAGACTATCCACCAACCCCATCCCAAACCATCAGAATAGCATTGCAGATAACCAGTACTACGACCCTGACGGTGTCCACAGTGACGAGCTCTATCAGTCCTTCCAGTTTGATAGCATATTACAGAGCTATAACCATTGAGGCGGGAGTGTCGAGCTGGAAGCGGGTGCGTAGTGCTTTTCCGATGGCTCGCTGTGTGAAGAGGAGTGACTTAACCCTTCTGCAGTCCCTGCTTTCTCTTTCACAATGTACTATGCAAGTTTCCTGATATAACTTAAGGTTATATATTACAGCCCAAAGACTCGTGCCCGTAAAGAAGAGAGGTGGGAGTAGCGTTTGGGGTTCCGTACCTTAAGAATACCTTGTATACATGTTTTTACGCTGTTGGGAAAAGTAACTGTTAACACTTAAATCTTCCTTACCTTTGGGGACTGTAAAAACTGGCATCTTCAGAAGGGTTAGAATTTCACATACTTCACAGGGTTAAAATTGTTTGAAAAATAACCATTTTTGCTATGGAAATGAAATTTAAATTTTGATGGGACAGAAATTAGGGGAAAAAACCTGCATATGGGCACTTAGTTCAGACTCACCTAACAATGTTAAAGTTTTACTCAACTTACTTGAAAGGTTTAGGATTCTTACCCTCTTTCATCTAAAATACTCTTCTCCTAAAACAAGATCGTGCATTGAGTTTTCACATTTTCACCACACTCCATTTGCTTTGAAGGCAAATTTACTCTAAAAATTTTTTTAATGACTATGTCATTGTTAGATATATTTTAAAAGACCGGAAGGTTTGAGTATTTTAATAGTCCATCTCTGTTGTAAATGAGTCACTGCACAAAAGCATGAACAGAAAGTAAGGACTTCTCTGCACTTCATCCAAAGTGCATTATTTTAAATGACAAACCCCTGTTGCTTTAGGACTGGAGCACGCTGTTATTTCTCTGGAAGTTTTTTTTTTGTGTGCGTGTGTGTAGCTGTGATGTATATGTTATTTTGAACTGCGGAAATATGTCGAGCCGAGGCATCTACCTATTCTTTCCTCAGGTATCCCAGCAGTTTCCTGCTATGCAAGTGACTGCTTAAAAGAAGGCTCAGACCCTGCCTCCCCCCTTCCCCTCCCCTCCCCCCCCCCCAAGAAAGCTTTGGGGCCAACCCAGAGGCAGTCTTAGTGCAGCCTCACCTAGATGCACACTGTTAACAACTTCTGGCCATTTCAGTCAGTACTAATTAAAAACACTCCTCTCTACTCTGTATCAGAAGACAGGACTTCCTCCCTTCCCCTTGATTCCCAGTCTTCGTTCTTAGCCTGAGTTGCGAGATGTTCAGTGACAACTCGCGTGGATTTAACTGGCTAGGTAAGACACTCTACTCTGCATTATAGGGCTTTGCTATTTTATTATTATTATTTTTTAAGAAGCAATACAGCAAGAAATATGTAAGTATTTCTTAAGTTATACAGCTGTTTTGTATGGCAGATAAGGCTTAAGAATGTAATTGTTACTGTTCAGCAACATAAAACTGCACCATGGAAAGAAGCAATAAAAAAGCACACTCTGATATATAAAAAACAAAAACCGCAACGCCAAATCAAAAAAGCCACTTGAGGCATGTAGTTGCACACAAGGCAGAAAGGAACTCCAAAAAACCTTCGTGGTTTATTGGAAAGCAATGACTTGACTCCTTAACTGCAGTAATTCATTGCATTCAAAGCAATAAGGTGCTGCTGCTGTAATGCATTACACCGATTACACGGGTTTGACGGAATACGCTCCTTAGATAATGTGTAGAATGTACGAAGTTTGGAAAACTGCGTCCCCTGACGCCAGGTACACCACTCAATGAATTGACTCTCCACAGTTTAAAGCACAGTTTTTCCTCACTTCTGCATAGCTCGTCTGCAGTCTTAAGTAATAGAAAGACCAAAGGAACACAAAGCTTGAAATGTGGTGTTTATTCAGTTCTTTTTTTGAAGTTCTCAATTTTAAGTATATTAAATGTAAACATTTTACTCACTTCATAGAGAGCTCTTTATAGTACAATTTGTTTTTACTGTATAATATTTTCAACATTCTGTTTTCCTTTGTAAACGAGTTGGTTTGGTAATTAAAAAACTGGTTATACTAAGTACTCAAGCTTCTGCAGCCTTTTCGGAATCATGACATCCCTCACGGCAGGAAAGCCAGAGAAGTGGGAGAAGGTGGGTTATGGGTTGCTTATCCAGGGGCTTTTTTGGGTATTTTCTGCTCACGGTTACCACTGGTCAGTACACAACCCAAAGCGATGTGTGCAGTAAGGATTCATCTGCACTCAGCCATTTTTTGTGGCAGAGCAATTGACTTTTTAGTCGGAGGGGACAGATGTTTTCATGCTCAGCCAGAGCTGTGCTACTGGTACAGCTTTCTCCAGGTTCGGCTAAGCTGATGCAAGAAAAAAAATGTAGGGGGGGCATTACAGGTGACCAGTTGTTTGGAGAAATACAAGGGCTTTATTTTGAGTCCTTCCAGTGCAAAGAAGAATGGGGCTAAGGAATGCTGGACCCCATTTTTTTTTTTTTAGTATTTTTCACACAACGTGCTAGAAAATATCTACCTCTTTCACACATGCCTCATGAACAGGATTAAATCTTATTCTCACAAAACATCCTATTTGAGTGCTCGCAAGTAGGTATTTTAAAAATAAGATGAAGGCCAAAGTACAACATTAATCATTATTGCAGCAATAATATTACAGATTATGATAGTTCAAAGTGTTTACCTTGTATTAGAAACTGCAGCCTTTAAACAAAGTTCAAAAAAACAGATCACATCTCTCATTTTTATATTTTCATGTGGTTACTGAACAATATCTAAAGGTGTAGAGATATTTGCATCATCAGCTTTTTTCCCCCTCATTTGGATACTTCACATTTCTTATAAAAATAAGCAATTGGGGAATTCTTGGCGGACCTCTCTGTGTTGCATGGAGAAGAGACTAGACTCGGCGCATTTAGTGTAATCTTTATAGCCTTGTTCATCTGCACTTGGATTTTGAACATGTTCTCCACTGTCCCCACGATAACGAACAGCACAGTGCGGAAGAGCTGCAGCTGGGAGCGCTGCGAGTGTCCCTGCGTTATGGCAGAGCCCTTTCTGCTTCTGCCTTGTTAGCTTTATTTCCCCCTTGGAACAGCTCTTCTCATGTCAGTTGTGTCCATAGTGCAGTCATGTTTACATTCCGCCCCCCGTAGTTTATGGAATTTATAAATCATATTTTAGCTCACTTTGAGTTTCAAGAATTCACATAGATGCGAGACTGAAATTCTCTTTTGTTTGTTTTCTGAATTCAGTTTAAGTTTTCCATCATTCATGACGCTTCCTTTCTGGGTACAGATTACTATCTGAGACGACTACTCCTGGAATCTGTTGCTCATAACAGCTTTAAGATTAAAAACAAAAAAATATTGCTGTCTGAATCATGTTCCTATTATTTTTGTGTTAGAAAAACAGGAGCTTCTGGACTACTGCCACACTTACGTTACAGTGGACTAGGAAAACAAATGATGAGAGACAAGTTTTGACAGCCCATCACAGGCAGAGCATATAATATTTATACTAATTTTTCAAGATCAGTTTTTAGGAGCTCCTTGAAAATGTATTTACCGATGCCTTTTCGAGCCTTCAACTAGAGTTACCATGCAACTGTTCTATTATATCAGGTCCTGGCACCGCTGGCCCCAACCGTGGTTTTTCTTGGCAAATATTACCCTCTTTATTTCTGAATGTTAATTAACAAAGAGCCCTTAAATTCCAAACCTTCGTTTCTTGTTGATAACTTTCTGCCGTACTTCAGGTAAGCAGAAGCATCTTCCTGATGGATTAACATGATATAGCATAAAAGTGCCTTTTCCTCAAGACGTAAGTGGTGGGACCTGGCTAATAAACATGAAACTAATCCTGCAGCCCAACCCCTGCTTTGTGTGAAACTTTTAAAATAACACAAGCAAAGGAAAAAACCCTCAGGTTTTCCCTATTCCAGGCAAGTTCCGAGACAATATTCAATGCTTCCAGGCATCCATCCAGGGTTGGATACTAGAAAAAAAAATGTATTATGCTACAAACCAAAGCTTTTTATCTGACTTGTTCTTCCAATACCAGCATTCTTCAGTACATCTTATATTTACCTGTACTTTGGGGTTCTCAGTATTCCTATTTTTCTTTAGATTTCCATTGTGCACCACTGCCAGGAGTTCCCAGTCTTTTTATATATGGTGACTCAACTGGGGAAATCCTATCCCTGAAGAGGACTGTAGCGAGGCCAGAGAGCTGTTGAGGCCTCAAGTACCTCAACTGTTGTTTCCAGGAAGCATCACTGATGTTTTTAAATGAGAAAAAGTTGGGTTTAAGTGCAAAGTTTTCCTCTGAAAACTGTTTTTTCCCTTTGAAAAGTACTTTGTCTGGGAGACAAATTGGCCCATCTCTAAAACTGGCACTGACCAAAAAGCAGTCAGCAGAGAGCAGAGTGCTGCCTCATTCCAGACACTGTCCTACTGGTTTCAGAGTCTCCCTGTCTTTTGGGATTTCCTGCGCGAACGGTGCTCAGAAAAAGTTAGGGCTGGGTTTCAGGTCACTCGGTGCTACCTGCATCCAGACAAGAAAGCTGCAGCATCCAATATAAAAAGAATTAAAAAAATCTGGCTTGAGGGAGGTTTTCAATTAAAACATTTTAATGTTTTAATTTAAACTACTACAGAATGCGTATTTGATGTACTTGCTCAGTACACCATTTGCACGTTACATCATTTATGTTTATCTTAATTTTAAAAAGACTTGTTATCAATATGCCACCTTACCAAATTTTTTTTTATGCACAGAAGAAATTGAAATAAGGCTAGAGATTGAATGAATGGTACCAGTTCCAGAGCGTTTACAGTTGATTCAAAGTAACAGTATCCTTTGGCGGATCAACATGATCCAAATGTTCAACAGACGTACTTTGCAACCAAGCTGTAATACGCTGTACAGGGTTCACTAACCAGCTGCTGACAGAGGAGTTGCTTCTTCCTCGTCCCACCTTGAAAAGTTAATTATCCAGGGTCGGAGGCCAGTCAACGTCAACAGACTAGAAAAGCAGGGGGGAAAAAAGGCAAATCAGCAGACTTGGTATTTTACATATGTAAAGAGACTTGCTGTCAGAACTCTCTGCTCGTCAGCTATAGGCTAATAGTGGAAAGGAAAGGAGTAAATAAAGGGCACTAAGATAAGAGACAGGGACAAGGCAAGCGGGAGACTGTGGCATGAAACAGCCCCTCTCTCTGGTGGCTCCATGTGTGTCTGGAGAGAGCTCTCTGGGAGCTGCGTTTTTCTTCATAAAGCAGAATCACAACTCCTTGTGCTCCCGCTTCCCAGCACCATTCGATGTTGGGCTGCGTTTACAGAGTGTCCAGAACTGTTAATTAGATACGTGAACCATCTCCATCTTCGGCCCATGCTACAGATGGACTGTTATGATGTGAAAACAAGTAACCTATTGATTGATGCCACAGAAATACTCGGGTATTGGGCAGTGCAGGCAAGGTTCAAGAAGAAAACCGTCACCTGTCTCCAGATCTGCCTCCTGAGTAAGGAAAACTTGACTAAAAGAATAACCTGTCAAGAATTATGCACAAGAATTATCTAGGCAACATCATTAACAGTCATCCTGACTGTTAGTTAAAGGGGACAGAACGTGCCTGACGCTTCATTAGAAGCAAATGTTGTAATTACTACCACTTGGATTATATCTTTCTTCCTTGGCCTCCCTGAGGCCACATCTCCAATTCCCTTTGGGCATAAACTTGTTGCTCACCCTCTTCCAAAGACAGAACACCCTACGCTACCATAGCATCACCATTTGCGATCACAACGCGGGGATCGCCACACAGCACGTTAAACACCTTGGCTTCAAGACTGCCTACATTAATCATACCTACTCCTTGCCTAACCTACAACTTCATCAAAGGACTAGGCTCTGAGGCTGAGTTAAATGCATTATTAGCAAGATGACTAATTATTTTCGTGTCTCTAGACATCTTTCACAGTTATGCCCGATAACTGTAGTGACACCTATCTGTATGAGAGTGATGCTTATCACCCCAAGCCAGGTGTTCCTGTTTTCAGAGGCAACTGAAGTGCCCTCTGCAAGCTCTCTTCCTGTATTATCCTACAAAAGATATGCAAAAACTTGTAAGTCTATTCTGCAAAATGTAACGCAGGGGCAGTTTTCCAGAAATACGTGAGAACAAGCGTGCTGATCACTGACTACTTGAAACGAAACCCCATGTTTCAAATAAACTTTGCCAAACCACTATGTTAAATATTAAATTCATATCTCTACATGCATTCTTTTAATCAAAACAACTTTTGGGTTTTTTTTTCATTTGACTCCAGCACGTGAGCAGATGTAATTTCTTGCTGTGTTTGAACCAGCACTGAAAGAGGAAGTCAAATCTCTCTTATTTTTCAGCTGACCCTGTTTTGAAAAGAAACGATGTGGTACATATAACATCGCTAAGCTCTCTTCCAGCGGGTGCTAATAATAAGGCGTCATCAATTCACGGTACATCCTCCCATCCCTCCCCGACACGAATTCAGCAGAGGAAGCAAGCCTGTCACATGTGGCAGCGTGCTACAAACCACAATCTTTGCATTAACATCAATTTTTCTATTAACTGTGGTCAGGAATGTTGATTTGGTTAGAGCAATTCCACTGAAACCATCTCACAAATGCAACTACGTTACTAATTTCCAGGGAAGATAAACAGCAAACAACTTACTTCTACATCCAACTCCAGAATGTCGGCAGTTCTGTTCAGTAGGGAGCCAATACTGGGCTTTGTTCTTCCAAAGTCTCCGTGCACAAATTCTTTAATGTAGCTGGAAATACTGGCTAAGGAAAGTTGTATTTTACCGCAAAGAAATCAAAAGGAAAAAAAAAAAAAGAGGATGGTGAAACACACGCAAAGCAAAAAATGGTGTCTTTTTCTAAGCCAACTTACAGTGAATGTCCCGTTAGGATCAGCCTTACGGTCCTGTTAAGCCCACACCCATCTTTAAAAGACTTCCTAATTTTTGGCTTCTGACTCTAATGCCAAAAACTGCACTATTGACCTGTATTTTCTGTTTTATTCCAAAGTGAGTGGTGACTTTATGACAAAACCGTTAACTTGTAAGTAGCAGCAATCTACAGTCTGCGCTGTAGTGCATTAAATATTGTGGAAAAGCTTATTTTCTACAGTGAAAAGTTTTCAGTTAAATTAGAAAAAGCTTAAGTGTATCTTTAACCAATACACTTCTACAGCTAAGCACGTACTTTAAAACTATCAGAGTGGTCATCACAAAAATACACACGCTTGGGTAGCATTTTGGAATGAAAGCCTGAATGCGAAATTCTGACATAAAAGCAAACGTTATGCAGCAACGTATGACTGCTGAAGAGCAGGGATTTAGAAACACCGCAGTGATAAAAGCAGGAAACTTCCCATTACCCAAAGTAATCAGCAAGCTGTTTCATAAATGCCTTGTGTAACGGCATCTAAGGATACGTTCCCGCTTGAGTCTTCAGATGCAGGCGAAAATGATGCTCGTCTATGTACTCAGATTTCATGGTGTGAATGATCCGACATCTTACAGCTAAAGGCCTTCTGTGAAGAACCCGGAGAGGTGTCTTCTGGTCCAGTTTTAATTCCTGTTACAAGAGGTAACAAAATAAACGAGGAAGGAAACGTGCAACATATTGCACAGATTGTAAGAGTCATATACGTTGTTAACCAATCGCATCTTTTTTATATTGTATTACGGTAGTTGAGTAATCTTCTTGAGGCGAGACAAATTTTTTCCATGTTTATCAAAGGAAAAGAGCACAGCCATCTCAAAGGCTAAATGAGAAGGCCTCATATGAACACAAACTAATGGAATCACAAATACAGAGGAATAACCTTGAAATCTCCACAGTCCTTTGCTGGAATGACTCCAGGACTTAGAAGCTCAGTGAGAGCCTCAGGGCAATCAAAAAAAAAAATAAAAAAAAAAAATCCCACCCACAAAATGCTTTGTCTAAGCTACAGCCAACCCCCTGGAAATAAAAGTGAGGAAAAAAAAAAACCCGAAATGAGATTAGATCTCGTAACAGTCTTCTAAAAAGTTCATTCCCCGCCCCCTTTCCTAAATGAGATACAGCAGTTTGAAAGGCAACTTTTCAGGAAATAAGTGGGCCTGCTAAAAAAAAGCGTCACAACAGTTGTCTCCCCAGACTGTAATGGCTTAAGCCCTCGCTTTGAGAATAATTTCACGGCCAAGACCCATGGGAAATGGTGCAACACAACAAAAACTGAACACGCTTCTCCATCGGCACTATCTCCCTGACCAACATCTGGAGAAAGTTCTCTTCAACGCAGCGTGCTCATTACACCGAGCGCTTTGTAAGGCCTCTTTGCATTATTTGTCACAGACATTTCAAACTCTTAATTGCTGCAGCTGCGGAAGAATGTCTTCAGAGCTTGCAGAACAAAAGACCTTCTCTGCTCCTTTCACTTACGCAAAACACTATCTAAGATAAAGAAAGAGGTGCGGGTGCCAGATTTCCTCCTCTCCCATTCACTACTTATTATTATTTGGTCTATCGGAAGGTCAACATTATTCAAGAATTTGTTGCCTTGGCTAACAACGCTAGGATGACAATGGTGAAGTAAGGAAGGCTGAGAAGGAGGAAGGGAGATATGAAAGTCCCTACAGCAAGAGAAACCCCCCTGAAGAAAAAAAACAAACCCAGAGAAAGAGATATGGCGGCTGCATGTATATAAACTCTCCCCTAGGGCACCAGGACAGGTACTATATAAATTAGCAAAAAGAGCTACAGATACCTTGATATCATCTAGAAATGCAATATCTTCTTTCTGTATCGCTTTGTCTGTCCATATTAAGGCACTATAGGTCTTTGTCTTTTCCTCTTCACCTTCTTTCATACGACCAATTGCCTCTCTAAACAAAAGACATTAATTACTCGCATAACATAAGCATAATTATATAACGCTGTGAGCAAGAATGCTTGCAAAACTCCCAAAGCATCGCTTTGAAATCCCTTGCCGGCGATGATAAATACTGACCTGGTGACGAGCTGTAAATCTCGAACCTGTATTTTGTCTGAAGAGTTATTAATTGTCTGTGATATTTAAAAAAGAATCAGTTAGCAAAACCGCGCAGTTAGAGAAGAAACACATGCTTTATGAGTTCCATGAGGTGCAAATGATTTACCTGCTGAAGTCCCTTCATTTCCTCAGCAGTAAAATGTATTCTACGAGGATTCACAAGCTCGATTGCAAAGGGCCTTCCTGGCAACATGCACAGTCATAAAACACAAAAACATGTTGTTCTAAATTAACGTTTGAATTTATGCAGTAAGGTTGGAAGGTGCGAAGATCGTCTGCTGTTATGCAAACAGGGATAGGACTTGCGGGTTTAGGGATGTAGCATCAGATGGAAGGAAAGAAACAAGGGACTTTTTTGGCTACTAAACCCCAGTATCAGCAATAAGTGCAAATTACGACTTCCCAGAAGACATCTTGTACAAGTCTGTGCTAATTAAAAAATAAAATAAGAAAAAAAGTTAATTAGCTTATTTTCTGTCACCTACAGCAATGCCCAGGTGCAAGATGATGTTAAATCCCGCTCCCTCGGCTAAACATCTGTTGCAATAGCTGCACTTTCCGCGCTCAGGGCCAGGGATGATCCCCAGTATAAGCAATGCCAAGAGCTACACTACAAATCAGACAGCAACTGGAACACATCATTGTGAATTTTTACCTTTTCTTTCCCCTCCTCCTTTGGCTATAGTAACTTCAGCGTATCGGAAAGCAACTGACCTTTATAAAGGACTCAAGTTCAAAGAGAAAATCAGGCTTCCCCACTCCCCAGTGACAGTGAGGCGAAGTAGAAGGACCCAACGGAAAACAAGATAGGAATCAGTCTGACATAAATGGCTTAAAAATAGGAAGCGAATCAAATAAATACTCCTAACAAGCTATGCATTTCCATGCATCTGTGCAGCCAAGGACACTGAAAAAAGGCTCCTCTTTCAGTTTGGTTTATGAAACTGTTCAGTCTTTCGGAATAAATACATAAATATCACCAAAACGTTTCCGAGAGAAAATTCCAAAGCATGCCTAGTCACACACTTATGCACTTTGCATTCAGCAAGGTCTACCAGGGTAGCTTCGGTTAACCATTTTGTTTGTTTCTGTGTTTCACAAGGGATGTTCCAAGCCTTACCATTGCCTAGTGTTCTTACATCCACATCTTCTCTTCCGGAGGAAGAAAAGTTAAAGCCTGTAACAGATTTGAACAAGGGAGGTCAGATTTTATTTTACATTTTTAATACTCTCTAAGTGAAATATTTTCTTTCTAAACTTGTTTGCGAATATACTTCAAAGAGCTACCTTTACAAAACGAAGCCTGCACTGTATTTGAAAAAATCTGGGATCGTTACTGTTTATTGGATCACGTTCACAAGTTTCTTGAAGAGCACTCCTAGTTCCTTGGCCTGAATGGGACTGCCACAACCCTGAAAATGTCCAAAAAAAAGCAGTACCATCTTAAAGGAATTCCACTTACTAATTTTGTTCATTTCTCACCCAGCCAATTCAAGTCTATGAATCAAATCAAACTGAGCCATCTTCCTCCAAAACGCGACTTTTTATCCTAAATAAACCCAATGGTTTCCAAAGATTTCAGAGAAATTTCTGCTAGTCGCACATGCCTGGACAAAAGAGAAAGACAATTCAAGTCCAAACTGAAAAGTAACCTCTGTGTGTTTGGTTTTTTTCATCTTTCAAGCTACAAAAAATGTACCGTTGGATATCTAGTTTCCTTCATCATACCCCTTCCACCTTTAAGCTTTGCCTGAAGGAGGAAGGGGGGACCAAACCCTGCACTAGAGGCAACTTTGCAGCTCTATTCTAAAGGGTCTCTGAAAAACTGATGGTTTCAAAATTTTTGTCTCCATAGGGAACATACACAGCATAAAGACTTCCTCAGTTTTTATTCTCTCTCATTTCTCTGGTCATATTATGACAACTACAGAACCATCTTCCATGGTCGTGAAGGTGTATTTTGGTCATACGATCAGATTTTTCTCAGTTGGGAATGCTCCAGAGACCTTCATCACCTTCACAGCCCTTTGCTGGACTCACTCTGGTACGTCCACATCTTTCCTCTACTGGGGAGTCCAGAACTGAACCCAGTGCTCCAGATGCACCTCCCCAGTGCTGACTAAAGGGGAAGGATCACCTCCCTTGACCTACTAGCAATGGTCTCTCTATTTGTTTATGTCTCAACTCAACATTGCTGCACATGCACTTCTGGTGGCCACCAGTAGTACTTCTGCAAGCTGAAATAAGGCCTTACATAGTACCTGGCCTACAGACACGGTCTGAGGATTTTCCTAGCGTTCAGGCTAACAGATCCACTGGGAGGCAGGAGGACAGGAGGGGAAAGTAGCTGTTTTTTTCCAAATTAATATTTAATGTGATTTTTCCTTGGGCCTTCTATGTCTCTAATTCCAAATCTAGTAGATGATAAATGGTGGGCAATGATTATTTCATCTGGATAATCCCTGGATAAACGTTTAGCATGTGGAACTCTATGGACTGAAGAAAATAAATTAGTCGAGGCATGAAACATGAAGGGGTCGAAGGCTAGGCAGATATTATGGAACACTGATGGCAAAAACCTTCTTGTTACGAGACATTTTATGAATTACTAACCGTTAAGAAGTATGGCTAGGCAAAAATACTACCGCATAAAATCGTGATATTTGCATCATCAGATCAAGTGAGGAGATATTTTAGAAGGATAAAAGACACTGCAGAAAACAAAGCAGTCATCTGATTACTCACAGATCACAGCTAAAAACAGTTTACAAGCTTGGACTTGGAAGGATAAGAGAGGGACAAAGAAAGAGTTTTTTCACTTACACTCTTGTATTAAGTAAGTAGCTAGTAAGAAAAAATATTCTAGTAATGATGAGAAATATGTATGGTAAAAGATCTCCTAGATACTTACTATCCGCTTTAAATTTTGCCATTAGATGCTCTGAAATCAGTTCTTCCACTGAAGATTCCAGCTTCCGCTCCCCATCAATAATCCAGGGAGTCTGAGGTAAATTCCTTGAATATTTGTTGTATCTTCCTGTAAAAAACAACTATGTTACCTGTAATCATTCTAAAGCAATGGACAAAAGCGCCAGTATCGCACAGCACAACACATTTAACTTTCATTGGAGCACTGTGAAAATAAATTTACAGGCTTAAACTTGATTTATGGCAAGAGCATTACAGTAACAGTATGAAACACATACTGCTGCACCTACGAGAGTTTCGGTATCCGAGATAGCCAGCTTAAAGGTAGAGTTGCAAGGGCCTATTGCTGCAGTCGTACCTTCAGGTATAACCACAGAAACAAAACTGCATGTGGCCTGACTCAACTGGAAATGAAAACCCAGAGGTTCAAGCGCCTAGTCTGAGTCAACTTAATTCTGAATGGAAAAATTATTTGTTTGGATCGGACCATGGTCTTTAACCAGCCTCCCATATACCCAACTAGTGCTATACATATGCCTGTCCACCGATGTACGCATGACCCAAGTGAAGAAGTTCCCACACCCCCCTGTATCAAGTAGTTCAGGTTTCAATCCAAGTTCTGCCATTGTCTGAAAGTTTATCAAAAGAAACCCAAACTAAAATGCTTCGGCTCATTGCAAGAAAAACCATGTGAGCAAAATGTGTCAAAAGTAAACCAGTACAAATTTCAAGAACCTTGAAAAGTTGCCAGGTAAAGAGATTGCCATCCTCTGACTGATTCCAGTCATAGTCCCGTGTTATGTCACACTAGCATGCCGTCGTCTCCTGTGACACAACTGCTATAACCAAAGAACAAGTCTGACATGGATGATCAAGATGAGCTTTCTTATTGACAGGTTTTATAAGAAGTGAAAATATGCACAAAACAAGGAACTCATTCATAAAGAACAATGAGTAATCCCCCTGCACAAACAAGTTTCAATCTGAAACCTTGCATATAGAATATAAAAAAGGAGTTCAAAGTAGCTATGCATATTATACTGTGGATCTGTCATCTCAATTTTTCTGGTTTTCAGTATCATATTTTCCTATTTCTAACAGTGTTTCCTTCTTGCGTTTTGATCTGCAGAAAAACCCACACAAACAAATGGGGAAACTGACTAACGCTGTTTCACTGGGGCAAATAATGAAAGCACTATGATTATCAGCTTCACACTGCTAAATTCTCTTTCCATAAAACAGAAAAAGGAAAATAATACTTTTTTTTTTTCTCAACTCCCCGTTCTAATAATTTTAGCTTTTGATCTGAACAAGAGTGGGTTAAACAAACACAGAAGGGGTTTCTCAGTTTGACATCTTCTCCTGAACCTTTAAAAGTTGGGGGGGAAACGTTCAGTGAACACCGAAGAGATGGTCAGGAGGGCAATACCAACTCTGAAACAGTGCTTACAAATTAAGATCTTGTCTCATTTAAACTGCTGTAATAACAAAATAACTGCGCTGTACTCAATAAATTCTTCTCTTCTGGATTTAATTATTCAAAAATTAAAGACAACATCCTGCCTGGATTTTTGGGGGTTTGTTTGGAGCAAGCTATAAACTATAAATTGCAAAACTGCTATTAAACCACTTGCAGAAAGCTAACCCTCTGTCTCTTTCGCCATCCAGATGAATTCTGATAAAACCATCCAACAAAGCAACCTAAACCAGTGTGTTTGGAAAAGGCTAAAAGACACTGGATTCATGAAAATGTACATCTGTCTAATCAGTAATTAAAAATAAGAAACAGGTATGTACAGAACACCAAGTAGCCTGCCATGAGAACATTCACTTTTGCATTTTTTCTTTCCATTTTACGTTTTCCTTTAGTCGGGATTTGTACCATCCTTTTAAACACAGTATGTTGGATTAAAATTTTAGGGTTTTTAAAAATAATCTGTTTGCATATATATAAATAAGTGGTTGTTTATACACAGGATTGGGGGAAGGGTAGATACTCTTGCAGGCAGGTGACAGAAAAGTTTAATCGTCTCAACTCCGGGACACCAAGGGTTGTTGTGTTACCTGTCTCACCCAGTTATTTCAGATGCTGTCTTGGTTTGGAGGGGGGAACTAGGAAGAGCGAAGCTTTCCAAAACTGAACCTTTATTAATTGCATTAAGCTTGGCAGTTTTGGATGCAATAACATGCAGATAAATCCAGATGGTGAAAACTTGGTGAAAACTCAAAATCCAAGCAAGTGAACAGCACTACCAGGAGCTTATTTCGTGGGGAAGTGCCTCTCCCAAACCATGCCCTTATTATGAGGGGACATATTACAATGCAGGATTTGCGGGGATAAAGGTTTTCTGAAGGAGAGAGCAAGCTTTGACAACAGGGTAAAATTCTTTGTTTCCTAAACTGCTTCTGGATAAGTCCCCTTAACGAGCAGGGCCACAAATTAAGTTGTTTTAAATTTTCCCATCACCCTGTGCTGTCTCTAGAAGAGGGAATTCTTTCATCTCTCAAAGCACAAGAAAACCAGTGGCAAGGAAAAGCAAGATGTTCCTAAACATCCAGAAGGGAGCAGCCGGAGTGACACGCTCCCCTCCTGCAGCTCCTGCCACCGGAACCTGATCTTGGCCCTGATACAGCTGTCTGCAGCTCCTGCTCCTCTTCAACCGTATTCCACCACACACTATCTCCAACTTTAAATTCACAATGTAAGAGCAGGCAAATAGTTTTGATTTTAGCAGGTTGGTCTGTCATTTCTAACTTTTGACAAAATCACGTCTTCAGCAAAGGCAAGTATAATTTCTTCCCCTTTCAAAGCGCACTCTTAGACGGAGCTACATTTGTTTTTAATTTTTCGTTTTAATTACAGGAATCAACAAATAGCAAGAATCTTCTGGGTCTAGCGGCAGTATTATGAAGTTACGTTTAAGACAACACAGCAGCAAATAAATGGATCACTTTACCAGCAACAAAAACTGCACCATTATTGCACTGAATTTCCAGAGCAACACAGAGGTTCTTTGGTGAACTTGGTGGACATGGAAAATGCCTGTATAAAAAAAAGATTAAAAAATACTATAATACCAGAACAAAATGGAACATCACCATAGCAATAATGGCATGAAAGATGACAACTTCAGTTACACAAAACACAGCTACAGTATAAACTCAGTATTCACGTTAAAAGCTGGAGCACCGAGAAATGGATAAACATTAAGCAAATCAAGAACACCACATTGCAAATACTTTTGTCAATCTGTCATCAAACATTATCGAAGGATAATACTCCAAAGTGCGCTAATAAGATGTACCGTACTACAGCTATAGCAATAATGAAACTAAATACTGCATGAAAACTATCTTCAGGATCTATTACTAAATGTTTGCTGGGAATCAAAGAAAAGAGCTGCGAAGACTTAGTGCAATTAAGCACAGTTAATTACAGAGAAAGTGTCTATCGATGTCTTCCCACTGCTTGTGATTTTTACCATATTACAGCACTTGGTGTTTTCTTAAAACTCAACTCCTAACATTTTGGAAATACGGGAAAAAGCCTTTCTTGTAAAGAGAAGCTTGCCTTACAGACTCTAAGGTTCAAAATACAGAAGGAAACTCCATGATTTCTAAATCTCTTCTGTGGTTTTGGGGGATGTACATAAAGATTTTTGAATGTAAATAACTGGCAATATTACAACAAGCTGTTTTCACTTCTAACCGTTCTAAACCCCGTGCCAGTCCAGAGATCTGCAGTGACGTACTGCTGAAAGCACAGAGCAGAACTGCAGCTCTCTGACCCACAGCTTCTCCTCTCTGCTGTTCCTGAGATAATCAACCAATGAAGCACTTTTACGAATAGGAAAAAGGCCCTCATTTCTGTGATGTCCAGTTCTTCATCCTCTGTGGCTTAACTCAAGCATTTTAAGATTACTCCTTAATTAAAAGATCTGGAATGACATTTTATTACCAGAAGAATAGACAACACATTTTACCCAGTGAACTAGCAGAATTTAAACAATTAAAACCTATTTTATAGATCTCTTACCACTACTTACCCACTTAATATTTTCCTCCCCATCCTAATTCTACACAAAAGCACAATACTAAGAACTAGTTTCAGTATATACTTACTTGAGAAAATCGTCTTCTTTTATCTTCTCTAGGGCTTTTATAACTGCCATTCTAGTGAAAACAGACTGCAGAGTGAAATAAAAAAATGAGTCAAGAACCAAGAGAAGCTAAGAAAGAAAAGGCCTAAGGAAGAAAAAAAATCCCTAAAACATACACACTGTACGCTTCTCACAATACAGTTTTTTCACTTGTGTTTTCTTATACCTAAAAGCAACTCTATATCAGCAAGAACTCACTCTGATCTTAACCCTCACTTTAATAGAGCAACAAGGAGCAACAGGTAATTTTGCCAAAATCTATGCAAGTACCTTTATGCTCAACAAGACAGCAATACAACTAATACAGCTGACCAATTGGAACATAACAGTTATTTAGTTGTAGAACTAAGATTTGCCCCTTTGTTTCTAGAATATACTACTGTTGTACGTGTCGGTTTCCTCACTCTGTTTATACACAGAAAAAAAATAACAAGCGCTACTGACTTTCAGCAGGTCTAAAGTTACTGTCGCACTTCCAAAGAAACCTACTCCAGCTCCTTAGAATATTCAATTGCTAAGCCTGCCCTTTGGTTAGCTGAAATAAATGTTAAGCATATCTTTGGAAACTATCTTATTTCAGATGATAAACAAAAGCGTGCAAAAGAAAGAACAAAAACCAGTAGTTCTTGGCAGCTCAGGTCCAAATTTACAAAATAGATTAAAACCAGAACCCTAAATCCATGAAGAGAAACCTAAACCAGCTTCCCCATTTTCAAAAGTTAAGTATACCTAAGCCCCAGCTTTTATCTCAGTGACAGTAGGCAGCTAGCTCTTCTGAAAATAAGACTGTTGAGTAGGTATCTGTTTATAAAGTTCAAAAGTTCATTCATACTCAGAAGAAAGGGCTCTGAATGGTAGGGCTTGGCAGTTCTCGAACTGTGGAGGGCAAGCAACTTCAGACTCCCAAGCTGCATCGATTCACAAGGGTGAACTGATGGTAGAAGCAGTAATAATAGTACAATAGTGGCAGGAGCCACGACTACCGTCCTCCAGGCATAGCCAGGTGCTGCTGTTGATAACTCAAGTGAGGCTAAGGCAGAAAACACAGAATTTAGGTTCCTAGAACAGGAGAAACAAGTGTTGTAACAGATGAGGTGGAATCCTACTTTAGGAAGGCTGAGGACAACAGAAGGTCTCTAAATGAACCTCCTAATTAAAGCATGATCAGCTATGAGATCAAACCATATTGCCCAGAGTTTTATCCAGTCAGGTCTTGAAATCCTCCGAGGATGGAGCCCGCACACCCTCTCTGCATAGCCTGCTCTGCTGTCCAACGGTCCTCACAGTAACAAGTTTTTTCTTACATCTACTCCAAACCTCACATTTCAACTTCTTTCTGCTGTCTCTCATCCTTCCACCATGCACTCTGATGAACAGCCTGGCTCTCTGTTCTCAATAATCTCTCTGTTGGTACTAGAGGGACATTCAGTTGGGTCTCCCTGAAAGCCTTCTCTTCTCCAAGCTGAAGAAGTCCAAGTTTCTCAGCCTCTCCTCCTAGGGCATGTGCTCCAGCCCCCCAACTGGCTTGATGGCCATCTGCTGAATTTTCAATTTAATGTTGTCTTTTTTTTGCAAACTGGATTGGGGATTTGGAAAAATACCTGAAAAATACTGGGTTACTTTGGGACAATTCAAGTCTTTGCTCTAACACAAGGCTCCTGGATGCCTTCAGGAAAGCTGCTCCTTCTCCTTCTAAGCATGTTAGAGATAATAGCACTTCCCTTCCTTGTAGAACAGATGAACTGGAAACCCCTTAAACTAGCAGTAGGTTTAAATAACTGTCTACAGCAGATGACGCAGAAATTTTCACTCAGAACCCAGTTTTTATACTGCTTCTCTGATTAACACAGCCCTTGAAGCTAGCTTCAAGCACAGCTTCTTTGTAAGGATGAACCTCTGATGGCTCTTCAGAGTCGGTATTTTTTCCTTTCGATTCCCCTACATCTTGTTGCCTGTGTGGTTTTAACAGCCAGGCCCTGCTGGTTTAGCTCCTTATGTGGGATTTCCCCCCTTTTAAAGGAAAGCAATGCAGCAAGCAGTGAGTTATAACAATGCAATCCTTCTAAAAAAAGACTTGCATTTATTGGTCAGGTGGAGTAGAGTAGGCAGAACTCCTGGGTCAGACTGCCTCTGCCAAATGTCGGTAGACTCTTCACCAGAAAGAATAAAAGGCCTTACACAGGCTTCTGATAGAAGTTACTTTTTCTCCCTCTGATCACACCAACTGTCCTACTTACATCAGTTTCTCTCCAACTGTTTTTTTATTCTTACATGTCCTCTTTTCCGTCAATGACTATGTGTGTGCTGGGGGCCTGCAACAAGTGGCAAGGTCCCTCTTCTTTTCTCCCCTCCTCTAGAGGATAAAACCATCCTGCATGTATTGTGTCTTTCATTCAGACCAGAGGACATGAAAACTGCAATGCGATCGTTCTCTTTCAGCTGTGGAGCCTCATCTTCTCCATGTGACTTATCTGAACTGTTTCACCCACAGAGAGCTTGAGGGTCATCTTTTATGCTACATTTAATGCATGACAATCAAATTCCTAGATCTTAAAGAGAACGTTCCTAAAATTACGGCCTTTAAACAGTCTGGAAAATGATTGAAGAAAAGCACCAAGCGCCTAGTTTTCCTAAGCAGAGAAACGTTAGCTGAATAAGGAGACAACTTTTTTTTTCAGACAATTGAAAACTGGAGAGATTTTTCATGAAGGAAAACCAGATATTAAACACTGACTGAATACCCAGATAAATTCTTCATTGTAGCTACTGCTGTGAAATTCTGAATGTCGGAAAAGAAATAGAGCAATGATGAGATCCTACCTGTTTGTTCTTCGCTGGTTTGAAACAGTCTGGGCAGGCTGTGGCTCTAAATACAGGAATGAAAATTAGCTGTTACTCTTACAGGAAAACAAATAAACAGAGTTATAACCATGGCATGTACAGTGTCTTTGTACCAATATGCCCACTATCTCACTTCCCCAGCTTAGCACAGAGCGCATTTTAAAATTAACTTTATCCTAAACCACAAACGGTGGAAGGTGTGCGTTGCTTGATCTAGACAGAAATCATGGACAAAGCTGTGTAATCTCCTTTTGCTCTGACCAACACAAATGTGTCTCAGCTTTGAGATGGAACGGAAGAGCACACAAGAAGTTTAGCTTTCAGTCCTTTCTAATCCTTCTCAATAAAGGTCACGATTGATGTTTAAGTTCTGTGCAAGATTTGCTGACATCTTGAAACCTGTACTTGCTCTTCTTAGACACTACGAACTATAGATTCAAATTGCTGCTTCTGGATAGGAAAATTCAACTTACTACAGAAAAAGTAACCCCAGGTGTTCGATACCATTTGTGCTTTGCCTCTTCAAAAGGAAACTATTGGCTGTTTCACGAAAGTGAAAGCCAAGTCAGTGAAACACTTTTTCTGAGTACTGTAGAGGAAGTAGCTGTTCCTATTAGTGGATTTCTATGTATGCAGTTAGAGACAATTTCTAGCCTACAACACAATTTTCAACGCCTCTGTAACTACTTTAGACTATAAGGATGCAGGTCTACCTCTTGCTGTTTCTATGCAAGCAACTTGCCTGGGCAGTTTGTGACACAAAGCATCACTACTTCCCTCTTCCAGAATTTAAATTTAAACATAAATCTCCAAACATAAACTAACAAGAGTCAATTCAATCTTTGTGTCAAACCAAAGGTCACTTTAGTACACCTACTTACACATAATTGTGTAAGAACAGCTTGAGAGATGAGAAATTGCAGATGCCATACTTGGAAATCCCACGCAAAAGCATACCTGGAGGAGTTCTCCAAGTTGAGACAAGGTCCTGCTTTGCTTCCACAAAAAACATGACTGTCATTACTAAAGCTGTGACAACTGTCCAGTTTACCATATTTACATCAAAACCAAACCATTGTCTCAGAATATGCCCAGAGACAGCCATTCACATATGCAGAATGCCTTGACACCTGAGAAACTACTATGTAATTAAGTTAGGTAATATGCTGTCACTTCAGAAAAATGTCTAAAACCTTTATTGCTGTTTAAGTACGCTACGAAGAGAAGGCAAGTAAAGGGATATTGTCAAGTCACATGGAATAAAGCTGAGTAGTTGGAATGTGGAATGGAACTTCTTTACAGCTTTTACCTCTACAGCGATTCCACTTGGAGCGCTAACCTTGGCACCATAACATGCTTGGCAGCAACATTTTTGAAAGGTCACAAAAAGGATGGAAGGATGAGCTGAAGATAATTGCCAAGAGGTTTCAGAAGAAGGAAGAGCACTACAGGAAACAAGAACTGATCAAGTAAAACTAAATAAATAAGAACAAAAGGGGGCAGGATCCAGAAACTTTTGAGTTTTTACAGGATTGCAGGTACCGTTGTTTAGAATTGTACCCTGGTCCTACTACTTTCTCCCCCTTTTGCCCAGTCTTGAAGAAGCTGGACAGGAAAGAAGTTCAGCAAACGCTGGTAATAATTCTTCCTAATACCAGGTATGTCACCCAAAATGCATTCCCTCACCCCCTACACCAAGACATATGAAGGATGCAGTTGCTGAAAACCAAGTAAGTGGCATATTGGGCATTCAAACAAAGATCACAAATTGCCAGAAGGGGTAAAATCAGGGAAATATATAAAGGCTGCAAAGGAAATATCTAGTCTCAAGAACTGAAGGCCCTATGCAACAGGGAAGTCAGAAATTCTATGCTGAGACTATTTCTCTGCTAGTATTTAACTTGCCGTAGGAGCACAAACAATGAAACTGAGTGAAACTTAAATCTTCCAGGAAGCATCAGCAAACAGGAAGAGCGAACCCAATTATCCAGACTATACTACAGCTAGATTTTGAGAAATCAGATTAAATGGTAGCTAAATTCACAGAAATATTTTGCTTCTTTGTGTATAGCAGACACCCTACTGGGCCAGCCCAAAAACTATGTGTAGTGGCCAGGGAACTTCCGTTTGTTTTAATCAACCAGCTCAGTTGGATTAATTCACTTCAAAGGTTTCCCTCCCATCCATGTCTCCTATAAGAGCAGAAAACCTAGGCATGACCTCAAAATATTCTCCCACCTGCAACTACATGTTTATTAATTTATTTTTCAAAATGATATGGCTATATTGAAGGGGCTAATGACTTTGAAAAGGGCTGAAACTGAACAACTCATCTGAATTTTCTCCTTCCAGTCCAAATCAAAATTCCGGATGATTTTGTTTATTGGCTTTAAAGCACAGAATTAACCAGAGATGGTGTAACTTTAAGCTCCGCAACTCTATCTGAATATGAGGAAGTTTAGATGCAGGCCCCATTCTAGTTTATAAACACTGCATATTCTCATCTGTAGCAAATCCAAACCAACAATGTTGCACAATATTTAGATAAAGATCTTTTGTTATTTATATAAAAACTTACAGGAAATGGCACTCCTCCTCTGTTTCTGGGTGAGCAAAGACCACGCTAACTTCAAACAAACTCTAAATTAAAAAAAAAAAAAAAAGAACAAAAAAGAAGGCGGTAATAGTTTTTTAAACAAATAGGAAGGATATTCTCAAGCATCCTTAGTATTAGGAAAACAGTAAAGATGTAGTCAAAAGAGAAAATAACCCATTTATTCTACAACATCATCTAAAGACATTAAAACATGTGCCATAATAGCATTTGCATTTCTGAAGTAACCAAAGATGATCTGAGGCCACTTCAAAAACATGAGTGACCTACACATCATAGATACGAGCCCCATTTTGCACAGGGGGAACTGAGTCAGAGACTGTGTATGCTCAAAGCCTATTACGGTCACTAAACTTAACAAACCTTCTGGGAGAGCAGTGCATAGCGTGGAATAAAGATAAAACCCCTGCAGTAGTCACCACTGTAAAATTTTGTCAGGGGCTTCGTTTGCAATGACTGGATGGCCTTGGGGCAAAGAAAGGCAACATGTCCTAGCGGACTGACAGCTAGACCAGAAACTCTAGTGTAATCTCAGTTCTACCCCCAATTCCCTCTTTGGCCTTGGGCAAACAACACTCATTACTTCGGTTATTCAGACACCGGAATACCTCAAGAGGGCTATTGAAAAGATTGGCTAATATTCAAGTGCCTTGTAGATAAAGAGCACTAGACAAGTAACTTTTATGGTACAATGATGTCTGGAGTGGCTCAGTGTCGAAGCATCGTAGAGCTTTTGCTAACTTGGTATGTAAGAAGTTTGTTTCTTCTTGGATCATCTTCAGGGTAACTAAGCGTTTCTTTCTTCACTAAGACAAAAAGGATGCTTTCCATTAGCACTCCTGGGAAAAGACAATCTGTAATTATTACGGAAGCTGACAAATCAATGTAAAGACTAAGTGAGTCTAGTCCTGGGGTCAGTCCTATGGCTGATGACAAGTAAAAACTGCAGACTGCCTTGTCCTCAGCAGGAATTGTAGCCAAGTTTGCAGAGATTTTACATTCAAGATGACAGTGTTTCTGAATTTGTCTGGCAACATCTGAATGTCATGTTCAGTCAATGCATTTCAGAAACATTTTAAGAATGTTAGTCAGAATCTGGAAGTTGGAAACAGCATTTGAAAAAACATTTCTATTGCCTACTCACAGGTATTGCAGGTTCCAACATGCCTATCTATCTCTAGCATTCATTAAAGTGAACAAGGACCAATCTTTTATCTGTCAGTATGTTTCAGAAATATATTTTACCAATAGAATTTAACACGCTAACAACCTTAACCGTTTATCTCTCAGAGCAGTAACAATGGTGGAAGTAATAGGAGAATAAAGAAAGAATGTGTGAGCATTCCTTAGCCTCTGGAAAACAGAGATCCTGGAAAATGAGAAAACTGAAAAAGTCTCATTGATAAAAGGAGGGTGGCAGCCCAAGTGCAAGAGATTTAGCAAAAGACTACAATGGTTTCAGAAGATGCAATGGCCTATGTGTACAAAAATGAAGACTGGACTCCTCAGTACTGACACTTGGAGATCTCTGGTTAAAAGAACTTCCCCTCTGCTTCCCCCTACACTGAATATAAGGGTAGTGCAACTTGTTTATCTGTTAATGAGGGAAAGAAGTATCTATTTTTATTTTTTCCCGCATATATATAAGTGTATAAATATGTATACACACACAAGCACATATTAAAAAAAAAAACCATACAGAAAAAAAGTGTTTTCTTATTTATACAACACCTTTCCGTCAGCAGGAACACCCAACTCTTCTGACAATTGGGGATGAATAATCCACTTATACGCTTCTTTCAGCTGAACAATGTCATCCTTTTTCAAGGAAAGGCCCAGTTTTCTGAATCACATAGACAAAGAAATAATAACTTGCACAGGAGTCTGTCAAAGATAGATATATGACATACAGTGTTTGAAGACAAACTTAAGTAACTAGTCCCAGGTAAACAAACAATGCACAAATAAAAAATACTAAGCACACAGACCATGGCACAAAAGTGTGAAAGGCTGTTCCAAGACCTCCTATAACGGCACTGAATCTTTGTACTGAATTAACAAACAAAGTGTCGAGGAAACATTAAGGCCAGACCAGGATTCTACGTAAGATGTTTCCCAATAAAAACCTAAGAGTTTGGCAGGGAGTAGCTAGAAGTGTAGCTACTTGAGCTACAGTCAGCTCAAGCCAACTGAGGACTCTGCTGCCTCCTCCCAGCCTCTGGCCATGCACTCCTGTCAGCACTTGCATGCTGGCACTACGCAGCATGGTAAGTAATACCAGTCCACTGATCCCACTTTAAGCAAACCTTGATCCACCAAAAAAAGGTTTGGTTTTCAGCTAGATCAGTGAGATGATCAGCTCTCTGCGTGGTCACATAAGCACGTATGTTAACACAAGAAAGACAGAAAGTACATGCAGATGGAGGCTAGATCCTTCTGATAGTAAATCAACATCTAGTTCAGCCTAAGTAAACTGTGTATCTGGAACCTGCAGGGCAGCACCTGTGATACTTGTGAAGGAACCTCCTGTCCAGCTTCCAGCCTAAATAATATCTTGTTTTGCCTTGTTGCTGTTTGCCTGTGGTTTTTTTCACTAACGTTTAAAAATAGATTATTTTTTTCTGCGTAAAAGAATGCGCACTGAGGAAAATCATGCCATAGCTTCATGGTAGATCACAAGTTGCAAAAGTCTTTCCAGACTTTACCTGGAGAAGAGCTGAGAAAGAGATATGCACAAAAACCCTTTGGTGTTTTTTTTTTTTTTAATAAAATAAAAAAATCATTAAGACTTATTTTTATTGTTAAAAGGGCGACCTGGTCCTTCATTAAAGTAGGGCATGAACTCCAGTGGGCACAAATTCCTAAAACGAAAAGCCCAGATGACAACCTCAGTTGATCTTGCTGGGACAGGCTCAACTACCTCTGTTGGTACAAGACCAGGCCTCGACTCCTGTGTCTTTGCCTATGGAGAGAGAAATTAAAAGGAGCAGATGCCTGTAAGGATACCAGCATATATGTTATGGACATAGGAGGTGAGTCTACATATTCCACAACTGTTAGCAAAAGTACCTTTATATGAATGCAACAGTCTTGACCTCAAAATACAGCATTCATTGCTTAGTTAAAATTTTCTCTTAACATACGTGTCTCAGCAGGTCTACTGCATTAAGTGGTTTCTCATTTCTACTATGCTGGAAAAAAGTTATAGTAAGAGTATCTCCCCATTCTCTAAATCTGGAGAACTCTCTAACAGAAGTGGTATGAGGGTTGCCAAAAGAAGTTACTCACCCCATTTCCTGTTTTACCAGCAGCCAAGCAGCACGCTACAGGTCATCAGCCAAGCCCAGGAAGAAGAGAGTAAAAAAAAAAAGGCAAGTGAAATTAAGGTTCAAAACTCAAAACTCCCAACAATTTGACAGACTGTTATCAGAAGGAAAGATGTTTTAAAAACTCAGGACAAAAAGGAAGTATTAGGATTTTAATTTAGCTTTTGCTTTACAAGTGGAAAGATAGAATTGGTATTTGGTTTTATTTGTAAGGCATCGCTTTGCAATTCACCTCAATTCCTTTCTGGCTTTAAAAAAAAGGTCAGGCTGCACTAAACACACTTTGAAACTTGATACTAACACTACAACTAGAAAAAAACTCTGACAGCCTAAGTCAAGTGCAACTAGTAGTTATCTACCATGCAGAGGAATGAAAGAAAGTGTCTAAATGGAAGGTATATGAAAACTGATTTGACATATTAATTTAAAAAAAAAAGTTATCATCCCTTACAAAAAACATTAAATAAAAGATATACTTCGTCTTGTGGAAATCATGAACCCTTTTGCTGAGGACTGACCCCTTATTTAAAGCATACCACTTAGTTTAGGAGACATAGGCTGCATATGAGAAAGCAGAGGAACAGAAGGAATAATTCTAGAAATCGGAGGGAGCTTTTAGTACAAACGCTCAGGTTCACTAATAATTATTATCACGATGCATACATAGGAATGGCTGGAAGATGTGATCATGAGAATCCTGGGCAGATCCAACCTTGAACTCTATTTTTTCATTTCCCAATTGCCCTTCTGTTACATTGTGCAGATCCTCTGTGAATGCCACCTTCTGCAGCTCCTGATACACTTCTTTGAGTGGAGGTTCCAAGAAGTATTATTTGCTTTGCATGGGTGATCATGGGATAATTCAGAGACTTCACAAGGTCTCTGTCCAACCTTGTGCTTCTAACAGGATCGGCTATGAAATCAGACAAGGTTGCTCAGGGCTCTTTCCAGTTCTTGAAAATGTCCAGGAATGGAGACTGCACCACCTCTCAGGACAACCTGCTCTAATGTTTGATAGTCCTCAATTCGTGCATTGTAAATACTTCCTCAAACTCTACCCCTCTCCTCTAGCAGCCTTACGTTTGTAAAGAAACACAATGTAGCAAGGCCCTTAGATGCGACTCTGCCCAGGAAAGAAGACCATAAACCATCACTTAGGTGTCCCAGCCAACACATGGAACTCAGCAGTGTAAGAATTAACAATGGTTATGACAAAGATCAAAAGCAGAATTAAAATAAGCAGTGGTATGAAAGGACATAGAAAAACACAAAAGTAAGCACAAAGGAGCAACAGCCATCAAATCAGTGCAGCAATAACAGACTTGAACAAAATTAAAAAGGATCAAGAAATTGAAGACTTCCAAACAACATTGCTTATGCCAAAAGCTTCCAAAAGTGTATCTTTACCACACCCTGCTCTGGGGAGCCAAACATTTTAGAGGTGCACCTCTTGGCAGTCTCATTCACTTCTCTTTGTACTGATGTATTGATTCTACAAGATGATCTATTACTTCAGTGAAGTAGCTGTTCAGCACTTTGGGCTTTAAATTTTGCTTCTGTGTGGGCCAAGAGTGACTGCCATTCTCTGCATCACAATGAAAACGCACCTTACTAACCTGAAGCGCCTTACAGTTAACCAGAATTTTAACTTTGAAATGGCCTTTCTATTAGGTCTTTAATTAAGTGGGAAAAAAAATGATGTTGGACACATACAATGTTTCCATTGCAACAGAATGTCAGTGCAAAAGAAATTAATAAGAAGAGAAAAGCTCCCCTCAAAACTTTCTACAATGAAGGACAGACAGCAATAACATTCTCAGTTCTTCCTCTACTAACAACAACAACAACAACAAAATACATTAAGACTGGCAGGATGCTACTTAACTAATAGAACCTGTACTGTCAAGACACAGTCTGGACACCTGTCTCACCATCCTCACTAAAGATGAATTCCAAAAAATCATGTTGTTTGGCTTGAAACAACTACAATATGGGGACTGCAGACTACTAGTAAAGTGTCAGAAAGGTGACTCCATATGCTTTTCATACAACCCTATACGCAACGTCCAAAAGAGTTTGTATCTCAAAAGCAGTGAAAATCGCTGATTTAAATTCATGTTTGAAAACATGCACCAAACTTAAAGGAGCAGAGCCAAGATCACATCACCTTTTCATTGGTATTGGAAGGAACCACATCACAGATCTCTCTTACAGGTTGATAGAGGACCTCAATAAAAAAAAAGTCTATTATCCTTCCTTTGGTACATCTAAAAGAAGGAGGGAATCCTAAAAGCAGTGTTAGAAATATTAAGGGGAAAGAGGGATAGCAAAGAGAGGACACAAACTTTGTTAGATACATGATACACAAAACTGCACGCTACTGAACAAAATAAATATAGTTGTATTGATGGAATACTGTTTACTCAAATTCGCTGTGAGTCATTATCCTGCATATGTAGACCTTTGCTTCACAGAACACCATGAAGTATATTGTAATCTTGTTTGCATAGTAACTCAGATAAAATCATACATAAAAATAGTTTCCAATTGAAATTCCTTGAACATAATTCTGAACTAGAGAATATGACAACCATAGAACTGGGTCTAGAAATCTGCATTTGACAAATGCCAATTTAAAAAATCTGATACGCCTTGATTTAAAGGACGTGTAGGTTTGGTACTCACTTGGGTGGCTAATCTCACTCCTTTTCCCTGTTTTACGGGGGTACAATTACAAAATAGAGAAAACTTCTGCATGTAACTATGCTAAAATGAGACCACAAGTCAAATTTCATCTCCTCTCTCTTGACTTCAAAATTGAAAGAGAATTCAAGAAATTGCTTTCCCCCTTCAATTAAGAGGAAACAATAGATTAGGGTACTGTGAGCACGGAAGCCAAAAGATATTCCAAATCACATTCAATCACCAAGCCAGCCAAACCCCTCTACTCCTACGCCTTCACTCCCCTGCTCTACTCTCTCCCAGCTGTATGTGAAGCAGGGGATCAGATCCCTCCACTTCATAATTATTTTATGTTTGTGAAGTGGTTTGAAAATGAAAAATGCTCATTACAGAGCTCAAGCCTGCAGGGCAATGCTTAACAGCAAATATATTTCTGAAATACACTAGCTCAGGCACTATATTGATTACAAGCTGCAGGATATTATTCTAATGCTATCTGAGGGATCACAGTGGCAACAGTTGAAATACCATGTGCAATCCCAGCCACAGCATTTTTTCACTCTATTAGAAAAGAGCTTCGAGATGGGGAATTCCATGATGAGGTATACACTGTCCTACAGGGAGTAATGACTACAGATGCTATTTGCATTAACGTCCTTGTAGCAAGTACCAGGATGATGGATCACAACTGAGACTACAGACATAGCTAACAGTCAGTCTTTTGAAGGGCATGACTCACTTCATATTCTAATATAGTCGTCTGACATAAACTTGGGACTCCTGTATTTATGATTTATTTTAATCGAATATCCTACTTGTGGAAAGAGGTGATAGCTTCTTTGCATTACAGATACAAATACTTCGCAAATGTAAATTTTATGTCCCACTCTTCTCCAGCTCCTACCATACATTTTAGACTTGGCAGGATGACAACTGTCATAATTAAATTAGTTGAAGGTAATATTAAAAGGCAGTTTCTGATTTTTTGTTAAAAAGAAGTCAGAGAAAATCTGTGTGTCGGACAAAAGGTCAATGGGAGGGATGCTGTCTTTGGGGTGTCCTTTTGTGATAAAATTACATATGTTCTTGTGCAGTGCAGTTCAAAGAATTAAAAGCAGAATTTAACAAAAGACCTCTTTTCAACACAAAGCATTTGGAGGTATTTGAGATATTTTGATACATTATATTACTTGCTGCTTTTCTGTAACTGTAGAACAGGAACTGTTTTTACCAATTATTTTTTGAAGTGATAGGTGGTAAATAACCCCCCATGATTTTAAAGAGGTTCTTTCTCCACCATCATCCTCGTGCACCCCTTCAGCTAGAGCACAGCTACACAACCAGCAGATTTAGCGTTTGGCAAGACTAAAGGGATGGAATAGAATGGACAGCAGGAACTTCCTAATGCAGACCTGCTCACAGACAAACTAAAACTGTTTCCAAAGAGAACAGATGTGGTTTTGGAGATTCCTGCTCGCTCATCTCACTCCACCTATTAGTTTCTGGACCCACACCACAACTTTTATTCCCTTGGTTGTACCAAGCACTGTAGAATTGTTTGTCTGCTTGAACATAAGGACAAGATACCTTGAATGAAGCTGATCAACAGGTTAAAAATTACATCTCACCCCTTTTATCAAACTAATAATTTATTGAACTTAGAAGTCAAAATTATTAAAAAGTAATAAACCTGTGTTTCTACCAATTGCATTTGCCAAGTCAGTTTTCCCAGTCCACACAGTCTCAGTGTATCATCAACATTTCCATCAGCAAGAGGAGCTCTCTGAAGCAAACTACTATTTTTTGTTTCCATGTACAGCCAAGGCTGCCTCAAAAGCAAACAGAAACGCTTGCCCTGCTTGTTCAGATTAGTGTGAGAACATCACTGAGCTAGAACTGCAATGCAATGACACCCTCTATCGAGGCATTCTGGCAAAGACCCACAAGGAGGGTGAGGAAGAACAGCAGCATCAAATTTTTCTTTCCTTGCCTCCATCGTTACATAGCTATGCTACGGAAAATAGAAAAAATAAGTTATTTTTAAACTAGATAAACTAAAGTTGTCAAGCTAAAGATGCATAATGGAAATGTATTAAGAACTTGATAACATGGGAATTGCAGTTGGGACTCTAGCCAAAAGATTCTGTGCATTGCCTTGGTTTTGCTTATAGAGGCTATAATGAATAGAGTAAGGGAGGTCTCAGTAATGACTAGCAAAGGTAGACTGGAAATGGAAAAGACCTGATTAATCATACTCTAAAAATAGCAAGTCTCCTCTTTTTTTGAACACCTAAGCTTACACCGGGCATAAAGTTGGAGTAAGTGTGGCCTACATTTGGAGTTTTACAGAGCATCATGGGCACACATGCATGCATCCGTATACTCACCTAGCCTGAAAGTGCTTTTTTGACATATCTCACTTTTCGGATGACCATAAAATCAAATGGGAGTACGGAGGGTTCATCCATTCAGAAAGCACAAAGCAATTTATTCTGGTATTATTTTACCAGACACAGTGGCAGCTGAAGCAAACACACCAACTATGCTTAATTTCAGATGGGAAGTAGAGAATCTTATGTTCAAGAAGACTTAGAAGTAGAATGTGTGTTAGCACAATGCAGCTTTTACACTGGCATTTGCCCGAGATGCCAGAACTAACAGGACAAATCAACACAAAAAGTTTAGCAGATTAATTAACAATCAAACTGTGTGGGATAAGAATAGACCTCACCACAGGTTTATATAAATCCAAGACAACCTACGCTTCTTTCTGCCATGTTCACTGAAGCTTCTACTACATCATACCACAGCAGGCATCCATCATAAAGATTTACATGTTGGCCTTTAGAATAGTATTTTTACGTCACTTTATATCAGAAAGCAGAGGAACATCGTAAAACATCTCACAACTAAGCAAAAATTGTCGCTGTATTGATCAAGTTATACTATGCTTGATATTCTCCCTCAACTTAAAAAAAAATTACCAGGGTTATACACTCCTCCATATTATCATTATCCTCTGTAATTAAATGACTGAAATGTAAACAATTTAAGTTTGATTAAAATTGCAATCAAAATCAGTAGTTTTACAACTGCTATAACTGTAGTTTTACAAATCTAGATTTTCAACAATGCCCAAGACAGGTGACTATTAAAATGTGTATTTTCACATCATTTAAAATGCAGAACAGTTAAAGCGTTCATCTTCATATTCCTTCATTTGTATTCTGCACTACCAATTATCATTTATTTCAGGAAAGGCACCAGCTGTGCAGTTCCTTCTCCAAGAAGAACCACAAAGCAGAGCTGGCATCTGTACCAAAGGAAACAATACACTGAGGGTTTAAAGAAACTCCTTTTAGATTTTCAGATGTAAAGTAACTCCAGGGCTAACTGAAAACTGAAGTGACTCAGACACTTTATTAATTAAAATAATACTCACCAACAAGGAAGACGAGAGCAGACTTCACTTCGAGCATGTGTTTTTGGTTTTTTTAAACAATAGCAATTAAAAATCAAACCACCTCCAGCTTGTACATTCCACAGTTGCTTTCTTCAATATGCATTTAAGTTATGAAGAAATATCTGTAAACACTTACCTCCCTAACAGACAGCTGTGGGGGTAGCGACACAGAAAATATAAAACTAGTGAACTGGTAGTCAGCAGAATTAACCTTTTGGCACACCTGTAAACAAAAGGATTTTAATATTAAACCACAGCGATGGAACTGAGTTGATAATCTTTTAGAACACTCTTTATTCTAATGTAATCACCATAAATACATATTAATACACATTCAGATAGATGCTGAACGTACAAAACACAGTAATCCCTATTGAAATACAAGCTTTTTTGTTCCGTTAAAAAAAAGAAAGTTACTAATAAACTGCATCCTTATTGCTATGAAACAACTAAACTTGCCATTTTAAGGCTAAGACCAATTGTGTACCGAAATCTTAGTGCAATGAATTACACCACAGTGACCAAAGGCTAGAACAGCTGACTCAGAATGTCTTTCTTCATGGCAGTGGTACAATTCTATGACAATAAAAATATTTAAGATCCTGGGATAAAACAGGAACAAACAGGTATCCACAATACTAATTCATAATCACTCTTCATCATAAAAAATCATGTCTGTCACTGGAAATAAAGTAAGAACCCAAACACACATCAAACATTTCAAAGTAGGCTAGCAAGAGCTGATGGCTAGATGGGCCTACTGGAAGTAAGCTTAAACACACATGGAGAAGACGCCCAAATCATCAGTGATTTTAGTGAATGTTAAAGATTAATTCTGAGCTTTCAAGGTGAAATGAACATCTCAGGTAAGGAATTTCCTTATAAAATAATGCGGTTTTGCGGTGCCTTGACAAACGCTGTCAGATTTTTCATTGCTACTCAAACCAGTAGCTCTGAAACAAGTCTTAGAAGCTGATTCTGTAAAAATATATATACACTCTGCCACTAGAAACAAAAAAGAAACATCATGCACTGCTGAACAGAAACTATATACTATGCTTTATGTTTAGCCCCATTTTTAGATATATTCATGCTATTAAACCAAATTCTTTTCTATTAAAACTCTGTTAAACATCTCAAATGCAAGTGGGATTTTTCTCACTGATATTTCAGTTTGTCACATAAGCAATTTTATTGCTCAGAGATGATGTCTGCAACGCTCATTATGCCCATATTCTCTCCTAACTCGTATTTTCTCCATTGTCTACAGTCAGTTGCATCACCAAAACATTTTCTTCCTCAGTGGCTTTCTAAGTAGTAGTCCATGGTAAAGACAGACTCATGCTGTATTAGGAGCACGCAGAACATTAGGAACTAAGCTGAAGAGCACAGGGCTTGATGCCTCTTTATTTTCCTTTCATATAGCAAAAGTAAAGAGAGGTCAACATTTACAATCAGGTTTTCCTTGTAATCTAAGCAGCTGAACCACAGGTTATCTCCTAAATTCATCTAACCATGTATCTGTTTGTTCTTTTCTTAGGAAAATGTGGTCCTAGCAATCATTCCATTGCACCTGCAATGCTATGTTTTGAAAAATTACATTATGACAAAGTCTGCGTAAAATATGGTCACACCGCCAAATTTTATTTCCCAGCTGCACAGGAGGTATGTAACACTTTCAATAACCAGTACATAGTTGAATGGCGCCATCTACCTTTCAAATATTCAAAATAGGTAAATGTTTCAGTTTGTTTTCCAGTATCTTTCTCTCAATTGTTTAACTGCATGGTGTTTTTAATCACCAGCTCTATACTTTAGGCCCCAACATACTCAAGCGCCAATAAAAGTACACATAAAGGTTAAGAACTGGTTATCTACCTTTTTAACAAAATCAGTCTCGCAGAACTCCTGAAGAATTCCCAAACACACGTTGCAAACCTCTACAGCCGAGTTCTCCACTGCAGCATTTTCATTGTTAACCGAAGGAATCTGCTGTAGTGCTCCATTGTGGTTCAGATCATCAGGCTGTTCTTCTGTATGTTCAAGTCTGATTCTCTTACAAGGTGGATCAACCACATCAGAACAAACTGTATCTTCTTTTTCTTGATTATTTTTCAAAAATTCTTTTAAATCCTTCATCAAATCCTAACACAAACAGAGGAATCATACTGTTGTTGGTCTTCCCTCTTTTCTCCAAAGATGTAATAAGTGCTTACAAACACAATTCTAAAAGGCAGTACTAACCATTCCAGTTTAGCCTTAGTGTATGTAATTAATAACTTGGAATTTATACCAAAAGACATCTCCACAATTAAAAAGCTCCGAGCTGTATTGCTCTCAAAATGTTATCCAGAGAAATTGAATTCTGCTGAACAGACTTCTTTATCATCCAAGAAGAGTGAAAACATTTAACAGACCTGACTTGCAGAAATACATTTATCTTTGGCCCCATCACTATTCAATGAAAATAGATGTTTATGACCTTTTTGTCATTTAGATTATGTTAGCATTTAATTCCTCCAACTCCATTATCCCAGATGATTAGGAAGAGAGTTGGCTAGTATAGTTTGAGAAGAAAATGAGAGCAGATACAGGTGACGGTGAAATTAAATACATAGAGGAAGAACTTCATATAAAGAGGAAAGTCTACAAAATTTAAAGGATGTGCCTGCGAGGAGAATTATCTGCATGTCTCTGAATTCTAGGAAGGATGAGCGGCAGAGGCAAGACACAGTTCAGAAAGAAAGATTTAATAAAAGGTCTTCAGTAACAAAGAAAGCAGTTAATGTGTTGTTGCAAGTCAGAGGAAAATTAGGTAGAGATGCAAAAGAATAAAAAATGGCATACAGAATGATCTCAAATGATTGACAGAAAATGGAAAAGAATAAGAAAGAAAGGTATTAAAAATGAATTCTGGAGAGTCTAAACTTGAACAAAGGTGAAACAACAAAGACAGACATCAGAAGATGGAAGCATAAAGACAAATGATTAGACCAGGTAAATGGAGATGTTTACTTGGCCTAGACAATGAGAGAGGTCTCAAAGAACCAATACTGAGGAGGAGCAAATAGCCAAAAACAAGTTGAGGAGTATCAAATACAAGAACAAAGGCAAGAATGATTGTGCACAGTTAGGAAAAATTTGAAGAACACTGAATTTCAGCACTAAGGTCAGCTAAAAAGGATGCCTAATAACACTGTGTTCAACTGACTGAAAAAGGAAGGTTTATCCTTAACCTGCGCTCCACAATTCTTCAGTTACATCCCCCTACCAATTCTACCGAAAAAAGAAGGAAGTATGAGGCAAAAAGGTTTGGATCATAGATGGTTCCTCCTCTGCATCAGCTGCACTGCCCACAGCCCCTTTGCTACTTATTAAAGGAAAAAGAACAGAGGGAACAGTCATACCTGTTCTGCTTCAAAAGTGGTACAGCCATGCTGTGCAGAAGCTAACGCGCCCTGTTTTCTGGTGTTTTCAGGGAATACATAGCAACTTTCACAGTAAAGTTTAACATTTAACCCACAACAATTGTTATATTCTATGATTCTTGTAATTTCTCAAAATTGCACAGTGTAGCAGCAGTCATTTTTCATAACTCATTTTCAAAACATTTTCCTCTCAGGCAAAGAGCCCGAGAATACAACAATCTTCTCCTCCAAGGTAGTGCAAAGAACACTGCATTCATATGTTCACACGTTCTACTAGGAATACAAAGAACAAACCTTGTATGGACATCTATAAAGCGCCTGTGATCCCACGCAGCAGAACCTCAAAATACATCGTGGACAAGTGCCAGTGTTCGATAACAGCTGAACAATTGGTCTGTCCTTCTCTGTTAGTGAAGACATGCTGGATAATTCTAAAATTAAAAAAAAAAAAAAAAAGCTTAGAATAAACACAACTCAGCAATTCAAAAATAAAAGGACTCAACTGAGCTGCGCTTTATTTAGAATCACTGGATTTTTTTTTTTGTCTTCTAGAGAAAGTTTAGGATACATGTTTGCCTTAAATCAAAGGCACAACAGAACTGGAAGACCAACCCAAAAAGACCACTGACTCTGGGAAAAGCTTCTGTACTTCCTAGAAAAAGCTGAAGTCGAGTTCTGACAAAGGTATGCTAGGCTTTGGCCCAGAGCTTTATCTTTGATCAAGCGCATTACATGACATGTTATTCTTTACTGAATGGAGAAGGCGGGAGGAGCTAAGACATATTAAGCCTAACGTAAAATGGAAAATTCCTTCTAAAACCGTAGCGACTAAAGAACCAAACTCTTAAAATCACAGGAAAAAAAAACAACCAACCAACCAAAAACCAGATGCCATTCCCTTTTGTCATACAAAGCCCTAAAAGCAAAGTAAGTCTTTTCTATCCATTAGCCCTTCCAATTTTTTGAGATTTCTTATTTCCTGTCTCAAATACAGGACTTCTGTTTTTGTGAGAGATCTCACAATGCCTTTTTTTTTTTTTTTTTTTCCTAAAAGATTATGGACAATTCAGCTTCCCATTGCTCTCTCTGCCCAGAACTTCAGAGCAGACTGATTTCTTTGGCCAAAATTTAATAACGGGATAGAACTCTCAGCAAACTTAAGCTCCTGCGTTTTTAGAAAAAACATGGACAAAGAGAGATTCCCAGTGAGGTTGCTCACCCTTACTGGGTATCTAGGAAAGTTTAGGAGGCACGTAAGAATAACCACAGCTGTTCAGACCAAAGGTTCCGTTAGTCTCCTGTCACCCAAAGTGGGGATAAAAGGGAGGCCACAGGAAAACGTGTGTGTGTGGCATATACCTCTGCCAAGCGCTCCCTGCCTCCGCTGATTTCTGGTTTGGGGGATTCCTTTGACCTAGGGTGGTCTGCCTGTCGGTAAGCCTTAACAGGTCTTCCCTCCAAGCCCTCTCCAGCGTCTCTCCGACATTCTTTTGCCTCTGCACCCTTTGGCAGAGGAACCCCACGTGGAATTCCGCAACACCCACCGACGGATGATCCACCACACCGCAGCCCCCGCCCGCCCCCGCCGCAACAGCCGGGTCGCCATCGCGACGAGACCAGCCCTGACCGGCCCAGCCGCTCCGGGCCCGGACACCTCGGTGAGGGGAGGGAGCCCCATAACCCTCACACGCCAGCGCGCGCCCCGACCGTTAGAACCGTTACAGCCCCCCCACCGCGAGGCATCTCGCTCCTGGGGGGGGGGGGGGGGGGAAATGGGGATAACGCAGCACAAGGCCGCCCTCCCACAGGAGGCCGGAGGCGCCGCTGATGGGCTCCAGGCTGCCACCGCCCCCCGCCCGCCCCGATCCCCGGGGAGAAACCATCACCTCACGGCGCCCCTCGCTCCGCACGGGGCCTCGCCCCCTCCTTCCCCCTCCCCGCCCCGCCTTCCCTGGGCGGCTCAGCGGAGCCGGCACAGGCTAGCGCAGCACCGAGGCAGAGCGCATCGATGGGCCGGGCGCGGCGGGAAGCCCTGCCCTGAACGGGAGTCTGTTGAATAGCTCGGCGCTCCCGCGTCACGTCTGCCCGGTGGGCGGGCGGGCGGGCGGAGGAGCGCGGCGGGCCGGGCCGGGCCGGGCCGGGCCGGGGGCAGAGCGGGGCCCGCAGCGAGGCGGAGATGGCGTCGCAGCCGCCGCCTCCCAAGCCCTGGGAGAACCGGCGGCTGGCGGGCACGGTGGCGCCGGCCTTCCAGTGAGTGCCGTGCGCCGGCCCCGGGTCTGTGGCGGGGCTGGGTGTTCGCCCCCTCAGGGCGGTTGCGCCTCACCCCCCTCCCTTGGGCCTCCCGCCTCCTGGGCCTTCTCCCCTGAGGCGAGCTCAAAGGTCGGGCCCAGCCGGGCAGCGGCTCCGCCAGCTGGTGGCTGAGCAGAGCTTGAGGGGGTTCGTCGGTTTGGGTGGCCCGGGGGGGTGGTGGGTTACCTGCTGGAGGTGGTTTGGGGTCGTTTGCCCTGCTTGCGCCCAGCGGGGAGGGGGGTGTCTCTGGTTGGATCCCCCTTCTCAGCGCGGAGAGGGAGTGAGAGGCTCCGGAAAGGTACTGGCCTCAAACCCCACCTCGTGTCTGTGGAAAGCTGCGTGTGTAACGTGGTGAAGGTAAAGCTGTATGTGTTGCCACGAGTGGACAAAGTGTGGGTGCCCGTCCGTTCCTGGGGATTATGTAGCTGTGCCTCCACAGGAGTGGGGGAGCTGTGTGTCATCCCCAGGAACTGGAAAAAGGTGCATGTGTACATCTGTCTCAGGTGCGTTCACCCGGGAATCTGAGCTTTTCCAGAAAATCCCACCCGCTCACGGAGAAGGATGTTGTGTTTGTAAACTCATTCCTTTTCATCAGATATGAAGGAAAGCTTGGCGGTTCTAGATCAGTCTTGTTTTGGACTTGATGGTAGCGATTGCAATTAGGGTGAGCTGAAACTGGGCAAAAGGTTAGCCCAAGACTAAACATTCAGCAGAAGCTTTGCTGCTTTCACTGCAAGCTGAAGCTTGCTGAGCAAGAAATTTGATGTTAATTTTTATTGGTGGGATTACCTAGCTCGTCTTAAATTGCTTCAAGCAGCTTTAAAGTGAGGTGTCTTAAGTTGATTATTGGGAAGGGGAATGTAGTGTGACTTAAGTTATAGTACCTCTGTTTTCTGTGTTAAAACTTACTTTTTCTTCTACTTTTAACTGCCAAGAGAGTTAAAGTCTATGATGGAAAAACCAAATGGCGTAAAGATATAAATATTATTCTTTGCTGTGGAAACTTGTGAGTTTTGATCAGACGAAGTTGTTCCCTTCCATATACGGAAATAAATAGTATAGCAAGTATGCTTCACACTGAAAGCAGTGCAGAAAGAAGCAGCTCTGTAGCAATTCAAACTTGTCTTCTTTTTTTTTCTGTGAATTTACTGGACTGCAGAAGCGGAAAGTCAGGGGATGAGGCAGTAAACATGGGAAATGACCAAAATGTTTGACTTACAGGATGATAATATGTGATTAGCTTTTTAATGAAACGGCAAAAGTTGGACAGCTGCTTGACAGAATTCAAATATCAGTCTAGTACTTGCAGAGTCTTATTACGAAGAGCATAGATGAAATGACTTAAGCTTATGTGCATATAAAGGACTAAAAGTTTACTAAATTAAAAACAAATAATTGACTCATAATATATCTTTCTGCCAACAGTTAACAGTAATACATTCAATCTCTTGATGTGCTACATAATGGTAATTGGGTAGTTTGGGTAGAGGGGGAACTGGGGGGACCCAAAGCCCTTGCATATGTTGTTGTGTAATTACTTAGATTTTCAATTAGGTCACACCACCCTTTTCTCTAAGGGTGGATTCAAAGGAGCTCTCAAACTTCTTTCCTGCTGTATCATTGGCTCATGGTATAATAGAAGAGCTGAGAACAAGTATTGGAAAGAAAGCTTTCAGATTGAAAAGTTCATAAATATTCTTGGTAGTGCATATGAGGGGCTTTTGTGTGCAGAAAAATTATCTTGGTTTTATAGCATCAGGTTTGATGGATCTAGATGTAGCATTTCATGCTTTCTTAGTCAATACAGTAAATAAAAAGAAAGTTTTCCATGTGTATATTTCAGATATGCTGTGGTTCCGCGTATACACTGGATATCTGATTATGGGTTTTTGTCCCCGACAGACCTCTATTTCCTGACTAGAATTTTTACTTCCCACAAATGTTATGCGATGTACTGAGTGTTTGGCTACCAGGTTCCCTATCCTAGCACTACGGAAACACACTGTCATATTTATATAGTTAGCCAAGAACTCTGAAGAAGTGAAAATACAAACTTATTTTGAGTGCTGATCTTGCTTGTCTGAATTTGTTTAGGTCTGCTGACTTGGGTGACAACCTGCTGACCAGACCTGGACAACCCACAGTTGCACGAATACCTCCACCTATTTTGCCAAGACCATCACAGCAAACGGGAAGCAGTAGTCTGAGCACTTTCAGGCCAGCATATAGTAGTTCTTTTTCTCCAGGCTATGGTTCATATGGAACCTCTTTTTATGGAAGCTATAGTCCTTACAGTTATGGATATGGTGGCTTGGGTTATAACCGCTTTCGTACAGATGATATTCCTCCCAGCAGGTTTGTTCAGCAGGCTGAAGAGAGCAGCAGAGGCGCATTTCAGTCCATTGAAAGTATCGTGCATGCATTTGCCTCGGTCAGCATGATGATGGATGCTACCTTTTCAGCTGTGTATAACAGTTTCAGAGCTGTGTTGGATGTCGCCAATCACTTCTCCCGCCTCAAAGTACACTTCACAAAGGTGTTTTCAGCTTTTGCTTTGGTGAGAACTATAAGATATCTCTACCAACGTCTACAACGATTACTAGGTCTGCGGAAGAGCTCTGAGAATGAGGATTTGTGGGCCGAAAGTGAGGGGACAGTAGCTCGCGTTGGCCTTGAAGACAAGGCGGCTAACTCTGCAAAATCCTGGCCCATTTTCTTGTTCTTTGCTGTCATAATGGGAGGTCCCTATCTGATTTGGAAACTGCTTTCTACATACAGTGACGAAGAAACAGGTGAGCTGTAGCACAAGAGAAGTGCAGCATATATCGTTCCTTTTGTTATCATGTGTATAGCGATTAATCTACTACAGTAATAGAAGTTAATAGGTACTGGGGTACAATACTGAGTTTTAGGCATGTGATACAAGTAACAGCCTGTTTAAGTAGCCTGTTGTTGAGTTAGGATGCAGTTTCTTGGTAAGCTTTGTGTGATTCCAAAATTATAGTTCCTTTCTGTTTCCTTTCTATTAGATGCAGCAGTTGGGGCGGGGGGGAAAGTATTGGTTGGATTGACTCAAAAAATCATGCTTTGTTTGTTACTCCGTCAATTGTCTATTGGAAAAGTTTTAGCAAGGAAGTTAAGGTGCTTTCTTCATTTTTCTTTAAAAAAAACCCCACGCTTTATAATTCAGAGCAAGTAACCTTTTAATTTCTTTTTGGAAGCAGTATCTAGTAACTGGGCAAGTGGAGAAGATGATCATGTAGTTGGAAGAGCAGAATATGACTTCAGTGCTCTCTCAGAAGAAGAAATTTCTTTCCGTGCTGGTGACATGCTAAAATTAGCACCCAAAGGTAAACTTTGAATTTTGTATTAATTTTCTAATCGCATGTGAAGTAAGTCCTATTGTTAGAGTCTGAAAATGAAAACAAACCCCCCACCTTATTTGACCAAACTTCTCATCCATACTGTTTTTTTTTTCCCCCCATAAGTTATTACTTGCATTGTAATACAGCTTATTGCATAGTTTTCTTCAGTTTCCCTAAGGTATGACACAGGCTAAACTGACCCAGGGAGTGCTTTGTGGTTACCTTGTGGTTACCTTTTCCTCACACAGTGCTACACAACTGTGAAAATCTCTAGGCATTGGCAGTGCAGGGATTTCAGAACAGCTTGTGCTTTACAGTGCTCTTCAGCTTACCCCGCCAATGCGGATCATATCGTGAAGTAATTTGTATTTGCCTTTTATCACAGAGTTATTTTTTTTCTGCGTGGTGAGCTATTGTGTCATCTACCTTCTGGTGTATTTGTGCCTCAACTGCAATGTATTTTGAATTGTTTTGTAACTTGGATGTGTTTGCATTTTTCTTCTTCAGAACAACAACCCAAAATCCGTGGTTGGCTTTTGGCTAGTTATGATGGCCAAACAACAGGACTTGTGCCAGCTAATTACATCAAAATCCTGGGCAAAAGAAGAGGTAGGAAAACAGTGGACGTGGAAAGGATTCCAGAGCAACGGCCAGCCTTTACCGGCACACCTGTTAGAGGACCCACTGCTACTGTGACTTTAGAGGAGCAGGAAGCTGCTTTTGATTCTGTTTTTGCTGGAAGTAATAAAGTTCCTGTTGTGTCTGACTCCACTGTGGTTAGTGGAGAGAAACAGGAACTTTAATGCACTTTCATCAACAAAGCAACTGAACTGTGCTTTATTGATAAAACTTAGGGTTTGTTGAAAATCTGTATTGTAGTGGAACACTGATGGGTCTGTACCAGTTATTGCTGCTACCGACTGGTGAAAGGACAGAGAAATGATTGCTCAAATTTGTAGTATTTATTTTTGACTCACCTAAGGCTGTACATTAGTGACTCTACCCAACCACCTGGCAGCAGCTCTAAGATCTTGAGATGACAAGAATTGAGGCATTTATAAAAAAGCAAACAAAAAAAAAAAAAAAGGGGACTGCTGGCCTATTCTTGTTATTAAGGAGACAAACTGTTGGTGAAATCTGGAGATTAACATCCAGTAGTCTTCATTGGCATGTGGGCTAGACGAGAGGCCTGTTCAATAGAAGTGCAAAGGAAATATAGATATCTCTAAGATGTCCTCCAAAACTGGACACTGAGGACCATAAAACAGTAATAGTGCATTGTTTCCCCTGAAAGGAAGGAGAATTGCAAGAGATTTAGGTAACACAATTGAGTTGTTAGAAGTTTTACGTTGCTTGCTTTATGCAAGAAGTAGGGCTTCTGTCATAAAGACCTTAACCCTTATGAAAAAGGCACTTGTGAGAAAGGGGAGATAAATACAGTTAGAAAGGAACAGCAGTGAGGCTTCAGCAGTAGTTCTAACCAATTCTCTCTTGTTTATTAAAATAACATTAGAATAAAGGGCACTTTCCAGTGCCCTTATTGTTATTCCCTTCTGTGGTAAACTAACTTTGCATCACTCCTAGCCATTTTGGGTTGTAGCCTGTTAATTGCCTATCAACAGCCTATCAACTACCATCTGCATCTCAACTTATTTCTGTTCTTTATTGTTTTTGTAGGGATGTCAAAATACCTATCCTGCCTTTTAGTGCAGTAGGAAAGCATTGGGTTGGGGGAAGTTTAATGTAATTCAAGTGGCAAAGAAAAAGTAGCGTTTCTTGCTTAATTGTCTCAGTTAGCTAAGGTCTCGGAGTTAGCTCTTTATGCTGGCTTTCAGGTGGTAAATTTTGCATCTGCCCATAAAATTTGAGGGGGCTGGTTTATCAAAAGCCATAAAAACATTGACTGTGCAAAGTATTTAGTATTTTCTTCATACTGGTGTTTGAGAATTCTGTATTGAAATACCTTTTTTTTTTTTTTTTTTAAAGAAGCAAAGATAATTAAAACTTTTTTCCTTTTAGCATATATGTATAACATGTTGAGTTTCTGAAGGTTAGAGCAATGGATTAAATAACAAAAGCTTCTCTTACTCATTAAAATTGCTTTTCTTTTAAAGGTACTCAAAAGTATTAGTGAAAGTAGAGCACGTGCCTTTGCTTAATTGATCCAGTAGTTTCAGTTTGACTGTTTCTACAGAGATCTTCAACACACCCATTATGTGTTGGCAGAGCTTTATACTGCAATTGCATTTGCTGGCCTTGAGTTCTTAGAATTCTGTTCACCGCAAAAAAAAAAAAATACTCTGAGAAGAAAAACTGAAGCGAGCACAGTTTTATTGAGGTAGAGTGGCTGAAAAGATAGATATTATGCTGGAGCCTTGGATTTTAAAGTAATCTCTGAATGCCTGTCGTTGATAACGAGGGCGAGAATTTAACTGGTTGTGCTCAGGTATTGGGAGATGGTATAAAGAATCGTTTTGGCTAGATTGTTAGATCCTCAAGTGAAGAGGAAAAGGAAAGAGGAGTTAAAGGGCAAATGAGAAACTTGAAACCAGGTTTACTAGGTTTAAAACAGAACACGTTCCTGAGACATTTCCCTGTGTACCAGGGCATTGAAGAAAATTATCTATATTTGGAAATGACAGCTGTTGTTGAAATAAAAATAGCAAACAATCCTGAAATATAAAATACATAGAGGAAGAAAAGGCCAGGGGGGTATCAAGTTTATAGTTCTGCTTACAGGGTGTATTCATGGAGGGAATTAATTTACTGTTGTGAGACTTAATTAATGGACTGTCAGCCTGTCTTGTGTCAGTGAAAGGTTTAAATCAGAGGAATGGTCTTTTAAATAAACCCCAAACATTTTGTAGAGTGTCCATTCAAGTAGACTTCTGTTTTCCTGCTCAGAACAAGTTGGGAAGACAGTACCATGAACTAGAAACTTTAGAAAGGTGCTTTTAATTTCACTTTCAGGTCATACAATTTTGAAAACAATTCTTTTAGTAGGAAGATGGGTTATTAATAACTGACTTGTCTTTATAGTAGTTTGACTTAGTCTACCAGTCGCTGTCATAACTGTATCTGCTAAATCTTCACAAGAACTTTGATCCTTTTAATCTTGTGATTGCTTTAATGGGAAAAGAAGGCTGAGGAAATGAAGTAAATTATTTAAGTCACAATTAATTGTACTGATTGCAGAAGGGTATTAAAATTTCATTGAAGTAAAAGATAAACTGTGCTTTAAGATTTTGATTTTTTTATTTTTTTTTTTAAATGCCCAGACTAGCATCAGGAAAAAATGTGAGTCCTACAATTTCACTGTCTATGTTTCTGCCCATGTGTCAGGCTACAGAAAAAACACCAAAATGAATGCTGGTTGAAAAAGGGAGGCTGGTTGACAGGCTGCTCAAGACTTGCACGACTTTAGAAAGGTGAGAGGTGTGGCTGCAGCAGGAGTATGTAGAAGAGGAGATCAGAAAAAAATGCTGTTGAAATATTGCTAAACTTATGCATTAGGCAATTGACTCTTATTTTAAGATCTGTACATACTTCAGTTATTCTTCAGAACTACTTATATACCTGTAGCAGACCGAGGAGTCTGTAACAGACCTATGACATTTGTTTATATAAGGCTTTCGTTTAATCTTACTTTATTCGTATTGATACTGTTTAGTATACCAACCGTTTTATGCTCGAATATTGTCGGAACTAATCACAAATGCCAGTTTTGACTGGTTCTCTGGGTGCTAGCAGTACGTGAACGTGCACACCTTCAAAGCTTTGTTCAGGTTTCTGAATAATAAATTTTAAATATTTTCTTTGTCTAGTAGAACTTAATAAAATTGTCTACTTCTTTTGCACAGGTTCAAAACCTCTTCCTTCTGTGGAGCTAGACTGCAGCTGAGCTAGTAAGACTTTTTGACTTGGTGATTTTGGTGAAATTTGCTAGTCAGGTAAATACAAAGAAAATACAGTTTCTTATAAATCTGATCTGTTCACAATGAGAATTTTCCAGAAGAGGTACAAACTCAGAAACCAATAGAGTGATTTTCTTGACATACCATAGTTATTGTAGAAACACTCTTGTCCGCAACAGTAGCAGAACTGCATTTATTTTACAAAACATAGATAACACAAAAGTGTATGGTTTTTAAGTAGCTCCTTCCAGTTTTTTTTCTGTGGACGCATGTTGGGATTGGCCAGTGGTTTTGGCCTGTAACGACAGCGATTGCGTGTGTCCACAGGCGGTGATAACACTGGGGTGTTTTTCACCCATGTGTCCTGGGACCGGTTCTTCTGCAGAAAAATTTGGCGCAGGTTTGGGATGATAAAGGTGTCTCCTGGATTCCGTGGGCATACCGATTGCAGCTTTTTAAGCGGCTGGATAATCTCTTCTTGAAACAAACTTACTCGCCTAACCGGTTGAACTAGTAACATAAGCGTGATGTCGATGCCAGGCACCCCTGCATCTTTCTTAAACTTACAGTTCTTAATGCTACTTTGAGATGCTAAAGTTCCATAAATTTCACAGTAGTCACAGAACGGTAAGACTCAAGCAAGTGACATGGTTTATTTATGCTGTCAAAGGGGATCTTTACAGTTTTTTTTTTTTTTTTCAGTTTTAGAAATGAAAATGCTTTAAACAGAAAGAGCTAGTTCCACTACCTTTGAATTATTGGTAACTGGGCAAACATAGACTATCAAATGAGAAAAATTTGAGATATTGAGGTTTGTTTGGTTTTTTTGTTTTTGTTTTTTTTTTTTTCCTCAAATGCTGATATTGGTGGGGTTTTTTTCCTATTTAAAAAAAAAAAAAAAAAAAAAAGAGGGACTGAATTTCTGCCTAACAGAACAGGTTAATTCAAGAACTGTGTTGCCACTTCTCTGACATACCGTCAGGCCTGCATTTATATCGTTACGACATCACTTTATTGCACTATAGCAGTATTGCAGCATTAGCTTATCCTATGGATTGCTGTGGGACAGTATGGACTCAGGCATGTTTTATGCTTAAACTGAAACCCAAAGGCAGTTTTCATACTGTTTTAAGAATTCAAATTTCATATACTTTCCTAAGATTGGTGCAATCTTTTGTCTGAAGTTCTCTGTGCCTTTTTTTTTTTTTTTTTTCATTCTGTATTCTTAATGTATTAATTACTCTGGGGTTTAGGGATAGGGTTTTTTTTGAACAAAGTGATTAATATCCCTGTGGCCGTGACTCTCAGTGATTCCTGCCGAATGGGGCTGCCCAGGCCTTCCCTTCATGTCATGTGGGAACGTAATCACGATTTTTTTTTTTTTTAAACTGTAAAAAAGGGGTATTGGCGCTCCTCCCGCGGGGCGCAGCTCTCAGCCTGCGCTGGGCTGGGGGGGGGTGCGGGCAGCCGAGGAGAAGCGACGTCGCGCTGACCTAAGAGAGGTTGGCACCGCATCAGTTGTTGCCTAGGGTGGGAGGCGTGACGCCACGCGCCTGGTGTAACGGGTCTTCCACCAGCCCTCCCCGCCCCACTCAATCGCGACCGAAGCGCGGGCGACGGCCCGCCTGCGTCACTGGTTCGTGACGATGCGGAGGCGCAGGTCTGGCGTCACGGCAACGTCACGCGGAGGCGGGGAGAGCCGGCCCCGCCTCCCCGCTCGGGGCGGGGCGTTGCTAGGCTACCGGACGCTGGGCGCGGGGCGGGGGGGGGGGGGGGGGGGCGCGCCGCCGCTGCACTGCGACAAGGCGGGGCCGCCGCCGCAACACGGCGGGCGCCGGGGTTCCCACACTGCCCGCGCGGCCGCGTTCCCCCCTACTCCTGGCCATCCTATTGGCTGTCTCCGGCGGGAGGGGGCGGGGTCTGATCACCCGCGCGGCGTCGATTGGCGGCCGTCGCCCCGCCGCGCAGCGCTCCCCGCCCCTTCGCTCCCCCCTCCCAGCGAGGGTGGGGCCGGGCGGCGCCGGCGTGTGAGGGCGCCCGTCTCCCGCCCTTCGGGCACGGCAGGTGGGGAGGGGAAGAGGAGGCAGCCGGCGGGTCCCGCCGCGCTGAGGAGCCCCGGGGTGGCTCTGCTGAGCTCCTCAGCGGGAGCGGCCGTAGCGGGCTGCGCCCGGGCTCCTCTCCGCTCCGTCAGGCGCCCGGCGCGGCGCTCGTCCCCTCAGGGGAGCGGCGCCGCCGCCGTCCCGCTGCCTGCGCCGGCGGCCGTTGCGGCTCGAGGAGGAGCCGTTGCCTGTCCCGCCGACCCCCCGCCTGGGAGCCCACCAGGTAACCCCTGCCCTGGCGCAGCCGGGACAGCCTCCTGCCCTCCCGGCAGCGCCGGCGCTGGGTGTCCCTTCCGCGCCCCTGGCCGGGGGTGGGTGGGTGTGTGTGTGGTGTGTGCCTGGCGGCTGAGGGGGGGCTTCTCCCTCGGAGAAGGCTGGGGCGGCTGGCGGAGGTCCCCGCTGCCCAGGGCGGGTCCCGCCCCCGCGGTGTTGCATGAGGCGGCTGGTTACACTTGTAGGATTTTGCCCCAAAACCTGGGATCGGGCTTTAGGTTTTGTTGTTTGTTTTTTTTTTTTTTTTAATTATTATTATTATTATATAAATATCGTATTTTAATTTCTGTTTTGACTAGTGTGCGGGCAAACTACAATCAAAGTTGCTGTTATTCTCCTCCCGCCCCGCCCCCCCCCCCCCCCCCCCCCCATTCTGCACCATCACTTTGTTGCATGTAGGGGTTCTGCATGAAACCTCACGCCCATCCCACCATCTCTACCTTCCTGCAGGTCACGCACGTGCAAGGGGACAGTCATTCTTCATTTTCAGACTGATTCTCTGCTTTAAATAAAAAAAAAAAAAAAAAATCGGTATTACACGAGGTGGTGCATTTCCGTAATGTAAACCAACTTCCTGCATAATGAATTAACTCTTTATTTAAATCTTACCAGTTTTGTGAAATACTAAAGCGTTGGGAATCTTTTGCACCACTTAATTTAGAATTCTAAGTATTAATAAGAATTCCTGTTGTCACATATCTTTCTATATTGTGCACATCAAATGAGTTGGTCAGAATTAAACAATTCTGAAGCTTTTTTTTTTCTCCAATTTCCATAGTTGATGAAGGGGTTAACTTGAGCTTTACTTGCAGTAACAAACTGGAGAGAATCTGTAGAAGTTGCCTGATCTCTCTTAACAATGCGATTTATTAGAGGCTTTATGATGTTCTTACGGAGTGCACCATTCTCGCCTGAGTCAGAATCTTGTGTGTGTCTTTAACTATACTTTTGACAGGATTTCCTAAAGGACCGAAAGTCAAATATTAAATATCCTATATAAAGCCACAAAGAGGAATCTCATGCTCTTCCCAGAATAGAAATAAAAGACTTAACTTCTGTATGCTTCTAATTAAGTATGCTCCTTCATTTATCTTTGCAGTAATAAGCATATATAGAACTTTATTTTAATGTACAGAATAAGTGGATAAAAAAAAATTTGAGAGATAAAGGCTTCATCCCTTTTGAACGTGTCATTACATTTTAGAGTACCCATTGTCCCTTCATGGTTGGGTTGCTTCATGTTCCACAGTGCTGATGTATACATAAATTTGTTACAAGTACTCAAAACACACGGTATTTTTCCCTTTAAATTATAGACTCTAACTATTGCAAAGTAACTGCTTTTCTTTCTTTCTTTCTTTGATTACCCAGTATAATCACATCATAGAACTAATCCTTAAAATGGTGATTTATGGAATATTGACATCGCTAATAATTTACTTTCATTAAGTATATTTTATGACTCAAGATCAGCAGATTCTAATACTCCATCATTTACTTAATCAAACATGTTTTTAAACCAGCTACTACACGCTTACAAGGTAGCACAAGAAGTTTGCTTCCTATATTTCCCAGTGACAGGACGAGGGGCAATGGGCACAAGTTAGAACATAGGAAGTTCCGTATAAATACACGGAAAAACTTCTTTACGGTGAGGGTGACAGAGCACTGGCACAGGCTGCCCAGGGAGGTTGTGGAGTCCCCTTCTCTGGAGATTTTCAAAACCCGCCTGGATGCAGTCCTGAGTAATGTGCTTCAGGCAATCCTGCTTTGGCAGGGGAGTTGGACTAGATGATCTCTAGAGGTCCCTTCCAACTCTGAAACTCCGTGATTCTGTGATTTTGTAACTACTCAGATTTCTCACTCATGTTCTGGCCCAGTTATTTCTTTTCCTAACAGCAGATATGGTAGATACTCAGTGGCTTAAATATAATTGATACTGACATCTGTCAGCGCACTGATGGTGAGAAGTCTCTACTGTGGAATTACCACAGTGACACCACTTGATAGTACTATCAGGATGAGGGCTAAGAACTCAATGACTGAAGGGACTGATCTGCCTTTACCTTTAGTGGCATCTGTCTTAGTTGAAAAGTTTGGGTTCATATTGTCTGTGAAGGACCTCTGTCCTTTAAAAATGGTTATTTGGCACGCTTTGCAATATATTTAATTTAGATAGAATTGCTAAAATGCTATGACTTTTCCTATTGGACTTGTCTTCTGTGTTGTGGGGGTTTTTTTGTTCTTTTTTTTTTTTTTTTTTTAATCTCATGAATATATGAAACCTAAGAATTATCTTGGTAGGTTCTGGATTTTTTCTTTCTGATGGTTTCATTCAGCTGCTCTTTTGAGAGGATGAAAGTTTACAGTTACCTGCTATTGTGGTACCGGTTTCTACCAACAATACAAACACAAATGTGCTGGAATAGCTTCTTGAGTCAGAAACAAAATCAGTGCTATTTTGTATATTTTAAGCATGTTTTCTTTTAGCTACATGGAAAGAGGGTGATGCAAAAGAAATGTCTCTGTGTAGGATACTTTTAGTAACAAGTGATAGTGTCATCTGTCATCTAAGTGTATCTTCCCTGAAATTCTCTATAATCTTTGCTTTGTAAGTCAAAATTCTCTATGTTACTTTTAGGTTCTGTTATTTATGTGATCTGTTTAAGGTACTTTGGAAAAGGTCCAAAGTGCTTTCCAAATAGGAGTCCTTACTAAGGTCTTTGGCTGCGCGTTACTTGAATATGAAGTCTTCATTAAGGCCTGCAGTTTTCTCCCAGCATATGCTAAAACAGTACTTTGAACTTTTACTGTGTTTCCTGATGCTATACATAAAATTCATTTAGAAAAAGAAAAAAATCCCCAAGTATAACACTTTTTTCAAATTAGGAGAACTGCATTTTTAAAGTGCTCACTGCTGTCCTTATATGCTTTGTTCTGGTGTTCAACTTGAAGCTGAAGGAACAAGGTTTCTTGGCCTGATAATTTGTGGTGAGTTGACCCTGGCTGGATGGCAGGTGCCCACCAAAGCTGCTCTATCACTCCCCCTCCTCAGCTGGACCAGGGAGAGAAAAGTATAACAAAAGTCTTGTGGGTTGAGATAAGGACAAGGAGAGATCATTCACCAATTACTGACACGGGCAAAAAAGACTCAACTTGGGAAAATGAATTTAATTTCATTTATTACCAATCAAATCAGAGTAGGATAATGAGAAATGAAAACTAAATCTTAAAAACACCTTCCCCTTATCCCTCCCTTTTTTTCGAACTCAGCTTCACTCCCCATTTCTCTACCTCATCCCCTCCAGTGGCACAGGGGGACGGGAATGGGGATGACAGCTGAAAGACCTCCACGTGTTGTGTTTTCTGGCTACAGAGTATTATTGATTGCCCTCAGGTGAGTGCCCTGAGTTGGCTCCTACATAATGGAAGTCAGGCGTGCAAAACAAATAGCCAGAGCAAGAGGAGACCAAAGTTGAGCATTAGCAAGCTTGGGGGAAGAGGCAAGTGTATTTGAATGTAAGTAAATTTAAGTTAAAATGTTCCTCTGTGGCTTAGGCTGTTTATTCTGGGTTTTTTTTGCATTGGAGGATTCAGTGGTGCGCATCCGTCCTGAAATCGCACAACTTAAAGGAATGGCAGGTAGTGCCTGCTGCTGTTGAGTTGGTTTTGGTGCATTTTGCACATCTGCTTCTCCCCCCAGGGTTTTGAGGATATGAATGTAGATATGAATACATAAGTTTTGTCAAATAAAGCCTCAGCACTTGACTGTAAAGCTCTGGTAAGCATTTCCCATAGTAACTTTTAGAGTGGTGCAGTTAACATAGATCAAGGTTTAGCAAACCATGCAGTAAGTCTTGCTAATAACATTTTCTCTTCTAGGCTTAAGTAGCCAAAGATGAGTCGTGGATTTTCAGAAAATAATAACTTTCCGTATGACAACAATCAAATGGTTTTGGATATGATCCTGTGTTCCCTAATTGGTGTTCCTCAGCCTATCAATTGGGAAAGTGTGGCAAGGCTAGTTCCAGGATATACATCCAAAGAGGTGAATTTACTAATAAAAGGATTTGTATACTTTAAGCAATACTTTGTGAAAAAGAAAGCATCTTTGGGGGAGGGAAGGACATTGAAGTTAAAGGAATGGTGTTTTTTTCTGAAGTAATTTATGCCTAAAGAATCAAAAAAAGTTAAATGAGGAGTAGATGGGGGGAAAAAAAAATTGTTTCTATGAAACCTGAATGTTGAAATTAAGAAATACATTCTGCATTTTATTTCATTAGAACTGATATAGAATAAGAACAGAAATCACTGGAAAGTAAAAATTAAAAAGTGAAATAAAGTAGTTGTGTTAACCTATTTCAAATTATATAGCTAAGATTTTCATGGAAAGGAGGATGGCAGTACCCACTAAGTTCATCTAGATTGTAGTATGCTTATTAGCAAACCTGGTAACTTTCTATGCTTGTCATTACAATTCTGAGTTACAGATCTCCATTAGGTATTTAAGAGTGCAATTGCCTCTTGCTTGGTTCTACAAGACATGGATTTTTCTTTCTTTGGTTGGAATAGAGTTGGAAGAACCTAGTACATCTGTATACTTAATCTTTCTGGATTGCTGAATTTCCTGGTCAAATGCTTGCTTTTTTTAATATTTTTTTTTTTAATTTTTCAGTTTTGAGGGAAAGTAAGCTAAAAGAGGAAAATGTCTTTTGCCCTTGTGATTCAGCAAAGCTGGAAAAAAAACAAGCCAACTGTATTTTCTTGCAAACTTAATCAAATGTGTCAGCTCACATTTATAGCATTGCTATTGGGCATCAGTGTAACCTTATATTTAGAACATTAAAAGTGAATTATTGGGAGTAGAAGCTTATGTGGACTGTTACTGCCTTTCAAGTGCTTGGCAAAGCGCTTAGGGGGAGGTCTCTGCTGTTTACCTTTCAATTTGCAGACCATGCACGCTAAGCAAATAATTACAAAAGTATAGGTGAGCTGCCTCCTCATATTAATTAAGATAATATGATTGATTAGTACATGTCTGATTACTCTAAAAGAAAAAAGTGTCTCAAATACGTGGAGTCCTTTTTTTAAGGCAATTACATTAAAAGCACAGGTATGTATTTACTTATCTGTTGTATGTAGTAGACTGGCATCCTTACAAATTTGAGACACCACAGTAATATCAGAAGGATGTCGTTGTGTGCACCTCTCCCAATGGGGCAGGTGGCATGCAGTAATGTCAGTTAGCTCAATTGAAAATAAATAAAAACAGCTGCTTGAATGGAGCCTGACAAGCTGTGTCATGGGAGGATCACCTGTACAATTAAGTAGATTTACTTGTATGTGTAAATTACCTGTGTGTAGGATTCTGCTGAACCAAACCTGTAGTTGTCATTGTATCAGTACAAACGTACAAAATGGGAAAACTTTCTAGCTTGTCAAAATGTGGAATGGAAAGTTAATAGAACTACAGTGGAAATCTCTAGTCCTTTTTGTCCAAATCAGAATGGAAATCATAAAGTTAAAGAAGAGTAATTATGGCAAATTACTATAACTGCTTTTAATAATATTTGACAAGGTTTATGGTAAAAGAACCAGTTACTGAAAGAGAATTTAAACTCTCCCCATAACTTTCCCTTTTGAAGATCAGGCTTAAAATCACAGGGTTTAAGGAAATAAAGGTTGAAACAGGTTCCATTTATTTTTTTCTCTTTCTGTTAGAATATTTAATTATGGTAAATCTTATTTATTTTACTGTATATTTATGTACTTTCCTGATACCACTAACTAAATAGGGAGCAGTATGAGTTTGATATCAGTAACTGTTCACATGCAAAAGATGAAATACAATATCCGTCTCAAATTATAGTTATTAAAAATGTACTGAAAGCTACTGCTTCATTGTCCTATCATTTAATCTTGTGACAGTGTGCAAAAAGGTTTGATGAACTAAAAAGCAGTGGAAGTTCACCTGTTGACAACCAGTATAACCCCCTGATGGCTGCTGGTGGGAGTCCTGTGGAAACTTTAGCTACGTACATCAAATCCTCCTTGCTTGATACACAGACAGAGTTTCAGGATCCTGCTATTGGGCAGGATTCCATTACTATAACTGGTATGTTTTTAGTCATTCTGAAATATATTTGCTTTGATTTATAATCGGTATGTGCATGCTTTCCTGTCCTGAGTCCACTCAGGAATAGTGCTTGTTTATCTTTGAAAAAGAAAGTGGAGTATAAATATAATGCATACGTGGAGTCTCTTTCAGTTAGTTTAGCTTAAGAATCGATGCTTGTTTGGGTATTTTTAATAACTTGTCCTTCCAAAAGGTATAAATCTTTACACTAAATCCTCTGTTTAGGATTTTTGGTGGGGAGAGGAATTACTCTCCTGTTTTGTATCCCTAGTGTTGTACTGTTCAACGTGCAGCCATTTGCAATCACCTTAAGCCATATTATTAAAATAACTAGCAAGTTTTGGGTAGAAAAGCTGAAAAGGTGATCCTTTGAGGTCAGACCCTTGTCCCCTAGCAAAAAGCCTTGTGTTAGCCATGCTGCTCTGTAGCAAGACGGCTACATAGGAGTTGGAGCGTAGTCTAGCTACTTCTTGATGCAAGAAGGTCTTCCAATGACATTATGACGTGTGTTAGTCAATTTGGTGTCCCAGTAATAATTTGTCAGAAGAGGACCAGTCCTAATAGTTGTATTTCAATCACAGCACAATTAAATATTGTTAACATCTCCTTAAGTACTTCTCCTGTAAGAAGTAGTAATTAGCTGTGTGATAGTAATTCTCTGATTTTCATTGTAGACTGAGATGTTTTTAGCACCTTGTAGAACTTGATAAATGTGTTGCATGAGAAATTTGCTTCAGTAATGAGTAAACAATTTCTGTGTTAAAAATAAAGAAGACAGAAGTGCTTAAACAAAATGTTCTCTGTTACAATGTCCTTCACAGTGCTGCAGCTTTCTTTGCAAAAGAAAAACAGCTGTTTGACCTTTGCTGGAGAACGAATAAAATGTTTTTAATAACTGTAATCAAGAGGTGATATTTGAAAATTGTATATGGAGTATCTAGTCTGAAAATGCTTCCAATCAGCTTTCAATTATGTACTTGTTACATGCATGATGTGGAATAAATGCTTCTTGTACCTGCAGGTGGCTACTTACAAGATTAGTCACTTCCCAGTAGGCAGTTAACAAGCTAACTCTGCTTACAGAACTCTTTAGACAATTAGTGCATGTTTTCTTTTTAACAATGTAATAAGTATCGATGCGGTTAAGTATCCTAATGTTCCTACTAGAAGATGCTAGCCTGAGATTTTTCTCTGTTTTCTTTGCAACTTTGGCTAGATCATTTTCCCTGTTTATATGTAATTCGTTGATATGAAATTAGGATAATTAATCTTTTTCTCACAGGCTTGAGTGAATTCGTCTTCTTAATGAGATACTTGTATATTTCAGAATTGGGGATTTTAGAAAAGCCTATTTATAAATGTTGTTTGTTTAATTAATTAGTTCCTAGTGGATTTATTCACATCCGCTTATTGTTAGGATCAAGAATTTGGGGCCTGTTTGGATTTCTTTGTAGACACAAGTAACAGCAAGAAAATGCAATTGGACCAAATTAATTTTTAACTGGATTCTGGTTTTGGCTGAATTATAAAAGCTTATTTATTACTTGCTAATTATAAGGCAAACTGCTGTTAAGTCCATCTGAATGGATATTATGGCAGTAAACAAGCATATAGGATAGCCTTTTACTCAAAGTATTTATTACTATCTTTCAGAAGTCAATCAATCTATAATCTTTAGAGGGAAGGGAAAAAAAAGATAGGAAGAAATGTATGGTGAAGTTCAGACATCCCTGTTAATTTGTCTGTGTTGCATGTTCTTGTCAGCATTATTTCCTTTCCTTTAATAAATAACTGTGTTCAAAATAAACTTCTTAATATTTGCAGACAGAACTCTTCCATGTCATTATTTTTTTTTTTTTTTTTTTCCGCAGGCCCTTCCTTTAAAATACTCAGCTTGCATTCAAAATCTAGGAGTCCCACCTTGGCAGTTTTAATGCTAGCACAGGTCATCTGCGTGCAATGGAATGGCTGCCATGAAGGCTATGGCTGACCCAGCCCTTTCCAAGCTTTTACTAGGATCTGTCTAGTAAATCTTCCCTTTTTATTAACTGTGTTCCCTCTTTTATGGCCTTATTAAGGCTTAACTGTGCAAGGCCTTAGACTAAATCTTTGGAGAAAGTTTCATTTCTCCTGCCTCTGGTGCAAGAACTTTATTTTCCTGAAGGGCATAATTGCTGTGCTCTGAACTGTGTAGGGCTTCCAGATCATTTTTGGTGTTGGTCTTATATAGTTATTTAGCCATAAGATGAAAAGGTCTATCTTAGTCTTCTTCAGAAGAGTGCATGAGAGAGGGAAGATGCTTCTGGAACTCTTTCTCTGGAAATCTGAGAGGAGGGAGTAATCATGGAAAATCATGACCTTACAGGTTTTCATCAGTGGAAGACAGATACGTGTGCTTCCATCTTTTAAAAAAACATAATGATCTTTCTGACTTATAAGCAAGATGTTTGAAGTTTCAGGTTGCAGTAATCCATTCATCGCAGTCGGAAAAGTTATTCAATGTCTGAATGCTGGGGTTGTCTAAATCCGTGACCCAGAGCTTGCTGGAATTGGTGACTAGACCTCCTGGCTGCACTGGGTTTTATGTCCAGGTTCCGCTGTGTGTAGTGCATTTATGAAGACAATCTATTTGTCCTTTATTCCTGGTATAAGCTGGATGATGTAGTTCTAGGACTAGGCAAATTTCATGGTCGGCTTTCTTTGAGCATTGTTTTATATAGTCTGCTGCTTTAAGCCACGTGTTTGAGAAACTTAGCAAAAACACATCTTAAGAAAGAGATTTCTGCACATCTGTTTGGAAGAAACTTATTTCCAGAGCTCAGAAACTATGGATGAGAAGCGGAGTTAGTCTCAAGTTGTTATATCCTGGCAGCAAAGTTTCCCAAAACCAGAAGTTTTCATGTGACAGTCTTAAGACCCGCATCTCGCACAGCAAACAAGGAGAGCTAAAGGAGTGGATTGCATTCCCAGAAGGAAACGCTGAAGACTCTGCGTGACTCTTACTGCTTTGTATTGAGACAGGACCAATCCGGATTTGCAGCCAAGTGTCTGGGCAATCCAGCAATGCTGCTGCTCTGATTTTTCAAGTGCATGGCATTCAGAGCAGGAATTTGCATTATCTAGTAGCCCTTATGGTAGCACAGATTTGTTGCTAGTTGCATAACATTGCTCCACCGTGAGAGTTGTGTTTCCAAGATGCTGAAGAGCAAAAGGTCAGGCATTTTTGTTCTAATGCAGCCTTTTCTGCTTACGTTTAAGGACGGCCCAGCACGACCTCCGCAAGGAATTGTTCTTCAGAATCTGAGAAAGGTCCTGTGCATAAAGGTGGAGAAAGCACTGATGAAAGCCAGGGGTAAGAAGATCTTTGTGTGTTTGTTATCTAGGAGATTATAGAACTGACAGAAAGATGTCTAAATTGTTCTTATTTTTCTCCTATCACAAAGAAAACAGCTCGGAACATCCTAATAAATGTAAGGAATTTTGAAACTTTACATTGCTACAGAAATACTAGGGGTTGGTTTGAGAATTTCTTATGTGCAATAGGGATAGCTTGTTTAGAAATCTGTCCGTAGTGACAGAGTGATTGATCATTGCTACAGTGAGAATGGGAAACATTTTTAAAAGGCATAAAACAAGACTGATGCTCGATACATTTTAATTTAAAAAAAAAAATGTTCTGTGAACATAGATTTGTCCTACGTACAAGCAGGAAAACAAAGCTGTAATTGAAAAGTGCAAATGAAAAATTGACATTATCACATCCCCATTTTCTATACTATACAAGTAGATGTAAAATAATGTGTTTGTTTGAAACCTAACGGTAGCCATCTTTCTGTAGAGACAGCGTTTACTATCTAGCTTTGACCTTTTCTTAAGAAATAGACATTTTAATATACAATCAAATGATATTAATTTCCACAGATGAAAATGGCTATTGTATGTTGTTACTGTCTTTGGTACCTCAGTAACTTAGGCATATATATATGCCTAGTTTTTGAAGGCAATTAAATAAAGGAGAACAAATAAGTTCTCTTTGTAATTCAGGTGGTGTTCCATAACAAATGAGAAAAAAATGGGGACTGGAGCTAGAAATTTTCCTTCTCTAGTCTGTTAACAATTAAATTGCACTGATTATGTGTCAGAGAATGTGCATTTGTGTTCTTCATCTGACAATGCTATCTGACAATAATTTTTATTAATATTTTGTATTAATAGTTAATAACTGCAATTTGTTTTCTTTGTGTTGATAAAAACCTGTTAGTGACATCAGTGTTGCAATGTGTGATCCAGATTTGAAGATGAGATCTTTGTTTTTGGTGTTCTAATTTGCTTACGGTCCTAATTTGGTTTGTGGCATGTTTTCTTTTTGAGGCCAAATATGGTGATCCATGTGTGTGATGAAGCAAAAAACCTCAAAGAAGATTTTGTGTGTCCTCGAGACCTTTTGATTTCAGAAATGAAATACTTTGCTGAATATCTGTCAGTGGATGCCCAGCGCTGGGAAGAGGTGGACATTTCAGTGCACTGTGACGTTCACATCTTTGACTGGTTGATAAGATATGTTAAAAGGAACACTAAAGATTCTGAAGCTAGTGAAATGCCCACTTTAGGTAAAAGGAAGCACGTAGATCATTGTTATAGGTTCATTATCTTCTGTACTAATGGAAGATTAATGTTTTTTGATACAATTCAGCCCAGTCTCTTTGTTTCTGACTGTTGCTTGACTGAAGTTTGTAATTTGTTAAAAAAAGTGTTGCAGCAGATGCCCTTCGGTCATTGTAACAGATGTCTCCAATTTGTCAATGTTGATGGTTTTGAGGAAACATCCTGATAGTTGAAGCTGTGAAAAGGTCTAATATATTTTGGGATCTGGTGTTTTTAATTAAGATTCTTCAGACCTCTTCTTAACAAGAACAGAGTGGTAGTTTTAAAACACTGATTGTTGGTTTTTTATTTCGTTTCCCCTCTGGTCCCCATCAGTACAACAGCACTATTATCTAAAATTTCAATGCAATCTGATACAATGGTAGAAGAACTTTTGTCTTTACGATTTCAAGACAAGTTTTTAATATTTTTATGAGCCTTGGTTACTATTTTTAAAAAACATAAACAAACCAAGAGATTAGAATTATAGCTTGCAGTGCAAAGGTTATGTTAAGCAAACTCTCAGCTGGGTATGGTGGCTGCATATGGAAGTTGATCATGTTGTGTAATTGTTTTGTCATTGTATTCATATGAAGCCACCTTTTCCAGTTATTATAAATTGCCGTTTGTTTTAGCTGTACTCAGGCCACCTAAATGATAAATCAAAACTTTGTTTCTTAGAGTGGGAGATGCTCTGCATATTGGAAGATGGAATGACAGGTTAATTGGCAAAATAATACTTTAAACAGATACTAAATATTCAGAGGGAGAGATGTGGTATGAAATTATCAAAAGAATTAATGTAAAAAACTTTCTTTTTTTTGCCTTTTAGAACCATCAAATGTCATATCAATTCTTATTTCTTCTGAATTTTTGAAGATGGATTCATTAGTAAGTATTAAGAAAGAAAGATTCTCTGCCACAAGGGCGTAGTTAATTACCAGGTGTCTAGCTTGTTTGTTATGCTTTGGCTGTTACATAAACAGATGATGCAAGGAAAAAATGTTGAGATTTTAGCACCTTTCTTATTCAGTGCAGTAATTAATATTTGCAGAATCCCAATGCAAGAAAACTTACAAACTAAGTTATTTACAAATGTCGGAGCGGAATCTTGGATTTGCCTTCTGATGACTGATCTAAGTAACATCAGTATCTGGCTTCTGATAGGTTTAATTAAAAAAGATTATTAAATCAATGAATACCTTTGTTTTATACCCTTTTCACATGAATGATGCTTCTGCAATTTATGATCTGGTTCTCCAGCTTTGTATAAGTAATATCTGCTGACTTATTTGTTAAAATGTTTGTCAAAAGTTCTGTCGTCGGGATGACCCACAATTAAATACACATAGCTGTTGAAGTTGAGATCCAGGCAATACTACGTATAATGTGTGCCATGATTCTCTTTTTACAAGCAAGTGGAAGGTACCACTGGTTGAAGATGAAATATTTGTGGAGTTGCATTCTGGTCTGTTGAAACCTTTTGGAGGAGAACATAAACTAACTGAGTATCACATTAATTCAGAGTCTCCTTTAGATAAACCTGAGGCTTGTTTTTTATTTTTGAGTTGAACTGAAATAGTTTTCCAAAACACCAAACACTTTAAAAATATATAATCTTGAAGCAATGAGTGCATCTTTTGAGATAGCTTTGTCTAGAATTCCTTAACTTTATTTTTGATGTTTCTGTTTTTCCTAGGTAGAAAAGTGTATTCATTATTGTCATAAAAATATGAATGCTATTGTGGCCACGCCATGTAACATGAATTGTATCAATGCTAATCTTGTCACACATATTGCTGATCTCTTCACGCACAATGAAGTGGAAGAGTTGAAGGACAAAAGGGACAAATTTAAGAGGTAACTTTTTGCCCTGTAGTACACTACTGAAGTGCTGTCGGGCTTTTGGATCATTTTTTAGAACAGCTAAGATACTCTGGGGTTTGCAGTTTTATATATTCAGTTTATATTCTCCCTTAATGTATCTTTAACACAGAATATCATGAAGTGACTTCACAATTTTAGTATAAAATTATGAGCAAAAAGAAATAGCTTTCTATAGGAAATGAGTGAAAGGAAGGGGTGTGACACGGACAAATTATTCATGAATTCTCACATGGGAGCCAGGATTAGGGTAAGGAACCCTTTATGCAATGACATGCTCCTGATTCATAGAGAATGGTTTGGGTTCAGCGTCCTGTGAACTCTGATGTTTGGACATAGAATTTAGGATGGCTGGAAGGCTGAATAGTTTCAATGGAATACCGTTTCATACATAAGGACTCCATCTTAGTCAGTATCAAGATAAGGGCCAATTATTGGAGGGCAGACAAGCAAGGTGAAAGTAAGAAGGTATTTGACTCAGTGAGGGATGAAGACATTATAACTTCCACAATTAATGTTAAGTGTAATTTTGCAAAAGTATTCATTAATAAAAAGTCTTTTAGTGAAGGTGGAAGCTGCCAGTTTGTATTGGGGAAACAAAGAACATAATAGAGGGAAAAAACCTAAGGAATCTCTTTCCTCACATCTTTGTAAAAATCAGAGCTGAGCAATTCAGGAATCAGTTGTCAAAACAGATTATTTTAAAGGAGTATCACATTAAAAACTAGATTCTCAAAGAGATATCATGACTTTGCATATCATAAGAATATAATTGTTAGTCTCACAATATATAAAACAATTTTCAGTTTTTTCTAATGGGTAGGCTGTGTTGCTGTCATTAATAGTAAACTTTTCTGCAAGAAGATTGAGAGACTGTTTGATCCAGAGTACCTGAATCCAGACTCCCGAGGAAATGCAGCAACATTATACAGGTATGGTCTTTTTATATTACTACTTCAGTTGCAAAGACAGTCCCTGTGTTTCAAAGTTCTGCTTTTAGTCCAGTAATTTCTTTTTTTTTTTTTTTTTTTTTTTATCTAGGTGTTGTCTATGTAAAAAGCTGCTAACTAAAGAAACTGAAAGAAGAATTCCTTGTGTACCAGGAAAAATCAACATAGATCAATATGGGAATATTGTCTATGTTCATATAAGGTAGTGAAAAAAAAAATAAATATTTCTTCAACTATGTGATTTTGGGTGATTTTAAAAAATGCTACATGTTTAGGAATTATTAGATACATTACAAAATGAAGTCATAGGTATTTGAAGAACAGTATGAAACGTCTCAACTTGTATTACCTAGAAAAAAAAATGGGGGCTGTTATGATGATGTACTTCTGAAATTCATTCAGCCGTGCTGCTGCTGAATGGAAATGGAAAAACTAGAGCCACAGTTACTTGGGGAGGGCTATTTTGGGTTGTGCTGCCTTAAATAGAAAATACTCGGCTAATTCTTTCATCTAAGAGTTTTAAGATATGTGTAGTTGATGACAAATTAAATTAAAGGCTGCATTTCTGCAATGTTTGTGTTGGAGTGATAGATCCACCTCTGCCAGCAAAGAAATGCTAAAGTTTGTTTTCTAGACTGACTTTATGCTGTCAAATCAAATGAAATGCTCGGCTTGCTTAAAGGCTACTATGTATAAACTTTGCCAGTTGTTTTTCTGTTCCAAAGTATTTGTCAGAGGAGCTTCCAGGACCTATTCTTTATGTAAGCCTTATTCATTTGTCACAAATGTTTAATTCAGTTCTGCCTGTTTGATCCATGTTTGTGAACAGCTGGATTTTCTTCTTAATGAAGATCAATGTGTGATCAGCTGCAGTTCTCTCCCTCCCCACATGTTCCTTTTAAGGAAGACAATGGGAAATTAGTAACAGGAGACCTTTCTCATCAGATCAGTTCAGAACAACCAAAACACAATTCAGTGTCAGTTCCCAAGGTAACACATATTTAGTGTTACCTGCCGTGAGTAATTCCGAGGTGGGGATCAAGTTCTGCTTAGCAGTCTAAATAAAACAGAATCTGCGACCTTGTCCTGGCCTATTAGGATCATTGGTGATTAGCCACGTAAAATTCATTAATTGTATTACTTCACTTAAGCTGACTGTATGTAGCTGCTATGCAATTCTTAGCATATAAATGTACAGGGTTTTAAAGTTACTCAGAGGATTATTTAGGTTGTAATTATTAGCCTTGTCGTACTTGTGACTGCTTTTCTACACAGAATCCATTTAGCATTCCTTAAGCAAAGTGATGCTGGCCACTAGTGAATTCAGGCTCAGGAGCTAATACAAGCCTATCTTTAACAATGTAAAAATTGGTTTATTTTTATTGGTCCTCTAGTGGTGCGTAGAACTAATCTCCCATTGGAAGTACTCCTTGCTTAGTCTAGGTTAGACGTGTATATAAAATAAAAAATGTTTCAGGACAGGGCTTAAAATTGTGGGAAAACAGTAATCTGCTCTTTCTGAAGATAGCATGCACCAGTGCAGGTGGCATATTCTCTTTTGAATTCTGAAGAGGAGTGTGTCATCTAATCACTAGGAAGGAGCAAAGTCTGTATTCTTAAAACCAGAAGTCTCAGATTCATCAAAAAGACATGGTCTTATATTTTCAAACTTTAATTCTTAACTGAGTAATTGCGGTTGCGTTGCAGCTACATAGAAACATATTATGTTGGCTTTCAAAAATAAATAAAATAGAATGGCGGTACTTCGCTTGTGTTGCACAACTTATTACTTTAGCGACAGAGAACTGCAATATGACTGAACTTGTTTGCATGTGCATATTTTGATTTCTTCGACTCTGTGTATTGGGTTTTCCTCTGTTTTATGGTTCTCCTGATTTCCAAAAGGCTTGATATTTATTTTAGGTTATAAATTCGCACTATATGGAGCGTGAGATGAATCGAGCTGTAATTCTTTGTTATTAGTAAGTTTAGGATGTTGTGAAAGAATACAGGTTCTTCTGTCATGGTCTGAATTTAATAATGCCTGTCCCACATTGTATCCTTCCTGTTCTAAAGTCTTCTGTAGGGTTTTCACCAGTGGCGCATGTGTTGTTCCGCTCCTTTCCCATCTCACCTTTCTGGTGGCAGGATCAAAACAGTGTTATGACTCTGTATGCAACCTGACCTTTTGCTTTTTCAGAGACAGAACCTGGGAAGTCCACGAGTACTTAATTGGCCTTCATGAGGAACTGAAATCTTGGCGGGATGTTTATTGGCGTCTTTGGGGAACTGTCAATTGGTTGACCTGCTCAAGATGTAACCAAGTTAGTACACTTTCACTTTCACTTGTTTGTCTGTAGGTGGCTTGTTGTGGGTGACTTTTGGGGGGTGAGGCAGCAGTTAAAGCAGTTTAGAAAATATATGGCAATAAAACTTGGTATATGTTCTTTCTAGTGCAAAATTTTGACTTCCATAGGTAATCTTACCTCTCATCTCTCTTTTTATTCTAATGTAGTCTTTCCTGTGTACTGAATTCTCCCATTGCCAGTACCATTCGCAGCCAGTTCTTTATCCAGGTGTAGCAAGTTCTCTGGGCTCGACTGGGACAGGAGTATATCCCTGTTGTAACCAAAAAGTACTTCGATTTGATCCTACAACCCTTCCAAAGGTACTTCAATACTAGCTCACTTTTAAAAGAGCATAACACATGGCGGGGGGGCAACAGTATGTTATGAAAATAGATCTTTTTCCAAAATAAAGATTATAAATTGTTGCAGTGTCCCAAGGCAGGCTAGGACACAAGAGTTCAAAAATTAAACTTTTGTTATTGTACTTGCTGAAATAATTTTTTCCTATTAACGCAAGTATTTGATCTTTTGTGTATACGTATCGCAGGGCTGCAAAGTGAGGGATCACGTGGTTGATTTACCTTCAGGAAATGAAGACGGGGATGCTTTGCCATCTCAGACTACTAAAATATTGAATGATCTGCTTCATCACAGAGATGTTATTGTTGTTCCTTTCACGAAGGATGAGAATAGGTAAGAACGTTTTATTGTATTACTGAAATAACTTAGCCTTTAACACTTAACACGTGTGTACGTTACACTTGATTTTTTTTTTTTTTTTTTCCATTCTAAAATGGGACATAGGACTTTTTAAAGGTAACTTATTTTTGATTGTTTAGTGGGAAATTGGGAAGAGAAGAACAAGTACTTTTTCCTTTCCCGCTTCAGGAAGGCATTGTCAATCATCGTCCGTAAACATTCACTCCTATCTTTATATTTTAATGGGTTGTTATCAAAATATTATGTGGCTGATTTGGAGGTCTGTCTTCTCTCTTGCTACATGATGAGTGAAGAGAGAGTGAGTCTAAATATGTGAAATAGAAAAACTTATTTTCGTTTCATGTCTTTCTCTTTAAGTGATTCCGGTATTGGGCTCTGTGATGAAAAAGGCATTGAATGTGATGTGCTTGTAGAACCAAATACGCCGTGGGGTCCCAAAACTGGAGAAATCAATGCTGTGAGTGCTAATGGTTTTTTCCCTCCTTTCTTCTGCTTATAAGGACTCTTACAAGGGTAGTGTGAAGAATTCATTAGAGAACTTTTAATAAAAACAAACCCCATACGTTGTTGGAGGAATGAGTGCGCTGCTGAGGATTGCATTGATAGCATAGGCTAGCATAGGTATAAAATATCTGATTGGTGAAAAGGCAAAACTTTTACCCTTTCTGCTGGAAATATCTCTGTATATCGGAGGCAATTCTCCATATGTCTGTGCTTTCCACCTTATTCTTAAACCAATGATATTTAAGGTGGTACTTTAAAATACATCACATGGCAAATATTTAAATTTGTTTTGTCTGCTGATGTATGACTATGTCCACGTGATTTTTGCAAGTCCATAAATGAAGAACAGTAACTTTGGCTCTGTTTTGGTTGGGGTTTGTTTTTTTTTTTGTTTGTTTGTTTGTTTGGGTTGGTTTGTTTGTTTTGCCCCAAGATGTGAAAGATTTTACTTTCCAGAGCTATGATGAATGTATATTACTATGTGTGTGTCTGGTCAACAGAGATGCTTTCTAAGGCAAGTTTGAGGAGACTGTTTATAATATTACCTCTGGTTTAAAAAAAGCTTTTGTGCAAAGATAAGTTTTTTTAATTTCTGCACCAATTGTGGAAGTTTCGGTAACTCAACAGTGCTGATTCCATGAGAATTTCAAACAGAGTATCAGAAGCTCTCCTGTGATAAATAACAGCAGTAGACTATTAAATTTAAACTCCGTAACAATCTGGTACATAACTGTTCTCCCTTCCTGGTCTGCTTTTTTGATTAAATTCAGCTGTAAATAGTTTTTAGTGCTAAGGTTAGGCACATTAAAACATGAGTCTGAATTTGCTGCATTTAATTGGTCAGTGGTTCACAATCTGTTTGAGGTTAGTCGTTCCACTAAAATTTTTAGTTGAGGATGGGAGTAGGCTTTCTAGGAGTTACCAGTGTAGATTGCTGTACTTCAACATAGCATTCCTATTTTTAGAATTCCACTCACATTTTTAAAAATTCTAATTATTATTAGTTCTTTAATTTACATGCCTTTCTCTCTCTTCCTGTGACTACAGTTTCTTTCTCTGAAGAACTGGACTTTACAACTGGTTAGTAAAATATTTTGTTCATAATTTTAAATATTTGCTCTTCTGCATTGGCAGAGAACTAGCTTGGTTTTTTGTCTTGTTTTCTAGTTAATTTAGCAGAAAATTAATTTTCTTAATTTTGCTTTAACTTGGAGGTTGCAGTAGAGCAACAGTTTTTATAAGAAAGTATAAAGTATGTGTGAAGTAGTACTTTGGCCTGAATAAAAATTAAGAATACCTTTTAAATGTTCTCGTAAATAACAATAAACAATAGACCAGCACTGCCTGTGTCAGTTCTTAATAGTTCATTAGGCTGACAGAGATGTAAACCATCAAAATCAGAGTTTTTGAATGTCTCTCTCTTTGATGGCTTGTCTGAGATGCCTCATGTTGTCTTTATGCTGCTGTGTCATTGCAAAAAGCTTTTGTCAGAGTTGAGAGCCTAACCAAATGCAGACAATGGGGAGTCATTCTTCCAGTATCGTAGGATGTCACATGATTTACTATTTTTTTTTTTATGTAAATGCTAGAGAGCAGCAGTTTACCTCTGTCACTCTTGAGGATTTGTGTTGCAGTCTGATGTTCCTAGTGTCCTATAGTGAGACTGTTCTTGCAAAAAACATGATTCCTAAAATTTTGAACTTGCAGTCCATGTTAAGCCTCATCATTTCTCATTGATTACTAGGCAGTCGTTATCACTTAGTTTAAAAGATGTATGTGTATACTTAATCAATGTAAACGTCATGTTCCTTAATATTTTCACGATTCTGTGCTGATCAGTTATGAACTATTCGCTGTGACCCCATCTGTTGCAATATTGAAGCCTATAGTTTATTATGATGTACAAGAGATAGAAGGAAAAAAATTTGTAGGTATTAGGGCGAGTTCACAAAAAAAAGCCAACCAGATATTCCAGACCAACTTGCCATAAATTATTAATTCAGATAGCTCTGGTATATGTAATCTGTGTGTATTTGTAGTGCGCTGCTATATGCATGCTTTGTGGTATTTAATTACTGAGTATCTTGGCAATTTCAGGTAGTTTGCAAGATGCAGCAAGCCTCAACAGAACGATCCGTAAACTTGTAGTTTCCTGTATTCTATGATTATGTGGCTAGCTCTGACATTTGTTACCATTACATAAATTTTCTTATTAATTAGAAAAATAATATAGCCAGCAATACATGGACTATTAAACACTGAATCATACAATAATACAAGTTGGAAGGGATCTCTGGTGGTCATCTTATGTGTTTCCTCCCACTCTCAAAGCAGGGCTAACTTAAAAGTTAGATTCGACTTCAAAGCTATACCACTTTGTTCGGGGTCAAACCTTGAGTATCTCTGATGATGGAGATTCTACAGCCTCTCTGGGCAACCTCGTACAATGTTTGACTACTTGAAGGAACATAAATAAAAATATTTATCAGTACTTTCTAAGCAAAGATTTGAAATTACTTTCTCTACATCTGAGGATTGTGTTCTTGGACCTCACTGCACACAATTGTGGCACTAAGATACGGAGCTGGGTTTGAAGACAACTTCTTCAGGACAGATGTAATGTATCATTTAATAGGAATCGAGCCACATTATAATCTGTGACACCCTCTTCCTCCTGATTAGAAACAGCAGTCATTATTATCTGAAGAGGAGGAGTATACCACTGGCTCAGAGGTCACTGAAGATGAAGTGGGGGATGAAGAAGAAGTATGCAAGAAACCAGGTACTACAAGTATTTACAGTCATCTTCTCTGGAATTTAAAGATAGGGGTTCAAGGCAGCAGAATTCTTCTGTAAGCGAATTTTAAACATTAGGCATTTTAAGAAAGAACGTTACTTAAATTTTATTTCTAGTTTTTCTGTGTGTAGATACAAATTACCCCACTGCTTAGTGCCATCAAAAATCACAGGCAAACAAGGAACGCTGCAACTATTCACGTCTGGATGTCCTCAAAGTTGATAAAGGGTGTATTTTGCAGGAAAGAGTATCATGAGTTTTATGAAGTTTTGTGTAGGTAAATGTTGGAAAAAAAGGCAGTAGCTACATGACTATATTTTTGCATGCTGTTTCCACCCCCCACCCCCCACCCCCCCCCCCCCCCGAATATTCTTCTGTTTACATAGTGGAATGACTAGTAAATGTGGCTAGAACTGTGTCTGAATTAAAGATAAGCTCTGTATGATCTAAAAGGATTTTTGTTGTGGTGGGTTTTGGTTTTTTGGATTTTTATATTTTTATACTTTGGCTTTAAACTTGTTTGGTCTGATATCACTCAGAGCTTGTTGATTTGAATTAATATGGTCAAAAGCGTAGCTTGTATGTACACTTGCTTTTAATTTTACAACAGAAGAGTTGTGCAGTTATGTGTAACCACTCTGCATTTTAAACGTGTACTTGAGTACTTGTCCACTTCTCATAGAAAAGTGTTTGAGTAATCTGTGTGTATTAGCATGCCTGCAACACTAACAAAGGGAAAATAGCCTGTTCATTTTTTCTGTTTATAAAGGAACAGAGGGGAAAAATTTCTTTTGTAGCTGAGACAATCCAAGTATCTCTGATGGTATGAGTAAATGTTTCTTCAATTAGCAGGGAGAAAGGAGAAAATAAAGAAATCCTACAAACACCCAAAGAAAGTGGTTTCTTCACCTAGTATTCAGAAAAAGGAGAAGCCATCTGACAAGGTAAAATCAGAGCTGAGAAACCAGTCTCTCTGGTTGGGTTGAATAATGAGGAATTCTCTTAAGTTTTAGACTTGATCTTAAATGTGTGTTTCTTTCTTTGATAGTCAAGTTCCCGAGATGCATCTCCATTTATGTAAGTAACTTTCAAAGTCCTTGAGAACATATTCTAGTATATCTCTTTTTGTAAACTGTTACTGATAACATTGTGTGCATCTTTCTTTTCTAACCAGTGTGAGTATGCAGCAGAACAAATGGGATGCCTCCAGGTCATTAAGATTCAACCAAGATGCTCAAAGAGAAGATGGTCCGTTCTTGCATGAGTTTAGCTTTCATAAAGTTTAAAGTTAATATTATGCAAAGAAAATTATTCTTTCATATGAGAAATGGCTAACTTGCTTAAACTATAGCTACTTAGAAACCTTTAGGTTGAATCCAGTCTCAGAAATAGCAATGGTTTTAGGGGTGTGGGGTTTTGTTATAGTTCTCCCCATTTAGAAGAGAACAGATCTCAACTAAGATAATCATTAGTAATCAGCTGTATCCAAACCACACAGCAATCTCGGACTCTCCCAAACTGTACAAAAATACTTACACAGCTAGGAGCTCCTTCTGAAAATGTTACTTTAGGATTTGATTGGCATTTATTAGCAATCTCGTGTATTCTACGGGAGAAAAAATGTTTGTGGTAGGAAACTGGAAAGAAAATCCACCATATAAAACTATATGTTGTAGTCTTGCACACAGATTGAAAAATAAATTGGCAGCATTGGGCCTACTGACTGGGAAAATATTGGAGAGGCGTTCCAAGTTTGCTGGAGAAAAAGAAAAAGTGCATGATTATATGTGTATGTTAGCGTGGTTTATGTTCTTTATTTGGAATGTCAGCGAGAGACATGTACGGAGATCATAGTTGTGTCATCTGATGTCTACATAAGTATGCGAGTAACTCTTCCTGCATCCCTGTGCCACTTGTTGTCTGTGCAGATAAACGGAGATAAATGTTCACCTCTCTTTCCCAGTCTTTCTGGCTAAAAATACTCAGAGTTATGTTCCTTTGTTCCACCTTTTTTAATCTCTTCTGAGATTCTTGTGCGTTTTTGCTGTTTTGAAAACCTCTGCTTCAAAACCATTCGCATAGATTTTGATCTCAGTGTAAAGCCTCAGGCTGATTCTGGTATCTACCAGAAGTGCTGCTGAAGCTACATTATGCGTCAGGATCTGGGATCTTGGTTGTTCAAGATTTTTATATGGGCTGAAAAGAAAGCTGCTTTTACAAATAGACTATCGCTAAAGTGTGGATCTAATTCTTCTCTTGTATTCAGAAGCAAGGAAAATGTCTCTTCTAAATATTCTTTCTTATTTCTGGCAGATCAGAGAAGAATGTCTGAGATTACAGGGCACTTAATAAAAATGAGACTGGGAGACCTTGATCGAGTCAAGTCAAAAGACAGCAAAGAAGTAAGATTGGTCCTGTCACAATGTAGTGTTTACCAAATGAGCCTTGGTAACAAAAATATGTAACACAAATGGAAATACCATCTATTCAATACTTAAGCTAAGGAACTGAATTTTATCAATGTTCTTTTTATTACAAGCATGCTTTTTTGGGGAAAATAGTTTAGAATAATACTTCAAGTTTGCCCTTAAAAACTGGGCATGGAAAATAGGATGGGCTTAAAGGGTTTCAGTACATAATGAAACAAAGTATGCCATAAGTTCTGCTGAATACTGGTGATTTTTATGAAAAGTCACTGATTAAATTGGAATAATGTCAAAATTTGGTAATTTTTTTTTCTGTTTTTTTTTTTTGTTGTTGTTGTTGTTTTGTTTTGTTTTGTTTTTTTTTGTTGTTGTTGTTTTTTCTGGGTTCCAGTACGCAGGAGGCATTTATTCTAGACTTGAAGCTCAGATAAAGGCTGCAGCGCAGGTCAGTGCACGACAAAACAACGCTGAGAAGAATGCCAGGTAAGATATTAAAATAAAAGGAAAAAGCAGAATGGGGATTTCGGGGATGGGTGGGTTTTGTTTAAAGAAAAACATGCCTCGTTTCATATGCTTTTTTGTGTCTGCAGCCCTTCCAGCGGGTTAACCGTATATGATGTGAATGTTTCATTTGTCAAATTAAACTAGAGCTAAGAGAATGAAACTCTTGTTCCCGTGCTGAAAGAACTACTTTATAGTTTCTGTGTTTGAGGGTTGGCTGCTGCTCCAATATAACTTTATGTGAGATTATGGATAACCGGAAGAGCGTTAGCCAGGATTCCTTAGCCTATTCTTCAGCCTCCTTCCAGAAAACCAAAAACACACACACCAAAAATCTACGTTACTGCATATTGGTCATCTGTGCCTTAAATGGATAAAACAAAAATGAACTGAGAAGCCGGGATACTCTGTGCAGTTGTAGAATGTAGAACTGGTCATAATTTGTCCAGCAGGTGAGCCCCTTGAGCTGAAGCTTATAGTGGAGTTGCTGGCAAACTTTTAAGGGATGGGCTGGAAGCTTCAACTGTGTTGTCAGAGGAATTTCTCACAGGTCTTATTTCTGACAAAAAAATGCATGTGACTTACTTTCTGTAGAATTAGTGATTTCAAAAGAAGACATTTGACATCACAGTTCTTTCAGCTGTGTACCTTTGTATGAATGTATAGAATTTGTGGGTACAAATATCCTGACAGACAGGCAACTTTCTCAATAATAGTTTTTGAGAGAGATTTTTTTCCCCCCCTTCCTTTTCTCACAAGACAGTTTAACATGAAAGTAACTTCAAACAAATACTGTACCAGAGAGCTGACTGGACAATAATTTAAAATTCTAGTGGTAATAATGTACAATGTTTCTTGCATGTTCTTAATCCAGGTCAAAACCCCGTTTTGGTCAAGGCCGTCCAACATAAGGACTCATGAAAAAACTTTAGCCAGAATATATTACTGCTTCCTGAAACTGTACTGCACTCTGACGTACGGAGAATGCACATCTCTGAAAGCTTTCCAGTTGACTTATTTATTACTTTAAGCCTTGTAAATTATTTTGTGCGATAAACGAATGCAAATCCAATAAGGTCTGTACTTATTTTAATTGTAAATATACTATTTCTTAAATTTCATTGCTTTTTTTAGGCTACTGTGTTAAGTTGCATAGAAAATATTTTATAAATCTACAAAGTTAAATTATCAGACTAACTTTATTTAGGGGGGATGACATAAATATGCCTTTTAGTATGCTAGAAATACTGAAAAGGAAAAAGTAAGACTACTGAATTCTGAATACAGTCAGCAGTATTAACACAAGTCACCTAGAGTATTTATATTATGTAGTATTTGATGGTGCATTTTAGGTCAGTCTTCTGGGGATTTGCATTTAACATCTGTGACGCTACCTGTGACTTAGACTAGTTTAAGCAAAATTTTACTGCAGTTCTGAGGCTTCCTTCTGTATATCACACAACTCCCATTGGTGTGAAGGTGGGTAGCAGGTAGAGACTAGACCTCCAAAGAGTGTATCAATGCCATGATGATGCAGTATTGCGTCTTGCATGTGAAACGCTTGCTTTACTTGTATGTGGAATTAAGACTCATTCCCATTCCGTATCTGACTCCTCTTGCACAATACAGTTTTGTGTTTTGTTCCCTTCTAATATTCAGACCTTAGGACGCAAAGCAGTTCTATCTCTTAATGATGCTATGCCACTAAATTTCCGAGCAGATACGCTGTTAATTCTGTATCTGTCAATCAAGGTGAATCATTATGAAGATTTGTGTATATAGATCTTTTGGGTCTAGTTACTTTCTGAAACCTGCCTGAATAATACTGTTTAGAAGTCAGACGCACTTTCAAGTTCTGTATTTGGAGCAATAGAATACAAGTTTGTCTACATGTAAAATCCAGGGCTACCAAAATGAAATAATTTGCTCTAGAAAATATGTCACACACTAGCAAAGGAAATGGCAATAATGGCAATAATAATGGCTGAATTCAAGTAAACACATTCTGACTTTTTCAAACAGGTAGAAAGAGTGCTCAGGGAAAGCTTATTCCAGGCCACGGCTGTACAATAAATTGTGAGTTTGGAATTAAGTTAGCAAGATCCTGGGTGGGAGGGTGGGGTGGGGTGGGGTAAGGAGAGGGAGATCATTGTTTAAATGCACTCTTCTCTCCTTTCAGGCTTTTTTGTTTGTCTTGTTTCTTGAGGATTTTCAATAGGTGTTAGAAGACTAGGATAGCAATACTTGAAAATACTGCTTTCAAGGTGGAAGATTTTTATTGAAACAATTGAAAATGAATGTTCCTTATTGTGTGCTTTGTCCAATGCTATAGCAAATTTGAAGCCCAATGGAACCAACAGGCAGAACTGTGGATTTCAATGGCTTTGATTTTTGGGCTGGAGTGGTAACTTTGCAGGAGTGCTTTAATCTGTATGAAATAAACAAGGCTTTATTAATGCCTCAGGCCCATTTGAAAGTAGTTATTCAGTTTTAGGCACTTACAGTAAACATTGGAAGACTGATTGTTGTTTGTTGAAAGAGGAAGTATTATAAAATCCACCATGTACAAAAGTGCAGTAGAATAAGTGTTTTGCTACAATTTTGTGACTTCTGATAGAGGATTGTTCAAAATTCCCATGGTAAACTTTGCTATGAAGGCTGCAGGCCGCATGTATGTGTGTTTAGTTTTCATAGAACTACTGACTAGAAGAGAAGCAAAAATTCCACTGGTTTTGTTTTGTGGGGAAAGTGCCAGTTCTACGTGCCAGTATTGGTTTATTCAAAAATATTTTTCAGCACATAAAAATAACGTACATGATATGCAGGCTGTCTTTTTTCCCCTTGCCAACCACCTTGAATTTTTATTGTATTAATTTTGAAAAATTGTCTTGGTTTAATGGAAATAAACGTTATTGATTTAAGAAGTGTGTGAGTTTTTTATAGATACTTAGTTCTTACAAGTAAGTGCGTAAATGTTGTTTGATGGTCGTAGTCATGCATGTGTATTTGTGATTAAATTGCAGCACCATGGTACAGGCTTTTTATCTGTCAAGAACAGGATGTGATTGAATGCAGAGCTACTCCAAATCTACGGGAAAAGAATTTTTATCTGCAGTGAGTTTTGAAGCTGTATTAAAACTTCATGAGTGAGCTTCCCTACAAATGACCCAAGTATGCAAAATGTCAAACTAAGCTATGTTAAAAACATGTTTAGCTTTGCCTTCCAATGCCACAGTGCTGATCACACCATTTAAACACTCTGTTAAATCTGTGAATAGGATTAGTTTCCCTGATTCTGTTTCTAGAAAATGCTATATGGATGTTCTGTATATGTGCAGTTGGTATACTGGGAAGACTATTAGTGTATGTCCTACTGTCACACGTGTGCTTAAACTAACTTGCTGCACTGTGAAGCTGTGTCTGTTTGCTCGATGTCCAGAAATGCTGGAGGAAAAGCCAGAAATTTAAATTCAGCCACAGTAATGTCTTCAAGAGAAAAAGACTATGTGTTAGGAGAAATGTGGACGTATGGTTGCCTCAGTCTGTAAACACAGAACTATGGATAGCATGGGCATATTTGATGTGACTGAGAGGACTCTTCTCTTTGTCAGAAGGGAACTGATTTTTTAAAAACATGGTTTCCTGTTCTTGTTGAGTGTACAGACATACTGTATTGTGATGGGAAATTGCTTGTGTGCATCAGATGTTTGCTTGAGCCATTAAAGGAAGGTCCCTGCTGCTATTTGGACACCTCTTTCTCCACTCTAGGCAAATATAAAACCTTAAGTTATCATTGATGTCTAAGAGAGACATATGCATAAACATATACTGAAGATGTTCCTCCTGCAGCTCTTACTAGTGAAATCTAATCTGTATGAACTGTACCTCTGTGTTCTGAGTTTTTTCTGTATTTCTTAATAATTAGGAAGTAAAGAAGACTGCGCTGATGTTAAATTTATCTTACTATAGGAACAGACTTACTGTTGAATCCCCTCTTGGCTATATCTATAAATAAAACTAGCCAAAGGCTTTGCCAGGCTTGAGGCCAAGTGACAGCACAGAATGGCTGTGTGCCTGAGGTTATTGTCTCGTCCTGTCTTTCAGCATCACGATGGTGCAGGTTGATGAAACCATCAGCCAGTCTGAAGGCTACAGCAACTGACACAGTGTTGTTGCATAGGACTGCATGAGCTCCTCTGCTCTGGGGATCACAAGGGCTTTGGATACTAATTTGATGGGTGCTGCTGCTGTTGAAAGTAGGCAGAATCCTCAGTTTGGGTAGGACTGTGCACTCACACAGCCCTTAGTAGATGCCTGTTGCCTGTCAGTCTGGTTTGGGAGAAGTGTGTGTCCTGCTGTTACCCACTGTTGTGCCCGGCACACGCAGCAAGCAACACTGTCCTCAGTGACATAGCTGGATGCTGGGCTGATATGTGCTGCTTAATGGTGTCCAATGGCAGTTGAAAAAAATGACTGTTTCCAGCACCCCACCCTTACTGGCTTGTTACTCCTGCCTGTTCTATAGCTTGTTTGGTGTTACAGCTCATCTCGCCTTAAATGCATGTCTCTGGCCTCCTCTTTCCCTGTGTGCTAAGTGTAGAAAAATTAATTTCATCTGAACTTTGTTCTATGCCTAATTCCATAATGGGACATAAGTGACAATGGCTGAGACTGTCATGATGCTTCTGTTTGTCTGGGCTTGGAGTGTTGATCCTTGAGAAAAAACAACCAAGCAGGAAGGAACAATCCTGCATGGCAGCCTTGAACTAGGACCCTGCCAGCTACACAGCTGTCGCAGCTCATGAAGAGTGGATAACAGTGTTGTGCTGCACCTGAGCAGCAGTTTTCATTCTACACCTGCCTGTAGGTGACCTTTAATTTAGGTTTGGTTTTGCACTAATGGCCTACCTCCTTCAGCTTCTAGGCTGCCTCCCTATAGATAACGAGGGAGATCTTTCTGAGGGTTTTATCCTCTAAGGTCTCGTGACACTTCTCGTCACTGAGCTTCCAGCTCTCTGGGATGCCTCTTGCTAACAGAGGTTCCAGAAAACGTTGAAGCTGCTTCGCCTTCACTGTGATTTGGAATATCCGAAAGTAGATCTTCGTTAGTGGATTAAGATTCCAGCATATAAATATTTCCAGCGGTCAAGAGGACTGGTTGAGGAAGTTCTTGGTACAAATATCAGCTTATGTAGCTTCTGGCCTGGCTATGATAGCACAAAGGTATGTAACGCTGTTCAGTGAACAAGGTCAAGAAATTTTCTTCCTTTTTCTTCTTTCCAGGAGGTATTTTGTGCACAGATCTGTATTTTGCTACATAACCTTGCGAAGGCCTGGTGATCATGGACACAGGGAACAATCAGGCAGGGGAGGAAAAATAACTGCCTGAGATTGGCTCTAGTAATAATGCCACTGAATGCATAATCATGGCTGGATGTGGCCTTTGTTCAAAAGAGATGGTGCCTGTGATTGAACTTTTTAATATTTTTTTTTTTAATCGTTTCTGCTTGAATTGCTCCCACATTTCCATTTCAATTATTTAAGCCTAGGAAAGCACAATGATAACTTTAGTTATTACGTGCAATTTTATTATGTTTCGTATTTTCATTCAAACTGTAATAATTACTTTCGTATCCATGGTGACAAAACATGCTAGCACAAACATGAAAAGACCTTGGTCTGGCAGCAGTTTCCTTACTGCGTCATCAGTTGCTCCTTTGAATTAAAGGTATATTTACCTCCAAATGATTGAAACAAACTGTGTGATTAGCTGTATAATTTTTAGTCTTTGAAAGTTCTCTGCAAGCTTTTATTTTTTTTTTTCAGGAAAATTTATTGAAGTAAAATGTTTTAACCACCTGCTAAACCTGTTTTCGAGATATACTATCTGTAAAATACTAGGCACTCTTCAGAGGTGTCCGCTTTCATCGCATCAAATAGTAACTACTGTTTTTGCAAAAGAAATTCTGTACTTATTCCTTGTGGAGCAGGGTTATGAGAAGATTCTCTGCTATCGTTATGAGATCAAAAGGGGCAATGCTGGTCCCTTTGCCTTTTGGCACCCTGTTTAGTTTTCTTTCCCGGGGAATACGTAGGCCTCATATTGCTCAGAACATCTCACTATTTTTTTTTTTTATTCTCATCTCTATATTGAATATTAAAGTAAAAATAGACTTTGTGCTATAACACAAAACAATGATATTTCCTCATTGGTTTATTTTTATTGCCCAAAAGGGACTTTGATCTCACAAGCTGAAAATGATAGGCGTGTTATATAGGTTGTAGGTTGCTCTCAGGCATATTTCAGTCTTTTGCCTTGTTCTCACTGAAGCATTTGTCAAGATAACAACTAACTTATGGCAAATGAACTGATTCTTTACAAATATTGTAGATGAGAAGCAACCATCTTTTTTTGCCTTTAGAAGGTTATTTTTTTCTGCACTGCTCATGGCTCTTTCTAGATCTCTGGTTTTTGCCTTGGTCGGTTGGGTTATGTTCATCGGTCTTGATGCACAAAGTAAGTAGCGTTATTTTTTTAAATGCTTGTGAGTCTATTCCTGCTTTTATTGAAATGGAATAAAATAAAATTTATTCATTTCACGTAAACTACAATCCTAGAAGTTTAAAATACATTGATCTATTGACTGATAAAGTAACTTCTAAACAAGCTATCTTCTTGGTGCCCTTGGAAGTGGTCTGTGGTCTTTCGGGGGCTCAGTGATCACAAGTGGAAAATCACTGCTCTTTTATGTACAGTGGGTTGTTTGGTTTTTTTTTTGTTTTTTTTTTTTTTTTTTTTTAGAAGTTCTCTTTGAGCTTTTTCAGGTTTGGTTATTTTGTATCTGCAGTGGACATTCAATAAAATAGGCTGAAGCTGAGTCTGAGGATGTATATTTTTGAAGCTAGGATCAGTTGAATTCATTGCTGCTGTTATTCTGCTAAATTAGATTGGAGTAGTTACCGTTTTTACATGTGGTATTTATTGCAGTGGTAAGGACCCCATTAAAAGTTCTCTTTAGTGTATTAAGGAGAGGGCTTCCAAAAAGTGAAAACTCTGCCATCCGTTAGCTGAATCTGGTGGTAGAAACAGTGTCTGTGTGCCTGAACTTGAGGTCTTAATATAATTTTGGTCCTTCAGCCTTCCTAGAGAATCCTGACAACAATGAAAATCCTTTGTTTCTGATAACTCCAGAGGATCGCCAGGAATGGCTGAGGGAAATTTTTTCTTTGGGGGGAAAAAAGCAAAAAGAGTTTTTACTTAATTATTGAATTTCCTTTATTCAACCGTGACATAACATTCCAGCCATTGCCAGGCTTAGTTTTTTGATCTTTTTCGGTAATCCAGAGTCCTGCTTTGCAAAGCAGGCTTTTGAATACTCAGAGGTGGAGGCAGTGAATTAAACCCATAGCCAGCAGCTGCTGACTGTAGAAGTATTCTCTAAGGTTTTGTTTAGTCACTTGTGTAGAAATCTGTCCACTGCTTACTTATAAATGAGATCCTATAGAGTGGTACAAATATGAAGGTATCTGCCTAGCCAGGCAAAAATAGCCCACTGCTCCTTTTAACAGCTATCACTTTGCATATACGCTAAATATGGTGAGGAGAAGAGTCTTAGCATTGGTGCAAACCCACCTAAGACCACAGAAGTTGCACAGGTACCCATAAGAGCGTAGACTGTACTGTGGCAGCTTTGCTAAGTAATTCTGGTCAGGGAAGGAGGAAAAAATCTGGTGGATTTCTGTCTGTATAGTTTGCAGATCTAGGATAAAAGTCTGTTGCTTTCTATCACACAGAGAAAATGTAGAGAGAGGTCACTGAGGTACAATAAATGACTTATGAAAGCCTCTTCACAGTAAAAAAAAGGTGTACTTCAAAAATGCCTATTCCTATAAAATTTTAAGGAGAATAAATTTCAGGTAAATCCGTCAATGTGCCCTTACCCTAATCTTCTGGATTCTTGCTAACATTTCAGTGGTAAATAGCTTTGTGTTTACACTTTTCTTGGGAGTAGAAAACATTCGCAAGGCCAGGGTACAAAAGGAGTTTCGGTTATGATTTCCACAAGTGTTTCAGCATGAAATTAATCAACAGTGATTCATTACTGTCAGGCAATAGAGCCCAAGTTTCAGTCCGGTCAGGGTACGAAGGGAGGGAGAATTCTGTAGCTAGACATTTTCTCACATCTTTTTTTGATAGCTGCATTTTAAGTTGCGAAGTCCTTCATTGTAGAATTTTTTTGGGCAAGGATGGATGTGGTCTAAGAAACTAATGTTAACCTTCCCCATGTAATGTTTTGTTTTAAACCCTGAAAATTATGTCAAGGTGCCACCATGATAAATGTCTTTCAGCTTAATTTGAACTGATGTGTGCATCTGGTTTTATATAGCATAAGCTTTTTTACCTTGTACTATTTCTGGAAATAGTCCCTCTGTGTTGTTTGTACGTGACTTTTCCTTTTCTTTTTAGAAACCACAAGTATAAATTGTGACACAACACCCCAACCACTCATGCTGTCAGGCTTTTTGGATGAATATACAGGTAAAGTCATTATTCTGTCTCAGAATTGTATGATTTGCTCCCTAATGCACATAGTACTTTAATGCTTCATATAGTCAGTGTATTTTATAATGAACCTGTATTTTTAATTGATTTACAATAGTCTTCATGCCTGGATGCAGCAGCTGCCTGCATGGCTTATACTGCTTAGTAGAATAAATAAATGTAAAAACCAAAATTCCCTGATCCAAGGATCTCACTGTCTGAATAGACAGAGCAGGCAAAGGGAAAGGAAACAAGTACAGAAGAATTTGTTGACAGTTCACCGTGTCGAGTCTGCCCACAAGAGCTGATCTTTTCCTTCCCCTATAGCAGAAGGAACCACTGCCACTGCAGCCCTGCTCTGCTTCCGGAGCTCTGCTTGGCTTCAGACTGGAGCCTCTCTAAAAGCCAATTTTTTGTTTTGTTGGGGCAGTAGGGAGAGCAGATTGGGTGCAGAGGAACGAGCAGGCTTGTAGTACAGGGAATTACAGGATCAATGTTGGCCATGCAATGCATTTGCATTTTCTATTCTAGTTTTCTTTGTTAGTGTAGCACACTGTTATTCTGATGATTCTTTAACTTGTTAACCCTTGACAGGGTTAACATTAATTTATCCCCACGTTTTCTATGCTTCCTTAGCCTAGCTGGCAAATGTGACTGTGCCTTGGAGACAAAATCCCACAGTGGGCGAAGTGCAGTGACTGCAAGAGAGCACAGTGCAGAAGAGTAGACAGTACCTTTTTTTGTTGGTTTTTTTTTTTTTTTTTATGTATTTACCTTGCAAATGCAGCACAGAGGATAACTCCATCCTCCTTTCGTCCCACCACTAACCAGAGAGGTTACTGTTGTTAGCTGAAGGCTAACAGGCTGTTGTCTGTGACTACACTGTCTGCTAGAAGCAGCCCCGCAGTCAGGATTTGACTTACCTAATGGATATACAGTGACCTCGCAATGCAAAGTGTTAGGTTATGGCCAAAGCATTCCCTTCAGGATATGTCATAACCCTTTAGGATCTCATGGAAGCGTGAGCCAGGCCCATGCTGACTGTCCACAGGTAATCGTCATTGCTTCTGACTTTCAGCAAGATACAGAAATCAGGTATGATACAGAGCAGTGGGTTTTTTTCCAGCCACTGTTGTAACATTTCTTTCAAAGCTATAAGGGTATAGCCACTGTGTCTGACTCTTGCATGGAGATAGAAAGGAAAGAATTACCTTTCACCCTGATTTCTCTCCATTTAATTTTTAAGCAGCTGTCAAGAAGTCTGGCCCTTTGTGCATGTCATATGACTTTACCTGCTGACCTATCTGTAATGAATAAGCAAGAGGAACAATCAGCTTCAGTTTTTCCAAGCACTTCCTTTTTGTTAGGCTCTCTCCACTGGATGGAACACTATTTCCTAGGCAGCTGCTTGATACTTCTTGTCTGAATGTATCCAGGTCTTGATGGAGGATTATCCAAATATCAGCAGGCAAAGATAGATTTTGCTTTCCTAGAATGTTTTCTTCCAACGGTTCAACACCGCAAACAATAGTGTAATACCACACAACGCTGTACCGCTGAGACACAGCCCAGTTGTTCTATGTATACTGCAATGTGACTGGACTTTCTCCTTACGTGCAATTATAGTCCAGTACCTTTGGGCTGGTAGCTGACAGCATTCCAGACACTCCCTGCTGTTGGAAGAAGGCAAGGTTCCCTTCCTTTGGGCACTTAGAGACCAAGACCAAGAGTCTGCATGTGGAGATTAGAGATGCAGCTGTTACAGAAAGGGTTTACTAGCCTGAATTAGTAGTGATGGAGTACAGAAATGATGGACTAAGAAAGAAACACAGCTAGCAAATTTCCTGAAGGTCATGGAAAATATTTGGGATGTTCAGGAAAGATTTTGGAGGAGAGAGAGGATTATGGGTTTGCAATCCAGATAATGTGTTCCATGAGAAGATGAATACTACTATTTCATAAACACAAATATCTTGATAATATGAATAAGGTAACTTCAATCTATCTAAGAAAATTGCCAGTAGCACCACGCTGTATGGTTTGAGGATACATGTCAAATGCATATTCAAACACAAATTTGGTGGTTAGCCAAGCAAGTAATACACTCACTACTGAAATGATAGTGAGTCTAATATGAATCATGATAATTACAAATAACAAGTTCTAATATTTTGAAGACAATAGTTCCTAAATGCATGGTTGTAGAAAACCACGTTCAAATTGATTCAAAGGTTGCATTGTTAAGTGTTTCGGTGTTCTGCACATATAGAAACAGATTAAAGGAAGGGGCCGTACACTTATGATTCTGTAACAAAGTCTGAATTTAAACCACCACAAGCCTGAATCCAGATTCACACTGGATTCTACCTACTTGGTAGATTCAACTAAGAGATATGGAATGCCCTCATGTTTGGAAAATACTGAAACTTGTCTCATGCAGCCCTGACTAGCTTCTCACTATTTCTGATTACATTCCCTGACTTTGATTACACTTTGATTATATTTTCCCACTAAATGTGGTGGAAATTCAGGTATAACTTATGCCAAGCTTTTTCATTCTGGACATATTGTTACAGAGTGTGAATATATTGTGAAAAGTGGGCTTGTGTGGTTTTAAAAACATATCGATACACTTGTGCATGGTACTTAAGGGCATGTAAACAGATCTCATCATTTAGCTGAAAAAAACAAAGGTAACCAGTAATCTAGCTGTCAACACATATGAAATGAACCTATGGATTTCTTTTCCATAAAGCAATCTAATTTATTACGCTTTCTCTTACAGGTGTTATAGAATGGATAACAGATATCCCACCCAATGTTAATTTGAAATTAAAAGAATATGTGTTCCCCGAACACTTACCATTTGTGGAGCTTGTATATAATTCTGGATCTAAAAATGCAACAGTGAGAACTCTTAAGCCACTGGATGTTGAGTCTATTGAGGTATTCTTTTCACTGTGTTTAAAACCTAGATATAAAGGTTTTCTTGACAGGTGAAAAAAAAAAACAAAAACAACAACCTAGCACTAAAACATAAATTTCAATTGTTCATTCTCTCATGATACAGGTTGGTATTCCAAAAAGTGACTTATCAGAAAGAGCAGCATAGACTTCAGTATCTACCTCTTAGTAATATCTGTTAAATGTCTTCAGTTTCCTATCACTGTAGACTTATCTGGCATCTGGCAGTCAGACAGGTTCTTTCCTAATCATGTATTGTCACTTGTAACGAAAGCTGTGAATATGCAGTTATGATAGGTGTCACTTTTCTTAAAACTCACCTCTCAATAACATGAATTATTTCATCAAAGTGAGATTGATCAAACATAATTTGGTAGAAGGCAATCCTTAATCATATGAATGTTTATACAAGTGTTCAACTTTGCACATGAAGAGATCCATTGACCTCTGTTGGTTGATGCACAGAAGGGTCGGTCCTTCTTCCTAGGCCATTCTTGCTGTGTAGGCCTACCAGGAATCCGTAGAGCAATATTAATGTTTTTCCTGGCTGAAGTTGCCTCTGAATATGAAAATGGTGTAGTTCTGCAGAGCAAGTGGAGGTTATTTTTAATACAAGTACTATTTTAGAGTAGCAGTGTACTTGGTACTTGACAGAATTGAACCGTCCATATTTTAAAAAATACCGTTACAATCAAGACTTGTAATTGATGAAAATGTATTTACAACTTTTACATCTGCATTTCTCATTTGGTTATGTTTTGAGAAACCCACAATAATTTATGGTCGTTTAGACAATTGTTCTATCACCTGATGACCCCTCCCCAACCCGGAAGGGGAATTGGGGAAAAACAAGGAAACCTGAGGGTTGAAATATAAATAGATTTAATAGGATAAGACTAAATAATTACCATTAATAATACAAAAAAAACAGTATTGATCCTGATACCAGTTTAAAATACACAAGGATTATACTTAGCCGATTGCATCAGTAGGAAGCTGTGCACTCCCAGCAGAGGACGGCAAATGTGGGACACTGCGAGCGCTACGGCTTCGGGAGGAAGGGAAGGGCTCAGGGGTCCGGCACTGGGGCAAGAAGTTCTCTGGATGGCAGGCATTAAGGAAGAGAGAGCACTTCACAGCAAACTTTCTAATTTATATTGACTGTGAAGTTCATGGTATGAAATAACCTTGTTGGCCAGTGTGGGTCAAGTGCCCGGGTCTCACTGCTCCTCATCCCTGCACCTGGCGAGCTCAAAAACACTGAGACCTTGAAATCCACACACCGTAGCTGGCTATAAAGTAAATATTTTCACAAATTCAGACACTAGAGTCTTCCGCAAGCGCAGTTTTCCCAAGTGTTAGAAGAGAAATTAGTCCTGTGTCGCTCAAACCAGGGCATGGCTTAAAACACTTTTTAGGCTTCCCATTCTCTGTTAATTTTTCTTTTGGGGAGAACAGTCAGGCACATGGATGGTGGCATCTGGGTTGGCGGATACTAGCAGTAGATGAATAAACTTTATAATTAATAATCTCTAATCCCTTTGCTCTACAGTATAAGCGGCGTGTTTTGGTACAACATATTGAAATGATAAAAACAGCTGAAATATGCTCCTGTAACTGAATCGGATGAACAATTCACTATCAACTTAGTATGGCACACCTGAGGATTCAAGTACTAGAAGTTGTTTTGTATAATTTGGACATAAACATTCTTTGGCAATCATATTAGGAATTCATAGATAATATTATTTATTTCCTTGTTTGTTAATTTTTAGAGTGACCACCTCTTTTATGCTGTTGTTTGCCAAAGGATTGGAACGGTAAGTAAAAGGCATGTTTTATCAACGGTATTCTTTTATCTAAGTTTAATGTAAATTACTATTTTCTGAAATAGTATTAAAGATATGATGCAAGTAGTTAAGAAGTACCTTGTAGAAGATATATTTGTTTAAATGTGCCAATTGGAATGAATCTTTTTGTTCACAAAAAACCTAAGGTAAATGTAAAGAAGTTAATTTTAAAATATTTTCACAAACTTTCTACTCCATTATTAGAAATGGTAGTCTAACTCTGTCATTACAGTTTTTAGAACTGAAGGAGTGTCTCTGAATATCTCATTTTATACGATGAAATTAAATGTTAGCAGTATGCTGCTACCTCACTGCTGTCATTTCTAACATGTCTTTTGCTTCTGTTATGAAGACTACTGAGGTAGAGAATGCACGGGACTTAACCTTAGAAGACGTAAATGACAATTCTCCAAAATTTCTACAAACTCACTATAACGCTTCAGTATCAGAGGTGGGTTATGGCAAATGTTAATATTTTTTCTTGTGATATTTTCAAACTACTTTTTGGGGCCAGAACATATGAGGTTCTAATGTGCCCACACTGATATTTGACCATTACATGCAGTCTTATGGGACTTTTCTACACCTTCTCCTGGGTGTGGAAAAGAATGGCTGGGCTGCATGTATAGCTGGAGGCATGGGGTGAAGAAGAAACATTCAGCTATCTGACCTAAAATGGATTTTTGAAGTAATTTGCATACGCTAAAGAGGTGGCACAGCTTTCCTGCTGGAAGTTAGGAAGGGGCTTGTAACTGAGCATTTGATGATCTTTATTTCCTCTAGGTATCCGCAATAAATTTCACGGTTATAAAAGTGGAAGCTCGGGATAAAGATTTTTCATCTTTTTGGAGCCTCATTACTTACAGTCTTTGGGTGAGTACCCTTTGTTTCTCAGAGACCGTGAACACCAGTCTACATTTCATATGAAATATAGCTTGGGACCTGATCCGGGTATGCTATCTTGCACTGTGCAGTTAAGATTACAAATCTGTAAAAAGCTAGCGTCAGAAAGACCATTTAAAATTAGAACTTATACCACAGGATCAGCCTAGCATGCAGCGAGCCCTGAATCTTGTTTCTTAACATTTGTTAATGTTTTGTGGCACTTTTCAGCTACAGCTAAGCAACTTAGTGGTCCTTTTTAGAAGCAGGAGTGAAACGGTTTCCTCTCTCTTTAAAGTTTGTATTTCACTTGCTATTGATCTCCAGTCCTGCTGAGGTGTGTATGTAAGCCACCTGAAGTAAGACTATTTCAACTAACTTTAGATATCTGCAGTGGAGATTTTCACATCTGAGCTTGCTGTCTCCGCTCCTTTTATAGCTGGTGAAGGGAAGCTGATGCCATTCATCTGATCTGTTTTAGTTATTGACCATAGGATGAGATAAATCAGACAGAAAATCTAACGGCACTGATGGAAGAGGCAATAGAATGTGGTGAAGAGAATCAGCATTTTCCTTTCCAGTGGTGGTGTTCAAGAGATGCCTGGTCCTTTATGAAAAATAGTCCAATAATAAAGGTGGCAAGAGAAAAGAAAATGTATTTCATTGTTCATCATGTAAAATATGTGATTTATTCATTTAATAGGGTCCAAACTCTGATTATTTTCACATAAGGGAAGGAGATGGAAACATTATGGTGAATAAAACATTGGATTACAACAAGATCAGCGTTTTCAATTTAACAGTCCAAGCAAAGGTATGATATAAATTAAAATAATGAGAACCATATAGTTGATACACAATGATACTTCCTTTGTTGTAACATCCCAGTTTCTACAAATTTAAAACTTGGGAAGTTCCCAAGCCAAAAGTTGTGTCTGCATCTTGGCTCATACTGCAGACGAAGTTGCACATTCTTCATATTTGAGCCATTGTTTAAGACTTCCCTCAAACACCAGCCTGAGTTTCTTTGTGTGTGTTTCTTTAGGTCTGTATATTGTACATATTTATTCTCCACTATTGTAATAGATATTTTCACCTATTCATTCCGGCAAATCTATCTATTTTTGCTGCAGCTTACCACCTGCAGTCTTTTTCTGTATCTTTTTTGAGATTTGAATATATATATACCCTTCCATTCCTTTTAGAACTAAAAAGAAGTAATTTTGCCATACTTATTGTGCTATCTAGCAAACAGTACACCTGCAGCAAAGGTACTGTTGCTACATTCTGTGTACTACTGGATAATACCTGCCTGATATAAAATCAATAATTAAGAACAAATAACGTGTTAGTAGTATTATTCCTAGAACTGGATTTCTAGAATTGGAAAAATCTGACAGGGTGAGAGTTCTCAGGTTGAAACTGCTTAGACACTGCAAAGAACATATAATAATATTCTGCTGTATTTTCCTCTGAGAAATGGCCCTCTCATTACAATCTTTCTTATTTTCTTCCTTCTCTTGGGATGTAGGAAAAATTTGGAAACAACAGTGATACTGCATCGTTAGTAATTACTGTACAAGATTATGATACGATGAACCCCTACTTCAGTCAATCGGTGTACAATGGAAACATCAGTGAAAACCAGGTAAAAGCTTTTCACTGAATGCTGAAATGTAAATAGGTTATTCCTGTGCACGGTGCTTTTCTTTCAAGTATTCTTCATCATCGAGCAGCTTAAGATGGAGAGCTGCTTTGTTTTGTGCTAACTGGTGAATTGTAAGGTTATCACTGTAGGCCTCCAAGTACCAGCTAAACAGGCTGTGTATTACATGAAGCATAAAACTTTCTGCTACAGAAATAGATTCTTTTGTGTTTGGAGAGTGGGGAGGGACAAAAAAAAAAAAAAAAAGAACTAAACAGGTGTTGTAACAGGGCTTTTACTGTAAACTTGAAAGGGCAGTTGACTGCCCATCAGTCTTGGATTCCGTTTTCAATAGTGTAATTCCTTCATACTTTATTACAATCAGATAAGCAAAATAAGAATATGATCAGTAAACTGTGGTTTGTATTATATTGTAATATTTTTTTCTATATAGTGTGGAAAATTCTGGGTGGAATGTATTTGTTTAACTCAGGCTTCTGTATGTATTGACAAAAAAAAATCACAGCGCAGTATTACTAGAGTAATCCACTAAAATTAAAATAGTTAATTACCTTCTTTATTATTCCTATTTTTTTTTCATTACCTTCATGTTAGCATATTTTAAACCATATATGCTTTTGCTATTATACCTTTGGTGTTCCTTTGTTAGAAATTCATGTTTAATTGTCTGAAAGGAATAATTTCAGATCTTCTAAAATGTCTTCTTTTAAATAAATTGCTGGTTTTATTAGGGCTGCAGTGTAGACTTGCCTATTGTTTTCCAGGAGAGGAATGGAACTGAACCATTCAGTGTTCTTAACATGAATTCCACCGCTTCACAGTCTGGCGTTTCTCAAACGCAATGTATCCATCAAATATTCTGGTGGTCATTTTCTTCTGTAAAGCATGCATGGCAGAGAGAGAATTTTTGCTGGATCCCTGTGATTAAAACGTTTCTTGTTTCTTTAATCAACATTGTGACTTAATGAGCAAATTAAAGTTTATGTGTGTTTTTTCAAGGTAACCAAGTTAACATGTGTTTTCTAGTTGGGTCCTCTGGCTATTCTCCCAGAGAAGATATTAGCTAAAGATGGAGACATGGGTATAAATGAAAAAGTATTTTACAGCATCAAAGTAGGTAAGAACCTTGATTTTCTTCTAGACGTTCACGCAGTAATTTATGATGTGTGTATTACTGAAGAGAATGATGATGAAGTGCAGCCTACAGTCAGACACCTCAACTGCATACATCTTCACTACAGTGAGCTAAATTGGCTTAATTTCAGTCATGACAGCAGGGTCCAACTATTTTAAAAATGTTTATATGTTCTTAACCTTCCTCCAATAAACAATTAGTGATTCAAAGTGTAAGTCAGTTTAGAGGCTTCCATTTGATCAAAGGATTTCCTTTCAGGACCATCTAGAGGGTCAATTTCATCAGGAGCTTTTCCTCCTGAGAGAATTGCTAAAAACTTGAGTTGCTTAATTTGAGACCCTTGAAGTGCAAGTGAATTTTCTAAGAATTGTGTTGAAGACAGAGTGTCTGAAAAAAAGCATTTTATGCAGAGCATGTCTGCTCATTTTCGCTGTGGGTGTGAAGATAACAGTCCTAAAAAGGACAGATCAGACTTATTGTTTTGGTTCATTCTCATTCAGCCGTTGCAATTTGTTGCTTTTCAGTGAAACCCCCGGCCTATAGCAACACCTTTTCAATCAATGCAGACACTGGAGTGTTGGAAGTAAAGACTGCAGTTGACAGAGAAGAATGTTCATATCTTGTTGTAGGCATTCAGGTAGGGATTGTTTTAGAGTTCAGTGTGTTAATACTGAGTCTCAGTTTCATAAAACAATATGTGAAACCATGTTGCTGTTAATAGTATTTCTCACAGTAATGTTAAAGCCCAGTTGGTACCAAGGCTCCATCCTGCCATTTAAGATGCAAAATAAAGGAAAATTTCGTTCATTGAATATATGCAGTCATGTCATGTCCTTGTGTTAACCTGGAACAGCTCACTGTTATCAGGGTATGGAATTTACAGCTATAAACTCTGTTTTCTAGGCAAATCAGCAAGACAATATTTTCAAAACAGCTGATGCAGTAGTTCTGGTTACTATTGAAGATGTGAATGACAATCCTCCAGTATTGTCACAATCAACTTACAATGTCTCAGTTCCAGAAAATTCCCCAAATGGGATGGAAGTTCTTCAAGTAACAGCTACTGACAAAGATGAGGTAAAATGACCATATCGTCATGGTTGCTACAAATACTGCATTTCTGAAATAAAATGCATTTGCATTATACAGGTGCTAGAGATGTATTTTTTTTCTGACGATCTAAATATGCTTAAGCAAAACACACTTAATTTCACTTCTTCAAGGGGTAGAGTACTGCAGCCAAAGAACAAATTTTGGCTGTCTCTGAAACTCCTCTGGTTTGCATAAGGTCCCAAATATGAAAGTGCAGAAGTGCAAAATGGGCACAAAGCTGCAAGTCACCCTCAGCCTGCTTGATAGATTTCTTCCATGTTGCTTGCTCCTCTCCTATTTTTTTTTTTTTTGGAACTGTAACCTCAATTAAACGAGAAAATTAAATGCTGTCCACCTGGAAAACAAGAAGAAAACATCCTAAGGGACTAGCTCAGTGATTTCCCTGTTTAATAACAAATATCATTATTCATTGCAGGGTGGCTTCCAGGGAATACTCAGTCTCACTCCAGCTGACAGTCCCTTCCAGCTAAGTCCAGCTGGGATCCTAACTGTGAGGAACTCCAAGCTGTTGGATAGGGAAAGAATACCATCTATTCACCTACAGGTATTAAAAATAAGCCTACTCCTTTCTAAAGCAACCCGAGGCAACCAGGTGATACCTGATCTGTCCTGGCAAGAAGCTGACTCTCATATGGATCAGCAGCTTCTTTGAAGGATCAAATCCAGACTTTCACATTAGAGCTATCTGGAGGGAAATAGCACTAATGATGCAGTTTGCTCAGCTTGTAATTGTCATCCATTCTTCTTACTACTTATAGAGCATACATTTGAACAAATCAATAATTTTACTGCATCATTTTTAAAGGTCACTGCTAGAGATCATTTGTCGCCTTACAATGAGGTACACTCTACAATCAACATATTGTTGCTGGATGAAAATGACAACAACCCAACCTTTAGAGGCACACCATATAAACGAGATATTTTCACCAACATGACTGCAGGAATGTCCATTCTTCAGGTACTAGAATTACTAATTAAAAATGACGTTTCTATAAGTTGAACATATGCATGAGTCCTTGCTTGAACTTGTGTAATGGTCCTCTTGAATAGGGGATCTTTTTTGAACTCCTCTTAGTTCAGAAACACACCACCTTTCAATTAAAAGCTTATACCTGTTGATATTCCAATAATGACAGCATCCTGGATGCTCTAATGCTATCCCAGGTCAGGGAGCAAATGATAAAATATTTTTATTCTTGATCTTAAATGCTGTGCACCATCCTGAATTCTACAAACATACGACAGAAAATAAGATTCTTGGATTTAGTTGTTGTAAGGTGTTTAACGAAAACTGAATGTTGTTAGAATCCAGAAATAGAAATAATTGTAAAAGTTTTTGAAAGGCTACTGAATGCTGAAGCATTGTGGATAATTTTTAGATACAATATAATTTCTATAAGATAGTAAACCAGTTAACCAAATAAACCAGGAAACCAAGATAAAAAAATCACTTCAGGAGCTGAGATATATAGTGACTCATACCCAGGTGTACTGATTTAATGGATCCTGATGTAATGTCTTGAACATTCTAACTCCAATGACTTTGGAATTACTATGAAACAAGCTTTCCGAGATACAAATTTTGTGTCATTCACATGAGTTACACAGGGGCAGGATTTCGCTCTTGCTGCTGGAATATTATGTGTGCATCAAAGAGCGAATGTTCTTACTTAGGTTTAACCTAGGAATTGTATAGGAAGTAGACAGTCAGTTAAAGGTATAACCCAATTTTAATGTGGCTATATTTAGCTGATTTTTATAAATATAAAATTATCCAGACCTATTATTTGCTATAAAAAAGGAAAAAGAGAAAAAGAGGAAAAGAGGAAAAAAACCCACAACTAATTCCTAATTGTCTGCTACCTGAATTGTTTTCTCTGCAAACTACACACAAGAAGCAATTCTGTGTTATTTGATAACAGCACAAGAAACTAAAGTTGTTTTTTTTTATCTCTCCAGGTTGCTGCTGATGATCCGGATGATGGTATAAATGGAGAGATAAGCTTTATCTTAGCTGGTGGCAATGAAGATGGATACTTTGGATTGGATACATCCACAGGACAAATCAGTTTAAAAAGAGTAATCCCATTAGGAGTCAATGAGCTTAAGAACTTTGTCTTGTGGATAACAGCTACTGATGGTAAGAGGAGATTTTAGTACAGGTCAACACAGCTAATTCCCGGTGATGTTTTTTTTTGTTTTTGTTTTTTTTTTTTTTTTATTTGAAGGAATGCTGTCAAAATGTGTTCCCATACTTTGTTTCAAAAATACCAAATATTTTTATCTGCTCTTGATGTTGAACATAGGAAGAAAGCTGTCTTATTCATCCAAAGTAATTGCTGTATCTCTGGTAAAACTCTACTTTGTGCTGATGCTGTTATATCAAACCTAAGTTTTCTTTATGGCTATGGGAAGAATGTGCAAAATAATATACGTTTCACACCTTCCTTTAATTATTGAGTGGTGTTGCACAGCATAGAATAGAGAGATTCAGGCACAAGCTAGGAATTTATAATTCAGTCAACATGGAGTAAAATGAAAGTAAAATGTGATGAGAAACTTGGTCTTTGTTTGCACATCATGTGGGTATTGAAAAACTAAAATGGAGATGCCAAAGCCATTTTTAGGACAACCAGCACAAATGTTTCCTTTGCTGTATTTGTTGAGGTTTTTTTTGTTTTGAAAGAGTAACAGAGAACTTGGTGAACATTTATGATCTGAATAAGGACAGAGGTAAATGTTACCTGGGAATGGAATCTCACTCCTGGTAGCATGAGCATACAAAGTGTTTTTCAGCCTCCAAATTTTCCCCTGATTTGGTCAATATGACCTCTGTGTCTTCAAATTATGGCCACATAGATAAAATGGGTATTGGGGGAAATACGGTTACAAAAGAGATTCATCAGTCCATCCTTTGTCTGTCTGTGCTAATATTGTGTTATTTATTCAGGTTCGTGTATTATAAATCTCACACCAAATACATGAAACTCTGATCTTGATTAGGACCTCCCAGCAATACCGTAATAGTAGCAGTAAGGATTTTATAAAAAAAAAAAAAAAAAAAAAAAAAAAATCAGTACCAGTGGAAAAGTATATATTTTATGCAGAAGGTATTTTGCGCATCTGCTGGGAGCTTGTTTTCTTTTGCTTGCAGGTGGGACAATTCCAAGAAGTTCATCAGTGCCAGTACAAATCTTAGCAGTTGGAGATTCCAGACCTCGGTTTATTCAGAAAACATATAATGTGTCTGTGGAAGAAGAGCTAGTCAGTCCTGTTGAAGTAGCAAAAGTAAGAACAACTTTATTCTGTCACTTGTATAGGATATGACAGCTATAAGAAAATCCTGTAATATGTGTTCTCTAAATGTCTATATCCCCCTGAGTTATGGATAACTAGATGTTATGTTTTCTTTTCTGCGTATCAAGCTTTGCATACATTACATACTGATCACATCCCTCAGATGAAACCTACCAGCTGTGAAGCCTATTCCTTCCATTGCAAACCTTTAGATGGCATCTGCTGCCATTTAACATAAAAACAAAAACCAAAACAAACCAAAAAACAAATCCCGCCACCACCAAAAAAAAAGCCCACCATCAAAACCAAACAAAATAAACCCCAGAACTGCTTGACAAAGTAAACTTTCATACTTAGCCCTTTGTTGACTTTGGATATTCTCCAAAGCCTATAGTGGCCCAAAGACTTTGATAGGCAATATTCACTCATCTGTTGGTGATAAATCTAAAACCCTGTGACATGATATAGCTAGGAAATGGAGACTTCCTATCAGAGGGCTGTCATAAAAGCATTTTCAAAGAAGGCTCTAGAACTTGCTCCTTATTTCGATCTAAAAATGCTCAGATAAGCAGGCCACCAGAATGCACTGTGCTAGTTCCTTCTTAGATGCAATTCTGAAGACAGATGGGAGGTCTGATACCAAAGCAGAGAGAAGATAATGCCTTTCAGTGTTTGATTTATTGGCTGCCGGAGTTAATTAATTTTTCACTTTTTTTTTTTGTATAAAGAAAGACAGAACCAAAGGTTAAAGTGCAGTCTGCTATTTTTATTAAGTATTGTACATATTTTCATTTCTGTAGTGGTGATGTTCCTATAAAACACAGTCTTCTCCAGCTCTATTTTTATGTATATCGTGGCTTGATTCTTACTTATTTTAATGAATAAAATTATTAAAATAAGTTCAGACATACTTAAAACGGTTATTCTTTTTTAGACAGTGGTTTATTGGTTTGAATTCACTTATCGTTAATATGCTGTATCTTACACAGGTAGAGTATGAGTCTTTAAATCCCCATATACCAGTTACATTTCAAGTACTGACGGAATCTGCTACATTTGAGATTGATGTCAATGGAATCATCTCGACAAAAACCAAACTGGACTATGAATCCCAGAATAATTATATACTAAATATTTCCTTGTCAGATGGAAGTGCTACTGACTATGCTACAGTGTTTATCAAAGTTACAGACGTCAATGATAACAGTCCTGTGTTTGGTACAGCCAGTGCTACCATTACTGTTTTGGAGAACACATCAGCTGGAACTAGTATTACCCATGTGTCAGCTACGGATAGGGATGAGGGCTTTAATGGATTAGTGGTTTATACTCTGAAGGGTGGAGAAGGAAAAATGAGTATTGACAACTCGGGATCAATTTTGCTGGAAAAGGTACTGGACAGAGAAGAACAAGGCTTCTATAACTTAACAGTGATTGCCAGTGACCAAGGCCAGCCCGTGCTGTCTACAGCTCTCAATTTGACAGTCATTATCGACGATGTGAACGACAATACTCCAGTCTTCTCATCAAATAGCTATGAAGTGAGAGTCCCTGAAGATGAAGTACTTGGAAAGGCACTACTGACAGTATCTGCTACTGATCGGGATGCTGGGGCCAATGCCCTTGTGAAGTACAGAATTGTTAGCCAGCAACCTACAACCTCCTCGCCAGTGTTTCTTGTCAATTTGACCACAGGCCAGCTCAGCCTGAGCCAGCAGCTGGATTATGAAACCATAAAGCAATTTGAAGTAGAAGTGGAGGCATCAGATGGAGGGCAGCCAAGTCTCAGCGCTAAAACACTTGTTGTCGTGCATGTACTAGACGTCAATGATAACCCACCAGAATTTAATCAGGCAGCTTATGATATATTTGTGTTTGAAAACCTACAAAAGGGTAGTCCTATCTACACATTCGGTGTTACTGACAAGGATGAGGTAGGTACCAAATTCATCACATCTTGATAAATCAAAATGACATGTTTTTCTCTACTAACCTGCAAAAAGGCATAGTAGTAAATGGCCAAAGGCTACTTCTTAAATGGCTGGCAATAAGTACATTTTGTGTCACTAAAAGTTCATCTTGGTTTCTACGGAGCCAGCAATAAAACCTCCGTAACCAAGGAAGCTAAAACCTTGTACAAAACAGTTTACTGGCTATATCGGAGAAGCTAAGGAGAGCTTCTCTCCCTTCAGATACATAACTCAAGACATAAAAAGTTGTTTGTTTCTGTGCACGTGCATATGAGATAAATGCATGTATGTCACACCAGATAGAGAACAGATTTTTGTTTGTTTGTTTTTAAAGTTCTGTCTTATTGCTTATTACGTCAAAACAATCAACTCTGGTTTAATATTGCTCGGTTACTTGCTCCTATCTGACAATATTTGTTAGTGCAATTCTGCAATGCAGTCAACCTGCTCTTAGTATCAGCTTAATTCAGTAGAAAGGCATTTGTAAAAGTGATAGAGGTTCTTCTTCTTTAATAGGAAATGACACAATTTCACTCTGCTTTATAAAAAGTTGTTTCTTTCTCTGCTTCTTTTATAATGAAATTTCACGTGTAGCCATGGCACTGGGGAGCTGATCTGGAGGAAGAGATTTCTGATTTGCTATACTATTCTTGCTTGTGTCAGTTTTCAAGAAGCATAAATGCTTCTCCCAGTTCAGACACCACTGAACTGTGTGTTGCTGCTCCTCGCATTATGGGGATTGGTCTTAGAGAGCTTTAGGGAGGCAATGTGTAGGACCTGACCCAAACAGGAAAGCCCGCAGGAGCTTCTACCTACCCCAGTTTCTGTTTTCCAAAGAAGTCCATTATTCTCATAGCTCAGGGTGCAAGATTTCATTTATAAAACCTTGCAAAGCACTTATACTTCTGTAATGAGAAGTCCTAAAGAAATGTCAGGTATTAATTTTAATTAGATTATCTTTTTAAACTTAAACATTCATCATTTTAATCTTAAATGAACTATGTTTTTCTTTTTAGGCTGGCTTTTCTCAAGGACACTTTATTCATAACAGTACTTTGTTTACTGTGGATATCCCCGGAATCCTTTCATTAAGGAATGACACACAACTGGATAGGGAGACTACATCTGGATTCACTTTACAAGTAAATTTGGGGACAGACTCTGCAGCTTTGGCTGATTTCTACTTCATTCCCTCAAACCCTTCTTTGTATCTTCATCAGATGGTTAAAATGGCAATACCGTCAACTAAAATTCCATTTTTGTTTCTTACTTTGGCAGGTATGGGCAGTTGATGCTGAAATGAATGGGCTTAATTCAAGTGCCTTGTTCCATATCACTGTTTTGGATGTCAATGATAATAACCCTGAGTTTCAGATGCAGCCATATAGATTTGCGATTCTGGAAGGAGATTACATGTTGGGTGCTCCTGCTAGAGTTGGACATGTGACTGCTACTGATCTGGATGAGGGAGAGAACGCACGAGTTACTTACTATTTATCAGCTGAGGATGGTGATAATCCATACAGCATCCAACAGGTAAGGGTTTGGATTTGCTAAAACCAGTATGTAGGTACTTCTTTTCATGAAATTACTCGACTTAGTAAGATACATCAGGTAGAAGGAGTTGGCAGTAACCATTCTAGTGCACATGAAATCAAAACCAGCATGTACTCTGTAGTTTGGAAGTATACTTCAACATCCAAAAACTAAGATATACTGGTCAGACGTTGCTTGGAATCTGAACTATATTTGTCCAAAGGAGAACACAGGATTTCAATCCCTCATGTCTTTTGAGAAGTCGGTGTACAAGAGTTATCAAAATGATCCGTGTGTGAACTGTATTACCTTCTCTAGGATGGAACGATTTTGGTTAATGGCTATGTAGACCGAGAAACTAAAGAGAAGTATGAGCTGCTGTTGGTGGCATCTGATCATGGAGTACCTCAAAGGCAGGTAATAGAGAGGAACACATTATTCTTTATTTGCAACTTCCTTTTATTCATAAATTTAAGTTTCTGTGCATTTTCTGAATCATGATTTTTTTTCCTGTCACACGCCAGAATTTCACGTATGTCAGCATTCAAGTATTAGATGTGAACGATAATCCTCCTCAGTTTACGAAAGCAAAATACTCAGCCAATGTACATGTAGCCACAGCAAAAGAAGGAGTGTCTGTACTATCCGTGTCTGCTACTGACCTTGACATTGGGAACAATTCTGTTATTTCATACAGGTAAGTGTCTGTGAGGTCATTAAGTATCTTTTGTTAAAGAATGTATTGGGTTTGTGTGGCAAGGTTTTAGTAGCAGGGGGACTACAGGGGTGGCTTCTGTGAGAAGCTGCTAGAAGCTTCTCCTATGTTGACAGAGCCAATGCCAGCCAACTCCAAGAAGGACCTGCCACTGGCCAAGGCTGAGCCAGTTGGTGATGGTGGTAGTACCTCTGTAATAACATATTTAAGAAGGGGGGGAAAAATCCTGCACAATTGCAGCCAGAGAGAGGAGTGAGAATATGTGAGAGTAACGCCTCTGCAGACACCAAGGTCAGTGAAGAAGGAAGGGGGGGTGTAGGCGTCAGAGGCACTGGAGCAGAGATTCCCCTGCAGCCCATGATGAAGACCGTGGTGAGGCAGGTTGTCCCCCTGCAGCCCATGGGGTCCCATGATAGAGCAGATATCCACCTGCAGCCTGTGGAGGACCCCATGCCAGAGCAGGTGGATGTCCAAAGGAGGCTGTGACCCTGTGGGAAGCCCATGCTGGAACAGGCTTCCAGCAGGACCTGTGACCCCATGGAGAGAGTAACCCACGCTGGAGCAGGTTTGGTGGCAGGATTTGCGACCCCATGGGGGGGCCACGCTGGAGCAGTCTGTTCTGGAAGGACTGCACCCTGTGGAAGGGACCCATGCTGGAGCAGTTCGTGAAGAACTGCAGCCCGTGGAAAGGACTCATATTGGAGAAGTTTGTGGAGGACTGTCTCCTGTGGGAGGGACCCCAAGGTGGAGCAGGGGAAGAATGTGAGGAGTCCTCCCCCTGAGGAGGAAGGAGCAGCAGAGACAATGTGTTATGAGCTGACCGCAAACCCCATTCCGGTCCCCCTGCACTGCTGGGGGGAGGAGGTAGAGAAACGGGGAGTGAAGTTGAGCCCAGGAAGAAGGGAGGGGTAAGGGGAAGGTGTTTTTAAGATTTAGGTTTTATTTCTCATTATCCTACTCTGATTTGATTGGTAATAAATGAAATTAATTTTCACCAAGTTGAGTCTTTTTTGCCTGTGACAGTAATTGGTAAATGATCTCTCCTTATCCTTATCTCGACCCACAAGTCTTTTGTTGTATTTTTCTCTCCCTGGTCCAGCTGAGGAAGGGGAGTGATAGAGCAGCTTTGGTGGGCACCTGCCATCCAGCCAGGGTCAACGCACCACAAAGAAACAGAAGGGTATTTTTATTTCTCACAAAGTATTTTTGTTGGTCCTAAGAAGATAAGACCTGTTCATAGATATTTTACAAGTGCTATAATCAGTAATGATTTTTAAACGTAGGAAAAAGGACAGTCATTACTCTGTGTTTTAGAACTTGTCAAATCATGATTACACCATAAGAAAGAGAATGCAGTCAAACGATAAACTTAGCAACAAAACCCAAAAGCCAAGTTTTGTTTGAATTTCTGAAATTTTGTATAAGTTGGAGTTTCTGAGTAGGAAGTAAATGAATCTCTGAGAATGACTACTTTTTCACCTATCTTCTGTTTGTTGGGAGGAGGAGTTAAAGAAATATTAACTTTACTAATGCACTATGCATAAAAAAAAATGAGAAAGATTTTTTTGGATGAGACCTATATCATGGAAAATGCCAGGATACCTTGACATGAGAAGTATAGATTGAGAAGGCCAGGTGAATGAGTCAGTAAACTGGGTGTTTAAAACTAATGTCTTGAAAGATACTATTTTTACCTATGAGATGGTATTCTACCTTAAACACGTAAGTGGATTGCACACAAGAAAAAGTAATCTGAGAGTTTGCAGAGCACTGGGAATTAGCAGGTCTGCAGTCTTCAAACAAATGTCATCTGGATTTCTTATACCGCTGAATATGCAGCTGAGTGTGCAGTATCTGCCTTCTATTCATGGGAAGATCAAAGGCTTGGGATATAATGGGAACTGAAGGCATGAATGCTGCCTTTTTTTCATGATGGAAGACGTACTTGGAAATAAAAAGCCCGATATATATTTAGGCTAATGACATGGCAATTAAAACCTGTTGCTTAGCTGTTCTTTACAAACAAACAAGTACTGTCTGTTGAGTGATTGTTACAGAAGTAACAATAAGTAGGTGGTACTTCTAATGCCATTAATATGAATGTTGTACTGATTTCTCTTAATACAGCCTCATGAACCGTTCTGATGATTTTCGTATAAATAACCGCACTGGAGAAATCACCCTCAGCAGTAATTTGGACCATATCACAGCTGACACAGTTGTTACACTGATAGTTATTGCTGCTGATCATGGAGTTCCTCAGCTTACATCAAATGGTAAATGATACCTTTTCACCTTCCCTCCCCTCTCAGTGTAACCTTTGCAAACACTGAAATTTGAAATTAATCCCATCATTGTCAAATCCAAATGAATTAGGGCTAGAATCTGTGTTACGTTTCAGCAATGATGAATATTTACTTTTTACCCTTTGATTTCCTCCTGGCTGATCATACTAACAGAAAGCTTGATTTAATAATTCTGTTTAGAAATACAATTTTGTCATTCTGCAGTGGTGCTTATGGTACCAAACCCAGGACATCATAGTAGTAGCCACTCTAAAAAGACTGTATTAAAGTAATACTGATAATGTGTATTTCTCTTTCAGTTTTCCTTTATTGTGTCTTAGAAACACTTAAATTAGAAACTGGCAAATAACTCTCAAACAAGTTTCTGCTCTTTCAAAAAATATTCAGTTACGTGGTATTTTCTGTAACTTTTTCATTTGGTTTTAGGGGTTAGTTTTGATTTATCATGAACAGGAGAAACAATTGTTTTTCTTAAAATAGGATGAGTGGCCATGACAGAATTTGCGCTCATATGGTTTTATGTATATCCCTTCTCTTTTGTTACAAAGGAATTTAGTGTAAGATTTTTTTTTAAGGAGTGGAAATTACCTGCATATCCCATTAACTTCAAATTGGTGATCCTTGCTCTTCTGTCATATTGAAGTAACGCTGCTGTGATCAGTGAAGTGGGGTTATTCTGGAACAATAGTTAGGTATAAAAGGCATCATGTTTTATGTGTTACATATTGATCCTTATTACTATTGGTTTTATTTTTTTTTTTCCTTCTCTTTCCTACATGCCAGGTTCTGTCATTTCTATTAGTACCTCAAAAATTCAGGGAAACGGAGCACGGATTGTGATTATTTTAGCAGCAACCTCACTATTTTAATTTGTTTTCTCTCATTAGCCTCTGTTACTCTCTACTTGCTGGTAAACGACACTAGCTTCGGCCTAACTTTTGATAGCTCCAGCTATGGGTTCAGCATTCAAGAAGATGAACCAGCTGGGACTGCTGTTGGCACTGTGAAGGCTCTGACTGGCAGCATAGCCGTACAAGTAACGTACTCTCTGAAATCTCATAGCGACAAGTTCTCTGTTAGTGACCAAGGAGACATTGTGGCTCTTGCCAGCCTAGATCGAGAAGAACGCGACCTATACAGCATCATTGTCGAAGCTGTTGATTCTGTGGTGCCACCCAATACAGCTGTTGCTATGGTAAAGTATACTGCATTTAAAAATATTTTTTAAAAAGGAATATGAAATATATTAAATACATATTAAAAATCAGGCAATATCGAGATAAGTGTCATCTGTTATGCAAGCATGAGGATTTGGGGAGTCTTTTGTTTAGTTTCCCTTTTTCTTTCCAAAGAGATATTACTGTCTTGAAATATTGTCAACTTCATCAATTGTGTTACCGCCTGATAGTTCCTCTGTGAACAAGCCATGACCAGAGAAACTGATTAACACTGAAACTGATTCTGTGCATAGTTCTGTCAAATGCATGAGGTAGATGAGTCAAACCCCCCAGATTATTAATCCTGCTCATCTCTTCCAATTAGAGTGTGTTATCTCACTTGTAGCAGTTGAGAATAAAAAAAAATAAAAATGCTGAGATGCTGAAGTTGCGAAAATGCTCAAATGCTGAAAAATGCTGAAGTTGTTATGTATCCCTTTGGCTATGTATCCCTTTCGCTTTTAGTTTGGGGTGGATTTTGGTTTTTTGTTTTTTTTTTTGTTTTTTTTTCCCCATAGGCTTCCATAGACTAAAATGAATCAAAATTCTCCTTTGGATACTGTTCTACAGCTCGAATATTTTTGTCTCTTTTTTTTTTTTCTATTTTTTTTCTTTTATTTAAATACAGGTGACTGTGAGAGTCAATGACATCAATGACAATGCTCCAGCTTTCTCAACATTGATTCAAACTAAACTATCAGCTCCTGAGAATGCAGATAGTCTAGACTTGGGCGTATTTTCTGCTACTGATCTGGATGTAGAAGTTAACGCACTTATAAGATACTCTCTGCAAGACGATTTTGCTGGAATGTTCTATATTAACAGTTCCACTGGCAAGCTGATGACAAAAAAATCCTTAGACAGAGAGATGATGGACAGTTATGAATTGAAAATAATAGTAAGTTGACAAATTTGATGCAAGTTCACAAAATTCTCAACATAAGAGAAAATACCGAATGATCACAAGAAAAACACTTAATCTTATTGAATTCCATTAGAATTCATTAATGGATTTTGACTTTGTTTTGCACCCAGAGCTTTGTTTTCTGCTGTGTAGATTAGTACTAGTGAATAAATGACCCGTGAACATCAGATCTTAATGGTCATAGTTACATGATAGCTAACTCTGAAATCTGCAAAGCATTCCTGAGTCCGTTTTAGACCTTGCAGCTGCCATACTGCTGTATTGCTCCTACTGCTTTGTCAATCCATATTGTCTTTCCCTTATTTTTTTTTATTTTTCAAAATACATGTACTTAGACCTTTTGAAATACCTTAAATATAGATTTCCAAGTTAAAAAAAAAGTTGACAGCATAAAGTTTCATCCAACATTCATGTGAGTATCTATTTATTCTAGCTGATTTAATTGATTTTTTTTAATTTTTTTTTTACTGCTATTAATCAGATAAATTATTCTGCATGCAAAGTGTTCCAGCACTGGCCATTGTGTTCAAATATATTTTAAGGAGACCTTTACTGCTAACAAATAATTGAACAGGTCAAGGAACTTGTGGAACATATTCAGAACAGCAAGGAAACATACTAAAAATGGAACAATGTCTTCTGAAAATTTTAGAATTAATACAAGCGGACACTTTTTAAGACTAATTGGGAATTGTCTATATGTACCTATAGATTTGAACTTTTCTATGGCAGGTGTTAGCGCAATGTAAAACTGCACTGTGAATTTGCCACATACTAGCTACTGTCACAACTTGCTTTGTAGACACTTCAAGCTATCAAAATGCAAGGGATTTCCTTATTCTTTCAAATGCCACATGACAGATATGCATCTTCATACCATGGTTTTATTACTATGGTTTATTGCCACCTCTGATGACGTGACACATTTGACCTGGCTCCAGGCTTGAGCATTTGATTAATTGTTCGTGAATCGAGGCGGGAGCATGAGATACGGTGAGGGTACCCAGCTGCAGGGAGACACCCAATACCTAACGAAGCACGGGGCTAGAGCAATGTAATTGGGTCATAACTAGACCAGCAGAAAGTCTTCTGAGACAAAGTTTCCTTTCACAATTTTCAGAACAAAATTGAACTGGTGAAATAAGTTTGTAGCAGTGTAATGCTGCAAGCAATGACAAGTTGTTTCTTCACAGGCCACTGATTCTGGCAAACCATCGCAATCTACAAGCTTAGTTCTAAGCATCACTGTAGAAGATGTGAATGACAACCCACCAGTGTTCCCCCAGAAATCCTACTCCGTGACTGTAAAAGAGAATGAGCCTCCATGTGTGGTATGTGGCATTAAGAATAAATTGGCTGTTCTGCAGTTGTTTTCTTTATGTAAACTTGGAAGTGGTAGTAATCTATGATGACTGTGCATTGCTAAACATATTTTTTTTACTTTGTGGAGTCTTTAAAATCACACAGCATGATTATTTTATATGACAGTGGAGTGCCTATCCCACTGACTCAGGTTCCTAAAACCCTCATTGTGCCGCTCTCCCTTTCCCTCCTGTCCCCAGCAGTGATGCCACACTGCATGGATTTAGTTTTCAGAGGACCTACAGGCAGCATGTTTTAAAGATGATGTAGGTGTTGTGCATATATCCAGCACCCCCCTGTTCTTAAGGTTTTCTGTCTTCTCCCACTATATCCATTTCTGGCTCTATATCTGCCTTGCAGATGTGAACTAATGGTTTACAGGAATCAAGGGAAGAGTTACCACCTAAGAATCTGTAACATCTGTTACAAGCCCTGCTATATGCTCTGTCAGTATTCTAGTAATGCAATTACTGGCCATATGAGTAATTCAGTTAGTAAGCACTATATAGTTAAATACCAGTCTTGTGTGTATGTTTCGCCACTCTCTTGATTCTGCTCTAAACCTGTTGGTTTTTTGTATGTTTGTTTTTTCTTATTTAGATTTTGAGTGCAGCAGCCACAGATAAAGATATAGGGTACAATGCCATTATTCATTACACCATAATTGGAGAGACTTCTTCATTTCATGTTGGAGAGCTTTCTGGAAATATTACAAGTCTGCAGCCTCTGGACTATGAAAGTCGTTCCCAGTATACATTTATTCTGAAAGCTTTCAATCCTGGAGAGCCATCTCTTCAGGACACAGCAAACATTACAGGTAGCTCTAGTTTTCCTTTGTTTCCCTTAGGGAATATTTCATCATGTGTAATTATAAGGCATAAAGATAGCTTTCAGTAGTAATATAGGCTGCTAAAGTAAATTATCAGAAATGACTATGTGACCTTTTGACTATAGCCAGATGAAATTTTTTCTAAAAAAATGTTTGGCTTGTCAAAAATGGAGATTTTTCACACAAAATGACATTACTTGCATCAGTGTTATTCACAAATGTTTCTATGGTCTTTGTTGAGTACCTATTGGCATTTTGATTGAAAAGGTTTCAAAAAACACAACTCAGTTCTTTTTCTGCTTATTTACAGAAAGCCTGATTCTAGGGTGGTTAAAAAAAATGTTGACAGTGATTTTTAGTCCTGCTAAAATAAAAGTACTATATTGCCGTTGTTTTTTTCCTGGGGAAATAAATAATTTATTTTTTTTTCTTGGGGAAAAAACAAATCTTGTGTTTTTTTTTTCCCAACACAACATAAAAGATTTCTGTGAAGTTGGTATCCTAGTTTTTGGCCAGCCCTAGTTTTGATCAGTCTGATTGGAAGCATCGGTCCCATTATTTGTTGCTCTCGGTTATTTATGTTACTGTACACACCAGTTTCACTAATTGTGGGCCATGACCCTATTATGCCAGGTCATATACAAATATAAAACTAAGCAATCCTGTCTCACAGGGCTTGCAATCCAAGCCAAAGACTGGAGATACCAGATGAATATGGACACAGAAGGGAGCCCAGCAGAACAATAAGATGATATTATTCATGACAGATAGTAGAGAGAGCATGCTGGCCAGAAATGCAGCCGTTGTGGGAAACTATTGTTTGAGCAATAAATTATTTAATCCACAAAGGCAAGCATTTTGAAGTACAGAAAACAAGGTTGCCATCTGGTTTAGATTGAAACAGCTCCAACTCAATTCAGAGGAGCTGAAGAAATAGCTTGTAACCGTTAAGAGAAACTCATGTTTACACTCAGACATGGACCTTTTTTTCTTAGTTACTGTGGAAGATGTTAATGAAGAAGGACCCATATTTGACAAGCCCTCATATTACCAGATCCTTCTAGACAATTCTACAGCTGACACACTGGTAGTAGATATCAATGCAAGAGATGAAAGCAAAGGTTATGATGAAGGCATTTTCTACAATATATCAGGTATGTTAGGATAAAAACTCTTACAGGTGTTTATTACTAGGGTATTGCACGCTGCTAATCTAAGGTGCTTAACAGGAGAACGAGAGATAATGGTCATAAATTGAAGTGGGAGATTCTAACTGGATATAAGGTGGAAAAAAGCCCTCTGTGAGGGTAACTACTGGAGCAGGTTGCCCACAGTGGCTATCGTTGGAGGTTTTCAGTACCTGACAGATCAAAGCCCTGTGCAACCTGCTCTGAATTCATTCATGATCCTGCTTTGAGCCAAGAGGTTGGACGAGAGGCCTCACGAGGGCCCTTCCAGCCCAAATGCTGCTGTGAAGCAGATGCGAAATCGAGACAGGGCAGGTGTCTTGCTCCAAATCGCAGATACAGATTAGGCTTTCAACCCGTGTCTCTTAAATCCTGGGCATGTAATTCAGTTGCTTGTCTCTGCTGGCTCCGTTGAACATCTCCAACACTTGGTTTTGTCTCTTCAGGTGGAGACTCAGATGGCCTCTTTAGTCTTTCCAGTACCACAGGAATACTCACGTTAACAAGAGATTTATCCAAACAGACTGTTCCCCTGTATTATTCCTTGATGGTCACTGCTACTGATTCGGGTGTGCCGCCTCTTTCAACTTCTGTAAAGGTACTAAAATTTTTGCCTTAGTGTCTACTTGTGCGGTTTATTCCCCGGATTGTTTTATTCTAAACTGAGTGTAACTACACCAGGAAATGGGTATTACTGAGGTGAAACTATGCAAGACGAGAATCAGAATGTCACGGTCCCGCTCGTGTTTCAGGAACAGGATACAGGATGATAACAGTTATAAAGTTATGCTGTGAGAGCAATTGCCAGCACACCACCCATCTTTGTTTTGATTATTCCATTTTGGAAAAGACAGACAGAAGCTCTATACTGTGAGGGAGGAAGATTAGAGGAGTGGAGACTTCTGTGCAAGGTCAAAGAGTGGGACAATCAGAGGGGACATAACAGAAGTATGTGATATAATAAAGAGCAGACAGCAAATAAGGTGTTCCTGTTTATTTTCTTATAATAAAGAAAATTATAAATTTATAAATTTAAGACTGAGAAATGTAAATATGATGACATATTGTTTTACACAGTGCTTATAACTGGCTGGTGATCTTTTGCCACTAAATATCACAGCTTAGCAGAACAGAAAAAAAAAAAAAGACTAGCAATGTGTATGGATAAAGACATGCAGAAAATCATATTCAACCGAATCTTAAAATGTAGACTTATGAGCCATCATTCTTCACAGCATTGGACAGCAGGTGTCTGGTATCATTTAGAAATAAATTATATTTATTTTTGTGAAGCAGTAAGCATTATTTATTTATTGCCTGTCACCATTTTTCATATATAGCCAATTATAATAATTTCAATATGCTGTACTGACAAGCTCCTGCTCTGGTCATACATTCTCTGTTGGAAGAATTTGTTGCAAATACAGATCGGTACCTCTTTCTGAGAGCTGTTTAGTTAGACAAGCCATTTGAAATGTGCTGTATGCAAAGAACTGGAATCCCTCTCTACGTTTAGGAGAGCATACAGGTGAACCTGAACTGATGATGATGTGGACATTTTTCACTAACCTTCGCTGCCTTCAAGACACTAACGTGTCAAACTGCAGCAATCATAGGCTTTTTCTTATTGATAAAGTTCTGGACTTCTGCTGTTGCATACCTGAGTAGAAAAGTTTGCTAAACCTGAACACATAACCCCTGTAGTCATCTCCTTGTCTCTGCAGGTGTCCATAACGATAGCTCCCATCAACATTTCATTCCCAGTGTTCTCTGAAACAGCCTATCAGCCTCCCCCTCTGAGTGAGAAGACGCTGCCAGATACATTTGTTGTACAGATCAGTGCGCTGTATAAGGTGCCTGTGATATACAGTATTGTATCTGGAGATGAAAAGGGTAAGCTCTTTATTTGAAATAACGAGAAAGAGGGTGTGTTAAACAACTAGTGCTGCAGAGCGCTTTGCTTTTTGGATTGTTTCTTCTCTCTCTCCTTTTGCTTTTATCTCAGTTCTACAGCCATTAATACTGGATGTATATCAACAAGATGGACAAATTTGATGTGGATCAGGCGTGGGCACATGATTGAATTTCTGTCAGATTAGCTAAAGCCACATGATACAGAGCTGACTGCACCAGCTGTATTCTTTTTTTATGTCTGCTGCAGGAAGATCAGGTGGTACCTGATCAGGCATAAAGTTACAGTGACTGCAGAAAGAATACCTCATTCAGCATGAAGACTGCTGGTAGAACTAACTCAGCAATGTTTTCTTAACAAACGTAAATGCGTATAGTAAGTTTACATAGGATCAACTGGATCAGTGCATTGTCATGTATCTTTTTTTTTTTTAACTGATTTTACTAAGCTGGTTTTATTGTATCATCGGACTCAGCCACTTTATATTTCATTTTGTAAAATGTTTTGTATGAATTTGCGGTCCCCTTTAAGTTTTTTGCAGAATTCCTCATCTTCACTAAGAACAGGACTTGATAGGAAATAAAATAGTTTCTGGCTGAAACAGGGAAAAATAGCCTGATTGTTTCAGAGGAAGGTGAAGATCTTCTGACTGGAGAGTGGTGGAATGAACAGCTCCCCTTTGGTTCCCATCTGACCTTCTGAATTACTTGGTTTTGTTAATTACAGCCCTGGATACATCTAACGTTCTCGTAAATCCATGTTGAATTTTATTTTGTTCTTTGAAGAATACTGCAACATACAATATTCATATACATAATGGTTTTATAACTTCAGTTTTAACTAATAAAATCATAAACAGAATAATTTCTGTTTGTCTTTTTTTTTTTTTTTAAACAGGGTATTTCATTATCGATTCATCCACTGGTGTCGTAAGAACAAGAAAGAATTTGAAACTGGAAGACTTTCCAGTCACTTTTAATGTGAGAGCAAGAGATTCATCTAATGCTAGCATATTTAGAGACGTTTCTGTGAGCGTGGAAGTTATTGATGAAAACGATTTCCCTCCTGTTTTCCCATCTTCTCTACTAGAAAAAAGATTGGAAGAGGTAAGAAAATGTCATCCAAACTGAATCACAAAAATAAATCCTCAAAATAATTAAAAAAAAAATCTTTTGGTGAGTATAGAAGTAAACCTGGAACTTGACATGCCTTCATTCTGTTCTGCCATATGAAGTTTTAAGGTTTATTTCAAGCTGAAAATCCCAGTACACACAGAGAATGGTTTAGAAGTGTGGACATATTGAAGGAACAGTTAATCTTTTACTAATAAGGGGCTCCACGAAGGAAAAACAGCCACTCCATTTTGCATATTTGTACACAGAGAATATTCACGTGCATTCAAAATCTAGTGAATGTGCTGGGCACCTCGTAGAATCTCACTCAGCCTTTTGTAAGGGAGCTTCATACAGAGAAGTAGCAGGCAAAAGTCTCTAATTTAGCGACATTTCTCCTCTTGCTCATGTACAATCTGTTGTGATTCTTCCTGATGCTAAGTAATCGGTAGCAGAAAGCAAGACAGATTCCAGTCTGTGGCTGTTACGTTATGATAGCCTGCAAAAGAAGCCACAGCATTTAATTATGCAAAATCATCTAGCTCAACGTTTCACTCTTTAATTTTCAAATAACACTTTTCGCACTTTAATCTGCTAGCTACTTTTTTTAAAAGCACATTGATCATGTTTATATTTTATATAGGAAGTACCTTGACTTTGAGATTCCCAGCTTACTCACGCACATTCTCTTTAACAGCCACAACTGATTTAAAATCTAGTCCACTTCTAACATTGAGCTACATATAGGTTTAATTATTACACCTATTTTTAATGCAGAAGAGTTAGAATTACATTTCTCAACCTTAAAAATTAATTTCCATGTGAAATATTTACACAGTAGGAATTACCGAATGCCCTGTTGGATCAAATAACTTCAGATCAGGTCTCAAATGGCTGTGCAGGTGAAACACTGATACTTACTGTTAATCTTAATGCAAATAACATTTTCTAAATGGAAAAAATAGATTATTTATTTTTAAAAGAATAACTGTTAACTAAATAGTGTTCAGAAAGAAACGTGATTTTGAAGTTGAGAACACCTATTGAGTTTCATAGGAGTAGAGGCTGTTAAACATGAATAATTCCTCAACAGCAAGTCAGATGCTTGAGGTTAACATCTGGCCTGTTTGAAATCATGGTGATTTTTCTTCCTGAAGATTGCTGCTGTAGGTAGAGGCATGGGGGAAGAAAGAGTTCTTTTCTGTAAATTAGAGAAAACAAGAGATTCTCTTACCGGGCTGAATGAGTTGTATAATTTTGATGTTTTAAAACGTCTATACTATTGTAAGTGTATGCAGTGTCTGTTACTTCCTCCTTTCACATAATTCAAGAAATCACAGCTATCCAAAGTCTCTGACAGCCTCAATCTGTTCTTTGTCCACAGAATTTACCCGCTACTCAGATTGTCCAGCTGAAAGCTCAGGATAATGATACAGGTAGAAATGGTTTCCTAACATATGGCATTCTCAGTGGAGACAGACTAAAATTCAGGATAGATGAAGCAACTGGAATTCTTTATTCCACTGTCTCCTTTGATTATGAAGAGGAACCTACAGAGTATCAGGTTTGCTTTAGATCCCTTAAGTCTTTCCATTATTCAGAACTCTTTGTCTTTCCTTGGATAACAGGTGACACTTTTGTTTTTGTTTAGCTTGATATTGCTTGAACATTTTATGCATTATTTTAGCATATGGGCTTTTCAAGATGTGTTGCATTATTAAAGCAAGACACTGCCTTTAGACTATAATGACATTCAAGCAAGGCTCATTTTTCACCTGTCTTACAGACTCTCAAACACTTCAACACATAAATAACTAACTTCACAATGACAGCTCATGTGTGCAGTGCTGTCTGCTTGAATCTGTACTGGACTGAGGTCTTGCAGATACGATTCTCAGTTAATCTTTATTGTTGCTGCCACTGCTGGATTTGTTTTTTTTTTTTATGATCTTATTTTGGTCAAAGCAAAAATATTGGTGAATTTGTTGGTTCTATATAAAAAGATTTTTTTTTTTAATTGACAAAATACTACTTAAGTTTTCAATTTTCTTAATCCTTATGCAAGTACCTATTTGTATGATTTCTCATTACCAATAATTGTGCAACTTACAGGTCGTGATATATGCTGAAGATGATGGAATCCCTGAGAAGAAAAGAGGCTACTGCACAATTGTCATAAAGATCACTGATGCTAATGACTGCCTGCCTGTCTTTGATCCAGTGACTGAATTCAGTGTGAATGAAAATGCACCTGTGGGATTCATAGTTGGAAAAATCACAGCAACAGACAGAGACACAGGAGACAATGCGTTTATTCTATATAGCCTAACAGGTAACAAAGAATTTTCCCGCAGCACTGGAACAACTGTCACTTTGTTGTCTATACTGTTACAAACATAAATAGCATTATGTGTGTTATCTGTTAACACTTTCCACATAAGCCAAGAAAGTTCATTTTCACCTGGCTTGGTATTTTACTAATTTATGCTCATACAGCTTTCAAACTGATCGAGTAGAAACTTCTTTTGCAGAAACTACAAATTGTTGTGCTTTTAATCATAGCCATAATTATGTTAAAAAACAGCTTTTTAAAAAATTTTTAGCTATTTGACTGCTGTAGCTGCCATCAACAGGAGTCATTTTGATGGAAAAAAAAAAAAAATGCCCATAGCTTTCTTGAATGAGGAATAAGAGTCTAGGGCCTAATTCATCCCTGTCTTGTAGAACCCGTTGTGTCTCCACCGGGTGTTAAATGCTGCTAAATTAAGCCTCTCCTCAGCCTGTGCACTGTGAGCATTTCGCAGCTACTAGGAGCAGATGTAAATGGTTTCACAAGTCTGTCAGGGACTTGATTCACTATCGAGGGCTGCTGGAGAGCTGTCTTCTTCCCCCTTGTGCTGGACACCGTTACCACTGCAGTAGAAGTGCTACAACAGACAGCAGGTCACCTACTCTGCTACCTCCGATCTCTGCCCAGGCTACTAATATAAAGTGCCTTCAATTTCATTTTCCGTTAATGTGCCAGCTTGTGAACTGCAGTGACTGAGAGCTCTGATTCGTGCTTCCTGTCACCTTTAACTGTGGTAGCTGATGTCATTACAGTTGCGAAGAGTACACTTTTTGCCTCTGCCCCCAAATCTGACAGAGATGGAGATTTAGACCCCTTTGGACCATAAGCCTGCAGGAGTTGAAACAGTTGGTTTTGTTGTATGGACCATCAAGAGCAACGTGTATACAGTTTATATGTTTTTAGAGTTCTATTTCCAATATGCACACAGACTTTGAGGTGACTTTGGACAAGGGTGGCCAAAACCAGTAAAAGTCACTGCCAGGTCTTTTGGCAGTTAAATTAATTTCTCATTAGATCTATGTGCCACTCCAGTCCACCTTCAACAGAGACGGAATAAATTCTGTGACATCTCCTCTCAGAGATCTTGGCAGGAGCGCTGTCTTGTTACAGTGCTTCATGACTCTTACAACCAGCAAACATGAGACTGAATGTACAAAAGGTCAGGGGACAATAAAAGTGCCTGGGAACACCTCTAATTTCCTCTAAGAGTTGCACAGGCTTGGAGGAACTTGCTTCCAGAGATTCACCCCATAACTCCGATGTCTTGTCCATCACCACTTGAGTGCCTCAAGCACTATTACTTTTTGAGTGTGACAGATGTACCTGCAAAACTTGTTAACCCATTCTGTTGGCTCACATTTCAAATGCTCATCCACTCAAAATATTTTTTTGTTTTTCTTCTACGTTATCTATATGCTATTTAAAAAATTGTTTCAATGAGCTCAAGACACAAGTAAACATACAATTTGAGTGTAGTTAATTATGTGCTTTTAAGATGTATTCATTGATAATGCTTCTTTAAATATATCTCAGGTGGTGGAGGAAATATATTTGAAATAGATGGAATACATGGCAACATTAAGATAAAGAACTCTCCTGACTACGAAACCATGAATAAATACAACCTTACAGTGAATGCAGTCAACAATAAATCTGCCCCTTTCCATCAGGTAAAAGACCATTATTGTAATGAACAGTGACTCTTCTAGTCAGAGTGGATTTTGAACTGATGGGAGGGAGATCTATCAAAGACATTTATTGTGCAGAATAAATTAGTCACCTAATCGTGTTTAGGGCTAGACTTTTGCGACCTTTGTCCATGATGAATAGTATTATACCCCATAATTAGGTGAAATACGTCATAATCATGCATGGTAGAATCTGACCTTGAATTGTTTGCAGACTAACCTGTGCTGGGCAACTGGAATTCTTGCCTACTGCTGTTAGTACTGTAAGTGCCTGATAATTTTTCACAGGAGAAAAAGTAATTTTCGCCAAATTGTTCTTGTTCCTCTGTATTTCTTTTATTTGAAAAAATATTACACACTTATTTAACAGAACAAGAACATGTGTGGTTCCCTTAACTGCATCTAGCAGCAGCAGCAGGACATGTTGGCCTCCTAAACACATCCTGTTCTTAACTCATTCAGGCACCTTTCAAGAAGTAAAATCCTACCGCAACATTGAATTCCCACTTCTCTTGTATTAAAATCCTGTAGTGATCTCTGATGTTGAGTTCACAAAATTAAACCTAACACAAGATTTTACTACAGCATTTTCAAAGTCTAATTTATACTTTTTGGTGCATATGCAAATAACAAAAAAATTCTCTAAATAAGACATTCTAAAATGCATGAAACCATTTTGTTTTCTAGGCAACTACTTATGTCACTGTTCTAGTGATTGATGTGAATGATAATGCTCCGGTATTTGCTCAGAATTCCTATTCCGCTTCTATAAACATGATTAATCCTGTAGGTGCTCATGTCATAACTGTGAGCGCTACTGACAAAGATCAGGTAAGTACTCTTGTTTGATTTTGACACTGCTTTAAGCTGCAGCCCAAATGTATTTTTCTCCGTTCTCTAGGCATGAAATACCAAATGTAGCAGAAAGTGAATTCTGATTGACTAACAGCACTGGAATTGGAAAGCAGGACTTCTGATGCTTCTGCCTCGACACTGATGTACTCCCTGTCTTTGGGCATGTTCCTTCAGCTATATTAGCCTTAATTTTTCCCCTTATTATATGGAGTTGTACCAGTCTTTTGGAAGTATACAAGGACTGAAGCAATTTAATATCTGAGAAGTTATTTGAACTTCTGAATTAGAAGAACCTGTAAAAGCCAAACATCATATAGCTGGCTTGAACATGGAAATGCCTGCTTTCCAAATGCCTCTGAGCTGTGGTAGCCCAGCTAATTATCTCTGTCCCCATTTTTTAAAGTAATTTTGTTTGATATGTCTGTACGGCACCCATCCAGTAGTATCCAGGCACTGTCAGAGATACCCAGTAGCCAACCAAATCGCCATGACTACATAACTACTTAATTATATCATTGAAAAGATGAAACACCTAGAAGTGACAACAAAATAGGTGTAGCAGGTGCCGCCTTGTTTCTTCCCGCATAGTTTTGGTTAAAATAGCTGCAGCTGTGGTATATTGCTGGAAATAATCTAATGGCCCCTTTTTTGTCATCCTTCTCAATTATTTTATATAAAAAGTGAAATTGCTTATGAAAGTTGGCTGGAGTCTGTGAGATCTTCATTGAGACCCTCATGAAACTCATCCTTCAGATAACATGTCTGGTCCTCTGCCATGCAGAGTGGCACTCATCCTCCCTGCACCACCCTTTCAGGATTCTGGGGCAGAGTCCAGCACTGAAATTATTAGACTTTGTCTCTATTTCTTCCTGTTCGTGAAATAATTATAAATCCACAGATTACTTAGTGACAACAGGCGTTCATGGTAGGGTCTGATCCTGGTGCTGCAGAGCCATGGAAGAACAGAGTATAATGCTTTTTAGAAATACAGAGTAAAGCGCAACAGAGCAAACCCTCAGGGTTTGTCAAAACGGCTTGTCTCCGGAGAGTGAAGTGATGTGCACAGAGTAAAATGTGTCCAATTCTCCTGTGGCAGGCGGGAACAGGGCTTACCCTCATAGCAGTGGGGAGGCTGTGCTTCTCCTCAAGCTGTGAAAAGGATCCAAGGGACTTTGGCTTATTCTCATTGACATCGCACTTTTATATGATTCTCTTTCGTGACTCTGACTGTCCCCCTCTATGCATGTCCTTAACTTATTTTCATTAGGGTTTTTTTTTCTTCACTCTGTTACTGTGTAACTGGCCACCTGCTTGTGATTTTTCTTCTGCTTTGTGTTTTTATCGGCACCCATCTTACCATAGCTAACCCAAAGTTTTAATTCTCAAAACAAATTAACTGTTATTGAAATAAATTCACTAGAGACATTTAGACACTGTCAAATCTCTTGTTTCAGTGTTTATCCTACCCTTCAAAATGTACTCCCAGTGCACGTAGTTTTCTTTAGTATTGCTATGGGTATTTTTTTTTGGATCTTGGAACATCAAAATTAATTTGGGAGTGTGGGGGCTCTGCCCATTGGCTCTTTCCCCTGCTGCTGCTCTTGTGTTACAGCTTAACCACCAAGTAGCTCTGAGCCTGGTTCTCTCTAGTTATTTAAAATGCCTCTGGCATTCTGTCCATTTAAGCATGGAAATACTGAGGTTCCCATGCGTCTGTACTATGGGACTTGTGGCACTGAAATAGCCTGGTCCTGCAAGCGAGACTTACGTGAAGTTGTGTTCCTTTCATGGCAGGGGCAAAATGGCCTGATCGAGTACTACATCCTCCCTGATAAAGACTTCAGCCCGTTCTTCCTGATAGAAGATACAAGTGAGGGGAAAATAATTACAACTGGAAACCTGTTTAGTTCTGGAGAGATCCATTTAACAGTGATGGCTAAGGACAAAGGCTCTCCATCTTTAAATGACAGTGCTGTGATTACTCTTGACGTCTTTGACAACCGTCCGTTTGTTCCTCGGTTTAACACGAGTGAAATGAGGTGAGACTTTCATATTAAGTTATATAACTGATATATAGTCTCCAGGTAGCGGAAAACACAGTAAAGTTGAAAGTTGAAGCTAATTTTCATATTTTTCCATGCAGAAGAAAGGACATCAGTTTTTTTAAACAAAGCATCCAGGAAATTTTGCTATGCCAGTGATTCTGCGAATGTGATGCGGGGCATCGCCTTTTATTTATTTATCGTGCGGCTTTTATGAGCCAGACTCTTTGTCCCTTTCCTCTTGCACACTAATAAAACATTCTTCCTTAGCCTTTACTCAAGGATAAACAAATATCTGGCTAGAAAATCAGGGCTTGCACTGCACTCTGAAAGTCAGTGAGCTCTAGCAAACAACTAGAGGGGAGGGGGCAGGATTTTCCCAGAATGGTCAGGGTTGGAAGGGACCTCTGCAGGTCATCTAGTGCACACAGAACTCGCTCCTAAAGAGTTAAATTTCAAATCCTGACAGTGTAACAACTGCTGGGAAACTTAACATGGTTTATCATTTATTTTCTATATTAGCATTTCCGTTTGGGAAAACACAGGAGTGGATTATTTCGTTTACGCTTTTGCTGTGGTTGAAACTTTAGGAAAACCGATTGATTATACAGTCGTATCTGGCAACGAAAAAGGTGAGTACTACTTCCCTTATGAATTAAAATAGCTAAGATAACAGAATAACCTGTCTGTTGTGTGGCAGATGTTGCTGTATATAAATGAGGAGATGGAGATCAAGGATTAAAACTTGTATTTTTAAAAAATGAAAGTACACAAAGAATGTCTCTCAGAGCTCTTCAGCATGGACTTTGTTAATCTTTGGCTAAAGAGGTGCTGGTAACTTGCTAGAAAATGGGTTCCTGTAGTCTTAAATTAGGGTAATTTGCAGGCTGAGGGAGCCAAAATAGAAGTTTGTTAGCAAGCAGCTTCCTCCCTGCCAATCACTTTTAGTCTATCATTTTCTTGCACTTGCCCCTCTGTCAGGGCATCTGCCCTCCTTCAGCTTTTGTGGCTGTGCTGCAACTCCATTTGGTGCACAAAAAAGGGAAATCATTAGAACCCGAGAGAAAACTTGGAAAGCAGTGAAAAAGGAGTTGTGCAACAAGAAGCTGCAATTCTGTTTTCCAAGCATGTTGCTCCTTTACATGTTTAAGGCCTGTTTGGTCTGGGATAGGAGCCCAGCTGTGGTGCCTTTGCTGCTCAGCCAGTGGAAGTGTTGCATTTCACGTTCTTAAGAGCAGAGAGGATCCATGGAAACATCCTAAGAGCAACTAAGACACAAAAGGTAGGAGGGACACAAGTGAAATGGTAGCGATAACAACGAAGGTGCCTGTTTTTCTTTTCAGGTCATTTTAGATTGGATCCAAAAACTGGTCAGCTGAAAACAGCAATTAATTTGAACTATGAGGAAGTTTCTCAGTATGTGATTTTAATTCAAGCAAATGAAAATCTCTCATCTGCCGCAGAAGTCCAGTGTTCAGGTAACTTTATCTTTTGGAGGACATTCCAACTTAAATCAGGAGCAATGAACACATCTTCTGTATTTGCAACCCAATATAGGAACCGTAATTCTCTTTAACTGAAAAGTCTGACATGAAAGATGAAAAGCTGAAGGTCAAGGTTGTGCGGAGAAAGGCAGCAGCCTTCCTCCAAGGGTGCAAACCCTCCCCAGGGCCCTACCGTGGTCTCAGAAAAGAATGTAATAGCTGGGCATTGGACTCAGCAGGAGCTGGAGGAACCTGCCTGCTCCTTGCCTGGTAGAGCACAGCCACCGGGAGAGGGCTGACGGTCCTGTCACCTTTTGCCTTGAACTGCCCTGCTCTCACTGAAGCCCCGGCAGGAGTGAGAGCGAGCTCCTCTGGGCGCATCCCTGCTGCCTTCCCTGTCTTCTCCCTCATCCTCACGTGCAGCAGAGATACTGCTGCAAAGCCACAGCCTGACCCGGCCTTTGCAAGTTGTGCTTTGCTGGTGTTGGTTGCTGCAGTTAACTTGTGTTGGTTTAACAGGCCTGTTTGCTCAAAATGTGGCAATGCTGACCATCTCCGTGCAGGATGTAAACGAAGAGCCAGCATTTTTGAATAATGCCTACTCTGCTCGGATACCGAACTCAGTGCCCTATAAGTACCCAGTTATTACAGTTGAGGTACAGTATCTTTCTGTGCTCTTTGAGGACAGAAATCTTTTGAAAGATTTGGATTTCTTCAACAGTTAAATTGGGTTAAAGGAGCTGTTAAAGCTGCTCTTGAAAGCTTGAGACAGATTCTGCCCATCATCCAGGTTCAACATAACGTTGGTGAAGGATGGGGTGTTTAAGGAACTGTTCCATACCTGTCCTACCAGTGCATCCGTCAGAAGAGCTTTACGGTCTGTTCTGACTCATGCTGCTGTTATGGATTACATACTGCACAGACCACCGTTCTCTACTGCTAACTGTTTTGTTATCTATCAGACCCAAATGGGAAAATAATAACAAAATGGAGCAGTTCTCATCTTTTCCAAAGTCTGGTGTTATCTCTCCATTCTAGCCTGCTCCCTTTATGCTTGTAGCTGTAGAATCCTTCAGACTTCATGGGAAATTTATTTCCCCTTTTACACTCTTGGTCTGATTCTGATAGTTTGTACCCCACTTTGTTTAGTGCAAAGAGAAAAATACAACAGCTCTGTCCTGGAACACTCCAAACTTACAAATAGAAACTGCAGAGTTTAATGATTGAAGAGCAATGTGCAGCCCAAAAGCCACAAGCTGAGTTTCACAAATTTTTCACCTTTTTTAAACCCAGGCTACAGATCCAGATTCAGGAGACAACGGACTTCTGCTGTACAGCTTAGTGAATAATCAAATGAACGAATTCGACATCGATGAAAATACAGGGCAGATTTTTACAGTTTCTGTAGCAGGAAAGGTTGGAACATTTTATCTGGAAGTCCAAGCTGCAGACCAAGGCACAAGAAGACTCACAGCCCGGACAACAGTCAATGTAAGTAAGATTGCTATTTATGGTCCTGATTTGCTTCCACCTCAAAACTCTGCATACCAGAAGGGCTAGGCTTGGTAATGACAAAAAAATTACTTAACACCATATAGCGAGACTGTCAGATACACCAATATTTACTTCATACTTTCAGGCAAGAATTATGAGGTGGTCATTTCCGTTGACATATAAAAATATGTAGGCATGAAGACTGACAATTATTGTATTTCAGAGGGGTGTTTTATTTGTTTTTTTTTTTTTTTTTGAAAGTCAGTCTAAGAGAGGTACAAATGCTTTAGAAAACCTTACATGTGATTTTTTTTTTTTTTTTTTTTTTAATTAGGTAACTGTTGATTCCAGTTCCAGTAACAACATGGTGGTGGTGGTACTTAATCAGACGATCAATGTTGTTGAAAAAAACTCTGCTGAAGTAAAAAGGTATTTTGAAACTGTGAAGCTTATTCTAATATCTAATGACAAATTTAGAGTGCCTTTGAGATGGGCATCTGACAGCCTACAGGGGAGGTGATGCAGCCAGTGCCCATGAAAAGCTAGGTCTTTAATTTGATGTCGTTCAGAATCATTTGAGGGAATTCACAGGAATCCACCAGTTTTTACCCGGTAAGGCTTTGGCCTGAGCTGACAAATGTCAAAGAGGTCATTGGACTAGATGATTTCAAGAGGTCTAATCCTACCTTAATGTTTCTGTGATTTTTAACAGCCTAGGATAAGGTTTTTCACAGATAGTAGGCTCAAGATACAAATGTGGAGACAGACAGGATAGAAGCCACAAACCAAACCCACCTGTGCTACAAATGACAAATTGCCCTCGTAGCACAGCAGCAGAGGTTCTCAAGGAGGTTTCAGCCGTACGGTGCTAGGGGATTAGCTAGGGATGTGTGGATGGCCACGCTACAATTAAAAATGTGTTTTGGCCTTTTTAGCATATTAATGAAGACACAAGTTCTTTTGTTTGCTTATACTTAAACATATATTTACATTGGAAATACTGAGTCCTGGGCTGTTGAGGGGAAATCGCTCTGAAGGATGGAAAAATAAGTTTGTGATGTTGACACTATTATAGCACAAGTTTCTTGTTGGTAAAAATGAAATGGAAATTCCAGAGCTGCTCTGCCGCTTTCTTTGAGGCAGCTGGTACTGACTGTTATCAGAATGATGGATTAACTGGGCCAGTGGTCTGATCCAGCGTGAAAATCTGTGAAAAAGGATGAGAAAACAATGAGGATTATGAGACTGAATTTCCCTCCTCCCCACCTTTACTGTTTATAGTACTCTATAGGTATCACTGCCTGTATTTATAAAACAATGTCAAGCATGAAATGGGCCATATGTTGCTTTGAAAAGCGTGACCAAATATATTATATACTATGCAATATTGGTTATGAAATCTAGGTATAAGGGTTTGTTAACCCTCCCTTTCTCTAATTAATTGTTCAGTTACGCTAATGGCGCCTATCTAAGATTTCTAGGCTATGTACAGAAGTTATATAGCATCTACTAATGAAAAGTATCTTTGCTTAACAGTCAGAGACAAGGACTGGATTTTTTTTTCCTCTGCTACTTAATCACTCAACGATATTGGGCAATTCCTTTGCTGATGATAATCCTGCATTTTTTTGCGCTTAGATTAAAATACTAAATATCTGCAAAGTGTTGTATTAAGTGCTACTTTTCTGTCACTGAATTTCCAGAGTAAAATAATTAGTCATTGCCCAGTTAATTTAAAATGTTTTCTTAATATGATGGCAGGGTCCTGGAAGATGAACTTGCATGGAACGTATACATTGTTGATGTTTATTCCAATGAGTCTGAAAGAAAAGCAAGAAGCAACACTGATATAACTTATGTAAAAATTATTGCTTTTGATGAGAAAAACCAGGAAGTACCTGCAGAAGATGTAAAAAGGTCTGTATGGCACAGTCTGTCTTCTTGGTGTCAGTGCTACACAGCTAGGTTTTGTTTCCCTTAAAATTATTGATGTCTTGGACGGGACAGGTTTGGATCAAATAGCAGTTTATCTGAGACTTAAGGCTTAAATGGAATTTTTAGAATTCAGAAAGCTTTTGTTGTTTATTGAAAGCTAATTTTCAGAGCTTGTCAAAAACATGAATAAGGCCGTTTAATTGGGCAAAATATATTTAAAAGTCAGTTTTAGAGAAAACTGAGGCAGAAAGAATATCATTAAAATAGATATCGACTTCAGAATTGCAGAATGTTGATTAAAAGCTTACATTTTAGGTGTAGTTTACATTTTTTCATAACACGACAGTGGTACGAATGCATGTTCTTATAAACATTCTATGAAGGGCAGCTGCTAATTAAACATGGGTTTCTAGACTCAACACCTCTCTTATACTAATGGAGCCTGTGGTCATAGGAAAGAGTCTCCACGGATGAACCTCCTCCTCTGAGGAAAGCGCTATTGGTATCTGTAAGACTGTATGTGGCTGCCCTGGTGATTTAGAGGATACTGACCTCTCAAGTTCAATTTTCCAAGCTTTGCAGCATTTCAGTTCCTAAGCACCAGGGCTGGTTACCAGAAAACAGAATTTTTCCTGAATGAAAAACATGACAAATCTGAATCTTCAGAAAAGGTCTTGGTGGACCAGGGAGTGGTATTCTCTTATTTTCTTCACTACTCTTCAAGCCAAAATGAAGGTCTGATAAATCATCAGCATTTTACTCCTCTATCTTCAGAAAACTTAGGGCGCAGAAGAGTAAAATTGAGAGAAAACTGAAGCAGGTATTTTCAACACCTGTTACTGCTGCCATAGAAGAGGTTCCTGCAGACTCAGCAAGTCCTGAACTCATTGCAACGATCGTCCTCGGTGTTCTGCTAGCCTGCGCCCTCATAGCCTTCCTGGCATACGTGCTTTTTACTATAAAAAGCAAAAGGTACAAATAGTTTTACTTTAACAATGTAATTTAGACTTAAAAGTAGTAATTTTACTTCAAATGTCAACTTGAAAAGTACTTATCTGATAAATTACTGATATTTGCATGGAGAATTGCCTAAGATTTGCTTTAAAACAAAGAGCCTGGTGTTGTACTGTAGATATTAGATGCGTTACATGTAAGTGAAAGTTGGTTTCTTCTTGTGTTTGTCACACAGCAACTGCAGAAACAAATACTTTTCTGCTATCCAGATTTCTCTCTTTTTACATTTTAACTGTGAAGGGGGGCATAAGCAGCTGTAATATACCCACGTAAGTCTCCTCTAACCCCATGAATGCTGAAATCAAGGGAGGTTTTGCTGCTAACTTCAGTGGCAGCAGAACCGCATAGTAGACGAATGTGAATGTGTTTCCAAGAGGACAGTGGGTATTTACCCTGTTACCGTTAAATATGTAATCCAACAATTGTGTGGAAAAATAGGAAATACTCCAACTAATCCCCGGAATAATACCAAAAATAAATGTTGTGTATTAAACTTATGACACAAATGCTTCATGTTCTGTTTTTAAACTGTAAAGCCAATCTTCGAAAAGAATTAGCGATTTTATTTTAATGTCGTTATCATTTTCAGAAAGGATGATCAACGGCCTTTGGTTAAGAAACAAGATGAAATTATGGAGGGTATTGATAATCTGTGTGCAGCTGACAAAAATGGAAGTCTGAGAAGCTTAGAGAAACTAGAGCACACAAATAATGTGTAAGTAGAATGCTGATATTGCGAATTTATAAAAAATAGCATATCAGAAGATATGATTCTCGTTTATTCTGGTAACACAGGATTTTCCTTGTATCTCTCAGGAATGTATAGATGGATTTTTAAGAACCCTTACAATTATAAGTTAAGAACTCTACACTTGAAGGAAGCTAATAACTTTTAATCTTGTACTGAAAATTACAAGGGCAAATTCCTACTTGCGCTTTAGCACATCGTTAAAGCTTTTTGCAGAAAAAGCCCTTCAAGATACAAGCAACTACTTAGGATTCCCTTGGGTAAAATCCCAAGTAATTTTGAGATCAGCGTACACGCTACTCTGTTTTAGAGCAGCTAAGGCTTTTGTCACTTAACTGTTTGTAGGTTCATGGTGTTATGAATTCTCTTAACTCTTTCAGGAAAGCTGAAACAATAGCGTTTAGCAACATGGACGATGCTGACAAAGACACGCTTCCGGCCAACGAAAAATGCTATTACCTTGAGACACTAGATTGCAACAGCGATCATAAAGAAAATGCAGCATCTGAAAAAGCTGCTGAACCTCGAAATGTAGATGCCCAGCCCACTGCAGAATCCACACCAAAACAGGTAATTAGCTTTCCAACTGCAAAGAACGGAGTAGAAAGATATTTTATCATTGTTAATCAAAAAAATGGAAGAATTATCAAAAAAAGTAAAGTTGGGATGGAAGTAATAAAAAGTAATCACGGAGTTTTCAGAGTTGGAAGGGACCTCTAGAGATCATCTAGTCCAACAATCTTATGAAAATTTTCCTCCTGCTTAGAAGGGCTTTGTGATGGCCCTCTTCTACCTTTTACAAAATGTGTAAAGGGTTCTCATGTGCTGCTCCTAAAACTTAAAAGCAATGCAGCCTTAAAAATGCTTTCTTTGCAAGCTTCAGTGAGAGAATATACGTGCAGAAGTTATGTGACTTGTGCTGCTTAGAATTTGTCCACACTCTACCCTTTGTAGCTTTCTGCCTCATCTGGGTTATGTTTTCTTGCAGGATTGCTTCCTGACAGGCACCAATGAAGAGGAGGCCCCTAAAAAACAAATTAAAGGAGTAAAATTTTCAGAAGTGGCCATTATTTTGGACACAGAGTCTGAAGACGATGAGCCTGACGATGATCGTTTTTAATCAGTAAGAATACTTGATGAAGAAGAGTTTTGGGAAAACCACAACGACACTCATCGGAACGCCACAGAATTAAATGAGCACTAAGAAATAGGGGAACGCTACGCAGAGATTAATTGCTGCTGCTCCTGGCGTTGGTGCTCTTAGCGACGGACAAGAAAGGAAATAACCCATCGCCTGGAAGGGCTGCGGCGTGGCGGGAGCGCCCGGTTACCGGCCCAGGCGCAGCGCTGCCTTAACGGGGGATTTAACCGCTTACGGCGCGAGCATAACGGCAAGGCAATAAAACCGGTACCGCACGCGACGCCCTGTCGTTATTTCCCGCGGAGACCTCCTCGGGCATCGATCGCCTCTTCTTTCCCACAGGACTTAACGGCCGCGGTTAACCGTTGGGAACGCGGGGCCGGTGTTTTCCTTAGTCGCGCGCTGCCCGCCCTCCCGCCGGGCCGCCCGCGGAGACCCTCAGGCCTCGGCCCCCGCCGCAGGAGGAGCTGCCCCTACCGGCCCCGCCGCAAGTGAGAGGGACCCGGGGGGAGGGGGGGGTGTGTGGGTGCTGCGGCGGCCGCCTTCCCTCCCCGCCGAGGGGAGCGTGCGGAAGGAGGAAGGGCGGGCGGCGCGGCCTCGCCTTCCTCCTCCTCCGGCGGGGAACGGGGGAGGGGAAGTTTCTGGCACCTTCTGGCTGGGTCGCCGGCGGGCGGAAGCGGGCGGAGGCGGGCGGGCGCTGCGGCGGGGCCGGGGCCGGGGCCGCGCCATGGCCAAGTGGGGACAGGGGGACCCGCGCTGGATCGTGGAGGAGCGCGCGGACGCCACCAACGTCAACAACTGGCACTGGTGAGGGGAGGGGAGGGGCGGCGCGCGGCGAGGCCGTTAGGGCGGCGGGGGCTCCCTGAGGCGGCGGGAGGAGAAGGGGGGAGCCTGTGTGCGTGTGTGCGGCAGGGGGGAAATGCCGTTAACGGCCCCGCTTCCCGGGCCAGGACGGAGCGGGACGCGACCAGCTGGTCGAAAAGCAAGCTGAAGGAGGTGCTGGTGGGGCTGGTGGTGGAGGGCGAGGCCGGGCGCTGCGAAATCAGCGACCTGAAGCAGGTGGAAGGCGAAGCGTCCTGCAACAGCCGCAAAGGGAAACTCATCTTCTTCTACGAGTGGAACCTGCGCCTCAGCTGGAAAGGTACGGGCCGGGCCGGGCCGGGCCGGGGGGGGGGGAGGCGGCTCTGAGGGGACCGGCGCGGCGGGGGGGTGGGTGAGGCGGTGCCGTGCCCGTCCTCCTCCGAGGCGTTCGCCACGGGCTAGCGGCGGTTCCTCCGGTGCGGGCCAGCGCTGGCGGTGAGGAGCCAGCCAGCCTGCGGTGGGAGAGACTGCCCCCGGGCTTGTTTAGCCTTTCCCGGGTGCGAGGAGCGCAGGGGCTGTGTGTGTGTGTGTGGGGGGGTGAGCATGTTTCCAGCCGTGGCCCCCAGCTTTCGTGGGAAGATGTGCCTCGACACAGGGGCTGTCTTCGGGTTGATGCGTGGCCTTTGCAAAGCTGGCTCTGCTCACTTGCCCTGTGGGATCAGGAGCGATCGCTTTGGAAAGGAAACTGTCCCTTCTGGGTTGGAAAAACAGCGCTATTTTCGTGAATTTCGGTGAATCAAGTCGTAGGGAGATTGCAGGACACACGTGGGCCTGAAATGTCGCAAACGCTTATTTTTAAATAATCTTGAAACCCTGGCTTATCTTTTTTCCCCCTTCACCCATTTTTTTTTTTTTTTTGTACCACAGATATTTCTTAGCATTGTTTTAACAGCATATCTGCACAGCATTACTCGCATTGCAAGAAGTAAATACTTCTGTTGTGGTGAGATATGTGTTGCTTAGAACAGCGTGCTTGAATTGTTTCAGTTTCTTGGTGTGCGCAAATTACAGCCGGGTGCCCAATGCATGTTGATAGCAGGAAACAGGAGAAAGTTAAGACAGTGTAAAAGTGCAGATGTTTCAAAAAATTTAGTGCAGTTTGAGGATAATGAATTACGAGGAAAAAACTGTTTAGTGGGAATAAGGTAACTAGAAATACTTCTGGATTATTTGCGATAAGAGGGGCTGTGTCCATATATGCATCTGCTCGCAGCCCCAGCTCCTGGAGGTTCATCCTCCGCTGTGCTTGTTCCTTGGCCGCTCTTTATTTGCAGACCGACCTGATAACTTACTTTTGGTAACGTCAAGGCATTCTTTCCATTTACTAGATGCTTAAAACTTGATGGCAGTTTGTGGACCATCTCTTTCATTGGAGTAAGAAGCAGGAAGAGCTGATAAAAAGCACCTGCATGGGCAATTGTACATCGATACTGCAATGCTAAATAACAGGTTGTTCTTCCACAAAATACTGCACTTATTTCTCAGGCCTCAGTTGTTACTATAGGAGGTGGAAATACCAAGGGCCTTTCTTATTTTCCCCCCTCTTAATCCCTGTGCCCCAAAACAGGACTGTAGTCTCTGGATCAGTGTATCGAGTAATGCTGTGGTCTGCTCCAATGCACTTTTCATGACTGTTTTTCCTGGTTTGGCTGACAGGGACTTTAATGGTTATTCCTATGCTGAGACTAGTGCTCCTATTTGAACAGATTTGGAATGGAGGTCTGCTCCCATAATAATGGGGGACTTAAAGAAGTACTATTATTTATTTATTTTGGTTCGTATTGATAGTTATCGGTTTTAAGTGTTACAAGTGTCTTATAAACGAAGAACATACAATTGTCATCTAGATATTAACAGAGAAGAAAGCAAACATTACACCCTTTTGTGCAGTTAGTATCAGTACAGTTTAAACAATTGCAATCACCTTTTTGATATTTTGGGTTGTTTTTTCAAGATAAGCTAAAATCATCTACATTTTAAATACTCTTTGGTTTTGTTGTGGGCTTTTTTTTTTTTTAATTTCTGTGTATAAGGCATAGAATTAGGTAAATACAGTATTTTATTTGTATTTCTATACAAATTCTTTATAAATTCTTTTTCCTCTGCCAGGTCTTTATGCTTTTCAGTGTTTAACTACAGACAACTCCGATTTATATTAGGTACTTGCTCAGTACAGTGGGTAATGTGCTTTGAGAGTTTAGTTTTAAAGGAGTTTGCTACTACACGGTGAAATTCTAAAAGAGCTGGGGCTGATGATTTTTTTCTTAATTTGATAGCCATTGTGTGTGTTTTCCAAAAGCACCGAGTTAGAAATGAGAGTTCAGACTGAACTGCTAAAAACACTAATTGCTGTGATTATTTCCTTCTACAAGTCTTCTAGGATAACTAGTAATTCAAGCTATGATTAAAATTTGGATACATAAGAATAAGATGATACAAATACTGAAATGTGCAGCCGGTTTGAAAAGTCCAATGTTGGAAAAACATTGCCCTTAGCTATTTACATTACAGAGCAACAAGAAAGTGAGGAACTAAGGGTACTTAATGGCGCTAAAATTGAGCAAAATGGCTGTTCTCTGTGTTGTTTGTTTGAAGATGTAATGAGGATTTCAATGCATTATTCTACCTTGTGATGGAAGCTTTATGAAAACTGGTATGTCCTTTTAAAACATAGGTATTTCAGTAGTGGGTTTATAGGTAGGTCTTTCTGCGACATGCTTTCATTATTAATTTTCTAAAATACTGGATTGGCAGGAAACAAATCGTTTATTCTTAGGTCTGTTATTGGTTTCCCGTAGGATTCAGACAAATAATTTGATTGTTTGATAAAAAGGTAATAGTTTTTCTTACATTATAGTGATACTAAAAATGCAAAGCTGTACCAACGTTCCACCTGTGTAATGTTGACCAACCAGCTGTTTGTTCACTGACTGGACTTTGCTGCCCAGCACAGATACCAGCTGCATTAATCCCTCGGACAAGCAATTTTTTGAAGGGGGGGAAATATCTATTTACTCTTTTAATGAATTTAAATTTGTTGTCTGGCCGGGTTATTTGGCAATCTTTATTTTAATACTCATTAATAAAATTAGCTGAATGATAAAAGTCAGGTTTGTGTTTTGCTCCTAAAAACTTTTTTCTGCATGCTTGCACTTTGGGGACAGCAGCTGAAAATAAGGTTTGCTTTACTATCAGCAAAGACAATGTTGCGTGGTTTTGCCTGTACTAATCCTGGGGCTGGAAGAAAGCAGTAAAGAGAAAACTGAGATGGCTGCATGTGATTTGTATTGGGGCTAGAAGTGTTTTAGTGGTATATAACCATTTCACAGGGCTTTGTACTTGAGGTAACAGGTTCTCCTGGGAGACTTTGAGAAACCCAAGAGAGGCCTTCTAGTTTAGGCTGCTGCTGTGTGGACATGGTTGTCTACTTCTGGATTAACTGACTTTGCATATTGCACTATTCACATAGATCCCGACTAGGAAGGGATCTTTGCACCATACTCCGCTTTGTGTTACTAATGGTCGTTTGCTCTTTTTTTTTGCTGAGAAACGTTTGAGTGTTTGTTGGTACTTTACTGTGATCTTGACCAGTAGCATGTTAGAGTATATCTGTGCATGGCTACCCCCCTACAGCATGGTGGTCGTTTCAGGATAGTAATTAAAAATAATGGAAGGAGAGTGATGTTAAGTAGTAGCTGGATCTAGCCTAGCGCCTTTGAAGGTGAGAATCCAAAGAAATACTATGTCTGCCTTCATCCCCTTCTGCAGTCCTGCTTAACGCTGGGTTGTTTGTGTGTTAGAGTTTTGCTGATAGATTGATAAAGGCTGGTGTTGAGTTGAGTATGTTTTGACAACAAAGCTGATACAACAGTATGAAGATAAGTGGGTTTGGGGCAGAGCTGCATGTTTCCACTATTGCTTGCTAAAGAGATTTTAACATGGTCTAAATAGTGAATACATTTAAATAATAATGCTTTTGTAAAGCAAGGGGGGTGAGTTTTCAGCGAAAGAAAAAAGTGTCAGACCTTAAATTAAATCTTTTCACAGTAAGGTCTGAGGTGAAGAAGTACAGTACAGGGGTCATATGCCAGAAGGTGTTTATAGAGCTGTGTAGGTAAGTGATGGCGGGCCTTTGCCCAGAAAGATGCAGATAAGGAGCATAATTTCTTTCCTTGCAAAGTCTTTCTGACATGTACAGTGATTAGTCGGCAGGCCATGGTAAAGCTACTAAAGAGTAGGAACAATTGTTCTAAAAAATTTTCAAGTGAAGTTTTGTATTTTTAAAAAACTTCAGTTGTATGTATGTTTAATGAACAGGTATACATTTTCTGGTGATGTGCCTGTATGTTGGGAGCTTTTCAGCTATTCGGGAAGGAATAGCTAGCATTCTAGGCAGCAGGCAAATTCAGGGGGAGAGGACGTTTTTTCCCCTCCCCCTTTTAGATTCACAGTCTGTGTTGGCAGACAGGAGTTGTTGCAGGTGGAGGGCATTAGGACAGCTGATGATTGAAGGTGAGCACAGTGGCAGAACGGAATTGCAAACTGTGCTGAGATGTGCCTGTGTGCATGTATGTATCTTAATGCATCTGTACAGGAAAATACAGTTCGGGGAATAGTTTACTAAGTAAGTTAACTGTGACACGTTTGACAGTTTTCGTTGCTATTTAGTTCCTTTAAATTAGATTCTAGGCAACTTGCTTCAAGTAACACTTTTGTACAACTAATTTCTGAGATAAAACTTGCTGTGGGGGAAATAATAGTTTTTAATAATGCATTTAAGAATTCGTTATGTTAATACAGGTACAGTGAAAGAGTCTGGTGAGAAACATAAGGGATCTGTTGAAATTCCTAACCTGTCAGAAGAAAATGAGGTAGATGATACAGAGGTAGGTGTGAAATACTGATACGGCTATATAGGTTCAGAATTCTTAAATAAAGTGTTAATCAACATATAGGCCTCATATTTTGATTTATGCTGTGATTAAGTGGGATAATTACACTTGGATAGTTATTTTGTGTTTTCATTTTTTATACTTGGAATAATGACTTCTCTCTGTTCTCAAATTTACCTACTAGGAATGTGCACGATTTTCTTTGCTAATTACGATATACTAACTACAAATTTGAGAAGACCTCTGCTTGTTGTAGTCTTTAAAAAAATCCAACAAACCGCGTACCCCTCCCGTCCTCCCCCCCCCCCGCCAAACTTAAAGGAATCTCCTTGTTGGTTGTGTCGCAGTTGATGCTGTGGCTTCCACAGGTTCCTCAACCTGTGCTGTGTAGTAGGCAACTCTGTCTATACTTGATGAACTTGACTAAGCTACTGTGGAGATGAGATACTACATTTATTTATGTCAAGACCCAAGAGGACTTATTTTTAGCAAAGGTAGGATAAACTGAGAAGATAATGAACTTGAAATTGCAGCTGTCCTCTGAATATAGTAAACAAAGCCAAAATACTTTGCCAGAATCCAAACTGCTTGTGTTTAGATGCCTCTTAGATCTTGTAATTTTTCTGTTTCTAGATAAACGTTAGCAAAAAGAAGGGGGAAGGTGATGTTCTGAAGGACCTTATGAGAACTGAAGGCACCACAAAAGTCAGAGAGGCCCTGAGAGATTACCTGAAAGCACTTAAAACAGGTTAGTTAAACCAGTATGTTTGGTATGTTCTTATGCGGTCTTCTTTCTTGAATAGATTGGTAATATATTGACAAGTCCGTGGGTTTGTTTTGTTTTTATTTTTAATTCTCACCAGCTGAGATGAAATAAGTTAGTCCTACCAGTCAAGAGATGGCAGTGTCCAGAAGTTTCAGTAGCATCCCAGGCTGTTTTATGCTACAGGTACTGACCACAGAGAGCGCTGTGGGGCCGGACTGGCTGGCTAGCAAAGCAAGTCCCGACCCCCAGCTTGTCAGTTCTCTGCTGTACTGTACAGAAGCTCATGGAGATGGTGCATTCCTTAATGGGCAGATGTTAGTAATTTTGGGGCAGGTGACTTTGAAATGCCTGTATTTTTAAGGGAAGTTGCTGTTTAGGCTCTGTTGCTAATAAAAACACGGTTAAGATGGGGAGACTGAATTGGAGTTGGACGTTCCATTCTGTACTCCCATTCTCCACAGTTTTGGCCAGCGATCTTCATGACATAGCTAAATGTCAGGGTGGTTGAACAGCTCAATTTCCTACTGAAAAGTGCTTTTCTTTATTACAGAGTTTACCTTGGGAATGATTCTGCCAACAAAAGCTACTGTTGGTCAGGAGCCAGCTGCAGAGCGGAAACTAAGTGGGCACACCGTGCAGGTATGCTGGTTTTAAGCATTGTATGATTTTAATATTATTATCATAAATGTAGTTCCTATAGATTTTGCTATGGTAACAGTTGCATATTCCTGTCGTTACCCACCAAAGGGCAAGCATTTGGAGTGGAACTGCCTCCTCACTGCTGTTACTAGGGCCTGTAATACAGAAATGACCTGTCCCAGATGCTGGGCACAGTTCTGCAGTACAGCAGCATGTATGGACTCCTTAATGCTTTGTTTTGTAACGGCTGTAGCTTCAGCAAGGTGAAGTTGGAATTCACCTGCATGGATCATGGCCACCAGTCTAAAGTCAGCTTCAGATGTCTTTGGAGCAAATCACACACTCATAGTTTTGTCACTTAGTGAATAATGATTAATAATACTGTCAAATAAATATGTAAGTATGTAGACTGGATAATTAATATATATTCACAACACAGTATGTTTAAGAATGTGCAGGTAACAACAATCCTGCCATTCCAGTACTTCTAAATGTTTGATCTTGCACTCATTCACATGAGTATTGTTTGCTTTACAGGATTTTGTTTCACCGCAGTCTTTCGATACAGTTGGTGTAAAAATTCCAACAGTGAAGATACTTATGAGAGAAATATTCAACTCTCCAGCAGATGAACTTTACAGCATCTTCACAACTAAGGAAGTAAGTGATATATCCGTAGGCACTATAGCTTAATGCAGATGCTGTTATGGCTGAGTAGCTGTGTAGTAATAACTGTGTCACAGTGTCAAGTACAGATAATATTCCTTACATACATTAAATGGAGAGATGTGATTGTCCAGAAACTGAAGGCTTCAAGAGCTGTCCTTTTTTTGTAACTTCACTAAGTATTTGTAATTGTCATCATTTGCTCCTCAAGTTTTGGTGAATAGCCTCACCTTTTAAGTGCCTGAGGAGTGTCAGTGGCGAAAACGCAAAAGGCCTGAGGTGGTGTTTCAGTCTGTTCTCTGAGGAAGGTGCAAAGGCTGGGCAGCTGGCCTCACTGACAATGTGGCACGTCCTTGTGACAGCAGTCAGAAAGCACTAGAAGGTGGCAGTCGGATTGCTCTACTTTTACCTTTTTAATGACAGCTTATTAGGGTGGCTTAGACCTTTACTTTGGTTTTTTTTGCCAGTTGTTACCTTAATAGGAAGAAAAGCCAACTAAAACAAAGCAAAGCTCCATCTTTATGTAGTTTGTATGCAGTTCAATCATGTGCTCCTGTGCTTGTGAGAAAAAGCTTAGCTTTTTTTAATGTAGGTACTTGTCATTCAGGAGCCAAAAGTGCTCAGTAATGGCACTGTTATCCACAGCTTACAGCTTAATTAGATTAACTATTGGATGCGATGATAGTGTTGCTTATAGGGCACAAAACAGAAAGTTACTAATTTTGGGTTTGTGTCCTTCAAAAGAGCCTGGTCTGGTATCAGAGACCTTTAAATTAGAATCCCAACACTACCAATGGGAAACAATAACGGCTCCCAGCAGTTCTCTTGCACCTTCTTAGAGGTGCTGTTCTGTCTGCGTCATTTCCAAAGCTAGTACCAGCCAGTCCAGTCTGTGTGTGTGTGTGTGTGTGTACACGTGCATACTTTGTGTGTGCCCCTTGCAGGTGGCTGGAGTCTTTACTGGTCTTTGCATTTAACAGGACAGGCTTCTTTTGCATTTGTTTGCGTTTATATTCTCATTCTCTCACCTCATGAGTCCCTGCTAGTACCATAGAGCTCAGTGGAGTGCTGTATACAAGGAAAAGGCCAATTAGTGTTTTAAGACTCATGTATATTACAGTTTAGTTAATTTCTTCAGAAAAGCGCCCTAATATGGTGCATTATGTATCAGTATAGATTTGTAGTTAACTGACTTGTGCTGTTTGGTTTTTTTTTTTTTTCTTTTTGCTAGTTGGTACAGAAGTTTTCCAAGTGTCCTGCTGTGGTTGAAGCTGAGAAAGGAGGCAAACTGCAGATGTTTGATGGTTGCGTCAGTGCTGAATACGCAGAATTGGTAAAAAGCTCCTACTTTGCACTTTAAAAATGGAGCGGGGTGGTGTCAATTTCTTCTTTGAGCTAAAAAGTAGCATAACTTTCTGACATTTCACCTTCTCTAATGCATATTCAGTTCCTCTATTTAAAAGCCAAAAAAATTTGTATTAGGTTACGTGATTTTTCTTGCCTATCAAAGGAGCAGGCACTGACTACGCTTAATGACCTGCAGTGTGGGAGAAAATTCAGCACCATCTTTTTTTACTAGGAGGCATGAGAAAGCAGGTTTATCTCCTAAATCCCTATCAATTCTTCTTTTAACTAGAGAAATGATCTCTGTTCTATTCAGGGCAAACGTTACGCTCTCCCCAACTGAACACTTTTGCAAATAGAAGGGAAAAATTGATAATTGGAGCTCAACTCTGTTTTTGAAACCTCTGAAAAATCATTTTCACAGTTGCTGAGCTTAGACTTGGTATCTTAATGTCCCTTCAGGTGACGAGCAGTAAGTATCACTGACAATTGGACAATTTTTAACAAAGCAAAGCCTTGGAAAATTGGATTCTTGGTTGAACCTAGTAAAACTTCTTGTTGATTCCAGGAAGGGCTCAGCCTGGAAACATACGTGCTGCAGCGCTGTTACACCTGAGACTGGCCTCAGTGGGAACATCCCATTATGGAAGTTGAATGAAGTCAGTTATATTCATCAACCTTTGCAATTAGATAAGGAACTATTTAGATGAAACAGCCAAAATATAAACTTAATGGCTTGGTGAAAGCAATAAGCCTGATTTAGCCCAAACTTCAGCTGACTTTAATGCATATACTTATGCTTAAGTAAGCGGTACCTCCCCTTCTCACATGAGCTGGTGGCAGGCTGTAAATCATTTTTACGCAGTACTGCCTAACTTGTACATTAAAGCAGGCTGGATTGCTTCACAGAAAATCAGGGGCACACTGTGTCATACTTAAGAGATTTCAGAGGTGAAAATATGACTCTCTTACGGCCATTTGGAGGTCTCCAATAAAACCCTTGTTTTATATTCAGTAAGTAATCACCCTGGCCTTTTCCCGTAGAGAAAACAAAACAGAAGAATGTAGCAAACAGCTTGATGACAACAGTTTATTTAAAAAAACCCAAACAACAAACCCCCATCTTTGTATTGTTTACATGCGTGTGTCTACTATTACATAAAATAATGCTCCCTCTCCTTATTTTTCAGGGTAGAATTAGCATGGAGTAGTCATAATATGAGTTATCTCAAACCTCCTTATCTTCTTCCAGGTCCCAAGCCAAAGAATTGTCCTGAAGTGGAGGTGTAGAAGCTGGCCTGATGGTGAGTCTTTTTGAGGACCTCTAACAGAGGCTGTGCTTTGCAGGGTGAAGGAACAAACGTGAAAGGTGACAGCCGTGCTTAACTGGAAGTTTCCTTGGTCTGCGTTCTGTGGAGAATAGCCTGGTGTCCATAGCAGCTGTCAACTGTGAAAAGAGACTTTGCTCAGACACAGGCAAAAGCAGATAAAAAATTAGCAACAACAAATGCGATCCTTTAAAAAACACTTTACTGAAATGTCTTGTTTTCTCCCTTCAGAACATTACGCAACGGTTGCCTTGAATTTCAAGGATATGGCTGCTCAGACGGAACTGCAGTTAGAGTGCAAAGGAGTTCCTGCCTCTAATGAAGACAGTACAAGACAATGTTGGAAGCAGCAGTATTTTGAAGAAATACGTACTTTACTGCAGCAATCCAAAGACAACATGGAATGACAACAGCACTGGTGTTTTGTTAGGGCATTGCTTTTTATACTTTGTTAACATTTGGGTTTTTTTAAAAAGTAATTTATTTGTGGGAAGAATAAAGACCCACTTATATGATACTGTATATAATTTAAGCATTATTTATGGATTTTTAGTGAATGAGGTGGTGAGTAAGTCAGATTATGTATATAAACAGCTTTTCTTGGGGAAACGGATCTCTGTTCTGCTTGCCTGCAACTTCAGAGAGCAAAAGCGATTGCGCTGCAGTACAGCTCTACTGTCAGAGGTAGGTAAGCTACGTGAATCAATAGGAAACAGTTGTGGTTCTCTAATACGCAGTGTAAAATTAAATCCCTTGAGGAGATGGGGCACCCACCAGAGGTGAACTCAAAGTGACTCTGAAACTGGTGATAGATTAAATCTTTCAAGAAATGTGGGGGATATAGTTTACAGCTTCTTTAAATACTTCTTCAGGTTGCTTTAACTGCAGCCTGAATTTGTTTCTAACTCTGTAAGACAGTTTTAGGGAAAGATAATTAATGATGTCATGTAATTTGGGTTGGTATGACGGTTACCACTGTTAAGTCTACATGCACTGGATTCCCTTACTTGACCCCAGTGTGAAATTTATTTTGGAAGAAACGAACAGTAATGATGCTTTCCTTTTGCAATTCTGTAAATGTTCCACTTACTTAAATCATTTATGGCCCTCTGCAAGGTTTGCAAGGATAATTTAATTCTCAAATGCTTTTTATAAAGTGTATGAATTAAGTACGCAATTTGAAACAAACTGACCAAAAAAGGGCAAGCTGCCTTTGGAAAATGTGGTCGGCTCAATAAAACGTGATTTTACATGCTGTTTATTTTCTTCATTAACCGATACTGCCAAACTAAATGAGCCTGTATAGAAGATAAGTCCTATGTGTTTTATTTTTACAGGACACCAACATACAGCAACCTTACCACACATGAGCGTACATCCTCCAGAAGATAAAGATGTGCTGCTCTTTTCTACAGGCGAGGCTTTCCCTGGGAAGTTGGCAGTCAGTTATTTATCCCCTTTGAATCTGGGTGAGGCTCATTGTGGTTACAAGAACAAACGCCTCACAGTGACAGGATAAATTATTTTAGGTGTCCAGATAGAGGCCGGAGAACAGCCTCTTGACAAAATGTCATGTTTTAGCATTTTTCTTTTTCTGAATGCTGAAAATGTAGTTATCTTTTTTGATAAATATTCAAGGACAAAGAGCCTGACATTTTGAATACAAAAATGATTGAGAGTATTGGTTGACAAAGGGCAACCTTTAAATAAAAATAGACAATCTAGGTTTAAGACAGAGATCAGGCTGAACAGTTTTGTGTGTAGATGATCTAAGAGATTTTGTGACAATGTAGTGTCTGAGAGGAGGCTGTTACATCTAATTTCAAGTTTCTTCAAACGGTGTATCCTAGAGCCCTAGCATTTCTCTGGGAAGTACACATCGCCAGTTTTCCCTCCTGACTAAAAACCTCTCCATCTTCGGGTCACAAGTGCCTGCTACATGTATGTCTTGCTAGTCTAAATTTTCTTGTCTCCTTCCAGTAGCAATCAAACTGGACCAATTACGAATCATCAGTGTTAAAAAAAAAAGAGTGACTTACTTGTGTTTGCAGTGTTGCACCACTCACTTCCAGTTGTGGGACAGCCAAAACCCCCAGAAAACTCTGCAACTGTTGCTGGGAAGTCCAAGATTGTGCGAGGAGGAACAGCCCCAGCCAGCCCTCATTTCCTCTTTAAGGAAAGGGTAGTGAACTGCAGGCGAGATCTTCTTTAGTGTTCTTGTTCCTTTGTGCCTGCACAGCTGTAAGTTTGGTAATATGTACAAGCTTTCTTGAGTTAAAAACATGAAGTACCTACCTTTTCACCCTGCTTGTAGGCCAGCCTAGCGTAAGAAGGGGGCAGTCAGCTTTCATGCCCACAGACAGCCCCAATAGACTGTCCTTGCAGGCAAAAAAAAAGGACAATTTTCATTCTTGCTTCACTGACATTCCTGCACTCTTCCCATCTTCACTCTATGTGCCGGAACTTCGCTGACAATAGCATACTGCTGACCTGAAAGTTCAATTTCGGCACACAGTTATTTTGGAAATCAGAAAAATCAAAGAGAAGTTCATTTTACTTCGAACAGGACACCTTCAGGAGGATTTGTGGCACCATCAGCCAGCCATAGCACAAAGGGGACAATGAGCAGCTCAGAGAGGCAAAACAATTTATTCTTGAGTGCTAAAATGTCTTGTATTTCTCATAGACGCTCCAAGAGCTTAATAAAAACCAAAGAATGTTAAACTGAACTACTTGTTATCCTCAGCCCTTGAGCTGGGTGGAACAGGGTTAGGAATTACATACCATTTAGTAACAGTACGATGATAACAATGTGATGGTATCATACATAAATCATACAGTATCACAGATAATGAAGTAACAATATCATAAACGTAGTTTGTTTTCTAAATAAGTCTCTGCGAAGAGTTCCCTATCCTACAATTCTCTCAATATAAAACAACAGGAGTGGAGACATGTAGAAAGTTTAAATGAAATATGCTCAAATGTGCTGGAATTCATGTGTTCTAAAAAGAGACTAATGAGCACAGAAACCATTCCAGGGAGGGCAAGCAGCATGAAAGAAGAGACAAAGCAGAAATGGGAAAAGACAGTTTTGTTTGATGTAGTGCTTTTGTTTAAAAAAACAAATACTGGTAAAAACAAAACAAAACAAAACAAAAACGAGCAGAAATTGCAGGAAGGAGGAAAGCAGAAGGTAATGTAAGGGAAGAGCAGTAAGAATAATGACACTTCTGGTGATCTTGACAACAACTTTTGAGCAAAATAATAGAAAAGTTAGTATTAAACTCAGTCAGTTTAGAACCACAGGATAATCATTTAATTAAAGCAAACCAACATGGTTTATAATACCTTGTCAAATTTGATGTAGCTTGTTGCAGAGGGAACCGCTCGCCTGAGACAGCTCATGCACGTCTTGCTATGTAAAGGTACTTTGTGCTTCCAGAGCCACCAAACCCCAACATACCGCATCGCTGAAATGGTAACTTCTTTGTTAATGGAAAATGGTTATCAAATAAATGGACTCCTAGGGCGATTCTAAATGGCCAGTTAGATATTTGGGAGAAAATAATTGACAATAAAATACAAAATAACTACTAATAGCATTTGCAAATCACATATACAGGTCTGTAGGAGAAGATGTCCTAAAAATAACTCAGTCAATAGTCAGTGACCAGCTGAACACGGACAGGCTTATGTTCATCTGGGAAAAGAGAAGAGGATGAAGAGTGTATAATTTATGAAATCATCATTAAATACTGTTTATACTTGGTATACGCTTCAAAAATGGGTTTCAAAATAATGAAAAAAACATCACGAAAGACCGAATCGTACTCTTTAGTAATGGAATTAGAGTGTGATCTCATCCTTTAAGAGATGCTAAAGCCAACAAAGTGCAACAGCTGAAAGGTGAAGTTAGACAACATACCAAAAATCAGATGCGTATTTTAAATAAGAGTAATTAATTAACTGAGGCTACTCACCGAAGGCTCATAATGGCTGCTTCATCTCTTGAAAATTTTTAGATCAATAGGGGAGTGCCTTCCTTAAGGCATCTTAACCCAACCACCAACCAGCAGGCTTGGTCGAAGACTTCATAGATGAATTCTGGTATTCATTATGTAGAAGTCTCAACTAGAAGCTGTTGATGATTTCTCTGAAATTACAACCTCTGGAGAAGGTGATCAGAAAGGGTAATAAAATTTATTCCTAAAGAGAGCGAAAACAATTACTTCATGTCTGAATAATGAGGAAACCAACTTAAGCACTCACCAGCATCAATATAGTGTCTGTAAATGCAGGAATAAAAGCACTAATCAAGGGGAATGTAAAGTCTAAACTTTAAAGACAAATGATTAATTACAGAAGGTTAAAAAAAAATGAGAGTAGATTTCAAAGAGAGTAAGAGGAGTCACAAAAGCATCACATAATGGAATTGTGGAGAAGCGAATGATGCTAAATGACATTAAATACTAGACAGAATGAAGGAATTCGGAACAAGAAAGGCTAAGGTAGATGTGTTATGTAGACAACAGAAAAACAAATGAGCTAAGCAACTGGAAAATGAAGCTGAAAATGAAGTTTAATCAGATACTTAACACCACCATCATTGACAGTCTGGAAAAGTCACATAGGAAATGGATACTGTTTAGAAATAACAGGAGGAAAGGTGACAGGGAAAGGTGATAAAGTCATTCCAGCAGTTCTGGGGTGGAGAAACTGTCAAGAAAGCGACGGAACGCGGCCAGTTGAGTGGGCCGCAGGGGCAGAGGGAAGAAGGGAAGCCAGTCTGCAGGTGGTACAGGAGAAAAATGCAACTGAACAGAGGTTAAAATTGGAGAAATTAGGAGTTCCGCTGACTTCTGACACCACCACTTCATGTTCTAACGTACTGGGGGAAAAAGAACCAATCCCTCTCAACTGTGTGACTGAACATTCATGCTAAGCAAACCAGAAAAGGAGCAAGATTTACATCAATTACATACATTTGATCATCACCTCTCTCTGCACCTGTTCCATTTTTGAAGTTGTCTTTGATGAGAAATCCAAAGACTGAAGCAACATATTATAAACAAATGAAAAGTCATCACAATCAGTTTAATGAAGTGCACAGAATAGCAATTGATCATGTCAATAAAAATAAAACAATTAATTTTACATCAAGTGTGCTTTATTTCCTCCACAGGTATTCTGTTAAATAAAGCACCATATATATACTGCCAGGCCACAGCTAAAGAGGATTCTTTACAGAATCAAATTTCTTGTGGTTGTTTAGTATACAAGTAAACTTAATTTTGATAATAAGAACCACAGCGATCTGAGGCAATCTGCCTCTATTATAAGGTACAAAACTGGCACAGAGGACACCATATTATACACAGTAAAAATGCCATAAGTTTAAATTACATCATACAGGGCAAGGAGGCCCTGTTCTCCCAGACAGCCATATTAAATGAAAGCCACTACAGTGAACTCTTAATTACATAAAACATAGCCATTATCTGATTGCCCTTTAAGAAAGTGTACGGTAGATGCAAAAGAAGAAAAAAATAAAATCTGGAGTTCTGCCTGACCAAGAATTAAGCATATAAATCTATCTTGCCATTCAAGCAGAGAGCACTGGACAAACTGAAGCACAAAACAGAAATAAGCAAAACTTATACAAACAGCATTTTTGGGGGAAGAAAAAAAAAAAAAAAAAACAGAGTTAAAAGCAGACATGCTCCATCTAATGTCAAGAAGCAGCTTGGTTTCCTTTTCCAGATATCCTTGTGACCACGTGAATCGTAGACTCAATGGTCCTACACAAGATGTCTAAAATGTCATGCTGCTGCATGTGACTAAAGAGTCCTCTGGAATGGCCACAACTGATGGATAAACTACTTTCAGGGTCCTGGGATGGTAAGGCTTGGCCATCGCAGCTCCTCAAATCTGCGAGGTCAGATAAAACTGCTGAAATCGATGTGGAAGGAAACTCCGAGTCCTCCTCGGCTCCAATGGAATCCTTGGAAGCCTGCAGGTCTTTAAATTCTTTGCATTCTTCAAATTTACCGTTTCCTGACTGCTCTTCCGTGTGCTGTGACCGTGTTGCTAACATAATGTCTTCTGAAAATGAAGATGGAACTTCCATTCTGTACTCTTTGACAGAACTGTTTTCAGGGGAGGGAGGGTCTTGCTCAGTGCCTGGATCGATGATGGAAGAGTCCCGTGTCTCGTTATCTGAAGTGCTTGTTGGGGTCAATGCCTCCCGAGGTTCAGTTTTTATATCACTGATACAGCTGTCTACAGTGTGCTCCTCATCACTGCTGACCCGTCTTCTCTTTACAGGGGTAGCTCCTTCATCGTCTGTAAGAAAAAAGAAAACTCACTTAGGGAAAATGAAAATGCATTGCTTTCATACCGTACATCCAAGTAATAGGCCTTGCCCTTCACATTTTTAGCATTTTCCATATTAAACACAGTGCTTTAATAAATACTTTTTTCCTTACAGACAATTCATGTAATTGTCCAGAATGTTAGCTCCATAATAAAATACTGTTTCTTGGGTAGTGTTGGGGATTGGAGCCAAGAAATGGCCCAACCCTGCAGTGGTAAGGAAACAACGCCTTACGTTAATTTTGTAAAACCTTAGAACTGTTAGAGTGACGCCATTAGAGGAGGCAAACCTTTAGTTTTTCTTTCTTTGGCTTCTTGCTCTTGTAATGAGTTCCTCTGTTGCTGACAAGCTCTACATTTGTTTAAAAGCTCTTGTAAAGTTGGGATCAGGGCTGAATTGAGCTGTTTGGGAGTGTGCACTGAAAGCAGCAAGGCAAGTGCTCGGAGGTCCTGAAAAACCAGAAGTAAACAAACTTAACTAGCCTTATTTCAAACTCATATTTGATTAACCCTACACAGAGAGATCTGCGCAATAAGCAGAGGCTTCAACACGTTCTGAACATCCAAAAGATCAAATGCTAAATATACTTCACTACTGAAATTTCCCACTCACTACTAATACTCTGACCTTAACGGAGATCTGCGATCTGTCCTAAGCAGATGACAATACTGTGCTGCTCACCATACGGTGAAATCTTTTGCTGGGTTAGAATGTTCTAGGATTAATTCTACTGCGCTTTGCATTAATTGTTTTCCACAATCTGCTGCTCTCCTCCCACTCTTAGGGACCCCACCACTGGCTTGAGAGACCCCAAGCACACGTGCTGGGCACACTGAGATGGAACGGAGCATTTCGGACAGCTCGGACTGCCGCTCTGTGAATTTACATCTATCTTATTGGTAGGGGCTAACATCTCCAGCCAGACAGTTTAAGGTAACCTCCCGTGCTCCCACCAGGAGTCCAGCTGACGGGCAAAGTAGAGCTAACGATGCCCACCTCTTCAATTAGAACCTGGCACACGGCACTGAAGAGCTTCCATAGAAAATAAGTTGCCTCCTAAACAATGCTGAGATTTGAACAGCTTAGAAAAGACTCACCCCGTTTAAAGTAGAGCTTGCTTTGGAAACTTCAACTCTCTGATTGCTGAAGTCAGATTCTAGGCTTTGATACTGATTTATTAGATTTGAAATTAGAGTATTGATTAAGTTGGCACAGTTTGCTTCAGAAAACACCTGCCCTTGGACCTGTGAAAAGAACGTATTTTTTTTAAACCACAAAACAAAGGAACTGTGAAAACAGTATCCTAAACTGAAAGAACATATATGACCATATTTCTTGAAATCGACATTACCACTAAAAAAACACATACCTTTAGAAGAAAATGGGTCAAAAAAGTGTACACAATGTTGTTGTTAAGAAAGGTCCTTTCATCCATCAGAATACATTTTATATATTCTGCAAAAACTGGATCTTCACAGAGGAGCTTTACGCAGTTCTTTGACATTGCGGACTGGTGAAGAGAGAGAGAGAGAACACTGCAAAGTCATCACTCACCAGGCCCACTGACGTTCGTAATTCATACTGGACCATTCTTGCTGATAAAAATATGTCAGCTCTATCAGGTATCAGTAAATTGTACAAATTAATTATTGTCAATTATTATTTCACATTTTCTTTTTATGAAGTTTATTCCATAGGAATGCAGTTTATCACCATCAGTATGGATCTGAAGGGCTGGTGGTCTGGGAGCCAACTACAGGCTCCTCTCGCAGAGGTGCAAAGGCCCCTCCTTGCAGTGGGCACACGACAATACCCAGGACTTGGAGATCTCCCAATTTTTATTTCATCATACCAGTGTTTACACTACAGAAAAAGCTGGAAATTCACAGAGGCAGGATGAAGTCATTTTTGGACACCGCACAGACTGCCACCATGCCAATACCACGTGCTGTGCAGGACCTAGGGCGTACTGGGCTCAAATGCAATTGGCCAGATTTTTTACACTTAATTTAGCAGGTTTTATCAGATAACAGGCAACACAAGCAGAGGTATTTTCTACTCAAAATACTAGTATTTTGAATGATTAAACAATACCCACTAGTTAAAATTTATGGGATAATCTCCGTTTCGCATTCATTGTATTTTGCCTGTATTTCCATTCTGTTAGTTCTCAAACCCACCGACTCTTACCTGAGTCTGACAAAGCTCGGTCCAAAGTTTGGGGAATAACGCGAGATGAAGTGGTAAACCTTCATATGCAACTAGGACACCTGAAATTTTATGAGAAAGTAAGTTATTGTGAAAATTTTGATGGAGATACTCGCTTCCTGATAAAAGTAGTGCCAAGGCGCCATATCATTTTACAAGACCACATTCTAAGCATTTTTTATAATCAGAAAGACCTGTCATCTGCGAAGTTTTTACAGTACATTTAATAAATACATGTATCCTTTCAGCATTTCTGTGAAATATAAAAAAAAACAAAGAGCTGTCTCTAGTTCTGGGTTTGCAAGTAGGTTATTTTATTACTCTCTTACATTTTCAACTGGTCAGCTACAGCACTTAACAGTTTTAGGTTTCTTTTTTTTTTTTTTAAACCAGCATATAATTTTTAAAGGGTAATCTTCATTATTAACCCAAGCACCATCGTTACCCATTGACCATGAAAGAATTAAAGGATACACTGAACAACAGCAGACGATATGCATTCCCAGCAGGCTTTATACTAACACAACCTATAGTAAATGTTAACAACGCTACCGTTACAATCAGAAGAGCCTGACAAGCAACAAGCACATAGGTGATTCAGGCGATCAAAAGAACATTCTACTATCATTGTTCTTTGGATAAAATTAATTTGCTATAGTTTTATTTGTCTAGAAGTAGTACTTAATGCTAGCTGGCTAGCCAGCTTCTACAGGCAGAGAAAACAAGAAAACAAGCAGGTATTTTCAGAAGGTGGTTCAATCTGCTTAAGATATTTAAGAATCAGAAGATATATTTCTCTTGGAAGGAATCTATGTGTCTCCGCTGACGACAGAGGAAAATCTGGCTATATGTCTAATTTTTAGACAACAGAGGTGAGACGGCTCCCAGTCTGTGTGCCCACGTAATAGCTACGTGTGACACTGAGGTTTGTGCCTCCGCATCTACCCCCTGGGGAACTCAGCTTACCCTGGGGTCCGTGGTGGAAGACAAAATTAAAAAACTAACTCCACAATGCACCTTTGGAGTAGCACGTGGACTCAATGGGGCAGTTCAAGGTGGGATGCTCTCCTGCAGAATGGCTGGAGTCGTCAGACAGATAAAGCCAGGAACGCCTCGTTCACACACCAAAAAAATAGGTTTACATTGTGACAGGAAGAAACCCAAACATTGGTGGAATCTACTGGCAGAGCTGAAACAAGTATCGGGTACAAACTACATGACTGAATGGTTATAAACTTAATTAAATGTTGTGATGGTTCCCCAAACTATGCAGTAAAATAAACCCGGGTTGGTAATAACAGAACCAGCACCAGCAGCGGCTGACTAGATAGTCAGGCATGCTCCTGGGCAGATTGCCAGTTCATGCCATGGGCAGAGATGCTGAGGATTCGGGAGCTGACCCAAAGCCATTTAAACTGCCAAACAACAGCAACAACAGCAGCTTCAGTAACTCCTGTATTAAACTCTAAACACACACGGAAACTGAACTCTCACTGGAGAGGCCTGAAGTGTGACAGTCAGGTAGGTATGATTGCACTACATTTTACACATCATGCAGTTTTGTGGATAAAAATAATGTCCTGAACGATTAATGCAGCAAGTTTCACAAGCTCTTTTGCTTAAAGATTTTGAATATAAAACTTAGCGGAGAAGCACTCAAAGTTATCACAGAAAAAAAATCCTTAGGCTGTTTATCCTTCATACTTACTCATTTTAACTAAAGTTTCAGTAAACTTTTCACAGTTGATTGCAACTCGGCATAGTAGATGGATGAACTGATGATAAGAAAAGAAGTAGTCTAGCAGCATACGATCGTAAACATCATCTTTGCCCTGAAGATTTAAGAGAGCTTCATTTAAACTATGTAAGTGACTGGACAGCAACCAGATTTCCTAAGCATCCAGCTTTTGCGCTGCTCGCCCAGAAGTGTTTCATCAAGTACTACAGGAAAACACGATGGGAACTTCCAGGTCCAACCCAGGGCAGCTGCGTCTCCTCACCCAGCCCTTGGCAAGACCATCAGTGAGATGGGAGGAGGGGTGGCAAATGCCATTCCCCCACCAGTAGAAACTTTTATTGTAGTACTCTGAATCGACAGACTGAGAAGACGCAAAGCTGCACGAATACCACATCTTGGAGATGACAAGAAAAGAACGCAGTAATTTAAATCATATACAGATACCTAAATATATATACACTACTGCTTTTAAAATCATAATTTGTCAGTTACGATCTGTAGAAGCCAGAATTTTTTCAAGACTGAGCTTCACAAGCTTTCAAAGCAGTATTATCAGGAGTGTCTCAAACCAAATGATAAATATAGGCCAAGGGTTTTGTGTGCCAGTATTTTGATATCTTTTGGATGTATACATGTAAAATGGTATCAGCTTCCGTAGACCAGATAGCCAAAAGGGAATCTCAAAACTCAAGCAAACAAACGCAATCTTATCAAAACAAATGAATGAAAAATAAGCATGCAAAACCACAGGGAAACGTAATCGTGGATGTGGCTTTAGAGGCTTAAAAATCTCCTAGTTCCTAATCTATATAGGAATTCCTTATAAAGTGTAAAATACCACGTCATGTAATATGACGACTTCTTAAGTTCAAATATTTACATCATTTACTGTCACATCCATTACCTCTGGATACACGATGGAAAAAAACACTACAGAAAATCTCTGGTTCTACATGTTTTTTAAAAACCCCTTTGGTTATAGAGTAAATTTGATGGCGCACAAATATACAAAGCATCATTTTGAAAGCTTTAAAAAAGAAGGGTTACTTACCCTACAGTAACCGTGCTTCTTCGAAATGTGTTGCCCACACAGATTCCCATCTACGTGCACATAGGCCCCATGTGCAGGAGATTGGATTCTTTCTGAATAGCAGTGTCCACTGGGGCTGTGCCTGCACCCAGTGTGTCCTTGCGACCACTGTACCTGAGGGCATAAGGGGTATGGCGGCTTCAACCACCACTCAATTCCTTCACCGATAAGAATCCCCTATGACAGGACTCGGAGTTAGCACAGGAGGACCACCACAGAATCTGTGTGGACAAAGCATCTTGAAGAACCACAGTTACTGTACAGCAAGTAACCAGTTTTCCTTCTTCAAATGATTGTCCATACATATTCCTTTTAGGGTGGGATTCACCTTACCTGACTTTTGCTATCTAAAATCTAGTCATTTCAGTATTCCCTGCAGTCAGTGGAGAGAGGGGGGAGAGGGGAGGGAGAGAGAGGGGGAGAGAGAGGGGGAGAGAGAGAGACTCCTCCAGAGGAAAAGCCACCTCATCCAGACTCGGATGTCTAAGACAGGAAGGAGGGCAACTCTTTCTCTCCTTCCGAGGGTAATCATTCATCGCGATTAACCACAGAAAGAGCTGGACACTGACATTTTAGATAAGCAAAGTTACGTGAGCTGAATCCCACCGTTGCTGCAACTGTAATAATGGGACGTGGCAAGTGACTAGGAAGCAGCCCCACCAAGGCTGGCATCCCATCAGGAAGCCCACAGAAGGGAAATGGAAAGTAAGACTTAAAGCCCTATGCGATATTTCAGGTATGTTACCCAAACAAATAGTAGATTATGCCTCAGTCCCGGTGGAACGGACTCTAATGAAACCTGGAGGATCTACTCTGCTGTCTGGTAATAAATCTTAACGTACTTTGAAACCCATCTGGACAATCCCTGGGCAGTTCCTGAATTTTCTTTATAAATGCCACAAACAGACTGGAAGATTATCAAAACGTGTGCTCTGTTTTTTTCCTGAATACCAGGATCAAACTCTTATCAAGCCTGGAGTATGAAGCTGTGTATCACCAAGGGCAGGGAAATGGTGCTTCTGGAGTGCACATCTAGAATGGAGTATATGAGGACAACACATCTTGAAGAAGAATTATGCTTTGTTTACGAAGAAAAACGTAGATGCATTATGCTACTGGATTCTTACAATATTTTTATACAAAGGGAAAACCATAGAGAAATAGCGATTTGTAAGACCATACATTTACATACCTTGCTGGCTTCCACCATTGTAGGCAAGAGGCACATATTAAGTTCAGGACGTGGAGGACGAATATTGCTTTTCCCCCCTATTAATTTCAAATTTTCACGACATGGAAAATAAGGTCCGAGAGACACTGTAGTATAAGTTAGGATAAAATAGGGATATATTAAAAAGGTCAATATTTGATATCAGCAAGGAACACGATAGAGTAATAATAGTGTAAGAGAACTTCAAAATACGATCACTGAAATACCTACTTGGGATATTACTGTGGTGGTATGTACAATGATTGTGCTGTAGAAATGGAACCAGAGTATGTAGGAAATCATGAGGACTTAAAAGTACAAGCTCCTTGAGGACATCTACAAACAAAAAGTTGGTTTTGCTATTACATATTGTTATTTCTTAACAGCAAACAGTTTAACTTCAGGCTCATGCATTTTCAAACTCTCTTTCATACCACTTCTGCTGCACTTAGTGTGCACCACGGAGGTGGGCTCTACTGTGAACAGCGTGTAAAGTGAACACCCCTGAATCAGTCCCAATTCCCTTCACCACTGCCACTGGGAGGAAACCTGCTCAGTGGTAGATCAACCACCAGTGAGGGGGTGCCAGCTTGCAGAAAGTAGAAGCTCAATGAAATTACCCTCTTCCCTTCTTCTTAAACGTATCAGCTTTGATGCCTGGAAAATGTCAACCAGCAGCAGTCAGGAGGACAATGAGAAAGGCACTCAAAATAAGGGGAAAATGCATACAAATCACACCAAAAAATGGTAATTCGGACACGGTTTCAGGCCTTCATCAGCATGCATAAAAAATGCGGATTATGTCCATTAAATAATATCTAAAAAAACTAAACTAGAAAAACTTTTTGAAATTGGTCTTCTAATGCAAGAGAGACATTATGTATAATGTCTACACCTAAAATTATAAAAGCAAATTGAATCCATTCAATTCTACAAGCTACTTAAGCTTTACCTTCATTATTGTACCTTACAGTAATGGATCACAAAAACAAACGGTAAAAGCCGTTACTCAGACTAACTAGGTCACCATGCATCCTTCTGAGTGGAGCATTACTTAATATTTGAATTTTAATGTAAGATTTGAGATTTGATTCTAAACTCACTGATGCCTGAATTTAGGAGTTTTTCCTTACACATGCCCCTTATCAGGTAGCAAGCTGGTTTCTCCGAGTGAACGATGACTTTTCGTGCACGCACTCTGCGTGCCTGGGGAAGTAGGAATATTAATTTTAACCTGACAAAAGCAGGATTATTTAGAATAAGAACAGCGGCAATACTGATGTATTGACAATGTTAATGTAAACAACCCCAATCTACAGAGTACCTAGGAAGCATATGCACTTGCAAAAATGGAATTTAAATTTCAAAGCAGGGAACTGTGCAAACCAGGTCTTTCCTGACTGCAGTTAAACTACTGTGACTTACCAATACAAGCGTTTCTTAGTTCTGGAGGACTATAGGAATTTAGCAGAGTCAATAGTTTATGGGCAAATTCAATTCGCTCCTGCCACTGAATGAGAGCTTGCTTCACATCTGCAAATGTAAAAACCATAGAAATCTGTTAGGTTAATGTCTCAAAAGCTCATTAAATAAAGCATAGAATTTTACTGCTGAAGAATCTCTTTTTCCTCTAGCATGATCTTAATCAACCTCAAACTCACTGGTCTACTGCTATTAAATTCACTTCATCCGGTTTTGTATTATGTCCGTAAATAATTTAATAAGTAACAATTTAATAAGTTAATAATGGTATCTCCTACTGTATGGGAAGTTTTTAAACACAGATAATAATCAAGATAAACTACTAGGTTTTGGGTCATGAAAATTAATTCACAGGCAACAGGCACGATCCTTTGAAGAGTTCCAAGCAAACCTTTTCTTTGAAGATATGGACGTGTTGACTTAAGAACCGAAAGGAAAATAGACAGAAGTTCTACCAGGTCTCCAGTCACATGGCAAGCTGTGGCCTCGTGGTACATCATGTGCAATGTGTTAAAGGACTAAAAAGAAAAAAAAAGCCAAAACTTTATGGTGCCAAATTAACACACTTGTTTATCATTTCTATCTATCCTACAGATACCACTTTTACATTTATTTTATGCTCAAAAAAGATATATCAAAATATACGGTGCTAGATACAATCACAAAATTAATCAAAGATAACCACATTTAAAAACAGAATAAATCTGCATATAAAATCAGTATATTTACTATGAACAAGAGTCTTAAAAAAAAAAAAGGGAGGGGGGGGCGGTGGAGAATAAAGGGCCAGGGGAAGGGAAAGGGACTGAAAGACAGAAGGGAAGAGAGAGAGAACAAACGAACCACCAGGTATCTTCTATATCAACCAAATACAGTTGTTGACCCAGACATCTAGTTCTGGTAACAATGAACAACCAGTAGTCTTGTATGGCGGGTTAAACCAAAACTTGCTTTTGGTCTTAACCCTTAAAAGTGAATCTTAAGGCTGATTTTTGTTCTTCGCACCTAAGCCAAAAGCCAGAGTAATTTTAAATTTTTCTTAAATGCATGCCCGAGGGAAACCGAATTTGTAAAGTTTATAATAACAATAGCCCCCTCTACAAGTCGCTACCACCCATCTCAACTCAAGAAATGAGCATTCTTGTGAGCACATCCAATACAGCTTATAGACACAGACACTTCAAACAGCCTTAATTTGTTTCCAAGGTAAAAGCTTTCTATTAGTGGCTCAATATAATTACAAAGTTTTCACACATAACTTTCATTGAAAAGTCAATAAAGCAAAGCATAATTTGAGACATGGGGTTTTTTTATATATCTGTCATCCCAATCTTTCTGCGCCAACATGCAAAGTGATATTAGAGATGCATAAGGACAGACATGGGCATGTGAATTTGGGGAAAAAAACGTAAGATTAATATAGACACTAGTCATTTTTCAAAATGCTGCTTAAGGATGTATGCTATATGATTATACATCAGATTAATTCCTTCTCCTTTTATAACTAAAATGCCTTCTAGCAGCTGTGATTTATAGAAATATTGGGAAGGAAAAGCAACTAATTTCTGAACTGCAAAATTCTAGCACGAGATGTAAGAAAAGATATTTAAGCTACCGGGATATTTTAAAGACACAGAAACAGTAATCTCATTCCCTACAATGCAAAAGCTTAATACACCATTTTTATATTATTGTGAAGACAAAAGATACATGGCTAACCCTGCTAAGTGGAAAACTTTGCTGGAAGTGACAACTCCTTGATGCAGTATTTTTCACCGCTGAATGTAAGCTAGCTAACTAGAGGTAATCAGAAGGCTTACACTTAAAACAAACTCATTAAAACTCGATTTTCCAACAGTACTGCAGTGTCTTAATTCTTATTTTTCTCCCTGATATTGTAATTCCAGGTTTTTATATCACACTTTGTCCCAGAAAATGCAAACTGGTGACATAAAAAAAGTTAAGATAATTTTTTGTATAAACCATATAAAAATGGGGTTGGGATGAACCTCAAAGCATCATCTAGTCCATCCACGTGCCTTACAGCAGACTAAATATCTTTATATCCTCAACAGATGTTTGCTCAAAGTCCTTCTGATGACTTCCAGTTGTGCTGGCTGACACCTTCTGAAGCAATCTATTCCAATATCCCATTTACTGTCCAGCTACAACTGCCTCCTATCCATTTGTTTTGCACCATGGATTTTTACCAATTTATTATCCCTCCCCAAATACACCATTCTACATATGCCAAGAATGAATTGCATCTTATTTTTACACTTTCTCTAACACATCCAGACAATCTTGATTTTTTATTCTTGTTTCAGAAGGACCAAGCGTCCTTCTCCATTCTGCATTGCCAGGACATTTAATAAACACAAGTTCTCGTCCATCAATTCAATAATGGAAGTGCTGAACAGAATTCAAGAGCTTACACCCACTGTATTGACCCTTTATTACACTGTAATATGATCCTTTATTACACTGTATTGACCCTTTTTCGGTCTTCTGGTATCTCACTCATCTTAAAAAAATAAATAAAAAAAAAAAGCGCAGCCACTAACAGTTCAGAGCTTTTTCAGCAGTCTTTTAGGCTTTTCCTATATTTTTGCAAGACAGTACGAGTGGATCTGTAAAGTGAAACCATTGGCGGTGGGCAGGGGCGTGACATCCAAACTGTACCCACTTCAGGGCTGTGTTATTTCTTTCTTCTACTTTGAACTAATTCTGGTCTGGTCTCATGGACCAAATATCCATTTACAACTGGGATATACTATACGTGATCCAGAAATGCATCTTTAGGTTTAGTTTCATTGGAGAGAAAACTAGTTTGTGTGTTCTTAGACCACTCCTTGGAAACAAAAGCACAATAGGTAGGAAAGATAGGGAGAATTGCCTCGGAAGTCCCTCAAGAAGTGTTCAGAAATATTAATCGCAATTGCATCTGAGTATCCTTTATTTCTGTATTTTAACCTGTTGCCTTAACACTTCTTAACTAGTAATAATTGCATGACTGTGCTCATCTGTTTACTCACAGTCGATCTGTAATAAAGAGAATGACACCAAAAAAGCATCAACTCACTCCTCTCAACATAATCTGTTGGTGGCTTACCCTCTGTCTTAGAAACAGGCAAACGTTTTCCTGATCTTTTTACTACTAAAGAACTCTTATTAAAGACGACAGGGGAAGCATCTAAGTGAAGAAAGCCAAGACTGATTTCTTACCACTCATGACATGCCGTTGCTAGTTGCAACTTTATCAGTTGGCCTAATTTACTCTCCGTTATGAACGTCAGAGCAAGTGTATCTATCCTTGATATATGAGATGACATCAGCCTTTTATTTCTTCATCATCTTTCCTATTTAAGCTACATCCTTTTCTAGTTATCCTACCAAATCACTGTTATGAACTAACCTGTTATCTTTATCCTGTATTAAGATTTTGTATTGCCTCAAATTTATTCACTGAACCTCCTATGTCAGTGTTTCGACGTGCAAAATGTCTGGTCAATCTTTTTTTGTCCTTCCTATGATTCCTTAAGAATGTAAGGTTTTACATGTATGCCAGTACTTAATCAACTTATTTTTTATCTTTATTTTAAATGATACCACATTAAAACAATTTAAAGCAAACACATTGTCAGGAAGGAAGGGATGACTTGACAAGAAGGCAAGATGTTTATTATAATTAAATGAGAAAGTACTCACCTCAGTCATCAGAATCAATCCTCTGTTAAACACAACAAGAAGTCTGTCTTCATCAGATTCTAATAATATTCTGAAGGCACTAGGAAAAAAATCCAGACATTGAGAACACTGAATAAATACACGTAATCTTTTCATAATTCATACACATGCTTAAAATTCTTATGCTCGCGCTATATTTTTTGAAAATAATCACAGAAGAACAAAGAAACCCTCAAAGAATTATTCTCTTCATTTCCCCCCGTTTTTTAATTTAAAGATACCTCTGATGTCAACTTCCTTTATGTCATCGAAAGTAATTTATAAACAACCTTTACATAAAGATTTCCCAAATAACGTCTGCAAAAATGCTAAAAACTGAGGAGAATAATGTACTTCAGAAGACAGAAGTTTATGCTTGTCAAATGATACATTTAAATAGATTCAGTTAAGCATACGTTTGGACTTTTAAATGTATAAAAACCTTCCTGTCAGAACATCCTATGCTTACAGCAAAACCAAAAATAAACAATGATCCATAACTAATGAACCATTCCTCTCAACATAGCACTTTTTCCAGAGAATTTGGGAAAATGCAGTTGCGTGCTATGACAGATGACTGTATGCGATCCCTCCAAATGACACAGGTCATTTTCCCTTTTTTCACAAGAGCTTTTCAATGCATCAACAGTTGCATTTAAAACCCCAACACCTGAGCTACGTACACAAGCAATTTATAGTTATACTGAAAATACCTAAGCAAAGTTTCAGATGTACGAAGACAGACTAGAAACGAAAAAGTATTTGAAGACACAATATAATAAAACTCTGTCCCACAGGCACAGTTCCTAAAAAACATTTCTACCCCAAAATAACACGTCAACAGCAGCAGCTGAAATTACTGCTTTGCCAATCTAGACTCAGCACGGCAGGCTGAGAATGGCATTTCAGCTTAAATGCTGAATTAGAACGTTGATTGATTTGTTTTTAGCTTTTTTTCAAGGGCTCTACTGATGCAATTTTGTCACAGTGTTTCTTTTTGAACCCTCACAATATATAACTTGGTTTACATCTTTTCATTGTAAAATATTTGCTTAGTTTCGGAATTTTCAGCCGATGAAACATTCTAAAGTAAACTATATTCACTAACAATGGATTTTGGGAAAAAAGTTATAATTGAAACTTTCTGTTTGCTTACTTTTGAACAGAATAATCCCCAAAACTTTTTCAAAAAATATGAAAACAGCAACACTGATTTTTATTGTACTTTACATTTGGCAAAATATAGTTCTTACTCAAACAGGATTAGATTATTACACTACAACTTCACTACTAACGTACCTTATTAAAGTAGTCCAACAAGACCGTCCGTCCAAGCAGCGCAGGTAACAGCTTATGGTTGTTTTCTTAAATTGCTTTATATCTTCTATCTCTTCCTCTCTCATTTCTGGTCTCTGAGCTACAAACAGTTGCATGAGGTTAAACAGCTCTTCTACTGCCTAAAACACACAAAAATATTTAGGTTAGAGTAATCTCTGTCAGTATGCTATGGTTTATATCTTATTTGTATGCCTTATTGTGTATTACTTCTACTAGGTAACACAGAACAAACACACGCGAGCAAATTTAGATGAGAATATTTTTAAGCATTACAACAAAGTTATAAAATCAGCAGACAACATTTTAAACCATAAATAATTAAAACTAAATGGTTCTTAAAAACTAAAATTCTGACATAGAAATGGTGGATATGTCTTATCTACCTTGAATGCAGTTTGCTTTCACCCTTTACTATTTACTGTGTGGATTAGGACACAGATATTCGAGATAACCCTTCTGAACCTTAAAAATGGATGTTTTGATGCTTCCTAACAGCACAGCTCCTTGCCACACGCACGTATATATATACATACACACACACATATATAGAAAAGAACTTGAAATCCTGATCCATCTGATCAAACTTCCCGTCTTTCCTTCAGGAATGTAGGCGGTCATCTACATGGTGCACGGGTATATGCATTCTCTGATGATAATGTGATATTCCAAGTAACAGAATTCAGAAACCTGCTTGCGCTAAAACTGCTGAAACGCTGTGTGGATGGGAAACACTGAAGACAGTGGAGTAACTAAAGTCCCAAGCGAGACAAACTGAGAATTCTGAGGGAATACTCCCAGGACTGTCAGAGTGGAAATTTACTCTGTGAGCTGAACTAGACAGAGTTTCAACACAGGAGATTCCATGCATCCTCCTCTTCTACATAGCGAAAAAAGTCTGTATTCTTTCTGTCCTTGTACACCTATAAAGGACCTCAAAGCAATATTCACTGAGTAATCACACAAAAATGCATATTTCGCCTCTTAAAAACTAGGTAAGCCTGTTTTTTCACTGTTACACATGGACTATGTTAACTAGTATCTACTCTCTACTGCAAATGTCATAATGTTGTAGAGACAGGGCAACAAGTCCCAGTGTACCGAAGTTTTGCAAAAGGTACGCAAGCGTTCCCAAGGTCACGCTCCGTTTGAATGCAACGGGCTAAATCTTGGCCCTATTCCAGAAACTGAAAGCAAAGACGACACTCACTGGGATTTCCTCCAACTTAGCGTGTTAGAACATAACGGGCTTTCTTGAGGCCACCATTAAAGGCTATTTTCCTTGTTTCTTATAACTAGACTGGCGTAAAAAATACTGAAGAACAGTGGAAACACCAGTGTCCGCTCCCAAGAAAAAACTCTCCAACTGCTACACAGCAAGGAAGAAAATCCAAAACAATCCCCCCACAAACTACAGTGATCTGATCTAAACCCATTAGTAGTTTCTTATACCAGGATAGCAAAATCTAATACTTTCACCGCTGGATATGTTAAATAAGTCTTTTAATACCCCTCATTAAAAGAGATACTCAGTAAGAGAGGAAATACTAACAATGAAATGGTATTTTTTAGTATCGATCTACTTACTCCTGGGTACTGACTGGCATGTGGCGTGAGATTCTTGAAGGCCCACTGGATATTCTGGTGAGAAGCCAACTGCCTGGTGAACGCAGGGGACTGCTCACAGCAGAGGCGCAGGATGCCATAGTAGGCAGGCAGCATCCCACGGTTAAAGAGCACCACATCCTGATCGTCATGGTCTGCGAGGATGTAATTGAAGGCAATGTTCTTCGTCACCACGGGATTCTGTACAATAAGGCGTACATTCTCCGGACAGTCGACACAAACATTATACCAAAAAGACAGCAAAGCTTGTTTATTGTGGTTGGTGGCTATAGCTGGCTCAGAAAGTTTAGGCTGGAAAAGGTTCCATAAGTCCATGAAGTAAGTAGAAAACATGAGTTTCTCGGTTTTTGAGATCAAACAGTATGTCATGAAACTGAAGTAGGGCACAAGTTTTGTAGTGCCATGAACAGCAGCATCAACGTATAGCTTAGCTCTTGAAAGAAGGCCAAGAAGCACATTGTAGACTTGATGAAGAACTACTGTAGTATCTGGACTGAGAGGCAGATCGCGTGTAGGGATGTGCAATGAGCGAGTTGATCGGAACATCTGACGGAAGGAATTGCTTGGAATAAGCGACACCAAGAGATAGGCTGCGGCTTCAAACAAAAACAAATCTGTTACACCTTTGAGAAATGACGCACACGCTTAACAGTCATTTAATCAGAAGTTGAACAACATCGTGTGGTTCGTTTACCAATTTCGAAGCATTTTACAGAATCTGGCGTTACTATATTCATACTGAAGACAAAAAAAACCCAATCAGAGTGGATAAAACTAGCATGTCAAAAGTGGTGTTGAGACTTGCTTTCAGGGCTCTTCACCCCATATTCCTGTCTGCTGCTTGGTTCTAACTATCTTAACACAATGTAGTTTTAACATGGTAGAAATACAAACCCAGATATCTTCTTATGACTGAACTGCATACTGCCATTATTGCATACGCCATTACCTCTTCAGAGAGGTTAACAACTGGTGTCTGTTGCAAAGCTGTACCTCTAGTTACCACATCTCCCTCAACTACAGATAAGTAGTATTGAAGTTCGGTGTGGCACGTTACTGTGGAATCTCCTTTAAATAAAAATTTAGACACAGGAAAGGCTGAAAGTGTGATCTTGGCAATGGCCCGGTAGTGGGATTCCTGGCAGAACAAACTACAGAGCCAGGACATCCTGGAGTTAGCGAGACGCACAGGCTTCTTCTCCTTGACCCACAAGTTCAAAGGACTCAACTAAAGATTACCCTGTGATGGGTGAAAGAAGAACACTTACTATTCCTACCTACAGTACAACTATGTGATGGAAACTATGGAGAACCCCTTGGATTACTTCTTTTTCTTCTTTGGGTTTTCCTGGATCTTGTAGATTAAAGACGTAAGATAAAGAATCTACTAATGTATTATTCAAGTTACAAAATGAAATAATGGTTTTCATCAAAACCAGGTAGCATGCCTTGATGAGGCACCACAGTTGTATTAATATTTTAAAATACAGCAATCCTAAAACAATTGGAAAAGGAAGAAAAGCCAAGTACAAAAGCACGTATTTAATTTGTGCCAGGAACACCACATGCATAGTAACTTGCTACAACAGAAGAATAGTTTTCTTCAACTGAAATTAACTTACAGGTTCTCACTCTAGGATAGTTGTGTGCCAGAAGAAAACGTTCAACCCAGTTTTCCATATTTTGCAGCACCCAGCTGTGAGCTAGTTTGTTTCGAGGTGTTTGCACAGCCAGCCAATCCAGGCACTGAGATGGGTTGTATTCAATGACCTGAAAGAAGAGTGGAAAAATCAAAAAGAATATATTAACCTTGATACTATGTACTGATTGTATTAAAAAGCCCTAAACATAACTATTAAGACTTTCAAAATGTTTTTTCAAAATCACATAGGGCTATCAAAGCACCTACAAGACTGAGGTGCTCTGGCAGACAAAGAAAATCCTTGTTAAAATTTCACCGGTTTGTGCTTCTGAATCTTGTTCAAAGCTTTTGGAAGTTCAATCTAAGTCCAGGAAGTTACTCTACATAGCCTTTCTGCGTATTTTGAGATCCTTAAGAGTTGAAATGCTAAGGACTTAGAAAACCGAACAAGCTTGTCTTTATAAACAAATAAATATATATTTTTTTAAATAGCTAACACAAAACCCTAGCACTGAATCAGTATTTTTATACAAGTTATATCAAAAGAACACAGGAAGTTCCGTTCAAATACACGGAAACAGTTCTTTACGGTTCGGGTGACAGAGCACTGGAACAGGCTGCCCAGGGAGGTTGTGGAGTCCCCTTCCCTGGAGATTTTCAAGACCCGCCTGGATGCAGTCCTGAGAAATGTGCTCTAGGCAATCCTGCTTTAGCAGGAGAGTTGGACTAGATGATCTCTAGAGGTCCCTTCCAACTCTGATAATTCTGTGATTCTGTGAACATAAATGGCATGCAAATGTGTTCATACAGCTTCATGCTGAGGATAGCTATTATGTTTTTTATGAATATGCAATTTCAAGGAATAAATTCATCTAGTGCTCTTCAAAGGTAATGAAAAGCCTGTGGAGTGCTGTTGTACAGTTATCAAAGCCTTACAGACAATAAGGAGATAAGGTAGCTTCCTGTGCCTTTCTGCTTCTGTGTAGTTAAAAATTTGTTGACGTAGTATTAAGCCAATAAATGTAGTTTGCTCATTTGCTAGTTTTTTAAAATTGTTTTCATTTTATCTTGAGGTCTAGGTGCCCAGACAAGGAAAAAGGAACTCTATTGATTTAAGGAACCACAGGCAGTAACTGAACTGCTGAAGCTGTTCCCAGCTACTCTAATCCACCTGAAGAATACGAGCGGCTGACACGCCCAAACCTCTGCTTATAAAATTTTAATCTCCATTTAAAAATAAACACATTAAGAACAATCTCCTCCTTTTTTTTTAGAAAGGACAAATTGATCTGTCAAATTTCCTTTGTAATAGCTGGAGGATATCTCCAAGAAAGAGATTATCGTTGTTCACTGTCTTCAACGCTCAATCACTTTTTAACGACTTCTAAAATGGAGCGGCTGCAAAAGTAGCTTCTACACCCTAAATTGTCTGTCTGTGCATTAACCACTGGGCCTCTCACCCCTGCCTACACAATTTGTATCTCCAGACCTGTGTCAACAAGGTAAGGATAACAACGCTGGTGAAACCAGAGACTGAACTGATGACTTCTACTGCTAAAAGCTTGGCTTTCCAACCTGCCACCGACTTGCCTCCTCTGCGGGTTCAGTTTGTGCACTGAGAATAAGGAGGGAAATAAAAAAAAGAGGACTGCTTAACAAATTACATGTTAAGTAGTTGTGGCTACTGTGAAGCATAAAACACATGTTCTTCATGCCACAACCTGGATATTATCAAAAACTCTCTTGGAAAGGTTTCCTTAATGCTGAGAGAAATTAATAAATCTGCTGCTTCCCTGTATACAGAAAGCAGCTAGATGTAATTCCTGACCTTGAGTTCCGCTGTTTGAACTCTCCTTACCTGAGGTACAGCAGTTACAGCTAATTGATATTCAGACTAGACACCTAACGAACACTTGGTATACGCTTTCCCAGATTACCTAGTGGTTCCTATCCTATAACTGCTCCTAACCAAGCGTAAAATACTTTTGATCAGGAACCCACAATCTATCCCACAGTGCTTCAGTGGGTAAAACAGGTTTGTGTTTTACCAGAGGTCTCAATTCTGCACAGTAATAAAACCCCACCCCCGCTTTTTAAAGATTATTAAAAGGAATGAATGTTCAACAGCTTGTCCTCAGCAGTCTTCAGGCGGGACACACTGTTCTCAGACAGTAATAAAGACAGTAAATTGTGCTGGGAACTCAAAAGAGCAGCTAGTTGAAGTGAAAGCCTTAATTCCCAATCTATTTCTCAGATCAAGGAATTTATCCCTGTGCCAACTTTGTGAAAAAGTCTCTTTCTTGCTTTAGAAATGCAAGCAAGAATGGTCCTGCGACACAGCAATTATTAACTAGATTCAGTTTAGCTGTATTTTATGGGTTTAAAATGTTAATGAGTATTTTACAGAGAACAAAAAATGTCAAACTAATATTAAAAGGACCAGTACATAATGGACAAAAAAAAAAAATCCAAACCACCTAACAAAGGATGGACCTTGCAAAATTTTACAGTCCTTACAAAAGGATAACTGAGGAAAATAAGTGGTATTTGCCTAAAGATGCATTCTAGGCTCTTATTATGAATCATTAATTTCTCATTAAACTAAAATTTAAAGTTTAACTGAAATGCCAGTTAACCAGAATGCTGTTAAAATAACATTAAAAATTAAAGCAGAACTTTTAAATGTCTATTAGCTGTTGCTGTTTATTTGGAAGAGAAACTGTCATAAAAAAAAAGAATTGATGCAGGAAGGATGACGACGAACTGTAAAAACCTTTTCATAGACATAAAAAACGAACAAGAGAAAGACAATTTAGCTTCTGTTTTCTTTTACATGTCGTACCTCCCATATCCTCTGCAGAATGTAAGAAGCAAAGGGTGGCATTCCTGGAGGTCCACCAGCAAATTCCATTAGCATGGTCAGCAATTTGAAAAAAGGATTGGCTGCCTGTAACGTACAAAAATAAAAACATCCATTTTGATCTATTTCATTTCATCCACTGATTTTTTTTTAGAGACTTTAAACAAAACCGCAAACATTTGCATAAAAATATATTTCTGTGAACTTTTGACATGAACATTTATATTACTTTTAATCCCTTATTATTTAATCTGTAAATAAACCACATATATATACACCTTAATTCTACTGTATCCACACATGGATATAGTGGAATTAAGCCACTTTTTACAACTAGTGCAAGGCAACATGATCATACTAGATAGGATCAGTTTAGTAGAAGTATATAGTTCCAAGGAAATAACAGCAACATTGTTGGAGACAGTCAGTATTCTGAACAAAGGGGGGGAAACTGCTGCACGGTCTTGAAGAATTCACCAATTTATCCTGTTTTACGTATATAGAAGGTTTTGCTATTTCAGAGAAGCTATTATTTTTATGTATTCCATACCATGTAACATGGATCCTGAACAGTTTATCGAAAAGCAGCACATTTTGAGGGATTACACTGATCGCTATTATTAGTTTACTGTTTTCCTCTGAAATGGCCAACATTTCTACTCTAACACGTTGGCTCTAATACGAATTTTTAAGTTTGCTAAGACTCACCCGGCTTTTAACAATGCTTCAATAAAGTGGTTACTATTTTTATTATGTATTTTGCACCTCACCAAAAATGCCTCTGGTGCATGTGTATATGTGCAAAGCAAAAAAGCATAAAAATGTAGCAAATGTTAGCATGACAGGAGGGAAGTAGACTGTCATCTGATAGTGCCCATTCTATCACACAAAGCAAAGCTGTCATGAGAATGATTTAGTATGTGCTTCTTTTCAAACCATGATCATGTCTCCTCTGCCTGACGTGCCCTCAATTTTTCTTGATTATTTTTTCTTTTCTGACAGAAGTATACAAGAATGTCCTTGTGTGAGCATACATTTCTCCACTCTGTACATTTTTCACGTGGAATACATCCGTAACTCTGTACTTTTGTTATTACCAGGGCAGGAATTTATTCCGAGAAATGTGTTTGCATGCACAGAACTGCAAATTAGTGCCCCAAAACTTGAACAACCAGAAGATAATTACATATCTCCACTTATTCTAGCATGCACATTTTATTGTTATCATTTTTTTTTTATTCATATAGGTGGAGAATCTAGGAATATGTTATTTGGCTTTGAATAAAACTTTCATCTTAAACTGCATACCAGATTTCTGCTTTAGAAAACTTACTATACAGTGCAGTTAGACTTCATCTAATGTCACAAAAACTTCCATGGATCATCTTCCATGCAAGATGTTTGATTAGCAAAGGATTATTTAAGTAATTTGAAACATTAAAATATCAATACAAAATATTTAATATATAGGTAGTATGTTTACATACCTCAGGAGTCAACTTTGCTATAGATGTGAAAAGCATGGACACAATCTTAAAAACAAAACAAACAAAACTCACTTAGACTTGTGCTTATTCAGTTAAAATAATAAAAATCACCCCATTATACTTATTAGATAAGATTTGCAACAAATAGCTATAGTTTCTGATACTTACGTGTTCTGCAAGTCGATTATTGTACCGACACAAACTGAAAATGAGATTGCAAGTTTGCCTGATGTTGATACCATCACGGATATGTTGAAACAAAAAAGGAAAACCCTGCAACAAACAGTAATATATTAGTACACTGTCTACAATTACATACGTACACACACGTGCATTTTTTTGAGGCTTATACAGCCATATTTAAGTGAATTACCTTTCCTCCTGTTAATGCTGCCATGTCGTTTTGTGACAAAGTCAAATGCCTGAAATACAAAAAAACCTTTATCATTTTACTTCAGAGATTATTAAGTAAGGTAAAGGGGAAATACAGCACTGTGAGTGTTAGTTTATATTCTTCAGTATTACAATATACAAGAGGAAATAAAGGTATTGACATAAAACTGAACAAAAATAACAAATATTTGTACTTAGACCAAATAAAAAGAGAAATCCAAACGTGGGCAACTGAATGTGTTCAAGGATTACCCGAGTCTTCTATTTGGTCAACAATGACAAAACATTTGTCTTTCAAAAGGTTAAAAATATAATTAGCCCATATACAAGCTCATTTATGCTGTTAAAAAAGCCCACAAAAAAAAAAAAAAAAGAAAAACAAACCCATAAAAACTCTAATTCCTTTCTCAACTATCTTAGATTAGAATTTACTTGGGTTTTTTGGAAGCCCTTGCCTTTCTGAGCGAGACTGTTCAACTAGAAGAGCAATCAAGGCAATCATCTTTTCAAGTGCAGCAGGCCTGTACTTTTCTTCTGCTAAAGAAAGTATATCTTCCTCTTCCTCCTCTTCCTCCCCTTCTTCCTCAGAAAGTACTTCAACCTGTGGCTGAAGGAAAAAAAAAGATAACTTCAATGTGGACATTTTGAGCCTTAATTTCAAAGAGACTGTACACGGTCTTGTATATATTCTGTCCCTTTATTCAAAACAACTTAATAAACTCGCATGAATCAAACCAGGCAAACATCTAATCACTTGATTTTCATGTTGAAGCTTAAACTAAATTGTATTTACAAATGCAAAAGCTGGGTTGGCTGAAGCCATTACGTAGCCTGATATGGTGGTCTATTTAATAAAAAAGCAAGTAATTTTGAAAGCTTCAGTTGTACAATAGGAATAAGTAATCAATTGTTACCATTAATAGCATGACAAGGTCAAGTTTATTGGCTTTTACTTAGTATCTATTTCTATACTAAAGAGAAATAGCCAATTCAGTATCTTTTTAAAATATTATATTCACTTAAACATTGAAAAAAATTGCACGAGTGAAGCAATTTTAATTTAACAGCTGAAAGACTGTTCGAAAGACGCAGCACTATTGATCACGTACGTAAAACATGAAAGACTAGTTCTCGTTATACAAGATATTCAAACTTACATTTTCAGGTCCTTTAGTTCCCATGTAGAAATGGACCATTGTAGATATGGCTTGCAGTGAAAGCAAGAACTGGCTCTGAAATACACAGATATTGAATTATTTGAAAATACATACATGCCTATAAATACCTAATTCCCCAAATGACACGGCTATACTCACTTCCTCTTCTCCCATTTTAGCAAATTCGTAAAGAAAGGCAAAATATTCTGTGAGATGTTTACTGTGAGGCTTAACACCATGCTCCATAATTGACAAGAGTGTTTTCACAAAGCGTGTTACACAAGAGCGACTGCCGATGTCTTCCACAGGACCATCCATGTCATCCGAACTGAAAAGAAAATCCGATTTAGATATTTCACACAATACATGGAATATAAAGTCATCTTGAACCAGTAAAAAAAAAAAACCCAAACCAACAAACTCATATCAGAAAAACTTAGTTTTCTCCTCTGTCCTACTCTCATACTCAGATCTCTAACACTTTCTCTTGTGCCAAGTACAGCCTAGATAACAACATGGCTTAAAGGTAGCATCTGTCACTCAAAATGTTGAAAGGTTAATAAAAATCCGTATTCTCAGCGAGAAAAAGAATTCTTGAAAAAACAGCATTAGGGGATCTCCTACTTAAAATCATCTTCTTGATTGGCATCTCAAATTTCCTGAGTTTCAAGAAAAAATGCTGTTATAGCTGATTTTACTCCGGAACTAAGGAAAGGCGGTCTGCTAAATACATACACAGAATCCCGACAAGGCAGAAAACATGCACTTTCAACCTTATTCATCTATTGAAAGTTGGATCTCATCAATGAGCAAAACAAGTGACAGAGTCTTTTAAAGTGAGGCTTCCAGAGAAAATGAAATTCTATGTTTTGTCATAAAAACTGTATCTTCACGGCCTGAATTTTGTTATGGCAGTATAGTTATTACAAACACTGCCATTTTTGCTCTGGAGAAATGTTATTATCAGGATCATAAGCTTAACCCAAGAGATGAAACAAAAAACACTTTCTTCTTCATCTCATTATGTATCAAAATGAATAAATATTTCATAGTTGGAGACAAAGTGACAGTTCTCTTGATAATTAACAGAACAAAAGAGAATCCAATAGTTTTTTTCCTACTTTTTGACAAAAACTGTGATTTAGCTATATGACACAGGACTAGACTCATCTCCAACCTCTTTTACTGGATGTACAAATGAAAATTTGCACCTATATGCCTCTGGATCCAATTTACAGTCGGATTCTCATGTACAAGTAGTGAGATTTACACGTGCAGTGTATTACTGGCAGTGAAAAAAAAAAAAAAAAAAGACTGTGCTGAAAATCTATTCTAAGGGAACAAACGTTTCAAACAATGTATCTTTAGACACTGGCTTTTCCAACAACAATAATACTTTTTAAATAAATCAGAGCCCTTTGGGTAGAATAATAAAGAACGATTAAAACCAGTACTATTTTAGGTTTACAGGACCATTTTGAATAATTCCTCAAACGAAAACAGTTGTGCAACACATGTAATAAGTAGAAATTGTCAGGTGTTATTATTTTACCAGTCTTCCATTCCTGGCTGGAGGTAAAGATGTGCATGCACTGGCCTCAGTCTCTGTATCACATGAATACACAAACGCTGGAACATCTGCAAATACAGCAGTAAATGAACTCCACGTGTTCGTTCTTTTACATATATGACAATACACATTTTCTAAGCAAAGAATATTCTGTCTCCAAGTACCACTTCCAGCTCTACGCGATTCAAAGTTAAAGCCGAGATCGAGACGTCCACATTCCATTTCTTAGTGTACTGACACATCATATTTTAACGGAGTCAAATCTGGTTTTTATAAACTGATCTGACGGAAGAACCCTAAAACCAGGTTTTAATATTGGTGTGCACTGTATACTACTTAAACATGACTTAAGACTGCTGCTCACAAACATTATTTTTTCTTCTGTCTCTATTTTCTGAAATGTTTAGATATTTTTGGCAAGTTTTTTTTATTTGGTCCCTGGCTATAAGAATTTATGTGAAAATTTTAAATTCCTGTAATTTTTAATTTGTAAAATATTCATCAAGGCTTAGAGCTTTGCCTAAGATCTTGCATAGTTTTGCCATGAAATATACTCCTTGAATAATGCGTTGCATACAGGAACTATGTGTGGTTCTATATGGAAATATTACTTTAATAATAAGAAACACAACTGAAGAATTCAGGTGTGATAAAGTAATTGCTAAAGTTTTTACCTAAACAACTTGCAAAGGAAGCATGTTTATAACTGGGACCATTAATAATATTTTATTATTTTTGAATATCCAAATGCTACTAAACTAGGTGGCTTTTTTTAAATTTTAAAAATTTTCAGAAAAGGCTGTTAAAAAACCTTTGTGGTGTAATATTATACAATTAAATCTACTCACAAAACCCAAATGCGGAAGTTCAGAAATGAAGCTTTTAAGAAGTACTGAATGTACATAATTTATTCATTCTTTATTTTCTGAATGTGTACCTTGATGAATTATTGTTGAACTAGTTAAAAAAAAAAACCATTTTTTATGTAAAGTGTTCAAATTTGTAGAGTTAATTAAGGGAGTTGCAGAAACCTTAATTTGCATCTATTGTGACATTTTGTGATCCTAACTGTACAACTATGGTACTATATTAATATTGATTTTGTTTCAAGCAACAATAATGCTCTGATGGCCAAATACATTCTCTAAATCATATGCAAGAATAGAAAAGATGATGACAATTATGAGCGTTAATAAAAATTTTCAGAATCACTGTATGTGTCAGTAATTGTCCATTTCTGTGCATGGGTCAAGTAGTCACCTGACTTATAAAGGAACATTTTTTCTTACCTGTCTCACAATCTGATTGGGACACTTTATTAGAATCTGCATTGGCCACCAATCATCATCAGCCATACGATCCAAAAACCACTGCAGAAGATACATACTTTGTTAGTTTTGTTCCAAACTTGTTCTAGTCCAATCTTCTTTTTGCATGATATTAAAGTCTGAAGAGAAATTGATGTTACTATTACTAAGGAATAGGCAAGTTTTAATCCAAGGGAAATCTAAAGGTCTTCTGTGCATGAGAAGAAAGGAATAAAGATCAACAGCAGTAAACATCAAGCTAAATGTATATCCAGTATCTTCTTATCCCTGTGTTCTGCATGCCATTATATTCAATTATCTGGAAGAACATGCTTATCCTGAAAAGTGATGTCAACAGAATAAAAAACGATGCTTAGAATGAAGCATAAGCTGAAGAACTTTGTAGAATAAGGATAGGCTTAAACAAGAATGCAGTTCCTGAATTAGATCCCTTTTGCGTGTTAACATCTGAAAAAGCCTTACTACCTCCAGAGTCAGAAAAGGTATAGAAATAACAGAAATTCATTCAAAGTTTGACTCAGCAAGTAATACAGCTGAGTATTCTGACTCCCAGAATTTTGTTTTCGTCACAAAGAAAGACGATTTAAAATAAAGAATCCAAGTTGTTCTTCCTCTTATTTTAATTGTACCCGAGTATTCTTTACTATAGTAAATGTCTTCACTCATTTTAAGCATCTTAGGACTACACCTTACTACCGTAACTGCATCACCCAAATACTGAATGTTACATAACAATTTAACAACCTAGAATGAATAATAATAGGATAACAAAAGAACAATTATTTTAATTCTTTTCTACTAAATAAGGCAGGATACAGTACGTATTTGGCTCCTTGTACATTTAAACTATCACAGAAAGCCTATCACAAAATTTTCTTCAGTATCTCAAAATTGTTTTCACCAACACCACAGTGAATTCTTTGTCTACGGTTTCTCAGTCCCTCTCCACTTTGTCCCAGACACTTTTCAGGCAGTGTCCTGAAAAGTTTTATATAAAAACGTTCCTCCGTTTTCTCCTTCTTCTAGGAGTTTCCAGGCTGTCTACACATGGGGTTCAAGATCCACAGCTTCACAAACAAGCAGCTGTACAAATTTGTTTTCGGCTAAGTCTCACATTAGCTGTTCTTATTCCCTTTATAAGCCTCTTCATTGCACCTCAGCCTTTTATCTCACTGCCCACTTCCTCTGGATTCAACTCCAGTCCCTGCCATTCTAGTCCTTAAACATTAGTCTTTCTTTCCGTTTCTCTTGTGTGATTTCATTTAAAAACCTCTCAAGTTACACAAATCAGTATGTAATAATCAATCAAATAAAGAGGTTGTGACACTGTGTCTCTCTTATTCCAGTGACAAAATGATTTTGACCTGTGGTCTCACCATAGGTTTCTGAAAATAAAAGTCAAGTCATTCCCCAGAATCTGCAGTAATCAGAGAGGATGAATTTCATCTCATAGTGCACAAATATGCCAAATATTCATAGTCCAGAATATTCCAGGGATACGAACCTCCAGGAAAGTTAAACAATATATAGAAAGTTGGTTTGTACTTTGCTGAGTTCCTAAGTCACTTACTTCACAAGCTGCCTGACTGTTATTAAACTGTTTTGTTAACAGTTCAATCCACTGAAGCATTGTAGGCTGTAAAAAGAAATACAGAAAAAACTTTAATGTAAAATAATAAATTGCAACTTAATCTTTAAACACTTCTAAACGGTCAGTTAGGACAACACATTTTAAGAATATAGTTATAAACACTAAACACTTTATAAACTAGTAATAAGTTGCACCTACAGAAAAATAACAGTACATACATAGGAACGAATGCAAGTTACATGTAACGTGTAGTAGCTATTCATGTGCTTCTGTCCAACTGCACTTGCAGTGGTAGTCTTGCTAATCCCAGACAATTTAGCGTTAGTAGCATTATGCCAACACAGATGAGAAAGTAAAATCCGATGGGGAATAAAGATAGTTCAGATAGAACTTTCTTGTTGCTCATGCTAGCATTTATATCTCAAAAAATTCACGAGCACGACTGTTGCTCAATGGCAAACAATCCTCTCCACGTCAGACTTCAGCAAGTGCTTGTTAAGATCCGAATCATCCAGGAATTTTACAAACGAAAAGAACTCAAGACGTGTGGTTCCTGACGCTTTGCTAAGGCAAAGTAAGCTAAAACCAGAACCCACGTTTTTTCCACTGTGCAGTGCTTACTATGAATGTGTTAAATGACAGTCTTTAACCATAAACTTTGTATCATCTATGGCACTCATTACATCTCAAAATCACAATTTTAAAATGAAAAAGTACAGACATACTTTTAACTATATTCATGCAGCTACTTCATGAGAATTTAGAAGTAAATAGAATACCTTTTCCTTTGAATGAATAAACGTCTCTAGTACAAAGGAAGTGCTTAACTGGAAAAAAAATATTGTACCATTAATTATAGAATGTCTGAATTAAAATGTAAACCAGGTAAAACTTAAAATAAGCATGACATACTTTTGAACTACTTACCTTTGCTGTCATCAGGGAAACGGCTTTTGGATCTGGTAGTGTGCTTGGGATGCTACTACACAACTGCCACATAAACCTAGAGTCAGTAATTTTATTTGTTAATTAAAATAAAATAATGAAAATCTGCAAGAAGAAAAGAAGTATTAATATTACATTTTTTAAGAAAAACTTACCCAAAATATGTATGTTCAAAAATGTTCTTGTCTTGAAGAAACTGCATGTTATCATGCCATATCCACTGAAGAAAAAATGCTAACATCAGATACAAGAAAGCAGTTTATTTCACTACATAAGCATGATTTTAAGAATAGTTAAACGCCTGCCATGGCTAAGAAAGCAAAATGTTTTCTTATGAAAAATTATTTCTGGAAAATTTTTCTTTATTCTAAAGGACTGGATCAAAGTTATTTTATTCATACTATAGCGAATATTAGTTTAGCCTGCCATATGACTGCAGAACCCTGTTTCTCTCTCCAAAATGATGTTTTTGACCAAATCTGTTTGTAGCGGTTTTCACATAAAAAGAGTTTAATAGATTTAATCAGAATTGAACTTTTCTTATTTTTAAGACTGAGAAGGATAAAAAGCATGATCTGATTTGCTGGCTAGAGACGGAGTCCTTTTATGTTAAGAACCTAACATGTGAGAGATGATAAAGCAATGCTTCTGGCCAGAGGGAGCAGGGAAACTGGCTTTTCAGGAGATACAAAGGGCGAAGAATGGCTTACAAATCCCGAAATTGGGGATATATCTAGCATAGCGAGATCCCTACTGAAATACTCTGCTCCTGTGCGCTGCCTTTTCCGGTTCCACAGACCATACGTGGCTTAAATAGCATCTTTACATGAATAGCCAGGTATCCTAAGAGCAGCCCTCAATCACTAAGGAGAACAGGCAGACGTAGCTGTTGCTGTGTTTTGTTTCCCCCACCCCTTTCGCTCACACCCGGGCTACTCTTTGGATATGGGGGGAAGGGATCCTTTTCCAACAGATGTTACCCATCACAAGAAGCACAAATAGTCACAGATCATATACTGCTTTCACGTAGAATTTCACAACCCACTAGAAAAAGTGCAAACAAACAGCTGGAACTGTTCTCTTATTCTGTCCCCACTCAAAGCAGTAAGTTGTTGAGGAACTGAAGGATGAAAAGGGTGGTGCAACTCTTCAGAACAATGTTGATAAGCACTCACAAAAACCAAACAAAGAGTGTTCTACCATTTTTTACAAATATGAAACAGAATGATCGAGAGATCTGAATTAAAAAAATGGGACAGAGAATGAGAAAACAGCTAAAAATTTACTTCCTATCAAACAACATTCTTCTAAGGAAGACAGCTAAATGAAAGGATTGCCATCTTATTGATTTAAATTTTATTTGCTTTCCTATGCTTATTCTGATTCCTGATTTGTTTAGGGTTTCCTACAGCATTTTAAAATTGGTGTTAAAACAAATCAACTTGTACCTCCAGCAATTCTGATGAAACATCAAATTTGTAGTCTTTGCCATTTTCCTCCTCTGGTTCCATCCGTTTATAAAACAGCATGTAAGCACTGTGCGTCTTTAAGAAAAAAACATCTGTATAATTTTTGCTTTGAGAGATAAATCATGAAAGTAGAAACAAAATCATACAACAATTGTTTAGAAGAGAAATACCTTTTCAAAGGAGAAGTCCATAAATTTATCAGTAACAGAATCATAAGTTTTTGTCTGTCAAGAAGAAAGTAAAACCATTAATTACAAGCTTTTTTAATGGCCTGGTTATTGACAGTTTGAGGTAAATGTGCAAGCAAACTACTTCAAGACATTTGCAGAGAGGCTGCTGACAATTTATTTCTTGCTTAAAGTAGTCATCTTCCTTTTTTTCTTCTACACTGGCCTATTCTGATTTTTCAAAGTTGCTATGCAATATTGTGACCTATAGCTCATGCAATTTCCTGTCTCATCCATCTCATTGACACCTCTTCTTTTTAGGCACCTAAAGGTATTTTATCAATTTGCCAAACAAAATACGTTTTTGTACATTATCAGACGAGATAATTTTTCTTACTCTCAGTACTGATATATTAAGATAATGCATTATTAACAATGTATTTTATATAATGATATATAATTATATTAAAAAAATCAATTTAAGCATAACCTGAGAATGTTTGAGTGTTGCTCAACAGTTACTTGTATTAATACTGCGTAAAAATATTCAGATTGATATCAAAGGGCAGTGGGCTGACCCAAAAGACAAAGCTGATACTGTATTACAAAACCTTGCACTACTGGAAAGCAAGCAAACATCAACTTAAGAAACTTTAGCTTCTTAGAATAAAAGGAACAAGCAAAACTATTTAAGCCTGTCGATCCCTAACCTTGAAAAGATCACTTACTGCTATCAGAGCTCAAACTTTCCTGCTTTTCCAACAGCACAGCTTACACAGATCTGACAGGTTTTTCGTTCAGTTCTCTCACCATTGAAAAATGATCTGACCGTTTGAGGTTCACAGACCATAATCTGGAAATTACTGACACAAGGCACAGACAAAGATCAAAAAGCCCCGTTTTTCCAGAATAGGCATAAGCTTGGAGTAATTATTCCTTCAGTCAACAGTCTGAGCAAAGCCATCCAAGTGAAGGATTCCTCAATTAGTTTCACACTCACTTTTTCATAAGTAAATAAATAATATAATGATTAAAAAGCAGATATAGTGAAGAAATACCACTTTAGAGAGGGACTCCTCATTCATTTTGATTCATTAGTAATACCTATGCTATATGTCTGACACCAGTCTTTTAAAACTCAAAAATATCTGGATTCATATTCACAGATTAAATAATAGGATAGTCAGTACAGGAGAAATTAAGACCCTTCTCCTTTATCAGCTTAACTTCTGTTCTACAAAAAACATAAAAAGCTAGAAAGCTTGCATCACCGGCTTGGCAAGCAGTCTCACTTTGCCAAGTCTTTAATCTCCCAAAGGACGGGGAGACCCTTTGAAGAGATCCATGGTGGCAGAACAGCTATCTACATGAACATAAGATAAAGTACCGCCCGCACAACAAAGATGTCAGAAGTTTAATAAAACCCAGCCAATGCTTCTAACTGTTTCATATGCATTCACAACAGATGGCAGACCAAAGGTGAACACCATGGAATCCTTCATGAAAGCCTTCAGAAGAGATACAGTAATGGTTGAACATGACAAAAATAGAAGTTATAACTTACAGTCATTTCTCCACCAAAACATTCTGAAGCAAGCTGGGCAGAATCAAAAGGTTTTACTTCAGCATCATTGAAAAGATACCTGTAAAACAGGAAGCTTTTGAAACAACTGCTGTTTGTCTCTAAGGGCAAATAAAGCCTAACAACCACTTAAAGTGAATCTTCACATTTAAGTGTTCCTATTAATTTCCAGTATCTTGTTTGAATCACAGCAAACTAAAAACTGATCCCCAAAGTGACTTCCTTTCAATAAGATCAGGAAGTCAGCATTTCAACATTCCTTGGTTTTTCTTTTAATCAGGAGTCTCATTACTTTCCCCATTTTTCCAGCCTGATTCTGGTCAGATGCGGTTTTAATGCAGCCAAGAAGATTTGCCTTTTCCTTTTCAATTTGAGTGAAATGTAAACAAAAATTTTAAAAAGGAGAACCATTCCATCTAACAGAACTCAAACTGGAAGGGGACAGAGAAAAAGTGGTACACTGTTATGGATTCCTTTTAGAGGAGGGATTGGGCCACTGGTTAGAACCATTTAAAAAAATGCTCCAGGTAGCTATTCTGGAGAACAAGAATTGAGGAAATCTTGTCTCCTATTCCGTGGCCTTAGCCGAGAATCTGAAATATGACATCCATAAATGAGTGGGAGAGAGAGTTCCCTGCTTTCTTATGTCAGCTAGCAAGACCCTCCCTTATTTCCACACCCATGTCTCATCCCTTTCCCAGGCTATCTCTGCTAACTTTTTCTCCCTCTTCACAACCACGATGTGTCCAATGTATGCAGAAGTTTCCAAATTAGAAGTGGGATGTCATAGGTAAAAAAAAATAATATTATTTTTAAAACAAAATACCCCAGTGCATTTGTTAATCTTTCTATCACTTACGTCTGAGAAGATCCTGTCTCTTTTTATAATCTTTGAAAAGAAGTGACAGAAAAATAAATGCTATCGAATATTCCAGTATATCACTATAAATTGTATCTAAGAGGAGCTGGCCAACAGAGAAAGATCAGCAGAAAGATAAACTAGAAAATGAAATGTGAAATGAATTCCCCATATAAAAAGCACAGTAAGAGCAGCTTTAGATAACCTAGGTATTGTAACACCATTTCTGCCACACGGGATGCAACAAGTTTAAAATTCAAATTGTTGTTTCACTGAAAACTGACAAAATGAGAAGGACCAAATTCCACAATCATAAACATCACTGTATGCTCAGTCCAAGCTAACAACCAGATTTTGTGAAGGACAACCTATTAAATCTTACCGTTCATTTGTACAAATAAAACACTCATAACTTATGTCAAGAAACAAGCACTGGCTGTAAGGCGAGGTTAGCGTGGCATTCTCCCGCTGCCCCTGTGCCAAGGCACTCGACAACTATTACAGCTACAACAGATAAACTTGTGCCTTAAATTAATATACTTACACCTATACAACATCTTGGGCTTTTGAGGGGAACCGAGAGCACAGATCTCCTATACAATTGCATCTGACAACGTCAACAAGTTTTAATTATTTAAACATAAGGAAATGATAACATTTTGTTTTGCTTAACTCACCATTTGTTGTTTTTGTAAGCATGGGGATTGACTATATCTCTGATAAAACTGTAGTAATGCCCACCATCTGCTGTTCCCGTATGAACCGTTACGCCTATCAGATCATACTCGTAACTTTCAGTTTCTTTCATATAGTCACCATCTTCCTTAAAACCTGAAATAATTTAAGACAGTATTTAATCCGTTATTTCCTAAACACCCGAACTTCAATATTACACGTTTCCTGTAGTGGCACTTCAATTTTCAGAACTCCACAATGAAGACAGCCAGAAACTCCACACCCAAAACAAGCAGCATAGATCCCAACTCTTGTGAAAGAGTTACAGCTTTTTTTGCTAAGCATCACTACTGAAGAGATCAGGACTAATAACTAAGTTATTCCAAGTTAGCACATCTTATTTATGACGGCAGTTAGTCAGCCATTTGCTGAAGTTCAAGCGTTACCCTGCAAAATCAAAATAGGCCAGTGACAAACTGCATGTAACTATTTGTAATTTCTCTCGTACTTTAAAAAGAAATTTAAGAATAATTCAAAATTGAACAGTGTATGAAAAGAAAAATAATTGGCTGGTTTTCTCATATGAAATAAAATACGTGACTTTGGGAATATAGGTTGATTAAAACTTACATTTGATTTTATCTTCTTAAAAAGAAAATGACTAAAATGACTAATTGTATGCATATGTTATGTACACGGAAAGCCAGACACAGATGAAAGAGACAAAGCCTGCTGAATTCATTTTAGGAGGCATACCTTCTTTTCTGTCACTTTTTCCCATGAGGAAATCTTCAGTGTAAGGTGTCATATCCAAACGTAAAGGGAACGAAAAATGTGTATTGACTTTCTCCTTCATCATGGTTACCATATTAAATGTGTATCTCATTGTGTTGAAGCTTAAGATACGAGGTAGTTTCTTAAAACATGCCCTGAAGGATTAAAAATAATCATGATTTATGAAAGCTTAGTGGGTTGAACTGTATTTTCACAAAGATTTTCCACACATTTATTGCAAACATAAATTGGAAATCTTTGCTAAGTCACATAAACATAAAATTCAGCTATCGCAATGCCCTACAGCAGGGCAGTCTAACTGGCAGCAGAAAGGTCAAACTTAGCCTACTGAACAATTCTATTTAGCCTTGAAGGAAACATCAAATATGCTCAATATGGCATGAATGACAGTTTTCTAAAATTGTATTGAAAAATGAGTCATGAATGAATTTAACAATGCCAATCCCCTCATTAGACGGAGTTACAATCTTGTAACAGGCAAGTTTCGGTGCAGAACACATCTGGCATTAAACCTCAAACTTCACAATAATAATTTTAGAGTAGGTTACTCTTTCACCCACAGCCTCAAAAATACGTATGAGGTTTTTCATCTCAAACAAAGAAATTGTTAGTTGCACTATAAAGACAATATAAAATTTTTATTTAGCTTTTGCTTTATTAGCAAACTTTTAAAATATGGAAACATTTTTAAAACTACTAATTTTAATTAAGAAATTTGGGGTTAGGTATGAAACCTAAGCAATTATTCCGTATGATGAATAACACAAGCACTGAACAAACTGAAAGAATTTGATCTTTTAAACGGGAAAAGTTACAGATTTCAAAAGGTGTAATTTCTACAAATTTCTTTTTATTGACATTAAAAAAAGGTTGTGAACATTTTACTGACTAGGTGATCTTTTGCTCAGATACCTTATATTCTTTGTTTTGGAAATTCTTAGTTATGTGCTCATTTGCCCAGGGACCACATCCTCAACAGCCATACACAGTAGCAAACTGAACGAAACCACAATCCTGTTTCATATAAAGGATTACTCTAATCCAAATAGTAATTTCACTAATCTACTAAAAAGAAACATATGGAATGTTTAGTTCTTAATCATACCTTTTTTCAGCCCGCACTTTCTTCCCACAATGAGAACACGTATACATGTTGTCACCTTCCAAGGTATCTTTAATAGTTACTTCATCAAGAGATTCCTACGTATCACAAACAAAAAACAAAGGAGCTTACGTTTATCTTCGATATTTAGACCTTCTGCTTGCATGGCCTGCTTTACAACCCCCTCTCTTTCCATCTTACAGTAAGTTTAATTAATAATTCCCTAAGTTATGAAAGGTGGTCAAAGGTGTCAAAAAGTTTGCAAAAAGACCACGAATGTGAACTAAAAGAAGAGTTTGACAGGAAAACCAGTTCCTAACCCAAACACAAAATTAAGGAACCAATTCAGTAAAATGGTACTCCATATTTCAAGCTGTCCCAAAGAATTCAAGTGCTTCAAATTCAAGTTCCAAAACTGTTTAAAATAATCAAAACCCTAAAAATTATTTTGGTGTAAGTTTTAAATTATCTTAATAAGCAATAGTACTTGTATATATCAAATCTTTTGACGTTTACAATTCTCTCGTATAAAACATGGCCATAGCATTTTTAAAAACACATAAGGGAGAAAGCGATTATTGACTCTAAGACAGTCTTTATAGTCAGTTCCAAATGGCACCAGCTGATGGCACGATGCATTGAAAAGCTGAAACAATTCGGCCTAGTAACATCAACCTAGAAATACACCAAAACTAGCCTAGAGATACAGAAAGCATCAACGTATTCAGTAGCGCGTGGTGCAGTCTCTCATGCTTGACTGCACTCATTTATAATTGTGATCTATGCTACACATCTCAGCCTGGCATTACTTACATAAATATTCTTCATATCTGCCACCTGGCATCTTACTGTATAGAACTCTTCAGCGGTCTGACTTACGTGCTCACAGTCCTAAATCACAGAAATGAAAGAAAAAAAGCAATGATGCAACTGTTTTTGACAAGTTAAAAAAAGAGTCCTGAAAAGATAAGGATAGGGAAAGAATACTTACCAAAGAAACAACATTGTTTGTGATAACACCTCCAAACAAGCTTTTCACTGTATTTTTCTGTGAATGAATGAATAAATTCTGTCAAGGAAATGTGAGCAAACCCATAAGTTTTCAAGCTCCTTTTTGCTCCCTCTTGGTAACTCACCAGTTCTGGAGACATTTCTTCTATTTTTGTTATTAGGTCAGTGAAGAATTCAGTCATATCTTTCTGCTCTCCAGTGTTCAGTGGCTGTTTATCCATGGTATAGGTTTTACAGAAAGGCCTTGGGTTGTACGCTTTACATTCACTTTCCTTTAGGTAAAAAAAAATCAAGCAAATCAAATCAACACAAATCCTTATATTTTGAAGTTACGCAGATACAGCAAACATGCATATACAAATGTCTATTTAAAAAAGGACATACTTTTACATACAATATCTCCACATGCCTATAAGGCAACAAAGTTATTTACATGCTTAAATGCTTCTGATGAAATGTAAAGCAGTTTTAAACTAACTGATTATCACCATTATGATATTCATTATTAAAATAGCATGAGAAAAAATATTATTAAATAATATTTAATAAAGTGAATCATTAAAGAAAAAGAACTTGGCTGAAAACCTGACACATCCAGTTTCTGCATATCTGTTTAGATACAAAATATAATATGAGGGACATAAGTCTGCATTTATGTATTTCTGGACATCAGCAACTTAGATCTTGAAAGCGTTTAACTCTCATTTAGACTTCTCTATGGTATAAAACTGTAGCATCCAGTTCTCAACTGCGTATGTTCAGTCAGAGAAAAGAATCTGCAGTATAAAGCAATTCTTTAGAATACATCCCTCATTCCACTGCCTTGCACACTGGGAATGCAGAACTTATTTACAGCAGAAGGAACTTTGTTCTTGTAAACAACGATATGCATACTGTTTTTCTTTAAGGATGTGTGGCAAGACAGTGCTTCCTGTAAATATTACCTTTTCTGGAATAAACTTTCTTCAAAATTTTAACAACGGTAAATCTTCACATGATTTCATGTTCCTATATTATTTCACGCTTATGTAAACACCTAGATTTATCTTTTTCTTATTATTCATGGCAGGCACTATATGCCTAAATTCCTTTCCTGTATTTGTCTTCGAAGTGGTTAGGATTTTCTTTCACAAAAGCCAGTGCCAAGAACACAAACACTCAGCTCTCCTCAGTTTTCTTTTTTCATTATTTCAGAAATGTTTCACTATTTTAACAGCACTGAACACCTGTGAACTGCGTCAATTTTGTTTGGTTACGAAATTTCAAAATTGCTAGTTGCTTCTTAACACTTTATTTCAACAGATTAACCTTTAAAATATTGGAGCAAGAAAAATGCAATGAACAAACCCAATATATTTAATTTTATTACCAGGGAAACTGGGGCAAACAAATTGTTCCATGATTAAACGAAGACTCAAGCTCAGAACCCTTTACATCAAGGTCCCCATGACACAGGACTAATGACAATGGTGTTAGACAGACACTCATGGGAGAGTGTTTGTTAAAAAGAAAATATAAATTATTGGGATCTTGGCACGGTGCTCACATATAGAATCAAAACATTCTAACAGGAGAGCCAGTAGGTGTGTTTGGTGGTGATGGAAGCCTGTGGCTATGGTCCTTGCAGTAGCATCTTCAGTTAGACCTGGAGAGACTCCTCAAATCACCATTTTGTTAAATTCTTATAATCCAGAATTATAAATTCTTATAATCCAACAGTCCTGTGTGACCTCCCCAGCATCTGTGTGATTCATTACTACTTATTCACCTTAACTACATACAAAGTATCTCTCAAATATCTTAAATCCACACAAAAGACTGTCCTACGTGGTCATTTCTGCAGGAACAGTTTCCATCAACCATTCAGAAAAGTCAATCTGGAAATCGGACTACACACAGCAGAGGCAATAGTAGAACTGTCCCAAATTCCCAACTGGAGGGCTTTTGTAACAATCAGTCAAATACTTCACTGGGAAGGTACAGACCAAGGTTCAAATCGGTCCATTGTCTCAAGCTGCTCCATTATCGCATCCAAAGAGATGCCTGGCCTTGGAGCTCCTGGACCACTCAGAGATTTAGCAATGGTGCACAGGGTGTCCATACAGGGCACAGCCCCGATACCCAGCTACTCTAGGACTGTAACTAAAAAGCAGACTTGATTTTCATGCTTGTAACTCACTTGTAACTGAGGTCCCATAGCTATAGTAAACATCCTGTGTTCACCTGTGTGTTAACGTGCTGGGGTTAAAATGTTTAAACAAAGGAAGGACTCTCAGACTGTGGCACCTGAGCCTGATATTCCCACCTATTCACTTCACAAACATTTTCTAAGAACACAGTAGACAATCACTAACGTTTGAGAGCTGGTGCTTACTCATTATAGTTAATTCCCAATGCTAAACCCTACCTTAGATTAGGATTTACACTGTCTCTTCATGAAAACTATTATGCCAATGTTTGCTTAACTGATTTGCTGAATAACAGCTTTAAAGTGGCTGAAAACTATTTCAGTTAAGACACTCATTTACAAAACTCAGGCACAAAGCTGCCAAGAATTTCTATATAGAATGGTAACTACCTTTTTCTTGCCTTTTTTCCCCTAAAAAAAATAGGATACTTCATAAAATATTCTCTTTCACACCTACCATTAAGTATGTAAACATTTTCTGGAGTTCTAGTAGAGTGGTCTTGTGTTTCATATCTTCTGAATACTAAAAGAAATTAATAAAAGAAGACTTTATCTTTTTGCTTATAACTTTCCAAACCCAGCCCTTAAAAAGATGAAGCAATCATCTTTTTAAGTAAAAAACCAACCACTTTATTATGGACAATTAAGAAAAATGATTGTGTATAAGAACAAACAGTACACTATTTCACACTCATATATAAAGCACTACCTAACCATCTTCTGGCATGTCAACATTAAAGCTAAGTCAAAAAGTAACTCTATTTTCTAAAAATTTACTGCAGCTAGGGACTTTTGGGAAGGTATTACAAAAGACACTAGTAGTTTTGGAATAATTTTTTCAATTCATAGATGTTGTAGGAGTTCTCATCTCGTCTCTATATAAAGCATTTCGTGTGCAGACCAGCAGCTTCCCTCTTTTATTTTTTACTTATAAATGGCTATTTCTAGATGGAGTTAAGTGACAACTACCAATAATTTAATAACTAAAAGTGATGTGTGAAATATCCTAACTGGCAGTGACAGCCTTATATATGCCCTGTTGATGTCAGGGACCAAAACAAAGCTCTCTCCTTTACAATAAATAGTTAGAAATACTATTGTAGTATTTCTGGAAGTTAAGCAATGTATAATAATTTACAGGACTTGCTGTACTTCTGGTAGCATGAGACACATGCTCTGGGACTTTATAAACATTCAAGAAGAATGATATTTATTTTAACAAAACGACAAATTAGCAGTTAAGAAACAACATACAATTCGGTAAAACTAAACTTGAATAAATCTAGTTGATAGCAACAGAAATAGGAGTTTGAGAACATGTTTTATTACAATGCCACCTTAAGAACCTACTGCATTACAAATATATTAAAAAAATCCCCAAACTCTTGACTTTATGTATCAGCAAAAGATTCCAACTGAACAAAAAGCAAACTAAACTCCTGAAGAAATATTCTTTATCAAGAAATAAGTCTTAAAAGTAAGCTTTTTAGCATTTGCACTGAATCTACATTTAAACTTCTACCAAAACTCACGCAAGGAACATAAGACCCTGAAGCATACCTTTGCAGTAAAGATTGCTTGTCTGGCTTCTGGTATCATGTACAGTTGCTGAATAGTGGATGCCAAGTAACATGTTGCTCCAAGATTAGTTAGACCCACAAATCTACATTCAGCACGAACATCATCATGTGGCCAATAATCCCACTTGTAAGGTGCATGGGAAGCTGGAAAAAATAAGTCACACGTGTGTGTGTGGGGGGATCAATTCAAAGTACAATTCACAAAGACATAAATATAAGTTCTAATAATAAATAAATAAAATAAGTTCTAAACATGGGCTGCTATGCATTTTTTATACATAAGAAAGGTGGGGGTTTTTTTATAATACAAGCCAATCATAGCTCTCTCAACACTCGCACTGCCTGAACTACTGAGAATGTACTTAACTGGTACTTACACTTACAAGTTCCCGAACATACAACAGTCATCCTCCAGCACAAAAACTACTCATCATTTCTACTACCCATTCCTATACACCCCTATATCATACTGAAAGAAAGCAAAGCAGAGTCTCTGCACCCAGAGACTCAATTTAGGGAGCCTTCCCTTCACACCACAAAACACAGACTTGGTATCAGACATAACCACACATGAAGCGAAACCTTTCTTTTCCGAAGAGACAATGGTTTCAGAATGACATCTACTGTAATGGATGCCAGGCTAGCAAAAGATCTTTTTGACCAGTACAAAAGATGGATAGACACTTATCAGAGAAAAGACACAAGTACAATGAAATAACGTGGTTGGCTACACACAAGCTCGAATAAACTTGGGAATAGTTTTTATAGGAAGAAAAGGAATGGTTTTTACTGCACTGCAAAGCCATATATACCAAAGAGATCTGCAATCTACAAGAAAAATAGGAGTAAGCAAGAAGTGAATTGCCTAGAGAATCAGATTGAAAAGACATTTTCTTTTTCTTTAAGTTTTCTGTTCCTCTATATTTCATACCACATGTAGCAATCTATTTCATACACAGCATGGCACTAGACAAGTTAGGCAAGTCTGACAGACTCTTCTTAATAAGTCTTGTTCTGATATGGCTGCCAAGAAATGGGAAGAATGGGAAAATCCTCCTCATCTGCCAGTCAAGATGGTAACCAGACTAGACAAACCATTTGTAAGTGATTAATACTGCTTCTAGACACCGACAGGCTTTTCTTCCTAGCATCCCACGCAGGAGACTGGGATGGGGAGTTAATCATTTGAGCTGCAAAGGCAACTAGATGACACAAGCACTGAATTGCAGGGAACTAATCCAGTGTCCAAAGAAATTCGCCACAGCCTTCCTTGGTATGCAAGACGTCTAACACAAAAACTTGCAAGGCATTTAGCTTTGCTATTCATCTCCAAGGATATCATTCTCCAAAAAGGTAGAGTGTCCTACCTCTATTGAAGTATATGCCGAGATACATAGAAAAAAAGCAAAAACGTAGTCTGGATTTATTTTACAATTCACAAAAGCTACGTGCATTCAAGATATAAATTTTAAATCCTTAATTATTTTGTTAAAGATTAAAGGCTCATTAAGGATTCTTCTCAATTCATACTACCAGCTATAAATTCAGGAAACTATTTGGCATCCTCTGAACAGATCCTCGCATCTTCAGAGACCAGACCCACAAGATGTTCTGTTGCACAACAAATAATTGTTGTAATCTTCCTTTTGGCATTGGCATCAAAACAACCGCAGCTTCAAGTAGGGAAGGAGTTTTAATTCTCCTGTTTCAACAAATCTCAGCAGCGTGACCTCATGTTACCTGGTTACATTAGGCTGAGCGGCCAGTTGAAACAAAGCTCTCCTCCACGTTTAACCTCCTAAAGAAAGTAATTAGCGTGACAGAACACCACAAAATTCCCTCCTTTAACTGAAATCCTTAAATTGCAACATCTTAATTCACCCTTTCTGATGTCAGGACTCAGCATCTATCGCTGTGCTCATAGCTCATCAAGTTGCAATTACAAAGAAGTCGGAGGACTTCTTTATACTTCATGAGAAATGTTGGGATTATCTTCCTCCTACTTCAATCTGACAAAGGGCTTTCAGAAGTCTGACAAGGAATTTCTTAGGAAGATCTTATTTTCTCCACCCTGGGATTTTTAAGCAACTGTCTTCATTTTGTAATAAAAGCTTTCCCTCTTCCATATGGATCTTAACTAGAAAGGTAAATTTGTGCCTCGTTTATGTCTCTCTCCTTTATTTCTCACTGTCATTATAGAAAACAGCTTTTTCTCGGGAAGAAATAGGGAAACTTGTAATATTCACATTGTATTTTAAGCAAAATAAAACTGAATTTCTTCCTCTTCAAATGACTATGCATTTCTCTGTATTCCGATCATGCTTCTGCTGCAAACATAACATCAGACACTATCTTAAACTTCCCAGAAAGCAGTGCAGCTGCTCTTGTTTCCCTCCTTCGAACAGAACGTTTTTATTAGTCTTGGTCTTTACAGAAAGCAAAACTCCAAAACACCGCAGGAAATGTTATGAACAACCAGAGGGTATCTAAATCCCCTCTTCAGTAAGATCAGAGTCTGCATGAAGTGTAAGCCCTCCCTGTTGAGAAAAGCGAGGAGACAAGTCAGCTGATCAGCTACTTAGCAGGTCACTTCCTAATTATCACTTGCTGAAAATGCACCAAGGCTTCCCTGCGTCTTCAGTTAAAAAACCACTGTTATCTGTGAAGCAGAAAAAAGCAAGCAATAATTCTCTTCTTCTATCCGTCAATGAAGGGAGCTACGTTAGTGGAAATTTTAAAGAAAAATGCTGCTGCAGTTAAAACTTTACTACAACTACTTTACGTTATTCATACTAGTATAAGCCTGAAGAACAGTATACAGTTGTACATTTTAATATGAACAGAGTTCTGCTAGAATCGAGTCTTAGTAACAGTATTTTTAATAATTTTTTTTCTGTCCCAAGGAAAATATACTGGATTTCCTTTAATAAGATGTTTTCTTTTTGAAAATTTTGCTTTCTTTTGTTGCCATCTCTTAAGAGCATCCTGGCTTCAATCACTTAGAAACGTGACAAAAAATGGTAGAATAGCAGAGACGGCAATTGGTGAGACTAGAGGACAACAACGGTACAAGCAGCAGGATCAAAAATTTCTCCAGTGAACCACAAAACTAAAACACTAAAACCAAAGACAGGATGGAAATTTATAATATTTTCCTTAACGTTTCTCCTAAGGAAAACAGAGAGGCAGGCCTAAGAATAAGAGATTTTTAAAGACTAAGAAGATTAGAGAGATAAGCCAAGTGGAAAAATCCAGTTTTGAGAATCTTTGGATCACATCAACGGAGTAACAGGACTTTAAACAAATAAGGTATCAGAAGTCCTGTGTCAGTTGCACATCAGAAAGGGACAATGGCACTCTGCCAGTTGTAATAAAATTAACATTCATGAAACAGATACACTGAATATGGAACAGGAGCACAGAGCAGATGGCTTTGGAGAACTCAGGAAGCAACAGACAATCTAGAGAAGAGTATCTGGAATAAAGTAACAACTGCGGAAAACGTTACAGAAAACTTTAGCACCTAGCAGTTACTGGGATTTGGAGCGGGAAAAACACTAACTGTAAAAAATGAACGATTGCACCTGGAGAGATACAGACAACCTCAGCAGCAGCAGATGTACGCACAGCAAACAGAAATATCCAATATTTTCATAAAATATATTCTTCAGATATTTTCCCAGACCATAGCAGATTTTGGAAGCTTTTTAGAAGGCCCCAGGCATATGAGTATAGAACACAAAACACTATGATCAGATTTCTCTTTTGCTTCCTGAACTGTAAGGCACAAAATCAATTCCATAGATTATAATAAATTACAGATCCTCAGGTTACAGGAATTTAAACTGGGCATGTGAAAGGAAACCTGTCAAGCTAAAAATGCATAATGAGAATTTGCAAATTGAAGATAAAATATTAACTAACTTCAAATTTTGGTAATTTACATATTATACATAGGAATTGAGTTTCCAAAACACAGGAAGCACAAAAGCCAAGAGGCATAACAAAATTGTATTAGCACTGCATGCAGACATCTGGGTACAGACTGAAAGTCAACTACAAAGATATTAGAGACTCTGAAAACATGACAGTGGTGTTAATACCCAATATATCTACAGTACCTCCACGGCACTTATATACTTTGCTTTATATGTAAACATACTGTGTTTCTTTATGTTAGAAAGAGAAAACAGAAATTAAAATCCAGCACAAGCCAATGAAACATGTAAAATCCACTCTAACAATGTTATCTACGTTTCAGTGTCATTTATCAGGACCACGTACTTTAAATAACCCATAATTAAGAACAGATGATCTGAAAATTACACATGCAATTAAATCCACTCATTTGCTAGGTGAGCAAAAGATGCCTGCATCTGCTCTGTGACGCTAACATAAGTGATGGCGGATAAGTAGTAGAGCTACAAAGTGGAATTTTAAGAGCAGTGTTAGTGGCAACAGTGCCTGGAAAGTAAGACCATGCAGTTTAAGTCTAAAAATATTCTGCGTCATCTTTTCCTTTCCCTGATTCTACCCATGCATTCTTAAGAGATCAGTATTTTTAGAAAGCCATTAAATGCAGACACTTCTGATGTATGTCAAGAGGAAATGGAAACTCCACGATTGCAGTACTGTTCACAATGGTGGCTAGCCATCCCCATCATGAACACACACTCTTCAGAATGGGAGTCCGTATTATAAGTACACTTCCATTTTATTTACTGAACTTTAGAAATCTGAAAATTCAAAACAAAACCAAAACAAACAAAAAATGCAAATGGACTAGTTTTCCACAAAATACTCAAAAGCTATATATGAATAAAGGTTCTCTTACACTGCATGTGTTGTGCCATAACCCAGTTGTGGAGCAGCCTATAGTTTTCCACGGACCCCTTTACCATTTCTACCAACAAGTCATAAGCAGCAGCCCTTGAAGAATGTGACTTGCATTTTGGCTGTTGTCTATCTTTCAAACTTGGCAGCAAGAACAGAAGATTGAAGATGTCTCTCAGAAACTCCTGTAAAACAGTTCAATCAGCAGGTTTAGCAGTTTGAACACATACTTAGAAGACAACCATCATGTATTAACAGTCTTCTAGAAACTTCTAGAGACTTTCTATACCTCTACAATTTACAGAACTTTCTGACTTGTATATAAGTTCTGAATTTAAAATTTCAAAAAATTTTCTTTATACTACATGAAGTGCACTGTAAACATATTATAGCCTAAAGAGAAACATGTCCACTGAAAAAGAATGACAAATTATGCTTGTCATGACTGATAATTTAATTTGACAAACCACACACATGTATTTTTAGTAACTTTGAGACTAGTTTCTCATAGTGAAAGACAGCACATAACCTTAATTGCTCTACTAGTTTGAGTGTTATGAATCAGTAATTAACGATAAAACATGCACTAAATTATGTTCCATATGTACTCTAAGTGTATTTTTGTGTTGTTTCTTGTTTGGAATATTAACTGAACTACAAAAGGCACAAAGCACAGCTGTACCAAATCAGGTTGCCTTTGGATGACAAATACATAATATACACTGTTATTTATCTTTAGCATCCCAGAGTAATAAACTAAAACACTGAGATGGACCTGTCTAAACTTCAGTACCTTCCTTTTATGTAGTCAATTTAACTCAATAAAATTCAAACAAAAGTAAAATATTAAAAGGACAACAAAAAATAATGATCTGTATAGGTCTGCAAGAACAGGTGGTCATACTCTTCCACAACTCCAGCACCTTCAAAGAAGCATACAAAAGGCTTTCCTCCACCTTTCAGCTACAAAGTGAACATTACTAATTAGTCATTTTAAGTGGTATAATGAGAAACCACAAAAGACAAAATTGAGCAGAATTTATAAAGCAATATTTCAATAAATTTCCTTAAACAACCAGCAATTCATGTGCATACCTTGTCTAGGGCAATGACATGATCCACAGCCTACACTTCGCTGCTTCTGTACACTGTCTACAATCTTAAACTGTATTTAATCATTAAATTACATTAGTAGTGTATCATTTTAGTTGCCTACATAATCAGACAATAAATCCTCTGCCTCTATAGAATTTTGATGTGTTTTCTTCCCCAAAGGTACCTTCTTGAATTCTCTTTTTAGGAACGAAATTCTTCCTCCATTTGTAGAGCGCAGGCTACCAATCCAGCTATTATACTTTATTCTACAATTTCTAGACTGTAATTACAAAAAAGTTCTTCCTGAATTTCTCCATTGAGGTATATTCAGTTAAGAAGCCTTTTAAGGTTGAAGGGCCAGACTCTGCCGTAAAAGTTAACTAAATTCTAAATATTTCAAAAAATGGTCTTCTGTAGAGTACACAGCAAAATAACCATAAAAAAGCCTTGTTCCGGTGTGCAGAGAAATTCCTATAGTCTTAATATAAAATCTTATAACCAGGGTCTTATGTTTGTAGCTGAATAATATGGAGAGGTCTTCTGGCCAACATAGCTTACCAAAGTTCTTCCAGATTTCTCCACACTTTGGAGAAAGAAAATGCATAAAATTAAAAATAAATAGATACCTGGTTTCTTGGTAGCTAGTCTGCATCAGGAGCACTTGCAGGGCAGCAGCCCGATTCCTTTTCATTCCTAACCATACTTGTCAGGTGTAGATGATTACAGCTCATCAGCAGACCAGCTGCATTTACTAAGTGAAGTTTTAGACTGTGCTGCAGCCTTTTTCAAACAGGTGTTTTAACACACCAGCCACCTTAAGGTGTCCTAGACTAGAAAAGCAATTACTTCAGAGGTCTGAATCTTTTTCTGATTAACGCTTTCAATCTTGTATTTGTGCCAATCGAATTCTGACACGTTGGAGCAGGGAAGACAAAGAACTCTATAGATGGCTTCGCTCAGAGGCTAAACGCAAAAATCTTGTTAAAAATATATTTCTCTACCAAAGCGGCCTTAAGATATACCTTTCTAGTGAAGATGTGCTAGTTCGTGTATGTTAAAAATGTATTTTTGTCCACGTAGTGTAGAATAAGGTAGGCGGTGATTATCTATAAAAGACATCAAAGAAGGTATCCATTGTTGTCACAAAATGTGACCTTCAAAGTTTGACAATATTTGCCCAACAGTAATTTTGTTTAATTAGTAAGAGAAGGAATCTGTAGGGAAGAAAAGGCACAGCAGAACATCAGAATCCTCTGGGCAAGTCTAAACTATCTTCAGTGTTTGCCTGGGTATTTTTTCACCAGCCTTTGCTCAAAGGGAAGCATGTGGTTTCACAATCCTGCTCTATTACACTGAACACAATACAAAACTCTTCACTGATGCTCTTTATAATGTGCAGTTAATAAGCGTTCTTAATTAAAAAATTAAAAAATGTTCAGAATTTAAAAAAATTAACAGTAGATCGTGACTTAGTCTCAGAAAACGTACGAAGCGTATGTCTCTCAGCAAAGCCAGACTCTTTTTGAGAAGTTGGTTGTGGATACTGCTCCGTTCACATTCATCTATTTTTCAAATCAAATTTCTGGCCTCCCTGTCACATACTACATACATGCAACATACTTTAGGATTCTGTATAGTATCACTCCTCTCTACTTAAGCTTCCATTTTGTTTTCTTCTTATACTTTTCATATATCCAACCCACATAAATCTGATCTTTGCATACCTCTTCTATTTTAATTACTACATCATCCTCCACACTGCGCTCTGTGCATTGAATTCTTGCTCTAATTTAATCTGCAAGCTCTCCATACTTAAAATACAGTTATTCCAGGAGAATTACACAGTAGTAGTCTTTTAAAATCCTGTCAGCAATGTAACTTTATGTTAGGTAGTGCACAAAGTGGACACTGTTAAAACTTTTGGACTGTAAAATTACCTTCAGGGCCATTTTATGATAAAAGACAGAATAACAGACAGGATATATGCAATATAATTGGATACAGGGGACTATTTTCCTGGTGAAACCTCACTAAACGTCCAGTCATACGCTCAGTACAGTCTATAGAAAAAACGATCAGTTTACGTCAGCTTATACACCAGGCAAAAACATCAGTCTAAGTCAGCTTTTACACCACCAAGTTGTTTTTTTTGTTTGTTTTTTTTTAAATGTGACCCCAAACCACAATTTTTTAGCAGCTTCCCCTGCTTAGCCACTCTCCCATCTTACAAGCAGAGGCAGAATGTAATATTCTTGGAATATGCGTCTGCCTCTGTATAGACGTAGAGCTTAAAAGCTGCTTTTAGATTACAACTGTCCCAGGATATGGTTAAAAAGCAGCTGTTGTTAATGATTTTTAAACCAGTTAAAGCTGATCAGTATTAAAAAACATTTAAAGATAATAAATGAAAAAGAAAAAAAATATTTCTGGGATGCAAGAACTCTATCCTGAAATTAAATATAGTTAGAAAGGGAAGGGACTGTATGTGCTACTTTTTAATAAAGGAATGATATGTGTGTTTTTAATCCATCTTTCTAAGGCTAGAAATATGATACGCTGTCATATATCGGGCCCTGTAATCAAAATAGCGGAAAAAAGGTGAAATGAAGAAAGTACTGAAAGACGAGATGACACTATTTTAATCTCTTCACGGTCTTCCAGCGTCCTTTTCTTACCTGGCCTTCGCGAGAAAACTTAAAGGGTGGTTTGTGCTTAATAACACTTGTTGCAAGACGAAGTAGTCCTGTAAGTCCATCATCTTCTATATTACCATCTTGATGGTCAAGGATTTCTCTGCTATATATGCACATGTATACAAAAGAAATGTTAAAACTGTCCCACTGATAATAAATGTAATGCAACTTACAAGTGAAATAACTGTTGGCAAACCTTACCTCCGAATGCAGTCAGCCAGATGTCTTGCTAGTGCGTCTAAATCAAGCAGCGTGGTCTGATTAAAATAACGAAAATGGAATATAAATCGAAAATAATTATGTACTTTATGAAGTACAATCTATAAGCCTAGTCTGAAAGTATGGTTATGTTTCTGGATGAAATTTTGTTATTGCACACAGAAAAACTGTTTTTTAAAATCAATGCTGTGCAGTTCAAATGAAGTAACATTTATTCTTTCAATTGCAGATCCCACAAAAATACTGTATCTACCATACCGAAAAGAATGGAACAGTACTATTTTAAAGTGTTTGTTATTTCTCACAAGAACACACTATTTGTTGTCAGAAGGTTGAAAAGTCTCATTAGCATTTCTTGCTTGAGCAACATGCAGAAGAAGTAGGCAGAACTATAGCCTAGCTAAGAGATTCAATTAATAAAACAGAGATGGAAGGAAACTGAGCAGAGGAATGACCGGGGAGGAACAAAATTTTTGCCTCTACTGGGAACATGCAGAGTTAGGAGAGGACAAGACTTTTCCATTCTTGAGAAACTAGGATTAAGGCTTTGTCTTTCTTCTCTTCCCACACTCCTGCCACAAGACTGAAATAGAGAGATTTATGCAGGGCCACCAGCCAGCACAAGCAGTTGCAGAGTTTGCTCAAAAGGTAGCTTTAACCCTTTAGAAATGTTTCAAAAGTTGTGAAAAAGTTTTCTAACCTCTGCTAAGTGGCTGTTAACCGAAATTTTTTGCTCTTTCAGCTGTAGTCAAATACTTCATTACCTCCTCCTTAGACCGCATTGAAACATCAACAGTGAATCTCTCAGATAATTACAGTATTCCCAATGTCTGTTACCTTCACCTAAGTTCACCCTCTTTGTGTATTATACCCATTCCCTCTTCCTGACTATACAGGTTTAGTATCTGAAGCTTTGTTTGGCCAAGAGCTACTGAGTACGCATTAGAGAGTAAAGAAAGCTAGGAGATGGGAAAGTTCCAAGAGCTGTTTACAGCAGTTCACCATATCTTAAGTAAAAACGTCTCATACTGAAGTAAAAGTGGGCTGAATATCCGCATTTAAGAAAGCAAACCCATGGCACATGTGAATGCAAAGCAAAACCTACCTGACTTGCATCTTTGACGTGTATGTTATCAATCAGTTTGCACAGCAGCCAAAAATATTCCTTACAACCTGGTCGCAGCACTGTTTCTTCTTCATAATCCTCTATCTGTGAAAAGAAATTGCTTTTGTTCTCAAGTACCTTCAGACAAAATAACTGTGTGTGAAAAAAATGTAGTAAGCCCAGTTACTGTTACGAGAATATTACTTTCTACAAGCCCCTATTTAAGATAAGCCAAGTATAGGAGCAACATATTTTACAATGGTTAACAGTGCACGTTCGATTTTTCTTCTGAAATATTTATTAATTTTCTTGAAAGATTAACAGGATGATCTGCCAGATACTTAAAAAAATATTCAAAATAGTATTGACTCCATCCTGACCACCCCAAATTGCAAAATTTTCAGTGCTAGACTGGACAAAACATGAGAAACTTTGGCTGAATTCAACATTAGTTAGTACAATTCTAATTTTAAACTCTTCTGAAAATGAGTCAAATAATGCAAAATTTTCTGTAGGTTGTTTTAACTTTTTTAAAAAAATATCAACAGAGTTTAAAACGAAAGCAGTTTAAAACTGCATGAACCACACTAACCTAAAATCAAATGCCCCACAGGGTCACCAGAATAACTGCTCGACAGACCCAAAATTGAGATTTACACTTCACTGCCATACAAGCCATAAAAGTGCTCCCCTTCAGATCTAGCTACAACAGCTGAAGGCAGCACAGCCTCCCCTGATATGCATTGCTAGGTCTACAATCCCTAATTGACTTCAGGCTAAATCATCCAGGTTAGTTCAAACCATCTCCATTAACCTCCATACATTAACAGTGAGAACTCCTCCTGAAGTAGCTTTGACAGCATCCAAAGAATCTCTTCTATTTAGTAGAGCTGTGAGGACAATAATATTCTGTGGTGGTTTGGGCATAGTCCAACAGAAAAACAGCAGCAATTGACTGGGGAACGATAACATTCAGCCACAACAACAGAGGGCACCTAGGTACGTGTAAAACAACGTACTGATTTATTTATGGACTTACCTACATTTAAAAGTGAAATTGAAGCATATATTGAAAGCACAACTGTTATTCCCTAACAGTTTGTTATGTGGACACTAAATTTCCAGAAGAAGAGCGCTTCCTAAATGCTGTTTCTGCATTTCTCTAAGCACAGGCAAGCTCTGAATTACTGTAGTGTCACAGCTTTAACTACTTCTGTGAAGTTTCTGGAAGCATCTGAAGTCTTAATATCTCAGTGTATCAAAAACAGACACAATGATAATACGTGCTACCATTTTTTCTTTTTATATTAACAAAACTAAGTTTAAATAGTCTTGTAATTTCTTAAATTCTTACCCGGATCGGTTTCAGAGCTTGAGCATCAGGGAGAAATTTTAATAAAGTTGATGCAGCCAGCAGCAGAAAGGATCGATTAATTGAGTCTCCCCCATCCAGACCAGAGAGAGATAACTTGTATAAACCATTGCAAGACTCATGGCGAACGGCAGTCTTTATGAAAAATATGAATATTAAATGATTACAGATGTTATTTAGAAGATTTTTTTCTTTTATTGACTTTTCTTTCATATGTACATAATTAAGTTCCTCTCATAATACCACTCAGGTTATCAAGGTAGAATGCCTTTCTAAAAACACGTATTAGAAATAATGTACATATAAATTACTTGCAGAAAAATGCAAAAGAGACCGTTCTAACAAAAAAAGCTGATTTGTCTGTGCCTCTTGTCTCTTGAGTTATATATTTTCTACAGTAAAGATTACAGCCAGTAAAACAGAAATATCACCAACTAGAAAATACCGCATCTGGGCAAATTAGGGAAATCTGTGTGATGCTGGAACTTATACTTACTCATTCCTAACTGTATGGTTAATTTGTTTAATTTCACTAGAAGAATTATTTTCTTCTTTGTTTTATATTTTCCATAGACTATCTCTAACCCAGCTTTGGAAGTTTGCACTCTTTCTTTTCCAGCGTTTTTAAATGGAGTCAGCAGGTAAGCTTTTTCGGTGCTTGAGTAATAAAGCCAATACAGACACTATGTCTGTATTGCACCTTTAAGCAATCACTTGTAAATAAAAAAATAATTCTATCTTCATGCAATTTTCAAGTTTTTCTTACATTAGAAAAAAATCACTTAAAGCTAGGCAAGATTCGGTAATGACAAACATTTCTATATCAGCTCTCATTCACCTCATTTTGTGATAAAAAGTATAGCTAAAGAAAAAAAATATGTGGGAAGTATGGTTAGACTAATCCACGTTAGAGGGCATCACCCAGAAACGTCAACAAATTATAATGAAAAAATTACCTTCAAACAGAAGCCAAGAACAAAGACAAGAGTTTAGGAACTGGTTTGCAATCAACCACAAATGTGCCATCTCACACTGTATTTTAACTACAACTGATTACTTCTTAAACAGGATTGCGAGTAACCAAGTCAGATCCTGCCTAGTTTTAGCAGGAAACAACATGCTTTGCATTTATTAGTAGCTTGAAACCAAAGTTAGTCTTATTCCATATTATGCACTAATTACTGATGCAATAACCTCTCCTTTAACGTACCTCTGGAATAAGAAGGGTAAGCTTCTTTAGCCAGTCTTGCAAATGATCACTGTCCGCCAGACTGGATTTCACCAAGGAACAGCAGTGAGCCCAACTCACCAAGAGCCACATTGAATAATGAGTGACTGAAAGACAATGAGATAAGATTAAATCACTCTAACAAACAGAAGAGGCTTTTTAGCTGGAAGAGTTGCGTACTTCTAGCACATATGACATTTATTTCAGTGAGACTAACGTACAAGATTAAATCCTTACTGGCACATAAGATACAACCTAAACTGAGAATTTTACCAATACACTTACTAAATACTGACCATTGTACTAATGATGACAACTAAATTAATTACTCTAACTATTACCAGTCTGGGGTACAATCCTTTCCTGCATCTCTACTTCGTAAGCAGTGAGCTGATACTTTGCTAACAGGTTGCAGCATGTCTTAACACGAACATTTCCCTGGACTCACTAGTATATCTGTTTCTTTCTTCTTAACAGCTAAAAGTAAGACTATAGTAGGTAATATGCAGCATTTACTGAAAATTTGAGTTCATAGACATTAATATCCCCAGGGGAGAACAAAGTGGACAAACTGAAGGCAACGTATAAACCTAGGAGGACATACCTACATTTATGCATGCCTGTGCTGTCCTTTTGACAATTACTTTGATACAGACTTAATCTGACACAGGTCATTTAGACCTTCACAAGAGGGGTAGATGGGGGAGCTCCAAGGAATTCTGGGCCCAGAATGATTTCTGTAAACCAGAATAAAAGTGACTATTGGCAACTCTGTTATGGTGTTATATATGCCGCTCATTGGAAGATAAGAATACGGCCGGTTTTCCTACCAAAACCAACTCTTCTGAAGATGAAGGCATAGCTACGGTATAAAACTTCACTTCGTATTAAACAATTTCCAAAGAAGGAAAGCCTCTCTGTGTATTCCCACCTTGAGTGCGACAGCCCTAACACTACCAAGGAACACAGTTTTCTAGCATTCTAATGGTGGAATAAAACAAACACGTAATTTTTTATCTTCAGTATGTTTTCATTACTACTAGTTCACAACATACAGCTATTTTGCAGCACTAACCTTCATGCCTTGATCTGTGATCAGACTGAGCTTTCAACACCCTGAACAGGAAGAAGATAAAGCCATTTGAACTTTATCACAGAATGTAACAGATTATCACTTAGAAATACAAGTACACACAAGAAACAACACAGTTACTCTTAAGTACCCACTAAGAAAACTAGAATTTTAATCTTAAAAGGATTCATTTCTTGCAGTATTCAAAATTGGCAACAAAAATAAACCTATTAAAATCTTCAAGCTTTACTGACTACAAAATAAAAAGTCAAGAAAAAAATACCCACAACCCATTTATTTTATCCAAGAGTTGTAAAACAAAACTAAGAACTGACCCATACAGAAGAAAGCTAGTATTCTTCATAGAAAAATCACCCTTTGAACAAACATTTGCAAACTTTAGACAAATTTTAAATGTCTGTATTTATTTACTTACATTTTTATAAATTGCAATAAAAGGTTATGAAACCAAGACCGTACTGGATATATTTTAAATTATTCCTGAAACTCAACTAGAAGTTAAAGTTAGGCACACTTGCAGACTTGACTGGAAATGCTCTGAACGTCCTTAATCTTTAAAAACATGGTAAAACGCACTGTTCATTATTTGGACTCCAGTAATTCTACAACACCAAATGTAGCAAAAAACCTGTCCTCCCCACCATCGGTCTGATTCTGTCATGGCACAGTTTTACACAGAATTGCTTTTCTCAGGACAAAAGGCAAAAAGGACAAAAATCTCTAATAGCCTGGTTCTGAAGGCAAAATTTTGCCTTCAGTACATGCACACTGACTAAAACAGTAAAGGGTAGTTTCAGCAGTAATAAACTAATGTTATTAAGATGGAAAAAATAAGTCAAAACCGGCAGATGAATAAGCAGCTTAAAAGTGAATTTCTTTTAATTTCTCCTTTTTATTGCCTTGAAATCGAGAACGCCAATTGCTACAGAGGGGACAACGAAATAGTTTTGGCATGTAAAATTTATGAGAGCATACCGTATATATTTTGTTCCTCCTGTCTTATACCCTGGAGAACAACTGGTTAAACAACAAGGGATTCTATGATGCTTAATTACTTGACGCTTAAAAAAACACCCCAAAATATTTCTGACAATTTGTTTCGTTCATTGATTTTTCTATCACTGACGACCAGTGAGAGTTCTCGCCACTCTCTGTCACTCCTCCTATAAGGGCAGGATAACTACCAGAAGAGGTGACTAAGAAAAGCAAGTCTAACACCCGTATCAGAAATTTAAGTCTAGAGACATTAACAGGGACTACAACCGAAAGAGCTATTTATTTTATTTAAAGCAGAGATGAAAACGTGCACACTTGATTAGCTTTACTACAAAAATAAAAAGATATTGTACCTAGGTGCCAAGTTGTCATATGTATAAGCAACTGACATAAGTCGCTGAATCAAACTGGTTCCCTGGACAAGTACAAGAAACACCTTTAAAAATTGAAGTCAAAAGAAAAAAAAAAAACAGTTAATATAACAACAAGCTTTTTGATCTATTTTTAAATTATACACACTGTGTGATTCTAAATCAAACCCACCTGTGGAGAGGGAAGAAGAGCAAAAGACAAGTCATAGCATCTCCACAGTTAAAACTTACTGGTTTTTATTAAAGCAGATCTAAAATCCTGTGTTATATTGACTAAGTCTAGATGCAAAATTTTCATTTTATTTCTCTAAGAAAGACAATTTAACTGAATAGAAAAATCAACCATTTACTCAATCATTTTAGTAAAAACAGTATTATTTTTTAAAGCATGGATTTAAAAAAATCTTAGGCTTGAGGAGACAGGGGTGAGGATGAGGTCGGATATGGAAATTTCGCCCGTCTCTGTGATCAACATGTTTCACTGACTCTACATTCGCTTAAATTATTCATCTTTAGAGAACCTGACAGGCTATACAGAATTTCCAACTTAAAGTCTGAAGAAAGTATTTTTAAAATATTTAGATAGCAAATCCACTGCAATCAAAAATGCTCATCAATGACAATTAAAAATTTAAAACCAGTTATAGAGACTGGTAGCAGCAGCCAACGTTGAAAAATTTAACGCATTTGATAATTTCCCTCTATCATAGTAGCTTTGGCAATTTAAAGATCTGGTTTGTCAAAAATACTGAATACTTAAAGAATAGTTAAGGTCTTTCCATGTGTAACAACGAGAAATAGGAAGTTTGGCTCCAGTTCACAGCTCAGATCTACACTTTCTGGCAATCATAGCTGGTCCTGTGCCCAAGAGCAATCGATTTACAGCGAACGCATCTCTGATGCCAAAATACTACATTTTCTTGGTCTGCATTAGGAAATTAGCATGCAGGAATCTGGTAGGAAGGTTTACAGGTTTAGGTAAGTTTACCGCACGCTCGCTCAGATATCCTTACTAGAGTTATTTTAGTGTTTCCCAAAGGAATCTATAATGGATTTAGTGAGAATGTGGACAGCCCATATAACAAGTTACTATGAAAAACAAGAGTAATGAATTTGGCAAATAAAATCTAAGAAATAGGGATAATCACCAAACCCCCTTTTGATTCCAGTTTTTAAAACTGCCAGGTTTAAAGCAATTGAAATACTTTTTAGAAGAGAATGACATGTAGCATATAGATTAATATTAGTATCTTTTGCACTCCATTACTTTATTACCACAATAAAGGCCTCACACAACAAAGGAGTCATTTTTATAATGTTCACACAACGGACACGCTGTTTATCTCTTACCTCCGTTAAACGAGGTATATGAAGGCCCTTCACATGGTCGCTTGCAGTCTTCCTTGATTTGCCTGGCCATGTTCTTTTTCTGTGACTCTCCGCTACACCAGACCAGGCAAAGACATCATGGTAAGCTAAATCCAGATCTGAAGGATCAACTGCAAACTGGCATATCAGCTTCAGCAAGCAAGCAAGACAGTCCAGCTGCCACTGTGAATAACAAGAAAATGATAATATTTTTTTTTCAGGGATTTATTTTATAAATAATTCTATGCCTACTATGGAATTTGAAATGAAAAGGTTAAGTAAGGTATAAAGGACAAACGGCTGGAACTAACTGGTAAAACATCAGCAGAATAGTCACTAAAGAGGAAAGGTGTTAAAAAAAGGTTACTTCTTACAATGAAAACATTTTCATGATCTAGTCCTACTAACAGGTGCATTCGAGACGTTCTATTATTCAGCGCATGAAATAACAGAGGAAATGGTACAGCAGTTCAGCTCAAAGAGTTAAGAGCCTTTCCTGCAATGTATTCAACTAACGCACAGGGTATGAAGTATGGTATACAGAAGTGCTTTCAACTTGAATATATTTAACCATGCAGAGACAATAGATACTACTTTAAAAATACCATTTGCTATTGTAACATCTCTTATTAGATGAAAACCACTGATCCATTTAGTAACTCGAGATCAATTTTCATGCACTCAGCTGCGTGGCTATGGCCAAACATAGCACCTGCTCAGCTCCACCAGCAGAAGGTGCATTATGGGAGTACAAATAAAAAAAAACGGAGCACCATGTCACAGCAACACATGAAGCAGGTCAGCTATCCAGCACCTATACATACATAAATCAGGACTCTGTACTAAGGCACTTAGTTGCAGAATCTGTTATTATTTTCATGTTGTTGTGCACACTTTCTGGACAGACCAATAAAAGCAATCATATAAACTTTATTTATTATTCAGCTCATACACTGAATAGAGAAAAGGACAACTTGTTTCTAATACTGAAATAATTTTAGAACAAAAACATCAAAATCAGTTAAAAACTATAAAACTCTTTTAAAAAGTGTACCTGCCTTCTTTTTAACATTTCAGTAACCATCATCAGTTTTATACATACATGTGTATGCTTGTCCATTTACCTTTTTTATTTATTTAAGACTCAGAGCATGGGATAATCAGCTGGGTTTTTTTTAATCAAATGCCACAGAATTAAAAATAAAAGATAAAAATTAACTCTGTTAAAAAAAGTTTTCATTATGATGTGAATTTAGCTCAAACTAATAACAGAATAATAATGAAAAAAGATATTATATAAGAACGACTAATAATAATGTTCATTATTGAAAACTGTCTTTATTAACACTGTAGCCACGGTGTGCTACCACTTTTACCTCAAAGCCAACAAGGGAAAATGATACTTCTTGGCCTCTTCAGATGCGAAGACAATTAACAGATTACTGCTTTTAAAAACAGAGTATAATAAAAGTTTTCAAATAACGACCTTCCCTAAAATAAGCAATAAAAAAGGTAAAAATAAAGGACCCCCTTCTTGTTTGGCAAATTTTGACTTTTTAAAAAAAACTGTGATATGCAGCGCAGTTGCAACCATTCCTAAAAATGGAACCCCAATTATTTTTTTCCCTCTAAGATGTTCCCATGATCTACAAATTTATGTTCTACAAACCAGGATTTTTTAAGACAAAAAATTAAACCAAAAATACACAGAAAAATACAAAGGCTGGTTTTAAAATATAAAAAAAGCAGACGTATGAAGATTTTGTTTTTAAAGAAAACAAATTTTTCCAGGAATATAAAATATCCAAGAAAAAGATACAATTGCACAGACTCTGGTGGTTTCTATTACAAAATTAATTTATTTCACATACAACAGAAAAGTAACTATAACAAAGGCTGAAAGTAATGAAGTCTTTACAAATGACAGCTATGTTATTCTGGAGAAAAAGGGTGAATAAACACCTACCACAGTCCACGATTCCTGTTCTTTAGGCTCTAAGATTCCAGAATTGAAAATTTCTAATAACTGTTGGAGCCCTCCAGCAGCAACAAACTGTAAGTATATTATGGAACCAATGTGAGAAAAAGCAAATACAGACATATCACTAAGTTCAGTTAGATAACAATTTAAGCTTTATAAATGAATAAAAAAAAGAATCTGATAAACCATTCAGCTGGATGTTTTATGAAAACCAAAATAAATAGTTGTACACAACTATGACAAATTTACAGGCTTGATAACACAGAAAAGTTTAAAAGGTTATACCTAAATATGAGACCAAAAACTTGGATAACATTTTAAATGGGTTTTCATCTTTTTTGAAAAACTATGTTAGGTGTCACAGAATACTGTAGGACAAATCAAACCTTGCAGCTCCATGTGTTTTTACTATTTTCTATTTGATCTTCACTGGAATCATCTGAGTCTGGGTAAAGATCGCTATAACTTCCCTAAAGATAAACAAGAACAATTCATTGTAAAAACAGTTAAAGAATTAAAATACTATAAAATAACTCATCAATATATACTTTGGTTCAGAGAGAAAAACATATATTCTGTGCAAGGAACTCTATTACCGTAGATTCGCGTCTAATTCTCCTATTGGGCTTTCCCAAAGCTTCAATAATTTCCAGGGCGTACAAAAGTTTATGGGCGCTTTTTATTCGCAGAAGATCCTTCCAGCTAAAGCCATCATTACCCTTAAGAGATAAAAAAGACAGAGAGCAATTAACACAATTATATCTAATGCTGATCTATCTAAAAAATGCAAGGAGAGGATTTTTAAAGTGACATGGACAAATTATTTGGGTTTATATTTCATCTATTATTTGAAATTAGAAATTTTCAAGCATTTTTCTACAGATGATTAAAAATTTGAATTATGTGAATTCAGCAATGAAATTTGAGTAAACCTCCAACATTATTATAAGCTAACGTACACATAATTTTAAAGCAGAGGAAGTGAAATGTTATGCTCTAAATTATAACATCCACCAAAATTTTGATGCATGTGTCCATAAAGAACCATAACATCTAAAAACTGTTAATATGTAATTTCAACAACTTTAAAAGAGGCAAAATTTCCATCTATAGGGCAAAAAAGGACTAAGTAAGTGTACCTATTGTTTTCAAATTATAGAAGAGAGTACAAAAGGATTGATGTCACAACAGTCATAATGTTAAAGCAGGGCTGCAAATGAAGAATCTGCCACTTCAATTCAAACCAAAAGACTGTGACAATTAGTTTTGACTATTCTTTTCATTTATTAAATAACTTTAAAAAAAGAAATCATGAAAATAAACTTCAAGGAACTAAACTGACATCTCTGTTTAGTTTGATTTTGTAAGAATTATTAGGTTTGTTTATTAGGTTTACGTGTGTCTCAGCATATTTAACATACTTACTATTTAAGATTCCTCTGGGCAAATTTCAACTAAAACATCCAAGTATAATAAAGATAAACATGTAAAACAAGCATTCTTTGTTTACCTGCTCATCTGAAATATTCTGGAATGCCTGCAACATATTAGGGCACGTTGGCAGAAGCATTAACAGTTCCCAGACACGTCTGGATAAGTTTTCTGCATGGAGATGGAGTTCTTCACACCTTGCACTCTGAGAAACCATAGAACACCCTTTCTTATTATGAACTACATCGTGAAAATAAGATTTCAAAGTCCAAAAATGTATTTATTCTTAATTAAGAAGCCATCTGTTTCCTATATAATGTAAATCCACAAACAGAACACAATAGTTGAAGTCTCACTGAACCTGCAAGAAACTAAGTTCCATTATCTTTACAGCATTATCACATGTTTTGAAATATTTGAGTGTTAATAAAACTCAAAAATAAACTACTGGTTTGCATGTATTAGTAGTTATTTAATTTCCCACAAGCTAATGATGGCATACAAGACATAAAACCTGAGGTTTTGCAATAAAACCTTTATAGACCTTTCTTCAAGCCAATTCCCAATATTAGTCACCACATCTATTTAAATGATCAATATTCTTTCCCAAGAATTACTCTTTTTTATAGCTTCTACAATATTTAGAACATTTAAAACATATCGGAACAACGTTGTTATGAAAATCAGAAAAATCATGATAATGATTATACCATACATGAAATGTGAATATACAGACAATAAACGTATCTGCTAACTGGATAAGAGTACACAAGAAGTAGGCTAGATAGGAAAAACAGATCCAAGTAAGTAAGACTTAAATGTAATTATTCCAATAAAATTACTCTAAATTACCTCACTATCTTCCATAGCCACTTCTCCAGAAGGAGGCTTAAAAGAGGCAAGCATCTCTAACAAATCAAAAAGGGTGGTAAGATGAGGTTCTTGAAGGAGTAAAAGCATTGGAATGTTGTCCTTCTGAGGAGGAGGTAGGCAAGATGCTGGAAGCTGAACACCTTCACCTTTACGTTCTCTCCTTGGTGCGCCCAGGGATACAAACACCATCTAGAAACAGAGAGAAAAAATGCGGAGGAGAGAAACAATTTTAAAAATTCATATGCTAAAAGCATGGAATGTTTTCAACAGGATCAGAATTAAGAACTTACAGACACATCAATACCTTTGTAAAATCTTTACTGAGCAGCACTTTGAGCAACTGCCATAATTAAATCTTGGTTTGGCTTTCACTTAAGGCAGCCATGGTGTAGTTGCATACACTGTTTGCTGTTGTTACAGTAGGCGGTCCTGTTTCTTTGTCTGTCATCCCTTATTTTGCCATTCAGGCTGGGGAGACTCTAGTACTGGTCTGACTTTCTCAGTACATTAATGAAATGGCACAAAAACTAATCCAGAGGAAAAATGAGATAAATTGGCTCAAAGGACCAGAATAATGCTGGTGAGGGCGTAGCAACACAAATAGCAGTGCCCTTGGAAAAGCAGACATTTGTTATACTGGCGTAACCACCTTGTGGAAAGCCATTCTCAGATGAACTGTTCCTGCTGACTAGTTATCACCTCCATATATGATCCCACCCAGCCATTCAAACATTGTCACACTCCAAGTTCTGCAAACGTAAGAATTCATCTGACTGCACCACAGTTCAATTCTGTAAAGTGATCTGTGTTAACAAGAAAAAATTATTTTAAAATCTGGGCTTGCTTTTGAATTAACCCAATTCATTTGGCAAAAGAAACTAACGGACAAGTGAAGACATAGTCCAACAGACCACCCTATTTCGAACTGCAAGAGTCAAGACAGACCAACTGCTACAACTGTTAAGAGCCAGCAATGGCACACATAAGCGTATCAGCCAGCGATAATCTTTCTAAAAGTATGTTAGCAGACCCCTGAAGGTGTGTGGTGGAACTTTTGTTTTCCTTTAGATAGAAAGAACATATGTTATAATCTGCTGGTAAGTTTTGTTACAGTCCCACCTCCCTAAAGGAGTCACGATGTCATTCATCCTTATAAAAATCAAGTTAGGCTTTTCCATACTATTGACTTCAGCAAACTTATGAGTAGACCACTCTAACAGGAACTCTGAATTAAAATAAAATAAAAATACAAATAAGCATTAAAAAACGCTTCAGATTTAACCCATGAAAGGAAAGAGCTAGTCACTGCTACTATGGAAATAATGAGAGTCCAACAATTCAGACAAAATGTGGATACTTGATTTTGTCTGCATTGAACTCTAGTTTTCCTTGATGAATGAAAAAAATCGAAATTTTTCTTTCACACCTTGAATTTTCACATCCGCTAACATAACTAGAATTACGTTTTTAAAATTAATTATTTTAAAGAGTGACAACAGCAGCAAGGACTGTTAGTATTAGTCTGAGCTCACAGGAGACACACGTTGGATAGTGTGAAACAACTAGTTTCAGAAAGCTGCAGGATGCTCCCGAAGAAAAATATACCTTCCACCACCACTACATATATCAGCTGCACAAGACAAAAGGAACATATCAAGCAATCTTTTTCAGTGACTGCTATCTATATGCTGGTAATACCTGCATATCCTTAAAACCCAATTCATGAAGCGTCTTTTCATCATAATCAGTTGTCAGTTCATGCCCAGATGAAATCATTCTCACAGGTCCCATGAGGCCACCTAGGATAAAAACATTATTTCAATAAATTTCTGCAATCATAGCTTCATTTTCTAATGAAAATGCTAAGACTTATTTTTAATAGCGCACCCTTCAGCAGCAATTAACATCAAGCAAAAATTTAATGCAATTTCCTTATGAAAAGTGGTTATTACAATAAGCTAGATTTCCCAGCACGTATTTAGGAATACCCTTTTCAATAACAGTTCACCCAGTAGTGAAAAGTGTCCGCAATCCAAATTAAAACATGCCTTCCATATTTTGTTGTAAATTATGCAATTCCAGAGAAGGATAATGGAAAACTGTTGTGATCATCAACAAAATCCCTTTGTATCACACACCTGTGAAAAAGTCAGCTAAGGCGAAGAAGCAAGAATTATCTTACTTAAATGTAAGTCGGAACTGAAGATGTCATATACTTCAGAAAGGGAAAACCGAGCACACCCTTCCAAGAGTTCTCAACATTGAACAAGAAATCTGAACTAAAAGATTAACAATTTCATTTCATTTGGCACAGACAATCAGGCAGTAACTAAGAATTACAACGCACGATGACTTTATACCTCCGAGTACTCATATAGTTCTAACCACCAATTCTGGTGCAGAGTCATGGACTGAAGTTTGCTATGCTTTTCAGCCACTGTTCTTACAGGTACGCCTTTTCCAACACGAGGCCCTGGTCCTCCACACCAGTGAAGAGCAGCCTTACACTGCCACTATACTTCAACATTAGGATTCCAATGAAACTTCTTTAAAAATCTTATTTTTTCAAAAATCTTGCAGAAATCTTAGGGAGTACTCACGTTCTGTAATCTGAAAATGCTTCAGAACAGTGTATTACGTAGCTAAGGAACATAGTATTCAAAGACATGAGAGAAAAAAAAAAGCCTATGTATTTGCAGCAAAATTAAACTTCATTCTTTCACTGTCATAAATACATAAACGGTGTAGCACGTGCACAGCCAGCCTGCTTCTTCTGGTAATTACTGAAAGCCCATCACCTGCAGTCTGCAGCCACAGTTGCTGCTGATGTGTGTAGACAATAAATCCAGGTGATGCTTCACAAAACCAGCTGAAATCATAGAATCATAGAATGGTTTAGGTTGGAAAAGACCTTGAAGATCATCAAGTTACAACTCCCCTGCCATAGATAGGGACACCTCCCACCAGACCAGGTTGCCCAAGGCCACGTCCAGCCTGGCCTTGAACACCTCCAGGGATGGGGCCTCAACGGCCTCTCTGGGCAACCTGTGCCAGTGCCTTACCACCCTCAAAGTGAAAAACTTCTTCCTAAAGTTTAATCTGAACCTGCCCTCTTCCAGTTTAAAGCCATTCCCCCTCGTCCTATCGCTACATGCCCGAGTAAAAAGTCCTTCCCCAGCTCTCCTGTAGGCCCCCTTTAAGTACTGGAAGGCCGCAATAAGATCTCCCCGGAGCCTTCTCTTCTCCAGGCTGAACAGCCCCAACTCTTTCAGCCTCTCCTCATAGGAGAGGTGCTCCAGCCCTTGGATCATCCTTGTGGTTCTCCTCTGGACACACTCCACTAGGTCCATGTCCTTCTTATGTTGGGGACCCCAGAGCTGGATGCAGTACTCATATGCTGATATTTCCAAACCAGAGCAACCAGTGAGATGTACACACAGTAACTTCGATGGGACTGCCAGATAAATAAAAGCATCAGGCAAATATGTATGTTCCTCAAATCCTGCCCAAACAAAATTTCTGGGATGGTCTTGGGAAAAACTGGAGACACAGCAGCCCTCCAAAGACATCTGTCAGTTAACAATAAAACCGTGAAGGTTTTATGTGAAATTGGGAATAATCTCATGTATCTACAACTGATCCCATCCTCCTCAGCTGCCTGCTTTGAAACTTACCAGTGCAGTCAGACAAAAATCATTTCAAACGGATAACGCCAGCCCCGGCTGGCAACTAAAACCGCACAGTCGCTTGCTCACCTCCCCACTCTTCCACCCACAAGAAGGGTGGGAACAAGAGGGAAAAAGAGGAGGGGAAAGGGAATAAAAAAATACCCCCTGGGTTGAGATAAAGACAATCTAAAAGAAACAATAACAGAGAAGGAAAAATAGCAATAATAAAAATGACACTGGTCACTCACACCGCCCAGTGAATTGGGACTGTCCCAAGCAATGATCACTGATTCCCGCCCCCCGGATAACCCCCATTTATATACTGAGCATGACAGCTATCGTATGGAATATTTAACTGGCCATTTCATCATTCTGTCTATGCTTCTAAGGGAAGCTGAAAAAAAGTGCTTGAATAGTGTAAACATCACTTGGCAACAACTAAAAACAATAGGTAGTATTGACATTCCTTTCACAGCATTCACTAAACAGGAAATTAACTCCTTCCCAGCTGAAACCAGGACAGCAGGCCAACACATCATCCACAAAAAAAAAAAAAAAAAAAAATAGAGAAATCTACCTTCAGCAAACTAGTAACAGATTTCCAAAGAAAGAATACAGAAAAAAACCCTGAGTGAGAAGCAAATGCAATCTCACATTTCTCTGAGCACTGAAGATTTCAAATGAGCAAGAGATGTTACAATAGATATTGGGACCTCAAAAGAAAAATGTGGTAGTTGTCTGGTAAATGTAAAATAATACCAATAAAGTTTATTGTAGCGAAGGAGGGTCAAAAGGAACTTTTAATAAATGTGAATGCATCTACTACTTACAGCTACATTCCCAAAGTTTTGGCTTATTAGATATTCCCTTGACAGAAGCATGATGGCAAAAACTTCAGAAATTTACCTGTAACTAATAAATGCTTTAAGGTTCTTTTATTCCATCTCAGAACCTGCAGCTTCACTTTCAACATTAATAGTTACCTCACTTCTGTAACAATCTGTTTAACATTAATTTTCAGTGTCTTCATCTTCTCAAACTAAATTTCCTTTTAAGACACCAGGTGTTAGATGTAACTGGTATCACTTCAGGCATACCATTTGTTCATGAATCCCAAGAGCAGTAAAATGAAAGTAACGCTTTGCACAAAGATGCTGGAAATGAAATTGCTATCCACACAGCGGCGAAAAGGCAAGCCAACAGGAGCGCTAAAGGAGGCCAACAGCGTAATAAAGTGCCAGTCACAGTCATCAACAGATAAAACAAAAAGAAGCAAAAAAGAGAAGTGCAAGTCTAGAATTCCAAGAGCCAAAAGATGATACAAACATTCTGTTATCTCTGTTTTGTGAATCTGAAATCCCACCTGAGCAAACAACTAAAAACCAGTTAAGGACAACAAGATTTAGCTCTGTAAGGAAAAGGCAAGAAAGAAACTTGTACTCTGACATCATGAGTAAAGAGAATTTATTTTTTACTGGAATTTGATAAATTCTGTTCAGATTTCTCCCTCAGTTGATAAAATAATAGCCATTTTAGGTTCTTAACCAGGAATTGTTTTTTAACTAATACAGGTATATTAGAATGGACACAGTAAAAGGTCACTGGGACAGAGGTGTGCACTATGTACCTTACAGTGCGTCTCCTGTAATGCAGAATGATTTTTTTTTTAAAGTGTAAACAGTCAACATTGAACCACAATTCAGAGATCTTTGTAACAAAATGTTATTAGAAAGTCCTTTAAAAAAAAATAATCTACAGAACAGTCCCCAAATAGGGTATGAACGAGTAAAACTACAGGTTTTAACTGCAAGTCCCAGTTTCAGTCCTATCTTCAGAAATTTAGCAGTTGAAAAGCAAAAATAACGTGACTAGATTATTCCAAACACATGGTGACATACACAGAACAATGCAAAGACACTTCTTCAGGAGTTTGGTCAATACGAGGTTTAGCCACTTAGAGGATTTTATGCATCTATCAAGCCAATGCAGGTATCAATTACACAACAAAGCACTTCGAGGCTTAATACAGGTCTTAAAACTAGCAAAGGACCCTGGGTTTATGAATCAACAGATACAAATTTTATGGTTCTCCAGTTTCCCACAGTTATGGAATGTTAATAATTAGTGTAATAAACACAGAAAAAATAAAACAACATCCACAAAAGGTGTATAAAATTACAGATATCAGCACAGACATTCTACAAAACAAAAGAAGTTGTACATATGTAACATGACTGAACTGCAGCTGCTGTAAGATTGCAATTCTGAATTTTCTGAATCACGTGTTTATAAAATCCTAGCTGAAACAAAAATAAAAATTTCTGCTACATGGTTATACTTGGTGAAAACAAGAGAGTTTCTTCAATAAAACAGCTTCTGATGAGTGGCTGGAAAAGGATTTCACAAAGAAGGTAATTAAGATGTCTAAAATTCAGTCTGCTTTACTGACAGTGTCTCTCTAACACATTTTTTAAAAAGTTTTAAACCATGAAAAGAAAGTCAGATTCATGTTTAGACATATACTAATGGTGAGTGGTATTGGAAAAAGATGTTCATGGACGGAATTTGTTCAGATAATATAGATTACATGCTAACTCTTGCTCATAATGAGAAAGAAGGAAAACAAGAAAACATTGAGGAGAACATAATTCAGAGAACAGTAACATTTTGAACAGCAACAATCGATAAGAATGCTATCATATATAGCATCAGTAGGACTTAGAAAATGCCCTCCTCCTAAAGTATAAAGCAGAAATTTTCATTCACTCCAAAACACATAAAGAAAGGGAACAACAACATGATGCATATTCATCACCCTGTAAGCAAGGAATGACCATCTCAGGAGCAAGGTGACATTCCAAATTAAGAGCATTAAAAGAGGATGAATGATCATTTTTGCTACAGGATGATCATAAATTAAAAAGCAGTTGCAGGAGTAAGGAAAATCTTACACCTGACTGGAATACGTAGGGTATAAATTATGAATTTCAATTATGACTTCAAATTCTGAATCAACGGTAGAGCCAGAAACGTACAAATATCACAAAACATAGAACTAGGTTCTATGTATCAGAGTCTCGAAATTACAGAAAACAACATAATTAATTAAAACAACATCGAGAAGAAAAATAATGTGGGGGAAAGTCTATTAGGACTTGGAGTTTGGCTACATCTAAAAACCTTTGGCAGATCTACATTTTCTTTGCTATTTCAAAGACATGGTAATGCTTAAGAAACAATGCTATTAATTAAAAGTGAGGGCGATGCTAACTGTAACTACAGCTAGAAGAAAATAAATCATAATGTTTGCTTATTCAGGATATCCGAGGAAGAAAAAAAACATAATCATCTAAGCTCTAAATGGATGAACCCTTGTAAGGGCAAAAAATAGAGGTATGAGTACTATGACTTACCAGGGAAATCCCCTTTGCGGCTGCTTTGGCCAAACTCCTGAAGCTGAGCTTGTTGATTTATCTGCTCCTTCTGCAAATTTTCATACCAATGGGTAACTTCTGCGCGTAGATCGGCCACCTGATCACTCGGATACATTTCTATAGTCATCTGAAATAAAACACGTATTTTATTTTTCAAAGTGCACAGGGGACTTACTGAAATTCAACAACGTGTAGGATGTACTTGTGAAAGGGCTTTTTAACTACCTTGTCAGGAAGTCCAGCTGGCTGACACACAATTCTTAGCGGTAGTGACTGTTTGTCACTCAGGGCTTTCAAGTGACTGCTGATACCAGTGCCTTCAATCTGCCACTGTCTCAGATGATATGCAAACCTTAAGAAGAAGGTAAAAACATTGAAAAAGTATTTTCAACAAAATCTATTTAACACAAATGTTTTATAAACAATGAGATGAAAGACAAACTTGCACGTTCGTTCACCGTTTTTTCAAAATAAAGAGGAAGTTATTGATATTCTCCCTATTTTCCAAACAAAACTAATACAACTACAAAACTAATACAACTTTGCAAAAGTTTCTTTGGTGAGGGATGGGGAAACATGAACCACATCCATATTTCTTTATACAAGGAGAAAAGCCAGCTCTTGTAACTGTTTAAACCTTATATATTACCTTTCAAAATTATCCACTACTGTCCTTACTTTACACAAAAAAACCCAAAGAAATTATTACTTAAATTAAGAGTAGCTCGTAACTCATTCATGATTACGATAAGAAGAATGGAAATGAATTCCATATCCAAATATATCACTGGAACTATTTACCTTCTCCTAAAAGCCTCCAGGTGTGTCTTCAGCATTAAGAGTCCTCTTTCAATAATGGTCAGACTTGAATGAGAGTCTTGCTCAAGGTTACTAGAAGCTATCATCAGACTCTCCATACACTTGCTAATAAATTCCTGTTCTTTTTCAAGACCAGTTTTACCTGTAACACCAGTTAAAGTAAAAATCATATAAGCACAACTTTGAGACTATGCATCTTAATACTAAAAATAAAAAAAGAGAATAGCACTAGATATTCTTTACAATATTTTAACCAAAACCAAAAATGAATATTCATACCATTGATATAATAAGAGTTGATATACTGGATAGCGGCTCGACTGACGTCACCAGACTGTGCTCTTAAAGCAATACCCCAGAATTGGTCCATGCCACACAACTGTTTTGACAAAAGGAAAACAAAAAACACAAACAAAAAATTGCCTTATTATTTTATTGGGAGTGATGCTTTTCTGACCTGGGTATTTTATTTGCCTCTTGATGAAATTACTAAAAATATGCCTGCTTTTCCTCTGCTTGGGCTCTCATCACTGCACACATCAATTACTATAAAATCCTAACTTTCCCAGAAATATCTTCATACTTCAAAGCATAAGGAGAACTGGTTAAAATTCAAGAGAGTGAATTTTCATTTTGGACAAACAGGAATACTTTTAAATGAAGCCGTAAAACAACAACTCTTATTGGTATTCATTGCAAAAACAGAATTTAATTAAAAATTGCCTCAAATCAATTCACAGAAAAATATCCTAGGTCCCATTTTATTTCTAAGATAGTTTCTCCGTAGAAAAAACTACGGAAGAAAAACTTCTAAAGCACATCAGACACAACAGAGACACATCTGACAACAGATTTCTAGTCAGAATTAAATATGCCTAATAAAATGTTATCTGAATCTTACTTAGAAAAGTAAATGTTACAAACCCATTCTTTAAACACAACAGTGAATACAGTTCAGTTATGCTAAGAATATGATAAACTGCACAAAGATAACGGTAAAAGGTAACGGGTGTAATTTTCTTTGTGGTTTCCTATCTCTACCTGTAGAGACAAAAGCCACACATGCTCAAAGTGAGGGAAGGTCAGGATCATTGGCCTCTTTTTATTTCCATTTCAGTCTCACATTTGGAACTTTTGAGTCCTGAGCTTCTAGGGCTCTCCTCCAGGCAGGAGTCTGTACAGACCCCACCACTATGGGCTGCGGCATTACTATATCAAACCAGTAAACAATATGCAAGCCAGTAAGTTCTCAAGAGCTACGCTGTTGCAGATAAGTAATTAAACTTTCCCCTTCCCTCAGAAAGAAGAAAAAGATGAGCACAGAATCTCAGCTTACCTCTGAGTTTGAGCCACCATCATATGCACTAGTAGCCAATCGAGCCAAATTACATAAATGCTGGAAGAGGTTTAGGCCAGTCATACTAATAGTTTCAGGTTTTAGTTGTGGCATCTAAATAAAATAAATACACTTTAGAATGGAAAAAAATTCCGGGAGGGAACAGACAGCAATTACAGGGTATTTATTGCATTAGCACAGAAAAATGTCATTGTTACTACCAATCATATTTGAATTTAGTAGATGAATTAAAATATATCCGTGCAAAAGATCACACTCTGAATTTTATATACAATACAAAAAATCAACTATAATTGGCTTAAACAAACCTCTCTACCACTGATTTGGTCTGTAACAGTGCAGGGGGAACAAAAATTACTGGAACATTAGCTGCTTAACTTATCAACAGCAGGACAACTTGTTAGCATACATCATGTGGCCATTCAAAAGCTCACACGCTTACAAAGCTAGACAAAAACTGTGTAGCCTTGAAAAAGAACTAGACTACATTAATTACTGCACAATCTATCAATTCTGTAATGTCATCTGTCGAAATGGATGGGACCCCTTGCAAAAAGCTCTACTGCTGCATGTTTGAATTTTCAGTGGATGTATGGATGAAATTTATATGCCCCTCCCAAAAAGAAGAAAAGTCATTTTTTAAGTCAGGTAGCTAGCTATTATAAAGGAAAGTATACTTTTGGGAGGCTTTTATTTTTCAAATTGAAATGAAATGCTACACAGCTTCAGACACAACACACAGGCTATTTGCAAAGAAACACTCAAGTAAATACTAGTGCAAAAAGAATTCACGCTAATCCCTTCCCCTCTTCACTCCAAGCAGAGAAAAATCATTGCATGACAAGTGGGGCCCTCCCAGACTACTGAAGGCATACACTTCATAGAAACGATTTTAAATACGTTAAATAGTGCTGATATGGAAAGAAACGCTTTTATTAGAATTAATAAGCTTGCAATTAACTCTTTACATACCTTTTCCAAAAAAAGATGTTTGTACGTCTCCATACCCATAGCATGCTGATCTTTACTTCGTACTTGATTTAAAAACCAGTGTAGTGCATCATCGTAACATTCAGAATCTTCTACTAAGCAGTGCCACAGTATGTCCACTTGTTCTAAACTCAACCCTAGAATTTGGGAAGTACTTTTAACTACTCCTTTATAATATCAAATATATAGCAATATGCTAAAAAAACGAAGAATACATGCAGAAAAATCAAAATAGTTTTTGTCATACTTTTCCCTTTTAGCCCTGGCAATCAGCTAGTTTTTGGTCATTAGCACTGTCAGTTGTCACTAAACCAATGAGTAGCATGGGCCGATGTGAGATCTCGTACCAAACAGCAGGTTGTTTCTCAGTTCATAAGTAATTACTGGGCACAACCTAGAGTCCACCTTTGAGCTGGGTTTTGAGACTGTGGCTGAAAACAGTGTCTCTCCAACTATTGCGCTGTTACTCCTTTCAAGAAAACTATAGGTTTATTTTCTTAGTTGGCATATAAACATCTGCGATCCAAACATATTTCTTATAAAAGAATTGTGGCTATCCTATCAACAATAGCGAGTACAGTGTCATAAGTTTTTTTTTCTCTTGGCTACGGATATTCTCATTCCTTCCTGTACTCTACTCCATGACCAGAACGACAAGCCACGCACTGTACGCCAACTTTGACTACCTATAATGAGACTACCCAAGTGACTCCTCAGTCGTTTTAACAAATGACCTCAATACACAGTCAACTGAAAGTCTGTATAGAGCTGATGCTGAGACAACACTGAAGGCTATTAGTTTACAAGGGCTTAAGAAGAGAGCAGCCAAAACAATTTATGGAAGGGAAAGACACCAAGGGTTACTAAAACCACAGAAAATTGCGTTTAACTTCAAATTCCATCAGCCACATCAAAAGATTTCTATTTTTAACCTTTTAGAGTGAAAAGATTTCAGCCTCTGTACAGATCAACCATCATACAGAATACCACTTTTGCAAAAGACCCTACAGGGAACGTAAACCAATTTCTGACAGTATTAAAATAGAAAGAAGTATTCCTGTTTGGTATCACAACTTATTTACAGTGCACTCCAGTAAAAGATCTCTGGACACATTATGGACATGAACCAAAACCCACAAAACCAGAATATATTATCTTCATTTCAGTAATTACTACAATCCTATCTAGAGAAACTGAAGCACAGAGAATGTAACAATTTGCTCTCGCAGAACTGCAATAGAATCTAAACTCCTATGTTGGTTCTGTACTTTTGTCAAAAAATCTTCCTTCTTTTAAAACAGTATCAGAGATTATTTAAAACTGCATCCGTTTAAAATATATTTATTTAAGCTGACATTGATAATTAAGAACTACATGAGCCTTACGATGAGGTGCTTCTCTGATAAGGTAACCTCAAGGACTTACGGAAATGATCTGGTGATCCTAGAGTTGAAAATACACAAGTCAGGAATTGAAGACGAACCTGAACTTCTGCACTGTGGCTGTATCTAAAATTTAAATTTGCATAAAAACATAAGTTTATTTGTTTATTGTCATAACTTTTTTCCCCACTCACATATGTGCCTTTTAATAAAGAATTATTTTCTTACAAGTTTATTTCTGAACTTCTATTTCAGTATATAGTTTATAGTCCAGTGGTACACATTACAGAACCACACCAAACAAGTGGAATGACACACTAGTCATTACTAGGTAGGGTACTTTTTTGTTGTTTGGGGGGGGGATGTAAGTGGGGTTTTTTGACATATAGTCCAATTCAAGTGCACCATTTTGTCATTACCACCTTGCAAGATCTGACCTTAACTTTTTTCCCTAACTTGTAAAATGCTGATATTTCTAGTCTGAATTTCTGATTCCAGCTGATGCGTACTTTCAATAAAAATATTTTCAAAACTTACATGAAAACATTAACTTTATTTCTATTTATAATGTAGAAGCTTAACAGTCAAAGGAGCAGAACAACGTATCATTTTGCCTGAATTTGAAGCATGTCATCCCACTTTCAGACAGCTTTTGAAGTAATTTCTCACAAGATCAATATCCAATATAAAGATGTATGATGAAGTAAAAATTTGACCCATAAATAGCAATGTTTTTCAATTGTGGATGCCCGCATTTACATACTGACTTTGACATCTCTCAAAACCTGAATAGTCTATTCCTCTGGGATCGGGAAGCTAGAAACTGTATTACTTGTGTATATACACCTAATTTTAATCATACAGATTGGAAAGTGTGGATAAATGTGCTCAACAGAAATAAACTACTGCAAAGGTTAATGACAACAGATTTTAAAATTAGACTATTTGAAGTTTTATGACATTAAATCACTTTAAACTGATTTGAATATATAAAATCACCTTGTTTTATTTGTAAACAAATATTCAACATAATGTCTGACAAAAATGACAGGAGAGGAGTTGCATGGGTCTTTCTGAGGAAAAGGAAGCTATTTAAAATTTTATCGTTTTTACAGACCTTTGTCTCCCTAAGCATGTAAAGTCCCTATAGAAAGTATTTACTTAGAAAAACACATCAGAAGCACCAGAAGCAAAGCAGAAAAGAAACATTTAAAAACATAAAATATCACTCAAAGTCAGTTGTGTACTTACAATGCATGTTTATGGCGTCCTTCCCTGACTGCCTGAATGTAGTGTACCAAATTATCAAAGAAAAGTTTCATCATATTAAGTTCCTTTTCGGCCCACCTGTGTCAATTTAAAGGGCAAAAAGTATTACGGTTTGCTTAAAAAGATCAGAAAAGCTACAGAAATTAGACACCTACCATAGGAAAATTGAGTACGCATAAAACCAAAGTAAACATTCAATTTTCCATCTACCATGAATTCAGAAGTACTTTCCAGTACTCTCTTCTTCCTTGTCATCCATAAGGCTCCACAATGTTGTTATTTTCAGGCATAGGACTGACAGAACCTTTTGAGAACCTTTTCCTAAAGGCCCTAATTAAGAAAAAGTCTAAGCCAAAACTCAGAACTGGGCATATATTTAGATGTCACATCAAAAAGGCAAAGAAAAATTGCTGATAATCACTGTAATCTTTCCCAGAAGTTCCAGTAGTCAGTTCTCTATAGTTAGATCAGCTAGTTATACAGTTCGTTATAGTACAGAATGCTATACTATATAACTTCACATTTCAAAGGTTTTCTTACAAACCGAATTTTTTTTTACTGAGAAGCATTTGATATACAATCAGAACAGAACGACGTAACATGAAGTTATTGCAACCATTTACAATACACTATTACTGGAGGTCTAGTACTCTCTACAAGTCCTTTGGGACTTAAAGGGAGGGTGTTAAAAAAAAAAAAAAAAAAGGTAAATCAGTCTTCACCTCAGTTATGACAGTAGTGTGTATTACAAAGAAATCTAGGCCTGAGTGATTAACACGCTCATACAACTAGGCCAGACAACAGACAGGTGATAACCCGACCAAGAAGACCGAGTGGATGAAGCCCTCTATAGACAGATAGGGGAGGCATCACGTTCACAGACCCTGGTCCTCATGGGTGACTTCAAGCACCCCGACATCCGTTGGAATGGTAACACAGCCAGGCATAGGCAATCCAGGCGGTTCTTGGATTGCATTGAGGACAACTTCCTTCTCCAAGTGGTTGAGGAGCCAACAAGGAGGGCTGGTAGACAGTGTCAAACTCAAGGGTAGCCTGGGCTATAGTGACCATGAAATGGTCGAGTTTGAGATCCTTGAGGCAGTGAGGAAGGTGCGCAGCAGGCTGACCACCCTGGAATTTGGGAGAGCTGACTTTAGCCTCTTGAACAACGTGCTTGGTATGGTGCCATGGGATGAAGTGCTGGAGGGAAGAGGGGCCCAGGAAAGTTGGTTAATATTCAAGGACCACCTCCTCCAAGCTCAGGAGCGATGCATCCCTACAAAGAAGAAGGCAGGCAGAAAAGCCAGAAGGCCTGCATGGATGAACAAGGAGCTCCTGGACATGACCAAAAGGAAAAAGGAGGCCTATAGGGAGTGGAAACAGGGGCGGGTAGCCTGGGAGGTATACAGAGGAATCGTTCGAGCAGCCAGGGATCGGGTTAGACAAGCTAAAGCCCAGACAGAACTAAATCTGGCCAGGGACATCAAGACAAACAAAAAATCCTTCTTTAAGTATGTCAGTGAGAAAAGAAAGACTAGGGAAAATGTGGGCCCTCTCCGGAAGGGAATGCAAGAACTGGTTACCTAGGACAGAGACAGAGCTGAGGTACTCAATGACTTTTTTGCCTCAGTCTTCACTGGGAAGGACTGCAGCCACACTGCCCATGACACAGAATGCAAAGGTGAGGATTAGGAAAATGGAGAACCACCCACTGTAGGTGAAGATCAAGTGCAAGACCACCTGAGGAACCTGAAGGCGCACAAGTCCATGGGACCTGATGAGATACATCCGCGGGTCCTGAGGGAACTGGCAGATGAAGTCGCCAAGCCACTAGCCATCATATTTGAGAAGTCGTGGCGGTCTGGCGAGGTTCCTGCTGACTGGAAAAGGGGAAACATAACCCATATTTTCAAAAAGGGAAATAAGGAAGACCCAGGGAACTACAGGCCAGTCAGTCTCACCTCTGTGCCTGGCAAGATCATGGGGCAGATCCTCCTGGACACTCTGCTGAGGCACACAGAAAACAAGGAGGTGATTGGAGACAGTCAGCACGGCTTCCCAAGGGCAAGTCATGCCTGACAAATTTGGTGGCCTTCTACGAAGGGGTTACAGGAGCAGTGGACAAGGGAAGACCAACTGATGTCATCTACCTGGATTTGTGCAAAGCGTTTGACACCATCTCACACGATATCCTGGTCTCTAAATTGAAGAGACATGGATTCGACAAATGGACCACTCAGTGGATAAAGAACTGGCTGGACGGTTGCACTCAAAGAGTTGCAGTCAACGGCTCGATGTCCAAGTGGAGACAAGTGACGAGTGGCGTTCCTCAGGGGTCAGTACTGGGACCTGTACTGTTTAACATCTTTGTTGGCGACATGGACAGTGGGGTCAAATGTACCCTCAGCAAGTTTGCCAATTACACCAAGCTGTTTGGCAAGGTAGACACGCTGGAGGGGAGGGATGCCATCCAGAGGGACCTGGACAGGCTGCAGAGGTGGGCCCAAGCCAACCTCATGCAGTTCAACAAGGCCAAGAGCAAGGGCTTACATCTGGGTCGGGGCAATTCCCCAGGCACAAAAACAAGCTCAGCGGGGAATGGCTGGAGAGCAGCCCTGAGGAGAAGGACCTGGGGGTGCTGATTGATGAGAAGCTCAACATGAGCCAGCAATGTGCGACAGCAGCCCAGAAGGCCAACTGTATCCTGGGCTGCGTCAAAATAAGTCTGGCCAGCAGGTTAAAGAAGGTGATTCTGCCCCTCTACTCCACTCTCATGAGACCCCACCTGGAGTACTGCATCCAGCTCTGGGGTCCCCAACATAAGAAGGACATGGACCTAGTGGAGTGTGTCCAGAGGAGAACCACAAGGATGATCCAAGGGCTGGAGCACCTCTCCTATGAGGAGAGGCTGAAAGAGTTGGGGCTGTTCAGCCTGGAGAAGAGAAGGCTCCAGGGAGATCTTATTGCGGCCTTCCAGTACTTAAAGGGGGCCTACAGGAGAGCTGGGGAAGGACTTTTTACTCGGGCATGTAGCGATAGGACAAGGGGGAATGGCTTTAAACTGGAAGAGGGCAGGTTCAGATTAAACTTTAGGAAGAAGTTTTTCACTTTGAGGGTGGTAAGGCACTGGCACAGGTTGCCCAGAGAGGCTGTTGGGGCCCCATCCCTGGAGGTGTTCAAGGCCAGGCTGGACGTGGCCTTGGGCAACCTGGTCTAGTGGGAGGTGTCCCTATCTATGGCAGGGGGGTTGTAACTCGATGATCTTCAAGGTCTTTTCCAACTATAAACCACTCTATGATTCTATGATTCTATAACCTTAGGTCATTATTAACTTGGACCACACTATAGGAGCGAGTCTTGCAGCAGTCCCCTAAAATGTCATCACTTCTCTTGGTTTAGTCTGTTTGGGAACAGGGGGCTACTTACATTGTTATCCAGTGTGTATCATAACTGCTCCCAAATTGTTGAAACGTACCAAATAGCTTTGGAAGAAGACGAAGTGAAACTACTACTGATCTAAAGGAGAAAGAGAGAAATGATGACAATATATGATTGCTACAAAATTAAAACAGGCAATTTTAAAACTACTTTGAGAAGCTCAGGTTCAGTGAGCAAACAGGTTAACTGAAAGCACTGGAAATATCTGTGTGAAGTTTACCATCATGTCAGCCAATTACTATTCCGAATCTGAACTACACATACTTCAAATTCTTTACATGTAATACCTTGGACACACAGCTGTTGGACAAGTATAAAAATAAAACAATATACATTTTTCTTACTAAAATTGTTTAAATTTCAAACGAGAACCTCTTATTTTTGAGTTTCATAATACTTAGCTTTTGAAATTTCTGCAAAATGAGTATCTTTTTTCTACAAACAGATGACAGCAGAAATAAATCTGCCTCAAACACAAAAGAGAAGTAGGTGCGTATTACAAAACAACTATGTAGGAAAACTCAAGGAGTGCATAAACTGCATATAACAACTTTCGTATCAGTGATAAGTATCTTCACATTTCTTTTATTAATTAGTATCTCAGTATACTTGTAACTCATCTCACAAATACAGTTCTTGGCAAAAAGGTAACGTAACACCGCCAGTTATGTCCAGCAGTTGACTGGTTGCATCAACAAATTAAATTCTGCTTTTGTCAGTCTTCAAACTGTAGCATCTCACAGCTTTGGCTGGTATTAAAGCAAGTTATCTGAGGTCAAGGTATTACTTCTACCTCCAGCTGCTTCTTCACAGAAGTTAGACCCCCCAGCAGACTTGGTGGAAAAGAACACATCTGTTCCTCAGTCAGTTGCATATAAAATCTTAATACTCAGTTCAAAATGCTTATACTAAGGCACCTGACCTTGCACTCAACTGACTAAGATGTGGACCCGATTTTACCAACTGGTAGGAAGGCAGTAACCTCTGGCAGAAGAGAAAACGGACAAACGCAACAAGATGAGAAATTCAGAATACTGATAGAGTCGAAAAATGGAACATCAGATAAATCCATAACACCTTGAAAACTACTTTTATACTTTTGCTTTTGTCTGGTTTAACTTGTGCTCCTGTAAAGTTAAATAATTGTTATAGTCAACTCGGATTTCCTATATGTTGCAAAAATAGATAAATGTAAAAACAAATAATTTATGATTTAAGTTACCTGTTGTTTGCTAAATTTTCTAAGCAGCCTTCAATAAATCTCATTCGAATTTGTCTGTCAGTGAACCAGCACACTAAAGAACAGAGCAGCTTCTCTGCTTCATTTATTAACCCTTCAGAGAGATGAATCTACAGCAAGTAGAAAGAAAGGTCACTGAATAGTATATATTTACTTTCTTTTAAAAAATATTATTTTCTGTTATTCAACTTACTGCATCTTCATCCTGGACCAGATCCCACAAAAGGGTATTTCCTTTCTTACAAACATTATCCAAATTAATGTCCGTCACCGCATTGCTATTATATTGATGTTTATGAACTGCTGGTCCTGAACAAAATATAAAGACCATTATAAATAATAATAAATATTTGAATAAATAGAAGGAACTATCTAATCTGAACATTATTCTCTACGTGCATGAACAACAACATGCTTTATTTGTAAACCTGGCTATTTTAAAGTGCATACCCCAAGAGTGTAATTGCAGCCTTTTTCCACATATGGGTTCTTAAAAGAAGACAAAACATTATGACCATACAAGAAGTCCACAGGACAGTTAAGCCAATATTTACACTGGTTTTGGCTAATGGCAAGGTGCAATACAAACAGCACTTAAGAATTGCAGATCCAGGTGCCATTCCTTTTTATTTTACTTAGATTTAATTCACAGTATAATTAAAATATTTCTTAAGTCTTTCTGTAATATTGTGGTCCAAAGGGTGGTATCTTGATAACTACCATGGTACCATGGTTGGAAAGCAAGAAAGAAGCACATTTCAATAAATTCCTCTCATACCGCACGATCTCCTATACCTAACTAAAAAAAAGAAAAAACAAACACCATTTTTCCATTTTTTAGACACAATAGAGTATCAAAGTGCATGATTTTAGAAACTCATCATGTTTTCATAAACACTGATAGACATTTTTCTTCTTCTGTGTGGTCACAGCTGGTGCCATTCATTTATCTACTATTTGATACTACTTTCATGTAACAGCAAAGTCAAGTAGAAAATTTAGATTGTGTGCAGAACACTGTAATTATTTGCACATGCAAAACTAGGGGTGTAAAAAATAATCTGCACTGAAGGCCCCATGCTCAAACAATAATTTGGATCTTCAGTAAGATGTGTAATATCTATGGAAAATATTGAAAAAATATGCTGATTTACAGCATGTTTTAACTACAAAGTTTAGTAGTTTATTCAACTCTGTAGTGTACAAAATAAATCCTTCCCAATTTTCCATGTCAGGCTGTTACATTCAGTTATAATTCAGTTCCACACAACAAGAAATGTTAAGCCTAAAGAAAAAAAAAAGAGACTTCTTATTCAACTGCGTTTCATGAAAAGATATGTACTGGTTTCACTGTCTGCTGGAAGATAGCAAACTTGGTTCTGTCAGAACAGTGAAGAAAAAAGTCAAACCTTCACTAACCATGCCCTCCATTATATTTGAAAGAAGGATAAAGCAGAAAATAAAACTGCCACAATAGCATATGGAAAGATTATATAATTCTTGAGAAGTGTTTTAGTAGCATCTTAAATTGCACCCTGAAGTAAACTAGAAGATTTGGCAGTGTAAGATGAAATAGCATAAAATGCCCTTTAAGGCAAGCTCACTAAGATATCAAGTTATATTTTAACTAATTTTTCCAAAATTATCCTCTGTACAGCCCATTACGGTTAATTCATTTAAGATGACAAACGTACAGAATCACAATAAGATCCACCCACCAGAAGAAAAATTGGATAAGGTTTCAGAGAGGAAAAAAAAAATTATCTTGCACTTCGGTACCGCATTTCTCTTTACTGTAATAACTGACTAGAAAAAAATCCACATTTGCTGGGCTCTTTAGTGCCTTTATTTGTATTAACTTGCATTGAAAGCTCCAGTAGAAATGGGGGGAAAAAATTTTTTAAAAGGTAAACACAGATACATCTAATGTGATACAAAAATTAATCTCTAGGAAAAACACTAAAATCTCAGTAGTCACCATGATTTCTTGGGGCAATTACACATGTATGGTTAAAATAATTTGATTATTTTAATTACTGGAGACTAATTCAAAATGACACCGAATTGAATACAACGTTTTTCTCTTTTTCTGTTTTCTTTTTACCGCTCTTACCTTGACTAAGATGTTCATGATAGATGGAGGCAAGGTTAGGAAGGTGCTGCTGAAGATGAGATGTTAGCTCAGCATGTGAATTAATTTGTACAAGCTCTTCTTCACAGCCAGACTCTTCCCCATCAAAATCAGCCATATTTTTCTCTGATTTTGCACTGACTTGGGAACTACTGCAACTGACATCATCTGCACTTAACATATCATCAACCATATGCCTGTAAAAGAAGAATATTAGAATGGACAATATCAAAGAGAACATTGTTTATAGCAGACTAGAAGTGCATATACATCTCCCTAAAGCTAAAGTCAGGATGAATCATCTGTCTGAACAGCAGACCTTCATATGAATTTGAAAAAAGAATTAGAGATAAATTGAAGGTCTCACTATCATGATGATTGTGTTGACTTCTTTAATGTTAAGTAAATACACCATTTTCCAAAACAATTTTAACATTTTGTTATTCAATACAAAAACTTTACAGAAAGCTTTAATCGGATGGTAACAAAACAGATTACTGTGTAACTATCTGCAATAACTATCTTCTCTGTTAGACAAATTATCCTGAACTATAGCAATATGTCCATACAAATTTCTGCCCAAACCAAGTATTTTGCTACCGCTTTTACTTCTGTTATAGAAGGAATCAGAAGAAATGTCAAGCTACCTACCCGTCATGGTGATGGTGGTGGTGGTGGTGGTGGTGGTGATGCTGTGGCCCAATGAACTGCCTACAGTTAAATAATTCATTTCCAATAGTTTCCCCAAGGAAGTCCCCTGTGTGAGTTATACAAGAATCTTGAGACCCTTGTGAAATGTGAGCAGTGCTCATTTCCCCTGTCATATCATGCTCTGCATCCTCAGCATGAGAACAAGCATCTAGCATTCTAATTCGATTATCCACCGGTGTCACAGAGTCAGTGTTAAAAACATGGTCCTTTCCTGCCCCATTATTTGCACCACTCCTCTCCGACGCCCCTTGTGAATCTCCCAGACAAATGCCTGTTTGTGATTCCAGTTTTCTGCTTCGTAGATCTGTGCTCCTGCTGCTTTTCTGAGGATTATGACTCCTATCTTCTTCCTCTTCATCATCCTCCTCTTTGAGAGCTTCAATATCTGCAATGTCTTCAGACTGCACCTCGCTGCCAGGGCTTCCAGCAGACTGGCTTGCGTGACTGGAGTTGGCCTCATTACTGGATCCATCACTGTGGCCACTGCTACTACCAGGACCACTACTGCCATCCTCACCACTGTTGGCTGTCTCATCAGAGCTTCCTTGCATGGATTCCTGAAATTATTGTTATTTTTTTTAAGGTTGATGGAAAAATAAAACCACCACTGCAAATACATAATCAACACTGTCATCATACAAACGCCATTCTTCATGTATGAGGAAACATGTCAAATCTACAAGTTTTCATTCATTCTTTCTCAATATGGTTCCCAATGACAAAACGCTCTGAGCAAGATTCAGATTCAGTAATTTAATTTTTCCATTACCTTACTTATAACAAGGTACATGTGCAGGCTTTGCACATACACAGAGTGACAGTGTGACACATAAACAATATGCCATGCATTCCCTTACTAAGAGATTAATCTTACTGAAATACAATTTAAATGCAGAAATCCATTTGTTTGAGGTGTTTTCTTGGAGGACACTTGTTCATAGGCAAGGTACAATATATTCTATGTAAACTGCACAGAACATACGCAAAGATTCTAGCTATCCACTATCCTGCTGCAGGGAAGCATACATGCTATACACCTGTTCAGGTTCTGAAGCGAGTACAGAAAAAATATTTCAATAGCTAATAATAGGCAGCTCAGTAACAAAATTCACAGATCAAGATTTTCACTCTTACCTCTGTGTCTGAAAGTCGCTGCTGTACATGTTTTGTTCTGTTAATAAGCTGTTCCTCCATTTCAATATCACTGCCTCCACTCTGATGGGTGTCACTGTTGTCACTACTTTGAGGACTTGCTGCTGGTGACCCTAGTTCAAAACCACATTTCCCAGTTACTTTGTGATATCTATCAGTTGGAATGTAACAGCATTACATAAATCTGCCTCAAATGTTGAACTCAACAGCATTCTTCCTGCAAACAGTTGAACAAGGACATAACTCAAACAATTCATGTACCTAAACACTTAAAATTCTTTTTAGAACACTGAGCATTTTATGACAAAATTCTCATGTCTCTTCTTGCCAGTATATAGCACAGAAATATGAATTTCCTAGATTCTACATGAAATATAACTTTCATTTGACTTCTCGTAAAAAAACCCGTAATTTAAACTTTTACTAGTTCTTCTGTTCAAATTCGACAGCTGTAGAAAACCACTGTAGTATCAAACATATCAGATTGTGGTGTACTTCTAAATCTATACTTACAAGGTGAAGGGGCTGCTCTTCTGAGCTCCTCTTCTTCTGAAGGAAAAAAGCAGGATGGAAAAATAAGTGACTAAAAATCTTTTTGTCAGCATATAGTTGTCCATGATTTATAAAAATCAGCAGTAGGAAAAGAAATGGAAACTACAGTAAAATGGCTTGGCACCACCTTTACTAACGACTGTGGGGAAATACACAGTCAAGCAAAAAAAACCCCAGAAATAGCATGTGATATCAAAAACTAGGTAAAAATCAGAAAAACTTTTGTAAGATTTCATGTAGCTAAGTCGGTTACAGATGTTTAGCAGAAAAAAAATTAGTTAACTGATGAGTTATGGACCATCCTCTGAATTAAAAAAAAGGAAAAAAAAAAAAAAAGAAAATACATACTACTTTAGATATACAAACGGAATTGATCTGAAATAGAAAGCTTTCCAAATGCGCTCACAAAGTTTTAACGCTTTCGTCTTTATCCTCAACTTCTGCTTGAAAAATACGCCAACGTGACACTTTTTAAAAATAGTTCGAGTAGAAAGTTCTATACATCCTTTTTGTCCAAAGTCAACATGGAGACTATGAAAATTAAAAAATTAGCTACCAGATCTACTGGAAAAACACATACCTTTTTTGTTTCCCATGGGTAGATTGGTACTCAGTAAAGATGCAAAAGAGCTTTGTTTTGACAGCTGAGCCTTAGCTGCTAGTGCGTTATTCCACAGTGCTTTTATAAGCATCGATGCCAGATACAAGGTCTATAAACAAAACAAGATAACAGTGCCATTAAGAAGCAGTAGGTTTTGTATGCAAAGATCCACTGTTAATCTTTTGGTATGCCAATACTACAGTTCACCAAAATGAACTAATCAAAATAAATGAATGCACAAAATAATGTACGAAACACTAACTTCAGACGTGAAGTTAAAATCTGCAGTGGTTCTGCAGTCTTCAAAAATCTCTGAAAAAGATTATAATTCAAAAGCCAGAAAAGGCCTACTGGAAGACACATGACTTTACTCTTATATTCTCCTCTCTTACACATTAGTGAATACCTCTTTTACATGTATTCCTTTAGAAGACAAATCCATAATGCTTGTTTAATACATAACATAATTTATTTTCTCATGACAGTGATGTTGTTCACCTTGTCTTTACCTGTTCAGTGTGAGCACTTGGATGAAGAGTTGAGACTAGATTAAGAAGATGTCTAAGTGGGACAGGGTCCAAGTTTTTGATCAAAGAAGGAAACAAGTCATGTATGTAACGACTGCAATGCTTTAGCTACAAAGTACAAACAAACAGAGAAGATAAGAGGAACAGCAAAATTACCTTTTTTAAAAAATTCCAAGATTCATAAAATTGCAGCAATTAAACAACATCTTTGCACAAATTCTCAGGAAACACTTGTTCAGTAATTCCAAACTACATCAGACTTGCAATTTTGATTAAACTTAATCTTTATATTGTAAAGCATGTAAAGTTTAGCGAAGTCAAATGTTACAACATCTTCCTTAGTTCTAGTTGCAAGAGATTTGGTGAAAAGAAGAACTGGAAGTTTATTTTGCATTTTAACTTAAATATAACTACTGAAATATTAGTGTATGTGCTAAATCCCAAGGAAAATAATATTTGCAATTATTACCTTATCAGCAGTGGTAAATACAAATAAAGACACTACAGACTAATGCGAGACTGAGAGAACAGACTGTGTGAGGTTTATTTATAATTCTTTTGTCTTTACAGTAATGGATGTCAAAAAATATGACACTGTATTTAGCTAGCTACTCTATCTACACATTAAAGTGACAATGCTCCTAGATGTTTCCTCTTCGGTTAAATGCTGCTTTTCATAGTCACTCAAAGGGTTTCATTATGTTTGTAAGGATGTTGATATTAAAAAATTAAAACAGTGGTTACAGGAAGCATCTCGAAAAAACATTCTTAATGTTGGTTACCACATATGCACCTCAGAGGGTTTTTTTTTCATTCTTTATTCATTTTATTTTGCCTTCCTGTCAGCATTTTATGGGGTACAGGACATCTTTCACAGGATTCAAACTGGAATGAAATTATGTGGGTTCTATACAAGGATGCATTTAAATATCTTCAGATGTCTGCTTCAACTCGGAGATGATAAATTTTTGTCAAAAAGTTAGTTTAAAAAGTGGAAAATACATTCTTATAATCTAAAGGTGTCTGTCTTTTAAACAACGTTAGAGGTTTAAACCCTTTATAGGAAGTAATCGGGACATACTTAATTCTAATATAGACATATATATTTTGAAAATGTCAATATGTCAAAATGAACACGTGAACTGTAAAAGAATTATCATAGGAAATTTTTATATTAAGTTCTTAAAGTAGTATAAAAGATAGAAAAATGCAGGGGTCTAACACTAGTGTGAATTATTGTAAGTGCAAAAACATGAAGGAAGGTAAAATATACCTTTAAAAAATGTAAGTGAAATAAGTAATTATTAATTACTCTGTTACAGAAAATTGTTTGAGCCTATTAGAGCAAGTGCTGTTATAATGAGCATTTATTAACATAACAGATGCGTGCTATAATGACAATGGACAGCAGAGGTTTAGGAATGTGTATACAGTAGTATTTGATTGAAACAAATTACAGAGAAATATTGAATACATAAAAAACCCCTTCCAATTCTAACATGTATAAAAGTATGTTCCCTATACCTGTTCAAAAGGACCGATTTTATTTCTCTGACCTTCATTTTGAGTGCATTTTTCAGAAAAATTGACACTGAAACCTTGAGGTTTTTCCAGGTTTGTTGGGGAAGGGTGGGTGGGTTGGCTTTTGGGGAGGGGAGTTTGGGTTGGGTTTTTTTTGTCTACTGTATTCAAATCCCCTAAATAAAAAAAATCACAACCTAAAATAAAAACCATAGCAACCCATTAAAAGTAGCATACAAATGTATCTTTCTGAAAGAAAAAAGCCTATCAGGGTTTCCAGGTTCACCAAGCAAAAACCAAAATCTCAGTGCCTTCTACAGATTTTAACATCAGCACTGTAGCACAGTTGTAAACTCACTGCCGCAATTTTCACCTGATTGTTCCCACTAGGAGTAAAAGAAATGGAAGCTACAATACATAGGAGCAAAGCAATTTAGCACAATAGTAAAAATATTACATCTATCCTACACTGTTCATCCCCACTCTTAGTGAAAACACTATGTCTTTGCTATACAACTTCATTTTTCTCTTGTATGAAAGTAGCCTGGGTGAATTCTTGCACCTGAAGAAAAAACAGTAATTGCAGCAGTTACCTAACTTAAAATTTTGGTCAGCAAAACACTCAGACAAGAAAAAGTAAGAAACTCAGCTTTATGAATATAAAAAAAAAAAAATCAACTTGCCATTTTCTGGTTTTTTTTTATCACTCCTGCAATTATAAAGATTTTATACATACCTGTGCTGCAGCCCAAATACAGTCTATATGTTGAGTACTCAGTCTCCCTTCAGCTGCAAGAAAATTCAGAATCACTTGGCACTGTTTGATGATCTGCGAAGTGAGAACATATTGAAGAAAGATTTACTAGAACAAGAAGTTATTCCTCCATGTTTATGCTAAAAATAATAATAGTTTTATACAAACCTCAATATGTAAATTTGGTCCAAAAATGTGCTCAACTACATTGTTGCTGATAAGCCAGTCTGCAAGCTCTTTTGCAATTGACCTAGAGATGAAAAAAGAGCAGGAACACATGTAAAATTATCTGCCTATAATATATACACTGTGCTCTTCCGCAGCACAGCATGTCTTTCAAATTAGTATCTGTAATTGTAGTAAGTATACAAAAACTTTTCTGAACACAAAGCATACTCAACATTCATTCATTCAGGTAGGAAATAAATTATATCCATATTTTTTCTTTAGCTGGAAGACTAATGGCAAATACCAGTATTTCCCACTCTCCCCTGGATCATTAGCAAACACGTAAACAACAATTCTACCAATTTTATTAAGTTAATAGAGCTCAACAGACCACCTGCAGACCACTTTCAAAGACCTCACAGGTAAGACACTGATAAAACGCTGCTACTTAACCCGAGTTTATAATGAAATTCCAGGACTATTGAGTTCACAAATGTATCTAAAGGTGGGAGTAATAGAAATTATTTTTTAAAGAAAACCACTTAAACATTTTCAGAGTCTCTTGCATAAATAGCAATTCATATATCTTTAAAAACCTATGTATGGTATGGTCATACTTACACAGGTGTAGCATACAAATACTTCAAAATTCTCATTTTGTTTCATCTATAACAATAACGAACTTTACCCACTGCCAATTCATAAGCAAACATTCAAACAGAACAGGACAAGGAAACTAAATTTTCCAAAACAGAAGCTGAACTTCCAGAAAGCACTGCCCTGTCTGGAAACTAGTGCATAAGCTCCTTTTTATTCCTTCATTTCAAGCAAACGTTTGTTTACCCAGATTTTGGCACCAGAAGCAATAAGAGGACATCACAGTATTTAAAGCACAGTCTGTAGTTTAAATGGCCCTGGAATAAAAGCGCTCTGTCTCACAAGGAGGAGAGGATGGGAGGGAGGGGGTGTCTTAGAGGACTACAGGAAGAATGATTTTTACCACTGCTGTGTCACATTTATGGTCGCTATTAAAATTCCAGGATTGCCAATCTTTATCATCCACAATAAGAAAATAAGATTCTTTAGGTAAAAAGAGATTGCCTTTGTAGGTTTTCCAAACAGGATTCGCTTTTCCAGGGCACGTTGCCAGTTCTTCAGTTGTTTTGAATTGCCTGGTCCCTATGGATGAACTCAGTATAGCTCACGTTACTCACACCATTCCTATACTGTCCTTTTCTATTCTAATTCCAAAACATGGGTAATCAAATATTCTTATATTGTTCAAAAACGATAACGTCCCCTAACATTTAAGTAATAACTGGCTTGTAAGGTACAATAATTTACCAGCTGTACCATTTATGTCTTATTAACAACTTAGTTCTCATACTGAAAAGGCAGCTTGACAGGTTATCTGCTCAAAGAGGGATAAAAAGAGATAAGCCAGGTCTGTTCCATGAAATCCAGATCTACTTAACTTCCTACAGCCTCATTTCAAAACAAAACCAAAACCCAACCACCACCCCCAAAGATGCCTACCCCAAACCAAACTTTGGAGCGTGCACATTACAGACTCATTCAGGGCTTGGATTTCTGTCTAACAAAAACTGAAGTAAGACCTTTTCACAGGCGAGCTGTGATTTTGCAGGTATTACACCTAAAGGAACTTTTGATTCATTTGAAAATATGCTACCAATCTCCTTTAGCAACAAACATGGCTCTCAAAAATGCTCTTAGCCACCTGCCTCCATGCTGACAAGCACAAGCCACCATAGTGGCATTGCTCATATAGCTCAAGAGACTACAGCTCTGTTACTTCTTACTTTGTCAGGCAGCTGGTAGACTTGATATTAGATTCAACTTAAATCACAATTGCCCAACACATTCTGAAAACTGAATGCAGCCTGCAAACCTGCAAAATTGTTCCTTGAATTTATGGACCATTGGCCCCCAGCTCCTTCTTATGGCTTTACATTGCCTCCCCTTACTGTGGGAAGAAGTGGTCCTGCTACGTGACCAAAATATAAGCAGAAAGCCTCATAGTTTGAATTTTGCACTATAAAAGGTAGACGGATATGGTCACACAAGTGAACACACACCTACTAGATGCAGGAGACCTGAACCGATGCACTTCTGGTTACGAAATGTGAAAAAAATCATTGCATATGGTCCTCTATAAGAGGCAAACGCCTTAACTCCTGAGTCATAAGTCAAGGGAGGTAATTTTGTTCCAGAACCACTTAATTTCTTCTTGGATCTGAATTTTTAAACTTGTAGCTTTCAGAATGAATCCCAAATAAACACTGCTAGATTCACTAGACGATGTTAATACGAAAGGATATACTGCTCAGTATGTCTCTTCAAACCAAATACTTCTGCTAGTGGCACAACGTCCATTAGACATTGTATCCAGAGTCATATGTTGCATTTTATCTACTCCAAAGAACAAAAACTCTCTTACAGAGTTTCTTCACGTTTTATTAAATGCGTACGGCAGTTCTCTATCTCTAGTCTGCAACATTTTTCTTCCGAGAAATAATGGATTATTCTTTGAAGGAATGCCTTTTTTTAATAGATGTATTCTCAGCGGTACAAAACTCTATGGATTTGTTGAGGATGACCAAAACCAAGAGGATCCTTGTGAAAGGCAGAATGCAGCCTTTGTGTTTCCCAGAGAGAATGATTCCTCCCAGAAAGTTTTGCTGAGGGCACACTGATCACTAAATATACTGCCTTTTAAAATGACAAAGTTATCACCAGCACTAAGTATTTTGTTCTTTGATATACTAAGAAATATATTCACGATAGCAGATTCAAGGATACACCAAAGAAATCTAATTTCAGTGTAAATGAAGGATGTCTGACTTATTTCCTCAACAATTCCATTTCAGGAAAAGTTTCTTTCATCCTGTGGTTTTCCAGCTCTTTGATATGTTTCCTTACTTTCATGCAGAGCAAACATCTTAACTCAAAAGCAATTCCAGAACTTCATATAAATAAAGCCTATGGATAAATGAACCTGTGATTTAAGTTCGTATATTGTCACTTCTCCCATTTCTATTTTAATAATTATCAAAAGCCCTACAGCCTTGAGAAATTTCAGATCCACTCAAGTTCATAAAAATTCACTGAGTTCTGAGTTGCCCCAAATAAGCAGGGCAACCTAGAATAACTTTTTATTAAAAGATTTAAAGTGTAATTTTCAGTATTTTTCAATGTGGTTTCATTTCAATGTCTAGCTATGTTAAAATGTCTTTCACGTAGTCTGTACTTTTCATAATTCAAAAGTATTTTTTCATAGAGCAATTTCCAAATTATTGTATGACTATTACTATACAATATCACTACAATTCAGACAACTTAGCAAGAACTCAATTTTCAGTAAAAATATGCTCAAATTTTCTTTTAAAAGAGGTTCTTCGAAAGGTTATAGAAAAATTTTCCTCCTTTACACTGAAGGAAACAGTGAGAGTGAAAAACATGCATTACGATCAAAGTATAGATATGCTTTTCCCTCTAACACGAAAGCAGCAGTACAAAGGATAGTTTTACAAATTAGATATCTAAGTCATACAGACCTTGGCAGTGAGAACATTCACCTTGCTAATAAGACGTATTAGCTATTTTTCATGGATTTTGTAATTGTGATAGCAAGAGGAAAAGTCATTTCAAGAACTTGATATTCTCTACCAGTCTGTGTTACGGATGAGGGAGGAAAATAAAAAAGTAAAGGTACCAGCTACTCTAGTTTAATTGTCTCTAAATCTTTCTCACACAAAATCTACACAATGTATTGAGCATTGTGGAAATCTACACAATGTATTGAGCCACATGATCTCTAGACTTAATCAATTTCTCCCTAGACTTTTAATTTAAATTCACCGTCTGTCAAAAATAACTGGTTTACTTCCAAGAAATGAAATTCAAGCACTTCTGATATTAGTTTCCCCAGGCATTCCATGAGACTGTGGGGAAGAGAGTGGAAGCTACGCTGTTTGTGATATAACCTGATGTTTGTGAACTGTAGTTACAAAAGGCGAGTACTAGAGCTTGAATTTGTTCATTATTATAAATAAAACTATCCAGAAGGAAACTACAGTTTATGCATTTTCCTGGTAGGTCTAAGAATGCTTCTCTAAGAGGACTGGGTTAAAGTCCTAGAAACATTTTAATCTAAGGCTGTGGTGCAATACTTGGTAGCCACATGATGACCCAGATCCAGGAACAAATCCCACAGCAAGATGATTCCCCCCGCCCAAGAAAACCTTATTTATCCAACCAGTCAATTCCAACACAATTCACCACACAGCTATGCCGCCAGCTCAGTACTGGATGAAATACAATAACAAGTCAGCAACGACACTGAAAAATAGAATGTGAAATCTTAAAAGAAAAAATGTAGAAATATAATGAGCAGCTTGCAAAGGATGAAGATTTAACATTTCTTAACAAAACCACTAAAATAGCATCTACAACACAACAACGGATGGGAAACACTGTTCTCAACTGTTTAGGATCAGAAATGCAAAGAGGATACAGCAGGCACCTTCCCAACAACCATTCAAGCACGTTTTTGCTTATAAACTCACATCTTATTTGACACTCAAAACCACCACACTGACACAATCTTGAATATTTATTAAACTACTGTGTATGCCACTAGAAAGAAACATTAGTGAGCCGAGTGGAAAACTTTACTATTATTTTTTTAACGAAAATCTGAAAAAGATCCCTGGAATGTGGAATAGAGAGAGGGGAGGAGATGTTTAAATGATGCTGCCATAAATTCAGTTGGTGAGCTGAGACAAAAATTGAGAAAGCAAGAGTTAATATGAGCTAAGAGAACAGTGGTGAAGGGAAAAAGCAATACAAAACTTGCAGTTTAATAGCTTAATGAATAAGGAAAGGGGGGGGGGGGGAGGAGAACAAATAGTCCAGATCTTTCTGTTCAGAGGTGAAAGGAATTTTGGACACCTGAAATTACTCTGTAGGAAGCTTTTTAAGTAAGGGTAATCAAGTTTTTAAATGAGGCAGGAGGTCACCTCAGCATCAACCTGAATCCTGAAACTAAATTCTTGGCTGCCTGCCAAGTGAAGAGCAAAACAAAATATCTCTTTACACATGTTATTTCCACAAGCTGACAGTGTCCTCATTAAGGAAAAAACACCAATTTTTCCTCATGTGGTCCAAGTAGCACAAACAAAAAAAATACCCTCCCTGAAAGGCGTGATCATTTTTCACTAACCAACATCAGCAAAATAGTTTTAAGAATCACTCTTCTCTTCAGTCTCATTATTTTTAGCTTCAATAGATTTCATACTCTTCAGTACCTCGGACTGCATAGAATTTGATTCTATCTTAAGAGCCTGGAATAGCTAAATTCAAAGTACATCTCTGAGTGATTTTATGAAGTTGAGTCACTGAGACATTGCACATATCTGGACAATATGCACACTCAGTCACCACAAACCCTCAACCCTAGAGAAGACAGTCAAGTAAACTAAATCTAAAGAGACATACAAATACCTCCAGCTAGAAAACAGATGTCTCCATGTTAGCTTTTTGCTGCTTTCAAGTGCAAATTGTGAAATCCAGTGTTTTCTTAGATGGAAGATGCTTTAGCTTGTCCTACCATGGAAAAATTGCAACCATGTAGATAAAGGTGGGAAGCTACTGTTGGCAAAATATTCGCTGAAAAATCCTGATGATACTTCCAAATAAATGGGAAGAGCTAGGACTAAGTGATAGCTCTTTTTTTCTTTTTTTTTTTCTTTTTTTTTTTTTTTTTTTAGGAAAAAAAAGATACCTCCCGCAAACCCACCTTATCAAGATACAGAAGGAGAAATCCCAAAGGTTGACAGTTCCAAACGCATCTGGAAAAGTCAAAACACATAATGGGGATGACCAGACATAATGCAGAACATCTTCCTTTGATAAACCTGCAGAGGCTACAAATGTACAAAATGAATCTTAGACTTCCTTTTTCCACTAAGGAAAGAAAATAGGAACTAAAAGCTTTCCTTTCGCTGCTCATTCAATCACTGCCAACTCCCTAAGTGCCTTCTCATCCAAAAATTTCTCATGAACAGAGTCTCTAATGAGAGGGAAGCTTTGTACTGAACAAACTGTAGAAGTGAGACATTTTCCCCATGCTTTTGCAGCAGCCTTTTGTGACTGTTTGGCTGGAAGAAATCAGTGATTTCAAAAGATATCTGAAAATGAGCAGCAATACTTGATACTGGTTTGTACCCAACTTTTCAGGTAAAACACCAGAATGACTGGAATTCAGGTTTAAAAAAAAAAAAAAAAAAAAAAATCACATACTACAAAAGTGGAAAAGAAGGTCTTCTGTTCACGGTGCATTCCTTTCAAATGACAGGCTGTTTACAGATGCCCTTGCCAAGAAAGTAATATCCCAAATGAGAATTTGACAATTTCCTTCAGCTTTAAAGTAACTCTGATGTTCTTGCATAGTACATCTGCTCTGCTGCAGGGAAACTGATGCACCCTTGTCATTTCCCCCTGTTGATAATCTTCCTTTTTCACATTTGATACAGAAAATCGAACAGCTTATTATTAGGTTTAACTGGTGGAATGTTAATGTTCCTTATTTAGTTACTACTAGTTAAAAAACTATTTCATTCACAACGTGTTTCAGAAGATAAACTAACCAAGAAACACCTCAGATTTTCAGCATGAAGGAAGGAGGAGAAGAAATGGATAAAATTGAGGTTGGGCAGTCCCAGTGTAACAATACACCATAAACCGGCAGTGCAATATTGAGAATACCCCAGTCCACCAAGCCACCTCACATACTCAATGTGTTACGCTCCTCTAGTATTTAGTTCTACTGCTACAAGAACTAGAGGCTTTGGAAAAAACCCAACACCTCCAGAGCACAAAATATAGTAGTAGTAGTAATAATAATAATAACAGATAACATTACATTTAGGTTTCATCAGACCATAGTAAGATATTTGTGTCATACTTGACGAGAATTCTTTAATTTTTTTCTGACGGTATGTATCACAATTTACTTTGAAAAAAATGGATAGCATGGATTGATGTTCACCTATTGATTTAGTGACAAAGGACAAGAAATAGTTGATCAGAAGTGGTTATTTGTTTTGTATTCTCAAGGTATTTCCACATCTTTGTGAAAGCAAAACTGCCCTAGATTCTCATTCTTTATTTTTACTATATCAACTTCTTACCATAAATTTCACTTCAAATATTCAAGTTGTTATTTACTTGAAATCTACAGTATTGTGGTCTTGACTGCTGCCAGATTTCAACAAGCAGGTGTTAAAATGAAAACATCTGTAATAAAAATACCCAGACAGAAAAGCGAGCCAACTGCTGCTGTAACAGACTTCTTGTTAATGAGCAAAAAAATAGTGGAGAGTGTGTGTCTGTAGTGAGACAGATGTGTACATGGATACAACCCCCAAGATAAATGTAGAGTATACCACACCTCAAGATAAACATAAAGAGTATATCACAATTAAAATTCCAGATTTTCATACTTTGCCTATTATTTCAAAAGAACAGTTATTTCAGCTACCCAAAGACATACTTTTGTCTAAATTCTAGACAGGTCTAGCATAAAGTTCAGAGTTACTACAAAAATCAATACGTTTCCTCACTGGAATACAATCCCACGCATGAAGGTTCGCAAAGATTTATAGGAGTCTCCTTTAAAATTGTTAAGCACACCTGAACTATACAAAGAAGGACTCTGAGAAAAACAATAAATAGTTCTAAAAGCATAGCCTCACACACTCAGTGGAAAACTAATAACAAGACTGGGAGCCAGTGATGGCAAGACAAGACTTAGTTAACTAAATAATCAGAAGTGAGAAAACAGCAAAAAGACTACTTGGACATGAATTAGCTGGTTCTTATTTATACATCACAATGGAGATAATGGCCTGTTATAGGCATTTATTATTTCAGTATCTACATTTTTCTAAAGGTTACCTTGACTCTATCTTTTAAGTCAGTAAAAAATCCAGAAACATTTAGAAATAATTTTGAAGTTACCATTTAAAACTATTTATTAAACCCCTGATTAGAGTATTTATAATAAACACTACTCCCCACCACATATAATCCATAACAACAATACAGAAGTACTGCAATCATATAGTGCACTTAAAGTATTCATAATAACGTTCCTACTTACGTTTCTGTGTCTGACACTAATGACTCATTATTACACACATCATTGAAGGTATGAAGTTGGTTCTACAGTTAGAAAAAGGAAGAAAAAATTAAAATTTTATCTAAATGTTTTGTGAGGTAGTTTTCTTACATTTAAAAATATTATTAGTGACAGTAAACAAATTTTTCCTAGTACTTTCAACATTTGTAAATAAACCGCTTTGACAATAATTTGAACAACAGGCATTCTAGCAGGCAAGAGGGATCAATTTTCTTTTTTCATCAATCTTTCTTTCACTAAAGCAATTAAATGATGTTACAAAACTCCACCCACTCCAGAAATCAAAACAAGGTGTGCAGCAGACACTTTGCGCATAGGTTTTCATGAGAAATGAAACGCATACTTCGGAAACTGATGTTTTAAGATGAGTTTCCCCATTATTGTAATGCTTACTACAACAGTAAAGATTTCTTTTGTTTCATTATCAGTGTTGGAAGTCTACAAAATTGGAGAGTGAAAATTAAGTATTTTTATATAAAATGAAGCTTTGCAAGGTATCTGAACTGATAAATTCAGGATATCCAAGAGAAAAGAAAAGCCCGTTAAAAGGTTTACAGCTGTCTTCCATCCTTTTCCTCAGCATCAACTTTCGAGACAGAGATGGCTCTGTATCCCGTTCTTTACATGTACATAACATTTTTAAAAATATTTAAAATTAAGTAATAAAATGAGAGCCTAATTACACAATTATTAATAGATGCTTTCAAATTAAACCTATTATAGGAGTGGAAAAACATGTGAACAGAACTTCATGAAGAAATTGTAATGACCAATTAGAATTAGGTCAAATGGAGAAGTGAAAGTTCACTAACTTTTCTGAAGGCTTATTCCTCAACCAAAAATATTTTGAAAGGGATCAATGAGTGAAAGAGTATTGAACTGTTACTATCACAAATTTTAAATCTACGGTCACATGTTGATCCAAATTTCCCTTATCCAAAGGAATTCTGACAAAAGGTCTTCTTTTTCATAGCATAAAAATGGTTTGAAAATTCCAATAATTTCAATTAAAGTCTTCGAATTCTGACACAACAGAGCAATACAAAGTACACATAGGATAGTGCTGCACGACCTTATTCTCACTCACCACCCAACATTTTTTCACTTCATGTTTTGTTACCATGAAATGACAGATGGAATAAAATACTTTTACAATTTTTTACCATATATGTAACACTGTAAGAAACTAAAGAGGCCTGTGCCCAAACACTTGATTAATGTAACAACAAACATGTTAGTTATGAAGTACAACAAAGGTATAAAGTCTTCAGCAAAGAAAGCTGAGAACAAAAAGGCATCTCCCTAGCTAGTCTTGTCTCAAGACCCAGGCATCACAGGTAATTAAACTTTCTACATAGGAAACAAATGCAAGAAGAATAAACACGCGCTGTTCAAGTCTTGCACTGAATTTGTTCAGGAAAACCCTAACAATGTTGCATTTGCACTTTCACTAATGCACAGAACCAAATAAAAAGGGGTTGAAAAAAAAAGAAAAAGGAAGGATGGCCACATCAGTTATAGCATTCATTTTCACATAGATAAGTTCATCTGTAACGGGAAGGACAGGAAAACAAGAGTCCTGTTTTGAGGGAATAGTAGAGAGGGAAGAGGGTATTTTGGAGCTGAACCACCTCAACAGATGACTGGGACATGAAATCAAAGAGAAACAAGGTAACAACAAAAATAAAGCTTCAGGTATATTTTGCTGTTCTTTTCTGCAGCCATTTCCAACTTCATATTCAACCACTCAAGCTCCTGCTTTGCTAAAATTAACTTTCCTGTGTCTGTCTTCAGCCTTGTTTTGTAAATAAGAACTTCAGTCAGATGATCTGACACATTATGTATATGTTTCTCTACAAGGGAGGCAAGTCTATATTTGGTGGTACGCAAATATAATCTCTGTATGCCACACAGCATGTATTCTGTGAGTCTCAAGAGGTTCCACGAAAGCGAAAGGTTTAATTTTAGGACTGGTCATGCTAGCTGTCAGACACAAAAAAAAAAAAATCTTTTGGCAGACACAAATCGACACCTCCATGTTAGAAGACATTCATCTGTTTAGATTCACTGATATTTTTGGTCCAAGATTTCCATCTCCATGATGAGAGCAAAAGTACCCTTATCTTACAAAAGAAACAATCGGGCAAGCCATAGGAATTATTTGAGCAAATCTATTTCAGTCTGGATCTTGTGAGTTGAAATTAGAATCTGCATCTGAGTCCACTTTCCATGTGAACTTTCAGAAGAAACTTTTCTTTGAAATAAAGTATATATTGAAAAGTTCACACTTTAAAATATTCTGCGCATAATTTTGCGAAAAGTTTTCTTTGAATCTTCACATCTATTTGGAGAATGAAATGAAGAATTCCTTCAATGCTAAATGCTCAACTTTTGGCAAATGAAAGTCCAGATATGGAAAACATTTTGCTGTTGCACGTATCAGTTCTAAAGTCCTGAACACAAACCAGGAAGCTGAAATTCTGTTGGTTGGGAAGAACATTTCAATGAAATTACTTTGACAAATTTGACTAGCCATCAAAGACATGAATAGAAAAAAGAAACTTCAAAAAACTAGTCATGAAGGTACATCTGTAATAGAGAAGGTTGTGTGAAAATCCTAATGAAGCTGAACTGCATTACATCTTTGTAAACAAATCTTTGCTTGCAAAGAGGACAGAAAGATTCAGTAAAAAGGCAGTCAAAATTTCTGTTAATTTTGGCTCAGATTTCACACTCAAAGTTGCACAGACCTGGCAATTAAAATTGTCCCAGGCATGGCATACAAAACTAAATAAATCAAAATGCCTCTCAAACTCAAAAGTCAAACAAGATAAATCAAAAGATGCTTCTTCCAAAAATCTCCTCATAAGATCTTTAAAAGGAGACAAAAAGAGAAAATTGCCTATAATTTGAATGAGAAAAAAGAATGAAATATCAGAGTTGAAGAGCAGTTTTAGAGACTATTTGTATTAAAAAGTAACTTATTAGCAAACAATATTCTGGGTTTTTTTACAAGATAATACCTATTTGTTTTAGTCTAAAAATACATGCCTGTTATTAAAAATCTCACTTTTACAGTCATATTTATCAATCATAACAGATCAAAACATATCATAACTACTTAAAATTATACAATTTCACACTCCCTTAAATAAAATTCATGCCTGAAAAAATAAACTGATGCATTCCTATTTTCAGACTTTCTTTTGGTAAGGATACACAAAAAGACATACATTAGTAGTTGAACAAGAACAATTGTGCAAAACCAAAGGCAAGTACTTATAGCAATATATATCTAATGTAATTGGAACTATGCAAACTTTGGAAATTTACTTTAAAATCAATGATACTGAAAATAACATTTTCCAAAATGGTGCAGAATAAAAAAAAAAAACAGGAAGTTACTTTTATGCCCAGTTACCGGCCATATTTTAAAATTTATCTGCCAGATATTACAAGAAATCTATAACTGCACAAATAAAAAAGCACGTGGTAATGAAAAAATCAAAACAGAAATATATGTTCTATTTTCACCGAAGACTTCATTGTGTCTCTGAAGTTTTCTTATTACACAAAAAGAATCCTGAAAATTCACTTTACACTAATTTTGACAGAGGATTAGAATTCAGGCACTGAGTATATTATAAGTAGCATTCATATAACGTCATATAAATTATTTATGTATATAAATTATATTTACAGTAATGTCACTATTTCTTCCAAAAGTTAACTTTCTCTGTATCTTGCTTTAGCATCTCTACTGGATGAACTGCATTATGTTTTCATTCATATAAATGTGAGACTGAATGGACAATGCATTCAAGTCCAATAAATGCAGTTACCCTTAGAATAGTGTTTGATTAATACTGAGTGGAAGTAGCTCACAGCCTTTTCTTATTTTAACTTAGTAGGTCACATACCAATGTAAATTAAAGATTTACTTTACTTAAAAAATACCAATAATCTGACTGGAAATACAGGTTACTTTAAATTGCCATTTATTATAACAATTTTTAGTACTTCTATATATAAATATAGTGAGAAGCAACCCCAAATTTAAGTAAACTTGTATTTACTGACAGTCAGTGATAAAGAGAGTCACTGAGTGATACTACGTAATCAGAACAGAGAAGGCCAAATGTGTTCAGAAAATACTACAAATCTTAAGAGTACGTTTGTTCATTCTAGTATAGTTTGTGCATTAATTTGTGATTACAATCCTTCATCACTTTGTGCATTAAGGCAAACATGACAATATGAGCTCTAAATCTTAAATACAGGGATGTCAGAAGAAATACAAAATTGAAAAGGCTCGGATGAAAAAAAAAGTTCACGTTTGACCTTCTGTACAACTGTCTCTAAGGCTATAATATATACGCAGGAAGCAATGACAGACAAAGGATGCACAACATATCTTGAGCATTTCTGTGGGAAAGAAAAGGGTGGATTTTTTTCGTTTTAACATATTTCTATTTGATGATATATATATTTACCTCTTCAGTCTTCTGCTAATTAATGCAGAAATGTTCTCTTTTGAGAAACAGACTATACTAAACAAACAGGAAAAAGAGGTACGTACAACACAAAGAAGCAGCTAGTTACAGTAGAGTCAAGACACTGTAAAGGTAAAAATGAAAATAGATTGAAAGCCTTTGTAAACAACAAACATAGCCCTGTCAAGGGCCTGTTAATTTCAACATAGCTGCCACAAAACATGGTTATAAGAGTTTCGTTTAGCATGGTAAATTTTTCAGGAAATGTGTTACAGTTCCATAAGCTGCAGAACACAGCCATCACTTGGACTTAGCTCTCAGTGAACCCTATATTCACAATCATGACTATCATTTCCTAAGACTGCATATAAGAGGATTCTGCTGTTTTCACACATTAAAAAAGCCTCCCAAACAAGTCCGTAACTCATAAAACACAAAAAGAAACATTTTTTCTAAATATTATTTATATTTTTAAAAAGTTCTTACTGTTATTTGACTCAGCCCAGCCAATCTCATTGTTAGAGTTGGAGACATAAAGTATTTAAACGCAAGATCAAGACTTTCTTTATCAAAACACAAGGCGGTATCCAATGGTTCTTTAACTGTGCTCCACATTAAATCTGCCATGTTCCGGGCTGCACTCTGTCGCAACTCCTGGTCTGACAGTTTACATAAATACCTAGAATAAATTACAAATAGAAGACAAAAACAAGGGTGTGAGTCAAACTAGAACATTCCTGGAACACCACCTTGATTATAGCAAATATATATTTCCAATAGCTGTACAAGTACTAAGCCTTAAAACACCACTATCAAAAGTTGGCAACAATTAAAAAAACACCAAGGGAAAACAGAATTACGCAGTATATTTTAAAAAGTAAATTAATTCCTTATTTTAAACATTTTCAGATGTCTTTCATTCCACAAAATGACAGGAAACCCATGAAGTTCTTCAGAAATGTAGGTTGGAAGTATAAACCTCAAATCTGTTTCATGGGAAGATGCCCTGTCCAGATAGCTGCAACATGTTTATTTATTTAAAACTGAAGTGTCACGATCCACTTAACATCTTAATATACTTTAAAACTGAATTTCTGGAAACAGTGTCAGTGGACCACAAACAGCGTGCTCTGACGGTGAGAATCCTCTGAAGATGGATATATCCCTGTTTGTGGCCTCAGTCACAGAACGAAAAAGAAATATAATTGTGCAATCACGTTTGGATACAATTAGAGTATATGTGGCACATGCACAATTTTTCTGCCATAACCATATGCTATCTGTGCTTGTACATCAGTACTCCCTGTGCTTTTCCAACAGGTTCGTACAGGAACACATGCCCAAGTTGTTTCTTTTATTGACGATAATTATGATCTTTAAGGACGCATGTGAAGCATCGCCAAGGATCCTAGGAATGTTACAGAGAAACCAAAAAGGCTAAAGAATTTTAAATCACTAGGTTCCTCCTACTGCAGACATCTTAGATAAGGGTCATGTAATCATGCCCAATGAGCCGCAGTACAGATATTCTTTGCAAATGGGAGGTAGAAGAAATAAACATTTTTAAGAACTAACTTACAGAAGCTAGCACAACCTCAGTCTTACCTAAGCAACTACAAGTTCAAGACATACCAAGAAAATCTATACTGAAACGCCTGTAAAGTTCACATACAAAACACTGACAGTTAAGAATTTCTTTTAAACTGAATGCATAAGAAAAATGTTTAGAAATAAGCTTTCCTGAGCTTATTTGGAAGCAACTCAAGATTGCACAGTGAAAGGTATGTACATACAAGGTTAGCGTAATTATTTTCTTCTGCTGTACTTCAGCATTTTGAAGTTTCAACTACATCCAAACTAGATTTAACTACATAGAAATGCATTAAAAAAAAAAAATATCCTTTTGTTTGAGAGCGTAAGCCTGGATCTATCCTTGGAGACTGGCCAAATACATGCATGGATTGGCTCTTTTAAAAAACACAAGAGATACTAAACTACACTTAACTAGATTTATGCACCATTCCTTTGCATTTGCTTCATATAAACATCAGTTGTTTTTTTTTTAAAAAGCAAAAATACAGGCCCTGATTCTTATTTAGATTGAGCCCCTTTTTAACAGCTCTTGTGTAGAGGCCTTAAAATAAACACACTTAACTGATACTTAACATTGTCAAACATAGAAAAGAGACTTCAGTGCAAATAGTCATAGAGACTGCAGATCTATGATAGAAGTCACAGATAAGTAATGGCAGGACAAAAGAAGGACCGTTAAGGGCAGAGGCAATCAGATCCTTCACTGTTAGTAGTTGTGAAACTTGTCTTCTCACGTGGAGCACTGGCAATCAGATTATGGCAAGAAAGTAATGCTTCTGTGCTATGATTTCTAAACAAAAGAAAAGTAGCAACGAGAAGAGAATACTCATTTGAAAAAGATCAGCAGTAAAACAGACAGACCAAGTGACCTATCTTTAACTTACAGATGGGTGAGAGGGGTTACACTTGATGAAAAAAAAAAAAAAAAATGCATCAGTCCACATTAAGATATAATCATCTCAATATAACTATCAGCCACCTCAGACCAGTTTTGCCTCCCCGTTTTCAGCTCTAGTTCCCAAAGCTCTTCAACGTTCATAATGCCCACCAAGCCATACTCAACTGTTCTGTGACGGATATCTAAAGATCTCAAAGATGTTAAAATAAACTATATGAATTTTCCCATCCTACATAGGACAGATACAGAGTGCTTGTATGCAACAGACAGGTGAGAATGGACACAGATCTACATATACAGAAAGAAGAGTGCTTTTGTGGCTTCACTAGATTCCTGTAACAGGACTTTCACCTGAAATCCTCCTCACACTAGACAGTTTGGTGAAGCCACTCAAGTTTATATAACAAAACATTTTTTCATTTTAATACAACAGTGTCAGTATAAACCTGTTTTTATTCATAAAATTCACACTACGATAAAATTTTTAAGGTTCTTTCAGCATGTTTACTGTATTTAGCCCAAACCTGAATCAGATTTGTGTCATGTTTTCTGTATTATAGTATCATTAAGAGACAGTGTTTTAAACAAATCCCACTTTATAATATTGAAACTATTGTGTAGGTGCATTTTCACAGCTACAGAAGTACTTCAACAGTATAATCTGTTTTGCCAAGGCCCTAAAGAAAGCCACAGAGAAAAGAGCACTTTTTACTTGTTAACCTGCATCCTAGTTTTTTTAACACAACTGGTTATTCTAACCAGGCACAGTATAAATGTAGAAGATAGCATACTTGTCTTTATGAGTATAACTGCATCTGCACTAGAAAATTTACTGGTACGACTACACTGGTGACAAATCAAATATGATCGTATCTTTACTGCCAGAATTAAAACTATAGAAACTTGCAGAGTAGGCCAAGCCTTATTTTTATTGTGGAAAAATACAGCGGTCTAAGCCCATCTGTATCAGTAAACTGGGACCAGTTTACGCTTTTACCAGTAGAAAGTTGTTATTAACAAACCCTAAATCTTTAGCTAGCACTGGAAATTAACACACATCTTTCCTTACACTAACTGTAAAATTGCTGCACTTCTGTACATAAGAACAGTGATACCGGAGCAAGGCAAAAGGTCTATTTAGCCCAAAATAGCCACTCTAAAAGCAGATGAAAGATTTATCCTGTATATAAAAAAATGGATGAATTCATTTATCTCTTTCTATTTATACATTTGGCTTTCTCATTAACCAATGCTAGTTAGTTTCACAATTATGTTCATGTGAAAACCTATCTCCTTCACTTCTCTTAAGTCTGCAACCTGACAATTGTATTACACGCTTTCCATTTCTTGTTTTTGAAAAACTGCAAATTATCATTCCCTATTTATCGTCTTCATATCACTCGTATAACAGCCACCTCCCTGTCAAAAAAAATCCTAGACCATGTCTCTCCTCCTATCAGATGAGATGAAACGATCAGAACAGTACATAGTATATAAATGTGAATGTGATTAATTCACACAATGGCTTAATAATGACTTCCATTCTGTCCTTCATTTTTTTTTTAATTCCTAAATTTTTGTCATTTTGATTCTGATTAGCATTAAGTCTTAGAGAAATACATGAACAATACCTCAGGATCTGTGTGACTGAGTAAATCCGACATTTTTGCCTAAATGAGACTTTTGGAAAGAAACATACCTCTTTTTATACATAAGGATAGCCTATGAATGTATAGGACCTGTCCTACCAGCCTGGCATACTTAAAATAATTAGTAAATATATATTATCTAAATTTAAGCAACACATATACATTAATTAAAAAAAAAAAGTCTACTCAAACTATTTAAATTTACTGTATTTGGGGATAGAGAGAGTTCAGTTTTAAACATGCAGTTCCATATTAATGTAACGCTTACAATCACATCTTATGCTTCAGGACTTCAGCTACTCAGCTGTGAAATAATCTTTTTTCCCCATAATACGACTCCTTTGGACCACGGCTGCAAAAGGGATATCAAGCAGAATGAGTCAGGGCCCTTCAGTGGTACGAAGAATTCACTTAACTGCCTGGCTATTGTCTCCTGACTTGCCTATCCTTTGTACCTACAGCATAAATTTTCAGATTTTTGGAGGAATGAAGTATTTTTGGCAATTGAAAACTTCAAGGCTTATTACAGGAGTTTTTCATGACATTTAATCGCAAGGAGTGGTCTCAGGCACTCCCATAAAACCCAAATTCTTAAGAAAAATATTTTTAAGCAGAAGAGTAATGTGAATTCTTTTAGCTCCATTCTCTCTCATTGTATTCCACCGGAAGCATCATAGATCAACAATTCTGTTTGGAGCTTCCAGTTCCTCTGCGTATACCAGCGCTATGGTTGTGCCCTATGCCGAGACTACACGGCTAACACAGGAGCAACTGCCACTTGCAGTATCTTTTCTATGTGCCTGAGCACAGAATGTTCTGTTTCTCCCTAACTGGGGCAGAGACACGAATCCTTTGCAAAGAAATCTCTCAAGATCTGTCTTGAAGTGGGAGAGAGGAAAAAGGGAAGGGAGGAAGAAGGGTTAGAACTAAATATGATAGTGGTCAAAGCTAATGCTACACACGGCTCTCAGATTTTACCAGAGGAACATTAAGTAAGTGATACCAACTGTAATGTCAAAGAAAGAAGAATTTTAGGTCTTTTCCTTCATACTATCTAGCACTTTTTTGTGGTTTATAGAGGCACTTAAAATATCAGACATACAACTTTACCTCTTCTCATAAAACTGGACTTCATTGCTAGTTGCCTCCTTTCTAAAGGACAGAACTATCCATGACACTTTCAATCAACGATCTTGCCACTGAAAAAACATTGTCCTCAAAACACCACTGTTTATAGCTATAGCTTTCTTAAGGCATTCAGTATCAGGAACCATGTACAGCATCTCTGATCTTGAGGTGGAAGTCAGCTGGAACCAATGACTTTTCTAAAGAGACACCATCAACAACTTGCCCTCAGTTATAATTACAGTAAGTTATGACTTATTTTCTTGAGTCACTTTGTCAATAAGTCTCTTCTTTTTTTCATGAGAATTTTGCAATTTGAAATGCAGAATTCTAAGGTATTAGGATCAATAAAAGCTTCCTTCTCAGGAGATCAAAATCACTTTGCTTCCTTATTAAAAGTGTATCCTTTATTTCTTTCCTGAACTGCTTAGAAACACAGGCCCTTCAAAGGCAAGATAGGATTGCTAGTGCTCCATTCCCCAGGCAGAAAATAACATTTATTAGTCTTATTTTAGTAGCAGCAGCAATAACAGGATTGTGTCCATGAACTTTGCAAATTCTAGCAGTGGCCTCCTCTACACAAATACACACTTAGCTATTCATTTCATCCCATTCCTAGTAGAAATAACCACAGAACAGAAACATAAAGGTTAACCTCATCTGATAAAAGACGCTGCTAAGATGCCAGTCAGGTGATGTCTCTTTCTGCTTATGCTGATCAGCACTCCAAAATGTAGTTCTTGCAAGGAATCTACATGAGCAGAAATTTAGACTAACAGTCAGAGCCTCAAGATCTCATTCTAGACTAAAACCTTCTCCAAGCCCTCTTTCTTACTTCGCATAGCAGCAGAAGCTCTTGCAGGATGTCTTTCAAAGGTGCTGTGCTGCTGTGCCCAGGATTACGTTTGCCTTTTTTTTTTTTTTTTTAACTAAAGTAAGAAGCAGATGGAGACCTAGAGACCCAAGCTGCTCAGACAAGATCTGTAAGCTTGACAACCACGTGGGGTGAGCTACATATATCAAGAAAGTCATCTTTTACCGAAAGCATCTGTGTTAACTTCTGTCCCATACAATGGTATAGCACTAGAGATGATTTTTGTTACACGGCCTCCAAGCTTCATGTCCGTCCCACTCCTAAGTGCACCTTCACAAACAAAGTTTGCATTTCATAATGTTAAGAAATCCCAGATCTCCCATCAGGATTCAGTTGTCAAAAACGGACACTGGGAGAACATCCCCTTCCTTCTCTAAACTGCCGGCGTCTTCCACAGGTGTATCCTGTATCAATATTGCCAACCCGATTGACATGAACGTATTGTAAATGCTAAGAACAGACATCAAGGGCATTATTTATGGCAAGAAGCTGCTGACAAATCACATTTTAAATCAGATGCAAATATTCTATGGGTAAAGCAAAGGGGAAGAGATGAGGAGAACACACAAAAAAAATCTTCTATTCATTCCAGTGACCCTTATTACACCTACAGTTATAAAATAGGAAATGCTTGAAGAATTTTAGGATGACAAGCAAGTGAGGATTAACAGCAAAGACTGCAGGCTGTGTTATTCTGTCTAGCTCAAGTTCCTTCTCATCAGCCTATCTCTAATTGTTGATCCTTCAACGTTCTTTTTAACTTCCATACGTTGCAAGAAGATAGGTAAGGCTCATGAACCAAATCCCCAGGTTCACTAACAACCATTAATGGGATATGTAACGGAAACAAGAACTTGAAGATCCTCTGCCTGTCCTTCCTAGACTGCTAATAATTACCTTTGTAAGATTTCAAAGATAACACATCAGCATTAAAGGAGTGCACACGGCTGAACTGTAACTCCAGAGTAGTACGTTTTAATAAAAGATCTCTTCTCTCTGCTGATATCATTTTTGTAGAGACGAGGTTACAGGAAGAAAGATCGATAGCCAAGCCAATACTTGAATTTTTACAGTCAAAATTCTTTACAAGTAAAACCAGCGCATTTTTAAATACAAAACATAGTTCCGAGCCTCATTGTTCTGTGCACTTTTTTGTTGCCAATGTAATTCTTTTTGCTAAGACTGTGATTTTATACTCCTATAATTAAGACAATATAATCTGTAAAGGCACAATTATTGCTATCAGTGAAGTAAACTACGACCAGTATAAGCACATTTCTAATATTACAATTATAAGAAATCCAAAGCCCTGGAGAAGTTGTGGGTCCATGCAAGAGCAGTGGCCTTTTAGATTGTCTCCACCAGAAAAGTTTAATGTTGGGCCACTGGAAGGAGAATTACCCGTGACCACAGCCCTCCACCTCTGGGCAGATACACATACACAAGATAATTTCATCAGCAGCTCACTGGATTTTTTCTATTGTCCTGAGAAAGCCAATTAGATTGCTTGTATAATTAAATATCTTTATAAGTACTTTAACTTTAAAGTGGTTTTCATGATAGCCAGCTTGATGTAAAGAAAATCTTTGGGACTAGATATATTTAGATACATAGAAGTGCGAGTAGACTTTTGATCACACTTCAGTTCCTGCCAGCTGGAAATATAGAACATCAAAATGTGAAGCAGTGTTAAAACTCAGTGAAACTCTGTATATGAAATCTCAATGACTACATATTGCTCTTCTACTTACATAGTCTCATTGCAAATTTTATGTAAAGTTTGATGCAGTAAGTGAAACTGCATTACAATTGAACCCGACACAACATGTCAGAATAGGGCTGGATGTCACAGTAAAAATGCTATTAACAAGATTGATTTGATTGATACTGAAATCAGATAGATGTAAGGAGCTGCCCAAACTAACTCTAAACGTTACCTTCACTCTCCTTGTTGAAATGATACAGCCAGAGCAACAACTTGAACAATTAGGTGTATCAGCTGAAATTATAAATAGGTGCTGTCAAAAAGTCCCACAAGAAAAATTCTTAAATTAAAAATTTACCTGATAACATAAGTCCTAAAGGGGATAATGTGCTGCATGACAGCAGGGATGTGTAGCCATATTCTGATCTATAATGCAAAAACATAAATAGATAAAAATTTCATTAATGACATTTAATGAGAATGGTAAAAAATTAACTATTGCTGGTACATTTGCACATGCAACCCCACTTTAAAAAAAAGGCTTTGTTGTTTTTCATTCAACTTCAGTTCTTTCAACTTCTTAATTTTCTAATTTTCAAAGCTGTTATCTGAGGCATGTTTCTGTGACTTATAAACAGGAGTTACATCTTTGATTCTAGTCAATTGGAAAATGTAAACTTTGTATAAATAGTATCATACTGCCCAGATGTCTCATTTCTGAATTTTCTGTAGTTTCTTCAGTAGGAAAAACTGCTACTCAGCCTTGTGGGATTTCTTTTTCTTTTATACAAGAAAATGATTACATTCTTTCTGTTCCTTACAAATCTCTCCTAAATCAAGTAAAATTATTTAACTTGTGTTGATGTTTTGCTTCTTAAGGGTTATATATCCTATAAAATAAAATTACGTTTTATGACCAGTTTAAGCACAGGGTTTTTTACTACCATATTTGCATTCCCATATTTACCATTCTTCCTTTCCACCTTTGCAAAACTGTACGCAGGAAGAAAATGTATGCAGAGGAAAAAAACCCTGAAACAGCTATTTAACACCGCTGTGAGGAAAAGAGGACCAACCAAACTACTTACACAGGCAAAGTTAGAAGTTCCATCTGCATTTCAAAAAGGAATGCTGAGCCTGTTAAACCTGTTACAGAAGGACAACTACGTGCCAGGTAAGGGATCTAGCACAGATGAAACATTAGCAGCTGCTACTACTACTCACATAATTTTAATCATGTGCACATACAAATCTTGTGAATCGCTAACACAGTCAGTCACTCAAAGCTATCATGTCAATTTACATCTCTGTGTTTGTTCTTAAAAGAATGTTTAATCTTTGCAACTGATGCAGTAAATTCCAGCTAAGGACTAAATTCTCACCAAGGTTTTGGAAAATTCTGTATGCAGAAAATTTAAATTCTCCTTCTTGTCAGGAGAGAAAAATACTAGGGTGTAGTAAAACTGTATCTCCAGCAATTATTTTAAACATTTCTGGAGTTAGCCAAGTAACTTTAGGAGTCAGTTCTGAAAAAAAATATTTTCAGACTTACTTTTTACAATGCAACTAATACTACACAGTAACAATACCAACCTACTTTGCAAGACAAACCAGCCAAATCTTCACATTGCAAAAAAAACCACATTCGGAGTAGGCTTCTGATCCTATTGGCAGTCTCAAGAAGAAAAAAAATGCTAACATCCCAAAGATAGAAAGTGTAACTAGAAGATGCTTGTTCTAGGAACAGGAATTAGATAACATTTTGCAAGGAACTGCAAGGATGACAAAGATACTATTGTATTTACACAATTAGATTTTTAACACAATGATGTGCTCTTTTTCATATGCAAGTATCAAATACAAAAGCAAACATCTTTGTGATACTGAAGTAGGAAATTTTGGTTTGATAGCTTTCATCGTTCATAGTAATTTTCACTCTGTATTAATTCAAACTTCTAAAGCCATTTCATGCATCTGTATACTTGCATTACATACAACCTTCATCCTCAGGATTGAATTAATGGATAATTTCACGTTAGAAATGAAAATGTAATTTTCATCATGAACTCAATTATAAATATACTAAATGATTTAAATAAAATAACATATAAAATTACATAAAAATAACATGTATAAAATTACATTTAAAATCCACAACTTTCATCATACTTTTTTTTTTGCTTTATTTACTGCATCTGTTCTATTCTCAAGCTGCAGAGGGTTTTGGTTTATTTATTATTTGCTCTTTATCAGAGGTTACTAATTTCTAAAAGGCAGTACATCTCGACAGGTTTTACTTCTGACTTGAATTTTGAAGTTTCATACAATAAAATTAAACCAACATTTTGGAAACCATCAGCATTATTTCAATTAATTCATCTCCACCGAGAAGGTGGTTATTCCTCCACAACATCCACAAAACTGAAATGATATATAATGACAGGTTTTTTCAGTGAGGTTTAAACTCTCCGCAGAACAAGCTGTAGGTCATGGACTTCTCTGCGTCTACTAGTTTTTAAGACGACCACCATGACATCAGGTAGTTAAACTGAGCAGTTACCACGGAACATGAAATGTGGGAAGAAAGGAGCAACCAAGTATCTAACTAAAAAAGACAGCAAAGAAATATCCTAAGAAGGAACAGTGAGTCCTACCACAACACAGGTTGCTAAGAAAGCACATTGCAGAGTCATGAGCTGGATAAAAAATTAGAGTACCAACTAACCAACTCCCTGTGTGAAGTAAATTGCATTATATTACATTTGCTGGCTTTATTATTACAAACATAAGCTTGTCTAACAAAGACAATTACTCAATCGAGATTTGCTGGATGAAAAAATTCAAGAAAACATCTTTTCAATAATTTCACTGTCCTCTATATAAAGGAGACACCAGTAATCACAAACAAGTAGTTCAGTTCCCCAGACTTTACTAATTTGTGGTAATATTCTTCTCTTATATGCACCTGTACAGTGCACTTAATGAGATATTCACCTTCCTTTGTGAAAGAAACACAGCAAATGCTTTCCACACCATTATGCAGCCTTGTCTACTAGAAGTTGACTGTTACTGGTTGTTTGCAGATGATTTTTTTTTTTTTTTTACTTCTTTTTACTATTTCCAACTTCACCTATTCTACTTCCTGGACCCTACTACTAAGCTTAACTTTTTAATGAGAAATCGATTGGCTCATCCACACTACAATCTTTCTGAAAATATTTTTGAAACACTTATGGTAGTAGCCAAACAATTCTTCTCACAGACTTTAAAAGACATTCCAGCATGGGTATTTATAGGAGTCTACAATATTGGCTACTTAACTACCATTCTCAGGAGTTGGTACAACTGTGAAAATGTATTTAAGAGTTACTATGCACTATGGTTCTGGCTTTACATGTTGTGAACCAGTTAACAGTTGACACTGAAGAGCTATTCACTGACCTATTATTGACAGGGTCATTCATACATCTCACACTATCCATAAATCCCATAAACTCAAATGCGTTGCGGTAAAACCAAGTCAAATTAGCAAAGTCCTTACTGAGATCAATATTTTGTTCACAAAAAATACAGTTTTGTGAATGATTATTTTTGTTTTATTGGAGTTTGGTACATCATTTCACAGACAATCAGAAACATTTATTAAATTATTTATATTTACCTAAGTTATATGCATTATATAGTGAGATGATATAAAAAGAAACAGAGAAAGAGAAACATTACATCAAAATTAGAAGCTGATGCACTATTGTAGAGGTAGAGAATTTATTTATTTATTTTTTTAATATCAGCAAGGTAAAACGTGTTTTGTCAAAAAGATTAGCTGCCTTGTTTGGAACTAATAAACGTACTGCATTTGACAGTCAGAAGCACTGTTGATAAGTACTCTGAGTGACACCAAAATGCAGGAAGTAGATGAATAAAGCACTACACACATAAAAAATTTTCTTATACTTTCTGTAGTGAACTGACAGATTAAATCTGGAGATAAATTTTTTTCTAAAACAGTTTTCCTCTAATTCACACAGATTTGCCAGCAAGGCCAGACAGAGTTCAAAAGAAAGATTCTAGTTGAACAGTAAAAAATACAATGCTGGAAGAGGGTGAAGAAACAGTACTTCTACTGGTTATGCTTTGGGTTGAATTTCATTTTATCTGGCAGGTTTAACCATAGCATTCACCTAAAATAGCCACAAGAGACAGCTAAATCTATTACCTACTAGAACAAAAGATAAATGCAAAGTTGCTAAGTAATTATCTGAAAGGAGCAACTTTGCTGAGAAGTTATTTTGGGCTAGGGCACATCACTAAGAATAAAGAAAATTATGTGGAGAAAAATAAAGACTTCAAAAAAGGACAAAGAAGAAAGGCAGATGGCATTTATAAACATGCACCAGTATGGGATATCTAGGAAATGGGATTTGCAGTCAGAATGCTTGTTGAAAAAAGTGCTGGTGTGATAGGGAGCTGCCACTCATTGTTCAGAACAGTTTTGACCACCCTCAAAAAAAGCCCAACAAAAATCAGACATGCAAGAATGTTTGGTTCCATGACCAAAATTTACCTTTACACCAGAATAACCTACAAGACCATAAATTTTCAGCAGACGGTTTGATGAAGGCTGCAGGCTGTACTGACAACAGGTAGAGATGAAGAAGAACTCAGATTATCACCTGAAAGCTCATCAGATCATACAGAAAGGGCCAGAAGAGAATACATCTCCACAGTTTAACAAACAGAAGCCTGCAGCAGTCCTCCTGTGCACGCTTACAAGAACAGAGCACATCATGGCCTTACTCAGTTGTTCTCTGACCTACCAGCTAAGAATCATTACACCAAAAGGATCAGGAGGGAGTAATACAGATCACCAACGCCAGCTTTATTTCAGCCACTGGTTCCTTCTATGCAAACATATTCCAATACTTATTTAGATAGAACATCATCCTGGCTGGTCAGTAACAGCAACAAGGAAGGAGGGAAGATGTGTGGAAAGAAGGATCTGATTTTAAGTATTCAAAATTGCAGTGTCAAAATTATGCTAAACTCACTTCATATAAGGCATAACAAACTCATTTTCCTTTTTGTCCCTATGTAACATTCACAAGATGGATCACAACTTCACATTCTCACATTACACTAAGTCTTCATACATTCTCCTTCAGAGACAGTTTTTGATTTCTATCACCAATCTCCGAACCTCCACCAAAATCAATTTGTAATTCTGATAGTCAAAAATTACTAGTATTTCAAAATGGAGAAACGATGATGGATATGTATTCTAAAACTAGGTGAAAATAAAAGATAGTTACCTCTATGCTGCAAATGCATATAATGACATAAAAATCACAGGATATTGAGAAGAATCCACAGGCTTTTCCTTTGTGCCTCATAGGAAATAGGTAGAAAGTTAATACAGCCTGAAGAAACTTAAAAACGTTCCCATGACACCATTTCAGGGACAGAAATCACCCCGACAACGTTCTTTTAAGTCTTTTCTGTGGCTGTTACAATCTTGATATCTAGGTACAAACTTGCAAAACTACTTGTGTGCTTACAGGAGATGTATAGGCTTTGGATGACGAAATGCTCAGTGGACCAGCAAACCCTACATTCCTAACAAGGAAAATCTTATAATGTTTTTCTCCCTTCCCAGTCCTACACAGTTCTTCCAGACTTCCGACCTTTCACTTTTTGTGTTTAACACTAAATAATTTAAAGACAATACTTACATTAGATACCACTGTGATAAACGCATGTGCTATGAGAAATGGCAGTGTCTCAGGGGTTCCGTATTCAAAACAATCCTTCATGAGGGAAAGGCCATTTTTTCCACAAAACAGACAAACATAACGAAGCAAGTGCAATGGTACTTCTACATCCTAGAAATATATATAAAAAAAAGAATTTGAACAATCAATTCTAGATCCATTCAGACACACACGAAATTCAGAAGCTTCATCAGTATAGCACAAATCTATACAGAAGAGAACATGACTACTTTAAGTTTCTAGGAAATGTGCACCTATTTAAAAATGGACAACTTACATTCATATCACAGAATGCCCCTAATATATTGCTTTCTTGAGCAGAAATATCCTGTTTAAAAAGAAAAAAAAATACAATTAACTGAGGCAATAAAAATACAATTATAGAACAAAAAACAACTGACCATTAACAGACATTATAGTCAACAAACAGAAAAAAACAAACCCTTAATTTAGAAGACGACAGAAGCTCAAGCTTTGCTCCACTTTTACGTTGCAAAACATACTTTTCCGGTTCATTTCACCTTTGTTAAGATGTATTTATAAGTACACAAATATATGCTTCGGATAACATCTTAGCAGTGGCTCTCAATGGCTGGATTAACAGATCACTGTTCAATCCCACCTCCCTTCACATCACCAATTTTTTTCAACAGGAATACTGCAAAGGGGATAGTCTGGCACACAGGCTGCACACTAGCCTGAGAATTACAGAACAAACCAAACTAGGTGCTTTTGAACGCAATTTTTGCATAAAGATGAGGCACGTATCCAAACACCTGAATTTAGATGAAATCTAAAATGTCCTACAGTCCTACATTTAATAACTTGAGGGATTAAACTGTCATATTATTCATTCCCATCAGAATATTAAAATTCTTAACTTCAACTACTATATTCTTTTAAATATAAAAAAAAATATCATATAAAATAAGCGTCTAACACTCTCTACAGGATTAAGCTAACTAAAAAGGGGGAAGGAATTGTATCAGCCTATCAATTTGTTAGGTATCTGCTGCTATTTGTTAGCTATTTTCTAGAAGTACTAAACTGAAAAGGGTTTTGAAAAATAGCTTTTCTTTTTAATGTTCACAACACCCACTTGTTGGGCAGTATAAAGCAGGAATTTTGCTTATTGGGGTTGTTACACATATTGTGGGTATCTTGCATATGGCTAGGGGCAAAAGGGCACTGAGGATAACATAAAACCTGATTGTAAAACAGCAACATTGCCATGGGTACTTGGAGGTAGTTACAGCACACATTCTTCTCCTTCCCATCCCTCCATGCCAAACACCCAGTTCTCATATTCACAAATCAAATGTAAGTTTAACATAAAGTTAAGTTTTTAAATTAAGTTTCCTGAATATATTTCAAATAGCTGTGTAGGAGTAAGCTTCTTAAAACTATACCCGAGGATGCTGGAGGCAAGCAATTTTGGATGGATTAAGCGTGATACAAACATTTTGAATTATTCAATATGCTCATATTATATCTAAGCATTTATTTTCTTTTTTCTTCTGCTGAACTCTAAGTCATGCCTGAACTCGTGATACTCTTAACAGTTATTTTTAAAACAGCTTTGAAGCCAGTAGGTGGTATGTTTTCAAGTAGCAAGAAAAGGTGTTCAGCGCTCTGCTCATGAAAACTGCAGAAATAGTGTAAGAAATTTCATTAGTTTTCTTGAATAGAACAGGGACTTGTTGAGTGAACTACAGTTCTTCGAATACAGAAATCAAAAACTCATGGAGGTCTGTTCCGCGAGTCCTACAAAGCTGACTAAAGGTGTTGTGGTTGAGAGACTGAGTCTGGAAATATGACTTCTGTTCTTGCAGATGAGAAACAGAACAGAGACTGAGAATTGCTTAAGATCAAGTTTAGAAGGAAATAAGAGACTTCCTCATGGGAATCTCATATGGTTAAAAAACACCATCACTTCAGATAAAATTTACTAGCTGAGGTCTGACATGGAGACAATCTTGGTGGAGGGCACTTAATTAGGGTTATTTTCCAAGAAAATGTTTACTTGAAAAGAAAAAGCATATATAACAAGATTCCAGAGAATCAGGGACTACAGCTACAGACACCTAAACAACTGATTTTTTTACTCTTTCGTTTCATTCTCTGTCAAGAACTGCTTAATTGTTCATTCTGAGATGGTGCAAAGTTCAGGATGACACTTTACATCACTGCTTCTTTCTCTACAGGATTTTAAGAGCATCTGTTTTCTAAATATTTTTTCTTCCCCTCTGAGGTGTCCCTTCTAGGTATTCCACTTGCTGCACAGAGTAAGTATGAAAAGAAGAATAGGGCATACAGTCTTAAACTACCCTGTATGCAAGACCTCTTTAAAGATATTCCATACATCCAAAAAAACCCCAAAAAAACTAATTCCAAAGTATGAACGTTTCTCAAAAAAAACAACCAACCATATTTATAAAAATATTTTGAACTAATTTTGTTTAGGATGAAAACGAGACACAAAGGCCTCTCTCACTGGGCACCAAAAATACTGGTAGATTTCAACAGAAGCAAATGGTGTGTTTCCAGATGTTCTCTTTACCGATTTTTTTTTTTTCCAGTATTTATTTCCTGAAGTGGGCTGACCTCTAACTGACTGCAACAAATTGCGCTGTTTTGGAAGTTCAAACTTAGTAGAAAGACATTTTTCACTAGGCTTCTCATCCATTTCAGAAAAGTTGAGACAAACGTTCTGTCTATACAGACTCATATCCATTCTACGCAAGTCAAGACTATATACTTGTCAATATGCTTGATTTACTTCCACATGATGTGGTTTCACTGTCCTCATATATAGCCTAGTTCTGTGACATTTCTGCCCTCTGCAAGGCCACTTGTTCAAGGTAGCTTCTGCTGTCAAGCGTACACAGCCCTTCTGGCTACAAATCAGGCTTCCACGGTCTTCACGCTTTCACTTTAGAAACGTTGTAAGGAACAAAAATAATTCTTAGCCCATATCATTTAAGGACAAGATCTATAGGAATACATACAGGCAGACATCCTTTTGACTACCAACAAATCTTGCTTTGCTGTTCATTTTTACGCAACCACATGAACTCCTAAACTAGGGAAAAACTCCTACTTTCACAGGAATGATTTTCTTCTGCACTAGATGGTCAAGTGTAAAATGGCTTTGGCAAGCACCTGATAAGAGGATCACAGTTCAAGACTTGTCTTCTGTCTGCTGTCATTAAGAATAAAGATCTTGGAGGTGTATGCAGAGCAATGGCTAACAGTCATATTGACTGCTAATTGTTACTAGAAGGTACTAATACCATGTGAAAGCCTTACATTGAAAATTTTTAAATGACAGCATAACTGCTCATTTCTATGCAAAGTGAAACCTTACTGGACATGATGACTCAATGAAATTGTGCAAATTAATCTCAAGAATATGAAACAAGGAATTTCAGAAGACAGTGAGAGCGGAGATTGGAGTCTGTTTTGCATCAGAAAATTCTCCTTTTTCCAGGGCAAAAGAAACGCTGAGAGGGAGAGCCACACAATCTTCTCTCAACAAATTTTTGGCAGATTTGGCCTGTTTAGGAATCTGTTTATCTTACTAGTATAGATGATATACTTAAAACAGGGCTTTTCATTTTGTGATCCCATGAGGACTGAGTCCAAGCCTCATCTAAAACAAAAAATGCTCCCATTACAAGGACTAACAACTTGTCTCAATTCAAGTAAGATGTGCTTGAGACTGAAATCCAAAATTAAACACCAACCCTCAGTAAATTAGTTACTCATGGTAGCAGAAAATTTTGACATTAAAATAGCTAACAGTACTACTTTTGAATAACAGAAGCCTAGTGCTTCCTAAATATAGAAGATCTCAGTTTGAGAGAAAATGATGTTGGGACCTCTTAAATGCAAACAAAAAAATTTTCCCCAGAAAAGGAAAAAGGTAAACAACAAATATGGCAGGCTAGCATGCCTCTGTAATCCATACCGGGAAACACAAAAAGTCTAGCAGAAAAGTGAAAAACTTTTCCCTCACTTGTCTGTACTTCAGGAAAGTGTTTTTCATTCTCAGCTTCCCTTTAAGTTATATTTTTAGGACAGCTAATGAATGTATTCAATCATTCAAATGATGTATGATATATACTAGTATGTCTGGAGTGATAGCCAGTCACAGTACAGCAACCTACAGCATATCTGTGTTCAAATCACTTTATGGCTGTACATCAAGTGAAAAAGAAATCCCACCAGGCACTCTGAGATCATCTTTCGTCGTTTGGAAGTGAAATTGAAAGGGAAGAAAAAAAATACATAAAATTGTCATTTAAAAGAAGCAAGTGTGCTTATACATAGAAAAGCTGTTCCAGAATTGTTCATTGCATATTCCTATGAAGCCAGTTTCAGTAAGCATCCCACAGGAGTACAAAAGATAAGAGTACAGAAGATAAATGACTTGAGTAGTCATTGATTATTTTTTTTTAACTGACAAGATAGATCTACCCTCTACAGTTCCTACTTGCAGAGGCTGAACTACAGATTTATTTATGTGTGTTGAAAGTTTTAAAGGCAGGCCAAAATGTATGATGGGAAACCTGAAATCCACAAATCCTAATTTTGCCTCATTTTTCTATACACATATTATTGTGAAACAACCTCTGTTAACTTACACCCATATATTTTGGAATAAGACAAGAAACCAAACTCCATCCCACCCAAAAAACCCACTACGTTGCACATTTTAACTAGATTTATTGTCAGATATGGTAGGGTTCATTCAACAAAAATTGATTGTATCTTGTGGTCACTCTAGCATACAGAATCAAAAATTATACCAGACTTGGTATCTTCTCATTTTGGACTTAAGTTTAGAAAACAAACGTAACCACTCAGAGCTCCAACAGAACTCCCCAAATTCTCTACATAAAAAAAAAAAAATTAAAAAAGGAACTGGGTTAATTGTAGTTTTAATTCTCCACTTGGACTTTCTCAAATGTTTGTTGGATAGAAGTTTTCTTCATATAGCTAAGTATATACCTCTTTGCATAAAAATATTGTAAAAGAACTGTTAACTGCTATTTGTTATTAGACTACCAAAAGTTAGATCGAAACCCAACATTTCCAAGAACTATATTGTTTCAAATTGGAAACGCTAACAACTTTGTATTTATTTCAGAAACTATGAATTAAACACTGCAGGATTTTTGAATTTGTTTGTTTGTTTGTTGTTTTTTCAGAAGAAAATACGGAAAATGTGAATGGTGGCCATAACAAATCACAGAGAAAAGTGAGCACTGTAGAACAAAGCTACTGTGTAGAGCTCAGTTATACCAGTCAATTAAACAGCTGTTCTAACAAGTAAGTTTGGTCTTGCACAAAGTTTAGTTTATGAAGCTTTGCTTCTAGAACCATAGATTGTAATGAAAAGAAATTAGTAAACTATTAATGGGTTACCTTCTGGAAGAAAGGCTTCGCTATAGTCCCCTTTTTGCCTTCCTGTTATTTAAACAGTACAATAATTCAGTGTACAGTTCCATCCAACACTTATCAATATATTACCTATAACAATTAAGCATATTTTAAAGAAAGTGTAAGAGTATGTGTCATTTAAAAAGTTTCTCTGAAAAGTTCTACTGAAGTCAACAGGAGAGCTCAATTTGCCCATCCTGTGTGAAAGCAACTATCACCAAACACGCACAGTCTACTCATTAATGAGAACAAATAACCTTTCACAAAATAATTACATATACACATAAAGATAAAATATACCTCTATTGTGGGATGAGTATTATGTTTATAAGCAGTGTACAGAGGAAACTGAATCTGAAAGATTTTTGCCACACACAGCAACAACTTTTCCTTCTCATCAGTGCTCCATAAGCTAAAAGCATCAGTGTTCTTTGTAGACTCCTCCTCTGTCAGGATACAAGTTCTTCCAGAATCTAATTTTTTCTCTATAGATTTTTGCCGTTCTCCATTTTCTTCTTCATGAGACTCTCTTTCTACATTCAGGGGCTCATCAGCATGATTACTCTGATCTTGCCATGTTGAATCTATATTTATAGTGCAATGTTTACAGAGCTGGTCCCGCAGAGCTTGAACTTGGGCAATCACTAAGTTAATAAGCGCACATACTACTTGGTTAAAGATCTCCAAATGTTTATACTCCTTGAAACAGCACAGACATTGTCTGTAAGAAAACAGAAAAAAATAAAAATAAAAATTCCTGAAGTACCTAAAATCAGAACAGGTAACCAACCAAAAGGACTCTTCACATTAAAACATTTTCAACAACAAAATATTTGACAGACCTGTAAAAGTAAGGAAACCCAAATGAAACAGACTCTGTTCAGCAGCAAGTGGGAGTCACAAAGCCTTCCTTAAACCCTGTGAACATCCCATTACTTCCGAATGCTTACCAAAACTATGAAGACCCTGTTATCCTTTAGCAGCTGCCACTGTGAGTAAAATATACAAAAGAAATCTTAGGGGCAAGTTCACTGTACTACTACAGAAGCAGCGTTCTTCAGTATGTTCCTGAATTTGCTTCCTCATCTGGTTTTCTCTATTGATATTTACTGCAGTAAACCACCTGACATGCTCGTCAGCTGTATAAGAATTGTTACTTTTAAATCCACAGGGCTGCAAAACAATTGTATTTTTAATTGAGTATTTAAGGTCACTTCTTTTATCTGCATTTGGATAGAAACCCCATGTGCGTTGGCACCCTTTACCTGTACGGGAAAAAGCAGTATCAAGTATCTTCATCACTTCCTTCACTATGTAGGCTCAGAGATTATTCCTCTGAATATCTACTGATACACTGTAAACTGAAAAGAACAAGGGGGAAAACTATACACCACCCCTTTATCAATATAATAAGAAAAAACAATAAATCATCAAGTTAGAAAACTCTGTAATACAGCTCTAGTTGTGGGCAAGGATAACCATGTATGTCAAAGAGATTCTTGGTGCATAAACCCCCCAAGATAGAAAGATACCCTAGAACCTATTGTCTGGGAAAATTTGCTTCATCTGTACAAACAAGCAATCTCCTCATTCTGAACAAAAGGCAGAGGATATTCCCCTAAAAGGATCTAAATCCCAGAGAATGTAGAGAAGAAAGGCAATAAGCAAGGGGGCTTAACGAAGACTAAAATTAAAGGCTACATGCTTGTAACAATCTTTGAGATGGACTCAGGTCTTCTCACTCAAAGTCTGTGATGTAACCGTTATATAAACTGGTAGCTGTCTTGCAGGGGAGACCCTTCTCCAGTTACATGGAACACAATGGATTACGATCCATGACTAGAGTTCTCAGATACTAAAATACAAAAATTACACGTACCATTTCTGAAAGAAATTAGCAGACAAAAGATAGGGCAAGAAGTCATCAATAAGAAGTGATTAAAAAATTATTTTGCAAAGCATAGCATTTAATCTAGAAACTGGGTGTAATAAATTATAAATTGTAGGAGAAAAAAGGCAGAACTTAGAACTATCACAGGTAGAGGGTGCTGCCCCTCTTGAGGGACTACAAACATGCCCTTGAGCTACAGCTCTGAAAGCATATACATTCTGAATACAGGGTGGGATTTTTTCAGTGGGTTAGACAGAAAGAAAACATTCAGTATTCTCTAATTCCAGCACAGATACAGTGATGGAAGCACCTAACACCTTTTGTTCTGTCTATCCAGGAAGAAAAATCCTTTTAATATTGCGTAAGCAGAGTGTCTTCACCCATTTGAAAAATAGATTTTGTGATTTACTTGTAAATGTATTTTCATATTAACAAATGACAACAATGAATTACAGGCAAAACCAAGCGTATCCTCAAGCATCTATCCTTGGGGAAAACTAAGTACAATACGTCCATCACTTATGCCTACAAATTACTACCCCACTTGGCTGTAACAAATTATTCTCAATAATAATGAAAAAGTCTGGTGAATACTTCTCTCATATCTGTATTTGAATGCCAACCAATATTGAAGAATTCTCTACTGGGCAAAGGCACATTTTTTTTGTCAAGATAGAGGTATGTGCAAAACCTCTAAGTCTTCACATATGCGAATGCGTTCAGAGGAAGAAGAGCTCCACCAAAAATTAAAGCAAAAATCAGTATACTACAAATATGAATTCTTTGAACATAACAATTTCCAGAAGAAAACTGAAATGGAAACACAACATGCAGACGGAAGAAAAAGGTATTCTTCAGGTTCAGTTGCTGCTAACTGATCTTGTGAAGTAAAGCAGGTATTTAAACTACAGGTAACAAAGTAAAAAGTAGTTCTTAAGGAAGGCTTCAAGCACAGAACAAGCAGAACTCTCAAAAGCCCATTTGGCAGAGTAGAAACAGGGCACGAAACTAAAATTTAAAGTAAAACTCCTTCCTGTGGCCTCTTTGCTAGACTCTGCTTTGAATAGGTTAAGGACTGTTTTCCACATTCTTTTACAGTATGAAACCATGAATATGGAAGATAAAAAGAAACCAGAAGAAAATAAAGAGTTAAATGTTATCTAGTCTTTATTTTTTCTTCAGGATGGATTTGTCATGCTTAGCTGTTGAAGAGAACAAAACTCTAAACAGATGATGACCTGGAAAATGACTACGTTGCAATTGTTCTCAGAGAAACTTGGGATCTAGGACCTGTCAAGAAATTAGAGAATGCTGGTTTCTGTTGCTGCTGTTGATTTTGATTTAAAATTCCTTCTCTGTGTCTAATGGGCTTTGAGTGCCTTCTTTGGGCCAAATGAGGAAGATGAGGATTGTGCTTTCCCAGGTATCCAAAATGTGACATTCCATTTTTTCTTTTGAAGTCTTCTAAATACCAGAATGATGTTTTCCAATTTATTCTCTATGCTTTTGTCAGTATTTCTTACAATTCAGTTTGGTCTTGTGACCACTGAACACTGAATTCCAAACATCCTTATTGTAGATTCTTTCTAAAAACTAATATCCATGCAATTCCTTGTGCTGGAAAAAAATACGTAGCTATGAGGCAAGCAAAACAGCTGATATAACTATTTAAACAACAAAAACACGGACAACAGTAATTTAAATAATAGATTAAAAGGAATAACGTAGTTGATTTAAGACAACAATGTGCAAAGGATTTTCTGTATCAGTTTAGTAGCCATGAGCTGCAATCGTTTGTCATCTTGCCTCAGAGTATCAGACACTGAGAAAAATTTAACATGATGGTCCCACTCAGAATGATCTTTTCTTAGACTCTTTTTACCCTACCCTGCCCCCCACAGAAGGTGGTCAGAAAGTTTCATATTAAAGCAGCAACACACATTATTTGTCATTGCAATATAGCTATTTATTGCTACACAAGTATTACAGCATCCAGAACGTAAATCAGATTCAAAATACATTTTGCCCAAAATGCACTGGTTAACAGGTTTATTTTTATTTTATAAGTAGTGAAGTGTCCTTTACTCTCCAAGTATCACTTAGCTACACATCAACAGCTTGCCCATTCTACTTCACTCTACTGTATTTTTAAGAAGTGAAACCTACTGTTGAGACCCACTATCATCAACATTCAAACTCATTCCAAAATTACCTTTGTGTCCAGGAATTGATGTAAGCAAATATCTTGAGGGCATGTTCCTTTCTGAGCTGCAACCCATCAGCACCTTCAATGTCTGATACTAAAGAAAACAAGAACATAAACATATTAGAGAAAAAAAAAAAAAAACCACACCCTGCAATTGCTTTACTTTTATAAGAAATTATCTTTGATAGCATGAAAAATAAAAAAAATATATTTTGTAAATATATTTTCCATATTGGAAACTGAAGTCCTCAACCAAAAGTACGTAATATTTGCTTCAGTAAACAGAGATATGGTTTAGACGCAACTAACCTGAAAATAGAAACTGCACAGTATTCTCGAATACTGCTGTGAAAATTGATTGAGAACAGCCCCATCTTCTAATCCTCTTCTTATGAAATACTCTTCATAAGCTTCACTGGGAACCACTGATTGATGTGCACTTTCAAATATGAACCTTCTTCAATGATCCTACTCATTAACCAGGCGCCTCCTCCCCCCCCACAGATTTTAAAAGTCTGCATTTTGAGATGACCGTGAGACCTTGAATTCCTTTTCCTGATCAGATAAAGATTGGGGAAAATACCCCCAAAAACCCCACAACAAAAATATCAAGAAAAGAACAATGTGCAGTGTATGTATAAAGTTATTTCAGACTAGCTAAGCTGTTGATTACTATTTTTAAATATAGAAATGTCTATACTGACATCTAACCATAATGAATCACTAATTGGCAAAATAATAAATGCTTACCACATTTATTTCAGCCAGAAAACAGAACAGTTATGTACTGAATTCAAAACCCAAATACTTCAATGAGGTACTATCAATCGTCTCACTTCCATCTAGAAAAATGCTTATACATTCTAATAAGCCAAACATCCATGGTAGTCCACTTCTCCACTTACACATCAACCAATGATATATAAGGCACTGGATTCTGTCTACTGGCCACACACCCTTCTCCAACTATCAATGCACAATTCTCATTTCTTCCTTGTCCTAAATTTCCATACGCTTCTGCAATTACCTAATTGCTACACAAATTGAGAATGTCAGCGTTCCTTTTAAGTTGACCATTTAATTCATAAGAAAAGTAAGTATTCATTTCCACATTTCACATGAAATGTCAAGTATTACATACTTACAAAACTAATTCACAAGCAAGCTTTGTGGGAAAGGCTCTCTAACAGAAGCAAGCTCTTCAGAATCCCTACCTCAACCTCTTTTCCAACCTCAGCCTTGTGAGGTCTTATGTGATCTATCAATACAGGTTTCCAAAAACTAAAGCTAATGAAAGGCTGCTGGCACAGATCAGAAAGTAAAGTTCACAAGAATACCACTTCAGAGAATAATCACACAAAACAAATACTTGCGACTTCTTTGAAATAAGGACATTACATATGCACATACATTTCAGCTGGGATAGATTTGATTTTTTTTCTAGTAGCTGTGTTTTGGATTTAGTATGAGAATAATGTTGATAACACATATCATTTTAGTTGTTGCTAAGTGATGTTTACATTAGTCAATAACTTTTTCAGATTCCCATGGAAGCTGAAAGACAGCATAGATGGAACAAGCTGGCCAAAGGAATATTCCATACCATAGACATCATGTTCAATATATAAATGAGGGTTAGCCAGGGGGCAGGAATCTGTTATCACTGCCCAGGACAGGCTGGGCAACCGATCATCGGGCAGTGAGAGTGACTTGTGTTGGATCACTTTATTATTACAATTATTATTTTCCTCTTCCGTTACTGTTCTATTAAACTGTCTTTATCTCAACCCACAAGGTTCCCCCCTCCCCCCTGCCTTCTTTTCTCCCTGCCCGCCTGGGAGGGGTGGGGGGAACGAACAAGCAACTGCATGATCCTAGTTGCAGGCTGGGGTTAAACCACAACAACATACATACATATTTTCATATATATGCACACACACAAATATAAAAATACACAAAAAGCAGTCTCTCAATAGGACACCATTAGACTTTAAAAATCACTTTTCTGTCTCACTCCTAGAAGGCTTTAAAGATCCCTATGTAACGCTGGACAAAGTACAAAACTGACAAGCAGACTAAAAGACGGGTATCACTTGATACTACTTTTTATTTGAAACAACACAAATTACCATTACACTTGACTCTCCCAAGGCCAAAGCACAGTGCTGAAGAAACCAACAACTCTGTCAAACAATTTAGGTCAAGCTGACCACAAAAGACAGATCCTTAACTATAGACAGTATCTAAAAAAAGATTCGCCCAGTATAAAAGATTTACAAAACCTTTGTTTTCTGAATTTTGTGAGCATTGTTTCATTAAGATTAATTCCTTCAAATTTGAGAAAAACTGTTGACGATAATTAGTAGCAACAAACCTAATTCTAACTTGTAGGATCTAACATATACATTTATAAAACTTTCTTCATCCCCACATCACCCTACTTAAAAAACACACACGCTAACAAGTAGCACAGTAACTCCTAACTTCCAGTGCAGCCTTTTCACTGCAATAGTTTGAAATGCTCAAATTTCCCTCTATAAGATCAAGAAAAAATGAAGAACTGAAAGTTAAGTAAACCGGTCCCTTAAAAGCTACAATTGCCACATCAAGTGTACAGAATGTAGAAGCTACGGAAATACTGAAGCATATGCCCCAGGTCAAAAAAATAGGGAGGTCTACGCTCTAGTTGGAGAAACCTGTTATTTCCCTGTTTATGCATTCTACATCACAACAGTAGACCAACTTCAACTGCTGTTGATTTACTAATCGTTGCTTCTTAATATAGTGGCCACATACATTGTTTCCCTTTTGTTTTCTGTACCTAGAAATAATATTGTTCTCGTTCCTGAAAATACTCAGGAAATTCAAAACAGGAGCAACCACACTGAGGCTGCAGTTTTTCACTGAATTCAAGTTGATCTAAGTCTGTGTCACTACCAAAAGGGGTTAGTGACACATCCTGAAGGGCTTCTCCTACTGGACCTTAGCTGAAGCTCTCTCTTTTGCTCCTTAGCAGATATGATATATTTCAGCTCAGCTAATTTATGTCCTCACAACCAAAATTTAAATCTTAGGCATTCAAGTTCCTGTCTTATTCTGAATATCAACTTTGGGGATACTCTTGATTTTACAGCACCTCTCTTTAGGGACACACGCAGCCTGAACTGCAGCAACAATTGGTTAAGACGCCTTTGTAATATTTTTTAATTGAAAAAAGTACAGACAGAAAAGCAATAGGACAACTGCACTCATTATCATCCCTGTGTATTTGTTGATTTTAGCCAGTTCTATAAAGACACCCTCGCTGTATACAACTTCACTTCCAATTGATGATGTGTCTCTCTCTCTTCTTTCAAACTAGTTTTCTTCTACATCAAATGGGCCAGTAGTTAAAACAAACTCATCCACTTGTAAATAAAGCACTACCCTTTATTCCCTCCCATATTCAAGCATCCTGCATGCCTTAGATCCTCCTTAATCTGCCGTCTCCCCAGTCTCCCACACTCCCAGTGTTTCAAACCCAGCAGTAACAATCATGTCAAGCTTTTCCAAAAAATTTTACTATGACAAGCCCCCTCCTTGCAAACTGATTCGGTGGATAAGACTTTCCCCTAGTTTCATACCTAAGGCAATCATTCCCACAGGATGTGCAAAGGCATACTTGTGTGCTTTGAGAGCATCTGAAGCACATCAAAGTGGCAGGTTGTGTGCTCTCATCAATAAGAATTGATAATATGTGCTCCAGAGCTTTACAGCCTGTCACTCCATGATCTATTAGTATCTCTCTCAGCAGTGGCACTCCAATTCTAAGCTCAGCTCCTTCACCCCTGTCTCCAGTGGCTGCTTCTTTCTCCAGACTCCTTTCTCCACAAGCTAGCAATGTTAGAGTTGCCTTCCCTAATTTATTCCTGAGCTCTCCAGGCTCAACTTTCCACTCCTTCCTTAAATTGGCTCTAGCAAATTTTTCTTCTCAGTTAAAGCCTCTTAGACCTTCTCACCCTCCAGTCCTTCCTTTTCCCTCTTACTTTCCACACACACAAACACCTTTTCCCCGTGCTAGATCCAATTTCAAGATCAACATAACCCAGTTCAAGTCCACACTACTAACAGCATCCATAGCCATGCATTTCAACTACTCCCAACAATCACTAGCGCTCCTGCAGGAACCCAGACAGCCAGACTGGGAACTGAGCAAATCCAATTTATCAATCTAACAAAAAACTACCCGCTTTTTGGTTGGCTTTGTAAGCCACTGAATACTCAGGGTGGCAGCTATGTAAGCACGGGGGGCTGGGAAGTGTGAGGAGCGTGGGGCTGAGAGAAATAAACACCTTGTAGTGACTGCAAAGGTAAAATTGTCCTGCCCCATCTGGATTAACTTCACCCTAATACTGCTCATCTAAAGGCAAGGAAACTGAAGGTACGGTTACTATTAGAGCATGGAAAAAACAGAATGGAGGCGGCCTTAAACAGATCCATCCAAGACAGAACTAACCAGCAGAAACAAGAAAGACTAGTACGTAGGTAAATTCTAGCTAAATGTATTCTACAAATATAATGTAGGAAATGTGATCTTTCTGCGTACTTGCAATGTCTCATTTCACTGAATCTTTACAAGATGGTTTAGAGATCTTTTTGTCTCAGTAATACCATATAAGAAAGACCTGAGCTGCTTAACTAACCCAAAGTAATAATGTGATTTTTTTTTTTTACCATCTTCTAGTGTATAAGTTTTCAGATGTTCTTAAAAAAAACCCAAAAAACAAGCAGACATACTTAAAATGTGATTGTTTATTCAAGTAGCAGACGAGAAGCCAAAACACATGACGGTCAAAGTAGAAATTTAAAGTATTTCAGAAAAAAGAAAATTTCCTTGCTGTTTCCCCAGTCTCCCATTTTCCTTGGCTAGCTTTAAATGAAAACTTGTGGAAGACTAGGTAGATCACACGAAAGGGTGATTTGCTAAAAGTGTATTACAGTACTAGAAACTACACAATCTCCCAAGCTAAGAAAAATACTCTATTAATAAAGCTACTAAACCAAGAAAATTACAGAAGATGAGAAAAATATAAATCAATTGCAAAGAAGAGGGCAATATAATTTCAACTGTGAACAAATGAAGCTCAGATCATAAGTGCATTTTTAGCAAGAACTTCAGAGCTAGAGGAACAGACTGTAATTAGACCTCAAGGACAACTATCATGCTAGACTTGCGAGGAATATCTTATAACCAAAGGTCACTTATCACACGAAGTACAAAATCAAATGGCAAGTAAAAATAATAATTTTTTTCAAAGTATACTTTCTCCACTTTCAGAAATGCAAAGTAGCAAAAAGTAAACAATAGAAAATACCTTAAAACTCTAATTTATACATATTTAAAATTGCAACGAGGTACAGCTGCATACAGATTCTGCACCCTCCCCCTCCTCCCCCAAGCCTCATCTGATATCAGCTTCTCATGGGAAAGAGTAGATCACTTTCAAAATGGATATCATTCTCAGAAATTGTTCATTGATACAGACTAAACAGAGGAAACAAGAGCCATACACTAAACAAAACAGTACTAGGGACAATAACACTAATCTTGAAAGAAATATATATGTAATCTTCCGTTTAAGTACCATTTATCACACAGAGAACCAGCACATTAATTTTTTTATACATATATGCATTGACATGCTTTCTGTTATTTGCAGGGGACTTCTTTTTGTTTATGATCAGTAGTAAATAAGATTATAACCACAGAGCTTAGTGTCCCCCATTCCGTTTCTACTGTCATTTATTGGAATTACTCCTTTTTCATTATAAGGAATTCATGGCTGCCTTAGATTTATGCACCACAGTTCTTGCAGACCTTTACAAAGCCACCTTTGACAAGTATCTAAAAGGACAGTGTCAGCTGGAAGTTCAATAGCAATACTTTTAACTGTCCAAGCTCTCCTACAACTTTTCAGGGAGGAAAAGTCGTCTTTCCACTCCTCAGTCTCCATAAAATAAAAAAGTGCCCCAGAATGCTGTCAAGATACACATAACCAGAGTGCTGAAACACTACTGTAGAATGTACTATGAAATAAAAAAAGAAAGTTAGTTCTTCAGTATTAGAAACTTCATTCAAATGCCAGATTAACACAGAAAAAATCAGATCTGCAACACAAAATACTGTAGTAATAAAATTCTGTAATCATATTGTTAAGGTGCTTCTGAGTGCCTTTATGCTATCTTTATGACACCGAGTTGTCAATGCCCACCCTCATCATATCACTACAGCCCAGCATTATGGATAACTACACTCACTTCCATCCCATAAAACACCTGAATTCATCTTAAGTCTAAACCAGACATTATATTTTTTACATTTATAAGTATTCCACCTTGTTAAACTTACTTCTTTCCTGCAAGCTTTTGCTTACAAACTGAGTATACAGAGATTACAAAGCAAATATTACAGAGACATAATAGCTTATAAGACAGGTATTAGCAACCCTTTTAAAGTCTTATTTCCTTAGAAAAACAAACCGTGATCACATTACTGGCCTCTGTCAGGCACTGAAACTTTCGAACATAAAAGCAATTTCAACAAATATGACCAAGGTTTGCAAGTCTAAACAATCCTGTGTCCTGATGAATGGAAATACAGAAACTACTCAAAAGAATAAGAAAGCAATTTACAACTTGTCCCCCAACTATACCCAAAATCAGTCATCTGCTGGTTTATTCAGCACCTGCATAATTCCTTATAGCCATCATGAGATCAGAAAGGCCTGAAGACTTGCAATTCACTATTCCAATGCAAAGCATAGTTATGCAACTAGGAGTAGCACAAGCCTTGGTATGTTCATCAGACAGGCAGCACTTGTAAGATACTTCACCAGAACAGGGCAAATCAGCTGATCTTAGGTAACTGCTGTCTTTATATATCTCCCTGCAACCACCACCAAGTTCTCTCTGACTCGCATTCTCTTAACACATATTTCCCTTTCCATCCTATCTCCCTCACCTTCTCCAGCAAACACTTATTTTCCTTTTACTATAATACACTAAGGCAGTCTGGAGCAAAACAGCAGAAGCTGGCTCTGAAAAGCTCTATGAAATTTAAGAATTGTCATATTTGAAAAGTGATGCCATCCTAAAGTTTTCTGCATGCTAGGTCACGACTGTTTTAAGTTAAAAGTTTTAAATTAGAATGGCCACAGACATCTGCCTAAGCCAACAACCATCCTTATTAAGAGCATCTTAAGGTTTTCACCTTCCCAAAGAGAACATGTCACAGCAACTGCTTCCAAAGACAATAGTTCCACAAGAAATTTTAAATGCAGTCAAATCTCAATTATCAGATGAAAATTTACCCAGAACACTGGGGCTGGTTCTGCCCAGAACTACCCAGATGAATTATTATTTAAAATCAACTCTTAGATATACCACCTCAAACACAAAACACAAATGTGCTCCTTCATTAGCCAGTCCATGGAGCAGCAGCACTGCAGCTTTCAGACAAAGCAAAGCCTAAGTTACTATGCTGCGTTAACCCACATTATTCCCACAGAGTTAGCCACAGTTCAAAGTTCACAAACAATTTATCCGTGCAGTACTATCTCACAGTAGACATTTGATCTGGACTAGATAGGAGTGCGAAATATGCAGTTCAGTTTGGGTTATGCCAATGACAGGAGAAGCAGCAGTATCATATCCAGGATGGAGTGGCATGGATACAGAGAAATGTAAGACTACCATCAAACATTTAAAGAGCAGAATGAGCTTGCATCAGTTAAATGTGTAATGCTGTAATGCAGGTATGGCTTCTTTGATCACACTAGTACGAAATGATCTAAGATCAGCTTCTGGATGATGTGGCTGTGAATGGAATAAAATGGGCCAACCTGCACATTGCTCTGGCTTTGCTGGCCCAAGAAGACCCCCCAAGGAGTCTCAGCATTTTCAACCCTCCAGCTTCTGAAAGGGCTCACTGACGCCAGCACCACACAGCAGGAACACACAAAGTGATGTCCAATGTGATGTCCAGGCTGTTGCATTTCCATGGAAGCCTGAGCAAGGGGAGCAGCAACCTGGCGGTACAGCATGGGAGAGCCTGGGTCCAGCAGGGTTTATCGGCTCTGGTTCAATGTTAGTCATGTCAGACAGAAGGTGTCTATGAAAAGATCTACGGTATCTTTGCACTGTACCTCTTAATGCTTCCATTATCTTGGGATTTTCAGCAGCAAAGATACTGCAGCCGTCCCTCTCCAGGGAAATAAAAGTTACATATTACTAACAAAAAAACCTCTAAGCAATTTCAAAGCATTTGTGCCACTCTCTGGAGTTAAAAAAAAAAAAAAAAAAAAAAAAAAAGTAGTACTTATAGTACTACTAATATAGTACTTATTTCAGAGTCCTATTTTAATGCAGCATTGTAAATTGTCTTTGACTTCAAGATAAGACATTACAATTCTGGGAAGACTGCATTTTCATCCTTAATATAAAGCAGTTATAGTTCCCCTTTTAATAATAATAATTTAAAAAATCAGCTTAATTTAGGTAGTATTCCCATACAATCAAGTCTGCTTGACATCACCACAACATATACTAAATGCGGAGAGTCAGGCTGCTCATCATAATATTTTGACAATGGCCACTACAAGTTTCTTAAGGAAGCAATTCAGGATTGGACAAGCACCGCATAAAACCAGAATTTCCTAGCATATCACTAATTACCCCAAGGAAAATTTCAAAGCTAGGGCTGACACTGTCTATGTCAAAACTACTGTTCTGATAAAATATTGCTTACCTTCCTTTTAAAATAGAGTACTTGCATTCTTTCCTTTTAATAACATTAACTTAGAAAATAATGTCACTACTGGAATGACTCTGGCTTTGAATGATTTTTCTTTAAATACTCCACCTCTGGACTTTTTTAAAATACTACTTTGAGGTAAAAACATAGAACTCAAAGTTTATCAAACTATTTTATAAGTAGAACAAAGATTTAATTGCACAAGGTTCCAGAATAAGGTTCCAAACGCTAAAGAGGTTTTCTATTAGTCTTAATTAAAAGTAGCAAGGAATGCAAAAATTAAAGTATGTACACCAGGAAGCATTCTATTTTCAAGACAGAACCTTGCAAAGTAGTGCAGCTGTACTACTTGGCATGCTATGAATCAGTTACAGAAAACAACAACAGCTTTTCCCCCACAACCAGAAAGAAAAGGCCAGAGCCCACGACTGAGCCACCACAGCCAGTAAGAAGCAACAGACTATACCAGTAGATTCATTACAAAAGCACCTAATGACTGTGCTCCAGGTTTTAGGGACAAAATCTGTGAGAGGCAAATATGATTAACTTATTTCTTACAAAGTATATTTGAGCCTGCCTAAACAAGGAGATAAGATAAATGGGCAATGGGTCTTTATACTAAATGGAGCTTCAGGCAATTTGTTGAAAGCCCAAGAAGAGCTTCCTGAGCATTTGAACTCCAAGACATTATTTGTTTTCATCAACACAGATGCAAGCAACCCTCATTTAAAAAAAGGAGAATAAAATATTGAGAGAGGATAGGCAATGCGCAAAGTTGCATTCACTTTCAAACATACGCTCAAATTTTGCACTCACTTTTGCTAGATAACCTGTATTTAATAATTCACTGAAACATATGGTATATTCAGTAATTTATTGGTTAAAGCATAATTATATTTTTTTTTCTGAAAGCTAGTAGACTGAAAGAAGTAAGAGATGGCTGAGGGCAATGCCTATGGTCTGTAGAAGGCCCAAGACTGCAGTTAAGTTTCATGACAAGCATCCCCCCCCAATCAAAAAATGTATTTACAGATGTCATTTTGATATAAATGAGTATTTTGCAAGTCACATATCAGCAAGCGCACACGGGTCAGTATCTACAACTATGGCTAAACACAACGTACAAAGCCAACTCACTTTGGAAAGATTCAAACTGGCACTGTGTTATGACTTAGTGAGTTTCGAAGATAGTGATGAAAATTTATCTCAAATCTGATCAACTTGACTTTAAATACTTTGTGGTAAGAATTTAATTTCAAAGATTAAGAAAAAAAGTAGCTCAGGAAAAAAAAAAAAATCAAACAAATCCATAACTTAGTTCAACCATAAGTAAACTAGCAATAGTGAATTCTTAACGGTGAAAGAAGTCAGAGACTGGCCAATGCAGCAAAGAAATTACTGCATTGACAGTCCTTAAACTAAGCAAAAGAACTTACTTTTACCGAGCTTTTGAGTTCACACTCCCCACTGCTATCCTATACTAGTTCCAAGAAGGAAAAATAAAGTTGTTCAGACTCTCTTATCAACTGATGACTGCTAGCCTAGAATGGAATTCCACCATATACCTCCTGTCCAAAAAAACAGGTGACTAAAAAGGGTGGCATAAGCTGTACTATGCAAGACTTTCACAGACAGACCATTTCCCAAATTCCCCAATAGATTTTTATATTCTGGCCCTTCTACAGCTTTTCTGGAATTGTCCTCCCTTGCAAACATGCCATTGTCTATTTCCAGCACTGTTCATAGCTGCTACAAGCAGAAAGAGTGTAGAAGTGAAAGCACTGTCAGTTTTGTTGATGCCCAGAAACCTGATCACTAGATTTGCAAAACACAGAGACTACCTGCAAAAGAGGACTCTGAAAAAGACTAGTTTTTCAGTTCACATCTCTGCACATACACTTAAAAATTTTCACTAGTAGTGAAAACAAAGGGGGTTGCATGGTAACTTAAATTAGGAAGAATTTAATAGTTAATGTCACAAATGAATAAACAGGCAAATGACCACTTCCTGAAAACAAAATTAAGCTCTGATTAAAAACTATCAAATCCCCCCCAAAATGAGTTGGGAAGCACAACAGAGAGATAAAGACAATAAGTATTGCACAACACAGCATAAAGCACACCCACTAATACCATGCCATTTGTACAGTTCTTGTAACCATGATTTCTTACAGAGGAACATGAAAGAGGCTAACAAACTACCTTCTCAGGAAAAACCCACTTGCAGCTTAAAAAGTGGGACTTCTACTCTTGTAAGTGTAGAGAAATATTCCAGGTTTTGAGGGCACTAGTTTCACACAAAACAAACATGATGCACTTCCATAGGTGGAAGAAGGAAAAAAAACAACAAAACACACCAAACTTTTTCAAGGCTTGCAGAAAGCTCCAGTGCTTCAGCTGTTCTTCACAAACCTGCCAAAAAGCGGCTACAAGAAATCATTCTTGGCTGCTCATTAGCACAGCAGGTATGGAAGCAGCACTTTCTCAACTATTAAGGAATCTATACACTACTGACGAGCAGTGCATATAGTAAGCCTTTTGGCTAACATATTTAAGACGACAGTGCCCTGCTTTAGTTTTCATCCTATATTTTTCCCTGTTTCTGTATACAATTACATAGATTAAAAACTCTTAAGTGGAAGTAAATTAATAAAATAGTGCAAAGAATTGGAGACTTCTTCAATCTAGTGTGAAGAGAGGAACAGGATGGGTCTGCATGGATGCTGATCTAGAAATCACGCCTCAATTGTCATGTGTTTTTGAAGTCTTGTTTACAGACCTTCTACAAATTCGCTAAATAAAGGTCAACACTCAAAGGCACTTTTTCCACAAGGACTTTTTCTGACAAGTTTCAACTTCTTCAACCAGTTGTTCCAGCACTAAATTTCCCAGAGGAGTTCTATACATGCTCATATAAGCACATGTAGGTAAACAGGGCAAGTATTTCCTCTTCTAATATTATCTGAAAATAGCTGTAATACATTCGTACCAAATTTCCTCACGAAGTTCACCTTTCACCATACATACCAGGTCTGGAAAATCCCAAAAGTAACACTTTGTAAAACTACAAATGAGCTGTGTATTGCAACCAAATGTTAAGGAAACCACAGAGATCCTCACAGTTATATGTCCATGTTTAGCATTCAGATTGCAAAACAATTCCCATACAATGAAAGGAAGAAAGTGAAAAGAATGGCTTCTCACCTCTTCACAGATTAGACTCTAGAAACTGCCAATTTGCTACACAAAATTTAAAAGGTTACCACAAGACATGCTTAAACAACAGAAATGAAATGGCCACAACTATGTTTAATTGCAGCATGCTATTATTAGTATAAGCAGCATTCAGTAATCATCACAACCACTTGCTCCTGAAGATGGTAAGATTATTTTTCAGGTTGTCCCAGCATCTTGACAACTATAAATGCATAGCTTAGCCTACAAAAATCCTTACTTATTAGCTAACTGAGCTGGTAAAACTAACAGATGAGCTACAATAAAAAATGAATTTTAAAAAAAAAAAAGTACATCATAAAAGCCATTCTACACAGAGGCTCTTTCCCTCCATCACTAAGAAACTCTCTTCTGTACAGTGGGAGACTTAACAGGACTTGTTGGAAGCACCAAGATACCAATGTAGCACTGCCATCATACACAGGCAACTTCTGACAGTGATATTTCTCATCTTTTCTGAATCAGACCTGAACAATCATACATAGAATATTGGGGGCTGAGGGGATCTATTATGGACACCTGTCAAAGGAGACAGTAATATGAAGACACAGAACTATACATAAAGCAACACTGAAGAATTTAGCAGGGTGGAGGACAGAGGGAAGAACAGAAAGAGCATACAAATAAGCAGAACGGAAACTGAGAAATGGAAAAAAATCACGAGCACAGAAAAATAACAACTTTGAAAACTAACAGAAGAGTTGCAACAAAGATGACGTGCAGGATAGAGTATGAATGTGATGAAGTATTCAGATAAAACTAAACACTGAAAGAAGAAAACACAAGAAATAATAGGAACCTATTAGTAAACACTGCTTTCCCCTTCCAGTCTCTAAAATGCCAAATTGCAGACTGCTCATCGCTGGTCCACAGACCATTATTCCAGGAAGCAAGATCTACTTTTCTGACTCAATGTTACTTGAACACAGGAAGACAGAAGCAAACTGCAGTGACACAGAGAAATCAAAGTAGCAAGGTATTAAAAGCCACAAAGTGAAAAGTCAGTATTAACAATGAAGAAATATATTTTACTATTTAACATGGAAGAAAAATAAGCAAAAAGGAATTCTACAAATTAAAAGAAAGGGCGAGTCTCATAATTCCCTGTGGAAGACAAAACTGTTGGTCCTCCAAAAGCCAATGCATCACCTCCAAGTCCGACAGAGGGAACCAGGGCCAGCGTCTGCTCTCCAAGGTACTGCCCCTTAAACCGCAGCTTCAACTTCCAGCCCAAGCATCCTCTTACCGATAACATCCCATGACACTCCCCATCACCTGAGCATTTAAGGGCACTTAGAACAGCTAGTCTCTCCCAAGAACTGACACTGACAACATCCAGGATATCCCGAAACACATTACCTTGGACACATCTCAGGAACTGCTTGGGAGTTCCATAACTTGAAAACTATCCTTACAGAGGAAAAGCCACACAGCACCAAAAGGTATGAAAATAACACTTAACAGGAAGTTTTCCTACACAGAGAATGAGATGACTTTAGTTCTACACTAGCCAAGTATTGTTTAAAAAAATAAAATAAAGCAAGGGATGTTTTTCTCTCGTGAATTTCATTGAAGTTATTCACATAACTAAGCAAGAATATATCTGTAGAGCCTGTGCAGGCCCCTTAATGGGAAGGCTGGGAGCATCTACAGCATAAAATTTTAGAATCTCTACTATAAAGGAATGAATTTCCTTAATATTACATGTGGCAGCTAATGTGAGGATGTTAACTTCCATGGCTTTCTTAAGCTTTGAGGATACTGTAACAAGTACTTACCCAACGTAAGATTCTACATACAAAGAGAAAGATCTCAGTAAATATATGTCAACAGTCCATAACTCACAACAAAACTCAGCAGAATGGGATTTACGTAACTAATCTTCAGCATCACTGATGAAGCTGCTTGAGCAATGAGAAAGAACCAGTCTTCAGCAGCCTGAACAGGAAAAGTTTCAGGACAAAATCATTTTTGATCACATCAAACAATGTGACCCAAAATCACCGTACAGAAAAAAAGCTGAAATATCTTTCTAAAAATATAAGTCTTTTAGCCATTAAAGTCACAGAGTTTTTCCTTCAACTGCTTTACAATTACAAACAACAAGTTAAAACTACTTTTTCTTAGTGTCACCTTCCCTTTTGCTTTAGAAAGTTCACAATTAGAAAGCATACAAGTTCCTCCTTCTGACTTTTTCCTCTGGTTACTCAGATTCATTTGGAGTAGCACTTCACCATAGTCCATGATAACTGCAATTTGGCAATACTGCAATAAAGGAAAAGTTATTTTCATTTTCCTCGAAGTCTGGCTGCTCATCCCCTTAAAAAGGGTGAAAGATGAAAGCAAACATGAAACAATCACTGAATTTGAATTTTATAAGCAATTGACCTTCTTTTCTTCAACAGGAGACAGTAAGATTTAGGTTAATGTAATTAATAAAGTTGGGCAGTTACCCCAATAACTCCTCCATAGTGTCTGCAGAGGTTCTGAACATGGAAATACGTAAGTGGAAAGAAAACATGAATCTTTAAAAAAAGGCAAAAAAAAAAAAAAGGCACCACAAAGCGACAAATGTTTCACAGTTTTGCACAAGAGGAATCATCAGTCAAATGAAACACCATATCTGCACAACACACTAGGGTTAGTCAAATAATCAATACTGAAGCTTACAGGCAACCACCGCACAAGTGACAGCAGCTCTTGGAGAACAAGTGATGTTAACTATGCAATATTTGTTATAATCTTATTATAACATATACTTTGTATCTAAAATAATACATGAATATTCACAGCATACAATATTCACCCTCTCCAGATCCCAAAGAGCTAACTGAATGCTGCAATGCTTTGGAATACTTCGATTTCTTATCTACCTCAAGGCAAACATTGCCTCACTCAACTTCTAAGTCTACTCTTTGTACTTCCTAAATGCCAGAATTACATGACAAAAAGTCAAGTCAAGCATCTTCAGCATCCGAATTCAGGGCTATCCCGAAGCTATACAAATAATAAAACATGCCAGTATCTCAAGTGTTTTACAGACCTGATCATATTGGGAACAGTTCTGCTACCAGCTGACAGTGAAAACGGACAGAAAACTGTAATACTAGTCTACATCCAGCTCTTGTGCTTGAGTACACTGTGTGAGTTTTTTGGGTTTGTTTTTTGGTGGGGTTTTTTGTTTGACTGGTTTTGGTTTTTTTGTCTTACTAAAGGTTTAAGAGAAAATGTAATGAGAAAAATGGCTTGCAAGCTTGTGTAGTAGAATAATACTAGAAGCCTCTACTCATAGATGTGAGCTGATTTTATAAGGTCTCAGATCTGCTAGGAAAAAAAAAAAAAAAAAAAAATCAGACTAAAGAGGTAATGACTGAAGCAAGCGAAGCAGAATGCTGGGAAGAAAATAAACCTAGTTCCCAGAAACTAAGAACTGGGAATAACCAAAGCCTACCGAAGTTACCTAAACCTACGACTGCCACTCTATAATAAAACCTATTTTTCCATGTTGTATTTTTTTTCTTATTTTTATAAGAACCAAACCAAGCAAAAAGAACAAAACAAACCTAAACCAAAACCATCTACAGAGTTTTAAGTCAACATACATCAACACCAGTTGCAGTCCCAAAGGGAAGCCTCATAGGCAACCAAGCCCAGTCAGGCTCTCTGGGACATGCCACAGCCAGGACTACAGGCACAACTGACTCACGACCAGTCTGAAAACTAGATTTCCACTTTAAGCTAAGGAGAGGCATTCCCAGGGACACAATGACAATCTTACACTCAACAATCACTTATCATGGAGCATCACATACTCTGTACTTTGAAGTGAAGCCTGTGTAAGTGTCCAATGACAGTATGGTTCTATAGTAGCTCAAACTATTACCGTGCCTTCAGGTGTGACACAGTGACCTGCAAAACTGTGGTGTAAAAGACTTAAGACAGAGAAATCCAAGTTTAATGATACATTTCTGTATTTCCTGGCTTACTTTAGGGTTTAGACTATCTGGATATCTGCACAGTGCCTAGCAAAACAGAACTATCCTGATCAGGGCCTCTGGACAGCACAGTAATGTAAATATTACTAAAGAACAAATGAAACTCAATATATTCCCTCCTAGACTGACAAGAACTGGCATCCAAAGAAACCAAGGAATGTACAGCGTGTCAATATCAGGGTTCATTTGGGGATACAGAATATTGTAAACTAACATAAAAGCATATAATGTCCTCCATGCATTTTACTGTAGAAAATGTGTACATTTAAATGGGCCCCTATAATTAACACCATGAGAATCTGTTCTTCAGTCTTTTGTAAATAAGTGTCCTTATCTTAAAATGTAAACAATTGTGTCATCCTTTTTTATTATTTAAGGCTACTAAAAATGTTTACGTTGTGGAAGATTAATTCAGAAGTCAGACCAGACTTTACTCCTATTAAACCCCTGCCTGGGAAAACATAAGCGATGCTAACATACCTAGAGCACTCAGCAAGAAATTAGACTTTGAGCGAACAGATTGTCTTGCAATGCAAAAACTGCTTTAAAGCCTGGGCATTTCATAGAGGAATTTGTGTTTTACTGAGTTCCTGGATCAAATAACAACTTGAAACTACTACTACTTCTCAGGAAATAACTTCAAGATCAGGGAATTTACTAGGTTTCATACTTCATATCAAATGCTGAAAATAAAGAAGCTGCAAGAGGAAAAAGAAAAAAAAAAAAAAAAAAACAACAAACCCAACATTGTTGCTTCTGTCCATAAAACATTACCTGTTTCTCATGCTTAAGCATAGCAATGAAGCTTCGTTTAAAATAATATATATGCTTACACATGGATCTAATGACCAAATTACCAAAAAATAATTTCAAACTACAGGTTTCCATTGACTATCTGTTACAAAATCAGGCCTAAGGACCCGGTGTCTTGTAATGAGCTCTAGCAAGACACAACCCTGGGCCTACACAAGGTCAATGCTAGACAAAAGCTCCAGCTCTGCACGTTGTTATGGGGTGTGGATTAATATTGTAGCAGTTTACAGTGAGACTAATATGCTGATAATAAAAATATGCCTGGCTGTTTGCGGAATTGTTAAATTCCATCCTTCTGTCATCCACAAATTGGTAGCTTCTGAAGAAAACCAGAGCTTCCTACGTGTTCTTTTCAAAACAATACATTAAGAGTTGTTAGTCAATTCACTTTCTAAGTGACCTGTCATACAACTGATACCAAATAATTATTTTGTAAACATGAGGGTAAATGAAGACAAAGGGCAGTATGTGTTCTGTGTAAAAATATTTAGTTTAGCAAGAAATTTCTAAAACAAACTAGATTATGTTTCCTGGACCTCTTTCAAAACACTGTTTCAGTAGTTTCAGTGAAGAGGCGATCCCAAATGCTCAGCGGGCAGAAAAGGAAACTGCTGGCAGTCTCTGGCTCACACATTTTGGGCATGACCTCATTCTTTACTACCACTTTTCATTTTTGCTGCAGTGTTTTAAAAACCATGGCTTAACATTATTTTTATATGTTACCTTTAATTATTACTTAAGAAATGCAAAGAACACAACTTGAAGTTATAAAAGAAGGTATACCTCCCTCATAACTCATTCTCATACAGTGAGAAGGTAGGTGGCATACACAATGCACCATCATATATGCCTTCATATCCAAACACACAGACAAAATAGTCACGTTTATTTACAGTGTGCCAAACCTAATGTCATCTGACCAGCATTTTTTGGAAGTTAACTATATAGCAATAGTAGTACATAATTTCCCTAATGAATTTGACTTAAAAAGCCAAATTTCCTTTCCATAAATAGCAGGTTTATACTTTAAATTATACAGAACCATTAAATTATCCATACCCTAGCTACATATTTAAAAAAAAAATTGTACAGTCATTTAAGATATTGCTTTACCTGTAAGAGAATATCCAGCTGCCTAAATCCCAATTACCTTAAAACGGTTCCAAAGTTAAATTCATACTGGAATTTCAGAGATTTCTTGAAATATCAGATTTAACATTACAACTTTTTTCTATTGATCGTACCAATCTTGATCAAGTTTAAACAATGATTATTTATCAATCTGTCAAAACCAAGCAAAGCTATCTCTTCCAACAAACAGTTGTCATCAGTATACCATTGATAGTTTAGTCTTATTTTGAACATCCTGTTTAAATAAGCATCCAGTCTATAACACCAGCATATTCCCCACCTCTCCAGTTGAGAAAGATAAGATATACCTGCTAAATTAAGTAAACATCACAACGATTGTTCAAAACAAGATATTGGAATTACAAGCTTAGTCGAACTTGGCAAACAATTTTAACAACCCAACAGCTCTCTGATGGTAACCTTTTAATCTTATTTATTCCAGCCTCCTGGTGCTCCTGAAAGTTAGTTCTACGCATATGTATTTACTTTTCAAATAAAACGCTAGCCATCACCAAATATCACGCTTCCCCAGCAAGAAAGAGGCCAACATTCAACTACCACAGTATCTACTCATGTATCTTAGAAAAGAACAAACATCACATGCAACTGGGCCTCATAAGAGTTAAGAAAAAGCAAACTCTACCCAAATCCTGCTCTAGGAAGCATTCTATGCTTCACTTTCTTGGAACACAATTTGCCTCTAAGCAGACCGCAGTGTGCAACCAGGAAAAACGTTTAAGATTGGAGATAGCTAAACTTCCTGCTAATCACAAACTTCAACCAATAAGTTCACTAAATTCCTCAGCATCTCTAGAAATCATGGTTTTTAGTCTTTGTTCATGAAGCAGTGCACGGAGATAAGCCTCCGAGAAGCGGGGAAGGTACCTTGCCCGCCACGGAGAGCTGAGAGCAGGTTCCAAGGGATACACGAGGCCTACTGCATAGGGGTAAAGGGGATTTCGTGCCCCGAATGAAAACGGATTTCAGCGGTGCCGGGGGGATATCTGCCGTATTAACCCTCAGTCCCTCCCGGCTCTTTGGGTAACACCTGTAAAGAGGAAACTTCGGAAGGAAGCAACAGACCACCCCCGAAGCCAAACACCCGGGAGCTCCTTCCTCCCCCCCCCCCCCCCCCCCCCCCCGCCAGCCCGGCCCTCGCAAAGCCGAGCCAGGCTCCTTTAGGCGCCAGTTCCCTCACAGCCCGGCACTCGCTTCGGAAAAATAGGTACCCGAAAACCACCGTTCCCCCCCTCCCTCAGCCCCCGCCATACCACACCGCGGGCAGGAGAGAGGGAGGGGGGAGGCAGGATCACTCAGAGCCGCCTTGTCTGCCGCTTAAAAGGGACCCAGCCCAGGCCCGGCCTCCAGCTGCTCAGCAGCCACCGGAGCAGCTCCCAGGCACCTCCTCAGCCGAGCCAGCAGCCAGCTAGGCCCCGCTGCGGCTTTCCCGGGGATGCCGGGCGAGGAGCGGGCTCCTCACGCCAACGGCAGGGTCACGTCCCCGCCCGGCCCCACACGCAGACACCCGGGGGGCAGGCGGGAAAGGGGGAGAGCGGGAAGCGGGGGGGGGGGGAGGGAGGGGGATGGTTCTGCGGAAGGCCCGGCGGGGACAGCCCCTCGGCGCACACCTCCCCAGGCCGCAAGTCGCCCGGCCCCGGTACGAAGAGGAGGGGAAAGGGGGGAAAAGAAGCCGCAAAGCAGGGCAAGCTCTCCCTCTATGGCCACCCCACAGAGAGGTAACCCCGCGCCCAGGAGGCCCGAGCGGGGAAAGGCAAGGGGGGGGGGGGGGGGAGGGTAGGGGGGTAAGGAAGGAGATGGAGCGGGGTTATAACCCAGCCCGTGTAGAGGAGGGTACGTGGGGTCCCGGCCCGGGGCGAGGAGTGTTGGGGGGAGGGTAGCGGGGGAGGGCGGCCGCACTTACTCTCATTTAACACCTCCAGCAGCTCGGCGCAGCTCTCACACATTGTTCATTAACAGCAGCAGCCGCCGCCGCCGCCTCCTCCCGACCATTGATTGATCCACTCGGTGCTGCTGATTGATGATTGATGGGGGCCGGGGCGGGGGTCAGCCGGGGGGGGGGGGAGGGGAAGGAGGGGGCGGGAAGGAATAGGAAGAGAAGGGGGGGGGGGGGGGGGGGAGAGGCAGGGGCCGGTCTGGGATCCGGGGGAGCGGGGGATGGGGCGGCTGATCAATGCAAATGAGCCTGTGGCGGCGGCGGTAGCGGCGGGGAGGAGAAGCCGAGTCACTCACTGCCTCCCAGTGACTCCACGCGCCGCCATTTTGCTGAGGGGGAAGGAGGAGGAGGGGACGGGAGCGAGGGGGGACAGGGCGCTCGGGCTCAGCTCGGCAGTTTCCGACCAGGCGGGAGGCGAAGGTGGCCGAGTCCCTCCTCCCTTTCCCTTCGCCCCGCCTTCCCACCCCGGGCCGAGCGGCGGGCTGCCGAGCGGGGAGGAGGAGGAAGGGGGCGGGCCGGCAGCCGGGGCCGGCAGGGTAAAATGGCGGCGGCGGTTGCGGCTGGGCGCGCGCCCGGGGTAGGGCGGGAAGCGCGTTTCCCTGCCCTCTTCCCGCCTCCCGGGAGGGGGGAATCTCCTCCAATAACGCGCACACGCCGCCGTGACAGGGGACGGAGGAGCGGCCTCCCTGCCTTAAAGCGAGCGGCCGCCGCCGGTGGAATCCTCCTGCCCGCTCCCGCGGGGGCCCTGCAGCTGGAGGATGGCTCCTGAGGCGGACCCGGCCGGCTCTCCGCCGCCCGGTTACTCCCTCATGACGATTATTATTACTTTTTTATATATGTTGGCCGAGCTGGAGCCATCCTGCCTAGAGCGCCGGCGGGCTGGCGAGGAGACGGGCGGGCGGGGAGAGGGGGAGCAGCGGCAGCGGCCCTTCGGGACCTCCGGCCTGAAGGGAGCGCTTGCTAGGGCCAGGCTGTGGGGCAAGGAAGGAAAGAAGGGAAGGGAGATTCTTTTTTTTTCTAGGCGGGTTTTCAGCTCTTTGGGTCGTTCCCGGCGTTTTTCACCGGCGGGGTGCGTGAGGGAAGGAAGGGCCGTCAGCCATCTCCTTCCCGCCCAGCCCGGGCTGAGGGCCGCCGCAGGGACGGGCGGGTGTGGGGCCTTTCCCGCCCCATCACCAACGGCTGAAGAGAGCGCTACGGCAGCGTTGTACGCAGATAATTAAATTATTTTTACTTCATACGCGGTTGAGTTCTCCACCCCTGCCTTCCCCCCCCCCCCCCCCCCCCCCGCCTTGAGCAGTGATCTGCATAATAACTGTTTAATGACAAGTACAGCATGTGAGGAGTTGGAAATGCTGCGTTTCCGCGAAAAGCGAAAGTCTGCATCTGAAAATAATTAATATTCCTTAATTATTTTCCTTAAAGTTACATAATTTGTGCTAATTTACAACTGCAGTTAACGCCTGGGCACGTGCTGAACAAGATTTCAGAGCCCTGGAAGACGCATTTTCAGGCAAACAGCAATTTTCCATGTAAGAAACCCCCTTTTTTTTTTTTTTTTTTTGCCATCTATTAGTCTTGCGCACTCACAGGCTTACTCTCCCAGGCACAGGGAATTGGAATATGCATCACATGATAGATCCCGGCGGCTCTTTCTCCCCGAAGCGGGGACTTCTCTCGTGTCATGTAGTGGTTTTTATTTCTGTAGTACCACCCAGTGGCGAGTCGGTGTAGTATTCGGAATGGTTCTAGTTTACTGACTTGTATATAGGATTAAGGAAGCAAATCTATTAATAGCCGCAATGCAGATGCAATATAGTTTAGTAGAAAGTAAAATAAATCAAAATTGCCAAATTAGGGAAAAAAATACGCGGAGCTGTTCCGAGTTCCTCAGTGACTGACTTAAATGGAAGAAATATAAAATATGTAAGCCTGATGTCATTGTGTAAAAGCAGTTCTTATGGAGATAATAAAAAAAAAAAAAGCCTATTTACACAGGCTGGTAACACCACTGGTGGTTGTATACATCGCCTCCTACTCAAGCGTGCAGAATGCTCTCCTCCCAACAATCTTCAAGGCAGAAGTTTGTTAAGCTAAGACAAAAGAACTCCACTTCTGTTTAAAAATAAGAGACAAGTTATTGTAATCAAAAGACCTAACCTCAGCTACAACAGCTACTGTGGAAGTCAGGAATATACTAGAATGATCTTTCACTCAGACTTCTTGTCCCTACTTCTTTTTTAAGTAATTTCCAAGTTGGGGTTATCAACACAAACAGCTATTCTTAAATATTCCCAGCTGAGATTTCCATCTACTAAATTAAACTAAAAGAGAAAAATAACTTATTTGAGAGTCTACATGAGACACAGATTCCTTGTTGTGTGTCGCTTTAACTCACATCACATGTTAATGCAAGTATTTTTCAAACAGGATTTCTGAGAGCAACAAAGGATACCAATACAAGAGGTAGGAGGACAACTACAAGTAAACAAACTAAAAACTTCCCTGAACCTTTTTACTGCTCTTTCTTGTTATATGTAACTTAAAAATGTTTTAATTTCTGACAGTCATAGTCTTTTCTAAACAATATATTTTCTCTTGATAGACATAAATCTAACCACCACTAACTAGTTATTAAACTAAACCACCACACTGGTTTAGTTATTAAAATGACATTGGACTGGACCCTGATGGGCCTTTTTTGGTTGTGTGATCTCTTCCAGATAGCCTGAAAGCTTGTATAGTGGAAGAACAGAAGAGCATTGCAGAATATCGCTGTTATCACATTTTGCTCATGCCTGAATTAAGGTACCAGCCACCTTTCTTTTCTGCTGCACTGCTTTCAAGGCTTCGAGATCCGTCAAAGGTGGGTCAGAGGCTTTTATGTTGTATATATATATATATATATATATAAAATGTCATTTTTCACTTGTTACGCTGTCTTCTCTTCTGTGTGTCAGATTATTTCAATTATCATTCTTTTGTATGTAATTTTTTTTTTTCCATGGCTTTCATGAGTTCTCTGCAATATGTCACGTGCTGTTTCCTGAATCGTGTCAGTCTTCATTTGCTGGAATACCTTTTACTTCTTACCATTATCAAAATTGAACTTACTGAAGTTGGAAACCAGAGCTGTGCAAAGAGAAGCTTAGAACGCATCTTAACTTTGTCACACCAAAATAATATAAAACCTGTATCTCCAGGAAGTCATGCTTACTCACTTCCTTAACCTTTAACATCATATTGCACAGGTATTCCCACTAGCATGGAATCAATCCGTGTCTATACGATACAAGCAAGTTGTCTGCATCTGGAAGACGACCACATTTTTTGATAGAAAGCGTAGTTCTACAATCTGCATAAATGGATTTGAATTTGCACTTTTCTTTCCCCTCTTCCTTCCTTATACAGAGCTTGCAGCAAGTTTTATAACAGAACCAAAATCAACTGCCAAAACATCTTAGAAAATTGTTTTTCTGACAAATCAGCTCTTTGATCTGATTGCAGTGCCACATAACCACCGGAGTCAGCACAAGGCAGGGGCCATTTGAAGTGTGGTATCACATGCCAAGTTCAATGAATACAACAGAAGAGTATGGGTGACCTTGAGTCACTCCTGCTTTTGTGCAGACTGGAATATTGCCAGCTAAATTCTTTTTACTGCACACAAGAATTTATTTATTTTTTTAGAGAGATGAAATTGCCCTTTTTTTTTTTTTTTTTTTAAATGAAATGTTAGCTTCCAAACAAAAGACAATGGGAGCTCTGACTCTGGTTACAGTGATCATCAGCCTCCCACTCTTCTATGTGTTGCCCCTTTTTTTTTAATTCCCTCTTGACCTTTGTTCTCTCCTCATGTGCCATCCTTGCAAGGTTGTTTGATCCCCAGGAGGCCCTCTTTCCTTCCCTTGACTACGATGCTCCTCATCTGGAAATATTTGCTCTAGTAAACTGCCAGCACAGTTCTTCTAGAGAAGTAACTTAGATAAATGCAAGACCTGAGTAAAACTAAAATTTTTAATCTAAACTTATGACTAGATTAAGAGTTTGATAACCTATATACATATACTTTCCAAAATTAATGATGTCCCACTATGTCCCAGCACTGAACTAATACTGTAGTCCTGTTTTTCTTTAAGGTAAAGATGGTGTTAACCATTTGCCAAAAGGAAAAAAAAAAAAAAAAAAAAAACACCCAACAAAAAACCCAGAACAAAACCAAGAACAGCCACCCTGAGGTGGATTAGGGGCTGAGGTATTAAGACTGGCCTCTGCCTCATTCCTTCTTTGGGGACACTTCAGCCTCTCCTAGCCTGCCTCATACTTTCTATTTTTAAGCCTTCACTCTGTTTGTGAGCATACATAGTTGATCGTTTGACCTCAGAATAGCAATTGTGGAATGTGACTTAACCAAAACTTTTTAAAAAAAAAAAAAAAAATTAGTCATTTCAACTATTTTAACCAGAGCTTTGTCTGATGTGGGATGACTGAATTATCTTCTGTTTGAACTTTCTGTTGCTGTGCTGTAGGTTCCCATTCCTGTAGCAGCGATAGGCAAATGGATTGTGTGTTTACTCCCCTGCTGCCATGACTTACAATAAAAAGTAAACTACCAGTGATTTCAGCAGATGCTAAGAGGAGATGGGAGCTGTGACAGCTGGAAAGCAAGTAAGTAATTTTTGCTATGCAGAGGATAGTGTCAAAAAGGTACATCCAGCCAGTCCAGTTAGATCTGTGACCTCTAGTTTGGAATGATGCTGGAAATGGTTGGAATCTTATCACATAGGAAGTCCTTCATTTCACTAAAGGAAGTAAGTCTCTGCCTGCATAATGTAAAGGTACCAATGAAACCTGCCTGAAGTGCAACAGAACCACTTTCAAGTTTATACACTTTTAAGTTTCAGCACTTGATTTGCATTGCTGTATTAGCATTTTAAACTTTTTAACAAGGTTCATGTCTAAATAGACTTTGTTATCACAGCATCCTGTGAAGACAAATTAAATTAGTTTGACTTATATTAGAGAATACACTCAATTTATAGCCCTATTAGGCAAAAAACATGTCATGTAAGAATAGATAATGCTTACTATGCTGCCAAGCTACATTAAACAGTTTGCTCCAGAATCAGCTGTCTAACCAGCTGCACAGCATTTTAGTAAGAAAATAGTCTGCATTCTAATAACCGTTATTACCAGCTGTTGGGTGTGGTAAGAATCACCCTGTACAGCCAGGTAAAAAGGGTAAGCTCCACCTTAGAGTGGTTTCAGACTGCATCTTGGAGCCTCTTTCATAGGTTGCAATCTCGGTTAAGAAAGATGGGGACAAACTTTTTTGCAGGGCCTGTTGCAACAGGACAAGGGGTAACGGCTTTAAACTGAAAGGGGTAGATTCAGACTAGAGAGAAGGAAGAAGTATTTTATGCACAGGGTGGTGAAACAGTGGAACAGGTTGCCCAGAGAGGTGGTAGATGCCCCATCCGTGGAAACATTCAAGGGTAGGTTGGAGCAACCTGATCTAGTTGGAGATATGCCCTCTCATTGCAGGGGAGTTGGACTAGATGACCTTTAGAAGTCCATTCCAACCTAAACTACTCTATGATTCTATGGTTAGCAATTCAGTTGAAGTTACTTTGTTTGAGTACTTCTGTACCCATAAAGGTCTGGTGGAGATGTGACTGTACTAGCTTGAGATTCAGTGCTACTAGTCTACCGCTGCTTTTCCCAGATGAGACAATCTGAGGATTATACCCACGGTTCTCAACCTCATTCTGGGATAATATCCCTCACAGTGTTTCAATCTTCATTTTAATCATTCCAGCCTATGAAGTAGTTGTCAGATGACCGGTCATCCCTTCGATTTGAAGGCAAGGCAATAGCTACTTTTCTGAGCATTAGCAACAGTGTCATCAGCAACTGAACCACCTTACCAGTCAAAGAGAGGGAGCACAGACAGCACTTTTTTTTTTTTTGGTACATTTGGACCTCTTTTGGACTTTTTACTGGTGAAGTATGTGTCTCCAATGTTCCTTTGAAGAACTCTTATGATTGCACAGTTGCTTTCAGGGTTAACTTGAAACTTGCAAACTGCTCAGAAGTAAAGCTCTGGGGGTAGTTCAGAAGCTAATTGCAAAGATATAAGAAGTTCATAAACCCAGTTATGAAGGTTGATGCAAAATGCACAAGCCAGATCTAATGCTAAAGAGATGCCACAAGAAAAGACTGGTCATTCCTGCCTGGTTATCAATATACATGTTAAAATAACCAGCAGTGGCAGTAAGTGTGCTGCAGTCAGCTCTTTGCAGCACGCATACACACGTAACCTTGTTATCGGAGAAAATTTTAACTCCTCCCCCCATCCGCCAACATAAATTGGCCAATTCTTCCCAATAGTCTTTCATGGATTCTGTAGTTTCAGCAAAGACTAACAACAGACTTCTCAAGACTCAGAAGAAAACCTGAGACAGTATTTAAGAGAGTTATGATTTAAAAGGTGTTCATGATAAAAACAACAACAAAAAAAAAATCAGGCCCCTTGAAATACTTTGATGGGGGACTCGAAAGAGACTACCCAATGTATTGCCTAGGAAAAAGTGCTGTTTAACTTTTAACCTACAAAGTGGAAATAAAAGTAAGAACATGAGTGTCTTGTTTTCATCTTTGACTTCTGTCACTCATCCATACTCCTAAATTCCAAAATACTACTCAACCCTATCTTTCCTTAGCACTCCATCGTCTTGTACCTGCTTACAGCACAAACAAGCACTCCCAGGTACACATGTACAAAGACCAATAGCAGCACAGAGGGCAGGTATGTATGTATGTATGCAATCGTGATTTCGTGTGCTTGAAGTTGCTAAGGTGCATCATATGTGAAATCTTACCTGAAAAATGAATCCCTCAGCTGGAATGGCTAAGCCTTTTCTCAAGGGAACACTGCTGGCCACAATCAACCTTGGACAATGAAGCAAGGATCTCCTAAGTCTAAAAGTCTAAAAATAAATTCAGTCGCAAGAAATTGAGTGCACAGGTGCATTCATGAAGGGCAGATGAAGGGAGAGGCATGTTCTTTTACTCATTTTTGGCACCCAAAATGTTGTGTTTTTTTTTTCCTTTAAAAGAAAAAAAACAAAAAATAAACCACCACAACTCAACTATCTCTGACATTTCAATTTTGCTTCATAACATTTGGAGACAAACCTAGTATGTGGGGAGAAAGGGAAAAAGTCTAGACATATCTTCGGGCAAATACAAACTCCAGAAGTCTTGGATCAGCAATAATTAATTATCCAATGATAAGTGGACTACTGGACAGACTGACCCATTGTTACAATGCAGCACTAATGCAAGTTCCTCGCTTTGGTCACAGTCTCTCTACATTTTAATGCATTATTTTCAGCATCTCTTCCTCATCTTTTTTTCCATTAAGAAACCCACAGCTGAAATCTTGCTGCCTTTCCAGTGCTAAAAACTATTAAAGTAACTCTTAAAAGCTTCCTTGAGAGATGAGAATTTCTAAAGCTTTTTTTTTTGCATAAATATTAGCTTTATTGGAAAATAGTTCACTTAATCAGATTAACACACACCAAGTTATTCTAGTTCAAAACAAAACAAACTAACCTAAAATGCTTTGGAAAATAATCTGCTTCAGTTACAGTAGCAAACACATCATGGTAGCCTGAAACAAGTACTTGGGGGTGTCTTCATCAGCTAACAGGCAATCAATTCATGTAAACACAGAAAACACCCTGCAATATTTGTATTTATGAATGTACCTGAAGTACATAGAATTGTTTTGATTTTTTTTAAAATCTGTATAGAAATATGCACAGAACATTGGTTTACATATAGTTACAAGTTACGTAGATGTTTATATGATGGTTCATGCTTTTTATCCATATATTCTAATTTACAGAGTGTGCATTAGAACTAGAACTTTCTTAAGATGTACATTGCAATTATTTTGTCCACATTCAGGATAACTGCACTAGAAATATGCACACGCGCAAGTCAAATCTTTAACGGTATCCAGAACTCTGCATAAGCTGCATTTTTATAGCATCTGCAGAGATCAGTGAAAGGCACCAATTCTTAAGATAACAAGTCAAGACCACAGTTAAGTTTTTAGATCAAAAAGGGAAGCAAAAACTAAGATTAAAATTTTGTAACTAGGTAATCCAAAAGGTATCAAAATAATGAAACAACTCTTCTCTGAATCAACTTTAAAAATACATTTCAGATTTGTTGAGAGTTTAGGTCAGATTTAATTCTTCAGTAAACAACCAGACCACAAGCCTCAGACTAACTTGAATCTTAGATATGGATAGAATTAACATGCATAAAAGCATATGTGCGTTTTTTTTGTTCAAAACTGTTTTCAATGCACTGTTGCTGCCTCTGCATGCCAGAACCAATTCCGTATTTAGTTCTGTGACTCATGGGATATGATCATTCTGACATCACGCTATCGGTGGTATTTATTTCCATTTTAATAAGATTTTCTTCTCTGCACAGCTTTTGGTAATGTGTAGCTCTATAACGCTGCAACTCAGCCTGGTCACAAGCCATTTAATGTCTGTTCTGGACATGGCCTTCAGCAGTACTTCAAATATTTTACTTTAAACTGTCTATTAAAGATGATACCGCCTTCACAGAGCAGAACAGAAAGCTATACATCAATGGGACAGGAAGACATGAAAAAGCTTAAGTCGTGAGCTTTTAAGGAGAGAACAGAATTGGTTTAGTAACTATCAAAATAATTAACAATTTGGGTAGGCTGTAGTCCTAGCCAAAAGGGTTTGAGGAACCTTCTCTCCAAAGATCAGCAACTGCCAGCTGACAACGTGCATATTGCCAAATGACCTTTAGGCAGAAGCAGCTCTGCTTTTTAGGGCCAGCAGAGTAAAACAAATGGAGAGATGTTCATAAACAGAAAGGGGCCAATACTCAAGACTGGCAACATTCTTCTGGCCACAGCTAAATTCTACACGAACTGCTAACTCATGCAACTTCTACGTCGAAAGGAATATACAGCACAAACTACACTGTCCAAACTTACATAAAACACCTCCACAACTGTCTAACCTTGCTTTACAGCTCTGTGTGAATGGCTATACTTTGCCTCACAGTAACAATCTTAAGATTAGAGACCAAATAAATGGAAAAACTTTGGCAGGACTAAACATCAACTGTTAGAAAACAGAGACAAGACATTACAAAAATGGGGAAGCCAAGACTGTACACAAAATCATAGTGTTCATACTGCTTTTCGTATCCATACTTTGTAAGTCTGTGAAAATCATTTAGTTACAAAACTTTAGGTAGAAAAATAACCTTGGATCTTGTCTACACGTGTTAACGCGTACTAGTATCAATTGTTTAGTCAAGATAAGAGTGCAATACCTCTTTGAAATAAACTGCAAAGAGTCCATATAGAGAGCAGGAGTACCTTACTCCCAGCATCTTAGAGTAACATAGTATGGAATATTTATTCATGGAGGTAAGTCAGAGCAGCTACTGTACTTCCAAATGGAACCCAACTTAGTTCATGTTAACTTCAGGCACAGCCATTGTCCTTGAGATGAGAGAAGCCAGAAGCAACAGTTAGTGAGAGCTCAAGGAACTTCTCCTACACCTTCAGGATACATATCTTAAATATGATCACAGCATTTTCATCCAATAAAAGAATAAGCCGAAGAAAGAAAAATAAATGTAAACCAAGTTTATTTTGCTTTTAAGTAGTGTTCTTTAAGCACTACAGCATGGTAAACAATGTAAATTAGTATAAGTCATCTCAAAAGCCAGAGTTTTTTTTTTTTTTATTTTATGAGTTGTTAAAAAGATGCAGCCTATTCTAACAGGATAAATATTTTAACCATTTCACTTCGAGTTAATGAAGGCTCACAAATGAGCAACACTCCTCATTGAGGAAAACAAAAAGCTGTTGTCGACAAAGCGACAGCACACACACAAAAACAAAAGAACTGTGTAAAAATAACTAACTGTACTGTGTTCCCATACTCTTTAGAAGTCGCTTTACAATGGGATGATATGCACATGATCTTGCTGCAAACTTGCCATACAACTTGCAAATACATGTAGCCTAGCCTTACCACTCAGTCCAAAAAGCTGCTAACTGATCAAAACAAATGCAGCACTATAATCCTCTGCTTAACAATTAATTCAATCTGGTTTACTCATTACCTTTTCTCCTAGACTGCAGGACAGACTAGAAAGAAAATGATCCCGAATTAAAAAAATCAATACTCTTACAGGAAATTGTAGTATTTTGCAATATAGTCTTTTACAAGTTATGTTTTGCCTATTTTCCCCTTAGCCACAAAATGGGCATGAAGTAATTACTTTGAAAATGCCTTAATTTTCAACTTCATGCAAATCTAAATAAAGATGACCAAACAAAAGCTTAAACAATGGAAGGATATTTCACAGAAAATTTCTTATACAAAAAACACATAAGAAAAAGGGCCACTAGGTGACATTTTAATTTACAAATTGGCATCATTTTGGTCAACAAATATCCAAGTGCTGTTTTCTTCTATCACAACAAAGTAGCTGTACAGAGAGAAAACTGCAAAACTTGTTTTATTATTATTTTTTTTTTTAATCGCACATCTCCTCAGGAATTTCATGTGGATTAAGGATGCCAGGTACAGACATCTGAAGTTTATGCTTCTCCTCTTGAGCCTGCCGAAGGGCTGTTTCTCTTTCCTCCAAGAATAAATCTGATGTGTCTTCACCTGCAAATTCCTGTATAATTCACATAAAATCATTAGTTTGTCAGCAAATGCTTTAGGCAGAGTAATAAGCTTCCAAGATCCAGAATGATACAGAAAACATCCTCCCTTCACATTCCCTGCCAGGCTATTTGCTTGTTTTGCTTTCTGTTCCTAAAGTCAGAATTAATATAAAGGAACGCAAGATATTTCACGAGTTACACTGTGTCTTACACAACAGGATGCTATAGTAACCCAGCGTTTGGAGCATATCGCCATTAAAGCGGTATCTTTACAATTTTGAAATACCCAACAAATGCAGTCTGAAAACTAATTAACAAACTCTTTCCGACAGTCTTCCTGAATTCTAGCATCTTTAGAAAAATAGAAGCCTAGCATTACTCTAGCAAGTTTCAATACATGTCCCAGTCCCAAGCAGAACTGAAAGAAAACCTGGATAAAAGTCAACTTGCTTTATTTCCCACTAGAGTAAGTTTGGCAGCCATCTTAGACACGTGAAATGTATGCACAGCATAAAGGACAAGTGATAACATTTAAGCCCAATTTATCAAATTAAATCACACTGAAATAGACTACAATACACCAGAGTCGTGCAAGCCTTTTGACAGAGTTCTCACTGACAAAATAAGGTGCACCTCCTAAACAATCACTGAATGAACGCTGTCCAAGCATTTTCCAACAATATCACCCTGCTGAATAATCATTTTTCATTTCTTGGAAAAAAGCACGCCAAACGTACCTTGATTTGGACCAGGAAATCCCTTAGGTGTTCCTTGAAGGCAGGAATATCCTGGTTTAAACTGAAGAGTCCTGTTACAAACAGCTTAACCTGGGCACTAACAGAAAACGTATCCGTTAGTATTTCCAGACGTAAGAACCCACTGCAAAGTATTAAAGAATTGCGGCACACTTACTCTTGCAGGTGAGGAAATGCAGATTTGAGAAGATTAGCAACATACTCCTGAATAAACATTTGGTTGTTCACTGGATTTCCAGGGTTTAATGGAGTACTTATTTTTCCCTCTTCTACTAAGTTGAACATGTATGCAAGGATTGATGCATGCATTGTCAAACCTGAACAGATCAAAGTTATACATATGCAGTTATTATTCAGAACAGGATGCATAGCAGTATTTTGATGTTCAAAAGGATTGTTTTCATCAACCAGCTTTTATATCTCTCTCTCTCTCTCTCTCTCTCTCTATATATATATATATATATATATATATCTTACCAGCAGTGTGTGAGGTGTCTGTTACAACTGAGAAAATGTGCTGAAGGATATCACAGAAATATGTCTGATAGAAACTCTGGGCAGCAGTCTCCTCTTGTGCAACATTCTGTAGTAGAGTATAAAGTATCTGAAGTCCTGGAAAATATGCATTAAAAAACGAACTTACCAACAGAGCAATATTAAGACCTCTGTGCATATTTTTGCCTTTTCCAAAACGATAGAAATATCCCAAGAAATTGTGATAGGCACCAAAAAGACAAGCATTACATGTGCAGTATGTACAATGATTTTCTCAAGCATTTCCTCGAGTAGCCACTAGAGGGCTATCGCCACATTTACACGGCACACGGATTATATTTACATTGGTAGGGGACAGAGGTACAAAGAACCAATCACATTTATTGGTACTAATGAAGGTGAGAGAAACCCTCTACCAAAAGCAGTGTTTGCTAAGTTAAGAAGGGGAAGTGTTTTCATTTTTAGAATTACATGAAAACTTAAGTTACTTTACTAGCTAAAATGTAACTGAACAGTATGTTTTATCCCCATCCCTTCCAAATGCTGATACAAGACAATTGGCTAAGAACTAAATGGCTTCACAACACTTTTTTTCATCCAGTAGTCAAGACAGCTACTTGAGATAAGCTCAAGATCTTAAAAAATAATGGTTTTAGAATTTAAGACTTTTATATAGCCTCTCCTAGTCTCCCTTGATAACTGTCATTCTGGAGGGCTTTCTAATTACTCAGGTCTGTTAAATGAAGTGATACACTCAGCTGCTCCGTGAAGTGTCACCTTCTTAACAATCTAAGGCGTTTCCCTTTTCATCTGCCATGGGCTCACTCCCAGAGTGAGAGTTCAGCCCCCACCCCAATCATTCACTTTTCTGCTGGACTTGTCAGTAGTTACTGAGCAACGGTCCTCCTGAGGTATGAAGTCAAACACCACTGGCAGTACTACACAAGTCGAGCTGTAACACCAGTCCTAGCAGCAGCGAGCTACTGCATCAGTTTGGCCATTTCAGAAAAGTACCAACCCTCCCATGGAAAAGAAAGCATGCAGAAACTCTTAACAGTACTCTTACAGCTACCGGGTGAAACAGCATCCCAGTATTTCAGCCCATTAACGTACACCTGGCTGACAGCTTGAAGCTGAGACAGAAGAGTATTGTTCTTGTGCAAATGCAGTACACAATCACGTGACCGGAACACTAAGTTTGACTACAGAAAAGATGCAAGCAAACAGCATTCTACCAGAAAATATCTGAAACCGCAAATGAAGCCTGCGTATTGAACGCTTCCATTTACCTGTATCTGCAACATTTCTCATTGTGTGTTTGAAAGCCCAAATAATAGAATCCAGAACAAGTTTGAACTGTGCAGGTGGAATAGCCAGGAACGCTGGGAAGCAATGAGAATTTACAGCCTGGAGTAGCAAGAAGAAGTTTGTTCTATGTTCAGGATATTCTTCAAAGTCCTAGAAGGAGAGGGAGGTAAAAATAAAGTTTCCTGAAGGTCCATCATAAGATCTTCTGTTAAGTAGAGTCATTAGCTGACACAGAACACCATTCAGATCCCAAGCTTAAAATAACCTTAGATGCAAAGCAAAGGTTACATTTCCCAGTGAGCTTTTTTCCTCAATTTTCCCCAAAGCTTGATAAGACAATCTTTTAGAGTTACACAACACTGACAGGCTGAGACACATTTTGTCAGTACACCACCTTAGTCACTACTCAGTCCACAGCGGGAGACAGATGGTCTCGGCACTGGGTAAGCATCTGTGTTGCTATGGGGGTACAATTTCTGGTTACACCCTATTGCAAAGTAGCCCTAAATCAGCTGGTAGTGCTCAAGTATTACGGAAATACATGTTGCACACTATAGTGTAAGAACCGCATTAGTGAGAAAATACTCAAAGTGACTGATCAGTACTTATATACATAAATTTTAAGTGTTAATGAATTTTAGCCGTTCGTGTCACACTGACATTTGACTGAAATACACTTGTGCTTCCAGAAGCATGACATTCTAAGTACCCAGAACAGAAAAAATTACTAATGACTTAAACCAAGAGCTGAACAGAGAAATTTAAGGCAATGAGGTTAAAGACATCTAAGCCAGACTTCAAGTATGTTTGTTTGAACAGAAATTCCTTCAAGTGCCGCAAATGCACTTTGTGACTGCAAAAAAAACCCAGGGGGATGATCCAAAAGATACCACACAGGGAAATGATATTCACAGAAAGAAGGCATGAACCCCCACTTAATTTCCATAAAATGAAAGCTGTGTAATAAACTCTTATGTTCACTACATACTGCCTCCCTTCACTGCAAGAAAAGGGTGTCTTTCACTTAAAGATGTACCAACAGTCAAGACCAGTACTCTTATAAAACCCCAGGTGTTTTTTTGGTCTTCAGTCACCAGGGAGATGCCTTATCCAAAGTTTAAATATAAATACCTTGTTGATCATATTTAATGTGCACTCAAAAACAGCATCAAATATCTGAGGTATTTCAGCAGTAATGTGTCCACCCAGCTTGTTTACAATGATAGCCATAGTACTAAGTACTTCGGGTTCTCTAGCAGCTGGAACATTTCTCTGGTAGTCAATAAGAACTGCGTCCAACAAGGGAGGAACAAAGTTTTCGGCTACCTAATTGAAAGAGTAAGCCACAGTTATAACAATGCAGTTATTGAACAAAGTCTCTAGCACACAGTTTATAGCAAAGTCTGTTGTTTAGTTACAGAAAATACTTTTCCTAAGAAAGCTGAAACACATTACACAGGACACTTCCTTAAGCTCCCCACCCTCTGTATCCATCCAGCAGGGCTTCCAATAGGGTTCTCTTAAACTTCCTTGATGCCCTTTAAGATTACTCTCACCTAAAATTAACGGAAGCATCTCAAATGTAGCTCAGGCTTACCTCTGTATGATCATACTTTCTCCTTTACATTTTACAGACCTGAAGGAAGTTCCTGTGACCAGTCAACAACAGAACAAAACCAGAGTTCTTCCTAATTCTGTCTTATGAGTTGTTTGTATAAAATGAACCTACTTACCATCTGAGGATCATTGGACCTGCTCACCCAGCCAGAAATCAGTTTTAAAGTTTCCCTTTTTACAGTCCTCATACTTCTAATCAAGGGCTGCTTTGTTACCATTTCACCTGAAAAGTTTTAAAGCTTCAGTTAATTGGGTAAGGTAACAAAGAGATTAACTTAAATTGATATTACAAAACAGGATTCTTGATTTTTATATCCCAAAGACTATTAAAGACTTCTTCTGCTTATTGTGCAAATTAAAAAAACTACCTCCCCATTCTAGCTCCATAGGTCCAAGTTGCCATTTGCATTACAAAACTGCTACTGACAGTACCCTACTTAGAGTTCAAAAACAAAGCCACAACTTACTTTTGAAGGGAAACCACATATATTCACTTAATTATGTGGACTGAGCTTACATCTGGTTCTCATCAAGTGATGGGGGGAGAACAAGAAAGTTCCTGATTTCATCTAAGAGAAATAATCTTTCCACTTGTCTTCGTGTGTAAAGTCCACACTTGTCCTTAAGATGCCTTATCCTTAGTTCAGTTCCTTACCCCAAATCAGTAACTGGACTCATTTAATCTTGTAACGAACTGCAGAAGCACACTCTACTGAGATTTATCTAGTAAAAATAGGTTACGTAATTGATAATTCCTTCTCAATGATTGCAAGCCTGGTTTATCATGGCTTTCGGACATCTTCACTACAGTTACATTTCTGTAATAAAGCTGTAATAAAGCTATTTAGTAACACAGCATCATACCAAAACCCTGCCAACATCTTTTGAAAAAATGAATGAGATTCTATTTAAAGACAGTCTTTTAATATACAAAATTAGAGTAAGCTAAAAGAACACGTTACAACTTTGTCTCAGCAAGATGCCTATTAATTCGAAGCAAGCATCTATGGTGTTTTGCACCCTTCCTAAACTTTCTTGTTTATTGGGGTTTTTCCCTCCCTCTAAAATCAGGAGTTCTTTATTTGAATAAAACATCTGGTTAACACACACAAAAAAAAAAAAAAGAACCACAACACTGAACCAGCACTTTCAGTCATTCCCCACTTTCCCAAACAATAAAATGAACACAGTAAAATTAGCCTAATTGGAATGTACTCTGAAACCTGACGACACATACTGCTAACCCCCATTTTCAGGAAGAACGTGGAATTTCTTACCATTAGCCTGAATAGCTGCAGAAATATTTTCACTTAGGCACTTGTACACATTCAGCATATCTAAATAAATTCTTCCAAGCTGAATCACAAAGGGGTGGCCAACTGCTTTACACGCTCTTACATTGGTTTTCAGAATGCTACCAAGCTGCTTAACTGTTTCAGGATCCTTTAGAATATCAACATTCTGTTAAAAAAATTAAGAGTCCGTTTTGTTAGTGGATAAGACTGCCCTTTAGCTTACAACAATCTTACACAGTGTTAAAAGAATATATCACTGAAATTTATGACTTTAAATATACTGCTGTTTACTTCATGGCACTTGCCACTACCTCAATCAGAGAGACCGGATAAAACCTCAGTTGATTTAATTCTGCTCTTCTGCAGAAGTATTTTTGCTAGAGTGTTACAAGCATTACTCTAGTTGAAGAAAGAAAAAAAAAAAATCTAAGGAGGAGAAATTCAGAAGGTGAAAACAGACAGAATTGGTCCAAAGGAAAGGCAGTATGTTCTTGTTTTAAGAGGGAAGTCAGAGTGAGAAAAGTAACTCAAGCTTGCTTAAGTTTCAGGGTCTCGATTAGATTAACTCCAAATGGACTGATCTCTTGTGCAGTGCAAGACTTGTTCTTCAATGCGTGAAGATAAAGTATTTTGAAAAGACTGAAAGAAATAGAAGATAAAAGTAAGAAATAAGGGTGTACTTTAAGAGAATGATGGAAGAGAAAGCAAGAAGAGTGAAAAGTATTTCTAGCATTGTAACTTTTCAGTTATTCAGAAAGAAAACCCACTTTTAAGTCAGACTCAAGGGAGCCTTGGAAAAAAAAAAACAACAGTGAAACATATTCTGTACAGTAACAGAATATTGTCCTTTACATCAGATTAAAACCAGTATTTGTTTAGTCATTTAACTCTCCTCTCTCAAAGCAACACTTTTACTGTCATGTCCATCACCGCTTTAGCCATTATTTAACAAAGTCCACCTCAGCTATGTACACTTAGTGTCATGCCATGTGAAATAATAAACCCAGAGTAAGAGAAACATTTAGCAGGTTTTCTTTACCTGAGCACAGAATACACTTAAAATTTATGAGCTTACTTTTGTTGCCTGCTGAATTATGCTGTCCCATACTTGATTAGGTAGTAACATGTATTTTTCTATCAGATGCTCCTGCACAGTCTGGTCTGTCTGTGCCCCAATCATGTATCCTACTGCTTCATAGAATGTATGTACCTGATTGGAACAACAAGTCAAACAGAAAGGTTAAAAAGGAGTAAGGAAAATTTTACACTGTTCTGAACTAACAACATAGTAAAGGGTAAAAATGGGTTTCACTGTCTAAATAACGTTTTTCCCCCTTGACTTTACAAGATACTTCTCTGTTCTTTCCTTACTTTCGTCACGTATAAAACAAATCTCCATCCCCTTCCCTTCAAATGCCACTGTATACACCTCAGTCTTTCTTCATTTTGCCATCACATCCTGAAGCGAGGAAGCTCAGACGTGTGTCATTTAACTCTTAAATAAGTATTACCAGACATGTTTAAGCCTTTTTCCAGATGCCAGAGCCACTCTGCCCAAAGTTTCGGTACTTTACAGCAAATATCTCGGCATATGTCACATGTGCACGCTACTATCTCACCTCCTGATCCGTGCCCTTCCTAGATGCAGGCGCTTTCGGATTGTTTCCTGCCCCCCTTCACAAATACAAGAGCTACAGGTATACTATTACAGTAGGATACTCTTTCCTGAATCAGAACCACAAAATTAGATTCAGTATCTTACTTACTTTTTAAAACATTCCAGAAATCAAAATTCCAACTAAATGCACTTTAATTCTCCCTCCAAGCATTCTAATTGAGATCTCGGTAATGGAACCTGATTCTACTATTGATACCGTAAAACTATCACTAACAAAGAACTAAGGAATAAAATTCAAGCCTTGAAAAACACTACTACATTTCAATATGAAGTAACTTCTGATTGGTCTTTAGGAACTATCTACAACCCTGAATTAAGACATACCTGTTGTGGCTGAAGGTCACAGATGATGGTATTGATATTGTTCAAGATTTCATCAATAAATGGCATGACCTCTCCCACTTGAACCTGAACAAAATGCCGACGGCATTTTTGTGCTATTTTTATGAAGGTATCACAAGCCATATCCTGGACGCCATCATGGGTTTCTAAAATAAATCAAGTCAGTTACTGCTTTGTATTTCTCCCCATACATGTGCATGTATGGGCATCAATTTTATTTATAATTAAAACAGCAAGTAAAAAGCAGATAATTACCATGCATAAATTCAAACAGCTTGTTGACTACTGTCTTCAAAAATTTCCAGTGAGCTCTCAAAAACCGTGGGTATTGACCTACTATATACATTATATTTGATGCAATAATGGCTTTATTGTCTTTTCCTCGCTTTTGTTCACAGAGTCCCAGGAGATCCTACAACACAATATATTTTTAGTTTCCTCTCCAAGTTTGTCCAGTTCAATTAAAAGCACTACAAGATGAAATATAAAAATCCTACAAGGAGCTGTGTTAAAATAAAGTGGTTATCGTCACCAACTTCAAAGTCCAAATAAAAAACAAAGAACCCAAGTGGGTTAAGACTGAAGTAATGCAATTATTGAAGTTTCAACCAAAACAGGAACACCGTATTTTCAACTATGGAATCTCTATTTTAAGTATATCTAAAGATTTCTGCAGGGAGGACTTCAATGAGCTTCACAGTACTTAATACTGACCAAGTCATTGATATCAATATAGATTCCACATCAAATAAAAGACATTAAACTAAATCTTCCGCATGACTTTGACTTGTTGAAGTAAGGTCCATTACTCTTGTAAAAAATATTCTGTTCCTGCACTCTTTCCATGCACATTTTTACCAAAAATTCACTTTGCTCAATGAATATTTGGAAAAAGGCTAAATGGCAGGGTGCCAGCTAGTTAAAAGTGTGGGTTATTTTACCACTTTCCTTTATTTCATTAGCAATCCCTTTCTATCTCTTCTGCATCCCCAAAGAATAACGCTTCATCATAAACTGAATTTTATCCCTGAAATTTTCACAGCAAAAAGGCTACTTGGATAAACGCATTGTTCATGGCTAAAGAAGTTATCAGCCTTAAATTCAGGATATAAGATTACTCATTAAGTTACTCTTATCAACTTGCTTGCTGTATGAGGTAACTTACAAATAACATACAGCAATATTTTTGTAAACTCAGTTTCTTGAGCATAAACTATGAAGTGTGACAAAGCTATTAGTTTTGCATCATGGTACCTTAATTACTGTCACGAGGAATCTTTTTTCATCTTCCTCATGCATTGCTCCACTGATTGAGCCTATAGCCCAACACAGGGTATTCAAATTTTTCCATGACCATTCTGTTCCATTCACTTGATTGTGAAGTTTTTCAGTCATAATTCGTTCCGTGTCTGCATAATCCAGATGTGTAAGATAAACTGAAAAACATCAATATTGAACAGGCACATTTTAAAGCAACAACCTGGATCACAACTCTATAGGCAAATTTAAATTTGTTTTAAGAAAAAGATAACAAGTGATGTGAAAAGACTAAATCAATGAATGTCTCACATACCAGTCAAATCAGTAAAGTTGCTAAGTTAAATTATTAACAAAAGGCATACATACTGATAGTTTATAGGGAATATGGGATTGGCTACCTATGGGGGACATTATACAGTGTGCAAGAAGTCAATCCATTTTCTTCTGCTCTTTATTTCAGTGTCATTAAGTCTGCTGGTTGCAACAACCAGTGGAGACGGTACTCCTAAACAAGTCTAGGTGGGACAATTCAAGCATCACAACTCACACTTGCATCAGCTCTTAATAGGATTAGTGTCTCTAGTATAAAAGTCAAAAGCAATTTAAGGCCAGATTCAGAAACAGATTTTTACTGTGCCACAGAATACAGCTTTCACCATTCTTGCTTTTTTTTTTTTTTTCTTTAAAAAGTGAATCCTTGAGATAATTATAAGCAATAGTTAACAACAGAAATCAAATACTAACTAAATCTGCATTTCCATATAGATAAACCCGTACCTGGACACACAACTAAGGCTCAGGACATACAGTAATAATTTTAATACAATAAATGAAACATTTAATACAATACAATATTTTTTCATGTTCTCTATGAAAAGATATTAGAACAATTAACCCTGGCTGTACCTACATCACAAGTACAAAGGTGAGAATAAAAAAAAAAAAAAAAAACAAACACAAAAAACAAACCACAACACACAACACTTTGCATCACACCACTTTTTCCCCCCAGTCCTAGCTCATAAACCTTAAAGCGTTTGCCAGGAAGTGCTTGGTCTACACAAGAAGTAGACCACTTCAGAAAAATCCCTCCAATTTAACAGCTTTCTGATAAAACTGAAGTTACATTGGATCTGAAACATTTTGGTACAGGAACATCAAAAGATATTGTTCAATGAGAAAACGCAAGGGACAAAAATTAAGCAGTGTATTACTACTTAAGCAAGTTATACGACATTACCTGCTTAAAACAGAAAACTTCAAACCAACACTGCCTCCTCTTGTCAATTTTGTGTCCTGCTCCTCACTGATAATCATTTTACCCACACAATACTTCAAATCATAAGCTAACATTCTGTAACATACATGCTGCTGACACAGCTGAACAGACCTACAGCACAAAAATATCAGCTAGTACACTTACCCAACGTTTCTCTCATATTTTTATACAAGTTTATGGAATCTGTATCCTTCATGAATTCTCGTACTACTTCCCCTTGATCATTTTCCACAACTAGCACTTCTTCAGGTTTAGCCATACGGCTAACCATTAGCAATCGAACCTGTATGTTGCAAAGTAAAGTTACAATTGAATCAAACCGTAACATGAAAATACACACATCTTCAAGTATTTTCGCAATTGCAGCACATTAAATAACTAGAGTTGAATCAATTACCAACTACTCAAAGCAAGAAAAGTTCTCTTATGTCACTCCTTACATGAAGCAAAATCTCTAATTCAGGAACATTATCGAAGTCTTTACAGTCCGCTTACTTAAGCATGGATTACCTTGGACAATACAGGCAAATAAAGCTGTCTTCTTGGAGGAACATCAAAGTGTTGACTTCCCGAAAGCAATGGAGAAGCAGATGTTGAAAATGGACTTTCCCTGTAGAGCTCAGCAGCTAAATGATTCCAATATTCAAGACAAATCTTGAAAATTTCAGTTTCTTCAACTTCTGATACCAATAACATATAATGAAGAGCCTGGAAAAGTGATGTTTACACATCCGGTTACTAATTATTTCTGCAGATAAAACCACATTGCTTGAAGTGCAGTTATCCAAATATTGATAAAATGCCAAATACGTAGAAAGGTTAGGAACAAGAGGCATTAACATTGCAATGACATTACTTAAAGTCAGAGTTGTGACCAGAGCAGCAACTCAAAACCAAAGTGCCCTGTTAATTACTGCTATTTTCAAAGCGTGTATCAATTCTTAAATAGATGTTTTTAGTAGCCTAAAAGCATCTTAAAAAACACCATAGCCAAATAAGCCTGTTTGTAAATTATGAAACTCCCAGCCCCTGGAGCTTCTGCAAGGCGTTTTGTTTTAGAGTGTCAAAAAACCCTCAACAGCTCGTTTCAATGACTGCTAATCTCAAGACTATTACTGCTACTTTGTTCTGGATCCTTATGCCCTGAAGAACTGAAGGGAACCATCAAAACCATCTGCTCACTTGCTTTCCAGAGAAGTCACCTACCAGAACATTTTCAATCTCTTTATTGACAGAACAGCCACAGCAGACTGAAAAGGGAAGGCCACTGATGCAATTCTGGGGGACTGAGATACCAACCATAGAAATTAGAACCACATAGCCACACATTTTTTGCCTAGCTTATTTTTCAGTCCCCTGGTGAAATATATTAAAGCAATAGCCCAGTGAACAAACAGAACGAAACAAAGAAACCTGAAGACATTTTCATAGCTTAGGTACTACAGCAAGTCAGAGCATGTTAGACAGTAAAGACCTGATTCAGCATCTGTATCTATAGTGTCCAAAGAGGGATTTAAAACAGCCCTACATTGTCTTACACACATCCATTTTTCTTGATAATTTCACTTGCAATAACTCATGTTGCTTCCTTCACTAGTCTACACAGCTCCAATGAATCTGTGAAACAATTTCAGAAGATCTGATGCATCCAAAGTGCAGGAATAAACAGGTTAGAATGACAGGGAACTTTAAGTAACTGTAACTACATGCTATTACACTGCAACTTACAAAAGTGAAATTTGCAACCATTTCAGTCCAGCCTAAGGACTTTGTGAAACATTTCAACATGCTATACAACACTCAGTCATTCAGAATCGAGTTTTGTAGAGGCCAGTTTTGAAGAAGAATTTAACATAATTCATACCAGCCAAGAGAGGAGGCCAATACCCAAGAACTGCACTCCAACTTACACACAATTGCACAGCACGTGCAACAGCTTCAGCCATTTACATAGGTCTTCCCAATAAAGCCTCAACATGGGTAGAAGCAGCTTGAGCTGTGCTCCTGAAATTCACAGTTATTTTGAAAGCCTACTACTTGCAAGCTCAGGAATCATTTGGAAACCGTTGGACAGTTCTTTTTAAATTACGAGAGTGATACTCCTCTTAGTCCATCTTCTAAATAAGCTACAATTTGGTAGTCGCAACCAACTTGCTGTAGAGGGCTACTTCCAGAAGAAATGTATTGCGATACTAGCTGGAAAACAGACTAGAATTCAGACAGACATTTGTTAGATTTGAGCTAATCCATCTGCAAGATGTACTTCCCTCTCCCAACAGAACCTGGTCTCCAGGTTTAAACTGTGGTTTTGTTTTTCTCCTTCTGTCTCAGGGCAGTTCCTCACCTATCACCTCCGCACCAGCACAGGGCTTGATTCTGGGACCAGGAAGCAGTGCTTCAAGGGGGGTTGGAGCCAGTTTCATCCCCTTGGAGCTCAGCAGTGGGAAGGAGATAGCAACAACTCACCACAGAACAGCTCGCCCTCAGCAAACATTTTATTCACAATTAGAAAAACACAACTGAAAAAACTAATGTTATTATCTAGCCTCACTACAGTATGAGGTTGTACCCTGAGTGTTTAGTAGCCACCTAGAATTTAAGCCTTTCCAACCCTTCATTCTTAGCTGTATTTCCAATAATTTCCACAGATCCCAGTAATTTTGACAGCGAAGTTGCACTTTACTGTCAAAACTGAAAAGAATGCAGCAGCCTCCAAGAAAAGAAGGGCACAAGCAGAGAGGAAGGATGACTGTAAACACTGTACTCAGCAACTGCTGTAAGATAGCTGATAATTGAGGCCTAGGAGGTCCTCCTCCAAGACCAGTAATACTACAAAATAAAGCACGCACAGTCATTTGGTAGAGCTCTGCCATTAAGCGTTACTGGCATACATAGTCTTTATTACACAGAAACAGAGTATCATCCTCGAGGATTGTATTTAGAGCCTTTCAGTTAAACTTTAGGAAATGGCAAGTTAGGCAAGAAACCACACGAGGATGGAAGCACTGAACTACAGCACGCGCTGTACCCTAGAAACCAGCTTTGGGTGCTGAATAAAAACTTAACTGAGCTGCTTCACACAGATTGATGAAAGTCAAAGCAACACCTTCTCTATAAGTTAAACACAAAATATGGGACATAAAAAATATTATTTTAAAGCAGTATTTAAAACTTTCAAGGAAGAACAAACAAGAAGAGGGAGAGACAGAGACTGATGTTCTTCAGACGTTGTATTAGTAGTATAGGATCACCGAAAATAGTGCCACTGAAGTATACTAGGGTTTTTTTGTATTATTCATGTGATTGACTAATTACATGAAGGAAATAGGATTTTTTTTTTTCTTCTTACTCACTATAAGTACAATGATCTAAAAATTATATTACTATCACATCCTTTGAGTGTAAGGACACACTTGCTACGTTTTGAAACCGGACAAACTGAGCAACTTACCTCCATTAACGTTTCCCTCAGATTTAATCTTTTCTCTATAAGTTGACCATGTTCCTTGAGGAACGTGCAGAGAAATAAACTGAGATTCTGAATGAAGTTCTGTTCATCATCTTTTCCATTTGAGTACGCAAGTCGGATATTGGTATTTAAAGGAAGCATCTAGTAAAAAGATTACAGACATAATCAAGAATTTCCCATTTTATACAGTAGTTGAACAAATATTTTGCCCTCTGCTTTCCATGGCATCCCCTCTTTACAGAGCTTTCTTACAAAAGAAAGTCTTACAGCTTCTTCATTTCATGCTTAATCCCAAGATGGGCTGCAATGTGAAAATGCAAACAGGTACAAAAGCTCTGATGAACTAAACCTTTTTTTACACCTGTTTTAACAGTAGCTGTAAACAAGGAAAGTACTGTATCTACCAGACATTTCCAACTGGCATTAGGCAAAGATGTTCCAAAAATGTGTTTGTTACCTGCCCCTAGCAACATTAAGTTTCAAAACATTACATCATCATAACATTAAAACAACACTAAAGACCTTCTCCAGAATATTTAGAAATTAGGAAGGAAAACTCTGAAAGATACCGGAACATGTTTTTCAGTAATCTTGTAGAGATCTCTGGCACCTCTTAAGAGATGTGTTGGCTTTTAAATTCTATCATTATACAAACAAAACATTTTCAACGTTGTCATCAAGGAGTGAACTACATTCTTAAGTCAACACTATTAAGCTACAGAACAAGAGAGAACAAAGTTTAACACTTTTGCGGCTGCCAGCTTTTGTGTGGTTTTGATTGTTCTCCAACTACATTTTACAAAGTTAAGACAGAGTCAGATATTTGCAATAAACGCAACAGTTTGCATCAAATTAATATGCAATAGTCATGCTAAAAATCTGCAGGTGGCAAAACACATCAATTACCCAACTTGGCATTCAACTGACTTTTTGAGGAAAAACTTAGGCCAGATATACTGGCATCTAGAATCAAGAGCATCATCTGTAAGAACTGAGGAATAACGTTCAGCTGCCTAACACAAAATAACTTCGGTGTGTGCAAAAATCTGCCTTTAAATTTAACTGTAACTAAAAATCGTATATAGCTCCACTAGAAGGCGAGGGGAACAGGGGCATTAAAATGCCTGTTCTAAAGAACCTCTTAGCTGGACCAACATTGCAAAGAGAGGAAAACAATTGTCAAAAATCCCTTGCAACTGTTCACTGAATATGCAAATACAGTGAAGAAAGCTACAAACTCATGAATCTGAATCTGAACTGCTCAGAGGGGAATCAAGTTATATAAGTTTAAAGAGTGGCTTTGTATGACAAATGTTTCTATTCGTTTCAAAAACTAAATAGCAACTTGCAGAAGTTAGGTCACCTTAGGCCTTTCGAGCCATGCAGTACATGTTTTGTTGCATCTCTCTCAACTTTTCCCATCAGGCAGCCCCAGTGCACAAAAAGCCTCTTAAATTAATCAAACCAAATCAATGCAGCAGAAATACAGCTGTGATCTAGAGTCAGAAAAATACACTTAGCATCTTCTGATCAAGTAATAAAATACCACTGAAGAATATTTGTCTTATTAAGATCCCTATAATGAATATAAATTTGTTAACTGAACTAAGCTCTACTGAAATTGATTCTGCAAGATGAAACAATCAAGAGATCTATTAAAAACATTACCTGTTTTAACTGCATCATGGTCAATGTAAAAAGTGTTACAAACTGTTCTTCATACTGGCTGACACTGACACCTGCAATCTCTGTGAGGCACTTCAAAGAAACATTTCGAAACATGGGAACATTTAAGAACTATTGAGAGAAGAAAAAAAAAATAAAGTATTACAAGTGTGTTGCATGCTAAGCTTTTCTGCAACTTTTATTTAAATTTAAGAGCCATCAATTTTTGCATGAGTACCTTGTATATTAGTGTGCTGATTAACTTGGTCTCAAATATATATCCCAGAGGAATCCAGTTCAGAAATCGTAGCAAAGTTTCCAAAGTTGCATGAACTAAGGGAGCATTTTGGGAGTTTTCCTGTAAACAATCATTAGTGTTCATGATATTGTTAAGATACGATGGGGGAATTATTTTTAAAAATATCATTAAAGAATTAAGACTTACCATCACAAACTGACACAGTTGAAATATCTGAGAGAATTCATTGCACATGCTGTAAAAAAAGTTAAAAATTAAGCATTTGCACATTCCATAAAAAAAATCCTACCTACTTTAATCAAAAAGTCTAAGCTCACAGAACAGGTCCTGAAGACATATGCCCACAGAGGCATTCACAAGCCACCTGGCTTTTACCACTTTTCATGGTAATAATGCATATTTTGAAGTAGCTTAAAGCCTGTGCCTGCAAATTCTGGCTTGGAAATGCAAGCAATGCTGAATGCTCTGTTAAAAGAGTAGGACCATCAGTCAACAGATGCTACCTGCAGTAAGGCAGAAATATCTGTGTGTACAAAATAAGTTTGGTATCACCTAACAGTACTGCTTTAAAGAAAAATCAGTAACTCCTCAGTCTCAGAAATAAAGTTAGGCAGCTGTATGTGTTCGCTCAAAAGGTCAAAGTGAGAGCAACTATTTAGCAGCAAGCGCGAAGTCTAGCGTGTTTATTAAGATTTAAATATGTATACTTGCCTGTCTTTCAAATGCTTAGCTTTTACTTGAGTAATCTGGCCACTGGAAAAATCAAATACTTCTTCACTCAATAGTTTAAGGATCACCATGTTATTCTGACAAAGGCTTTCACTAGTCCTGCTTGCTCCCACAATATCACTTATAAAAGTTGGCCAGTGCTTTGGCCATTCCTGTTTCAGTATCTGAAAAGTGAAGCATCCTTATGTTAGATACATATGCAAACACAAACACTTTATAACAAGACGTAAAACTTTATGAACTCTAGCTTACCTGAACAAGAATCATATTCAGTTTCCCAATATATACCTTCTCTTTCTGGAGAAGAGAAGAGGAGTCAGGTTATGCATAATATTCCCTTCCCTCTTCCTCCCCTGAAAAGAATTCACTTACTTCTACGCATGTTGGATCAGACGAGGTCTTGATAATTAGGCCGACAACATATTTTTTAATACCTGCAGAAAAGTTAGGAATTTATTTTCAACTATGCCAGATACCAAAAGTGTAGTAATAAATATTTATGAATTCACATTCTTCACATGTTTTTAAAAAGAAACAGCTCTAAGGAACACAAATACATGTGTCAGTCAGTATCCCTCTTGACTTGTGTGCTATATGGAAAAAATCCACCTTTGTATCAATTCTGCAAGAAGATATTTCAGATGTACAAAATAGCTTTACACTTAAATTATTTCAATAAAAAAGGAAGATAAACTAAGGATTAGAGTGTGCTTGTGGTAATTTGCACCAGATCAATCTACCAGCTTCCTAAAGGCTGCAAGAAATTGCGAGAAACTTTGCATTGGTAGCACTGCACAGCACAGTCTTAGGCAGATGATAGAAAGGTGGCATCCAGCACTGTCCAGACCCCAACCATGTACTGCAGCAGGTACTTACAAATGCTGCTGTAGAGCTCCCTCCGTGAAATGTATTTCTACCCATTATGCATTTTCAAATCGTATCTAACAACTCCAAAGTTGGCAGATACATTCTTACTGCCTCAGGTGAATGTTTACAATGGCAAGAAAAAATACAAGCAAGAGAGTCCTCCATTTTCTTTGACTAATGCTTTATTAATAAAAAGTGAAATCCAAAAATAGAGCTTTCTAAGCATGACTCCAGTTTTAATGCCAGCTTGGCTATTATTGCATGGAAAGCTTTGGTATATCACCTTCATTGCATGTAAAAGTTGAGAGATGCTCCAGTTTACTTAGGTGATCCATTTCATATTTCCATTTTCAACACAGGAATTTCTGTGCACAGCATTTAAAAGTGAAACACTGTGCCAGAGCTTAGCAAAGTTTTCCCTGCACAATCTTACAAGGACAAAACTTAAAGCTTTGTTTATCAATATAGTACAACGCACTTGGATTTGGACTACTGTGCTTTTATGGCACACATGGATGCTGTGGATAACAAAACTCTTAATAAATTATGGTTTATTGCTTTTGCATTTTTTGCTTAAATTAACAATTTGTCAACTGGGGGCACAGACCGCATTCATATCACTTATTTTGTTGTGTTTCTTCTACAAATGTTTTAAAATTACTTTAGAGTTTTCAGCTCTACCACAAAAGAAAACCCAAACGGTAACAAGCTATACTGCCTAAAGTTTCATTTTGCCACCTAATCCTCAGCTCCCTCCTCACCACTAACCTATCAATGACCGAAGACATGGAAACAATGACTTTCCAAGTGACTTTTCATCACAATATATGTATCTAAAATCATTCTGTACAAAAACATCTGACTCCAGATCCTCTGTGCATGTCTTTTCTTGTCATGAACTAGATGAACATTACTAATAGTTCTACTTCAACATAGCTTTGACATAATGATCGATCTAAGCACATCAGGGATTAAACACTTTCAAACCGGGCAAGCGTTTTCTTGTCATGCTGAAATTTTACAATAGGTCTATGTTTTGCTATTCAACTTGATGAACCCCAAATCTAGTTTCAATCATTTCTTCAACAAGACAGTCAACTGACTCATACAGACAAAACTGAGAAGAACATCTTATGTTCAAAACATCAGAACAGTGGCTGGGGGAAAACATAAAGGTTACAACTTTTTTAAGATTTTATCAGAATTAGTGATTTTTATATATATATTATTTTTTTTAGGCCTGAGCAACAGGATTAAACAAAACAGTTCGGTAATTGCATTCTCACGAAATCTGGAAAAACTAGGTCTAGACTTTGAGCCATTAGATACATACTAAACAGTAGGCTGTTCTACAAGTAGCTCCAATTACAAATGAAACTATACATCATTATCAGCTGTGATTAGTCCACACACCACTCCAGAAAAATGGTCATTAACAAAATAAATATCACTGTCAGTCACTGGGTAAGAGCCATTACCAAGCACTAGCATTAGTCTGACATCATAGGCATGTTCTACTATTTTAAAGCTAAAAAACACACACTTTGCTGAAGCATTACAGTAATTCAACAAATGAGATATGAAAGCCCCCAAAATAGTATGGAAATAGGCTTGCAGTGCCAGAAACTAAACTATTGTAACTGTCTGCCAAACTGCTAAGGGAAGCCTACTGGTGCAACTCTGCATTTCAAAAAGGTATTAGAAAGTGAGTATTTTTCTTAGACGTCGACTCCAAAGCTGCAGATTTTCCATCTTGCCGCATCAATAGTATTCTGCTGTTTAGTTAAAACTCAAATGCTATGCTACCATCCATCTGGCCTCGGTGTCAGCAGATGAAAACAGCTGCTTGGCTCCAAAGCTTCTCAATTGAAAAGAAGGAAAAAAAAAAAAAAAAAAAAAGTGGTGACCTCAGCTCAAAAGACAACCTAAAAAATTTGCTAGTTTTCACTGGTCATGCTTCAGGCTTCTAAGGTCTTCCATCCACTGAGCAAAGTCACAGAATCACAGAATCACTGTCATACTATTAATCTCTAATGCTTTTTTTGGCCTAAATGGCATTTCCTACTTTTTTTTTTTTTTTTGCGGTTTCTGCTCCATATTTAATAGCTCATTTCTTTATCTTTCCACAGGAATGATAATTCTCAGTAGAACAGAGATATTTCAACTTTAGACTGACAAAAATCAACACAAGCTAGTTACCATTTCTCAGCAGAACATGTCCAAGAAACTGTTCAAGGGTAGCAGAGTTTAGCAGGATTTGCTAAAATCAGTTTGTTTTGAGAACTTAAAAGAAACTTATTTTAAGGAGGCAGCCACAGGACATGCACAAGCCACACAACCACTGCCTAAAAGGTCTCCTTCAACCACAGACACAGCTGAACAAGTCTTGAAGATGGCAACACCACAACTGCCAAGTTTAGACCCTTCATTGAGCCAAACAGTTCAACAGACCTTGAAATGAAAAAGAATTAAAAAAAAAAAAAAATCACAATACTAAAGACACACGTAACATTCTTCAAGGACCATCCAACATTACAACTACACTGATCTCATAACAACCTGTGACTAAAGGTAGCAGATTCTTTTTTCCATTCCAAAACTTTCCTTCACACAGCACTGAGTCTTAGCACCTGCTCAAGAACTTGTTCAGAGGCTGAACTACTAAAAAAAAAAAAAAAAAAAAAAAACAAACAAACAACAGAATTACCAAAAAAGTTCAGTAGTTTTAAAAATGTTTTGAAACTTATCTTCAGCCATCTTAGCTCCCTGGACCAGTTCACTAAAGGGCCAGAGAACCACCAGTACTGGCTCAAAGACATCAAAAAGCGCACAGGTGAGGAACACCTTTATCCACAGCAGTTAAGCAGTAAGTAGATCAACCTAGCTCCAACATCAAACTATGTTCTAATTATCAGAAAGGCCGGATATTATCACTGTCAGAAGGCCTGGACTAACGCCGCTGCTAACATTTTCTGGTAAGCAAAGCACAAAAAGTACTTTTGTATAAAGTACAAAAAAGGGAGGACAGAACAAGGACATTAATTCAAGGTCTTTTAGAAAGTTTCTGGATGAGCATTAGATATTGTAGTCCCTACGTGAAAGTTGCTCCTCTACAGACAGACACACATACAGTAAAATTGAAACACTTTCCAGAGGGAAAGTATTTTCACAGGCGACCCAAGCCATGCAATGGTCAGAGCTGGACCAGGACAGTGACGAACATCACATTATCCAACAGTAGTAAATTCTACAGTCTGAACTTGGTGTGAAATATCCTACCGTTTAACCTTTGGATGCACTTTTAGAAGCAATTACATCTCATCTAGGCTGTGTAACCTGAGCTCAGAGGAGTTCCTATCGTGACCAAATACAGCACATTACCATGAATGCACAGCATTGGCAAGTACACACCTGTAGACAAAACCACTTCTTGTACTTAAGACATACAGGCACGTCCTTTTACACAGTAACAGAGCACAAACATTTAATAAGCATTGAAAATTATCGTGTGGTGCTGCAGATGCAAGTTTACACTAGTTTACTAAAGTTAATAAATTCTCCGCTTATATTAACGAATCAGAGGCATAAGCGAAGCAGGTGGACAATGCAACTCAGCAAATTAACATTAGTTCACAACCAATATTAGAATTTCAAATCCTAAAGCTGAATTGTCACCTCCGGGGATGTTTTACACATACACGCTTAAACTAAACTGTTTAAGCAGTCCCAAAATGTGGTCAAAATACTAGCTTATTTTTAGTCTTAAGAAACAATGCTATCCCATATTGTCCCACAAATCATATTTCCCCCTTAGTGGTGAACCCGATCAATCAATGATCTATTTGCTTTTCAGCAGGGAAAAAAAAAAAGCTAATGCGTGAAGATTCTTAAAATGGGCATAGAACTTGTCTTCACACACACACAGAAGTGCCACATAGCTCATTACACAGAGAATCAAAAAACTTCTCTTCGTGAAGCAGGTCAGAAATTTCCATTAAAATATCTAATTGCTCCATAGAAAAAAAAAAAAAAAATCTCTTCTACAGCAGCTTCCACTGTATCGGAAGCTTTATACTCAACTCCAGGACCTTCCTGTGAGCCAGTAAACCACATCTCTCTGAACACTTCACTTTTTTTTCTGTTTCAAAATGAGAAAAGTTGTACAGGCAGTTCAGGTTTCATAATGAAGAAGTGCTTATCCATTCCAACTCAAAACACTCCAGACAAGCTCACTCAATTCACGGGAACGCAATTTCATTCCACATTGCAGGATTAATGAAACGTATCACTGAATCTGAAAACCAAGAAGCCTTTATTTCAGGCAGGTTTTCACGCTGTAAGAGAAAATCCTATTGAGACCACAGCACTTTAATCAAATGACATCCTTTATAAGCATTATTAAACAATCAACTCTACAGAGTATCAGAATTTAAAGCAATTTAGTATCACCTCAATAAACTGAGAATTCTTACTTGAGAATGATAGTACAATACTCTGGAAATAAGCCAAGTTCACCACTGTATGGGATGTTCTGGAACATGCCACCCGCCTTTCACTAAAGCAGCTTCAGTAAGGTTTGAATGGAAACCACATTACATCATTTTGTATACATCTATGAGAGCAATCCAAAGCATTACCTTAAAGACTAAATGAGTTTTAACAAGGAAGTCTGACCCATTGCTATGGTCTACTGCTAAACGTGTCTGAAGGCTGAGTGTGCAGGCCAGGCATCTCATTTAATTCAATTTTACCAGTTGTGTTCCACAAATTCCACTTCTGTCTAGAAGACCAGGTCAGCAATTCGTTCAAACCTCTAACTCCAGAAGCAAACAAAAATTCAAGAACAAGAAAAAGCAGAGTAATCACATAAGTATTTTAGAAGTGTAAATTGTTTTGTCCGATTCCTGGAATTCCTGGTTTAGAATTATAGGCAGATACAGATGAACTTTCCAAAACTGCCTACCATCCTCAACCCTCAAAATCAAAGACACCTGAGGAACATAAAAACTTTTAACAAGTTAAAAGGTACCAGGGCCAGAAGAGCTCAAGGCTAAAAGCAATTTTAAAATAAAAGCAAACTTAAGAATGAAGTTTCAAGTCCAAAGAAGACACTTGGGGAAAAAAAAAAAAAAAAAAAGAAACAAAAAACATTTTCCTACTTGCATTTGGAATTCTAGGCTGGAAGCTAAAACCTCCCAGCATTCAGACAGAAGCTGTAACAACACCCTGGCTAACCTCCACACCCAACAAGTCACTCTGATGTACAACTTGAGGTACAGTGGAAGGGGGGAGAGAGGATGATACACAAAAAAGGTTATAGTTCAGGCTCTGTAATTAATGACATTTTATTTGTCCAAGAATTTTCTGTTTCAAAAACTTTTTCATTCACTGACAGTTCAATTCGGGTCTGCTCTTAACTTCAACTCTCAAGTAATACTATTGTTACAAAGGGAAAACACTATTTTCTTGTAAATGGATTTAGTTTCATCTTAACCAAAGTTTAAGATTTGTCAGCTGTATTTACTAGACAAATCAAATGAGACATGCTAGGTTTTATATATGAGATATATATTTATAAGATATAAGACAAAATTAACTTTTATTTATTAACTTTTTATTAACAATTTATAACCTGCATGAATTGCTTGGTTACTAAGCATTACTTTGTTATATTGAGTTTCAGTTTCCTGCACCCATATTTCACCAGTTATACTTCAAACAGGAAAATCCTGTCAGCTAAAGAAATGACTGGAGTCAGAATCGAGGAAACCTCAATTTAACCAGCCTTCTTATCTCCCAGGTCATCAAACTGTCTGAATGAGCTCTGGAGCAGTTCTTTTGTACTAGCCAATATCATCAGCCAAAAAAATAAAAACAACCAACGCCACTACAGACAAGATGAAACTGGATTAGAGATGAAACATTGATTCTCCCTCCTACACCACTGAGGCCAAGATGGATCAAATGCCACAGTATGCTAAATATATTTGGTTCCTCTTCTATTTGTGTAAAGGAGAAACCAGACAAGAAAAAGCCAACTAACTCAATTCCCCTAAAATGTTAGGGTAAAAGTCAATTTCACAGTTTTAGTTTGGCTCTATGAAAGGGAAAATATTTTAAAAGGTTGAACTAAAACCACACATTTGTTAGGATGAAGGATTTCCCCCCCCCCCTCTGCTGTCTTCAGAAGTAGTACAGAAGTCAGGAAAAATAAGAACAGAATGCTTAAAGTTGATTGCACAGCTAGACAGTAACTTTATTTTGCATTGTAATGTATCGAGCTACAGTTACTGCATTTTCTCAGATGACAGGAACCAGTCAAACAGTACTACCGTGCCTGCAGTCAAGTAACAAAAATCTAAACCATCAACTCAAATATCAGTTCCACAATTCATTTAAGCCATGTATTGAGTATTATCTTTGCATCCCAATAACAGATGAGATAACATGACCCAAAGCACAGCCAGCATCCTCTTCCTACCACCACTATTTCTGATCTATTCTACACATTAAGAACGTGTCTTTTTAAGACTTATAACTACTGAATTGTATTCGGTATTTGGCACTTATTCAGTTCCAAACTATCAAGTAAGTCTATCTCTCTGACATCTCCTATTTTACTACACCTCACTTCACAAGCAGGCAGTAGTAAGCTGAGTAACTGCTTCAAACTACTGACTCCTTACTTTCTTCCTGCTCTGCACGCACAGCCAAAAACGCTACGGAGAACAACTTCCAAATGCTGAAACTAAGTGCTCATAGTCAGGAACGCAACAAGGTATGAGCAAGTTGAGATCAATTATTAAAAGCACACAGAAGACTTAACTTCAGGGTGCTCCCTTTGTTTCTCAAAAGGGCATAATTGTGTTCGTGCCTTAGTTGAAGCTGTTTCTTAGAAGCCTGCAAGTTTGTTTCCAACAGCAGAACAAATGTGAGATCTTACTTCCACTTCCAAGAGCAGCTATGCTTCATATGTCAACCAATAGTTGGAAGCAGCAGGGGAAAAGGCGAGAATAATCACAAAGTTGTGGAAGTCTCCCTCTACACATTTGTTTTCATTAGCATTTACAATTACATTTCAATCAATATAATTTCAGAATCTAAGCACTGGCAGTAAAAATTTAAAGCACAACTTAGCATTGTTAATAAAAGCTCGTAGCAGAACACAGAAATTTGGAATAACTTCAATGAGTTCCAAAACCGTCTTTTAATAAAAAGCCAAGTATAGAATGGTGACAAAGTTCAGTGTCAAGAATTTAAAGTAGTTGTATAATGTTTTGAAGTCCAAGTTACCATGACTTGACAGAAATCTATGTGAACAAGCACTAATCCTATACCATAGAGGTACCTCATATACAATAGCTAACATCTAAAATTCAACACACCTTGCAAGCTGTAAGGGAGGGAGGGAGGGAAAAAAACAAAACCAAACCACAGCATTTATTTTAAGACTTCCAGATTCCTTGCAATGACAGAAGACTGGGGTTTGCCCTACACTGAGCAATCCAGTTACCGCAACCTAGCTTCATATACACTTAGATTAATTAAAAGCAGACTTTATAGTATCTTACTGCCTAAAAGAATGAATGACCATTAACAGGTAAGACTATGCATTTACTTAGTGTTTCTATTTTGTAAGTAATTATGACTGCTTACAATTTCAAAAAAGTCACATAAATCTAAACACGCTACCAGACGGCCCACAATCTACCAGAAAAATGACAGTGCACTGGTGGGGCCACACGCAAAGCCCAGACAGACTGAAGAGAGCCTCTTCTGCCAAGTACAAAGAATCAAAACCTACCCTACACCTGAAGGCCAGGAGCTAACTTCAGAAGCTGCCTAGGGTTAGGCCTCTTCAGATAAGTTTGGCCTGTAAGTCAGTACAACACTTAAGTGATGATGTTTCAAAACTATCCGTCACACCATTTACCTTCCCATGACACTTACAAAATTCCAGGTGCTCACCATCCCACTGAGAACATCGTCACAAAAGGGAAAGACATGGTTTCATCATCCAGAAAAGCACAGATGGTCTTAGCACTGATGAAAAGTTACTAGCCTAGTTGTATTTGAAGCTGAAAATTACTTACACGTGGACTGACAGCTAAATATCAGTTAATACACAAAGTTAAGAGAAGACAAAAATCCCTCCCTACCTTCACACTGGTTCCTTGGAAGAATCTTCCATCTTGTTTTTATCACATTTTCCAAGATTTGCAGTCCATAATACTGAAATTGGAGAAGAACAAAATGTGAGTACATTACTGTAGGACTAACTAACTTTCAGGACTCTCATTCAATCAGACATTCACACTTAACATCTAAGACTTCAAGATTATTAAACTAACAATTTTATTAAATATGTCTATTCACCCATTTACTGATGTTTCATGCATTTTTTTCTTGTTTTATTCTTCACTATACTAAGTCCTGCTGTTTGATCATGCTCACACCAGGAGGGGGGAAAAAAAAAAAAAAATGAAAAGCCCTCTGGCAGACAATTTTGGCTATCTGGAGAAGAGAAAGTAGCAGCCAGATATGAATTTGCATCATAAATGACTGCTCATACATACAAGCATTAACACAACCAGGCTCCTAAAATATTTAGCAGCTTGGATGGTCTCAAGCTTCCTATCGTTCCTCTAAAAAGCTGAAAAAAAAATTGTCTTAGCATCACATGTCCTGACACTTTCTAAAGAAAGTATTTCCCAAACTTCACTGGTGTGTTACTTTAGGAACAGCAAGACAACCCACAGGTTTATTTAATTTCAATACCCACCCCAATATGGCAGCTATTTCTACTATTTAAAGATGAACTTTTGTGCTCAGTCAAAGAATAATAAAAATGTGAATAAGCTCTTGGAAATCCTTTTACCTTTCAGGAATTACTTCCTATGTTCTTACCCGAAACCGTTTCATTTGCAAAGTAATTGGTAAAGCCAGTCCCTCTGCCCATTTGTCCCTACTGCCAACTCACAGTAACAGGGAAAGAAGTTTGTGATGGTATGATCGAAGAACTTTAATATGTAAAACCCCATTAGCATGAATAGACAGGAGAGAAAAGGGGACGAGGAATTTTGTGTTTACTTTATCTGCAGTGGATTAAGAAGAAAAAAAAACATCACATCAATGCCTGAAAGGTAAACGCAAGTTTTCACAGTTAAAAGTTTGGCTGAGAATAAGAGTTCCTCTTTAAAATGGTTAGTTGTTACACAAAGTAGGATCATTAGTATTTCAACCAAAGGGATCACATAAACTTCAGTTTAATTAAAAAACCACAATGTAGACTGTCCCAAACTACATTGTGTTAAAATACTGTTTTTGCTGTTCTCATCTTAGCATAACCTACCTCCCTTTGTTTCTCTATCCAACCCAAGTTTCCACAAGCTTTACATGTACATCCTGCATTTGCAAAATATTCTGTCACCTTCCAAAATCTTGTGTACCAAGGAAAATTATGCATTAACACAAAGTTGGCAGGGTTGGGGTTTTTTTCATGGTCAGCAGCAAAAGTTTAACAGCTAGACTTTAACTCATACATTTACTTAATTACTCAGCATAAAAGCTAAACAAAATCAAGGGAATGATCATGTAGGAAAACGCATGGAAACATTCTTAAGCAAAATGCTTCACTTCCTGTGAAGTGATTTCAGCCACTGCTATGGATTTATAGACACCATCTGCACCTGATCCAGACTCACAATACATACTTACAAAAGCTTCTAACAATGTTGAAAGTATGAATGTTGATATCATACAGAGCTAACTTCTCTGAAGTTAGATCTAAACTCTAGTTAAATTTCTAGATTCTACAGGCACACATATTAATTGCCCTTTCAGATCAGATAACAGCTAACCAAAAATGTTAGTTTTGTTTCCAAACTTTTTTCCACACGTCAATTTATTTGGCTTTTAAGACCAGAATGGCAAGTCTAGTTTCATTTTAGAAAAGCACCAGGTGATGAAACAAACTTAAATGAAAGTCCTGACATAAACTAAGGACAGACCTCATCTTTAGTCTTTGTTTCCCCACTTAGGATTTCCTCTGAGTCAAAGAAAGGACAGACACCTCTAGCAATTTGCCACACCTATCCCTCATTATCTGCTCAAATATCTAATTCAGATTCATGTACCTTAAACTGTAAAGAAGTTCATGCTGTCTAGGTTTCTACTCATTCTTTTCTACATATGTGATTTCAATTCTGCCCCCTCATAGTGTCTTGTTCACCTCTCCCTCAGTACTAGTAATACTCATTTTTTTCCCTAACACTTGCACATGAAATAAAATGGCAGCAGTAATAAAATCAATGTATACAATCTTGACCTACACATCTTTCTTGCCATACCATGTTTGAAGACTTCATCAGCCTGCCTGACCACTCTGCAAGGAGCTGAGGATTTTATTTTGTTTTTAAGCTTCACTTAATTTCTAAGTTCTAATTTTTGCTATTTCCCTGATAACAAGATACACCAAGTCCCCCCCAAGCCACTGACACCAATTACAACTTTTGCCATCTGACTATTAGAAGCTTATTTTTTAATCAACTATTCCAACAGTGCATGCAAGCACATTTAAACTGTGCAAAAAAAATAGAAGTCTCTCAAAATTCATTTGGCTCTTGGTTTGCTTATTTCTAATTGTCTAATAGCACTTCACTGCTCAGTTATGAAGATGAGGGACAGGTAACAGCAAAGACTGAAAAAAAGTATGAAATGATCCCTATGGTAGAAATTTCTATGGTACCCTTATTACTTATTCTATGCACCGAATCCCTTTCCCTCCCACCTCCCAAGAAACAAAAACAATTGATGAACAGAATTCAGTTAAAGGGAATCAAAAGGGTAGACCTTGTGGAGGCCTGCCGTCAAAGCCTAGCTGTGTCAGTTGCACAGGAAGACACCCCTTTTCTTCCTATTACAAGCAATCAACATAATGGAACATTATGATTAATATCAGGTAGTGTTAACAGCTTTAATTAAAGAAAAAATATGATTGCATAAAAGCCAAATGTCATAGTGCATAAATTTAGCACCAAATCATTTGCAATTTATGTAAATTGAAGAATTCTTTACCTGTTGCTTTCTTTCTGTTCCTCTAATCATCTCATTTTTCACAAGACAAATTTGAGTTTTTAAAAATACTGTTGATAAATCAACTTAAACATTAGTAATGTCTGTCAGTATAAAAAGCAAAGTTTACCAGGCAAGCAAACAGGCAAACACTGTTACTTAAAGGTTAGCACTTTGAGGAAGTTCTTTAAACCATTTTCCCCTAAACTTCAGAGGAAAAAAAAAAAAAAAAAAGGAAGTGTTTCATGAATACCGCCTGATTTCAGAAGCCATCCAAACACGATTATTTTCTGTTCGAACACAGCGTGTATCAAGCAGAAAAACATGCACGTCATTTGAGAGAATAATCATCAACTTTAAGACAGTGAAAACACATCTTGATCAACCTTTTGGTTCAAACTTCAGAAGTCTTAGGTAAAGCATTTAAAATTGTAGAAAAAACTGAATGCTGCCCCTTTTAGTCTCTACCATGAAGGATGGATTTAAAACAGCAGTACAAAGAAAATGTGTTCTGCATATTAGTAAAGACTGATCTCATGCTACAAAGAGTTTGGGGTGTTTAACTTTCATTGCTCAAAATCTTGGCCTAATAAGGTTTCTATTTTGCCTTTTGTACACCTAGGGACAAATTCTCTCCTCAGTCACGTGCACAAGGCTCTCATAATGAGCAAAAACAGCCAAGCACTTACCCAAGGACAAAATATGACTCTAGGAAACTTTTCATTACTCAGATGTATACAGACACAAACCAGTCTTTGGAACTGGCATTATGCTTTTATGTGCCTTGAAAAAAAAAAAAACAACTGTATTTCCAATTTAGCTCTTCCTTTTTTTTTTTTTTAAAAAAAAAAAAAAAAAAGGAGAAAAACTCTTGCCAATGTAAAAGGAGGTTTAAATACTTCACCCATTTACAGTTCTTGTTTAAAGCCAACTTTGGTAACAAGACAATAAAAAAAAAAGGTGGTTTGAATCAAGAAAGTCTATGGCTAAAAATGAGATACCTTCCTCAAAGTTTATGAATGGAAGAAAGAAGAAAACCAAATCAATAAAAGTTAATTTCCTTACTTTGGTATTCATGTTCTGAGAGAACTCCAAAATAGTATCAACTCTTGTCCACGCATCAGGATGTTCTTTTAAGTGAGTCAAGACTTCCTGTGCCATTCTTTGCTAAAAGCAAGTTTGATAAAAAAAATGTTAGGATATATTTTCTTAAAGAATCTAATACTGTCAATGAAGACATTAATATATAACACATCTTTAAATCACTTATCCAAGAGTTAGGCAGAACGCAATTAGGAGCAACAAGTCCCTTAAGCCTCCTTCTGTGTGACAGTTTATTAACAACCAAACTCCAAATCCTTGATGCAAGACAGTCATTTACTTATTTCCACTCTTCCATACTGAATGATTCATCTAGACCAGCAGTGAACATGTGAGAACAGCACACATTATAGGGAAAACATACCAGGGAATGAAGTTTTCTCCCATTCAAGAAACTCACATAGATAAAATTTTACTCAAGAGCACCCAAACTTTCAATTTCTCCTGAAAACATTCACATAAAATGCCAGCTTTAAGAATTACTGTACCATGTTGCAAAGTCGTTGATGTAGGAACTGTCGATTTTATTTTGAAGAACCATGGAGTGGAGCATTAGAGGTCTCCAATCCCTACTTCTGAGGAATCCCTTGATGTATTTAACAGCTTACAAAACAGTAATAAAAACTGACTGGGGGGGGGGGGAGGAAGGGAGTCGGTCATGCTAATGGTTTGTTCTTCCTTGGGACTGACGTTACCAATTATTGTACTAAATACTATAGTTTCAATAACTTGCAAAACCTCATCTGAAGCCATTACACGCTGAAATAGCTGAATTCATTTTAGCTATCCTTTTCAAAAGCCTGGATGTCCATAAACGTTTTTTAGGGAGCCAAGTGATGTTAGCTCTTTCCAAAAATGCAGTGTACTGGCAAATCTTGCTGCAAGTTGTGTCACCTGCAAGCATCAGATACTCTCTTACCAACAAGATCAACATCTTACATAAGAATTAACAGAACTTTGCTTATTCTTTCACTGCGCTGTAGAGACAATTCAAAGGCATCACAAAGCAGTTAAAGCTTTAGGATTAACTTCAACAGTTAGAACTTACTACTGCTATGCAGATTTCTAGTCTGCTAAAAGAACATAGTTGAGCTAATCTTCAACTGGTGTAAGAAAACATGTATTTTCAGTAAGACAGAAAGCCCATCAAGACCCAAAACCTATACACATATAATGCAAGAAACAGACAAATTTGGTATGGGATTTACCAAATTAAAACTGAAAGCTACAACAGTAAATAGCCAGGATGTCTAAAATATCTGGACAATACTGGCACCCCTACTTGATATAACAGAGCATAGTGGAGCAATTCCCAGTCTGATACTGACTTTGACCAGCAAAGTAACTCCCTGTAGATCTGATATGGAGAAGTACCAAACAAATCTTAAAAGGAATATCCAAAAGCAGTACAACCATATTCTCACAGTATGACATCAGAGCTTAAAAAAAAATAAATAAAAAAGAAAAGAATATCAGCACTTTTGATGCAGTTTAGTGTAAGAGGGACAGAACAGCAGTATTACTTCCAGGTTCAACCTGGGTGTGTTTTTACACTGGCCTCCTTAGTGCTTCTAACACTGGTGACATATCACAGGAGTAAATTTCAACACCAACAAAATACAGATGTTCAACATCCTTCTCCCAAGCACTGAAAAGTTTGCTCTCATACCCATTAACCCCATTTCAGGACATCAATTACTGTAGTTTCATTTTAAAAGTATAAATTTAACTGTAATACATAAATCAGAAACGAAGCCTGTGTTGTTGCTAGTAAGAAGAACATCAGCTAGCATATCATCTTTCTGGACATGTGAAGGTCTAACAGAGCAACGGAATTAAGTGTGGGATGAGTCCAGGTAAACATCTATAAGTTGTCTGAGGTCTCCTTAGTCATGTGTTGCACTGGGGTGGGGTTGGGGACATTCATTCTTTTCAGAGAAGGATACCAAAAAAAAGCTATGAACAGAAAAAAAGTCTAGGACAGTCTTTCTTGCCTAATATAGACCAGCAGATAAGAGTTTTGCAAACAGAGATAAGAAGCCCTAGGAGGGGACAAGTGAATCCAAACGCAGGTTCAGCATAGGCCATCCAGGCTGCATTCTAAACCTTTTTTACTCTAATACTATCCTAATCTATTTCAGGCAAACCATTTTTAATCTCCCAATTTTAATAATTAGTTTACTCAACTTCTATTATTCCTGTCACCCTTTTAAGTCATGGTTTGAGCTGCTAGGCTCCACAGAGAAGACTCTTTTTTCCTGCAGGAACTTTTGTACTCCTTAGAAGAGGTAAGAGCTCACGAACTCACTGAAATATGTCTCCACTGTTGGAAACATACTAAAGTAGCAAACCAAATTTTCACTAAGCGTCACATGTTAGTACATGTATTTAAAGTAAGTTTATATCATAATTCACTTTTGCCAGTTAGGTGCCACCTCTTGAATTTTTGCTTCTTACTGCAATAATTTTCTAAATACCGGAGACTGTACCCAGCTGTTTTAAGTGAAGCAACTTCTCACAATACCAGAACAATGGCAATTTGATCATTGTATTTAGTGTTAATCCTCTATTCTCCTTATAAACCTTCCCAACTTCACAAACCCAATTCAAACCAAACAATATTACAAGCACCACCTACTTTGTAAGGCAGTACAGTAAACAAACATATCACTTACAAAACAAGCACTCAGAAGTCCATACTTTTATGGCAAACGCTACAAGAGTTTTCTGTCATATCATATTAAAAACTACAGCTAGTAACTATTTGGGTTTAGGAAACTCAAAACGCAACTATTTCAAAAAACAGCAATGTATTTCAGAACCTGTAGGAATTCAGGTTAGCAAGCCTTACAAAAACTTTTTTTTAATATAAAACAGATATACTTGCTTATACTTGTTTTGTGTATTACTGTTTATTCTAACAGCTGGAAGGAATAGAAAAGCATCAGCTACTTTGTCTCATTTTAATTCACTTCTTATTGTTGTGCAAGAATATCTTAGTAAGAGATGCCTGACACTGAAACTCCCAATTTGTTAAGCATGAACAATTAAAATTTGCCAGAAGAGGAACTATGCCAACTCCCTTGTAGCAATACTTGCTTTCAACATTTAAGTCTATTTCTTGAACTACTTTGGAAATAACATAAAAGCAATACAAGATTCACTTTCAAGACAATATATGCAAACACACAAATGCACACATTCCCCCAATTTCAACTTAAGACTTCAGAATCTGCATCAAGTCCAAAGAAAAAAAGAGTACAAGAACCTGTGCAGACAGATAGTAACAGGGAAAAGAAACTAGGCATAAGAAAGGACAAACTCCCGTCTTAAATGTGTGTGACATGCTTCTTCGTAAGTACAAATACAGTAATAACTTCATTAAGATTTTTCTTTTAAATACAATCCTTCAGTGAAGCCAACATTAAATTTATGGCTTCAAAATCCTGTCCATGATAATAAATAACAGGCAACTCAAACCTTCCTGAAGAACTAAGTCAGAAAATGTGAGCTGCAAGCAGAAGTGCCCTTACCAAATTGTCCTTGCTCATACTTTTCAACAGCAGAAGGCATGCTAGAAATGAACACACACTAAACTAACATTTTTCTAAGCATCATCTCGACATTCATTACATGAGGCCTGCTTTTAAACCAGGGCACACGAATCACCAGTGATAATCCAGTCACTAGCACAGTAAATTCACTAATATTACTAATTTTTATTAAGTGAATTAAATTTGCTCAACTGATACAACATTAAACACGGTCAATAAATGAAGGTTCTAAGTCCACATTACCTGTGCGCCTTCTCCATGGTACAAGCAGTTCACCACATTGTCCAAGAGATTGATATCCAATTTCTGGTTAAAATCCAGCAGCTGACGAGCTGCATGGTCTGCTAACATTGTCATAATTGCTGGCATAGATTACTGCAAAATAAATAAATAAATAGATCAATTAATAAGAAATTATTATTAGATGTAGTTGTAAAGCAAATGCTTCAACTTAAGCATCTCATTTGAATGAGATGAGTTATGTTAGCAGTACTAGAGAGCCCTGAACACAACACTAACTGTTGAGAAACTAGCAGGACAAGCTTTTTCTGAAAAATTCACACATCATTACCCCAACTAAATTCTCGGGGTCTTCAGCAAGTATAACACATAATAACACTCTGACTAGTCAATGGGCTATATTATCAGCAAACTAAAACTTACTTCAAAGCGGGTATCAACCCCTACCAGTCTATAAACATGTGTAAACCAGTAAGTTTGCTGGTAGAAATACCTAGTATCATTACAACCAAAATCCACACTAGCAATCTCAGTCAAATTTTGAGTTTCCAAGGCCAACATGCACATTTAGAAGATCAGTTCTAAAAGCTTTTAAACAATTGTTTATGGAAGTGAAATGTGATCTACATACGCAGTAAGAAATTAGCCAGAGAGCATTTTTCAAATACTTGGGGGGGGGGGGGGGAGACCTTACAAGTTAACTACATACAAGTAAAAAATTACCACTGAAACTAAGAAAGTTGACTGTTTGAAGGCACTTTGAGAGGACAAAGTAAGGCGACTGTTAAGTCAGCAGGTTACTCCATGCACCACACTAGATCAGTTCAAGCTGAAATGGAATTCTACTGGAGGTTTCAGGTCCCATAAAACCAGCGACACATGCATTAACTCTTTGTCCTAGATATAGCAGCCTCGATATTATGCAAAGCAAGTCAGGTGGGGTGTGTGTGACTGTGGGTGCGCGCATGTAAGATGCTTACCAGCCAGAGACTGGTACAAGATAAAGGTAATTACAAAAAGCAAGAAAAGCCAGGAAAACACAGAATTGTGGATAGCAAATTACACTCTAACCTTCTCGCACCACCCCCCATGCTGGAAGCACCTGACCAAGTTTATTGCCCTCTTCTCACAGTCACTGGCAACTGTAACACATATTCTTACCCTCTCCTCTACAGCAGCTCCCTGCCATTCACCCCCTTTTTCAGAATCTTCCGTAACGCTACAAATTTCATGTAAAACTGCTCACTTGAGAAACAGCCAAAAGCCTAGACAACCGCAAGATCACTCAGAAAGTTACACTAGAGCTATCTGCATACTCAGAAAGATAGAACCTGAAACTTTTCCAAAAAACACCCCCCCATACTCTAAAGAAGGGGATGGCTGGGCATAAGCAAGAAATCAGATCTGCTCTTGCTAAGTAACTTCATGTGTAAATAAGAATTCATTTTATGCCTTACATATTTAAGTCATGCTCCAAAGCAAAGAGCAAGACAAACCTGTGCCTCAACCCAAGTTATTACTAATCAAGTGAAAGTCCTACGGTAGTGTACAGACAAGGAAAATCTTTTGTTTAAAAATGCATATTTGCAAGTAGCGTCAAGCAATTTTGTTTACTTCTATACAGAAAGAAATTAACTTCAAAAAAAAAAAAAACCCCTCACTTAGTATTACTACACTACCATAATCATTTTGAGGGCTCCGTCTCAACATCCAGTCAACCTTTTTATAACATCTACCTGGAAAAAACAGAAGGAAATAAGCATCAAGTAGAAAACAAAATAAATTAAAACTAACACTCCACACCTGTCTTCCCCCAACTCCTAAAGTTTTCAAAATTGCAATGTTAAGTATGGAAGCAAGAAACAAGACCGCAGGGAAGGCTGACTTCATTCTTTTAACTCGGAAGGACACTTGAAAATTTCATCTCACAGAGGGGCAGCCAGCAGCACTACTAGAAGGAAATTGCACCAATTAATACACTCATCAGCTTAGAGCAGTTAATACTCCCACCAGACACGCGTGCTTTCAGGCACGCCCCTTTTTGTTCACATCTGGCCTCTATGGCTGAACCACGAGCTAGGAAAGCGGTTTTCAAACTACGATAAAAATTATAAATCAGTCATTCCTCAGGTAGGGCCATTAATTTCAGATTTAAGCCTCTTTCAGTGGCTTTTATGCAGCCCTAAGAGCACAAACGAGGAGCCACGTGACCAAGAGAAGTTATTAACCACATGGAAGCAGAAAGGAAATGTTTTGAATAGGGCCCTTTGCCACTCCCAGCATTATCTTCAAAATGACCTACCTACTCGCAAACTGAAATACAGAAATGGCGGCTTTGTGGTCAATACCAACTGCAATCAACTCGCATTTCCCACTCCTAACAGTGTGCCCACATGAAGCTTATAATCTCTGATTTACTACGCTCCTATACTTTCCCCCCCCCAACATGCCTAAACGCCAAAACAGGTTTAAGCCTCAGCTCTCAGAACCACCACTACTCAATTCTTCAATAGTGCCAATAAATGGGGAAACAGAAACAAAAGAAAAGAAAAAGTTAAAAAAAAATAAAACCTGAACCACAAGGTAGCAAGAATCTGACATCTACCGAAGGTCAAAAGAACTGCATTTACAGCACTGTTTACATAGCTATCCCAACTCTCGATGACCCTGGACCTTTATGTTTAACACAACAGTTAGCTTATTATGATACACGCGATCCATTTAAGCATGTAGCGCACGGGAATAAAAAGCTTTCATTTTAATAGTAAGAAAAGCTGAGTATTCACAAGGAACCTGCAACCTGGCTACTTCGAGTTCGTCGGGGCCAGCCATTAAAAAAAAAAAAAAAAAAAACAAAAAACACACACCGACCCCCCCTAGGAGAGGCACTCTGCCCCATTCCCAAGCATGCAATTCCGCTACTGAACGCGAGTGAATTACCGCCCCACTATATCCTCTTCCAACGAAATTGAGTTGCATCACTTGTAAATTCCTCCGGCTGCACCACCCCACGCCGCACGGGCGGCACACGGCAAACGCGCTCGCATCGCGCCCCACACGGCAAACGAAGCGGCTCCTTCTCCCCACATCGCCGCTTCCAACACACGCGTGGGCCGCCTACGGGACTCAACCGCACCGCTCCGGCCGCCGCCGCCACCACCTGCCCCGCACCTCCGAGCATTCAATTTTTTCGCCGCGGCCGCGCCCGACATAACTCACACCCACCCAGGGCGGAGGGAGGCCTTCCCCTGCTCCGGCCGCCCAGCCGCGGCCGCCGAGCTCCCCCCCCCCCCCCACAGGGGCACGGAGGGGGTTCGGGGTGGGGGAAGCGGTGTGGCGGCGGTGGGCGCGGCGGGGCGGGCCGGGGGCCCTGCGGAGCGCGGCGGGGCGGCGGCGGCGCAGCCCCTCCCCTCCGCTCCCTCCCTCGGCTCTATACAGGGCCCCCCACGTGATGCAGGCGGACGTTTCAATACTGCTGCACAGACACACAAAAAATATTTCTGGAAACTTCCACTCCTAATAATTTACAGATTATGTCCCTAGTTTTTTGCCCGTACCCGATCCCAACCCCCGCCCGCTCGGCCCCCTCGTAACGGGGGACGGGGCCGCCCCGCCGGCCGCCTTCCCCGCAGCATCCGCGGCAGGCTCGGCGCTGCGCTCCGCTCGGCCAGGCCGAGGATGCTCGGACCCCAAACCCCATTTTAAACACACCCCCGCCCCTCGGGGCTCCCTCCTCGGAGCCCACTGCGCCCTCTCCTTCCACAGCGGAGCCTTCACGGGCACACGGAGGGCCGTACCCCTCTCCCGCTCCTGTGCCGCCACCCCCCCCCCCCCCCGCGTTACTCATGGCAGCAACACCCCCCCGCACCCCCCCCGTCCTCCCCGTACTTACTTACCTAGGTGTTTCTTACAGCCTCTTCCTTCAAAAAGTAGGGGTGGGTGAGCCAAGTTTCTAACCACACGCCAAAAAAAAAATGAAAATAAACACCACCAAAAATAAGCCTCCCCCCCTCCAATTAAAAAAAATAAAAGAAAAGAAAAAAAAAACCAACAAAAAAACACCACACCAAACCCGAAAAGGGGGGAGGGATGTGTTTAAGCCGAGAGCACCCCCTCCCTGCTGGGTGCGCGTTACCAGCGCCGCTCCTCTCCTCCCCACACTGCCCCCTCGCAAGCGGGCCCCGGCCTGACTGCACTACCCGCCCAGCACAAGCCTGCGGGCCCCGGGCGGGCGCTCCCCTCGGCGCAGCGCTCCGCGCCTTCCCCTCAGCCCCAGGCGCAAAGGCCGCCCGCCGCCGGGCGCGCAGCGGACGGGGCGCGCTTCCCTCCTCTCGTTCGGAGGAGGGGGATCAGCGCGGGGCTCCGGCCTCCCGAGGCCTCTGGTGGGGAAGGGTGTGAGGGGAGGGGGGTAAGGGGGGGAACTTCTACCTTCCTCGTGGCCCTGGCTGCCCCAGCTCCGGCTCGGCGGCGGGGCCCTGGCTCGCTCTCTGCCGCGTCGCTGGCTGCCCAGGCCCGGGGCCGTGCGGCTGGGTCTCTCCTCGCTACTCCCGTTGCTGCCGCCCTCCCCTCGGCCTGGCCGGCGCTCAGTTCGCCCCCATTCCCACCCCCCCCCGGGCTCGCCGCTCAACTTTGCCCCCTCAGCCACGCACGGCCGTTCCCCCTGCGGGCTCCCCTACGAAGCAGGTCACACGCACGGCGGCCGAGGCGGCGGTGGTGGTAGCAGGGACTGAGCGCGGCGCGTCTCCCCCTCCTAATGCCACAGACTCGGAACCGGCTCAAACCGGTTCAGACTGGGAGATTCCATCTCGGTTTAGTTTTCAGCCCATGGCGCCGCGGAGCGTTTGGAAACCTCGGGCCTCCGCCCAGCCGCCTCTCCCATTGGTCCGGAGCCATGCCGCCGCGCAAGCGGCCTCCCCGGTCATTGGCCGGAGGGCCTGTCGATCCGCTGCGCGCCTCGGAGGGGCGGAGGGAGCGAGCGGCCGCGGGGAGGGGGGAGTTGGGGGGGACGATGGAGGGGATCCGCCCCCTCACCAGCAGCGTTTTGCGCGCAGAGGGGGGGGCGGGCCGCTGCTAGCTGACAGGCCGAGCCGAGCTGTCACTCAAAGGCGGACCCGCCTTCACTTCGCAAAGCGCGCGCGCAGGTGCTGCTGCGCTTTGGTTGGCTCAGCAGCTCGGCGTGACGCGCGTGCCTGAGCGTGGCGTTTCGGGCTGCTGAGAGGAAGGGCGCGCGAGAGGCGGCGGCGACCGTTAGGAGCTGTGGGCTCGTGCCTGAGGGGGGGGCGCGCTGGTCTGTGAGGAGAAGGGACTTTCTCCCCGTTCGGGAGGGCTCGGGGTACCCTTCGGACGGCGTCCCGTTACCGCTGAGGCGCTGTTTCCGTGAGAGTGCAGCGATGAGATGGCGGGGGGGCTCTGCCTGAGGGGGTGCTGGTGTCGTGGGGCTGTGTGGCAATGGCGGGCCTTACCTCGCAGGTCTCCTTCTCTAGAGCGGGTGCGGTCAGTGAGGGGGATGCTGAGCACAGGGATGAGGCAGTGCTTTGGTGTCCCGAGGCTGGTAGGAGGCTAAACGCTCAGCTGTAAAGAGTGGGCTGTGCGGGCAGGAGGGGTAACAGTAGGGGATGGGTGCTGGTTTACTCCTTGCCTAGGCAGTTCTCTTCCATTCACCAAGGCCTGTGCAGGTTGGAAGGGTTGGTTTGCCCACAGATAAGAGAAATCCTGAACTGTGTGAGGAATGCTTGTCTGCTGGATGTGAACAGGGGTGATCTCAGGGCAGAGACTGGCCTGTCAGTGGTGGCGCAAACTCAACAGACTATGGTTGTATGTCTCATTGCTACCTGAAGGAGCAGAAGAATGTGCTTGCTGACTCTCATATGAAAAAACTCTCATGTAGTGAAGGTACTCAGTACCTGTGTATGCATTTCTTAAAAAACTTACCTCCTTTTTTGAGAAAATAATAGCTATAGAAAGCTTACAGAAATAATTAATTTCTATGAGGAGGATAATATTATGAAGTATTTAAATGTCCATCTAGGAACAAGCTTGGCAATGTCCATCACCTAGTCTGAAGCAAAACTTTCCCTTTGATTATGATTTTGGGACAGCAATGCACTGTCAGTGAAACTTGTCACAGAAGTCATACTTTTTATTTGTAGAATGCCTTGTCCTCTTGGTGGTATCCAAAGGAAACTTGCTCTGTAGCACTGTGAGATGGTGTTCACCTGTGCTATGGCCAGGTGCTTGGGAGGGAGGCAGGCTTATGCTTAAGCTCTTTTGCACAGTTTAAAAGAAAAAAATAATAATAATGCTACCTTGTATGTGCTCATCTTGAGACTTCACAAAGAAGTCTATCCTATCAGGAGTGCTGACTTTTGCTCACAAAACCAGGGTCTTTTTCTATCAACCTAATCTCTTCCCTGAGCTGAAAAACTAAGCCTGCAGTTGTTTTTGAGAAACCGGGCAAAATGTTTGGTTTTGCACGTTTTTAGGGAGTGTGGGGGTTGGTTGGTTTGTTTCAAAATGGCAGAACAGTGAAGATCTGGAAGTTCTAGTAGTGGTCTTCTGGAAAAGCTTTAAATTGTCCCTAGCAGTCCCATGGACTTCTCCAGAATGTTTAGTGGGATATAGAGAGGTTAATTTTTAATACCAGTATTCTTTGCCAAACTACCTTCTTACACTGTAAACTATAGCAACCTGTAAAATAAAATGGAACTCATAGAAGTTAACAGAGTAGCTTAACAAAAACAAGCCCTTTGATTCCTGAGTTATTTAAAATAGAAGTTACAAAAATTAATTGGAAAATTGAGAGATGTAGTAAGACCTGTGCTCCTAAATCCACATGTACAATTTCTTTATCAATTATTGTTTTAAGTGGTCTGCACTGGTAGTTGTCTGAGCTCCTGGCATATGAAATATAAGCCTCTCAATTACTGTTTATTTTTCATCTAGAGGATCTAAGAAGATTTTGGTTGAACTGGCTAGGATAAGCTGTCCATGGCTTTGTTAAAAATCTCTAGCAGAATTGAATGGAGTGAGTATAGGAAGAAATACTCTGGCATAGCGTGCATGGGATGATAATGGACAGGGTCAGACAGCCGTGAGACACTGTTGGAGGGGGGGAAGGAGGGAGGGAGTAATCTGGAAAATGGCTTTGGGATCATGCTATAAGCTGTGAATGCAAACATAAGTGTTAAATAATATTAGAATGATTAGTTGTTCAAGCTGCCTAAATCTTCCCTATTTTCTTTTTCTACTCTTTATTATCCTATAACGTTTTTTGTTGGCAAAGCATTTCAGTATTTGTTTTCTTAAGCTGAAGGATACCTACAGCACCAGCTTAATAAAGCTTTTTTCTCAAGTTTTTCTACGTGAATGTTGAAGTTTTGTCAGAGAACATTGGTAACCTTATCAGAACAATTTATTCTCTACAAGTTATGTAACTTTCACTGCATATAGGTGATAGCTACTTATATAATGTTTTGAGTTCTTGCTGGCAATATCTTAAAGCTTACCTTTAAATAAAGCTTCATGCTTCTTTAAAAATCAATTATCTTCTACAAAAGCATTTAAGGTGGTGGTAGATTTAAGAGGGAGCTAACCTATTCAACCAAGAGTCTATTAACTGGTTTCTATATGTTCATGCTGGGAACTTACTCCATTATGTTAAATGAGCTAAGCTACTAGCTCTACAATGCTATGTGAAATTATGAAATTGCAATGTGCAGTAGTTCGGAATTGAACTGAGGAGTGATACTCTCTTAGGAGGTTATTGGTTCTGCATTGTATCTGTTTCTTTAGCTGAGGCTGCTTTCGAGATCACAGTCCAAAAAAAGGAGGACACTTTACATAATTAATACTAGATATTGGGTAATGATATGTTTCCTGTTTGAACAGGCACTTCCTCACTGGTAGAGAATCACTAAAGAAAAAATCTGTCAAAATTAAATCAATAAATCAAAGTTTAGCTGAGAAACACCAGGCTCCTTTTATACAGGAAAATTAGCTTTGGTATAGCTGCTTTCCCTGATACTAATACTGTAGGACATGGGACACGATTGTGCAGAAAATCTCAACTGATCTAAAGAAAGATTACTGCTAAATTACTGTTGGTGTGAAGTTTGTATCTTCATGGAAAGGAACTTGACAGTCAGGGACTGTGCTGTTGCTACAAAGTCACAAAAAGGAGACTTAGTTGTATATTTTTGAAGTCTTTCTGCTACCTTTCTGCTTTTACAGATAGTGTGTGTTTGGCTGTGAAACTACTGGATTGTGTTCAAAACCTATATTTTTCTCTATGATTTTTTTAAACCATTCCTTCTGTGAAATGTAACATTTTAAGGTTAAGTCTCTGTACTAATCACCAAAAGATTTCTAGTAGTATGCACATCATAACACACTTCAATAAATAAACTATAATTACATGTCCTTACACAGTTCTGATAACTATGGTTCTTGACTGCCTTACAAGTTCTGAAACTGCTGTGGGGATTCCAGTTACTCAATCTTCAATTTGTGGGTTTGTGTTATGTGGTTTCTTTCTGCATAATTCAGGGATGGCTAGGGAAATCACGCTTGTATCCAAATACACGTTATGTTTCAGGCAGAAGCTGAGGAGATGCAACACCATGTGATACCAAATTAGGTCCTGTGTGATGTATTACTGGAGAAATAGCCATGCCACCAGGATAGTCACAGGTCAGCTGGAGAGTTGGGGGGCAGGAGGAGGTGTGATGGAAAGTTGTGTATCATCTGAGCTCTCCTTAGTTCAAGAAGGTGGGTCACAAAGCTTCTACAAACACATTTATGTGATGTGTCTGTAGTTAGTAAGTTTACAAATTGTGAATTATTCTGCTCTTTATAAATGGAAACTGTAGCTTTGAGACTTTTCTTACAAGCAACAGTTGTCTTGGAGCAGTCACAGCAGAGGGCTGCTTGCTTGTTGTGGTTTTTTTCTGTACTTAATTCATAAGCCAGATCTCTTGGGAAAATTTTTGGAACATTTAAGGACTTTAAGAGCTGGAGTGTGAACGCTTTTTTTTTTTTATCATGCATAAAAGTATCTGCATCCTGTAACATCTCTGTCATAATGGTAACAAAGTGCTTTGTTTAACGCACCTTGTTTATCTTGCTCTGGTGAGTTGGCATGGGTAAGAATTAACAGATCTCTAGTTTTTGCAGTGTGACTTATAATTGAAGATAGCATTGTAGTTGAAAGGATTGAATTTGAAAGTGATTCAAATAGAATGTATAGACATAGCAAGCTGTTGATGGGTTAAAAGCAGGGCTGTAACTCTAGTGCTTAGAATAAACAGTGTTTCTATGTGTGTTTTGATGTTCTAGCTAGCTCTGGTGTTCAAAACAAACTGATGTAAGAGACCTAAAAGTCAGATTCTTTTTTAACTCCTTTGGCCTGTGCTGAAGGTTCGCTTCTGTTTATTTTCTTCTTTTGTGTTTTTTGGGGTTTTTTTTTGTGCAGTAAAAAAGAGTTTAAATCCTTGAAATTGGTTTCTTAAACTGAATGTTAACTATTTTTGTGTAAGACAGAAAAGCAGATGCAGCTTTTCACATTTTCATCAAGTGTCAGTAATGCCCCAGAATGAAATGTGTTTTTAATAAATTGCAATAGTAACAAACACAAGCTTTGCAAGTTTGCTAGCTAAATCCTGTGCTTGAGTAGGGGGATAGTTTCTAGCTCCTACGTAGTAGGAAGTGGTGTCACTGGCTCTGCTTATCTCAAATAACACATTTTAATCTTAGAAATGGCTCTCCTGTCTTTATGCAATGGCTGAATATGCTGTACTATGAGCAAATAGAATACTTCTCATCTCTCTTCTGTAAGGAGCTAGGTAAAGGCTGGTTCAGAAACTGAGGGCAGTCATGTAAAAAACAGCTATTTTAACAGGATGAGTATGTCTGGATCTCAACTTTTCTCACAGGCATACTATCAGTTGTTGTAAGCTTATGCTTGCTGTTTTGTTACCACTGTTCCCTGTCTGTTGGCTCCTTTATTAGATGTTCAGTCTGGTATTTAGGCCTTGCTGAAATCAATAGGAAAACTTGCTTGGGTTTCAGGTCAGCAGTGTGCCCTGGTAGTGATAAAAGCTAACTGCATGTTAGGCTGTATCAACAGGAGCATAACCAGTAGGTCAAGTGAAGCGATTATTCCTCTCTACTTGACACTCATTAGCTGCATCTGGAACGCTATGCCTGTTTTTTTTTGTCCGTAAGTACAAGAAAGATGTTGAAAACTCCATGCAAGGCCAGCTACAAGGATGGAGAAGAGACTGAGGGAGGTAGACTTCTTCAGCCTGGAAGAGAGATGGGTGAGGGGAGACCTACTAGCAGCCCCCAGTACCGAAGTTGAGCTTACAAGAAAGAGTGAGCATTACTGAGAGCATGGTAGGACAACAAGAGACAATAGGCATAAACTGAAATACTGTCTTCTACTGGAGACGAGAAGGCTATTTTTCACTGTGAAGATAACTAAGCACAACAAAGCCACAAGCAACTTGGTCTGAATTCAGTGTTGAGTAGGAAGTTGGACAAGGTATGTCCTAAGGTCCCTTCCAACCTGAGCGGTTTGAAAAAACTTGGAAATTATGTATTACTGTATATAATTATTCACTAATATTTTTGTATGTGAAAATGTTGGTTACTTCTGGTCTCTTTGAACACAGTTTAACTCCTGATGTGATCAAATTGTTTTCTTAATTTGACATATATCACTAGCTTTTATTTTAATAAATACTGTCAGGAGTGTTTTCTGCCTGATGAAATACATGCTGAAATGATTAGCTGTCTTGTACTACTACGTATTATATCATGGAGCCATATTGGAGTAGTGTTTACAGATCTAATATACTGGTCTTTCACATAGATTCAAACAGTTGCTACTTTACTGTCTCTGAAACTTGGGTCCTCTGAGCTGATGTGATTATATTTTTTTAGTGTGTATGAATGTATGCCAGTATCACTGATAGTACTCCCTAGGCAGAGGAAGAAATACATAACATAGAATGAAGTTGGAAATTTGTAAGAATATTTAGCTTTAGTTTTCCTTTACAAAAGGAAGACTGAAGTGCATGGGAATAATCTCATGTAATACAATACAACCCTCTATTTAGAGACTTCAAGGAGCTATTTTCTACCTTTTCTGAGGAAATCTTAGCTTTCCATGAAAACCACAAAGCCAAGATGGGGGTGGGGGTGGAAAGTATATGGGCAGAATTGAGTAAATAAGCTTTCGTAGTCTGCTTGTTCTTCACAAGGGCCCTACAGTTTGTGGGATTTAATATATTTTGAATGCTTGTCTAATCCCTGCGCATACTGTTCATGGGTGATGGGATGGGCCACTGTAGTCTGAGATTGTCACGGAATAAAGATTATGCGCATGGGCAAGTAGTGCTTACTAGCTTTAACCCTGAAGCTAGAGAGCTGTGTAGCTCTCTTCCTTTTATCTTTCATGCAAATAATTTTACTATTGAAAGCTTTTTGGGTTTTTGAACACCCTTTTTGTAAACTTTCTTTAGCAGTTTAGCTAACTTCTTAGTTACAGTTAATTTGGTCTCCTGAGGCTTTTCAGAAACAGGACTATTTTCTTGGGTGGTATACTAGCACTAGGTGGTGTGTACCTAGGAAAGCTGATGCTCTGAAAGCAGGAGGAGTCATACAAATAAGAGAAAAACATCAAGTTAGTGTCATAATTTCTTTACTCCGTGAAGTAGGATTAGTAAACAGAAAGACCAGGGAAGGAAGAAAAATACAACCAAGGGGAATAAGGCAACAGAAAAGAGAAGGGAGGTGTTGAGTGAGGCTGAAGTGAAGGGAATGAGGCATTCAGAGGAAATTGCCAGCTGTAAATTTCCAAGGATGTCTGGGCAACACACAACTGAAACAATCTGTTAATGTCATGAGTGTCATTGTAAACAGCTTCAGCCTCTACCTCATTCTTCAGTAAAGGTCCTTTCCCCAAATCATTCAGTTGGGTGGGGTGGGGGGTGTGGAATGACTGCAGAGTTTTTACTTTACCATTCAGTGTCCATTGCAAAAGCTTCCTCCTGAAAGCAGGGAAAGATGCCTTGTAGTTCCTGCTTTCTCATGCAGCTGTCCAGCTCAGTTCTATGATTATTGATGGGATAGGACCAGGAAATATGTTTGGCTAATGAAAGGAATGTAGAGGACTTGTTCTGTCCTTACACTCTTACTTCATGGCATTCTAGAAATGGCAGAACTAATCCTGCCTAAGCAAGCTTCTTCCCACTGAGCATCTTGTGTTGTTTTATGTTTTTTTCTTTTGGGGGAGCTTCTAATGAACATACTTTATTATTCAATTACTTTTGTTTGACTCTACCTTTACTAAGTTTGGCCAGACTGATTTTGCCTTTAGTTAATTTATTCTTGCATGGAAGAAAGCAACTTGTCTGTCTCTTAAATTTTTCTAGAGAGACTGTAATAAGAATATTAACAGCATTGGCAAATGATCTTAAGTTAGGTGTTACAAACACTGAGTAGGAAGAAATAATACAACTTAATCTAAAAATCTTGGAAATGGGAAATTGAATGTAACTGAGGGGAAAGGAAAAACAAAAACTGATGTGCCCTTGGAAAAACTGAGAAGTTCAGTACAAGGGAAGACTTGGGAGATAGTAATAGCTGAGGGAGAAAGTGGAGAGCAAATTAGGTATGCCTTTGCTCAGTGACAGGGCAAAGGAAAGGGCAATATAATTAGGGAGTATCTGTGGGCAGCACTTCGAACAGTAGCAGGGTAGTGGCTGCCTTAAAGTAGTGTTGAGACTGCTCAGAGAATATTGTAGCTAAGCCTGGGTATATCATTATCTGTATGTTATAAACAGATGGGCATGATTTTGGAGATGATCAATAATTTACACTTAGGAAGAGAGAGCAAAGGTATGAAATATGTAAAACATGGCTGAGGAAAAAACGGGTGGGGACACTTTCATCAATAAACTTCCTAAAGCTACAAACTGTGAACGCTATTTGGTGAAGTTTTTAAGATAATTAAAATATAACTGTAAATAAGGATTAGTCACTAAACTTAGGATTGTAAAATAACTTTTCACAGTACCTACAAATCCATGAAAAATAGATTCTAAGAAGGAACTAAGCAAAACACTGAGAAAAAACACTGTATATTACAAGGGAGAAATTCTCCATTTGCAGTCTTTTTAAGATTTAATCTTTGTGGTGTTTCACCGGTAATTGAATTCTTTTGCTAGCCGAATCTTGCTTGCCATATTCATGTGAACTGTCCTGATACCCAAATGTAGTCAGAAGGCAAAGGGAAAGATAAGAAATTTTTCCCTTCCACCAGTCAAGTCATTCAAATAAGTGAGGTTTACAATACTTTTACTGAAAACCTTTATAATGGAGCTTGGTATGTAAATACAGAAGTGAACATAGTGAGATATACATATATATAATGCAAAAGGAATATTTGCATATAGTATTAGTCAGTAACTTAAGAGAAATAAATCTTTATCTAAATTGCTTAAGTTCTTCAAGAATAAACTGTACCCAAATTTTAACAGGTTAAGCTCTATGATTCTAGTATCTGCAGCTGTGAACTGTGTCAGAAAACTGGTGTTAAGTCTGAGGTATGTGTCCCAGAACAGAGCTTTTTGGCTAACACAGTGACTAATGTAAAGACATGTTAATAAAATCTTGCAAGGAGGTGATCCCAAAGTTGTCACCCTTGTGTTAAACCAGATCTGGTAAGCTTTGAAACATTCACTAGTTTTAGAAGGGATTTTTTTTTTTTTATTTGGCTTATCTGCTTTTGATATTATTTCTTAGCCTTGTTTTTTGGTCTAACCTATTGCAACTTTTAAAGTACCTTAAGGATTAAAAAAAGATGATAGGGTTTGTGTTCTAAAATAAGAATCAAACTGTAAACGTGGTTTGGGAACCTGAGATAAAATAGTCCATAGTGTTTAGTGCTCTAAATGTCATTGGCATAGACTATTGATTCTGCCCAATAAACTTTTCAAGATATTAAATTTAACAATTGCCTTTGGGCAATTGTCTGTTACTTAAGTCCACTTTCTATTTAAAATTGAACTGCTAATACTTATTTGTGATAACATATTGATTTGGGGTATTACCCCTCTTGCATAGTATGTTTAACTTTTGAGACAATAATCCTTTAACAATTAAAATAAGTTCAGATTTAGGAATAGATATACCAAAGATGATTGTTGTGTCTTCCTTAAATTCTTGATATTTACAGGATTGGTGAAGCTCTATGTCCTCTCCATGATTTCAATGGGTATATGATAACTTTGCTGAAATTTGCTTGGAAACTTTACAGTGCTTTACACTAATTTTTTTTTTTTTCAATGCTTAATGGCTGCATAATGCTGATTTTCATCTATCCAGGCTTATATTTTTTTCCAGTTATCTTTGCTTCTTCAGTTTTACCATATGTGTCTTTCAGTCATTCATCTGATTTAAACTGCCCACAGAAAGGAAGTGATATCTGAAAAAACACTTTATATCCAGAGATAACAGAGAACCCCTTCTGGAACAACTGTCAGTCTTTTATATCCTTCTGTAACTGGGATTGTGGATTACAGAATATGAATGCAAGGATATATCACTGTGGTAGATGTCACTTTCATGCTAATTCCTAGATTTTTGTGGCTGCCAAATTCATAAACATATCAGCATTAGGATAAAATACAGGTTATGCCTCAAAGTGAGACTGCTATATAATTTCTACTTATCTCAGTCCAGTTATAGCATTGTAACTGAGCCTTACTTCTAAACTGCCCCAAGGCAGTTGCTTGTGTTTTTAATGCATTGTCTGCCTTCCATACAGTCATACATACAACTTGGCTATCCTTATGTCAGGACACTTTCCCAGTACTATATTGAATAGCCTGTGAAATTAAAGCATATTCCCCAAGCGGTGAACGCAGGACCATAATTACAAAACAAATTTCTTTAGCTTGCTTATTTTGGAAATCAATCAACTAATTGATTTTTTTGTTGTTGTTGGAAAAAGAAAGGGGTAGAAAGAGGAAAGGAGTAGAAACTAAGTCACTGTTTAGGCTTTTCTTGGAGAGGTGATATTAAGAAACAATTTGTAGGAAACTCCCCCTTTAAATTTTAGGCAAATAACATTCTTTGCTGAACTAAAAACTCTTAATGTTCTTCCCAAGTTTTTTTGAAGATGAGCTTGTAGCTTCCAGAGTATATCTGCTGTAAATGATTCATGTGCAAGCAATCTTGATCCAATTCATTAAGGCTCTTTTTTTTTTTTTTTTTAAGGTTTTCACAGTGAACTCCTTGATTTAGAGATGATGTCTTCTGTTGTAAGCTTTACTGTCTTTTTACTCTTACCTCTCTTTCAGTCCACCACAAAGTAATGTTCAGCCTTTGGCAAGCTATATTTTTAAAATGCTGCTTTTTTTTTTTTTGTCATACCTGTGACTAAACTTAGTCTTTGATCGTGCTCCTTTGTGGCTGGCCTTTCCCACTCTGAAGAGAAAAGTAGGACTTAAAAAAATAAAAAAGGAGTATTTCTATCCTTAGAATCTTTTTTTCCCTTGTGAGAATCCTCTGGAATGCTTTAGTTTAAGGGAGCATCCCTGCGAGCTCTGTTTCTTTGTGTCCAGGTACCAATAAGCAATTTATTTTGTAGGCAGGATAGAATGAGAAACTTGTCATCCTGGTCTAAAAATGACACAGAGCGAAATCATCCTACCCCAAAGCAAATGGAAGTATTGTTGGTCTGAGACTGTTGGAAATGTCCTGCTCTAAATGAACAGTAAGTTAGAGGGTGTCAGTGCCCCAGCCAGTGCACAGTTATGTGGTAGACTAGACTCATTTGTTATCTGTGGTAATATCTAAAGACTGAGTACATTTCTACAAGAAGGAAAAGATACATACTTTTAGAAACTTTTGAAACCAAAAGCTTGCCATTGTTTTAGGGTGGTCTGTGTGCACGGAGAGTTCAAATCCTTCAATGAATGAATTTGGGAGAAGGAGGCACTGTGTGAACCTTGTGCTATGTGAGGTTAACAGTACTGTAATGGAAGCTGCCACGCATTCCTTTTGTGACAGAGGCCACTGCACTTCCAAGGGGGATGTTGGAGACACCTTCAATGTCAAAAGTTAACTTCACTTCTCCCTATAAGAAAGCATTGTGTCAAAATAACTGCAGTTACTTCCCAAAATGTGAAACATGCAAGGAAGGTGCTAGCACGTACAGACAGCCAGCTAGTACATGTTGATGGACAGGCCTTTTATAATTTCATCTTTCCTTATGGGACTGCAGGAAAGATGGCTGGATGTGGGGTTTTTTTTGCTAGGGAATTAGATTTCAATATTTTGGGAAATGCAGGTCTTAAGAGTTGCCTGCACAGAGAAAACTGGTAATTAGAAGCATGTGTTCTCCTTTAAGTATTCCAGTGAACTGTGGATCAGAATGAAAGCCTAGATTAACACAGTGTGACAGTGTTTTACAGATGCAAACCTGGTGTGCCTTTAACCATTTTCATCTCATTACAAACTTTGTTGAAAATTTGTGTATTCATAGGGTTTCTAGTTTGATTCTTTTTTCCCCTACCAGGATTTTATGTGAAGGTGACTTTTTCTGACCAACCTGTTTCACAAGTTATTTCTGAGAAGCAGCAACTTATAAAGTAAAGCTAAAATACTGGCATTTATGTCTCCAGCTATAGGAAAGAAATGCAGTATGTTTTAGCTAAGTGTCACCTAACAGCAATTAGCCTTAAACTGAAATCTATCTAATATGTCCTAGACTGTAAATGGAAAAGGATTTGGGGCTCTGAATCTCAGTTTTAAGTTGCATGTCAGCGTGCAACCTACAAAACAGAAGAAATTTCTAGGACAATGTATATGAAATAAAATTACACTCTTCATCTGTTAAGTCTTTCACTCTTGCTTTGTTTAAAATTGATAGCTTTAAGGTGGTGGGGAAGTAGAAAATTATTATATGTGACGTGTTTCAGCTGAACAAGGTTGTGGTTATGGCAGAATAATGAAGAACTCTTAACACTGATTTTTTTTTTTTTTTTTGTAAAGGGGTTCTGTGAGTTTGATAAAATACTCCATAAAATCTGTGATCAAAAAATAGAGATGCCACCTCCTCTTGCAGCAGAAATGTACATCCCAGCTTAATACTTTCCCTCATGAAAATAATGAGCATATAATGTTAATATTTTTAATATATTAGGTTCCTTAATCTAAAGGGGAGAAGAGCATTCTGCTTGTGATACTCAATACATCACTCGGGTATAATCAATAATCCATTAGCAGGAATCTGTTCCATTTAACACCACTAACAATTTTTTTATACCTTCCAACTGTAAAACAGTACAGAGAAGTAGTCCAGAAGGTTGAATTGTAGAGGAAGTCAACATAGCACCAAAATAGTTTAATATAAAGGTACTTAGCAGAAACCACATATACAGCAACCTTATTTTTAATATAAAAATATAGTATGTCATGTAAGCCTGTCTCTCCTGTCTAGTTGAGAGGTAGTGAGGAACACCCTTTCAGTAAACAGTGTAGTATCAGGGCCACAAATACAACAAAATTTCTTTACAATTACTTATTACACCTAACTTCTCAAAGCACTATGAAATGTATTCTGTCTGTAGGAGTAAATAATGAGAAAGAATAAAAATGTACTTATACTTCAGAATTTTTAACTGGGAGTGACTAGCAGAATGTACAGCTTTGATGTGGCTCTTTTTAATCAGATAGCTTAGTGAATCGGTGACTACAAGTTTTATTTAGTGCTGGTTTGGGATGATCACTTTACTATCATTTGGAATAGTGATTTAAAGCCAAATTCTATTTTTACTTGCATGAGGAGTTCCACTACTTCCTTATGTATAGCAGGAAGCATAGGAAAAGGAAAACTCTCTATAGATATTGCCGTGTTTGGCACAATCTAAAATATATTTAATGGCTTTAGCTTTTCTAGACTGAGAAATCAACTCTGAAAGCAAACCAACAACAGGAATTCATGATATTTTTTTTTTAAAGCCACACATTTTCCGATCTTATTCAGAGCAGAATTTTCTAACAACCAAATTCTATGAGAGTCTGGTTTTCAAAGTTATGTAATAAAAATAATTGTCAAATCTATTATGATAGTCTAGACTACACACAAAAGGGGAACTCTGGGGAAATCATGGAGACTTTCTCATGGAAATAGATAATGACTAAAATGTTTAATCTATTTTAAATAAGTATTATAATCTATAACTTTCAGAATAGTTACTTTCTTGGAAAAAAAAAAATGTATACAGTAAACTGTTCTAGAAGAAAATGTGCTATTGTTAGCCCGACTTTGCTGGGTTAGTGAGAAGAGCTTGTAAAAGCCCTGTGTTATTTCATAAGTAGTCCAGAAGAAAAGCTTTTCTTCTCTCCAATACGTATGCTTGTCATATATAAGATAGATTAATAGTTTGTCACAGAAACACAAACCAAGCTATCTAGTTTAGCTGGAATAAAATGATTGTATTTTCTGAAATCCTAGATGGAACAGATTTTCGAAGCAGGAAACAAAGACATCTCCTAGGCTGATGCTGTATTGCTTGTAGTGGAGATCAGCGACCAGTTTTACAAGAGGGGCCTGGACAAAGGATTTGTCTAAATCTTCCCAGTCTGACACTATATCTTCCTCTACCTCCTGACACCAGGAGGAATAAAGTGCATATAAGGCAAAGTTTGCAGAATCAGGTGAGAATTTTCTATTAAGAACTTTTCACTATGTAATACAGCAGTAATTTATGAGCCAGGGACCATTGCAGGTACAAACTGGGTCTCAAGGGGTATAGGAATTTGTTCATGTGTGCTGGTATTTGGGTCACAAGTTTGATGAAAGGGGAGAACACAACTCGTAAAGTTTGGGAATGGAAACTGTGAAATGTTACAGTTGCAGGGTCATCCCTTGTGAATTCTGGTAATTAGATAAAATTTGCTGATTAATGAGGCCATAGTTTCACATTCGCTTTAAGCCAGCACTGAAATGAAATCTGACAAAGTGATTAGTTTTAACTTGGATATGGATCACTGTAGCTGTAGGAACCATTTTTTTCCAGTAGGGATGGGTATGTAGCTAGGATTAAGTGGGAAGGAGGGGGTGTGACAGAACTGTCTTTCAGCAGCTGTACAGGTTTATAATGAATTAAACTGTATATAAAACCATAACTTGGAAATACAAAAAATTAAGGGGGAAATAAGACAATGAAATGTATACTCTTGGTTTTGTAGCAAATTATCTTACTCAAACGCTTACTTTACCCAGACTCTTATTCAGTTTTTCTGCTGTACCTGCTTGTTTAGGTTTGATGAGGACATTCCCAGGTTAACAGCCATCTGATCAGGTGATGTTTGCCCTCCCTCCTTCATACCAAGTTAATTCTGTGTCTGAAATATAATGCAATATAACTTCCATCAAAAGTATACAACTGAAAAGCAAAGTTACATACAAATCAAGTTATTTAAGATGCACTGGGAACTTTTCAATTAAACCCCCTAAAATTCAGAAGTCAAAATCCTTTGACTTCAAGAGAAGTAATATTTTTCTACAATGCATTGTCTGATATATTCTACCTTGGGCAACACTGTTATTTAAAAATTCATTGGTAAATGAAAATGATTAGCAGCCTGGATTGATGGCACAAAGATCAAACTACACTGCTTGTCTATGTGATAGTTCTATAATTGGTACAAATAGCGTGCATGGAGTGCTATATTTTTGTGTAGTCCACAAGAGGTTACAAGAACTGTGATAGTACTGAGAAAGCAAATAGGAAATAGTTCTTGTGTATGGAATATAAAATGTATCTCCAGGGATGTGAGGGAAACTTCATTACTTGAAATTGTAAATCTTCATACAGTAGAAACGATAAAGAGGACAGTTCTGCACAGGTTTTAGTCTTCTCATATTATTATCTTTAGTGAAATTGATCCATTTTTGTCAGTTCCACCAGTCTTGTAGGCAGTATAAGCTGGCACTTTTAATATTTTTTTATTTTAATAGGAGGAAGGAACAGCGAGAGCAATGGAAAAGATCTTAATTGTTACACTATTGCTTAAGGTAAGGTTTGCAGAAAATAATTTTTTCAGTAGCTGGATGAGGTTGGTGACACTAACAAATTCTGGGTGCAGCCCAGTGATCATCAGAAATGTGATGACTGTGTCAGAAATAACACAAATGTGTGGTGATAAGGCAGGCTGGAGGTCAGGAATCCAGGAAGTCCACTTAAGTCAGGCACAGCAGGGGACAGGACTGAGCACAGACCTATCTACACAGCTCAGAAAAGGGCTAGGGACTTCAGTTTGAGCTTAAATGGGTCAGTGGACAGAGTGTGGATGAGGCTGTTTTGGGCAATTAAGGCCTATTGATGCACTTAGGGTCCAAATAGATTCTTAACGTTACTAGGTAGCTTTTTTAGAGGAATTGCTTTTTGTAAGGGGGGAGAACCTACTTTCCTCTTGGATTAAGCTTTAGCGACTTTAATTTTCACCCCAGCAGAGCTCCCTGTTACAGACAGATTAAACAGTGCCAAGTGCTGCTCTCATTAAGAACACCTGAACAGCATATTCTCTGTATAAAGTTTACCCTTCCTATTAATTGAGGTTAATTGTAGCTTTGCAATAGCTATCCACAAGGGGGGGGGAAGAGTGTTTCTACCTCTGAGCTATAATTTTTATTTATAATTGTTCTACTATGATTTAATGTACCACTAGTTGGGACCTGGTAGTTAAAGGCACGGTGCACCCACACACAACTAAAGACAGATGCTATCCCCCCAAAAATTTTACCAAGTCAGAAAATAATGTAGGAAAGAAGTCTCGCAACATTCACACAAAGTGAGAGTTGAGAAGTCTGTGGACTTTGACTTACCCATGTTTGCAGAGGAAATATTTTTGACCTGAAACTGTGAAGTCAAACATGTTAGCTAAAAAACCACTGTCACAAGAGGTGAGAAGGTAGCCTTGGAAGTCGTTCAAAATCAGCATATTTCAGAAAGAAGCTGACAGGGCTCCAAAGAAGCAGGTTTTATTCTGATTTGGGGTTGTGGGTTGTTGTTTGTTTGTGGGTTTGTTTTTTTTTTTCCTCTGGAGATTGTAGCCAGCATTTATCAATTGAGTTATTTCATTTTGTATTTATGTTCATTGTTCTGAGACAATAAATTGTCTCTGTGGCAAGAGTTGCTAAAATACTTAAGTATGGCATTTGTTTCCTTGACTAGAGAAAAACCCTCTAGTTTGTAATCACCCTTTGAATAGTAATCCCTGACCCAGGGAAGCTAATTTCAGCAACAAATTCTGTGTCTTTTGTCCCTTCGGAAAATAAAATTGAGGACCTTGGAAAGTTAATGGAACGTGCTGCTGACCAATCTGTAAACTCAATATGTCTCCTATTTCTGTCACTGTGTTGGGAGAAGGAACCTCTAAAAGCCTCCTTGGAGACCCATACCTATGTAGTCACCCAGAATAGCTTTTTTTACTAACTTATCTTTGTAATGCAGTTTGTATTTCCTTTGTTAACATAGAAATTTTTTCTGAAGTTTTTGGTAGGATAGTAGTTATGCTATTTTTACTGGAAGAAAACTTTTGATTAAATGTTAATATATAGTATTTCTGTAGCCTGGAGGGGGCTGTTCAGCCAGGTTTATAAGGAAATAGCCAATAACAAGGGTATTTTACTGTTCAGCTGGGATAAATCAGTCTGCTCTATCATCTTGTATCTAAAACACATGTGACTGTAATCATCATTATTCTTTTTGTCAGCCAGTACTTTGTGCTTTCCATCTCAGCAATACTCATTGTCAAAGAGCAATTTCACTTGTTGATCCTCCTCCTACCTCCTGCTGAGGTAGTCTTTTTGGCCTGTTTCTGATCCAGCACTTCCTGTCTTCTTTAGACACTATGGGATTTGAATTTTGAACAAATCTCTTCCCATTTCCCTCCTTGTGTGGTTAAAAACCCAAACATTTCTGTGTTACGGAGATCCACCTGCTACAAATCTACCCTTAGATTACTACTGGTGCAAAATTGAAAATTACTCTTTGAAGTAAATGTTCTGTGTTTGTACACTAATGTTAAGTATGCTGATATTTTACAGTTCAGGACTTTTTGTCACCAGTGTTAGGGTCCTGTCCCATGAAATTCCAAGCTTGTCCTGTAAATTTGGGCTTAGCACAGTGTAGGCTTAGCAAAGGCATTGCTATATCCCAAGTGTTTAATTTAAGGAGTAATCCATTGAATCTTCTTGCTCCACAAGTTGGAGAGAGAACAGATTAACAGAGAAGTAATCTGGTCGTCAAAGAATGAGATCTACTGTCACACCTGAACTGAGATTGATACTACCAGAGCTGAAGGACAGTTTGCTACCAGCTGCTTTTGGGCCAGGATTTTTCTTAATAGCTGTGACGAGGTTATCTGTGCTGCAGTCTGTTTCTGTGTTTATATGGGCATCCTTCATGAGACACATAGATATTGTCTTAGTGCAGTCACCAGGGAAATTTCCAACACTGTCACTTTTACTTGACTCCTAAAGATACCTAGTCTGTATTTATTTTTTTGTGCTCTGCTTTCTGCCAACATTGGGAAGTTGCCACTGACAGGATGCCTTGTTAGAAGCAAAACATCAATGCTAGGTAACTATTCTGCTTCTTTAGAGTGGAACACCGACAATTTACTCAATATGGAAACAAATTTCTTTTATCTTGGTGACAGTCACTGTACTTGCCCCCTGTTTCCACCATGAAGGACCATCAGTACTGTTACATATCAGTTAAAGACATTGCTAATCCCTGTTACTGCTTTTTTCAGAACTGCCAGTTAAGCTTTTTCTATGACCATTCTCTGATCCATTTAAATCAAAATGAGGTGGGTTACTATAAACAGCTATATTAGCAGATATACACCAGTGCAGCTCACTTTAGCAGGAATGTGTTACAGAGAAATTGTGTGAGTTAGGTGGAGAGGCAGCATAGCCTCCTCAGCTGGAACAGCTGCAGTCAGGAGTGAATTCATGTGTCCTGGAGATGGACAGATGTTTGCCTCAGCTTCCTGTTAACTTTCTGGTATCTGATTCCCTGCTTAGCCCTCTGTGGGATGATCAAGATTGTGAAGTCTGCCTTCATTGCCTTCCTTAGCAAACCAACAATTCAGAGGAGGAGCAGTTATATTTCAATGAGTCTGTGCTACCTCTGGTTTGAGTGTGAAGACGATGTGCAATGAGAAGGTGACAGGGGAGTAAAAATCTTTGTGTATAAAAAGGATGTATCTGTGGTATTTGTCACCACCTCAGATTCTCTAGGTTTTGACAGCAGCAAAGCATCAAGATCCACTTCCAAAGGGATACAGAAGAAAAAGGGAAGGCATAGTTTATTTTTAGAAATCAGCTAAGCAAGAGTATCAGGTGCTCAAAGCTATACCGAGAGGTAAATAAAATCCTCTGGAATATCTTCACTGAGGACCACTACTTGGTGTGAGAGACTATGATCAGTCAGACTGAAGGTGTGTGACTTTCAAAAGGCACTGTTGAGCAACATGTGCTTTCCTACAGCCTGCATTGAGAGGGGGATTTGAATAAACCATGGCTTCACAGGACAATAAATCTGTTTTTAGTGTACCTAGAACTGAGTCAAAACAGAGCAGTCTCGTGATGCTAAGCAGTGCTTTATTCAAGTTCACTCTACCAGATCAAATGTATTACTAAAATTTTGCTATGCTGAACCAGGCATAGCATGTCTTCCTGCAGTAGGCATAAACACCACATTGTGTATTCAGGCTAATGCAACGGAAGTAGTTGTGTTGTACTGCCAGGTAAGCTGAGATCAGTGAATTTAGAACGTTGGCCTGATTGTTGGGAGTGACAAGTGGGAAAATTTCTCTTGTGATTGTTGACCGGGTTACTGCTCTCCACTTCAACCTGGAAGTGCTTTGTGGATGTCTGAGATGTTCAGGAATTAAGGCAAACAGCCAAGCTGTCCATCCCTGCAATAAAACTAGGGTATTTACCCTGCAAAATGGTGTTGTCATAATATTGCTTTGGAAATATGGCACTAAATTTCATTAAGTCACTTTGTTATGCTACTATGGTTTCTTTGCAGCAGTGAGCAAACATCTGTTACTTCTGGTTTTATCTGTAAAATTGTAAATGTTTCCATCAAAAAAACCTCTTGTCAAATGTCCCAGACTAAATTGTTCCACTTTTTAATCAGTCATTAATTGGGTTGTACACCTAATCTGGTATAACTAGGTTTTGGTGTGGAAAAGCGCTTCTTCCACTGCTAGCTGCATGTTCCCGCTTTCTCCCCTTGCGTTGGATCTAGCAAGCATGTGGCACAAAGTGGATTGGTTCAGCAGAAGACAAATCTGTCAAAACTAAAGTTTTTCTTTCAGATCAGCCTGTTGAACTGATCTCCATGATCACTAGATCTAATGAGAGGTGGGAGGGACAGTACTAACTGGGGCTTTGCCTGCAGTTGTACTGGAGTAGAGGAAAAAAAATCAAGACTCTCTTACTATTAACACTTTAGTTCATAAGTTCTTGGCTCAATGTAGAAAAACTTCCTTGCTTGTGTATTCCAGCTCAGCAGACCCAGCTGCTTCTTTCTTTTTCATAATTATTTGATAAATTACTTTCTATTAAAATAACTAAGCCATGAATTGTCACATTATTTACAATTTTTCTCATGTTATAAAGCTGTAATTTGATCAACAGATATGAGCATAATTTACCCTATGATTGCATAGCTTTTAATATTTGCTTCTGCAGTGAATAACAGCTATAAAGCTAAGTGATTTGCCCTGTAAAGTGACATGTCATAATATTTCTTAGAAAATATAAAATTAAGTATAATTAAATCTATAATTATGTAGCTATAGGTTATCTTTTCAACTTAAAAAATGAAGTGAGGTAGCCTGATTCTTCTTTATGTAGTATTCCCAGAATTGTGTCAAAATTGTACAAGAGCAAGCATCATGCTTTACAGAACATGAGGTACTTCCCCAGCCCTGTATTTCAGTGTTATTCACTTCCTTTGCTCTCTTTTCTTTCCAAGAACTAAGGTTTTCCAACATGTTAGTAATAGTAAAGCGAACAACTGGTATGTTTCAGGGGAGTGTATTCTTTTTTGAAATCATAAAAACAATCTATCTATATTCTAGTGTCTGTTTTTCCTGTTGGTGAGAAAGATCCTCTGTAGAACCTGATAACCCATGACTGTCTGTCATGAATGATTTATACAGAAGTATGCTTGGAAGTATGGCTGTAGATGAACTGATTCAGCTGCAAATATTTACGCATTTTTTGGTGTTTAAAACCTACTGGTTCTCTTGTACACTGGATAAGTGTGTTCCATGTGGCACCAAAATGATGTGGATTTCCTAGATGCTATTGTATGATTGGTTATAAGCTATTAGACTTAGAGCTCTTGATTATTTTCCTTGTCAAATTTATTAGGGTTTTTTAGGTGTGATTTTTTTGCTGTTTCTTTTAAATCTTTACCTAGTTTTAAAATAAATAGGTTTTTTTTTTTTTCCTTCATTGTGAGTTTAACCTGATTTGTATTACTTCTACCCTTCTAAAGTTTGAGAGTTTTAATTTTCTAAGGCACAAGATATTTTAGCAACTGCTGTAATTGTTTCCTGGCATTTTTCACTGTTACCTATAGTCACTTCTTTGCTATAGATTTACCTGGTGAAGTTAAAAGCTTCACTAGCGTAATTCTTTTGCACATGTATCACTGTAGGGCCTTTTTATTAGATTCGTTTTTGCAGCGTTGAACAAGTTCTTACTTGGTATTTGAGATTATTAACAATTGTTAGGAATATGCAACAGGCTTAAAATGTAGAAAGTGTTTGCTTACTAACTATTGCAGGATTATTTCCTCTTGACATGTATATAATAAAATTTTTGTTCAGTGTTATATATATTATTTTAAGTGGTTTTAGGACGAGCTATTAATTCATTTGAAGTTTATAATGTCTTTGGATTTACTACTCTTAGGTTAAAGGGACGTATAATACACTTTCGAAGATAATAGGCGATTCTCTGATTCTGTGACATTACAATAAATATTGTGATGAACATAGTGAAATAAATGCTTTGTGCCATCTACTGGTCTGGATAGGATCTGCATTTCAGTTCAGAGGCTGAATTGTAACTTCAACTGAAGTTGATGTTGTAGAAGAAGGAAACTCACCATAAATAGCTAGCACATTTTGTTGTTACTATTATGTCTTCTCTGTTTTAAGTGCTAACTAATGTTAAACATTGCTATGTCAAAGTGCAAACTAGTACATTAACCCTTTTCTGACCCCTGCCTTTCCAACTATGCCCTATAACTTCTTTATCCTAATTTTGATAGAGCTTGGAAACATTTCTTACAGGTAGGCCAGTCATGTTTTAACAGAATTTAACAAAATTGATGGTGTAGATTGTGTTGTGAATGTGAACATGGTTTGTCTAGACATGTTAGTCATACTTTTCTATAATAATTCATAATTACAATATTCCATTATCACGTTTGCTTATAATAGAGTATAAAAAAACCCTCACATTCTCCCTTGTGGATTTTCTCTGATATTTATTTCAGTGTTAAGCCTGGAGTAATAAAGCTGCTAGTATGGGGGAACTTCAGTATAGCACAGTGCGATGTTACATAAGGCCTTTTAGCTGAAACGTCTTTGTATCCTACAACCTAATAATAGGCTATTGTATTTTCTGTGATTTTTGTAAAGCTCAGATTTCGCATTCAATTCTCAGTTGCTTCAGTATCATAAGTGTTATCACTTGTGCATTTAATACATTTTGTGTACATTCTGATTATAAATATTATTCTGCAATGAGCTTTTCCTTCACTGTTGTGTTGCACTTATTTATCTGTCAAGGGCATAAACAGTGGATCCACAAATGGTCCAATGTCCCTCTCATCTAGTTACGGCTGTTCTATACAAAAGGAGTAAAACCAAGAAAGTATTAGTGGAAAAAAAACTTTATACATTAGAAGAAGATTGTATGCTTCAGTAGCATGTTCAGGGGTCCAGCTGCTTCACTTGCTTACATAATCAAGGACTCATTTTCAGATTAAGTGTAGCCTACAGGATAGCTACCTGGCCTAAAAATGTGGAGGCTATGGCTCAACTTCTAGTAAAACACACTTAATTTTACCTTGCTTCGGTTTACCCTTTCCATAAGTATTTACCTCATTTGCAAAGGGCTTTTAGATTTGTTGATTGACAATACTGTATAAACAGCTAATAATATATTTTTGAGCTAGTTTTGATAGGTATTATAGTTGGTGATCTAATTGTATGTAATCAGAAAGATTGGAGGGGCAGAATATTCAAATCCTTTATGTTCTAGTTAATTTGGAATTATGTAAGTGCATATGTATATATTAATATATACGTTAGTATATATTAATATATGTTATCAGCTACAAAAACAGGTACAAAAATCAATACAGTAAATTAGTTGATGTTAGATTGCACTTTAAAGCATAAATATCAAGTTAAAGAAAGATAGTATTGATTTCAGAAGGGCAGGATTTTATCTAAGTATGAAAAGGTGGATTAAATGCAATGATACAGAAAAGTATTACAATATTTAGCTTTTCAATTTTTTTCTTTTTTGCAGGTAGGTGCCCAAAACAGCCATCTTTGTGTCTTTGTGACTGATTGTTGTGCCTGGGAAAATGAACAAGTAGGTGCACAATTAACATGAATTTTCATGGGGGGGGGGGAGGGGAATAGTTTATTGCAACACTATAGCTACTACGATCAGAGCATGACTCATACAAGTGAAGTATACAGTTGTCCATGCAACTTGTTTGAAGTCAGTTGAGTTCCAACATTCTTGTTCCTGTATATAACTTCTTTATTTTTCTTTATGTATTTTCCTTTCAAAGTCTGCTAGAATTTGCTAGGAGTTTTTCTGATGTTATTGTTAGAGGAATATCAAGTTGTGTCTGACAGCCTGAGAGAGACAAGACTGCTGCAGCACCCTGTTCCCAGCTCCAACCAGGAGCAAGGCTGAAAATGTATTTCCAGTAGGACTCTGGCACATCTCACTTTCTCATTGTCTAAACCAGAAGCAGCTTCTAACTCCTGCCTTCCTTCTTATCCCCTTTTTAATTACTTTTCTTAATACTCTTTTGCTTTTTGTAATATGTAAAAGGCTATGAATTTGGACTAGATTCACTACAGTGGGAAGTATTATAGACAGCTGTTTTGGGCAGGAACCTAAATCTAACCTAGTTTGTATTGCTGGAAGGAAAAAAAACAAACACTCCTTTACGCTGGGCAAATTGGAAACTGCTCCTTAGTTTTGAAGCTAACTTTTACTTTCTTTAATATATTAAACATGCTTTGTCTGCAGCCTCCTGAAAATTGAGAGAAAACAGCTATAGATAGTCCAAACTTTGCAGGTTTATGCAGACACTTTCTTGTAGATACTACTGCATCACAATTATTCAAAAGTAGCAGCTTTTAAGAAATTTACACAAGAGGGTTGCTGGCTTGAGTTCCAAAGGGCTTGCAGCTCAATCTAATTCTGTGGATTTACAAATACCTACACAATACACTTGCACCTATTAATTGCAAGAAAAGACCCTTAATTTAATAGGGACCATTACTTACCTAATTTCCAGTGAATTCATTTCAGATAGGGAGTGCTTTTTCACTAGTAACTTTGTTTCTTCTTCCTAAATTACAAATATATTTTCTATTCCTCTGCATTTCAGTCCTGCTGTCATGGATGTAATTGGCAGAACTCCCACACAGCTTACATATGCTAAATGTACATATGTTTGTAAAGTTCTTTAATACAACATGGACCAAGTTTCCTTTTGAGTGAAATGCTTCAGTGAAATGCCTTTCCTTGCTTTATGAGCTGTGTCCATGCAAAGCACAGTCATCTTGCATGTGCCCCAAGTATAGGTGGATTGATGGTGACTTGTATAGTATTAAGAGAAGCCAGGAATTGAAGCGGAATATATCCTTAGACGTTTAGGAACTCCAGGAATGATGAGACCATTTTATCTTCTGCCAGGTATCTTCCTCTGATCCTTTCTTTTGTGTAGGCATATCTTTGAAGCTTTGCTGATTAATTTTTACTTTGAGTTCTGCAATTTCTTCCTGTCCGCCCCCTGCCCCCAACCCAAACCCAACAACTGAAAAACCAAACACAACCTCACCAAGTATCATTTCAGAGGTATAAAGTGGCTTACGAAGAATGAAATAAAACTACAGTGTAGCCTGCTGGCAGTCCCAGCTGCTAACATCTTTGCAGTAGTGCCTGGGGTCCTTCCAGTCCAAGGCACTACGGAGTTGCGCTGTCTGAACAGTAAATAACTACATAAGTAGGATGTTTCTAGCAAGTCCATCCATTTCAAGACAATGTGGTAGTAAATACTTCTTTTGTATTGTTTTTGTGTTCACATTTAACCCTACCCTCAAGTCCTTGTTTTCTGATAGCATCTTTTATTTTGTTGTTTCAGTAACAGGTCTTCCTTTTTTAGCAAAGGGATAGACATGGTACCTTTCTCCAGACAGGTTGCCTTTGTGACAGGAACTGGCAGGTTCTCATTAATTCCAACAGCAGGGTCCCAAGGTCTACTATTCCTGTAAAAACATCTTCAGAAGGATTCATGGTGCATAGCAGGCTTTCTCCTTGCTGAGACAAGAACAGAAGCAACAACAACCAATTCCTGATGTAGTCAGCACAGAGTTTGTTTTATTTTGTACTGGGGGGCACCTTGAAGTAGACAAGACAAGCTAAGATACCACAGAAGGCGATGAAGAGCCAGTGGCAATGAATCTTAATACCTTCTATCATTCAGTCATGAGGTTAAGACAAGTTAAAAGCCCTTTGGGAGAAGAGATGATGGGATAATACTGGTGTAAGAATTAATCATAGAATCTCAGAATTAATCTAAGAATTAATCATAGAAATTACTGTCAGTGGGGAAAAAAATATGCCCTTAGAACAGAATCAACTGTGAGTGCTAGACCTCCTGAGACTACAGGGCCTCAGAGGATGAGTGAAATAGAGAAAAAGGAGCTATGACCTATGCTTCAAATTCACATGGTGATGCAGTGTAGTGCTCAGCTATCAAGTACTGGACCTGTTTTCAGAAAGGGGATCAAACAGATGGAGATGCCCATGTTTTGCATTGGTGATACCAATCAAAGGCAGAGCATAGTTCTGAGCTTTATGGGAGTAATTTATTTGGGGAAAAAGAGTCCATTAATTATTGTGGATCACTAATAATTAGGAAAGTTGTTCTGGCTTCAGTGATTCCACCACAGACGTAACTCTGGGCTTTGGCAGGTGCCGTTCATCCCAAGGGAACTCCATTGACCAGAAAAAGGATGGTAGAGCCTTGGATTGCAAGAAGTCTTGTGCTGTTCCCTGTGAGTAAAATATTCTCTGCTGTGACTAAAATCAAATCGCGTTGATCACTCTGAATTATGTTTTGTACCTGAAAACACAGTGGAGGCAGAACACAGGACATGGTAAGGCAATAAAGTATAATGTCTTATATTTCTATTGTCATTAAAATCATGCTTTGGACAGGCTAAGTCTCCAGGGCCTAACAAGTCAGGAGAGCCTCCCCAAATCTTGCAGCAAACTCTCCTCTCTGTCTTGATGTTGTCCCTGATACTGTGCACATTAGGAGGCAAGCTTCCCCATCCTGCCAAAGTGAAACTTTCGTTTTGAATTTTTTTGCTGCCTTCTGTACTGACTGCACAGCCCTGATTTTAGCATCAGTCCAAAGAGGCAATCTCAAGCTCCTCTTTTAACCTCATATGGCTTCTGTTACTGCTTATACACCAGGGTCTTTCACATACCTGGTGGTATGGCACCTACCCCTTTCCCTGTTCCAGGACAACAGGGAGCCGGCAGCTGGCTTTTAAAGCCCAGCAAACTCCGAGTTGGGCTTCTCTCTGCTCCTACAATTTATAACCTTGATCTGGGAGCTAAAAGGAGCTTAGCACAGGGTCCAGCCCTTTGAGAAAGCCTTATTATGTTAAAAGGTAAGAGAAGGAAAGGTAAAGGATGACCAAGGAGGGAGCATTCGTTCAAAGCAGACAACTGATTCTCTTGATCTGGACTTGAGAGCAGAGCACTCTGCACGGTAGGAGCAGTGTGTGCAGTCCTGCTGTTCCCATGGCTCTGCCTCTCTCCTAGCTCCCCCTGTTCATGGTGGGGGGCACACACTGGCTGCTGTCCCTGGCGCTCTGTCAGGATGGAGGGTAGGAGCTGGATTTTTCACATATCAAAAGGGAAGCTTTGGTGGTAAGAAGGACAGGAAAGGCAGAAATACGTGTATCCTTCTAAAGTTGTCTTAAAAAAAAAAAGGGGGGGGGGGATTATTTAAAAATAATAAAAGCTGTATGGATTTAAGATTTCTTCTCCCCTCAGTAGAGGGCTCTGTATTTAGGGTCCTAATTTGCAAAATCAGTTATGTGTTCACGTGTGCCAACTAGGTAAGAGATTTGACTGAAAAGATGCATGTTCTCAGTGTGCTCTGTGGTCACGATAAAACAACTGGCGAAGAGCCTGATTCTCCTTGCTTTATAGTAACCGCAATACAAACTTCACTGGCAGCTGGATCGATCTCTTATTTGCAGCAGGAACTGTCTAGCAAATCGCCTCACTTCCGGCTTTCATCTCCTGATTAAATTCTTTCACTTGCTTTTTCTGTCACCGACTTTCCTCCTCCGTGTCGTCGTCGTCGTCGTCCCCCCCCCCCCCGGTTGTAACCCCGTGCCGGCAGCGCGGAGGGCCGCCGGAACGCTCGTAAACGCGGCACAAAGAGAGGGGCTGCGCTGCTGAAAGGTCAGGGCAGCCTGGCGGCACACAATGAGCAGCAGGCTGGGCAGTGGAAATTTACAGCCCTTAGCTGGGCTGCAGAGTGCTTCTCTTGCGAGAGCTACCCCACTCCTTCGGAAATGTGATAGCTGCTGAAGAGATTCAGCGTAGAAATGATGGAGTGCGCTTGAAAGTGTTGCTGCAGAGGACTGTTGTCATTTGAGGAGAGGAGGAGAGTTTAGGGTTATCTATCATATCACATAATAAAGGAAATTTGCTTTACTCACCCTAATCTAAATCTATTTATAGTGTCAGGTTCTGCAAACATTTTTTGCTGGTATTTGTTCACTGAAAAGTATTGTGATCTTAAGCATGATAATTCAGCAGAAAAATGATAGCAAATGTGACTCAGTATGAGAAAAGTGATCTACAGAAATAGGAATGGGCTTCATTAAGAATTAACTGCAGAGTCTTTTGTCCCTTACTGTGTATTGTATTGGAGCATACATATGCAGTTATACAATAATATCTGCTTATAGCTATTTGTGTTTTATAGGGATACAGAGTGGTAATTAGTAGTAAATACTAGTGTAAAACTGTCAGTCATCCACAAGAGAAAGCTATTTCTCAAAGAGCACAATTTGTTAGACATAATATGGAATTTATCTTTGTAGTTACACTTAATGCTTTTAGTAGGAACTTGTTCAATGCTGTTTAATTTATTTTTACTTGACATGCTAGTAACCAGTATCAAAAGATCTGGGTGAAGGGTCATGACAACAGTCCAGCTATTTAGCGCAGTTTTTCTGTAAACAAATCAGTGAATTGTTTGACCAGCATGAGGTAATAATTCCCCCATGCATTCTGAATGCATGTGCTACAGATATAAACAAGTTTCATTAACTAGTGTGAACCTCCAAAATAAAAAGGAAGTCTAGAAAAAACAACCTTGTGAAATGCATGTTACAATTGTAACTGGAGCTGAGGGTCATGCTGCAGGTTTTGGGTCTGGCTATTTGGAAAGGACGGGATCTCTCCTTGTCATAAACTGTTGTGTATATTTCAATAGTATCTTAAGTCTGAGCTCTCATTGTAACAGGTGTTGCTCAGAATTAAGTACCTATGACAGGCATACTATGACACTATTTTTCTTGCCACAAAAAGCCTGTAGTTTAATTTAATGAAGTATAGTATCCTTATTCTTCCCATTTTGAAGGGATGAGGACCTAAGGGTCAGATGTAGCAAGTGGCTTTTAGTCAGCATCATGAAGGAGTCTGGTAGAAGCAAGCTCTGTACTTTGTTCTGGTTCCTCAGCTGCAAGATCACCCTCTGCTTCCCTGCCTGTCTGTCTTTAGTTGGAATTAGTCATCCACAGCCACATCACATGGCTTAGGGGCATAACTGCTGTGCGGGGCACACAGACCTTAGGCATCTCCCACTACACCTATACCTGACTCGCCTTTAGCTGAACTCCTGCAGAAAATTAACCTGGAAGATAACTTCCAATGGAGAAAGACCTGATGGCATAGGCTGAGTGTTGGCTTTTTGTTTAAATGACAGTGAAGAAGGGTTACATTTATCGATCCTTTTTTTTTCTGTATCATTTGGCTTCCTCAGAAACACTTTCAAAGCATTTGTGAAATGCAGCCTTTACCAGTCGGTGCTAAAGACCTTCCTGTAAAGTATGTTAAATTAATTCCTGATAAATATGGCTTTTCTTCTTTGCACACCTTGTAATGATCCAAACAGTTCTTTATCAAATATAAAAGCGTAACCCACCCCACCCCCAATCTGTTCTCCCAGCCATGAATCTCTGGCAGTTTAGAAAGGCAGTGATAAGACAGCAAAGTGGTCAGGAACTCGCTGATCTTGGAAACCTTGAGACCCAAACCAGTAGTGATCTATCATGAAGCTTCAAGTGTTTTGGCTGTAATGCTTAGATGTAACTGATGATACAGACATATTTTGTGGTGGTTTTGAATAACTGCATCCTTGTAGAAACTCTCTTATCAGAAAAGATAAGAGTTGGAGCAATTCAAAGTTTCAGACAGGGCATGTTGTCAGTTCAGGGTATTTTAAAATACAGATCAACCAGTAAGCTTATAAGTACCTGGAAAGCATATCACTATCTGCTGACTAAACTAAACTAAATTCTGGTGCAGTAGAGGTAATTCAAAATACCAGCAGTCTAGATTATCAAGGTAGATGTGATTTACAGTGCTGGTCAGAACAAGCTGATAGCAGGCATTAAAATTAAACCATATAGGCAAGCTTTGGGAATATACTCCACAAATGTCTTGCAAACTACTAAAAAGTAGTAGTTTTCACTTGCTTGCTACTATTTTGCACGCTTTGTGAGACAGCATGTTAACACTGAGTCTAGGAAAGAATTACTAGACTCACTAATTACAACCTTATGCAATAACTGCAACATTTCAAACATTACTTCAATGCTTTTATTTAGTGCTTCTAATCTGCTGTTTACACAGAAAGACAGCTTTAGGCAGGCTAATTTAAATGGCTACTCAGCTTTGTGGTAAAGGGAACAAGAGAACTTCTAGACATCAGTCCGTCTCCAAACTTCTATACTGTTCATCATCTGTACTACCCATGAGATTCTTAGCATTAGGCCTTCCTCATGAATTGCTCCATAAAATACCATTGTGTTGAGGTCCATGGGTGACCAAATGGAAAAAGGGCTAAGACCTACTTTCTAGTCTTGTTTCTGACCATTTGAATGGACACTGACTGCTTTTTATGAGCTCTATTCCCATATTAGTGAAACAGGGATAAAAATATTCTGAGGTGAATCTCTGTCCCCATTCACTAAGTATCTAATCACAGTCTATTCCGTGAAGACTGAAGTAAAGAAGACACTTGACACTTCATTGTGAAGTCTCAGTACATGCAGGGAAGTGTGTTTTCTGAGAAACCCACAGGCAAAAACATTCCATACACAAATGATGCCATTTAACCTTTCTAGAAGTTTCCTTGCTATGTGGGGAATCCCATTCTCTAAGAGACCAGCCAGTTACATCATGTGGAAAGAGAAATTTTTGTCCAGCAACCAGATAGCTAAAGGCGAAAAAAGAATCTCCTTCTTTATCCTTCTCATTTGTGGGCCCTAGATACTAGTTATTATTTGATTTGAAAACCTAGTTCTGAGTTCTGGCTGCCCTTTGTAGCATCACCACAGATTTACCATAGTATCTACTGACTATAGAAAGATATGTCAGACTTACAGCATAGAACACTTAGAGGTGATATTGAAACATGCTGTTTAGCTGAATATGTCACTCTATTAAGAAGGGTGAAAAGGAGGATGATCTTTTGTTGCTCTTTAGAATACTTTGGGCAATCTCTGAGAATGTTTGAAGGCAAAGTTTGTTTCTTTTTCTTAAAGCTTAAACAGCGCTAGATACCTTCAAGACACAGCAAGAAATAAGCAGCTTGCGAATAAGCATTACTTTTCCAGTTCTGAACAGACTCTCTGAATGCTGCCAGAGATGATTTGTGACCTCTGTCATGACTGTGTTTCAATGGAGCTTCAGTTGCCAATATTAGCACAGGCTCCTCTCAGAGTAACTTGGATACTATCTGTGTACATGAGGTTGTTTAGTGTGAGCCTGGCAGAGTGGTAATTACTTGCAGGAGTTTGTTTATTTGTTTAGCTTTCCTTGAGATTGCAGAAGGTCATCTCTAGCAGTAACATACCTTATTGCAGTTCACTTCATAATACTATGTTTTGGCTATGGATTTTACTTAAAATCCATTTCTGACCAGTAAGTGGCCACAGATAAAAAGAATAACATGCTTTTACTGATTAGAAGTACTCTATGACCTACTTGGGAGAGGTAGAAGGGTTCTACCATCAGTTCTCAGCTGGAGACTCTAAAAATTGGTTTGAATTTATCTCCGTAGTCAGCTAGTGGTCTGGGAAGAAATCTTGCTTAGCGTAGGAGATTGTCTCAAAGTTAAAAAAAAAAAAAACCAAACCCAAAACAAACAAAAACAAACAAACAAAAAAAAACAAACCCACAAACCAAAACTATATGCACTTGGATAGAAAACTTCCAGTCTTTTAAACTGGACCCCCACCCTAAGAAAACCTAAACTCTTCTATTTTCTTACCTTTTACTGTATCAGGAGCTGTGATAACTTTGTGATTTCATTAGAGTCCAAAAGGAATATCTTAACTGCAGTTGTTTTTAAACAAAAAGCGTATGTGTACTTGGAGCCAGAAAGCTTGTAGACCAATGCAGATTTCTTCTTGTGTGTTCATGTTTCAGGCTTATCTTCTTCTCTACCTATACCTCTTTAGTTCTTGAGGGATTTCATCACAGTGATGTAAAAGACCCTGAAATTTAAAGTTGGTTCATAATGTTTGTGCATCGTGTAGAAATACAAAACATTAGTACACTATGCTGCAAGCATACTATATTGCAATATGGTGTACTGTCCCATGGGCCTGTTGTGTCATAGTGTCTCCCATAATGTTCTAAATGCCCTTGAACTTAGCACTGTGGTGACTGACTGCAGGGCAGTGAGGAAAAAGGGCAAGATCAGGCATGTTCTGTGTTGATAAACCCAACATGAAGCCTATATGGAAGAGATAGTGTATAAAAGTAGCTTGGCTAACACTACAGGGCATTATGCTGGGTCTGTAAAGTAGCAAAGCCTGGTTTTCCTTTAAGTTTCTGTCACATTTTTTAACTGTGAGTGCCAGTTGAAGCTTTTCTATTATTGTAGTATTTGATACCTATACATCTATAGAGTTTGATGTTTAACTATATTTATGCCACCTTTTAGCTAACTCAACAAAATGGCTGAATCAAAATACAATCACACAGGACTAATATAAATTTTTGTATTTTTTGTTGTTGTTCAAGAACACCTTTTTTTTTTTTTTTTTTTTTCAGATTCTGAAAAAATCCAAACAGCTACCTGTGGGGCTTCACTGCCCCTCTCTTTTCAACACAGGGCTGGCGTTCTGCAGCTCTCAAGTGTTCTCAGGCATTGAGTAACGTGACATCCTTTGAGAAAATGGTTTAATAGTCAGGGAGCCTGGTCCCTGCATTTCAAGAGAGAGCTGCCTGACCCACCTACGTAATTTTCTGTTGAGATTACTCATGCTTCTGGTAGAGCTAGCCTGCCTTTCTCCTCAGCTGGCCATAATGCAGGTGCAAATTAACACTGTAAAGTATTAACTTCAGCTCATTTTGTGGGTGAAAAAGCTAAAGAAAATCTTAATCTGAGTTCATGTCTCCGTTCTTGCCTGAAATGTTTTTTGAGCCTGAGACCAGTGACGTGCATTTTGAAAGCAGTGGATTAAAGGCACAAGTTATGAATTGCAGCACTTTTATGCCCTTATTGAAAATCTATCCAATCAATTTCAAGAGAAAACAGCTCTCACACCAAGGAATACAACTGTAGAAGATGCATTCATGTGCAGTCAGATCCAAGTAAAATTAAATCCAAAGTGGCAATAGCCCAGGATGAAACTTGATGCTAATTGTACATAAATAGCAGAGGGACTGTCATATGACAGGCTATAATCAATAAAACATGGTTGTTGTGACTAATCTGCATGTCAGGTGTCCTTTCTGCGACAGTGTTGGCGCTGTTGTATACCTTGCTGTCTCCTGGCTCTGCTGGCGATTTAAATGTTGTTATGGATTTATTCCTCACATAGAACTAATTTCTAGTTCTTTCTACCAAGACAAAGAACTGGACTGAGCAAATGAATGAAACATTCTGTTATGGAGATGCTATACACTGTATCTATAGCTTTGATAAAGTTTCTGTGCAGAAGTGCATTCTTTGAACAAAATAGATATTTATTTTTTTTTTCCCCTAATAAGAAATTTAGGTACGTTATAGAAGGGGATGTGGGAATTTTCCTCCAAGTTGATAATTTCCTGTGGCATTTTGAAATTTTCAGTTCACTACAACTTTTGCTGACAAATTCCTAGCACGGAAGAGGTCTCTTCAGTTGTCTGTTGGGATATATTCACCATACTGGTACATAGTGCTTTTGTGGCTTACAGGTAGTCAGAGAAGCACTTGCTAGTAGTCTGTGCGAAATCAACCAGTCAACTTGCTGTGGCTTCCTCTAGCATGTTAAGTGAAGGTGCTTGACTACCTCATATCACTTTTTTTCCCCAGAGCCACCAGAGATGTTGGCGCAGCAGTACTGGAGAATCACAAATGCCTACACACAGGTTTAGAAGTGGCTCATGAGTTGAGCTCTGTTAAGAGTTGCCCCTCCATATGGCAATTTTTGATAACACTGCTTTGACTTTGGAGGATGTTTTTTTGCATACTCTAGTTCTGGGGATTGCTGGACACACCCAGTTCTCAGCTAACATCTAGGTTTGCATCCACTTCTGGAAGTAGGCAAAAGTCTGCAGTAATTAGGACAGAGTAAGTCTTGAGGTTATGTAGGAGATAATACAGTGTTCTCTCAAGTATGCTGTACTTTTCCCCCTTTCCCTGTTCTTGTTTTCTCCTATTTCATGAGTGCCAGGTGAGGCTCATTTGAAACAGCACTGATGAAGGTCACTGAAACTTCTGGCAGCTGCAGTGGCCATTTAGGACTTCTGAGAAGGGTACAAATAAGGCTTGAAGGGTACCCTGATTTGGGCCAGGCAAGAATTTATCTGGGATTGGAGGAATCCTCAGGGATTATCCAGCTAAATGTCTAGTTATTGAAGAAAAGCTTCTCTTCTCATTTATACCACCATTTACCATTTTCCCTGCCGAGTCCCTTACTTAAGACTAAATTACTGTACTTTGTATTAGATCTGGTTTCCATTTGAAATCACGAAGTGCCAAAAGCAAGAAAATATCTTTTTCGTTTTCAGGTAATGCTGCAATCTCTTTCCTGGCCTTCTGAGGACCATATCAGAATACTGTCCCACATCAGGCTTCATTCATGACTTTTTCTTTTAACCAATGAATCCCTGAGCTGTATTTCCTCATTTCCCTTCTCTTAATAGTCCATTTTCCTTTCTCACCTTCTCACATTACTGTCCTGGCATTCTCTTGCATGCGATATTTATATAGATCTTAGCTGTAAATGGATTTCTTCTGGACCTTGAATGGTCTGGGAATTGCATTACACTTCAAGGTGACTTTCCCTCTTGTTGCAGCTGTGGTCTATCTGCTCGCAGGCAGTGAAGTCCTAACTCTACGCTGCTATTGTCATTTGCATTTTTCTTCTTAAATAAGGAAAAAAATTTCCTTGAAACAAATTGTTATTCTTGGCCTAAAATCACCTGACAGTTTCTGATGAAGTCACATTGTGATCCACCTTGTTCATCCAAACAGATGAAGAAACCGTCAGCATTTTACCATGAAACTGTTGGGGCTCGGTTTTTAGAAAGCTTCTGGGACTGTCATGATCTTTCCATCACTCCTGGAATGAAATCCTAATAGAATTCTGAAAGAGAAATACAGATTAAATTAAAGTGTAATTTGCCTTTAAAACTTTCTCTTTTCATATGATAATCTGATTAGAAGTGAAGCAATGTTTTATGTTTTATTACCTTCACAGGAGAGGTTTATGCCAGGTTCTTGCCTCATGGTGTTTTGATTCAGGTTTTTGTGTGGTGTTAGTAAGTAAATGTGAAATCATCTTGATATGGTTATTTGGACAGCTATTTGATCCTCTCTTTCAGCTTTATTAATACTTCACTAGCAAGAAACCTTTTTCTAAAGGCTCAGAGATTCTATTTCATTGGATAAACATATAACATTTCACATCATCTCCAAAGTGCAGTAAGAATGTTTTTCTTGAGAAATTACTCATCCTCCTTCTTTATGAATTGTCATGAACTATGAAGGAATTATGACAAGATTCTGCAGATCAGCCGCAATTCACTGCATAAATTTACCTGTGTGATTGGAGAGGAAGGGTTGGTGTCTGAATTATGACACTTTTTCTAGGAAAGATTGGTATACTTCAGTTTTCAAATAATGTATTTAAGCTGATTTAAAGAAAGGATTTGGTTTTGTACCTTAGATAAGTGACGGACAATTTAGGTTTCTCTGCAACATAAATTAATATTTGGAGCAGGGGGTGGTCAAACTACATTACCTTCATCTTCAAAAGATGAAGTGGAGGATAGCACAATTTCTAGTTGGTGACTTGTGTGAGTACTCACGTCTCCTTCGCATGATGTTGCATTGTTTGATTAACCTATTTTGTATCTTTTAATTTCTTTGTCTGGACAATAGACCACAATGAAGAATATTTTAGTGGAGTTATTGAAAGTGAGGGACCTGACTCATGATGACTGAAACTTATGAATAATTATCATCTTTGTGAAAGTCACAATAGAATGGTCCCATCTTATCTCAGCATTTATGACAGATGAGAATCCCTCTGCTCAGGGGAGAAGAGACTTCCACAAGGTCCAGACAAACTTCTTGTGTGCATGTTTATGCACAGTGGTATGGGTTTGCCTGTCCCATGTCCTTTTATGGTGTGCATTGTGAACTTCTCAAGGCAAGAACAGGGTGTTTGGAAACTGCCTGGCATGTCATAGATATTGCTGGAAAGAACAGAAAAAAAGTATTTCTTACTTTTTAGCATGAGGCAAACTTCTAATAAATTTTCTGTGGAAAGTGCTGACTGAGTTGAAATATGCTTACATCCAACCTAGGATCTGAGGGCCATCACTGGAGGTAAAGCTTGAAAAATGATTACGTGATTAGCCCTTCAGGGAAAATGACTGGGAGGTTGGGGCCTGTTGTTTAATACAGAAAGAATCGGAGCACAATAAAACTTTCAACATCTTCCCCTTAGGCCTCAGGGCTCCAAATCCTGTGAGAAGGTTTGATTTTTGCTGAGTGATGGGTTTAATGATGTTGCATTCACTGCTCGGGAAGGAGCTGGTAGTGCTAGCGCCGGGGTAGGACTGAGAAGTGGAGGGGAGTCCAGAGTCCTGAGGATCTCCTGGCTCTTCCCCTGGATTTAAAAAATATTTAGAAAAGCATCTTTTTCTGCAGTGGTAGGGAAGATGAGTAGCATTATGCTGCTTGGTATGAGCTCCAGGCATACACATGGCTGGAGCTATAGTTACATGAATGCTCTTGGAGCATGCAAGATGTGTGGTTTTATTTTTACCTCTTGCTGCATGCTTCCTTTGACCACATCCATTTTCTTGTCTAAAGCAGACCTTTGTTTTCCTTTCTCATCTACTCCCTGTAGAACTGGAACATGCGCTCCCCTAGGTACTTTCAAAGTAGGTTAAGGGGTTGTTTGATACTTAAGCATCAAAGTCACGTTGTGACCTAGTAGGTAAGGAAGTGGGTTTTGAGGTGATTGTGTGATTCCATGTATTGTGGGATGGATGTACTTAGTATGATCAGCCACTGGGATCTTCCTGCTTTGGTAAATTAGCTGTTATAAGGTTGGGGCCTTGCAGATCATTGAGAATACAGATGAGTAATAACTATTGTGATCCGTGATAGTGTTACAGTGCTTATGCCACCCAGCTTTAAATGTTGCTGCTTGTTCATATTATCCTGCAATTCATGTCTTTTGCTCTTTTACTTGACTCAGACTGCAGCATAGATCTGGCACAATTGGTTGCATCTCAATCAGGATAAGAAAAAAGTATTTTCAGATGTGATCAACTAACATGTTAGTTCATGTAAATCTTAACTCAGTCCCCTCACAAATCCCTCTGCTGGTAATAAGGGCAATTCTGCTAGCTGTTACCCTGTCATCTGTTTTGCATGCTGTGAGGGGAACAAGTGTAGACTTTTTTGGATGTGAAAATGGGGTGTTGTGATGAAGATTACTGATACCGATAGGAGTGGTGATGGCACAAAGAAATAAGTGCACTCACGGTAAGGACATAATTGCAGAATATCTACCTGTTAGTGGCCACATTGAAAATGTCTGCTTTTTGTAGGTTTGAGTTATTGTTTTTGAGCCTTCTCTCTTAATTGGATTATTATAAACATAGGAAATGTGCCTTTATTTTTGTCAAAATACATGTGGTCTGTTGCTAGCTCTTCATTTATGCACAAATTTATGGTGAAAGAATGAGTGAATTTGCATGCACGTCAACTCTAAATCCTTCTATTTTAATTCTTTTCAAACAGCAGGCAAAATGATACAAGAGAATAAAGTTCAATGGAGGGGAAAAAACACTGATGGCATGAGGTGTCCATTATACATATATATGACTGTATTAACTGCTTAATGGTTTACCTTTTCTGTGCTTTCGAAAGTTGGCCTGCAAACCTAATGAGAAATTTACTTTCACATTGAGAACTGGAGCACATGTAGTTTATAAACATATTTCATAACCTGAATTGTAGGTTCCCTCCAGGTCTTTTTACTAGTAGTAGTTTTTGCATGGCTTGAGTTTTCTTGTGGTAACAGATACGTAACTTCTGACTAATGGCACAGAGTACTGGAGTGTTTTGTCCCAGACAGTCATGGACAAATCAAAACAGCATAAGTATGAGCAGTCACACCCAGTGTTGCATATTTGTTATCATTATATACAGGGTATTGCTCTTGAGAATATATTCGGTGTTTTTTACTGTGACCAGAAATGGATTTAAATTTTTTAGTATTTCCTATTCCTGATAACTGGTGTTTAACTAAAAGATAAAGAAACATATTCACACAAGATGTTCCACTGGTGTTGCAGAGACTGCACATGCAAGCAAGGGTATTAAATTGCATGATCACTTGGAGGTTGTGGCCTTATGTTATAAGGTCTCAAGTTCCTTACTCAGGTGCTGAGCATCCTCGTTTCTCTGTGAAGCCAATGGCCTTGCAGGACTGGAGGCTGGATGAGCACTGCTCTACTTCATGAAAAAGCACCACTTTTCTTGCCTGGGTCCCAGTTCAGACTCCCATGCAGGTGCCTTGGCACCTGATAAGCCTACAGAGCAGTTTACAGTGCTGCTGTGGTCTCTGTCCCACTCCAGGTCTCCCACATGGCCAGGCTGACCCCAGTGGGAGCCACTGTTATGATTTGAAGAACCCACAAAAATGTACGGTCCTTTAGACAATTGTTCTGTCACCTGATGACCCCTCCCCACCCGGGAAGGGGAATTGGGGAAAAAACAAGGAAACCCAAGGGTTGAAATATAAATAGATTTAATAGAATAAGACTAAATAATTAACATTAATAATACTAAAGAACCAATGTTGATCCCAATACCAATATAAAATATACAAGGATTATACTCAGCCCATTATATCAGTAGGAAGCAAATGTCAGACACTGCGAGTGCCATGGCTTCAGGACCAAGGGAAGGGCTCAGGGGTCCAGCACTGGGGCAAGAAGCTTTCTGGATCGCAGCCATCATAGAAGGGAGAAAACTCCTCAGCAAACTTTCTAATTTATATTGACTGTGAAGTTTATGGTATGAAATAACCTTGTTGGCCAGTGTGGGTCAAGTGCCTGGGTCTCACTGCTCCTCATCCCTGCACCTGGTGAGCTCGAAAACACTGAGACCTTGAAACCCACGTACCATAGCTGGCTATAAAGTAAGTATTTTCACAAATTCAGACACCAGAGTTCCAAAAATGAAGTTTTCCCGATCATTAGAAGAGAGCTTAGTGACAAGTAAAATTACTGAAAGATAAATTAATCCTGTTGCTCAAACCAGGACAGCCACCCATCACTGTGCCTGGCCCAGAGGGGAGGTGAGGCACAGCCCTGGGCTGTAGCTTGTCTGTGTGTTGGGTGGCAAGGCCCTGCTCCCCAGAGACATGCTCCACTGTGTCAGTCTTGCAGAGAGGCTCCTTCACTTGCCCTTTTTTCTTACTGACATATTTGGAGGAAAACACTTTTTTTTCTCAAAAATTACTAACCAGAGATTATATGTAATATGTTTGCAAAAAAGCATATTACTTCATATTTAACAATGTGTATTAAAATGTAATGCTGCAATTTAGAACTAGGGGATGATTTTAAACTTGTATGGGATGGCTCCTTCTGGGCAAAGAGCATAGTGGGACAGGCCTGTGGTCTTTTTTCTGCGCTTAAATCTTTAAATATCTATTGTGTGTAACTCTGGATTTCAGTCCACTTTTAAAAAAAAATAATTTTTTTTCTCCTGTTTTATTTTGTGAAAGGTCCGATTAGAAGTGGCATTCAGTGATCGCATTTTGAGATCTATTTAGGCACAGAAAGACACCTCAGACAGTTTTCAGAAGCTCATAATATTTAGAAAATGTTTTCCCACATCCAAGTCTCTTCTCTATGCCACATAAAACAACCCCTGCTGAGAGAAAAGAGCAGATGGATTCAAGTGCTTTATACCAGTGACTTTCTCACTCTTTAGCAGACATTTAGCTGAAGTGTGTGAGGCTGTTAGAACTTGTTCTCAATTTCAGCTCAGTAATTCATTGTTTTCTTCCCCTGGTCTCTAAGATCGTGAGGAGGAAGTAGATACATGCTTGTAATTTACGTACCGCTCTTTAGTCCTACTCTTTAGCAAGCCTGACAAGAAAACTGTTATTTAGATCACGTAGAAGCTCTCAAATTCATTTAAGCTGCCATGCAGGGATACTCCCTGCATTGATTTAGTAGCACTTTGAGTTTCTGAGCATCAAAATAAATTATTTGCAGGAAAAATGAATTTTTTTCTGTGATAACTGTGAACCTGAGGTCTTCCACTGTGTTATGTTTAAAATTGAGAGGTAACTTTATTCACTGTACTGATCATGTTTAGTAAATTTAAATATTTGACAGGTCTTTTAGGGTGTGACCCTTTTATATTTCCTATTACATAAGCAGTATAGCTTATTGATGATCACAAAAACTGAAGGCTCCGATTTACTGTGTAAATTTACTTGCTGTTACGTTACTACAGTATCTTACATTTATAAACCAAAATAGTTAAATACTTTAAATGAAAGATTGTTTATAGAAGTAAAGAAAATACTGGCAGAAATTTCCTTTCACTGTGTCTGTGGGCGTGTGTGACAGTAGGCACATTTGCCATATTCATATCTATCAAGATGATTAATTACAGAATTTTGAAGTCTAGTGTGACCAGAGACAGCAAGTCTTGGTAAATATCACCAAGGTTTGTGAGGGTTTTTATTATTATTAGGGTAATAATATTAAGAGTTCATACTAAACCTGCAGTTCCTGGAATTTGGTGATTTAATTATTTTAATTTTTATTTTTTTTTAAAACCACATATCTGGCATTTGTTACAGAGAACTGTAGAAATGGGAGTGAAAAGGATGGGGGATATCTGAGAATGGGACAGTAACATGATTGTGAGCTTTTATGAAGGAAATCACATAATGAGGGGGGAACTGTAGAGGAATGATTGAAAATTGAGGAGTTGGACAGAACTGATAGATTTATTGAATTTTGGAGGGAGCTAGAAAGAAGCTGAATCGATGCATTCAAGGTATCTGAGCAAATATTTAATTATTAGTCTGCTGTCATAAAATCTCCAGTTTTCTAGGCCTGTAACTATAATAACACAAAGGAACAAAAAATAATTGTAGGTATGTTCAAATTTTTAAAAATTATTTCAGCTTGTAAAACTGCAGTAGATTAAACGGGTTATTCTGTAAGTGTTCTGTTTTATAAAACATCCTGAGTTACGTGTTAATTGAATCTATCTTGCTCCTTTCATGTGGCTTGTTGACTGACTAGGAGATAGGAACTGGTGCATTAACAAACACATCTTGTCCTTTTATAGTGACAATATTTGTAAACAATAATGTATCTGTACAAAAAGGTGCGCTATCAATAATTCATGAAGCATTTTCAGCCTTCCAACTCTTTTCTAAGTCAACACCAGAATAAATTTGGCAGTAGATCACAGAATCTTGTTTGGAAGATGAGCCCTTACACTGGCTGAGAACTACCTACAGAACAGCCCACTTAGCGCTATCGTTAATTTGAGGGTGTGATTTTGATGGTCAGATGACGCTGATCCTCTTTTTTTCTCTGGTTGTGTTCTCATTCCTTCACTTGCAGTGATACTGATTTATGTGCAGCTCTGCAGTAAATTGGACTGAGTTGCCTGGAAAGTACTTAAGGAGGGCATAAATTTCAGCTGACTCAATAAGCCAGTCTGTCTAATAAGCACACAACTGCCTAAGTCAAGAGAAAGGTGTGGGCAAGAAGGCTAGAATGGTTGATTGGTGAAGGGTCTAGCAGACAAATCATATGAAGAGTGGTTGAAGGAGCTGGGACTGTTTAGTTTGAGGAGGAGGAGGCTGAGGGGACGCCTCATCACTCTCTACAACTATTTGAAAGGACACTGTAGAGAGGTTGGTGCTGGTCTCTTCTCACAGGTAATTAATGACAGAACAAGAGGGAATGGCTTCAAACTCCAACAGGGTAGGTTTAGACTGAACATTAAGAAAGAATTTTTCACAGAAAGGGTGGTTGGGCATTGGAATAGACTGCCCAGGGAGGTGGTTGAGTCACCATCCCTGGATGTGTTTAAGAGACGTTTAGATGTGGTGTTGGGGGATATGGTGTAGGGGAGAACTTTGTAGAGTAGGGTAGATGGTTGGACTCGAGGATCCCAAGGGTCTCTTCCAACCTAGACAATTCTATGATTCTATAGGTAACATGGTATTTTGTTGAGGGGGTGCTTTTGGATATTTGCTCTGCATCTCCCATAGTAACAACAGAAAAACATCAGAAGACAGGAATTTTGAGAAATTCCAAGATTCAGGTTTGAATAAATAATTGCTCAGCAATTAGCCCACTAATGTTTTGTTACATGTAAAACATCCTAAGTACCTAAGTACCTATTTGCTACCATACAAAGGCAGGCTCCAGTCCTGTAAGCTGTTTCTTGCCAATAAGACCTTGCAGCATTGGAGGCCCTTTGTGACAGATGTTTGTAGAGACTGACAGCCTGTCCATCTGAAATAATTTAAAGGATCTGGGCTTTAAGGCTTAATTGTATTAGTATGGTATAGTAAAGCCTTTGTGCAAAGCTGTCGCCTTCAATGGACTGTAGGAGTTCAAATAGATTTAAATCACTACAAAGGTTTAAGGTTGTAACAGCTGCTGTAAAGTTGGGTGATGTCACACTGAGTAGTGTTTTGAATCTGCAAACCTAATTTGTAATTACAACAGTTTTCCTACTAAAAATCACACTGAGCCAGTAAGATAGCAAAATATTCCCCTGTAGTTCCAAGGGAAGTTTCTTAAGATCCCTCGGTGATTCAGAAGTACCGATTCCACTGAAAGCCACCTCTGAAATTCTCTTAAATGTTTGTACTATTTAAGGTTATCAGAAAAAGCTATGAGCCTCACTAATGAACTGCTAGTCTCTATTACAGAGAAAGTATTTCATGAAGGGTCGAGATGGGGACAAACAAGCAGCAGCTCTGAGGTAGCTGTGAACAGTCCCTTTTCACCTCATTGCAGTGTAACTTACTATGGTGACATTAATAAAGCTAAACTTTGACAATTACTCTGCTGATGACTCTTTCAGCTGAAACACTAGATGTTTCTAAAACTGAAGAACTAAATAATTTTATCCTAATCTGATCCTGCTGGCTTTTTTATACCACACTACCCTCTGGTCATTGCTGGAGAGTAGTTCTTCTAGTAGAGATATGCATCTATTTAAGTTATAGAATTTTTATATAGGAAGAGAATATCTCAAGTATTCTGCTTCATGTTTTAATCTTTAAAAAGAGTAATCTACCTAGTTATTGTAACTTTAGTTGATCAGCAAAACTTAAACAAGTTATCTTGCTGTTGACTGAAGATGTGACTTTGCAAAAAGGCAATTGTGTTAATGGCTTAGCACATCTTAAACTCACAGTTAACTTTCACCTTCTTTGCTTGCAGCAGCAATGTCGGTAATTGCAGTCAAAACTGCATGGAAAATTACATTCAGTGCAGCCATTTGGAAAAGATCTGTTTCCCCTGCAAAACAGATCATGTAGTTGTACATATCCTGGAAGAAAGTACTGCTCTACGACAATCTGTCTCAGCTGTAAGGAAACGTTTTGGTTCAGTTGTAGATATGTATAGATTAAACTCTTTTCTAACATTTAATTTTCAGAGCTCTTTTTTCCCCAATGGTGATTTTCAGCAGTAGCACTGGTCAGTTGTTTGAGGGTTGGTTGGGTTTTTTTTTGAGTTCTTTGGGGAGCTTTGTTAGTAATGTATAAACCCATCAACTTCAGTTTTGCTGTGACATTGTTTACATCAACAACTCTCTGGAATTTGTGTTTGCAGGAATTGGTGCAAACTACTGATATGTGAACTTGTGGGATTGGATCCAAGAGGGTTTTTTTTTTTCAGTCATAGATTTGAAAGAATTGTTGCCATCTTTGAAATACTTCTGTGGCTTCCAGCTTCCTCAGAAGACAAGAATATCTAGGATCACTTGGATAAGAGGTATAAAAAACACATTGCTCATAAACTGAGAATAGCACCCAGTAGTCATTTAAAAAGGATTCTTGATTATTTACTTTGATTTAGTGGGCTCTGAATTGTCTCAGTAAAGTATTTCCCTTTTATGCTAATTTATTTATGCAATTTTAAAATAGTAAGAGTCTAAACCCCCAAGATGTTACTAGCAACACAATAAATACGATGACATTTTGTTAAAATAATAATTTTAGCAGTGAGTCCAGTGGTGGCCACAAATAGAGATGACTTATTTTATAGGAGAATATTTTTGCAAAGAATCCTGCGTTATTTGGAGCATGTTAAGTCTGTTCCAGATGTGCTACATTGTACCTGATATTCATAGGTTGCGAAGTTAAAGAAATATACAAACCAAAACTGTAACTCACTATTTTTGTTGATCTCATGAAGGTGTGTGCTCTAGTCAATGACAGAGATGTTCATATTGTCTAGAAAATGAAGGGAACTGAAACAAATAGGTCAATCCATTGTAGAAAAAATCCCAGATCTATAAGCATTCTGTCCAAGTGAGGAATTAAGGATTAAACCTCAGGAGTGGCCAATGCGTTAACTAGTTAAGTGAAAAGGTCATATCAAGTGGCTTGTCGCCAATATCAGTTATCCTGGCTTTTACATTCACTGTCACAAAGAGGGAACACACATATGCTGGAAGAAGGTAATTGTTGCAAATTAGAGCCCCATGTGAAATGAAAGAGCCATCAAAATTTTCTGTAGTTGCTTGGCATGAGTTCTTATAATACAAAGTTCTCTTTTATTATTATTATTTTAAAATGCAGCCATCTACTACAGACTAAACAAAAAATCCCACAAGACAATAGTGTGAGCCTGTGAGTGTAGTATGTTTAATTGCTGTGCACAGCTGGAGCTGGCAGGTGAAAAGTAGAGACATGATTGCTTGTTCAAATAGGAAGACTTAGATTTCTTCTACTTTTTTCCTGTTTAACTTAATCTCATATTTTAGCTGCAGGTAGGATTTTGTTGTTTCACCATATTTTAGAGTTATCTGGTTGTTCTTGTTCATTCTATGTATAGAGAAACTCTTTTTTTTTTTTTTTTTTTTTTTTTTCTTTGTTGCATATCTCAAGGAGAAATAATACAGGACACTTACAGTCGTATTTACTCTCTTGCCAGTCATCAGGTATTATGCTTGATTGTTACATTTAAATTGACTAACACTGTTTTGCACAGGTATTGATTCTTCTATGCTCTCCATGTTTTATGCCCTGGTTTAGGTCCTGTTGTTCCTGTTTGAAGTCAATAGGCGCTCTTAGCACATAAAATATGTGGCCTTGAATGTTATGCAACCAAATTAAGCTTCCACCCACCCAGTCCTCAAGGAAACACCAACAGTTGGTGATGGGAAGAGGCCTTGTTATTAAGAGGTAATTCTACGTCGATGCTTTTCAGTACATTTTCTAGCATGTTATGACCAGCATGATCACACATTGGCGTTACTAATATAGTTACATATATAAAAAATGACACTAGCAGTTGTGAGAGATAACATTGTAGTTCAGATCTTATAAAACAGTAAACAAAATGTTTGTTACTTATAAAGATGCTGTTTCCTCCTTTGAAAAGCTTGGAACTATGTGCTATATGAATAAAAAATGTTTATATGCATGCATAGACACACATATAAAATGTTATTTTCTATATCTGTGCATTAAAGACAAATTCTGGTTGTTGATGTTGAGAAACTGGGAACATTTATTTTCTTGGGCTTTTTGTTTGCAAAACCTCCGGCACAATATTGTTGACTTTAGTATTTGATTCAGATAAAGGGGAAAAAAAAATATTGTGATGTTATTGGTGGTTCGTGTGCTTGTACAGTCAAATATACTTGAAAGCATACTCCATGCTGTTTGCCTGAGTGTGTACCATGCCCTGTGCATAAACTTTAAGTCAGTGTTGCCTGGCTCTAAATTAATTCAGGTTGACAGATGCTGTCATGCATTCAATATCGATGGAGTTCATTGAGATTTTGAAGTTTTCAGTTATCAAATACTGAAACACAACTATTGTTACAGTGTTAACAACTGTTTTAAGTGATTAAAAAGCCCTACTGTTATTATCAAATATGCCAATGCAAGATGTTCTCCCAACAAACAATTGAAATAAGAAAAATCTCTTAACCAATAAGAAAAATCTCTTAAACAGAATTTTAAAATCATTGTTTCTAAAAATGAAAACATCAACTGGACTCATTTTTTCCACTTGAATTTCTGCCAAAATAATTCAAATGTTTGTCATTTCCCTTCTCTTCTGTACATTTCTTGATTCAGGCAACTGTGGAATTTCCTGTTTTGTTTTTGTTTTGCTAGAGCAACTAAACCAACCAACAATCAAGGTCATTGTAGAAAACCAAACTTTCAGTAAAACTTGAACAAAAACATGGGCTCCCTGTGCCTGCTCTTTCTCTGTTCTCTGACCTACTATTTCCTTGTTGTGGTGCTCTAGTCTTTTCCAGAGTCTGCATTTTCACTCATCCTTGTGTTTCTTCCCCTCACTCCTCAGTTCCTTGTTTGCTTTATGGTGGGCACTCTTGATTTTGCATTTTCACCTGTTTTTTCCTCTTAAAAGTTTTCTTTTTCCCTCTCTTTCTTTGGTCAGTCTTTCCTAGTTCTGTCTCATTCCATCCCTATTCCTTTTGCCGCCTCTGTCTCCACAGTGCCCTTGGCTGCAGCCATAAGCACAAGTTCCCAAGTGCCACTAGCTGGGCATGCCTGGGGAGGGCTTTGTCAAGGGGTCTGACGCTGCCCCTGTTCTTTTTGCTATCATTGCACATAGTGGGTACAAAGAGGAGCTGTAAGTTATCCCACTGTCCCAGGGACATCCCTGGCCTGGTGGGGCAGGGGACCACCTGTGGGGAATGAGGGGGTGATAACTGGAGAGGGATAATCATGAGTTGCTGAGTGAATTCCCCCTCATCTGCATACAAGGCCAGCAGCATCAGGTCTTTGCCTTTTCTTAGGGGTCGCAGTGTTCCAGCCTCATTTCCTGCCTGCAAGGGAGCCAGCGTTGCCCTGCCAGTAGCTGCAAAATCCTGCACCTGGCAGCAGTTGAGTCTTGTTGTCTGTAGTGAGCCCTGGTTTTGCTTGCAGGGAGCAATGCTTATTCTAGTGAGGGATGTATATTTTTTAATTAACTCTGTCCTTATTTGAAGAGATCTGTCAAAGCCAGATCCTGTACTTTCAATGTACTTCTGATTGTTCCTTAGTGAGTACCCATGCACAGAAATTGTATTAAAGTTGTGTGATTTTTATTCTCCAAACATTTGCAGCTATCATTAATACAACTGTAACACAAATTGCTGGGTGAGAAAACTTGAAATTAGTTCAGAGTTGCTTTAATTTTTCAATTGTGCACATTCACAGATCAATTTCAAATTAAAAAAAAAAACAAAACTTTTTCTGTAGCTATTCAGATTTATTTTTCTGACATTTTTCCATAACTATTACTTTTGTTGCCATCTGTACCATTCTACCAATCTATAATTTGCTGAGCCTATAATGAGGCAGTTGTGTTTATTGTAAGAGTTTACACAGATCTTTGCTACCTTCAGACTGCTCAGAAGGAGGGACAGGACAATCAGCCTGTTGGGTAGTTCAGTGGTAAGCATAGAGAGCCCTGGATGTGAGCATGCTGTGAGTTCAGACTCTGGCTGTGCTGTACAATTAATCTTTGTGAAGGTGAAAGACTTGTGATTGAGTTTGGTAGGAAGAGCTGCAGTGGAGGTGAGGTGTGTTTTTTAGGTATGTTGTGTGGTAGAATGCTTGAGAAGTAAGAATATGTCTATATGTCTTTATTTTCTTGGCACCTGTATTTCTCTGCTCTTCTCTTCCTCATTCCACAGGACCTTCTGTGAAAGGTGCAATCGTGGGAGGAGTGGGTGGGTGAGAACTAGTTCTAGTTGCACTTGGCCTCCAGCTCTTCCTGTAGATACGCTACTCCTGTTCTTATTGCTTGGCTTAATAACATCTGAACGTCAGAGTGATAGCCAGCCTGTTTTCTTTCTCAGTGGCAACAGGGCCACTCTTTGAAAATTCCCTTTGCTCTGGTTAGGTCCCTGGTTAAATATGAAAGCAAATGGGAATATCCCTTTCATGTAGTTTCACAAAGAGGCAATTCCAAAAATCCTTACTTGAATTTGATCGTGAACCTAAGACAGATCAGACAAATGTCTTTCACTTGCAACTCTACACCCAGCAGAAAGGTTACTAGCCTTTGATGAGCAAGTATGCAAAAGCACAGTGAAGATCTGCTAGGGAAGTGGGATCTGCTTTTTTGAGTTCAGTGACTTGTTATTACTGTGGAGGGGCTTGCAAATGCAAATATCTGTGTACATCACCCCTTTTTAAAACAGATTTAAAATTGCCTTCCATTATGTACTCTGAAATCTGCTGCTTTTCTCCATCACTACAATAGGAATTATGTTTATAGTTAGTGCTGAAAAGTATATTACTAGTTCTTTTCCTCCTCCATGGAAATTTGGCTTTTACCCTCATTATTGGGATATAATAACACTGTATAATAGTAATGGCTTTTTTATTCATCCTTAAAATGTAGTCTTCCTTTCTGTTTGTTTTGAAGAGCTTATTCAGAAAATAAGCAGAAGATCTGGGAAAAATATATTTGGTAGCAATATAGCTTAAATGGGTGTTTGTCTACCACTGTTAAAGCAATGGCTGGGAGGGGAAAACCTTGAAATGTTTTTGTTGCATTGCTAACTGTTAGGTAGGCTTTACTCAGGTGAAGAAAGACCTGAATTTGGGGAAGTACACCAATGGTAGAGTGTCCACATTTTCATATACTTGCAGTAGTTCTGTATCATCTGATTTAGTTGTTCATAACATTCTCAAGTCTTTTTGCATTAAAACTGCTGACAAGCATATATATAATTTGTTTTCTTTGGAGCTAAAAGCATATATACTCTGAGGACACATGCAATTTAAGATCCTCTCTACTTCATAACAAGGATGTGACCAGCTCTTATTTGTTAGTGTCCCATACAAAACTGTGTACACTCTTTTGCCTGCTATAACTCCCCTTTCTCAGTGGCCGTGGTTCACATACTAGATATCCCGGTGACTGCTGGTGCAGTGTCTCAAGGAAATGCTTCTTTGATACGTCATGATATTTATTCCAGAAACCTGGGTCATGATGTGAGAATGCAGGCCTTGAAACGTCTGTATTTGGGAAGTTTATTTTTCTCATTAGGGACAACTTTGCTCTGTCTCTCTCCTCTTTTTTTTTTTTTTTTTTTTTTTTTTTTTTAAATTTGGCAAGGATAATGCAAACATTGCTCGTCATACCTTGCAATATGTATCATCCTGTCACAGGCAGATGTTGCAGAATGACAGGGTAATGGGTATGATGTTGGTCTGGCTGCTCTCCGGAGTTGTCAAGTCACAAATTATTTAACCTCTCTCTGCTTTTGAGTGACCCCCTCACTTCCCTGGACCACCCTAGCAAGGGAAATTCTTCACTCTCACTCGGTAGCTCTGGCATAGAGAGAGGGGCAGTCCTATGTAGACTTCTTTCCCCCGTGGTGCTGCACTCAAGTGACAGGGACGCTTGACTCCTGCTCCCTGCCACATAGCTCAGTGCCTTTGAATCTGGCAATAAGTGCAGTGCGTTGAAATGCCACAAATTACAGATGTTGCTCTGGTTTAGGCTGCACAAATGTAATTTTGTTTCTAAGTAGCATAATAAATAAGGCATGTTTGCTGTTTAACTGAGCACTAGGATAGGCTATGGGGAAGTCTCTGCGGGCACAGGGATTCCCCCTCTGACATCATGTGGCAGTGGAAGCAGATCAGTACTCTTTACTCTTTCTGGCAATGCTTGTTGCAGGTGAGGAGTCACCATGCAGCCTGAAACCTGGGAGCATTTACCTGGCACTGGTGTTTAACTGAAGCAACTCCTCCATGATTCAGAGTCCCATAGCATTGATCCAAAGCCCCCAAAGCCTCAGGATCCTTTCCCATGGCCTTGGTGTGTTTTGCACCAGGCCTCTGCTGAGGGTGAGTTTGGGGAAACTGCTATCCACACTGCTCTCCCTTCCTGAACAAGGGCAGCAATTTGACAGCACACCCTTTTGGTTTTGTTTGGTGATATCCATTGCACAAACTTCCTTTGTCTGTGGCTGCTTGGCAGGCAGTATAATTTATCCTAGTTTAATGTGAGGTATTAAGCCTTTTGTGCAAATCTGACTGTTCCCTTTTAGATAGGACCAATGTTTTGTAAGAAGAAAGGCAACAAAGTAAATATCATTATGTATGTTGTCCTTCCTGCTGTGTTTTAACTAAACAACATCTGCTGAAAGGCTGAATCCCCTTTGGAGGGACATCATTCTCCTGTTGTCAACTGAAGCACTTCTGAAAAACATTTTTTTGTTTTAAAGCAGAGAGTTGCATTTGGGCATCTTTTAAGGAATTTTGAATAGTTGAAATAACACTCACTTTGGGATATACTTATAATGTCCATTGTTATTTTGAGTGTTTATGATGTAGTAGGCACTATAGAATAGAGGAGCAGAAATTTTTGAAAATCCAATAGTAAGGACACTAAATAGCTCTGTGAGCATGTGCTCATCCTTTACATCCAAAATTTCAGAGGGATTCACTTTGAACACCTAAATTTACATAGCTAACCTTTTTGCATACACGTCACTTCTGTTTAAGTGTCTAGAACAAGCAACAACAATAGATTGTAAAAGCTGGAGAAAAATGCACTAAAAAAGCTGTTTCTGAAAGTGTTGGCATTAACTGCTTATTAAAAAGATACAAAACCTCTTTGAACTCTTGTGCTTCTAAATAAATCCCCCAGCCTCAGTGGGGGTGCCTGTGAGAGTAAGGACTGGGTAGAACTGGAGAGCCTGGGGACAAGATGTGATTCAGCCTATCACAATTGGGGTCAGCAAAGTCAAATAAGGAAATGAAAGAGAGTGAGAAATGCCTGATACTCCAGGCATGCTGGCTGCCAACATTAAGCAGAGCAGTCCTGCAAAAGTATATAGTAATGTGCTTTGCTGGATTTGAGATCCTGTATTTTTCAGCACTGGAAATTTGAGTGTTTAGTGCCTGAAGCAGGATGTTTTTGGAGGAAAGACGAACCCCCTGTACCCGCTGAAGACATTTGATGGGACTTTTGTTATAATGACTGTAATGAGGCTAAGATTTGTTTGCACGTCTTCTAGTTCCAAATTTCTGGGCTAGTTCTTGGCTCTGTTTATTCTTGTTTGACCTTCTGAAGTCTAGAGGAGGTGGCTTTGGCTTTTTGCCTTTGTCAGCATTAGTAAATACAGCATCTCTCAAACTTCTTGAATTCTGGGTAGTTCAAGAGAATATTTTAAGCACAAGGAATTAGGAAATCACTGATGCGCCTAAATCATCATATCATTAAAAAAAAAAATCTGCAGTTTGAGATCACTTTGGTGCATTTTGTTGAGCTTGAAAGATGCCACTAAAACTTCCTAGTACTTAAAACAGTTTGGGGAAGAAAAAGTCTAGGAAGACAGATTGCATTCCAGAAAACTGTGGAAACAATTACATAATTGTAATTGTGTAACAATTAATAATTGTTGATGTGCAAATAGGCATTGTCTCAGTTCCAAAACTTGCTTCAAAATTGTTAGCTTGCAGCATTGTCGTACCTGATAGTAAAATAAGTGGAGCTGAGCTTGATTTAGATTTGGTATTTTATCGTGCTATAATAGATGAGATGCCTGTTCCTAAAATCTTGAAGCAAGAAGGTTTTTGAGGTCTTTGAAAACAAAACTGTAAGGGAGGGGTTATAAGGAAAAATCATGTGAATTACTTATATTCACTCTCAACACTTGGGAAAATGTCTAATTTTTTTTTTCTTTTTAGTAGTCTTTTATACCATTTTTATTATATTCTGAAGTAGTATTCTGTTATTTGAAAATGACACTTTTATTATTTTATCGTAAAAATCTTTCATACTTCAGCAGGCAATCATTTTCTCTTTCCCAGGTTTCTTTTTTCACTCAGGAGCCTTTTGCTGTTTATTGCTATCTGTGAGTCTTTTGAACAGCATACGAAGTTCAGTAGCACATATGAAGCACACAAATATTTTCAGCACTAGTGTTCCTTGTAGTGTACTCCGAGACAGGACAGAAGGTGTGCATGAGAGAATACATAAGGTGACTGTATCTAGTGTATTGTCTTTTGAAGGTGGTAGGTGACCCTCTGAAGGGTGGTCCAAGTTACATGTGCTTCCACATTATAAGGTTAAATTTCACATTATAGCTCTATATGGATATGTGGATGGCTAGCTGCCCCCGAGAGGGCTTATCCCCTGCCTTGCACTAGCTCTGGAGTGGGACAGTTTGGCAAGCTAACTGGAAGAAAAGTTCTTGTGGGACTTGTTTCTGACCCTTTAGTTTCCTGAACTGGCTCCCTGGAGTGATATCAGGTGAGCAGTACAGCCAGCACAAAGGCTGGCATAAAAGGACTGGATTACATCTTGCTGTAGCAAAGACAGAGTGCTTCCTGTCTGAGAAAGATGAATGTCATGGGGAGTTACCAGGTGAGAGACCATCAGCTGGAAGTGAAGAGGTTTAAGTGTGGCTTGTTGAGCTACAGCTTTGCAGCACTGGAAATAATGAGTTGCAGGGGTATCTGATCAAAGATAGCGGATATGCCAGAAATCCTGTCAGGATTGAAACAATAGTGTTCCCAGTTTGTGCATCTGCTACTGATGGAACTTCCATACCCATCAAATGGACAGCACTTAAATATAAAATTGGATCCTGTCTTTTCATTAAAAGAGGAGGTAGTATCCTTATCTTATGTCAAAAGCTTCTGTCTGCTTCTGCATAGAGGCAACAAGGTCCCCAGTGCTTCTGCTGTTGAACAGAAAAATCCAATGGATGTCTAAAACTAACTGCAAAGCAGCTAAATCTCTAGACTGACTTTGGTTGGATTTGAAATAGGTTCAACCAGATCAACCAACTACCACATTAATGTGTTGAATTCAATAATACAGAAAAATTCTTGTGCTGGAAAATTAAAAGCTGATCTCCAAATAACTCTTATGAATTCAGCATCAGGCAAGAGGAGGGAAAAAATACAAATTAAACAGTAATATATTTCTCATCCAGAAAAGTTATTCCATGATATTTTAGAGTATAAACACCATGAACTGATTTCTGGAATCATCACACAATCAAAATAGAGGGCTATGTATGCATGTAAGACTATGTGTCTGGTCCCAACTCCAAATTTCAGTAAATCACAGATTAAATTGAGGTGTGTTTCTCTGAATTTATTTCCGCATATTGGACTTCTGCTGTTTTTAAATTCTCTGTCTTCAACTTGTAACAGCAAGAAATGGATGGAAGTGGCAAGTCTGGGGACAGCGTGCAACTAAGGAGGCACGGACACCTCTTCAGAAAGCTCAGTCTTGTCTGGTATAATTTGGCCTTTTGAAACTGAATCAAAAATATTTTCAAGTACTCATAGGGTGAAAGGGATTTTGGTTGCCGTATCTGGAAAACACTAGGATAAATTTACAGACTTCGGGTGCCAGTGTGAAATGATGATACCCTTTGAATGGCAGATCTGTCATGGGAACTCTTAGTTCCTTCTATGCTACATCAACCAAAAAAGAAAAAAAAAAAAAAATCTTATGGCATTCTTCCTGGCTGGCTCTGTCTCCCTTCAGGCAGTGACTAAAGCAGTAGCTTTCGAAGATCTTGTAGCAAAGGCCTAGCACTTGCCTCAGCAACGGAATTAAGGTCCAGACTCCTAGACATGGGAGAAATGAAGAGCCTAAATGCTCTGAGTCTGGGCCACATGCTCTGTGATGCAAATCTAGGTTGTTATCTGACAGGAGCCTGGTGGATTTTGGAGTGAAAAATTCTGGCTGGTTTAGCAAGTGGGCTGAACATCACTTGGAAATTACACTTCCGCTTACTAGCTTGGCCAAACTCATTTACAATAGGCTGTTTACTATAATTCTCCAAAACTGTATAACAGAAGTACCCTGGAAAGGGTGCTTAATTTGCAAGTAAAGTTTTTCTTTGTCTTATCATCAGAAAATGCTGTGTAAGAGAATACTTGCACCTGCTGTATCTCCCATAATTATCCTGAACTGAGCACTGGATTTTGTGTTCCTATTTTTAAAAGCCATCTTGCTAAATAGACGTAGAGAATGTTCCCTTTGGAAGAGTAAGTAAAGAGCAGTGCAGCATTAGGGAAGCGTGGTGAACTTGGCATGCCTTGTATCAGCTGAGAGAGTGAAAGGAGGAAGATAAGGGAACTGAATAAATTAGTATGGTTTTTGTGTGCAGAATACTGACTTGCAAATCTGGCAATGACAGAGAAAAACTCTTTTAAAAAGTGTCTTTCATGTAGTACGAATCACCGGAGGGATAGTTGGAATCTTTTCTGAAGGAATTTATCTTATATATTGTTTAAGATGGAATAGTTAACTGAAGGAAAATACCCTTGGCTTGCAAGCATTTGAAATAAGTGTCTACAAAAATAGACAGCAAAGCAGGGATATTGCAACCAGAATTCTGCATACTGATTGCCAGGTTTTGAGTCTGTTTATAGAAGCTGGCAGCCTTGCATGAAAAAAGAGCCAAGTAGTTGGTTACAGCTTTCGAGAAAGCAGGAAAAAAAAAAAAAAACAAAGAGAAGAAAAAGACATACAGAGCTCCTGTTTGGATACACTATGTATGATTAGACTGAGGTCTACAAACCTTGAGGCCACATCCTACACTTTGCATGCCTTACACTCAGCAGACTTGCACTCAGAACATCAGGGGAGGGAGGGCTGTGAAAAGTTGGCTATCAGTCGTTTGCCCACTGTATCATTTCTGGAGCCAGCTGGGGACTGCTTCAGTCTACAGTTCGATTTAGTACAGGCTTAGTTCAGCCAGTAGTTAAAGCACCTGCTGGCTGTCAAAGCAAGAAGGCTGTGAGTAGTAGTGAAGGCGGTGCTGACTCCATGTAGGAAGATACTACATCTCATAGGAAAATGCCTACAGCAAACCCATCCAACAGCTACTTTGCAATATCTGAGTGGCTCAGCACAAAATATGCACACCATCTGAGCAGCAGGATGAGTATGTCTGAGCAATGAAGGGGGGGAAAAAAAAGAGTTAAAACTTAGTGGTTCCTCCCCACCGCCCCCCGTTCTTTTTTTTAATACGTGCTTGGCAGAAATACCCTGCAGGGCTTGTCTGTGCTTGGACTTGCCTGGTTTAGTTAAACTGATCATTTAAATTGGTGTTAATACCTGAGAGTGTGTGTGTATATCATTTTGTACTTCTTTGTATGAGCCTGAGATTTGTATGAGTTTGTATGAGATTTAACTGGATTGATGAATGTTGCCAAATGTATTTGGAATGTCCAAATTATGATGGCCAGCAACCAGCCTTTCACATACTTTTACTTAGTATGTGTGTAAATGTTCTGTTTTGGGGAAGACGTATTGTGCTGACAGTTCATTTGGGATTATTCATGGCTGTGTAGAGGTTCAGTCTGAAACTGTGTAAGTAGTAGGAAGTCTTATTCTGGTTTGATCTTTGAGTCTTTTCTTGATTTATGTTTGGCCTTTGGGAACCAGGTAAATATACTAGACTGAAATTCCTGGGAGAAGGAATTGCTTGCTCATGTCTATTTGACTTTCTGTACTTTATGTGCATATAAAGCAAAAGAATCTAGAATATGTCATTGATTTCTCCTCCAGCATGAGAATGGTGGCAAGATTGCAGATATTGGCTGCTGGCTGGCAAAATGTTGATGATGATATCAGAACAGGACAAAAAAAAATTTTAAAAGGGGCAGCTTTAACTTAAAGATTTAAAAGGGCAGCAGTGTGTGCTATGTAAATGCTAAGATTGAGGATTGTCAATCCTTATTAGAATAAATGTTTGACAGAGCAAGAAACTTCTAAGTTGTAGTGAATATTATCACTTAAGAACAAATAAAGATAACATGAAAATGTATTTAAGCCAGTCCTCATTACTTGTGGATCTTTGCAAAGAAGGTACTTGCATATGTAACAGCATGTGGTTTTTGCTTGTTTGTACTTTCATGTATCCAATGTTAACTAACAAAAGTACATAATACTTTATGCTTCAGTCAGAAAGTGGTGTATGCACAGCAGGATGTGCTGCATGTAGCAATGTAGTAGAATAGATGAAAGTGAGCAGTAGTAGAAAATTACTGCATCTGGTTACGTAAGTGATATGGGCAGAATCATTTCAGTGCGTAGATGAGGAACATATCTTCGTCTTATCTAGATGAATGGTCTAATTTGGCTGGAGGCTGTTATTTGCTTTTACTTGTTATATATTTAAAGAGCGTTTCAGGAGGGAAGTTGAGAGGAAAGCAGCTGTGAAAGGTGTCTCTTTGTTTTCTAAAATGAACTAATCCAAGTTCCAGACCTGAGTTAGTCTGCCACCACCGTCAAAAATTATCACTTTTCTTGCGATTAAAAAAACCACCAGTAAAGCTATGCTCCATAGAAGGTGTCAGCATACAGTGAAAAAGACACCATTCACTGCTCTGGAAAGGAGCTCCACATTTCACTTCCACACAAAGTAACTCTGTACCCAGGCTGTCTCGGTACATGCAGGACTTTGAGCAGACCTCAGCCTAGGTCAAGGAATGCAGAAAACAGCTGTTTTGCCTATAAATAATCCAAGAGCCGCTTCTCATGTGAGACTTTTTTAACAGATATGCTATAGAAATGAATTGTCACTTTAACTGTTGGTGTTTAAAGTTAGAGTATGTGGTAGTAACAAGATTCAGATTCTAATGTATGAAAGTCACACTGTGATCAGGTTTCAGTCTTATCACATTGGTATCGTGTTATAGTGAAACCGCTTGTGCTGCAAGAGTTAAGTCAGTCAGCCTTTCTGTTTCTAATCCCCAGAGTGCCAGAGGTTTATATCTTGGGTAGAAAACAAAACTGCACTGGATTTAGTCAAAAACATGTCTCTGCACCAGTGATTATTTTGTTCTTGCTTAAAAATGCTTTAAAAATCTTTTATAATTTAACAAAGACTCTTACTGTGGGGGGAAAAAATGCCTGTTTGATGTTCTGGACTGTTAGGGTAGTGGGGTTTTTTTGCTTTGGTTTGGATTGTTTGATTTTGATTGTGTGGTGTGTGGTTTTTTTTTGTTTTTTTTTTTTTGTTTTTTTTTTTCCCTTTTTCAGGGGGAACTTTCTTCTTTCAGAGAAGCAACAGTAGGAATTCCACTGATCCTATCAGCTGGCTCAGACCCTGGTGACAGCTTCTCAGTGACCAGCTAGTTTGGGTCCTTCTGCTCAGCCCTTGGCCACTTGGCAGATACTATTGCCAGGTAACTACCTGCAGTTGTGGTAACAGTTAAGTAATGTGAACATTTGTCATATAGTGGGTTACTGTGGTAGTAAAGGGGCAAAAACCACTAGGCATGTGGCTAGCACCCAGAAGTTCTAGCACTTATTTATTGGACGTAAATCAAGCATTTAATTAGCCCTAAAACAAAAGGCTTCCACTTTCCATTACACGCAACACTAATCACTCATTATCACAGATAGCAGCCCATGCTTGGCTGTACTTATGCTAGTGGAAAACTAGCAGTTTTCCTCATCTCAGAACAAAAGCAGGAGCTCTGAATTGCGAGGGTATTTGCTCAACTCCAATCCAGCTCTGTACCAGCCTTGCTGAACCTGAGCAAGCTGGGACAAGAAAAGAACCAGCAAAATTACTGATAGTGTTAGATCCACCCAATACGCGAGGAGCCTGACACTCCTCCTGCCCTGCAGTGCAGAGCAGTTTCTACAGCCCTGGGATTGCAGCGACTGCTGTCGGAGAGAGATGGGCAGCAGCCAGATCAGAGCACCGGCGACCTTCTTTAAACACTTCTGGCTTCCTTTTAAGGGGCTGGCTTAGGGACATACTTTGAGTTTGTCATCTCATCTCCTGATTGCCTGGGTTGGAGGGAGGGGAGAAGCTTTTAACCCTGAGCATTTCTGTCTGTTTCCTGAGTGGCAGCTGTGAGTCAGGGGTATATGATAGAGACAATAACACATGGTGTACTGGTTGACTAGTAGTGATTTATAACCTAAAAGACAGGCCTGATTTAAAAAAACTGGACGAAGCAAGAAGTCTTGAGACATTGCCAAGGACAGCTCCTGATAAAGAATAAGAGTATGTCTTGAAAAGCGGTTGAAACCAACCCTGCAGTCTGGACAAAGACCAAAGAAGAACTGAGTCTGTGCAGGGACAAAAGGTTACTTGCGGTGATGAAGAGGAATCGTCAGCCTTCATCCTCACGACCCTCAGCGACCACCACCAGGAGGCACTGCGCAAGCGCAGTTGGGAGGAGTTTATGAAAATGACTTCTTAGAGCTAATTTTAATATGAAGCAGGGACAGGTTATGCATATGTATAGGCGTATTGGGAAATGTTATGATTATGTAATTAGGTACTATATAAATTTGAGAAGGCTGCTGCATTGGGCACGCACGATTGTGGTGGGGCGACCCCCCGTGCTGCCCAGCGCTGAATAAACATACCTACTTTACAACCTTCTCGGTTGTGGAGACTCTGGAGTCTGATTTCCGCATGTCAGCTGGAGCAATTGGAGACTAAGGAGAGCGCGGCTTCTTTTAAAGGAGCCTGTCACACAGTTTTGGAGATAAGGCACAGCTCCTTCCTTCAAACGAGCTCTGTACCCTTTCAGTCTTTCTCTCCCTGTCTTCACTCTGAAGTGTAAATGCCCCATCTTTTGAACAGGACTGCAAATCCCAAAAGTAAAAGGAAAAATGTTTGAATTATATGTTTAATAGGCCTTGGTATCCTTGTATTTGCCTTGTGGTTTCTGAGATTTGGCATTCACTTGGAGGAAAATTTTTGGACTATAGCCCAATTCTTCCTTCTCTGTCTTTTTTTTTTTTTTTTTTTTTTTTAAAGAGAAAAAATCCCCAGTTGATGTTTTTCTCAATTTAAAACCAAACCAAGTTGGCAGTGAGAGTATCACTGTGGAAAGTAGCCCCTCTGGTTACCCCCATTGCTGGAGCAGCAGACATGTCCAAGTCCCATACAACACAGGCAGCACTAGCCAGGTATTAGTTCTGAATTTTATGCTGATAGCTAAAAAAAGTTTCTTTCAGCTTTTCTTCTCAGTTTAGCCAATCAATTCTCAGAAAGCAGCTTACAAGCTAGCTGTCTTCAGGGGTGTGATTTCTATTTGTTAACAGAATATTTAGTCTGTTATTTCTCTGACAAAAGAACCCCCCCCTACTCTGGTATGACCTCTCTGTGTCAGAGGTGTTAATGAAAGTAGTTTTCTGATTACAGTTCTTCTGCATTGGTTAAAAGTGTTTTTCAAATACTATAATCTCCTTCGAATAAGAAGAGAACAAAATGGGCCAAATTTCTCATAGCATGTTTTGCCATGGGGAGGCGGAATTGCTTAGTCCTCTGCAGCTGGGTCCAGCCAGACCTCTCTCTGGGACAGGTTCCCTGAGCAGACCCTCTGCTGAGGCCAGCAGCTGTTGCCTTTCTTGTTTGTTAGTGAGAGGATATTAAATTTTCTCCCCGCTGGTCCCTGAACAGAATATATGCATAGTTAAACAGATAGTAACTGAGGATGGTAGCTAAGGGGGTAAAAGGATGCTCTATTGATAAGGGTAATAGGCATCTGCAGGCCCTTAGGGAAACTTGCCAAAACCTTTTTCTAGTAACTGCAGGGATTATCTAGAAATCAATAATAAAGGCGGTAACTAGGGGAGGGAAAAATACATCTTCAAGGGAAGCCAAATTCTGTAAGTGCTCTATGAGAGCAATCATGGCAGGATTTAGTGTAATTGTAAAGCAAATCAGATTGAGGAAAATTGTTTTAAAAGGGACCCTTAGCTAGCAATAAGGACTGTATGTTCTTTCGTATCTCTGCAGAAATATCCTACTTTTTTAGCATATTGATTTATGTGAGTAGCTGTCCCAGTCTTGATTCTACATCTACAAATATATTTGTAGTGAAAAGAATAAATTGCTCTAAATGAGTGTGCTATATCAAACTTCGTAATTTTAACCTTCTTTCACCTTTACTAATCTGTAGCACCTGTCATTTTATTAATCTGTAACATAAAGAAACATTGGGATAAATTTCTTGAAGTTAGTGGAACACTATTCTTTTACGCCCGAAGTGATTTTTGGCTCATATGTTGGTCTGTATTCTTCCTGGCAGGTGGTCTGTAGTAATGATGTAATCTCTTCTCATGGCACTTCAAAATGCTAGTTTGATTTGTGTGTGTGTTTTAACACTTTATCATTCCAGCAAAGTGGTAATTGCTGTTAGCACTGAAATCTTATTTTGTCTGTGATGCTGTTTAAGTCGTGAATATCAGCTGTTGAACAGAACTCTTTAATTATGTAATTTAACACTACCTATAAATTGAATCCAGGTAGGACTTCGCAAACACTCATTTATATTTCATTTCTAGGGGCAGGATTTTTACTGAACTTATTTCATCGTAGCATCTAGGAACACTGGCCTTCAGGCTCCCATGTATTTAGATTCAATACATGAAAAATATAGGAAATAACTTCTACCTCCTAATAACTAGTGACCTGTAAGGCATATTTTTAGCCTTTTAAATGCCTCCTTTCATAGAATAAATGGGAGTGTTGGCCCCATAGTTGCTTTTAAAAGGTTAGACTTTGTGTTTTGAGGGTGTGGAAGTTAAGCGTCTACATGCTGTTAAAAATCCATTAATCTCACTTAAAAGGGACAGGGAATTCTGTTAAGTTTTTTTCTTTCTTTCTTTTTTTTTTTTCCTCCCAATTTTTGTTCTTAAACGGTTGTGTGATATTGGGCAACTCTGTATCAAGTCTGAAAAATTTAGCAACTAGGATTTTGAAGACAAACTGCTGTCTTCTAGCTCGGGAGTCTTCCCAGACCTGTGCCATTGGTACTCTCTTTCCTCTTTCTTTCCTACCTCTCCCCTCTATTTATTTGAAAGGTTATTAAATGAAATAAACGTCAACCTTCCCTTAGCCTAATGCTTTCCATTTTCTCTCTTCCCTTGCTTGCTGTGTCCCATTCTACAATAGTATTCTTATCTCCATTTTAACTAACTCCTCATATTAAGTGCTTTTCTGAAGTCCAGACTGATAAGAAAAGTGATTCTTCTAAATATAGGTAATAAAGTAGATCTAATCTAAGGCAAGTGCCTGGTTAGCAGAGAACTGGTCTCTTACGAATGTGTTGCGTTATATCTCATTTTTCATACTACACTTTGTATCTTTGTTTTTACAAAAGTGTATGTCTTTAAACTTTGTGTGTCATCAAGGCTAGGTTAACAGATCCACAGGTGGCTGTCGTGTTTTTCTTCACTTGTTAAATATAGATGGAATATTTGCAACTCTCATCATGTGATACTGCCCCCAAATTATTTTCGCTGTTTACTCGTGGATCTGTAATTCCATGTGGCAGTTCTTTTGGAAGTCTGGGATGGAGATTGCTGAGCGCTTCCTTTTAAAAGCATTAAGATCTTTAGGTTTTGCTTCTACCAGGGAAGTGGTGATCTCTGTATATGTTCCCACTCTGGCCTTTGTCCTGCTTAGTGCCATTATCAATATAGATGGTCATGTGGTATTTCAAGGTTTTACCCTAATTTTGAAACCCCTTTATCTTCATCGTTTATCTTTGATTTCTACCTGGCTTTATTCCCTCCACCTTAGTTTCTATTCTGCTTTCCTTAAGTTGGTCTATTAAAAGTGTGAAGATCTTATTTCTATATTATTTTTAATGTGCTTTGCAAGATTTAATCCATCTTTACTGCTGGGAGGTATTTTAATATCGCACTTCCCTAGCACTTTAAAAAGTAACCTAAACGGATCAATTTATGGTCAGTATGTCTTTGTGCCTTCTGAATACCTAATATTTATTATTTTCAACATGGTTATTTACTCCATTTGGTCTGAACATGTTCCTACATTTTTATTCTCTTCTTGTTGAGGGTACAAGCTTGAGATAGGAATTTTCATTCGAGGAAATTCCAAGCATTTTACTTCTGACTGTAGAAATTCTTTAGCTTATATTATAAACATTAGGTGCATTGATTTCCTCCTTGATTGCAGAACTGTACGTATTGTATCCTTCACTTCATATATTCAGATTCCTTAATTTCACATTTAAGGCCTAAATTGCACATAGGTCTTTGAAGTCAGACAGCTGGACAGAAAATCACTAATGCAGTTTTACAAGCGTAGAAGTGTACCTCTGTGTTTGACATAGGATACTGCTGACTGAAAGGACATATTTTTTTAATATATAAAAAAAGCCTTAAAAGTGCACATTTGTTTACTGAAAACCATTCTGCAATGAGACCTGCAGATATGTTTTGAATCTGGACTTTGACATTTCCCTAATAGCAGGAACTTTAATAAAACACTAAAGCATTGATTAAGAGGTACTGTTCCTATTAAGAGGTACTGTTCTTAATTCCTTTTCTTTTTCCCTGGGAGGAATTAGTTACACTGTAGTATTTTTTGGAATTAGAAGGTAAAAACACTGATAAAATCAGTGGATAAAATAAGTTTGGAAAAAATATTAAATATATAAATTATATAAAAATATTAAAATATATTATACTGTGACTGTAAGCCTTATTTGTAATGGGAACGTAGCTTTTTCTACCTTAATTGCTTAGATTATAAACTCTTGGGAACCATTTTTACACTATGGAGTCCCTAGTGCAGCTTCAGGCTCTGGTCATGAGGTAATTCTGCTATGTAGATGCAATGAATCATGATAACTTTTTTTGTCATACACAAACTTGTCCCATACAGAAATTATAATTTGGATTTAGATTCCAGAAACATCATTTTATTTGGCATCTTTTCTGGACAGAAGTGGACAGGAGCCGAGTCCCATTCAGGAGCAGTCCCACAGAAATACAAGACCTTTTGGGCTACCTTATTTAAGGAAGCAGAACTTGCTTCTTGGATGATGATCCACGGAAGACCACGGCAAAACACTCTCTTTCTTCTCTGCAGAAGTGCTCTTTCACTGTGCTAGCTAAAACTTTCTAGTAAGTGCTGTAGAAATAATAAGGTAATTTATACTTCTCCACTTCAGCATTCTCAACTCCAAAATGGTTTTCCCTCGTGTTCTAACATTTCTGTTGTGAGCATTACTGCTGCCATTGCCTTTTTTTTTTTTTTTTTTTTTAATATGAGTGAGCCTAAAAGACCAACCCTTGGAAAGGATGTGAAAAGAGTGCAAGTGTCTTGTTCAGTATTCCCTGACATGATACTGAACAGGCTTTGTCAGTATCAGAACTTACACACATCTTTTATTTTTTCAGCTCCCTTGGAAACTGCTTTTTATCAATTCTTTTGAGCATGAAGCTATGTCTGTAAAGTGACATGGATCAAAAACCAAACTATGAAGACCTTCCTAATTCAAGACAGTACTTGTCAGCTATAATGTAGGTATTTTTTTCCTGTTCCTGGCAATGTTTTTGTGGCAGATCATGAAAACTCATATTCATGGTAGATAGGTGGCTTTTCCAGGCGAGTTCACCAAACTTCTATGGATTCTAAAATATTTGATTTGCTTATGAGTAGATCTAAATGAATAGATTTAAACGAATACTCCTTCCAGCTGTCTCTGACCCCTACTGCTTTTGTTCTAACTGTAAAATATCACAAATATTATTTGTCATGCGTATAAATGTAGGCAGTATGCAACCATATGATGTAGTTTCTTCATGGGTCTGCAAAAAGGCAGCCTTAAAGCCTCTGCTGTTGATTGGAGATTTCATGTGATGCCACACAGTTAAAGCTACTATTATATTTTTTTTTTGCTTGTATTAAGCATAGGCAGCTGCAAAGGTGGCAAAAATCAGAGGCTTCTTACCCTTCTCTGTGGGAAATTATGAATAGAACCAACCATCAGCATTGTTACTTCTGCAGACAATTACTCAAATCCTCCATTCGAGAGGAGTTTGTTTATGATGCAACTACTAACTCACTGTTGATTTTAAAAAATGGATAGTGCCACCAGCAAGGCAAAAACTGGTGTGCCAGAAGGACTCCTAGCATCCTTCCTTTTCTCTATAGCTATCTGGACTTTGGTCTCTCACCTAAGTGCTGTTTTGAGAACATGCTTTTTTGTGTCCCAGTCTCATCTCTGAATTGGCCCATAGCTAGTAAGTAATAGTTTGCCATTTAAGGGTTTGGAGATGAGACAAAGGTTATTGTAATAGCATAATGCTGAATTGGGTATAACATGCTGTCCTTCCCCTGTATGTTGCAACAAGTGTGACTAGACTGAAGACAGAAACTGGAAGTAATGTTCGGTATTTCTCACCCTGGGTTGGAGACTGAACATTAACTATCAGTTAAAGCCCTTAAATGGTGATTTATAGTGTTGCAAAATGCTGATGCAATGCTGTGGTGTTACTCTAGTGACTCTGATTCTGGTAATCCTATGACAGCATGTGTGGAAATAATAGTAGTCCACTTTTTATTTAGGTTAAATTCATTGTGGTTCTGTAGCAGATGTGAAACTTTCTGAGAAAAACTTGCTGTCTAATGAGTAATACTTTTGTAGTGTCATGCAATCTGTATAATGTGGCCAATTCTACAGACTGATGCTTTCATGAAGCTGTATTTTAATTTGTAACTGGAAGTTATTTATGAAGAAAATCTTTTACTGACTTGACTAGTAGAAAATCACAGCTGTCGAAAGTATAAATTATGGTTCCTGGAGACATACTGGATTTTATTATTATTATGAAAAACTTAATTAATATTCTGCTGTTTCTGTTTTAATCAAAGACAAAATGTGCACTTTCTGCTCAGAAGAATCCAAAGGGGGGAAAAAAAGGGGGTTACTTGAAAATCCAAGTGAATGAAAGGTAAAGGCAAAGTTTTTACCACTAGATTAATTGTAATCAAATTGTGGTTGATAAATATGCTTTGTGTTCTGAGAAATAGCAAGCAGGGACGCGCGCTGACATGCTGCTTGTGCTACATTTGAAGACTGTAATTCTGTTCATTTCAAACTGCTATTTCTGACTTGTACTGGTACAAACTAAAATTTATAAAAGCTCCACAAGACCAAGGTAAATTTGAAGGCATTTGTTAGTCATGAAGAACAAGACTGTATAAAAAAAATCAGCTTAATTCTGTTCATGCTTCTTAATTTTATCTGTTTTGCTTCTGTGGTCCATCTTCATCTGTTACAAAAATGCTAGTGTTTCTCTCATCTTTTCTTCAAAAATAAGAGTTACATTTCCTTTTTTGCTTTTATACCTGTCATCTGATAATGTGGAAGATGCTGATTTTTCTGGAAATGAGAACAGTTGGTGGAGAGACTAGCAGGCTGAGAAGGAAAGAGGGAGGCCTGTTCTTTGAACCCTATTTTACATGTGGACTAGTTTCAGGAGACCTTTGGCCATATTCTCTAATGCTTTTTGCAATATATAGGCATTTGCACTTATGTGGCTGTAAGTCATGTCCAGTCATAAGGCAGGCATGGTGAACATTTGTGTTGCCTAGAGGGGGGGAATTCACCCCCTGCCTTGTGGACTTTTTTCCCCATTAAACTATAGCATTTTTTCTTCTTTTTTTTTTTTTTTTTTAAGAATTCGGAAGTGATACTCATAGTGCAATGGTGCAGCGATTGTGTTGAGGGTCTGCTGAAATGAGTAAAGTTGCACACACACCTACTTCTGGGTGAATAGATGTTAGTGGAAGGTTAGGAAGTTTGAAAAAGTGTTTACAAAAACATGTACATGATCATAGACATAGACAAGTCTTCAAAATGCTTTGAAAACTTTGCCCCTGACCCTTGTTCCCGATTAATCTATGGATTTGGTGTATAGATTGTGAGTCTGTACACCACAGAAGCCATGCAGCTTCCAAGTCTGTTTCCCTCTATATAAAAAGAAAAAAAAGATTGCTGTTTTTTCTCTTACTCTGTGAATGGGTCTTACAGAAACAGATTACTACCTAGGGAATATCTGTAAAATTCAGTGTTTAGAAGTTTTACTCTTGACAGTACTAGAGGGAGTAAACTAGAAAACAAATCCAAGTTAGTTGCCCGCTCCAAAGATCCCCTCAGGAAGACCCACAGCTGAAGCACTTCAGCAACCCGCAAATAGGATAGAAGGATCCAGAACAAGTATGAGAAATTTCTTTTGCAGTCCAAAAGAGACAAGGAGGCCTTGCAGAAAAGGATGGATTGTGGACCTGGAAGCTGAACTGAAAAGATGCAGACATGAGACATGTCCAGACCAAGAGAATGAAGGGGTCTGCTTTCCTAAGGTAAGTCTTCTGCCTTTCAGTTGTACAGGATTGTACCTTTTCTTTTGAATTTCCTGTGCGTGTTGCCAGCGTACTTTAGAGTGTGTTTCATGACAGAGGGAATTCTACACAGAGGTGGCTATATTCAGTTTATATGGAGTCATTCGCTCTGTGTAGAGTTACATCTTGCTCCTGCCTATGACAACTGCATCTTTTCTAATTGTTTTTGAGACAAGGTGAAGAGATAAGAGTCTATGGTATTGATAGTATGGATTATGTCTGAGTATTTTGATTTGCTTTTTAATGGATATTCTCAAAGAATTAAACACAGCTCCTTGTCAATGTTTTCACTTCTTGATGACAGTGGTAACAAAAGACTCATAGCTCATTGTTTGTTTGGTCTGCTGATGAAACTGATTATATGGAGTAATAACATCAAGCTTGTGTCATCCTGTAAAACCCATCTTAATAGAACATTTTTCCAGGAATAGGTGAAATGCAACATAGATGTTCCTTCATGGAATGATTGTGTGCTTTTACACCATTAAGAAAATATCCATAATACCAAGTAAGTCTTTCTGCCCAGTTGGTTCCAGCTTTGTTTGAACTTCTCAAAAAGAGAAAAATAAGTACTTAAAGCTCAAACAATGTTGGTTTTTTGGTTGTTTTTTTTTTGGCACTGCCTTCCTCTTTCCAGGTTTTGTCCTTGAGCCCTCTGCCAGAAGTGGCACCTCCTCCTCACTCTTTGTTGTCACTGCTATCAGCAGATTGCCACCTGCTGGATGCCCTCTACAGTATCCTTGGTCTGTACTTGGAGGCTTTACCTGCATCTCCATTAGCAGGTCTGGCAAACTGGAGAGGGGAACTCTCAGTACAGCAACCTGATGTTTGATCTGCATGTATTTCAAGGGTTTTACTTTTGATTAGCTCTTTAGTCCTTGGGACCAGCCTCCCAGTAGTGGCTGGGATGTATCTTGTGATTTGATCCAAAAGGAATTCAATTTGTGCTTTTTTTCGAGATTACTCAGTGATATGAGCCACAGTGCAAAACACATGGACAATTGGAAGATTTGCATCAAGCGCACTCTGCATCCAAACTGTGGTGGTGATGTAGAAATACCCTTTGATTTGTTTCACTTTTTATACACTTCAAAAACTTGAAGGTCAGTTTAGTTCCCCTGAAGCATGCCTGCTGACCATCATTCAGTAGATGGCCTGCAAGTATGGAACAGGCTGTGGCAGGAGAGCTTGTGCTGCTAGCGTGTTCCAGGCCTGTCTTGTGAAGACTGCTCCGAGCTCTGAAGGCAGCCCATCTTCCAGCACAGTGAGACTCTGCTAACACTGCTCGGGAGATCCGATGCAGACAATCCTCCCTGTGAATATGTGCATTCTTGCCTCACTGCCTGTCCTGGGCAGAAGCTAGATTTCTGGGAGACAATGACAATCACCCTGTCTGTCCCCAAGAATGTCCTAGTTAGTACTTCGGCATGTGCAAGGCCTTTCTGCCCAGTAATCTCAATGAGTATTGGGAATGCAGATAAATATTATTTGCACTTTATGGGTGGAGAAGCCAGAAAGCCACTGTCCTGCTACCCACCAGTGGATCAGAAAGAGAAGACTGAATCCTGTTTTCCTGCTGAATAGATTCTGTGAGTAGTCTCTGTATTCATTACTTCGAGCTTTGCATACTAGCCCTCTGCTCATTATACAAGGAATTTGTAACTCTCTTACATGTCTATTCTTTGCCCTGTAGCTGTTAGATGCACTCTCAAGAAGGAAAGAACAAAAGAAGAGAACATCTAAAATCCTAAAGCACTCTTAATATCTGGCAGTTAGACAATATTAATTATACATGTAACTGTGTATTTAGAAACTCAATAAAACTCTTCTATTTCTCGATGATCCAGAAGAACAGCTTGTTCTGTAAAAGGTGTTTTCTAACTATAGACAGGTATCAATTCCTTTATTGACCGAATTGATTCCTTTCTCTGCTAATGCATCTACTATCCTGCACCTCCTGATAAGGTGACTCTGACGTAAAACTTTGCATCTTTGATAGAAGGGATGAAGAAAACTTTTGTTCACAATGTGGTTAGTGTACAGTCACTGCACATTGGTGCTTTGAAACAACCAGTTGTTTGTATAATCCTAAAAGTTCCCTGATATCCGTTCACTTAAATAGCACATCGCTCCATATTCTATTTTTTCCATGGGCCAGATATATTATGAGAATGAAGGCAGTCTGTCTTGGATATTCACCAATGTTATTTTTGTCTCTGACCACAAACTTAATTTGTTCAAAAGTTGATGAGTTTTATGTCTTTGTGGTGACCCACACACTAGAATGAACTCCACGCTCTCCTTGTCTAGGAAGCATTTGCCAGAACTGATAACACCATTAAGCAGCTGGGAGGAACTGAAGTGCAGGTGAACTCTAGTCTTTACCTTGCTGTTGCTCCTTAAGGGAGTGGTTTGAGCAAGTGTAAAGTCAGCCTTGGATTTTTTAAACATAGGCTTACAAATTTTTATTTTAAAGGAATTCAGAGGTTTGAAGATCCTTGTAAATCATCACAGCAAGAAGATCCAGCATCATAGTCATAAGATGATACAGGAAATGAGTATACCTCTTGGCCACGGTATTACACAGTACTACAGCTCTGGGGAATAGGAAAGTTGGGAAGGAATCCTGATGGAGAGACAGTAAAAGAGCTAGTGAAGAGCTACAGTCTCCAGTGGCCTGCAATTGAGAGATGTAGAGGACCCTGGGCATGAAACTTTCCTGCATATGTGGAGAAAGATAGGTCTCTCTTGTATTCTGCACAGCTGGAAAAGAGGGGAAGCACTCAGCCTTATGGCATGAGGCATGCTGTGTCTGCCAACAACTTCCTTCTTCAGGATTTAATTAGCATTGGACTTGGACAGATCCCAGAATGGGGAAACATATACATGATTTCATTAATATTAATGGACTTGCTAAAGAAGAGTTCTACATGTTGACAAGATAATGCACAGCTTTAATATAGCCAGTTTCTAGAGCTGGCCAGGAATCTTGTGTCTTCCTTGTGGAAAATGCCCAGCCATAATATTTACTTTCACTGTTTAAAATGACTCCTGAGGGAGATGTGTGTGAAATCCTGGTCCCTGTTTCATTCAAAGCACCCCCTTCTCTTACTAGGACCCAGCCTTCCACCTCACTTTTTCAAGTAAGTGCTCAGACTCCTGAGGCTGAGCAGAGAGCATTTAAGCTGTTGTTCAAAATTAACATGGAGCATATGGTGTCTTTTCCCCCTACCCAGGGCAGCTCGTTCATTGAAATGGAGGACTCAAGAGCCTGTCTGGAAGGAACTCAGGATGGAGACGCACAGCAAACCCAGAGGACCAACATGAAGTACAGCAAGATGCTTTTTTGAAATGGAAGAGTTAAAGTCCAAGCTCAAAAGGACAAAGAAAGGGAAAAAGGAAAAACTTTGATTCTGGAAAACGAGAAGGTGCTTATCAGAGGAAGTGTGGATGTGTAGTTGTATGTATGCCAGTGTACAGCAGTTTTCTTTCCAGTTCCTATGCTTACTCTGAAGAGTTATAACTTTTGAAATATCTTAAAAAAAAAAAAAAGTGACTTGTTGCTTGTTTCCTGTATTGGGAGAGATGAAAAAAGAAAAGGGGACAGGTTTTGCACCATTTGAAGTTGCATGGGGCACAGGGTTTCCCTTAACATCCATTGGTAATGGATAGAAAAAGAAACAGCTTTTTAGCTTTGTACAGTGAAAAATAACTAATGTGATTTTTTTGGGCATTCCTGTTACAAAGAAGCATGCACCCTCAACGTGAACTTTGTATTTGGTACAGCATAAAGAGAAACACTGTGGTGTTGGTGGTAGTGAAGATGTATTCTTCCTGGGAAAACACTGCAGGAAGCAGTTAAGACGTCTTAACACTTCTATGTTCTCCAGGGCTGTGAGTTTGCAGGTCACAACACTGCTCTGTGACTAAGGGGAGTGGGATACACTTTTTTCTCCAGCAAGTCAAATCCTGAGAACTGAATTCTTGCGGTTCCTGTAAAGTCAAAGGTAGGGGTCTTGCTGGGAATAAGAGTGCTTGGGAATCTGTTGCTGAGTGCTTTTCTGCCACGTTATCCCTCTTTTATCACACAAGGATCCAGGCCTGATCAGCAGTTGGTCGCTGAACCTGCCCCATTGCAAAATGGACGACTTTATCTAGAGACTTGAGATGTTCTAACAAGTCACCTTCACTTTTTTTTTTTAACCTGCAGAGCTCTCCAGTGCTATAGGTATCGTTGAAGTTGTGCTCTAGGAAGACATACCCCCTGAAACAGCTACGTTAACCTCTAGCAAGTCTCTTGAAATCTGCAGTGCTGTCCCAGATGTTAAAGAAGTTTCTTCACCCTAGGTTTCCCATAGCAGAATCTCGGGAAAAAAAATCCCTAGTAGTTTATTTGAGTAGTACAGCGGTAAAAACAGCTCCAGCTGGGTGCCTCTGGAGAAGGACCCAGAACAAAGAAATTCCTGGGCAATTATACCCCTACAATCTATGCATCTGCCCTTCACGTGCCTTGCACGTGCCCCTTGGTCCAATGGTAATTTCTGGTCTGGGGTTGTCTTACTCCTCATTGGATTCCTTATTGGTCTGCAGGTAGGCCTTCTTATCTTGATGGGTTGCAGCTTCTGCTGGCAGTTGTAGCTTCCTTATCTCTCGGTTTGTAAAGGTTTCAGGGCCTTCCTTTGTTAACTAAGTAGACGTTCAAAATAAGTTCAACTTACCTCAGTGCAAGTTTGCAGCTTGCAGTCTAAGGCTTCGGCAACTTCAGCTACTAATGCTGAGTTCTATAGAAGTAGTATACCAATATGGCCTAACACTAAGTTATTAACTCTAAGCGACTAATTTTATTTAAACTGAACAACTAATATTCCATATTCTTTTACACCAGACATACAGTGCAAAGCACGAGTTGCTGTAGTACATTTGTACCAGGGTTTCCTGATTCTAAGTGCAGTGAGATATGGCCTAAAATGAACCATTGTTATAACAATGACAAAAGACGCTGGGTAAAAATCATGTTATTTCCTTTGGAAAGAAAAGAGCTCTATTTTTAATTATTTTTTCCTTAATCTTTCTATTTCATTCTACCAGTGTTTATAGCGCAGAGTACAATACTTCTTGTTATGATTGTTCTTTGTGTGACTGGGACATAAGTAGACATTCTGCAACAAAATGTCTGGGATACAGAGTCCAAATAGCTTGTGTGGCAGGAAGTTCTAAAAAAACCCACATATCCTGCTCCCACACCCCAAAAACCCCACCAAAACCCAAACAAAACAACAACAAAAAACCCCTAAAAGTCATAGTTCCCATGTGGCAAATTATTGTATCTTTTGGAATGTAAGTTGCATATCTATTCTGTTAGAATTCTTTTTTTAAAAGGGCTGCTTTCTTCTTGGAAAATCAGATTTGCTCCAGAACAGAGGGTCTTGATTTTGATTGCTAAAAGACATAAAAGCAAATCTGACATTGGCAATGTTTTTTGCTTTTTTTGGTGGCGGGTGTTTGGAAGGATTTCTATTTCAGTTCTCCTGCTCTCCTGTACAGCCAGTGGATCCAAACAGAGCCCTGTGACTGTGGAGCATCCTAGTCTTCAGGGAGGCTTTCATGCACACATTAGACTGGTATTACTGGTGAAAGAGGTTGGTTTTTTCCTCTTTAGCATTATTTTAATTTCTCCCTTGTAATGGCACAAGCAGCATGGCTGGCAAGGGAACAGATCAGGAAACTAAATGGAGTGAAAATTTGTAGAAATTTGGAAGCCTTAAACTGTTTTGAGGAGTCGAGGGAGATAGGAAATCTCTCATTCTCTGTCTGTTTCTTCTTCCCCACCTTTGTGTGGAGTGAGGGTGCATTTTTGGGTGCTTGTTGTCTCCTTCCCTCTAGATTTTAGAGGGTTTTGACCAGTGTTAGAGGGGAGGCTGGAGTACTTTCTTGCACCTCAAAAAATCACTTCATCCAAGGCTTTGGGGCAGGACGATGTGAAGAGTTTGCAGTCCTACTGTAGATGAGATGGTGTACTGTAGATATTGCAGAAACACAAATATTGTCTGTTCAGCCTCTTCTGTGGGCACTGAGGCTGCATCCAGATGAGGAATTCAGGGACATGCTGGTATAGCACAGTGTACCCTATGTGGCTACTGGCAAATTGCATTTTGCACTAGTGGGGAAAAAAAAAAAGCTATTACCAAATATGCCTTCCAGCAGCACAGTGGTGCTGGTGGAAAAGTTGGATTTGCCTGCACAGTGATGTGAGCAACAGATTGTATTTTGGCCCACACCTCCCAGCTGATCTATGTATGAGGGAAAAGTCTGATCAACACCAAAGGCGGGATTTTCAAAATGACTGTAAAAAAAACCTATGCTAGGCTTTTATCAGAAGTCTGGGACAAATGATAGTTAGATCCCTCAGTATATTTGAGAAGTGATTTTTGTACACTAAACAAAAAATAAGAAACACACACTTGGGATGTCCTGGCATATTATGGCTAAGAAAAATCAATAGCTCATCTTGTTTACTTTCGCCACCTTTAGTAGCAATCATCTGATTTTCCCTCCCCTTGGGCTCACCAAAATGGTTGAAAAGGGCTTTTGTTGTGGCACGGAGTGTTTTGCTGAGATTATTTCTACTATTTTAGCAAGTTGAATAGGCTTACTGGGTGCTCAGAAGGACTTTTTGATCTGGATCTTGTTCAATAGTAAGTGGCCGGGAGAGAGGAAATTGACTGCTCCCTTTCACTTGAAGCAAACTTTTAATTCATTTCAAACTGTTCTGTGAATTTTTTTTTTCTTAACCAACCTAAGGTTTCACAAGTACTTTATCAACTATATCATGCTACCTCAGCCCTTTGTTCTCATTTGTGGCAAGTGAATAGTATCCACAGACATGTATGCACACATAACAAATAATTTATCAACTTATGATCATTTCCATTATTTTACAGGATGCATGCCTGAAGAAAACAGCAGAGCTGAAAGACTGTGCTGAAGGGGTAATGGATGAAAGGGATGCTTGTGGTGGTGAGTTAGGTTGGAATACAACTCACAGCAGAAAATGGGAGCATATTTTCGAGACTCTATGCTGTTTAGACAATGTGTTTTACTGAAGTTTTGATAAAACTTATTAAAAAAAAAAAAACAACACCAAACAATCTTACCACATCATGGAAACTACCTAGTTTCCTGCACGGTGATATATGAATGTAGGTGAAAATTGCTGCTATGCAGTTTCTTTGGATTGTTTTGCGATCTCTTTTGAGAAACCATTAGTAATATCACGTACGGGTTAATTGCTGTGAAGACAGACTTTTCCCTTTTTTCCTAATACTTGGCCTTTCCAGAATTTCTTCTGCCTGAGGAATTCAAAGGTTTTTGCAGGTATTGTAGCAGTTTTCTGTGTCAAGACACAGGCCTTGTGAGAATGGTGTGGGAAGTGCTCTGTAGGTTGCATGCTGGAGGGTGCTCAGTGTACCTGGATGTTCCCCACTTGGGTTTCCTGCCCCTTAAGCTGCCAGCCGTAGCAGGGGATGGAAATTCCTTTGGGATGGGGCAACTCTGTCCTGGAGAGAGGATTTATACAGGGATTCATTTCACAGAAACATCTTTCAGGGTGGATTTTCTTTTCATTTAGTGTTAAATTGAGCGTGTTTCATGAGTAAACAGTGCTGAGCTCAGCTGTGTGGCCTAAAATAGTTTGGCCCACGTTTTAGAGTTGCTGGCTCTGCATTAGGATGAGGAGGACAGACTTTGGTATTGTACCATCTGTGAGGTGTCTAAAAGAGAACTAGCTGTTGAATAAAACTAAGCAACTTTTTCCTAGTTACTTTTTATACAAAGGTGAATATTACCCAGTATATTTACTGCCTCACCAATGCTAAATGTGTCAATGACTGTGGTTATTCTCTAGTGAATACCGTTTGGAAATAATGACGTCTCCAGCCAATGTGAAATGGCATAATTGCACAATATTCCTGTGCTTTGTAAGTAACTTCAGAAACATAACAAGCTTGGGGGATAGGGTTTTCTTTAATGTGCTAATGTATTAGCACCTCTATTTTGATAGATAAGCACAGAGAACAGTTCGCTTCTGAATACAGTGGAAGAGTTACAGAAAGCCCTTGAAAAAGTCTCCCTCGTGTAGCTTGGCCTCAGCTGTTCATGAAAATGCAGCAAGGTTACCAACTTCCCAGCGTAGACCAGTGGATGTTGTCAGGTATGCAAATTGTAGATGCGTCATTGCTGGTGTTCAGAAACACGTACAATCACTGAAATAGCTTCATTATTCCTCAAACTCAAAACTGATGGCATGTGGTTGGCGATTACTAGCTTCTGAAAGGAGCAGTGCAACTTGGCTGCTTATGTTTTAAACTGTTTCGTTATTTTATGCATGCACTCACATTATCTGCTGAGGCATGGGCGTACACAATAGCTCTAGCTATTATGATCAATTAGAAAAGTCTAGGTACTCCTTTCAGGAGCCACTTAGCCCCATGACTGAAGTTGCATGGCTGGTTTGAAGCTGAAGGCTATTTTTGTGCCATTTCAGTGGGAAAGGGAGGAAAGGGAGCTGTGTGAACAGGAGGGCCTGCATGCTACAGGGGTAGCATGCTAGTTCTCGGGGTTAGAAACAAGCTGGAGCAGGCAAACAGGTACCCAGCCAGCAACAGGAGGAGAGGTAAACTCAGCCTCAGCTTGTTAGGCCTGAATTAAATCAGCATTAACAGAGTATGAGGAGAAGGAATGTTCATCCATGAATAAACTATGAGTCTAGTTAAGCAAGGGATATGGGAAATTCTCGCTGAGGAAATGAAACGGACAGGGGTTTGCAGGAAGAAATAGGTTTTTTTCTAGTCTTCAAAATGGGCAACTCTGCAAATTTATTTTCTGGGTTTTATTTTCAGTCTTAATTGCTTAATATCTCAGCTCTGACATTCACGTGCTTCAGGTCTAACTGCCTCAGGCAGTATCACAGTTTTGCAATATCATAAACTTTTTGAGCCCATTGGTAGGCATTTCTTAATAAAGGATGTCTTGCAGTGGCGTGATAAGCAGGCCCTTTGTGTCAGTCAGACTAGCCTTAGCACTTTGTGTTCAGACTCTGCTGTGTAATATTTGGAGTTGATTTTTTTTTTTTCTTCTTAGAAAGCTCATTGAGTTCAAAACCCCAAATTGGTCATTGTCGAGGAATGTGTTAACTCACATAGCTGCTTGTGTGGCCCCTTCAGTATTAGATCTGAGAGCTCATGCTTGACTAGCTGCGATGGTGTCCTTGGCAATTCCAGTACCTTCAGGGATAAAGGTGTATTACTGGACTGACGTCCCCAGAGCAGAACTTAATTGTAATAAGACAAAAATCAGCTCTTAGAGCTGTTAATGTGTGTGTTTGCTTTTACTACACACAAATTACATTTGTAATAAGTATCTTATCCATTTTAGAAAATGTAGGATGGCATGAAATATGCATGAAAAAGTATAGCAAGTTCACAGAAGCCCTTCATGAGGACCCTGTATATCTGTAAGTGCAGTAGGCTATGTCTGAAAACAGAGTGATGATCTGAATAACTCAGTAACAAGATGGTTTATAACAACTCGCTATGTTGGCAGCTAGAATTTCCTAGCTGTGTTGGTAGCATGGTTACTTATTATTAATCAGTAACCTGCTTACTCTTAGTAACCTTCTTATTGTTAACCTGCCTAACTATTGTTAGTAATCGGCTTGTGGTTAGTAAGCCCTAGCTATTAGTAGCAAATTTTGAGCTGTGCAAATGCAAACATGCTTGTTTTCAGTCCTGTTAACAACTGGCTTCCATGGTACTGTTTGTGTTCATGACATTAAACATGGTCTCATTTACAGTCTTAATTATCAGAAAAGAACCGTATTTCTTGCCCATAAACATCTGTCTTCTCTGTACTGCAGCCACTTCAGCATGTGAGGGATTTTCTCATGTGGCTAATCCTGGGATGCAGTTCTGTGGGAGACACTGATCATAACTGGCTGGCACTAAAAGGCTGAAGTCCTGCTTGTCCCTGTTATCTCCTAACCTCTCTCCCTCCTTTTGGGCAATGTTAGTGAGTTAGTTTGACTCAAGGAAAGGGTCTGAAAAACAAGGAGGAAAATAAAGGATAGGAGAGGACAGAGCTTGTGCTCTTTGGGCACAAGCAAGCTGTTTTAAAAGCTGTCTTTGAAAGGATTTACTCTGTGAGTAAACATGATGTAATTCCCCTGAAGTATGCAGAGATGCCTGGTAAGACTGAATTGGGGATTTATTTCTGTGTGTTTGTGCACACTTAGCACAGTGGAAGCCTATTAATGTTGCTATTCCTTAATACAAACCTAATATCTAAATCACTACATCAGGTCCTACAGCTTTCTTTCTGTGTGGCTTGCCTTACTCATGCGATCCCCGATTGCTCTGCTGCTTCATCTGATTGCTAGGCTTTTTTAGGATACAGTAGGGATCAGATTTTTTTCTGATACTATTCTAAGTCTTAGTTCTGATCTGGTATTCCTCAAATACCTGAGATTCCTATTGAAGAAAGAAACAATTTTGAATGTTGCTGGAGTATTTTTTTCCTTAAAGCCAAGTAATTATCAAAATATTATACAACCAGAGATGTAAGACTGAAATTCCACTGAAGGGTGAGGACGACAGACATAAAACTGTTTCTAATTTTATCTGCATGTTAATGTTTGTAAGCATGCAGCTGCCGTATCTTGTAATAATGGACTAATTGGTATTCCTGGACAAATGTATTCTGCATACAAAACTGATATTTGACTTAAATTTGTGGGCAACTGTATAGACATATTTTCAGAAATAGTTTTTAATATATGTTTTGATCTTGAGTGTCTGTTATCTGCCAAGCTCAGGTAAATATTTTGCTTTCTGCCACTCCAGATTCTAAATGAGACTAAAATTAAATAATTTCACAATAGTGATGATTTTAAACACTTTCATCAAAAAGTCAAATTCCTTTGTTATTCTCTTTCTTTAGAGAAAAGAAAAGAGAATGTAACCAACTGCTTGATGTTATGGTTATTATGTACATGAGAAGATGTTTTCTAGAAGAAGTGGTATCGTATACACAAAGAACGCTTGAAAAATGCAGGTAAACTTGGAGGGCAACCCAAAAGATAAAAACAACCCCTGAAGAGGGGTGGTTGTCTGGCCAAAGCTCAAGATGTTGTTTAACAGTCCACAGTAGCAACTCTTCTTGCTCCCGTAGCCCTGCTGGAGCCCAGGTGGGCACTGTGCTTTTGGAGCCTGTTTTTCAAAGTTGACAGTTTGTTTCCAGAAGGAGTGTTCAGGTGGCACTTTTATGTTGCTTTCAAAATTGTTATTGACTTCTCTCAGAACAATACCACAATGTTGCATTGCACCCAGAAAAAGCATGATATCCAAAACTTCTGGCTTCTTACTTCAAAACGTAGAAATATATATAATTATATAGATAAATATGTATAGAGTGAGTTAGAAATAAATCTAAATGGGCTTTATGTACAACCTGTCAGTATTAACATTTTGGGACTGTATTCAGAGCAAGTTGGATGGGTGTGGGTGCTGAACAGTCATACAGGGCACTCCACCTGGCTGTAACTTAAAGTAATTTTTATTTCTCTGTGGGCTTTGTACTTCTATTTGGTTTACTTGGCAGTGATATTCCTTTTCCTATGGAATTTGCTACTGCTAAAATCATATCATTTTTGATGTCTCTAAACTTCAGTAAGCACGGATGGCTTTTTACAGCATAGGTCCTACAACTTTATGACCATTTTCAGCCTGGTCTTACAAGATATTAGAGCCTTTCCATGGCAACAGCAATGTCTGCAAGCACACTGAACTTCCAGAATCTGTATCCCTTTCCTGGGATGTGTATGCCCTACAAATTATATACACTTGTAAGCCAGTGCCTTGCAGCCAAGTGATGACGCTGACCTTTCAGACTGCCTGTGACATCAACCGTCTCCAGCGTGGTGCGTAAGGCTGCAGTGTATCTCAGTGGAATCTGTGGCAGGTGTGAGCAGTGGGGGAAGTTTAGTACAGAATTTCCAACCGAGGCTATCGCTCATATTCAGTACCATGAGAATCGCTTAGAAGCCCAGAATGGGATCTGTAGTGTTTGTGGACATAAGTACCTTTCTTCCAGTCCTGCTGGGAATATGGCATCTGGCACATCCTTCAATTCCATCACCTTTTTTATGATCGTATTTTGTGGTTCAATATCTGTCGCTCAACAAGTCATCTGGGTCTCTCTCCTTACAGCTTCAGGTGATGAATTACCATTAAACAAATGTTATTCTTGCCCTTTTCTTATTTAATACTACAGTCTACATGCAAAGTTATCTTCTTCCCATTTATTTTTAATCCTTTTTTTTTTTTTTGGATACGCCTTTCTCATTTTCTTTGCAAATCTTTGAACATGTTTCTACTTTTGTGCTTTGGCCATTAATTAAAGACAATATTAAAGACAGAATATTCAATAACCTGTGAGAAACTTTCCTATTCATCTCCTTCCTGCTAGGGTAGCTTCCCTGAAAGCATAACTGATCATCATTTCTCCTTTAATGAGCTTACCTTAAAGTGCTTCTATTATATCATCTTTTGTGAATCAACTGACTTTTTTTAACCTGCGTGTTAATTGCATCAAAATGTTTTGAGTTCTGACAAAGTACTACAAATTCTATTCTCCTTTGGTATGGTATTACTCTACATCTTGGTAATTTACCAAAACCTTTCACCTGGATTTGGATTTTCATGTTGAGGTTATTGGGGTTTTTCTTTAATATAGTAATTTTGATTCCAGTACCATCATCCCATTGGTTTCTTCCTGTTTTGTCTACATTTTAAATCATTCTCCTGACAAAAAATAAAAGTCAAATAATGACTTTTTAGGGTAGCCTATTGTTCTTCTCATGACAGAGTGATATACGTGCCTCATTCTTCAAAGAATATTTCACTGCAGTACTCTGCTTCATGAGATTCAATTCATCCTGACCTGTCTCTCCCAGTTTTGTTCTGTCATCTGTGATTTTTCTTGGCTATTTCTTTCCTTTTTAATTCCTTATTGGAACGCTTATCCCTTTCTTGTTTGTAATGCAATTTCTGAACAGTTTTTTTGACTGAAACTTCATGATTCTTCCGCTTTGAAAATCTGTGCTGCTCAAAATCATTTCCATAACTGGTTCCTTTTATTATCTCAAAGTTCACTCTCCCATTTTTTTTCAGATTAAAGAATTCTAGTATATAGTGTCATATGAAAACCAAACTACCTTCGTGTCATATGAAAGCCATTCTTTCTCTTTGATCATTCTTGTTGCCTTCTTCCAGTTACATAATAAATCCCTTTTAAGATGCAAGGACCGGGACTGCATGCAGCATTCAAGACAATTGCTTTTTTTTTTTTTCAGTATATAGTATCCTATAGTTTAGGAATATTTTTTACCCTCACATGCATTTATTTGCAGTTATTAAAACTGAACTATATCTGTTCTATCATGGTCATAACATCTTTCAGCATGTTGTTTGCAGTCAGTTTCATTTTTTTAACACCATTGAATAACTTTGTGGCCTCAGCAAAGGCTTTAGAACGGATACTACAGAACCCTTCGGAGTACGCTAAACAGTTTTAATCTCATTGAATGTCTGCTGATAACTGCATTTAAACTGTGAAAATTTACCTTTTCTTTCCAGAATTTTTAATTGGTTACTAATTCATGAAGACCCTTCTTTTCCTACAATAAGGTTGGTTTCTTTAAGACCCTTTGATAGCAAATTGTGTCAAATGCTTCCTGGAAATCTAGGTAAACCATATCAACTGGATCCCTTTAGTCCGTGTGATTTTGCTTGACTTTTTCAAAAATCCTAAAAAAGTTGAGGCATAACCTCCAAAAGCTGTACTAACTCTTCCTTGTTATAAAATATTGATTTGTGTTCATTAATTCTGTTCTTAGTAAGGTTAATATAGTAAAAATTCAGTGAAAAACTCAATCTATGTTGTACACAGGTCCCCAGTGCCACCTTTAAAAAAAGCATTGTTTTTGCCATTTCCTTCCTGGTCAAAGGAGTTTTAGTAATATTTTAATCTCTTTCTTAATAGTTCAACAATTATATATTTATGTTCTTTTAGAACACTTAGTTGAGTGCTGTCAGATCTTAAGAACAGATTTGCATTTTTTCAGATTTGAAACTTTTTCAAATAATCTTTAAGAAAAACATAATTTAGAGCTCCTCTGCCTTCTTTCAAAACAAATTTGATTTACTAAAGAGACATATACCAGTAATATGTGACTATGAATTCAATAATGTATTGTACAGCTCTTTGGTATTACTGAATACTGACAAGCACAAGCAAACCAACCTTGAGTTTGTATTGTGGGGTTGTCAGGTACTACTGGAGAGTGTAAACTGATTTTCCCTGCAAAGTGATGATTAATACTTTCATGTGTGACATATATACAATGGACATTTTATTTAAGTACAAAAATAAGTTTCAAATTCATATTAGTTATTCTCACACTTCAAAAATAAATAAAATAACAATAAAAATCTTCCAAATGTTGTTACAGTTTCTCAAAGTCAGGAGGAAGAAATAACAACAGATTTAGTGCTCTTGCATGCAATGAAAATAATAAAAAAAATAAAAATCCTTATTATTAGTCATTGCAGATGTTTTTGCAAACCTGGTAGTTTTAACAAACGCGTTTACTCTTTAGTGAACACATTTTGAGCACCTGTGCAATGTTGCATTGTACTCTGTCCAGACAAAGTCTGTTTGAAATCCTTGTTTGTGGTCTGTTATTGTGTGGATGCATTCTTTTATTTATTGTCTCTCCTAACATTGCGTAGGACAGGTTAGCAAGAAAGCTCCTAGTAGCAGGAGAAGGTACTACTGGTATAAAGAAAAACAACAAACAAACAAATCCAAACCTTCCATGTGCATTCTCGGTTGTGTAGTAGCTGAAGTCCCGAGTAGCAAGTGTCTAAGAAAAGGTACTAAAGCGCTTCTTTCCATACTTTCACCCACGTAGAGTTGCTGAGCTACGTTTTTATCTGATGTCGTAAGACTGTCTCTTTACAGTGTATGTTTACTGTCGCAATAACAAAATTTGAAGATTAATGTCAGCATTTGTTGTTATGTTATGAAGAATGATTTTACATGATCATGGGAAGAGCTCTTCAAAACAAAATGGAGTTGAAGGAACTGTTTGGGGGTTTGGTTTGACAGTAATACAAGATCTGCAGCATAACATTCTCCTGACTTAGTCTTCTACCTTACTTGTCTGTAAGTGTTAAAAAATGTCTGTGAAAGTTTAAGTGGCTGCTCTCAGTGTATTCTAGGCATTTTCCCCTCTATAGGGAGAGCCTTCAGTGACTGCAAGACTGTTAATATTTCAGCTGGACAAAGTAGTTGAGTTGATGTAACAGCTTGTTTCCTCCAAAAGTAGTAATCTTTTCTGGCCCTGGCATTCATCTGACCCATCACTGAGCCAATTCAGCTCACTTAAGTGGGCAGAAGACAAACCTCATGAGAAGAGGAGGGAGGAACTGAACAGATTAATTTGGCCATATTGTCTAACTGCACAACAAGTTGTCTTCCTAACAGCTGCTCTGCTAAAAACAATCAGGGGTCCTGCACAACAAACCCTGGTCTATTCACTGCCATCCCAGAAGATGCTGCAGGAAGAGACCCCAGAAGTACTGGAACATTTGAGACTGGGAAGTGCCGATAATGGCAAATTACTACCCAAAATCTCATCTGGCTTTGCCAGCATGCAGGAAGAGCTGGACGTGTTAAGACCTCAGTACTTACCAACACAGCATGCAAGACATTATTATTAAACAGTGGTTTCAGTTCATTGTATGAACAGAGGTGCACTAATGTCACAGAAGACTAGAATAAAGAAGATTAATATAAAATTATTTTCTTGGTCAAAATTAGTAACTTGGTTTTTCTTACTGGAAAATAGACAAAATTTCTGTTCTGGAAAGACTGTTAAGCCAAGAGCTTTAAATTCGCAGGATTTTGTGTCAGGAGCAAAAAGCCACATTTTTCTTTGGTGTCTGTTTCACTGCCAGCAATGAAACAGGTTCCTGAGCCCCAGGCCATCCTGTCTGCCTTCCTTTCAGTCAGCTTCTTCATCGCTGGGTTTCTCTTCTGAATCATCATTTTCATATTCCTCATCCTCATATCTGAAGGTATCCTCAGCTTCAGCGTCAGACTGACCCTCTTCACGCTCATGGGACTGATCAGACTGAGAGCTGGGTCTTGACTGATCCTCCTCCTCCTCCTTCTCCTCCTGGGAACAGCCAAGCGAAAGGCCTGCCTTTGCTTCCTCTTCCTCATCTTCTTCGTGGTGCTGGTCAGAGGTGGGGCTAGGCCCAGCCTCCCCTGCACGGCAAGGCTGATGAGCACGAGGACTGGCTCTTGCCTCTTCCTCATCCTCCAGCTCACTAAACTGACCATCCCAGGTGGAAGCTTTGACACGTTTTCTCTTCTCTTCTTCCTCCTCACAGGACTGCTCAGACGGAGGACTATTGTCAGCTGCTTCCTCGAAGGATTCCCTTTCTTTCACTTTATCCTTGCTGACTCTGAAAAGACAATTTGCATGTATGATTTCATTTTCAGGTAAGATGCTTTCCAGTAAGTTTTAAACTACCTTCACGTAATCTAGGACAAATCCTGGTAGACTTGGCTGGGGTGGAACCAGTAAAGAAAAAGGGAAGGGGGGGACATTGCTGTCTCCTTTTATGCTAGAAAGTAACTCAACAGTATTGCTTATGTATTTCACTTTTTTCATTTCTACCTCTTTTTATATAAAAACATGTAATGGATATTGAAAGTATTTTTTATAAGGCTTATTTTAAGATTTCAGTAAAGCTAATGTAGAATTAAGTGACTGTTAATTTTTTGATTAAAGGAAAAAAATTAAAAAATGTTGTTCATTTTTCATTGAAAAGCATTACATAACATACCCAGTGCTCTCCTGTTTTATGAAATAATATTTAATTGAGGAAAAATCAATTCAAAAATACATACTAATGCCGACATTAGTAAAGCTAACTACGTAGTCAAATATTTAACTGTGAAATACTACAAATAATTAAAAAAAAAATCCCAAACAAAAAAAAAAACCGTACATAAAAAATTACTTTCTAATTACTAGGTATGTAGTAGCAAAACAAAAAGCCTTCAGCAATTCCTACCTTTTTCTGGCATCAGTGGAGTTATTAAAATCTTCAGGACTGGAGCACTGTAGCAATTTAGTTGTTTGTCCTTTTTTGGAAACAAACTCTGGGCATATCCCCAGCGCTCTCAATCTGTTAGAATAATGCTTTTCTGCAGCCATTCTGGCATTTTTCTGTAGGAAACCAACAATGGTTATGTGTTATCTAAATGCATTAAATGCCTGTGTTCTGATACTTTTGTTATTTGTATTAATACTCCATTTCTTTAATTGCATCTGACAAGTTGAATAATTATTCACTGCAGGTAAGAATGCAGGTAAAACAATAGCTGACATTTTTACACCAGATTTGCCCTTTCTGTACTAGCTTAAATACGTCTTGCTCCCTGCGCCCACTGGCTAATGAAGAGCTATATATTCTATATAAAGCTATTGAAGGAGAGGGAAGGTGTGGACATGTAGAAAAATCAAATGTCGTTTTCCTAGGACTTCTCCCTTATCTGTTCTCCTCCTCCTCTGTCTTCCCTCTCTTGGAGCTGCTGTCCTAAAAAAGTAGGATTGATTCACCTTCTTACCGTGCTATTTAACAAATTACATAGGTGCGAATCTCTGCCTCTGAAACTGAGGGTGTAAATTTCCTCCAGGTAATATCTGAGTGAGGAGGACTTGTCCTCCAATCTACACAGATGCTCCTGCCCTGCAGCGATGGCAGACCAGGAAACCCACACAGGCAGAAGGGACAAGGGAACAAGTGACCTATGACTTGCTGCTTCTCTGGGTTTTGAAACAGGTCAGGGACCATGCTACCAACACGCGGTTGTACTAAAATGAAGAGAGGAAAAACACTGCCTCTGAATTTTAAAGCAGATACCAAGAATGCTCAGATTTTCTTATCACTTCTTTCCCAACTTAAACCTCTCATATATTTGCTGTAAATTTTTGTTGTGTTCAGTTACTCATGTTATAAGTGAACTGGACGATACATTTAGAACAGCCGCCTCAGTTCCCTGTGCAAGCAAGAAATGAGTGCTTAGTCAGAAAAATTAGTATTATTTATATGGAGATGGGGCAATAGAGATTAAAATGGACAAATACTGGTCTAAAAAGTATTTTTCAAATATCTTCTCTTTGAAATGTTTGACTACAAATGCCTTATGCAGTATTTGAAGTTAAGATTAAGTAAGACAACCTGAGAGACTCTTTCAAAAAGCAACGGCCTTTGATTTACTCTTTCTTCCATTTCTTGCAACTCTTGCAAATATTCTTGCATTCTCTGCTTCTCATAGTTCCTAAGGGAAACACAGTACAAGAGAAATTATTATTAATTTATAATACAAGAAGTAATTTTCTACAGCAGCTGAACGTTAAATTGCTCATAACAAACTAAATATTGTCTTACTGAAAGATACATAAAAGATACATTATTTTATGGTGGTTACAGGGTCTGAGGTATATTGTATCATGTTCACAGCAATTGCTTGCCTGTAAGTACTGAACATAACTGTCTCCGAAGCAGTCACTTTGGATAAGCAGAGAGGTCCTGGCAAGTGAGATTAAATAGAGGTTGTCTGAGTTTGGATTCTTAGGGTTTTTTGGATACTTAGATTTAAAAAAAAAAAAAAAAAAGGATACTTAGGGTTTTTTTTAAATGCTGATTTCATACAGATATTCCAGTTCTAAGCAAAATTAAACAGAATACACCATAGGAAACAAATATCATTAAATAAAACTCAGTACTTGAAGGTACAGTTTGATGATAGGAATCTTGCTACTTTACCAGTCTGTCTCACAAGAAGGGTGGCCGCATTCTGGATCATAGTACGCTTTTTTTCCTAGTCGGTTTGTCAAGAGCCCAGTCAATACAGTACAACGATGAAACTGTTGATTCATCAACTGAAAGGCTATCTCAGATCATAGCAAGCACTAGATAATCCAGGTAGCACAGGTTGTAGTACTCGGAGTGTGACAGAGACACCTCTCTGGGATGTTGCTTCTGTACTGGGCCAGCTCTAGCATTACTTAGTCAGACGCTTAAGGGCAAGTATAAGAGCTAGGGGGCTTTTTACACTTCTGTCTCCTCATGCCACCCTCTGAATTTCTGCAATGGCTGTGCATTAAGGCAAGTTATTCACCATTTTGAGGGAGTGAACTTCGTTGTTGCTACTTGCTTGCTCTCTCAGGCGGCTTTCTACAAACCTAATTATCTGTTAGAAGAGCACTTATGTTAATATACCTTATTACCCAGCCTATGCTGAAATAAGCATTATCAAGTTAAGCACTTGTACCAGCCTTAATGCATCAGCACTAGGGAAGTAATCTTGCTCTGTAATAGCATAATTTTATGTGCAGACAAGAATAAAGCATGAGTGTTTTACAATACTCCTGAAATACGATTAAGCTAAATACTGTAATGTGAAGTTTGCTGTTGAATTAACTTAAATCCATAAACACACCCACTGTCTCTCTTAATTCTCCACCTTGGTACTGTAACTCAAATTGTTTTCTGCTTCTGTCCTAGAGTCGACGCTCAAGGACAGACACTTAATGTTGTAAAGCTCCTGTTATTAACAGCATCTGCTGGTTGTGTTGCAAAAGCAATTGTGCTTGAGCTCTAACAAAATAGTTAGAGAGTACTGCCGCCTTTGACCTGCATCTCTACCACTGCATCTCTGCTCTCCGGGACCCTGTGTAAGCCCTGCTTCTCTTAGACCACTGCTTCTTCCTATGTGTGCTTTGGCTTCAGCTGTCTTGGGGAGGTGGTTGGTGGGCATAGATGTATTCTGCAGAGTCACCGACTGCCCATGTGGCCAAACAAAATGATTGCTGCAATGCTTCTTCCAGCATTTTGTGGCTTACACTGCTGAGCCACTGCACTTCATGCTTTCAGCATGTGAGAATGCACATGCTTCAGTTTCTGCTGTGTTTTCTTTTTCTGGTCATAGTGCAGCAACACTGGCAGTAAATAACCATTACGAAGTTTGCTGGTGGAACAATGTGCAGTATTGTCTAGCAGGTGGTGCTGAACTCTTTCAGCAGATTTGCTTATTACAGCCCAGATTTTAAAGTCTATTAAGAATAAATCCACAGTTTTCAGTTTTAGCTATACAAAAAGAAGACACCTATGTAAAGCAAAAAAAAAAATAAGGAAACCTTATCTGTTACCCTTCAACTCTGCCATAATGACAGTCCTAGCCTCCACCCTCATTTCAGAAAGATCCCTATCCTGGACCATATTCTAAATGTTTTAAAGTTTAGTATGGTAACTCAAAAGTTGCTAGTCCAAGCTATGAATCTTGTAGCCAAGCGTATCTCATGACCTTGTATTGTTTTGCCCTACTACTGTCTGTTACTGGTAATTTGCTTGGTTACTGGGAATTAGGATCCATAGTTGCTGCCCCAAAATCCTGCCTATGCATGAAGCAACAGGGGCAGAGCAGTCAGTACCTCTCACTGCCTCCACGTAACAGCGCCTTAAATGGTCAATACTGCTGTGGTGTTATCGTGCCCACAGATTATAAAGCTCACTAAAGACTCATTCAAACAAGACTATTTTTTTTTCTTAGGATTAAAAAGAACAAGAAGCAGAAATGGTTAAATTAGCCACAAACACAAAGTCAAGCAGCAGTTTTGGAGTTAGATCAGCATCAGAGAGCTGGAGCCATCTGGACTGCTCACTTACAGCACACTGAGAAGGCCCTGATGTTTTTCCCTGTGTACTGCTGTTCTCTCTATTTTTGTATAGAAACAGTCTTTGAATTTGCGTCTCTACCAAAGGTAACTTTGGATTTCATTCCTCCTAAGTACCAGCAGCTTCCTGGTTAGTTGCTGATGTGTGCTACATTAAAATAATATTCCTGCTCTAATTTTCCTTCTTAAATGGGGACCTGCCGGGACAAAGAAGTGAACTATGAAATGTTTGCTGCTGTGGGAGACAGCTAGCACCAAAGTTGTACCAACAGCTATCAATCCAGCAGTGCAAGGACATTCTGTAACTACACTGTTCCTTTTCCTTTGGATTTTTTTAAAACTTTTCCTCTTTACTTGATATGGCAAAGTTTCACTGTCCCACATGACATCCTGGTCTCTAATTTAGAGAGACACAGATTTGATGGATGGATCACTCAGTGGATAAGGAATTGGCTGGATGGGCACATTCAAAGAGTTGTGGTCAACAGCTTGATGTCCAAGCGATGAGTGGCGTTCCTCAGGGGTTGGTCCTGGGACCAATCCTGTTTAACATCCTTGTAAGCAACATGGACAGTGGGATGGAGTGCAACCTCAGCAAGTTTGCCAACGATACCAAGCTGTGTGGTGTTGTCGACACGCTGGAGGGAATGGATGCCATCCAGAGGGACCTGGACAGGCTTGAGAGGTGGGCCCATGCCAACCTCATGAAGTTCAGCCAGGCCAAGTCCAAGGTCCTGCACATGGGTTGGGGCAATCCCAAGCACAAATACAGGCTGGGCAGAGAATGGATTGAGAGCATCTCTGAGGAGGACTTGGGGGTGTTAGCTGATGAAAAGCTCAACATGAGCCAGCAATGCATGCTCGCCACCCAGAAGGCCAACCGTATCCTGGGCTGCGACAAAAGAATTGTGGCCAGCAGGTCAAGGGAGGTGATGTTGCCCCTCTACTCTGCTCTGGTGAGACCCCACCTGGAGTACTGTGTCCAGCTTTGGAGTCCTCAGCACAGGAAAGACATGGGCCTGTTGGAGCAGGTCCAGAGAAGGGCCACGAAGATGATCAGAGGGCTGGACCACCTCTTCTATGAGGACAGGCTGAGGGAGCTGGGGTTGTTCAGCCTGGAGAAGAGAAGGCTCTGGGGAGACCGTATAGCAGCCTTCCAGTATCTGAAGGGGGCCTACAAGAAAGCTGGAGAGGGACTTTTTACAAGGGCATGTAGTGATAGGATGAGGGGTAATGGCTTCAAACTGGAAGAGGGGAGATTTAGATTAGATATTGGGAAGAAATTTTTCACTCTGAGGGTGATGAGGCACTGGAATGGGTTGCCCAGAGAGGTGATGGAGGCCCCATCCCTGGAAGCATTCAAGGCCAGGTTGGATGGGGCTTGGAGCAACCTGGTCCAGTGGAAGGTGTCCCTGCTTATGGCAGGGGCTTCGGAACTATGGGGATTGGACTAGATGATCTGGGGATTGGACTAGATGATCTTTTGAGGTCCCTTCCAATCCCTAGCATACTGTGATACTGTGAACTAGGTGATCTTTAAGGTCCCTTCCAACCCAAACCATTCTATGATTCTCTGATGCAATTGAGAAAACACAGGAGTGTCCTATTAGCTAATCCATAATACTATAACGTGGAACATATAGGTCAAAATCATCAGAACAGGCAACAATTTCCCAGTTGAAATATTAAATTATCCACTGCATAAGTAGCTAGTAAAAAAAGTGGCCAAATTTATCAAATGTGTCATTATGTAAACTTAGACTATGCTATTTTTTACATTGTATGTTTAACATACAATGTAGAATGAGAGGTTCAGGATTCAGGGGAATGCAACAAAATACCTGAATGTTTTTAATTTGGATTTAGACATCTGAGCTAGGCTCTGATGTGGGTCAATGGCCTCAGCCCGAGTTGTTACAATTTTCTGGAGTGTTTTTGTTCTTTGCTTCTGCATTGTTCTGTTCCTTTTTTGCTGTTCTTCCAGCTTTCTCTTTTCCTCAAGTGAATTCCTGGGTGGAAAAATAAACTAAGGCTGAATTCATTTTAAATCAAGAGCAAGACTTCAAAGGAAGCTTTAGGCAAAGGAGATTCAAAAGAGAAAAGGTGAAAATAGGGTTGGCATAAGAGGACACAAGGTATGTGCCATTTTAAGGGATTCAGGCATATCCTGGGAAACAGCAGTCATTTGTCCCTTTCCTACGGACATTCTGAGAAAAATGCACTACTGTTTCTTTAACAATCATAAATACTAAGTCCTATATTTAAATATTTTAAGTTTTATATTATAATTAAGCCCTTATATTAATATATTAAGTCATATATTCACTGCATAGAAGAACTAACTACATGCATAGAAATACAAAAGAAGGCTACTCTTAAAGTATGTATATAAAATGTAGAGCATCACTGAAGTAGTAACCTTATGGCTTGTAGCCGTCGTCTTGTGGATTCTGTGATTTTTGGCGATTTAGATTCACCAAATCCTGAGAGACGTGAATTTGCACTTGAGTGTGTCATTTGAGGTTTACGTCTTGGAGAGGCGTATGGCCAGCGTGTTTCTTTCAACTTCTCTTCATCCTCTTGAATGTCCTTCAAAATCTTTCCCTTGTTTGAGGGAATATATGGAGTACGAAGATCGAAAGGTTCACAGACTGTAAGGTGTTTCACTTGTTTTTGTTGCAGGAGCTGTTTCTGAAATTTCTGGTGTAGTCGTTCAAAATCTGGAACATTTGATTTGATTTTGGGCTTATGTTCTGTTTGCTTTGATTCAATGCACCTGTGTTTCTTTTTATTGGTATCGCCTAAAGCCAGTCTGCTGTTGGGTAGGGATGAATTGCGTAGCAACTCTTCAGCTCTCATTCTGATCCTGATTTCTCTGTAGAGCTCTTCCTCCTTTAGTTTGTCGTTAACAGCTGGACTATAAACACATTTAGGAACTGGTTTTGCTTTGAAGAGTTTTTTCTTTTCAGGTGCGGAAAGGTCTCTTAATTGCATTTTCCTGATTTCATTCCTTTGCTTCTCTCGTTCAATGAATTTAAACGGCTTCTGAGAAGCCAAGAGCTTGAGTTTGCTTCTCTCTTTCACTGACCTCCTGCGTTCTTCATTTCGTTGCACGATTTCATGGTAGAGCGGAAGGAAGATGGCAGCAGGCACTGGATTGGCTCGGAATTTTTTCTGACACTCTGCTTCTTCCTCTAGTTGCTTCTTCAATAAGTTATTTTCCAGTTCAATCTGTGACTTTGATTTGAGATTCTGTTCTTTTTTTCTAGCTTCTCTAATAGTCATCTGGAAAGGCTTGGGCACAGTAACTTTTGGTGACCATGCTTTCTGTTTCTTCCGTATCATTCTGAAGGCTGGTGACCTTGGTAAGCTGTGTTTGGTGCGGGAGATGTAGTCTTCCACACAGAACCCGTCCCACATTTTTTCAATCCGTTCCTTAGCAAATGCAGACGATCCAGTTTCACTACCGTTTTCTTCAAATGCTAGTTCTCTGTCAGACCCATCAGATATACTTGAGCCTAAAGGATCACTTAAGTCGGAGTCCGAAAAGGATTTGTGCAAATTTAGAGGCTGATATGAGCTCTTCTCCCAAGTTGGCCTTTAAAAAAAGAAAAAAAGGTTGTTTTGAGTCCAGTCCAACACTGATGCACAGCTAGTAACTTCCACTTTCATCACTAGGAAAAAAAATTAATAGCACTGGGGGGGAAAAAGAGAGGGGGAAGAGAAGGGGAAAAAAGCAGCACTCACACCAGATCATAGTTTTAAGTGCTGATTGTGAACAAGTTAGCACTTCTTAAGGAAAGGCACCGTGCTTTACTAAACATGTTGTTCGGTTTCTGCTGCACACACACTTGTAAATCTCACAGTCTATTAGCAAGGTGAATAAGCATTTTTATTATTAAAACTAACTTTTCTGTGGTAATCTTGTAGGAAATGAGAGAGTAACGCTTCCCAGTCCCAGAAAAAAAAACAACTGTTGTTTTACAAACGTCTGCAAGGCATTTGGGAATCTTTGGATAAAAGGTACCACCAAACTTACCTACAACACACGTTGGAAGCAGCATTTTTCTTGTCCGAGGGTTGTACTCCTTTTAAGTATAATTTATTCCGATACATACTTTCTAATTTTGCCATGGTCTCCAAGTGGGCATTCTTCAACTCCTCTAGCTTCAAGTAATATTCTTGATTTGAATTGCACATTTTGGAGAAGTCTATCCACTCATCAGAGTCTCCATTTAGAGACGGGGTCTGCTCTCTGTCGGTATTTGAAGCCAAATCAAAACCATCCTAGAAGAGATGTTTGTAACATTTTCTGACTGTTAGAAGAAGAGGGAACGAGGTTCTTAATACTGCTTTATCCTAAGTAAGTCTAATGAATGATACAGTAACACCAAAGAGAGATACCTGTATACAAACGTTAATGCAGAGTTACGTGGAATAATTTTATTGCATAATAATTTATACCCTAAGGGTCCTATTTAAAGCATGTAAAATTCCTAAGTCTGTCCCTGTAATCAATGTATTTATACCAGGAAATATAATCAAAAGGACTTAATAAAAATGTTTAACTATTTTGTAAAAAGTGTAATTTTTTCCTTCATTACTACACAGCTCTAAAAAAGCCTTTATTTAAAAGCAACCAAAACCACAACAGAACCTTCTCTGCCTGCCGCTTCCGTAAGTGTTCTAAAAATAAGTCATTAGGTATCTAGTATATAAATGTTTATTCCCATTTCCATAACTTACTGTGTGAAACTACAGCGATTCTCCACAGTTCCAGTACTGTTTGGCACCTCGCAGTTGCGTGCAGGTAAGCACATTCCTTACACGTCTTTAAAGCTTACCCCAGTTAGAGATGTTAGTAAAACCAGCCTAGCCTGCATTGCAAAGGCTGCCGTTATTTTTAAGCGCCATGTTGTAAAAAATTACGGGACTCATTTCTTTATCCAAAAACTAGAATAGTCCTTTTCTACACAGAGGTGGCATTCCAACAAAAAGTCTTGTTGGTTTTGTCTCTTTAACTCGTTTTTTCCATAGCACAGTGATGACCCGACACTATCTGACGTCCATAAACCACAGCGGCACATTTAAACAGCCGTTACGGCCCGCCCGGCGGAAGGCACCGCCCGCCCCTCTCCGCCCCCGCCGGGGCGCCTGTCTATGCCCGTCCCTCGCCCTCCCTTCCCAGGGCAGCAGGAGCCCCACCGCGGCCGACCAGCGGACCCCCCCGCCCCGTTCCCCGGCGGTACCTGCGCGGCGGCGGCGGGCGGCGGCCCCCGCTCGTAGAGCGCGGCGGGCGCCCGGGTGCGCGGGTCCAGCGGGGTGCGCAGGCAGGAGGCGGCCAGCCGCGCCGCCCGGTGCGCCGCCGCCATGGCCGGGCCGGCAGAGCCTGCGGGCAGCCCCGGGACAGGATCCCGCCCCCGCCCCGCGGCTGGAGGCGGCCCGTTGAGCGGAAGGGGAGGGCTGCATCCGTCAGCGGGGTCGGCACGGCCCGGCCCGGCCCTCGGGTGCTGCCGGGGGCGGGCTCCACCGGCTGTGTGCCTCTGCTGTCCCCCTCTGCCCGCGGGACCTGCCCACGTTTAGGTAACTTTTCGCAGGATTTCAGTTGGAACTCGTAACTCCCTCCTTGACAAGCCCGCATTTTTTACCCCCTCAAATTACCGAAGAATCTTCTGTCTTGAACTTTGTACTACGGATAAGCAACTACAGAACAAGGGTAAACTGGCATCAGCAGGAATATTCTTCCACCTCTCCGGAGGCATTAATGATTGCTGGGCCTATTTACTGTAGTGAATTACAAACACTTTTATGTGGAGAAACAGATGAGATTACATCACACGTGGTAGTTTGAAGTGTTGCCACGAATTGGAAGTTTGCGATGACGGGGAAGGAAAGATTTAATCTTTCCTAGTTAATACCTAAACTAAGAGATCATTGCTGGTTGTAATCCTGTGGGGTAAGGTGTAACTTGTATATTAAACAGGCAATAAATAATTCATGCAGAGCATTAATGTCTAAATTGATTGTCTAACTTATATGTTCTCAGTATTTGATTTATTCTGAATGTTCTACACTAGCCCGAAGTGATAGGTAAGTATTTCAACAATAGCTGGTCAACAAAGTGGTGCAAGTTTACTCAAAACCTACAGATCTGATCGTAGATAGAAATGTGAGTTAGAGTCATGAACGAATTACTCTCCTTTAAACATAGAGAGGACTCTGGTCATCTCCATATAGCAATAATGATGAAAAGGGTTAATTCAAAATTCCAGGCTAAGAATTAGAAGTTGAGAAGTGTTTATTCTAAACTATGAAGTGTAACCTTAAGAACAAATTAAATTAACACTAAACTGAATGAATCCTGGGGCAGCCAGGATTTTCTTGTGGCTGGGGATCCCTGCATTACAGCTCACCTTAACAAAGTGACTCTGGCTGATGCAGTGACATCATCAAGGGGTACACATTTCCTTAATGCATTAGTAGATTTTAATGTGTATTCCACAAATTGTTTCAGAAAAGTATAATTTGCTTTATTATAAAATAGCATACTTTGACATAGCATACTTTGACTTCTCAGTTTTAGTTGTTTTTCCTAATTTGAAGGGTTAGAGATGGGTGTGTGGATTTACTTAAGCCATCCAAAGTTTCATTCCTGGGGTTTTCCTGAACAGAACTGGGACTTCACCACCACCGTGATCGAAGTGACCAAAAAAACCCAGTTACAACTGTTTCAGAGATGCACCTGTTATCCAAAATGAATTTTAAAGAAATCCCTATTAGCATAGATACGCCTAGTTACAGTAGTATCAGTCTTGACTTTTTAGAACTAGGCTTCGTTTTGACACTAGCACAAAAAGAAACACGCGTGAAGCCTGCCCTTTGCAATACTCGGGATCTTGTGATGCAAGACTTCAGAAGCATTCCATGTTAGTTTTCCTTCTGAAGTTCTATGGCTGCAAAGATACTCCTTCTCTCTAGCTCATCATATGCAAGGGAAATAATACCACTCCATTACCAAAACCTCTCACAGAAGCAACTCTAAACCATCATGTTACTAGACTGCCAACTCAAGGGTGTTTTTTGAACATACTACAGGAACTAATTCTTTGCTGTTAAACTTTTCAGAGCTAAGCAGGAACTTGTAACACAGAAAAGCAAATGTAACAAAGCTTACCTTGTTTCTAGCAAAATTATAAAGCAAAGAGTCAGGTAGACTACTGCATGTTTATTGATAAACAGCACTTCCTTTCTGAAACCAGAAATTTTATTAAATTAATGTGACAGAAGTACATAAGCCTTTGTGGAGTTTAAGACAATTCACACAGGCGCTTTTGGTGAGGAAACCACATTCCGGACTACGGGGAAGGAGCTTCAGGGCACAGTCCCGACTTCCTTTGTTTGGCTTACCGAGTGTTCACCTGCAAAGAAGGGTTTGCACAGTCAGGCACAAGAATAATTCCTCACTTTACAGTATAGTATTTACCATGCATTTCATTTTGTTCCAACTGCGCTTATTAGAAGGCCAAGCGGTCTCAGCAGCATGTAAGCTGAGACTACTACACAATAATTATATTTTGAAGCACAGCAAATTAAGATGACAAGAACTCTCCTGGTGCTTGTGAAAAAAAATCCAAGAAAACATGATGTAAAAGCTACTCACCACATCATCAATCTTAAGAATACTGCGCACCGTTTCTGTCGCGAGAGTCAATGCGCTCAAAGACACGAGCAGTGGCTGGACAACCAACTCCTCCAAGATGTTGGAAATACCACCCTAGGAGAAACAAGTAGCTTTTACTGCGTGCAAGTCAGACTACAGTTAGATTCAGCAAGTTTTCCTTTTAAAAAAGGAAATTCTACTAAAATCCTAAGGAGGCCAGTCAACTCTAAATTAGACTATCAAAGGCCTTGTACTCTTCCATCCTCAACAGCAATATTATGGTATCCATCTTCTTCCCCCAAGCACTTGACATACCCAGTCAAAATTAGTAAAGAGAAAAGATAAACACAGTTATGCCATCTTAAACATGGCGACAACTTAGAAGAAGTTAGACCACTAGGCTACGTGTAACATGAGCACCTTCCACTGCAGATAATACTGACAGGTCATTCTAAATGGATTTATTTCTGTAGCTGAAATAGTTTTTGAAGAGACAGATGAAGTTTCTTGTCCTGCGGATATGGCATTTAAGTATCTGCTATTATCAATACTCGGGATAAGCTGTTAAAGCCTCAGAGAAGCAGCTGTAATCTACCCCAACGCTAATTTCAGGGAGAATACCGTTATGAGGCAGAAACTTGCCCTCTCCTTAGTTTAGCCCTAACGCCAAGCATTTTCTATCTAATGCCCAGGCATTTTTTTTAAGCTATGCTACACAAACACAATTCCTTGTTACCTTTCTGACATTAATGCCAGCTGTTTTCTCTCCTTGAGCGTGTCTGTTTCTCAGCTCTGTTACTGTTGAAATAGGGTTGAGACCTGCGTTTTCAGCCAGCGTCGATGGTATCACTTCCAGTGCGTCTCCGTACGCGCGGACGCAGTACGAGTCCATACCCCTCAAAGTGCGAGCATACTCATTCAAGCGCAGTGCCAACTCTATCTCTGGTGCTCCACCTCCTGCAATTAGAGCCCTGAGGACAGAAATTAAAAACAAAAACTCATTTTATGTAAGTGCATAGATTATTAGCTTTCTGCATTATTAATATAATAAATTACTCTAACCAAACCGAGACATTACCTTTTCTTAACTAAGCATCTTATGACACACAGGGCATCATGAATGGAACGCTCAGCTTCTTCTAGAACAAGTTTGTTGGATCCACGTACCACAATGGTTACAGTTTTTCCAGGGTTTGTGCAGCCCGTGATCTAAAACACAAAATGAAATACGAAGACTGAAAATAAGGGTTCTCTGCAAAACCAGGCTTCAGTTGGCATTTGCAAGTTCTGCAAACAGTACTGATACCTGGCCAAGCAGGACAGCTACACTTCCCAAGTCAGTGGCTACACAGGGATTAGAAGTAGGTAAATGTAGTAACTTCAGTAATAAAAATTAAAGTTAGCAATTTTGCAGTTGTTATTAAAATAACTGACAGATATTAACATTTTGTCACTCACTCACCTTTATTAGTTTCCCAGAACCGTTCAAATTGACCTCCTCTGCCAGCTCAGCAGACCCCAGCATATCAGGAGTAAACTGGTCAATATGAGCAACGGGCTTAGTTCCAATTGTCTGAAAAAATAACAGGGAAAAAAAAAAAAAAAAATCCAAAACCTGAACTGCAGAGTCAGCAATTACACTGCATAATGTTCTGCATATTACAGTAAAATGCAATCAGGGCTATGGCTTTTACATCTGTCCCGAATCTTTCTAGAAATGTAACTGCTCAACAGAACAAGAATGTCTTTTGAGGAAATGTCTGCTTTTACATTATAGTCGGAACATAAAACCTGTGAAAGTGTCATAATAAACTGGCGCTGGCTGGGTACTTAGTTTTGGGGTAGACTTTAAACATCACTGCTACTTTAACAGCCACTTATGTAACTCACTTTACCTTACAAATAAACTCAATGTCATCTCTTTCAATGTCTTTAACCACCATGATCTTCATTTTGTTCAGAAAATGGAGGGCTAGGTCACTAAGAGCATCCCTAAAAAGAAGAGGGAAGTAGTCAGTCCACAGCACTATTATGGTAACCGGGTCATACTAGCCAGTTGCATGCTTCTCACCAGCAGTGCTGAAATTCTTCAGACTACAAAGTAGGGATGTCATTAAACTCAAAATATCGACAACACGAGGGCTTTCTAAAGGTACGGTTGCTGTTACAGCCAGTCTGACACTCTGCCGAGCGTGACTGTTAGTATTTGGCTTCAATTTTCCAGGTATTCCAAACAATTCCAATTGTTCCCCCGAAAACACACAGTAAGCGAATAAACTGGTATTAACATACCGCAGAATAGATTTCTGAATAAGCAGCACGTTGCATCCAGCCTTCTTAATTTGCTTAACTAAATTTAGAATATAGGCTCTCTCTTCACGCAGTACTCTGTCCATCTGAGCATAATCAGAAACAACTATTTGGTTGTCCATCTATTAAAAAAAAGAAAGAAAAAAAAAAAAAGAAAGAGAAGCAAGTATTATGAACAACTGCTGACTTTAAAAGCAAGTATCGAGATGTTCCGCAGGCTTTAAGCCTGTGATTCAAAGCAAATAAGCACGACAGTAAAATATGTCTTATTAGAGACTGTTTAAATGATGAGAAATACTGGAATTCTGAACTATTTTCTTTCTTCTACCACCTGTAAGTTCTTTAAGGAGTTATGAGTCACTAAGCATTATCCAGCAGACCTTCGTTATAGCTGTGGAATACAGCTGACATCACACCTTAAAACAAAATGTGTTATCACTACATTTGCATTTGCATCTCCCAAGTACTACAGCAAGAGGTTTCGCTCTAGTCATAGTTTTAACTTACATCTGTCTTTGGAGCAGACAAGCAGAACTGAATGAGGCCAATTTTGGCTTTTTCCACTCTGGTTACACCGGTATTTGCCACCTTCTGAGTCAGGACTAGTCCTTCAACCAGTTCACAATCGTCAATTGTGCCTCTGGAAACAAAAACAATCCGTGACTCTAGCGCTTTGGGAAGCTGATTTCACAGACACTAAATTTGTTTAGTTACAAATTGTTTCTTACCCCAACTTCTTAACGATTTTAATATCTCTGAGGTCCACACTACTAGCTGTAGTTGGGTCAATCACCTTCATCACTGCATCCACGCTCATTGGAGAAAGCAAACTAGAATACTGACACACAACCTAAGGGATTTAATAGTAAAGAAAAAAAATGGTGAGAGATTTAACACTCATAAACAGTAATTGCAAAATACTATTGTCATTGCATTCTAGTGTTTGATTTCTGAATTTAGAAACAAAGCTCTCTTCCCTCCCTGTCCGCCAGCCAGGATGTCCTAACATGGCATCTTCTTACTGGCTGCTCCATTTAAAGGAAAGAGCAGCTATGTTGGTGGGAAACCCGATGCTTGGGGACTTATGGAACAAACTTGAATTTCTCTTTCTTAGACTCTTAAAATAAGACTTCCGAGAGCTTTCCAGATTATTCGGCTGGAAGGAAAACTAGCACAGTTCTCCAGATTTCAATGCTGTTTTAGTTTCTGCCACATGAACAAGAGCCGCCTACGCGAACTGTTGGCAAAAGCTCTCAAGTATCCCACCTGATTTTTCTGCTGCTGTTTTCAGTTGAAGCTTGTTTTTACGCTTACAGTCAACATCTAAGATCGCGAAGGGTTTCAGACTGAAATTCAGTTTGAGTGCTTCAATCTAATCTGAATCAACCATGGCTTTCTGAAAAGTCAGTCTAAGAGAAGGCAGCTGATGTCTGGAAACCAACTAGATTTGTCATGGGCAGGGTATTCTTAGTGAGTGAACAGTAGCACAGACTGGGAAAAGCTGAAAGGCTCACCTAATCTGGAGGTACAAAAAAGTATCAGTCATACCTTTGAATTCAGTGAAGTAGTTGCACTATTCAGCAAGGTTTCTCTGTCACTCAGTTCAACCGGCTGCGCCATGTTGCTCAATACTTCAATACCTTTATCCAAAGCTTTCTGGAATGACTCTGAAATGATGGTGGGGTGAATTCCTGTGGATTGCATAAAAAAGTTGTTAGACAGTCATGCTTTCAAACCTTTTTTTTTTTGTTGTTGTTGATTTTTCCTCACCCTTTCTTCCCATTTTAAGATTACAGAGATTCTTGTGTCAGAATAAATTGAAGTCATTTTAGCAAAATGCTTCCTTCTTAAGTATATGACCTCCCTTATTACTTTCCACTGTTAAAGCTCAGGAAAAAGGCTATACTGTTCCTCATAATTTGTCCTCGCAGACAAGTACAGCACATTTCCCTGCAACATCTGACATTCCAGAAACATCTCTAAGTTCTATTTACCCTTGGCATTCTTAAAGCTGCTGCTGTTCAGGTAATACCTGCGAGGAGCCCGACAGTGATTTCATTTCAGATTTTCACAGACCGCTTTCCCACAGTTGTGCATGAAGTTCTGCAGTTTCTCTGGAGTGTGTGGTATACCCTTTACCTTTTCAAAGCAGACGGCTTATGGGCAAACGTTAGACAGGCATCTTCTAACTACCTCTTACAGTAGGGGATGCCAGGCTGGCTGCTGGCCCAGCAGTGCCACCAGTACCAGGAGAGGAAGTAAACATAAATAAACCATTGGTAGGGGCCAGAAAGAGGACAACAAGCCAAGCGGTGTGTATCAAGATGAGGCAAGTGTAAGTAAATCACTATGAAGTCCAGCTCTGAGACGGAAAAGAACTCTGTAAATCCAATCATCCTTGCTCTATTTCCAGTGCACACCGTGTTAGGTGGTCGGACAGCTGAAAAAGCTCCTGAACTGCACCTAAGCAGACTACAAGAGAATGTCCTGAGCTAATGGAATTGAACCTACATTAACTATTGCCTTCCATAATTCATGTCTTTTCCTGATCAGTCTTTCTCAAGATCCATATATTGTAAGTGATAGGAAGTGATAAATTCGTTGCGTATAAAAAACCCTATAAAATCACTGTTTCCAAATTTCATTTATACCTTCTTACTCTATCTCTCTGTCCACAAGAGAAGTACAAGTATAACCGTAATGAGTTTTTACAAGGCAACATTCACCACATCACCTAGGCACTACTTCCTGTATCAACAGTAATGCACTCAATCAACAATAAAAAGGTAACAAATTTTTAATCAAAAGTGGCCGATGAGTGAAAGCTGAATGTGAAGACTCAAGTTACTGTTCATGTTTCAAAGCTACTTTAAGCTTCATTATAAAAACGCAAGCAGACACAGGACTTAATGTTTTTACAGTTAACATATATATTTACCTTTCTGAAGAAGTCTGGAACAGGCATCCAAAAGAGCTCCAGCAATGACCACAACCGATGTAGTGCCATCACCAGCTTCAATATCTTGTGCTTTTGACAGCTCCACCAACTAAACAACAAATTATAGCAAAAGTTTATATATAACACTAATTAACTGTAAACACTGACAATTACCAAAAAAGAAGCATTCAAGAACGTAGCACTGCTGAAATCCACCTTAGTATCAGGACTAATCCCACCTTTTCTAATTTGAGGTTGGTACCTTTTGCACTTTGCTTTCCATACTCGTACATCTATTTGGCAAAGTACAATGACTGTGAAACAGATCCCTTACAGAAGCAAAGAAACTTTTTTCCCAAGCTTAAAACTGATCACACCTATCTAACAGGTCTACCTTTTCCTTTCCTGCAGAAGGGTTACGGGAAGCTCATTTCCATCTCCAACCACGACCAAATGTAAGAGGTCTACATTTAACATCTCAAAAGACCAGGCTACTGTATCCTTGGACCATCTGACCACAGTGCAATTAATTCTCTTCTTTTGCTCTTTTCTGTCCTACTAGTTTAAGACATCACTGACGCTTCTTTTTTAGGCAAGACACAAAAACTTTGGCCTAGATTATTTTATGTCTTAAAGCACGTCCAGAGGGATTATGCATAAGGAACACCAAATAAGAAATAACGACTGGAAACACTTCAGCACATCTTACAACCAAAATAATTATTCTTGGAGCACGCTGGGCAAAATTTCTTGCTCTGTCACTCATGGGTAATGCTCCTCATAAACACATGAAATGTTACTATGGTTTCCTGTCCCAGAAGTTAAGCTCTCATGCTTATCATTGTCTGAGAACCGAGAACTGGAAAAAAAACACTTACCATTTTGGCTGCAGGGTGCAGAACCTGCATTTGTTTCAGAATAGTAGCACCATCATTAGTGATTGTCACATCTCCTTTAGCATCCTGAATCTGAGGAGAAACGTAGTTCTGATCAGTAACTGCAAGTCTTTTAATTTCATTTGATACTCAATGCAAAATATTTTTCCTGACATTATTTCTCAAAATAAGATGTGCACTGAGGTCACACTTTCCCTTAAGTAAACGAAACTTGGAAAATAATTTCAAGGCAAAGGATGGCATCCTATATAAAACATGTTGACTTTACAGTATCTCTAGTAAGCTTAACGTTTTAAAAATTTAAGTAGAAGGTTTACCATTTTATCCATGCCCTTTGGTCCAAGGCTTGTTCTAATTGCATCGGCAACAGCTAGGAAGAGCAAAAAAATACGTTTGCAAGTTGATCTAAAAAAAACTACAAACGTTTACTTCCATCGCTCTGAATATTTCTGCCGAAGAGAGAGCGTCTCCCAGTGTTAAGCAGTCCCCAGTTATTCTGCCACCACTAAACAAACCTTAATAGGGGGATGACAGAAAGCGCTGCAGTATCAGGACTGATTTTCAGAGCTCCTTTTTAAGCAATTAACATCCGATCACTTGATCACGGCCATTTTAAAACGGAGTAACAACGCGAACGTACGTTATATGCCAAACAGCCCCACCAGCGCTTGCGGCAAACCCCAAATACAGCCTCCCCCACACGCACCGGCCCCGGCCCCAGCCCCGGCCCGCCATCGCAAATCACAACGGGCGGCCCGGGAAGGTGAAGTGGATGGCGGCAGCCTCCTCCCCTCAGCACAACGGGGCGCTCCCGCCCCCCCTCCTTTTCTCTCCCCTCACCTTTGCCGGCGGAGATGTTGCTGAAGCGGATCTGGGAGGGCTTGTCCCGGTCCTGGTAGGTGCCCTTGGCCCGGTTCCCCGCCCCGCCGTGGGCTTTGGCCCCTGTGTTCTCCGGCATGGCCACCCCGCCGCCGATGGAGACGGATGAGCCCCGCAGACCCGGCCGCCCCGCCACGAACCTTCCAGAAGGTACCGCCGCCACCACGCCGGACGCGCCGGGGTCCTTCCGGCCGTGACGCCAGGCGCAGGGAGCGGCGGGCCGGGGGGGGGGGGGAGCGAGGCTGCCCGCGGCGCGCCTGCGCCCTGGTAAACCGTGAAGCGAATCGCCTGCCTGCCGGCGAACGGCGCGGACACCTAAAGGAGCCCGCCGCCGCTTCCAGGCCGAGCCGCCAGGGGGGGCCTCGGGGGAGATTTCACGCCCCGCCGCTAGGGGGCGGAGGGGCGTGGCCGGCGGGAAGCGTTGAGGCGGGAAGCGGCGCGCGGGCGCTGTGGTGACAAGCGGGGCCGGGGGCGGCGGCGGTGGTGGTGTCCGGCTGCGGCCTCTCGGCCTGGGCGGCCTTTCCTCCGCCGCCTGCCCTTTGTGGGGAGCCGGGGCACCGCGGCGCTGGCTGCGGGCAGCCGGGGAAGGGAGGGGGCGCGCCGGCTTCTGCAGCCGCCAAGCAAGCGGGTGTTGGAAGGGTGCGGCTCTCCGAGGGACGGCGTTTCCTGAGGACGCCCGGGGTTGTGAGGAGGGGGAGCCGCCCTTGGGTTGGTCTTACCTGTCCCTGCACAGCCCGTGTGAAGTTCAGCTGCGCGGCTGCCGCAGCAGCGTTTGACACAAAGCGATTAATATTATCGCCGCGTGAAGCGCTGGCGGCGGGTGGGGTGGGAGTACGGCTATAGCTGTAACTTGTCCTTTCTGCTCTGACCCAGGGCCGGGCAGGACCGGTCTTTTGCCTTTTGTTTGTCCTGGTGTGGCATCTCGCAGTTTTTTCCCTGCTGAGACTGAAGACTGATTTCCCCCACCCCCCCCCATGCCATCCCAGCTGTTTTAAGTAGGTTTTGAGCACCTGGTATTATTCATTTTTTGCAGAACCTCTTCCCAAAAAGGATTTTATGCAGCAGCTTTATCGCAAGTGAAGTTAGACAGACTTGACTTACAGGATAAGAACAGAAAAAGCGTGTATTTTCTTGTAACACCCTGATCTTTCCATGTGTCTGAGGGACTCATTTCAGCTTGTATCACCATTGTAAAAAGGTAGGCTTTATTATCGATAAAAATAATGCTAGAGTTGAAAGATAGCTTATACCCGTTAGGGCGATCTTGCCTCAACTACTGTAAGACGCTTCTGTACACTTGTCTTTTTTGATTTCTGAATAGCTGTTTAAATTATTTTCTTCACCTTGAACAGAATACAAACATAACGGTTCAGATGTAAAGCACATACTTGAATCCACAAAATGAATTATTTTTGTATCGTCTTCAAAGCAAGACACAGCAGCTCAAAAGAGCTCTGAGTAAAAGACAAATCCCAAGTAATATCCAAACCATATAATTTTTATGGCACATCTCTTTCTGACGGGGTGTGAAAAGTCAGGATTTATAGTATGGTAGTGCCAGTGAAGTGCTGCCAAGTAAAGACAATTATACAAGAAATATGTCCCTGTACTAGTAGGGCGCTCCTGATGTAAGACAGGGTGTTGTAAAAAACAGGCAAATGGTGTGAGCTTTTAATCTCATTTTCCATTTCCAAGTATCTGGATCTATATCAGGAGCTCATTGCAAGTGCAACGTGTCCTCATGATGAGTGATTTTCTAGTGTCAGCAAAAGCTTTGTGTGGTGATACATGAAAATCAAGCATTTCAACAATTCTGTTGTCAGAAAAAAATAGGAAAAAAGACTCCATAGTCACATGATTTCATAATCTCTCAACTATTTTTAACAGTTGCTTTTGATTGTGGTTTTTTTTTCTGGATTTTTGCACCATTGGAACATAGGTAACTGCCCTTTGGCTGTTGCAGACTGTTTATAGAGAGACGGTTTTAGAAGTGAATGGTCTTTGCCTTTTTGTATGCAGCTTTTAACAGACAGCAGAAAATGGTTTTAAGTATAAAGGTAGAGATACATCCAGGTCATAGACAGAAGAAAGGTTTACTAGTAAGAGTCTTAACATGGATTTATATTACCTTCAAAATCATCAGAAACACATCCTAAATGACCGAGATCATTGGAGTCTCTGGCCCTGATCTTAAAGTACATCAAGCAGCGATGGAAACAGGACTAAATCCTGGACATTGAACACTAATGCAATGTTAAAGCTAGAATCAGTAGGGAGCCGAGCTTTTAAAAGCTATTGAGGTGTGTTTACATTGCTGTGGCTGGCAACCTCCTTGTTACCTCCTGTTGGGGATAATTTAGAATTTGTTGTGGTATCACAGGAGGTTCCTGCTTTCTCCTGCATGTATATAATGAGTGCTATAGCTATATTTAAGGGTATTGTGTAAATCGGGGATAGATTGTGTACTATTACCATCAGTGAGCACGTGCTGCTGAATGCTGCAGTAGGGTTAGGAGCAAGGTTTTTTTCAGGATTTTGAAGGAAATGAAGGTTAGAACTGATGCTGTCACAGTCACCTTGTTATACATAGCTCTGTGCTTGGCAAAACCAGCCCCTCTAGTCTTAAGAATAATTTGGGGTTGGAATTTGTTCTGTTGCTGGGTGGAGAGCCTGGATTTTTATTTGGTATGTGACAAGCTGCTGAGCTAAGTTTAGGGCTTCTGTGGTTAGCAGCTACCTTCTTACTGATAATTTTGGTCTGGCAGGGTTGCTTCTGTAGAGCTGGGCTTCAGGGCAGGGTTAGGATTAAGAGTTTCATGTTAGCCTGTGCGATCAGGTTTGCACTGGGTTTAAAAGGAGTTGTGTGGCTAATTTAAAGGCTATTGTCATCCGTTGTTGTCTTCGTTGTCGCCTTGTTCTGTGTCCAATTGAAAGTCCTTGGCTAGAGTATGGTTTACTCTTAGGTCATTGCAGGTTTTAAGGTGTCCCTGGGCGGAGACTGACAGGAGTGTGCATCGTGTTCTATTACTCGTTTTGTGTCTGCTATCTGTAATTTAGATAAGCAGATATGTAGAGCTATCAAGCTGTTGAGTTTTGTTTAGAACTTTGGCTACTATCCAGTTTTCTGCTTCGTTCCATGTGAAACAGAGATTATTTTTTTCTTTTTACTAGTGCGTATTTAGAGGCAGCGTTATGGTTGGGCTTCCTCCTGCAACGTCCCATTGACCTGCGTGTTGGTTGTTAAATGTTCATCCGGGCAGAGGGTTGTGGAGAGACATTTCTTAGCTGTTCATAATTTGGTGTTGCTTGTGGGAGAGTTATCTTAACATCAATCAGACTTGCTGATGAAGTTCAACTTCATATCAGGGTGAAGGTTGAGGTATGAGACGACAGATCCAAAGGACCAAATTTGTTGTTAGGTCATGTTTAGAGCCAGCACTCGCAGAAGCCTTCCAGACTTGTTTTAGAGCTGGGTTTAGACTTGCAGTTGCCTGCACAATATGTTGTTTTTCTTACCCTCTTATCATAATTTCTGGCTGTTCTGACCTTTCCCGGCATTTCCAAGGAGCAGTGAGACGATAACAAGTCATACAGAAAACACCCCCCCACATCATCCTGGGGGTTGTACTATTTTATTAGCTTAGTTTCTTGAAAAAAATGAGATTTGTGTGCTCAGTATTCTGTCCTTCAAATAAGACTTGGACCTGTAGCCAATTTTGACTAAGTGTGGTAGAAACTGCATTTTCTGGTTTTATGTAAATAGGCAGCTGCACAGAAAAGAGCTTTTTAGTTAAAGGCACACTGAGGTGTGCTGGTTTTGGCTGGGATAGAGTGCCGAAGCCAGCACATGAAGACAGAGCTCAGTCCTTCTGGGATGTTCATCAGTGGGACGATGTTTCTGTGATTTTCAAAGTTTTATTTTACTCAGGCAGAGGCAATGAACCGCTATCATCATGAAACTTTTTTGGTCGTCAGCTGCTGTACAAGGTGCTTATGATTCTGGGCAGATCACGTCACCTCTCTGTCTTTCAGTTTTTCTTCTCCAACTATTCCTAGTCTAGTGTGGCTAGATGATAAACTTTTTTACTAGCTGTTCGTGCAGCATCTTGTCAAATGGAGTCCTAATATCAAGTGGACCTTGCTAGTTCTAGCGCGATATGACAGCATGAACAACCTTCACAGCATCAATACTGTCAGTGGACATCTAATCATGTGATTAGGGCAAAATGGGGCTTCTGGGAGTGTTTGCATCTCTGTCCTTTTTACAAGGGGAAAAATGCCTGGGATGTGCATCTTTACTACTTACTGCACTTACGTCAGGTTGGATATGAACGTTAGTTTCATATAGGGTCTTTTTTTCTTTTTTTCCTGGAGATAACTTGCCAAGTACTCTCAAGGCAGTAGTGATGACAGCATAGCGAATGATTGCCAAAGAGAGGGTGACATCATTTCACCTAATGGCCTCAGATAAGTTATTAAGTACCATTACTTAATCATGCTCCGATAAGAGCTAGTAGCTTCTAAACACTTAATAAATATAATACTCGTGCCTTCCCAGCATCAAATATTTTGCACAGCAAGTATATTTTAGTTTTTCAAAGAAGAAGAAAGTCTCTACCTAGTGCTGAGTGTGTGATTTTAGTGTTTTGGTTTTTTTTCTTCTATCTGGAGTTTCATCCCGGAGGTTATCGCTGTTGGTGTCTGAGCGCTGTGCCCTGGTTAGAGCCCTGCAGGAGCTGCCAGCCCCGTACCCACCTTCCTGGCAGGGATAGCTGCGTCGCTGCTTCCACCTCCTGGAGAAGACAGTGAACGAGGGATCCTGGGTTTTATGGATTTTTCTTGGGATTGTTTTACTTGATTTCTTTTGATTTGCTCTGGTTCTCCCCTGCTCTGGGTATATCCAATGGACTACGTATTGTGAAAACTTTTGTCCCTTTTCTCACACTCCCTCCATTTCTTGTTAGTATTTTCTGAGATTTTTTTCTCCCTTATGTTCCTTTAAAAAATAAAATCTGAGAGTCATGGTAAGCAGGTGAAAAGGCTGCTCACCCATTGAAGAAGGTTCCAAAAATAAGGATGTGTACTGCTGCAGGATGTTGGGAAATACACAAAATGCTATAGGAGTATTATCTTCTTACATGTACTAGTAGGTAATGTCATGCGGCACTGAAGTGTGAGGATTAGGTAGCAGCATAAAATACAATGGTGCACTGTGGTTTGGAAGAGAAGAAAAATACCCTATTTATGGTGATTTTATTCTGCTAAGACACTAGGGTAAACATTGCTAATCCTGGGAAGAATTTGCTATAAGGGATTCCTATGGGTTCAGACCTTTTTTTTGAAGCCTGTACTTTAAAGGTAGCTACATTGTCAAAGTACTCTTACAAACGTGTTGTGGCATGGGAAATATCAGCTTGAAGTTACAGTTCGGTCAACTCTAGCAGTGAAAATGGAGATGATTTATTTCGTGCTTTCTTGGCAGCCCCTGACTCTTCAGAGGTGCTGTAGCTGGGGCATGCGAAAACCTACAATTTGCATACAGGCAGATCGATTATATGTATCAGTGGGCCGGGAGCACTGATCTGCTCGTGTACGGAGTAACCAGACGCTGCAGAGACACTGGGTCTGGCTAGACATACTGTGTAGGTACTGAGGAATGGCTCAGTGCAGTGGTCCGTTTGTCTGCCCAGGGCTATGCAAGTTCCCGTGGTGGCCTAGATCTACGTAATCTGTAAACATCAGTTGAATCATCAGTGGTTTTTGAAGCAGATAAACGTTGCTTAGAAGATCCCCATCCAGTTATTCTAACATTCCACAGTAATATTATATGCAAAATGAAATTAAAGATATCAGATAACGTAAACATACTTGACTGTTACTGATCTTTACCTGTGCTGGATCAAAAAAAAACCAAACAATTTTTGCCTTTTTTTTTTCTGTAAGTGCAATGAATGTGATCTGATCTCTGTTTCCAAAATCTACACTATTTAAAAAAAATCTTGTTGTACTCGTGGACTGATTTACCGGTTTTGGTTTTCCCAGACAGTAATCCTCTCCTTGCTTTTAAGCAAAAGTTCACATTTTTGCTTGTCAGCGTCAAGTTGGCAGAGAAATTCCTGGTCATAGGCTAGAAAAAGAATTAGGGACAGATAAGCTGCTGAATAACAATCTGTGGGATTGGGACTGTTCCTACTGTTAATTCTTAGCACTCCTGCTTTCCTTCCCTTCAAATGTTAATAGGTAAGGACACACAAACACACATAGGCGAGCACATGGTAGTGTAAGTTAGTGAGCTTGGTCTGTAGGGTGCAGGCTGAAGTTCTTTGGTGAAAGAATGAGTTTTTCCATGGGGGAGAGTACCTGCGGAGACGATTACACCCTCTCCCTCTAGATGACAGCAGAACACCAGCCGTGCTGTAAGGGATTGTTTCCTGAATGTATTTCAAAAGAATATTGTTTTTCGTTATCCTGCTAGATTACTTTTTAAAGAGGTTGGAATTACTGTTGTAATATATTGCCCTGCTTCAGAACAAACTCTGCATACTTTGGACAGCTGATAAAAAGAAAAAGCACCGGGAGTTTAAACACGTTCTTTTATGAATATCTGCTTCCGCAAACACAAAACATGTTCACACTTGTGATAAATATCTCTGTATTTCACAGGTAAAGTGCGAATCGGATGCTTCTTGACAAGCAAGATCCTGAACCTTCAGAGGCATCCTTGTTTCTAGCACCACGTGGATGCATTTTTCCGGAGACCAGTGCGGAGGAGTACGTCTGTGCCAGTGCAGTGCCTGCCAAGTGAGCATGGTGGTTTGATTTTTGCATCCTTCCACAAAGAGGCTGATAAAGCCAGTGGTATGATGTGAGCTCCGCGCCTTGGGCTGCGTCGTCTCCCAGCAGGCCTGTTAAATGCCCCTCGCCTCTGGCCAGGGACACCTCTCAAAAGCAGGCTCCCTTCTGTCACCGAGGCGGGTCAGGCTGAAGCGCCTCGTCCTGCTGCTCTGGGCTTTCCCGCCCGCCTGCTTCTGTTGCCCAGGACAGGGCTCTCAGTGACTGCTTCTCCAAATAGCATTTCTTGGACCAAAACCAGGGTGGTCCCCTCTCTGTTCCCTCATAGCCAGCAAGGCCTTTGCCCGTGTGGGTTCTGGCCTTTAGAGAGCTGCTTTTTTTTTAGTGTGTGGAGGCCTTTTCGGGGATCAGCTCCTTTTCCCAGAGTGTTTCCGTTGGGAGACTCCGTGAGACTCAGTGACTGATTCGCAAATGCTGAGTTAGAGACAGAGCAGCACTTCTGCCATGACACCCAGGGGATGTACCCACCATATACTGTTGGCTGTTTTGGACTTCCTTTGCTTGAACTTGGTCCTGTAGAAAGAAGAAAAACATTGACAAGTCAATAGAGAAGGTTCGTAGGAATACAGATAACAATTTCGTCTTAGGAAGAACAGCCAGAAAAGAAATTACACAGCTCTTCAAAAAACTTATTTAAGTGCTCTCTGCGCTTTCCCGAAGTGGTCTTCCTCTCACAGAGAAACAGGACGCGTTGAACTGTGAAACTGTAAGTAGATTATTCATATTTGATTTTTTTTTTTGATGCGTTGGCTGTTGTTAGCTTTTAAAATTGTTTCAGAGATGTATTGGTATCCCAGTCACACTGCCAAAGGTTTATGTCTTTGGAGTTGGAGGTGCAAACAGGATTTGTTGTTGGGTGCAAACAGGAAGAGGGGGAGGAACAACCAGGCGGAGCAGAACTGGGCAACTTTCTAACATGGCTTTACGCGTGGGTGGGAAAGTTTCCGTTTTGCTCCCTGGTTGCTCTCCTCACTGCCGCAGTCCCAAGCAGCGCTGTGAGAGCCGGCTCCGCTGCTTGTGTCGACCCACAGTTAGGAAAATACAGGAAACATCCAAACTGGTTATTAGTTGTGTTTACAAGAATGACAGACAGCTCTGGGTTTTGAGGTTGGGGAATGGGGTTGACATGAATGTTTTTCTGCAGTTATACTTGGATTATGTAGAAGCCAGAAAATGGGCTTCAAGATAACTTTACCTTGCAGATTAAAATATTGCTTGCTTTTTAAGGTTTACTTTCTAAATCAGTAGGTGCAGCTACAATAAAAAATCTAACGGGGATAATGTGGTGATTCAGTTTTTCTAGCAGTATACGTCGGTTTTAAGAACTAGCAATAGGAATTGCTTTCAAAGAAAGGTTTTATACTTGCATACTTACTTTGAAAATATTGTGACTTACTCAAATTAAAGTTGCCCTTTTGAATAACTGTTATTTTACCTGTTCTTGGGCTGCAGCAGCTGTTTACAAGACACCTGAGTTCTGGGTGGGAATACAGGGGAGGATTTTTTTATCCAAGCTGGGATTTTTGAAGTACAGCAGAATAAAAACATTAGCTTTCGTAAGTTGAAAAATATTTCAGCGTGTATATATAATATACCTAAGGAAGAGTGGTTGTAGCTTAGCACAAATATCAGGAAAAAGCGAGGTAAGAGAAGCATTGATTCAAATAGAGGGGAAAAAAGACAATCGAGCAAAGTTGGTCATTCTAAAATAAACGTTGGTGAAACTATAACGTGGTAGTGGGGAACAAAAAGAGAACTGCACGTGAAGCACTGGTACTTACCATAGGTGTCGATAAGTAAAAATCCTGTGTTTTGAATCCTGATGCTAAATCTCTTGCATCCCACTTGTGAGAGGGTAGAATGTGATCGGGCAAGTGAGAGGCACTACCCCTGGCTGGGGGATGAGTGCTTCAGGATGGTTCATCAGCCCAGATGAACCTGGGCTCTTGAGGAGTTGGAGCAAGTCGGGGATGTGGGAGTGAGACTTAACTTATTTGTTTGGCTCCCAGGAAGGGCACTTTTAAAGAATGGGAGGCTCTGACATGTTGCCTTGGCTTGAAGGCAACAGGAGACCTGGGAGAAGTCAGGAGAGGCTAGGATGAGATACTGGTTGGAGAAATCAGTTGTGATAAACCTGCATCTCACAGTGGTGAAAGGTTCCAGAGACTGAGGTTGGTACGAGGTTGCGGTTCCAGGTAGAGTCAGGTTGGAGTGCCCCTTCATCGCTGACCCTCAGCAAAGTCAAATCCTGTAACTGGCAGATCTGCTGAGCTTTGTAGCTTTCTAGTTAGGTGATGCATTCATTATGAGTTACAATGTTGCAGAGCGTAATTAGAGGTATACTCTCAAAATCTCATTTTAAATAATGTCCTGTTGCTTTTGACTATCTCATAGTTAAGATGGAACAATCTTTATTTCCAGTTGCAGTATCTTTTTTGTCCTCCTCGTCTAAAGATAATTTTCAAGACTATATAAATTGCTAATCACAAATCTCTTGTTTTGCTCCATTTTGTTTCTGTTTGTGGTAAAACCAAAGACCCTATTCAAGGTCTCTTAGAACTATGTTGTACAAACACAAGGGACTATATGATCTCTGCCCCAGTTTGGAATAATGTGAGTCAAAGACTGAAGGTTCCTGCTCGTTTCAAATGAAGTATCATCTGCGCCTGTTCACTAGACCTTCCAGAAAATGCAGGAAAACCCAGGCTGGAAATAGATTTGAAAAACTAAGTCCAAACAAAGAAAGGTCTAAACTACCAGCATGTGAAAATAAAAGAGATTTTCGAAGTGAAAGGTGATGCCATCCCAGCTTTGTCATTTGCGATTTGCCTCTATTGTGAGATTTGAGTCACAGGGCTCAGCCAAGCTGCGGACAGGCACGGCAGGAATTTGCAACGTCCACTGAGGGTGTGATTTGCGAGCACTGGTGTAGGGGAAAGCACCAACTTGCATGAAAGGACTGCAAGCCAGTAGTGGTGAGGATGGCACAGGCCACCTTATGTACATGCAAAATGAAAGCTCTTATGAGGTCAGATAACACAAATTTACCATAATAAAAACATTACTTTAATATCTGCTGAAAGTTTGTTCCAAAACAACAAAGCGTTTGAGTTAATTTCTCAGGCTAAACATTGTAGATGGTAAAGACAACACAAAGATCTAGATCTTTAACAAAGAACCAGAACTCAACTCTGTAGCTTTTATTTCCATTAATACTGGAAGCGTTAAAAAAAAAAAATGAACAGAACAGGGACTCTTTTACACTGTATAGCACCTTTCACTTTCTGAGATCTGTGGAGGATTTTACGTATTGTATCTATACAGCTACAGCAGTATACAGCGGCAGAAACATGCAGCTACTGGAACATAAACCTATAGGTCTCTGAATGGGAAGTATTTGATTGGGACAAACATCTGTTTGAATTTTAATGGCAAGCCAAAAGCTGTTGAAGCACTGGGATTCTCAGCATCTCTGATTATTTTTGTAGCAGAAATTAGCACCCAAAAGTACATTTGAAAAATGTTGGCATAACTGCTCCTAGTGGATGGGTTTTCAGTTTTTCAAGTCTCAGCAACGTACTCATTAAATTGTTTCATTACTTGGCTCTTTGCCTCTGTATGAGGTAAATCATCAGCCTGCTAAATCTGTAGATGGAACTGAGCAATCATCGCTGCTTAAAAACAATTGTGAAGCAAATGCTGATGTGCTCCCCTCTTCTGTGGGTTACCGCTGTACTGCAAACTCCTCACTGCCTATAAATTGGAATTGTGGGAGCACTCGGGAGCCTCAGTTGTGGAAAACATCATACAAAGTCAGAACAAAATGATTATCCCTGCCCTAAGGATCCTGCACTGTCCTTTTTTTTTGCAATTAATCTTTGTGTTTCTTTTTCCTGAACTGAAGTTGGGCTGAGCAGTTGAAGCGACCGGAGTTATTTAATGGAGTTAGATCTGCACAGCACCTTGCCGCTGAGCCCAGGGAGACCTTTCTCTCACACCTTCCAGTAATGCTCTCTTTTTGGATAATACCTTTATACGGACATTAGAAGAAATTGAAAACCCAGCTTCACTTATGTGGATATAACAGCAGAGCCTATCTCGCTCAGGTAGGCGCATCTTGGATCGTGGCTCTCAGCAGGCTGTATCCATGAGAGAGATGAGAGACAGACAGCTGGCAAGGCAGCCTCTCACTGTGTGAAATGTACGCTAGTATATTTGTAGGTGATTATAAAAACAGCTTTTCAAGGTTAGTGTCCAGGTTTGCTGCTGCTTAGCACATGAGCAAGGGTCCAAAGGCTTTTTTTCTGTTTGACTGCCTTCATTATTAGTTTTTCTTTCTTAGTGTTTTTCTCTCCCTTAGAAACATAAGGGCTATGAAGTCTGATGTTTCATAGTTTTGCTGAAGGACGTTTTGAGAGTCTCATGACGACACACCGAGGTGATAGACAGTGAGCTTTGAATGTGTAGTACAATCACCTAGACCTAATTAGTGGTTTGTAGTTTTAACGGATAATCAAATGCTGGGTTCTTATAAGAGACTAAGTGTGTACCATATTGCTCACTCTGAGGCTTTTTATATGCCTTACACAGACATACAGACAAAACGATAGTGGAAATGAGAAAGAGTCCGCTTGCTGCGGACAGAGCAGCAAAGACAGACTTGTAGCTGGGCTTTGTTTTAAATCTGGTGCACGAATTACCTAGAATTCCCTGTCTTGCCGTCTGGCTTGACCCTGCTTTGTTCGAAGCAGTCACGCAAACGTGGTAAGTGGTGTACGGTAATAGATTATACAGAGTGTACTGCCTTGCTGTGGAATAAATATTGTCCAGGACAAACTGTCTGTCCTCATTACCTTGGGCAAGAAGTGTCAGCTCGTAGGTGTGAACAACTGAATTTGGGGCGCACCAGCGTATCTGTGCAGAGCTGTCTGTAACTTCAGACACCTCTCTGAGCCTGGGTGGATCTGGAATCTCATTTTCCCTCGACATGCCAGGACATAAACATTGGGATGCACTCTGCAGTTCCCTGCACGGCTTCTGAAGGTGCCTGCAAGGGTTGTAGTCACAGGAGGTGTAGGCCACTTGCACTGGGGTTTCCATTGACTGTTCATCGTATTCGTAGTCATCTACATATTGTATCAGTGGTCTGGCGGATGCAGGCTCTGACCGAGCATTGGTCCTTGTGGAGTTCAGCTGTGGTAGGCTCATTTGTGGTGTACCTTCCCCAGCATGTGTGGCCAAGAAGTGGATAGAATGGTCAGTGGTAGTGGGCTTTCCTGTTGCTCTAGTAGAATAATCACTAGTGGGCTGGTTCAATGGGCCTTCCCGGGGAAACATCGCATCGGTTGTTCTGAGCTCTCTCTTTATCTGATCTGTTTCAGTTTGACTCGTGGAGCCATAATCCGAGGACTGACTATAGAGCTCTTTGAGAAAACCCGGGGAGGTGGTTATGGACGTGAAAGAGGGGGATTTGCTCGTGGATTCGGAAACTGCCTCGTCCTCGTGGGAGGAGCTGTTGGTCTTTGTGAGCATCAGCTCAGTTGGGTTGGCTGCCGTTGTGCTCATTACATTCCTCTGAATTAAGGAGGTGGTATAAGTGTCTTTGGTTAGCGGAGCAGAGGCTGTTGTTGTTACTACAGCAGTGGCATCGTAACCGGTAAGGCTGAAAGCATCATGTTCAGGAGAGGGTGTGTTTGAATCAGGCAGTGTAACGTTTCTCTCAGACTGGCATTTATTGTAGAGCTCAAGCAGTGAAAAAGATGTTGAAGGTCTGCCCCAGTCTTCCTGGGATGTGTTGCAAGAAGTCTCCCAAGCCCTGCAGAGGGGACAAGTTAGACTAGACAAGATCCACAAGAACATTACAGGCTCCTCTAAGGCTGCTTGGATTGGAATTTGCAACCTGCTCTCCAAAACCAGTCTTTATATTAAAGGCATGAAACCTAGACCTAGGTTGTCTTAACAGTGGTCCTGTGCTTGGCAGATGGCTTTCCACAGCACTGGGAACTTGGCTGAGTGGCTTTTTGGTTTTGCAAGCTGCAGGAGTATCTTTTGCCTGAGAGGAAGCATCCTTTGGTACAAGGATTGTGAACCTTAGCGAGAGTGTCAGTGTTCAAAGCAACTTGTCACTAAGGGTCAGACTTTAATGCCACACTAAGAGTGGAATGCATGGAAAGGGATGTAACAGGGTCCCCAAGATCCTTAAGGCAGCTGGTTTAGGCAGCTGGAGCCGTGCTAACACAGGATGTGCTTTTAAATGACTAAGCTCCAGTTCTTTCTTTACTCAGACATTCCATGTTTTTGTAAAGAATGCAACTGCTAAGCTCATCCTGATGAGAAACAACCTAATTTTAATAATCTACTTCCCTGCTGTCTTTGGATGACAAATCTTCTTGGTGGCCTTTCAAAAGGAAGAGAGATCATACGTATGCAAAGTACTCCTTTTAACTACAGCCTATTGTAATCAATCTGTAAAACTGTAGGAGAGCATGAAAACAATAGGTGACAAATGGTGCTATTTGCAAGGGGTTTTGTTGACTGCCTGGACTGATGTAGGCATTGGGAATGCAAAGGCAAGGAGGAAATAACTTGCTAAAGTACTTGCAAAGTCTTCCAGTTTCTGCTCCCAGCGCTGGCCCATCAAGGCCACCAAGCCAGCCCATTTTTTATCTCCAGCTAATAGAGAAAGGTGAACCGAAATAGAGAGAAAATAAGCTATTCTCACCTTAAAGTAGAATCCACAGCTAATAACCCTTTATACTGTTCTACAGGTACCTGTTGCATTCATCCACATTCAAGTATAATTGAGCCATGCTTTGTCCCTGACGGGGACCTTATTTTGCAATTCTAACTCTTGCGGAAGGGAAGAACACACCAGGAATTTGAATAACTTAGATGGTAGTGAATGTTTGGTCCCCACATAATTTACACATTTCAGTTGTGTCTGAAGAGCATTAGTTTATCTCCTCGAACTCACTTACTTTTGCAGCACAACTTTCTTGGGCTTGGAGAGCAGCCAGGAGAGCTGGCAGTCGCATAACAGAGGATTTCCGTACAGGTTGATGATGATGCTATCTGATGAATTGATATTCCAAGGATTAAAGGAACTCAGGTTACAGCTGCAAGATGACAAATGCAATAATTAGCAAACGCTGAGCTACCTTCCAAGGAGTGGTGTGTGCTTAGGAGCCAAGCGTGTATAAAACACAAAGCAATATTCCCAGTTCCCTTGGAAGTAGCCAGTTAGCAAGACTTGCTAGTCTGCACTTTAAAGTCCAGACTAATACCTGCCCACCTCTCTAATTTGCACAGTGTAACTGCTGTGTGTTAAAGCATAACAAAAGCATCGTAAGGGGATAACGCATTTAGAGAAGGCAACTGGAAGGGAAAGGAGCTAGCATTTGGCAAGGGTCCTCTGTGGAAGATGATCTCCTCTCTGCCATGTAGCATTCAGCTACACTTTTATACTATACCATTTTTACAGCTTCTTTCTAGTCTGCTTGTAGTAGCTTGATGTTCTCTATGCCAATCATTCTCTTCATGTTAACTGCGTCTTGCATAATATAGACTCTCACCTACTAAAGTCAAATGACTGATAGAGGAAGACCTTGCTTGCCTTTACTGTTAAGCTGTCCTAGCTGCAGAAAGAGTGTGATAATGTGACCTCCCTGCAGCCTGAGCGCTCGCAAGATGCTCTCTTTTGTCTATGACTTTAACGGCTCCTCCTTTGTCTTTTAAGTTTGGGTTGTGTTTTTTAGCACTTTGAACTGGTATGCCTGAAGGTATTGTGAAGTGCTGTGTAAATTCAGTGTGGCAATCTAGTGGGGGATGGAATCCTTTGGGTTTGGTGTAGGTTTTTTTTCACTTAAATGGGTTTATTTTCCTGAAACGAGTTCCTAGAGCACAGCCAGTGCTCTAGTGTTTGTTTTCTGATATGCTTATAATCTGGGCCTATATTATAGACATTTTCTAAGGTGTTCTCCAAATCTTTTCCTTTATGCTGACTGTTCTGTGTGCAGTTTTCCTGCTTTTATTTTGATAAATCACTATGACTTCTGTTTCCCTTAGTATTTCAACAGATGCATGACATAACAAGTAAATCACACTGGGGTGTTACCCCTAGAATAAGGACTAAACAATTGCTTTTACTAATGCTGAACAAGGACCTATATTAATCTCTCACACTGAAAGTGGCAGGGACAGGATTATTGACTGCTTCCACGGTGCAGATTTTAGGAAACTATCAGCATTCATCCTTTGTAGAGCAAGGAATCTTCAGTGACCTGCTTCTTTGGTGAGACATAGCCATTGCAGATGTTGGAAGCATGGTCTGTATCGCGAGTGGGTTTCAGTGGATCTGTGCTAATCTTAACAGCACTAGATGAATTCATCCATTGGACTGGGGGATAAGGCAGAAGAGTGGGAGAACGATGGATGCAATCTAAAGCAACCAGTAACCGTGCTGTGAGTCTCATGCTACTTCTCTGGGCTGTATCAGCTCTTCTGCTGTATCAGGTCTACATCACAGGCTTTACATGGCATATCCAAGTATAAGACAGCAAGTTTCTCCACGGCACACAAGCCCACACACCTCCTTCCTAAATATTTGATAACAAGCAAACTCTGCATAAAAGTCAGCTCCCAGGCACCATGGTGCTGTGAGGAAAAGGCAATGCAATGTGAGGAAGAACAAAAAAAGAAGACAACTCACTTCTCAAGCGAGAGATGGCTCAGATAAGGCACGCTGTCAAACATCTCTGTCCTCACAAAACTCAGTGAGTGGGAATCTTGACAGTTCAGCTCTCGGAGACCAGGCATGGACTTTAAGAAGTCAGTATCGAGGCTTCTTAATCGTGACATCTTTGTCAGGTGAAGTGATCTGAGGTTAGGCAAGTCTCTGGTCCACTCTGGTTGAACTGAAGCAGAAAAAAGATTTATGCCTGTTGCCTAAATAAAACATTCCTCTGGATTTCTGCCTAGAAAAAAGTTTTGAATTTACAGAGATATAAAGTATCTCTGTGGTCTTCTGCAGCTATTCTCTTTGGGGAAGGAATAGAAAAAACATCAATACAACAGTGTACAAACACCCATGCAATCGCATTTTTTAATATTACCTGGAGGCCATGCTGTCGTAGGGCAGAGGAAAAGAAGGGAAGACAGAAGGGCAACAGAGCCGTTAAGAGATATGAAATAGCTGTCCTATTAGGTGAGATTAAATGAACAAGGATTTCTCTGCTCAGAGAAGTGGCCATTGGGGGGAGATTAGAGAGGTCTACAAACTCCTGACTGGTGCGAGAAAGGCAAATAACTTACTTGTCCTAGCACAGGAAAAAGAGCTGAGAGGCATGAAACTGGAAGAATAGGTCTTATAAAAAAGCGCCCTTCTGTGCCACAACTGAATTGTGTAAGTCACTACCACAAGAGGGATTAGGCAAATTCATGGAGGAAATTCGGTGGTGTATCTGTTACGTGTGAGTTGAGGTGAAACCTCTAGCTTGAGGAGTCCCTAAGGTCCTGGCTCTGCCCCAGGCTGAGCGCAGCTGGGCAAGGCATCGAACATCTGTCTGCCTCAGCACCTCAGTTATAAACTGAGGCTGGCAGGGGAGGCAGACGGAAGAAAAAAGTCGTGCTGTAAATAGCTCAGGGCAGGGATTGTCTCTCTGTGCGGAAGTATTTGGCTGGTTGCGGTTGACACAAAAAGCCTCTCTCTGTGCTACTTCAATACAGTGGTATAAAGCAGAGTGTAACTGGGGCGATAGACAAAGGAAGATTTCAGCAGCATGTCTGGAAAGAGAAACGAATTTCCTCCTGTGTGTCCCAAAGCTAATCTCAGGGCTGACAGTGGAATTAGGATAGAGGTGGGGGACTACAGTGGGACAAACAGTCCTGTTTGGTGGTGTCCCGTCTCTGCCCTTCCTTTGGGAGGCTGGTCTGCGTGAGGGTTTCCCCCCAGCAGTTGCATCACAGCTGGCGAATACCTTGCACGCTTGGACCAGCTGTTTGCAGCTTTCAGCGTGGGGTGTTCCCCCTCCACCCCAGGCTCGGCCAGGACGGGAGCCATCATCCCAGCAAGGCCTTCTGCTCCCCCCGGCCTGACCAAGCCCCATGTTTACAGTGGGAAATCCAGAAACTTACTTTTCTCAAGAAAGGTCCCGCTCAGATCAAGCATGTTGATGATGTTTCCAGGCCTGTCCATGGCCTCACTGGGAGATGCGCTGATGGCAAAAGCAGACTCCCTAATTCCTCTGCTGTCATCTTGCCCGAGCAGCGTTGCAGAGAGGTTCAGGAACTGTAGCTGAGGGTAACAGGAAAAAGCCAGCGGCTGGATTTCAATCAGTGGATTTCCAGCCAGGGACAACCACCTCAAGTTAGGCAGGGTAGAGCTGTGGCATGATGGCACGGATGACAGCTTATTAAAGCTCAAGTCCAGGGAGGTGAGACTGCTGAGGGCTTCAGATCCCAATCTAACTGCCTGGAGATGGTTCTGCCTCAGCGAGAGGATGCGTAGCCGTGGGAGGTTTGCTATCTCTGTGCCATTCATCTCTTCTAAGAGGTTGTTGCTGAGATCCAAGGTCTCCAGGGCCTCTGGAAGGCAGACGGGGAAAGCTGTCAGGCTGCTGTTGGTCAGCTGTAGGGTGATCCAGGACCTATTCTTCCGATCCTCACAGGACATGCTGGTGAGATTAACGTTCTCCCAAGAGTCTTCGTGAGCCAGCTGGAAAACAGTGGTGACGTCCCTGGATGCTGCAGACTCTGCTCTGCTCACAGGGCCCGACGCTGTGTTCCCCAACAGCAGAGAGAGGATGAGCAAGCGTGAAAACATCCTTCTCCTAAGTGGCTTGCAATTAACTTTCGAGATCTGTTTGGTTTTTGTTTCAGGGAGGGGAAAACAAAACATCAGCATTAAGAGCTAAATTAAATCCCTCCTGGCAGCTACAAACTATTTAAAAGTGAAACATTTGTAAGTCCTTTCCTATTGCATCCAGACATCGGAAGTGATAATTAATGTCTCTTCTGTAATTAAGCCTAAGTAAACACGAACCCTTGGGGATAAAGTATAGTGCGATCTTACTCTCAGCATAGCTACAGTTTTTCATGCAGAAAGCGACCAAGTTATAGCACATGTCTGGTACCCACGCCGGTATCCCTCGATACCAGTCTGTCACCCAGAAGAGCAGCAGTGTAGGAGGTGGGCTCTCCAGTCTCTCTGCTCGGCTGCCTCTGTGCAGTGCAGGGGTATGAGGGAGTGCTGGACTGCTACTCCAGTATAAAAATACCAGTTGGCACTCTACTGGACAAGCTGCAGGAGACCTGCGCTTTGAGACTCGCCCTCCTCTGCTCCTGACCCGCTGGCAGTGCCCCGGAGCCTGTCTGCCAGGCGGCGGCAGGGCTGGGGCCCTGCTGCAGGTGAGTGCCGCAGACACGCTACGCGCTCCAGCTCCTGGGGAAAGGATGTGCTGAAAATGCAGCTTCTGAACCACGTTTCAGTGAAAGTGGCCAGAAACAGAGCGTGCTCCTGGATCAGGGCCCCAAAGGCCTGGGTACCAAGAAGCATGTTATTCAGTGTTACAGTTCTCTCTGTGCTCCCTCCTTGTCCCACCCCAGCTTTGTCTTTGTCATTTAGAAAAAAAAAAAGAGAAGAGAAAAGAAAAGAAAAAAATGAAGAGAAAAGGAAAAAGAAAATAAGAGAAAAGGAAAGAAAAGGAAAGAAAAGGAAGGAAAAGGAAAGAAAAGGAAAGAAAAGGAAGGAAAAGGAAGGAAAAGGAAAGAAAAGGAAGGAAAAGGAAAGAAAAGGAAAGAAAAGGAAAGAAAAGAAAAGAAAAGAAAAGAAAAAGTCCTAAGTGACTCGTCTAAGGCTGTGCAGGTAGTCTGTGTCAGAGGAGGGAATTAACCACAGCCCAAAACTAGTGCTTTTCTTACTGAGCTGTCTTTCGTGCTGCCAGGCACCATAATGATCATTCCTCATCCAAAAATATATTACAGCGTAAGGGGGTGACTGAAGCCCCACGTAGTATGAAATATCTCAGACTTATTCCAAACCTGAATAGCTACTTGCTGTTCCATGAATGGGTGCCAGGTCTTGCCCAGACGGCAATCTGTTGCTGCCATCCCAGGTTTAAAGTAGGGACCAGGCAAATTAGTATAATTTGGTTGCTTGCGTCCTTTTTGTCCTCTGGAACCGGGCAAGAGCTGAGTAGCCTCAGGGCTTCCTGGTCACCAGAGCTGCTAGATTCCCAGCACATGGCAGGGAGAGGATGGGAGGAATGGGACTGCTGGATCTTAAATCTTAGATTTAATCTCACTCCCTGGCTCTAAACCGCATCCGCTTGCACGTACCTGTCCAGAAGTCCTGATGCCTCGTGCCTCCGCTCTGCGTGACTCTGATTGCCTGGCCTTGATTTTATACACTTTGGTGACTCAGCCGAGAGCGTGAAATGCCTCTTTTCTGTTCCCAGCTTTCCCTGCTCCCGGCTCTGCCCACAAGCGCAGGCGAGGTTTGTTCCAGGCTCGCTCCCCCGCATGCAGCTTTCCCCTGCCTGGAGAGGGGGTGGCTCCAGGCAGCTTTCCCGCTCCCTTGGCCCTAGCAGGAGGTGGGTGGGAGGGCTCTTATTTCCCAACACTCAGGCAGGGCTGCTCTGTCTGTCTTTGTCTAGCAGAGGGGGGTAAAGGGAAAAGATCAGTGTCTCTAGTCCCAGTTCTCACGTCTTCCACTGACGGGGGGGGAAGGGAGAGGAGTTACTGTGTTTCTTTGCTGACAGGTCAGGATGATGTAAAGCTAAGGCTCTGTCTGCTGACATGGGCTGTGGTCGTTCTCTAGGCGCCAATAAAAGGCTTCAAGTGTTTATATGTCTCTCTAAGACTCTTGCGCTTGGGAGTAAGTCAGTCCTGGAAATGTTCACGCAGGACAAATGACTTCTCTAAGGAGGCCCTTGGGAAATATCAAAAGCAAAGCTCTCACCTGCCACTCGTGCAGAGAGGAATTCTCTCGGCTGATGGAGAGGGCCTGTGGCATCTCACGCTGTGCGTGACGGACTTGGGAGGCCTCTCCCGGTCCCACTGTGCGTGGGTTGTGTTCTCTGTTCTGCATCTGCCGTACCACGGTGCTTGGGAGAATTTCCTTCCTGATCCTTCTGCCACCTTTGCTGGGTAAGTCAGACTGACAGTGTAAAACATCTCCCACCAAGGGGCCTGCCCTGAGCTGGGTTTCTCAGCATTCTCACCATTCAAATATTAATTAGGCTGGTCAAGGGCTGAGTGTAAAGACAGGAACCGGAAAGGGATTAACTGATAGAGATTGTTCCAAAGTAAAAGCAAAGGGATAGTTGTTCAGTAGCTACTATAAGACAATGATTAAAATTTCCAGGGAGAACAGTAGTCAGTGCTTTTTGTTTGTCAGGACAACAAAACAGATCCATGACATGAAGGCAACACAGACCTGTATTCTTTGGTGCCAAAGTGCAGATAAAGGTCTTGCTTTCCCAAAAACCTTGAGTCCGCATGTACACACGCCTTATCTATTGACCGTGTCGTTCATTATCTGCGTGGGGAGAGAGCCTTGAAAAACACCAGAACATCCACAGAACAAGATACTGTCTTTTAGTAGGATTCTCTGGAGCCATTGCGGTTCCCTTGGAGGCTGGATGAGATGCACACGTTGTTCCCGTGTGGAATGGCTCGAAGGCAAGACAAATAGTTTCCTAAATGAGGGGCTAATCCCCCAGATTAACCCTGGTGGAGCAGCTCGCAAGGCCTGCTGGTAGGGCAGTGTGCAGGCTGGACACGTGCGCACCAACAGGTACCTTTAGAGATCTGCATTCTGCTAGGTTCAAAGGGCAAATTGGAGCAGGTTAAAACAATATCTGAAGAATTTGGTATAATAAGAGGAAAGTCCAGCCTCTGCCAGGCCGGTGGAAACCCTGCCTTGCCTCTGGCTTTGCAGACCCGCTGGCTGCAAAGCTCCTCTTTGCGAAGCCAGGAAGCAAGGAGGTGGCCTCGCTTTGCCTTGAGCTATTAACTGCCCGCGTTGTGTTTGCTGCTCTTTGCTCGGTATTTACAGACAGTGCATTTTCATTGGTTATTTTACTGTTTTTAATCATCTCTTTAAAAACTAATCCATGAAACCTGGTGAGCCAAATTCTGCCTTACTTCTAATGTGTTCAACCTTACTGACTTCATTTTGGAGACTGAGACAAGCAGCCTTGTGAGACTGGAAAAGCAGGCCAGCAAGCAGGCCACTCATTTCAGTGAAAGTGGAAGCGAGTGGGGTCTTTGCCCAGAGGCGCGTGATTCTGACTGTTACAGAGAACCTCTTGCAAGACGCAGAACACCCTTGGAAAATGAGGTTTTGTTGTTTGTTTGTTTGTTTTTTTCCACGTTTGTTTCTGCTTTTTGGATGCCTAGTTTTTGAGGCAGGCATTGTATTTTCCCAGCTCTTTGCCTAGCTGCAAACTCTAATCATCTGGAATATTACTGCTATGGTACTACGTCTCAAACAGCTGCCCAGGTATTGGTGGAGGTTTCCCAGGGCAGACGACAGCCCTTTCTTACCAGTTTCTTTGAAATCATCTGGTAGTGCCAGGCAGAGATTTCCCCTTTGTGAGTCACTTTGGCCTGTTCTCACATCGCTGTATTTCTTCACCACGTTATTCTTCTCCTTTTTTTCTACTTTTCTAAGAGTTTCGGTGGCAACCTGGGGGGACGTTTAGTAAAGGCAGGCATTTTTGTCAGCCTTTTTGCATGGATGATGCACCAAGAGCTAAACCGGTCGCCCCCTCCCCGGGGCTGATTCAGTGCTGGACAAAACCCCTTTGCCTGCAGGAATGCTAGGGATGAGCCCTGCATTCCTTAGTGACACCAAGATAAGCAGAGCACGGGGAGACCAGGAGAAGGCGAGGATGGTACCAGGCTGTAAAGTCTGAGAGATGAATGTTTCTCACTGGCCGTGATCCAAGTGATGGTTAAGAATGAAACTATCCTGAAAAAATCTGGAGAATGGCTTTTAAGGCCAACAAAAGAAAAGTATTTTGCAGGTCAGTCCACAGAGCAAGCACAAGCAAGGCATTTACCTACAGTGAACAGGGGCAGCAAGATTATTTAGCCTGAGGTTTTAGAAAGCTATGGTGCGTGCGTGCTGTCTGCGGCAGTAACACATGCTGAAGGCAATGGTGAAATCCCCTGTGGAATTTGTTGAGAGTAAGAACAGACCACAGCTATCTGACATTGGTAGTGTTTTACCCTGACCTGACTTTGTTTTAATTAAGCAGGATGGACAGAATAGGGTTGCAGCTGAGCCGAAGTATTAGTTTCCTAAAGCTTTTTGTTTTCATCTAAACAACATTCCTGTCCAGGATTTTGTCTCTGCATTGTGAAATTTCAGGGCAGACGCCCCTGTCCTGCTTCCACTCTCTGTGTAAAACATCTCACGCATCTGGCATCGTGCAATTAATAACTCGGTTACTATAGACCACTGAGCCTATGGTCTTTAACCCTGTGTATAAATCAGGTGGTACAAACAGGCGAAAGCCAAGTCTAATCAAGTTATTGCATGACCAAGGCAGGGTGTGGTACCCTTTGCGCATTAAGCCGAACGTCTGGAGTCTGCCTGGGACATGCCTCGGATAAAAGCAGATTCCTTTCCTAAGTGTTCCTTACCTGTCATGGAAAAGCCTTGCAAGGTGAGCAGAGCAAGGAGAGGAACATAGCTGATGATCTAAAGAAACGTGGAGAGGGGACAGCAGCAAGGGATCATTCCCTTAAAGCTAAAACGACAAAGGCTGGGGCTTACAGCCAGCCGGGAAGAGCTGGCAGAACTCCTCCTCGCAGAGCAGTGGGAAGCCTTTACTCGAAAGACAGTGACACATGGAGTGAGACTGAGGGAGGGGCAGGAAAGAAAACGGAAATATTTGATAGTTTCTCTGAAATCCCAGCCCAGACAACCTGGACTGCAAGGAGGCGTGTTAGCTCATCAGTAAAACATGCCGCACGCTCTGCTAACGAGAACTACATTCAAAGTTCCCGTATCTTTGCATTCATATGGTCAGATCATTTAGATGACAGGTGGGAACTACAGGGCTTCCGTGCAACAGTCGTGTGACGAGCTCTGCTCCGAGAGTGGCAAGCACGGGGCTGTACTTCCCGATGGACAATTTATGGGAGCCTGTCATTGCCAGATGAGGGGCTCTAACACAGGCACGGTCACCGTCCTGACTGCGGCTCAGAAGCCAAAGTGGAGGCTGAGCCTGGAAGAGGGCTGCCTGTGGAAGAAGTGCTGGCACAAAGATGCGCATTCAGTTCTCCCATAGCACCCTTGGGCAGGTTTTAAATATTTGCAATTGTTTGGACTTGGACTATCCATTATTGGTGGTTCTCACACCGAGTAAAATGCTTGGCCTGTGTCAAGCAAGTGAGAATTGGGCACATCCTCTACTGAAGGAAAACTGGACAGTCCCTCAGCCTCTGTGTAAAAAGCGCTGAGGAGAGGGAAGTACAGAGGGCTGGGAAGCAGGCTGTATTGGCTCTTTTTTTTGCAAAACGTAAAGCTATAGTTTGTTTAAATGGGAACAAAATGGGAGTGATTCCACTACAGCCTACTGACAGACACTGGAGAAAAGCAGAGGACGTGACAGAAAAATCAGGGCTATCCAGTCCCAGTGACAGTTAGGAACTACATAGAGTGATTTCTGCAACATCTCTTGGTGATATGGCAACACCTGTCCATTGTATTTCTTTAGGTACGTGAAACCATTTTTCGTTTGTCCAGCAGTTTCACAAATCATCCTCGCTTCCTTCTCTCCTTGCTTTACTGATCACTATGCATTTCAGGGCAGAACCACGTTTCTTTCACCGCGGTGGATATGTGTGGCTCCCCCCAGCAGGCAGAGCTGGCTGCTACAGATCTGGTTCCTCAGGCACAGTATCACCGAGTAGTCTCTTTGCATTCTGCATTACATACATGATTAAGATAATTTCTACAGGCATTTCAGCTCCTTACTCCACTCATGAACAAGATTAGTTTAGATTTAGGTGTCATAGTGAAACAGTCACAGGGACAGAAAATAGAAAGGCCTACACTCAGAGGCCTTTTTAACAAGCAAATAATTTTAAATAGTACATAAAGCATTTTTTTTCAATCTGGAAATTAACAAAGTTCCTCAAAAGATCAACGTTTTTAATCCAATTTTGCCAAGATTAATGCTTTGTTTTAGGTGTCTGCTAGCTGCCCTGGCTTTTAAGGGAACTAACTACTTAAGTGGATGAAGGTAGGCACGGGTGCTACATTTTTGAACAATTGTGTAATCACTACTTGGGGTGTGATAGCTCAGTCTGCAGGACTTTGGAACACTGATGGAATGTTTTCTGTTCCCAGTGCAAGTGTTAGTCAACTAATGTAGCTTTAAAATATGTATTTATTCAGCTTTAGTTCTCTTAAATGCTGGACTTTTTAACAATGGCCAGTTTAACAGTGGGAGTTGCACGGATGTAAAAGAGAAAAAAATTTGCTGTACGGTATCCTCAAGTTACTTGTTCTGGACGCTTGAACAGATCGTTGCAATTAAAAATACCAGATTCAAAAATGCCCAGTGGCTAGGCACTGTTTATTTAAAAACTTGTAGCTGTACAAAAGGAAAACAATGACAACTTAATTTTCCTAGTGTTGATGATGGGAGTTGCATTCAGTGACCCTGGCTTCAATATTTAACAAAACTGTAAATAGTCCAGTCATATTACAAGATGTATTGACATGTACAAGATGGATTGACATGTACAAGATTTATTAGTCAGCAATTAACAATCAGAGATATTTTTGTTTCATCTCTGGTCTTCTTAGCTGGGGGGACAAGCCGGCAGAGGGAAGAGAGTTTACCTCACCTCATTCCTGACCTCCAGTTAATTTATGGAACAGCTCTTCGTCCAGTGTTTCATTCTGGTCTTTGGAGCGGGTTGACAAGAAGATGTAGCCCCCAATATACTCATGAATGATTTTGCAGTCTGCACTCAGACACGTAAAAGCGATAGATACATTCTGATCAAACTCGATTGCAACCTAAAGAAAACACATATGACAAAATCAGGAACAGAGATAAGCTGCATCTGGGAAAAAAACAGCAAGTGTGAAAGCACAGCTGGATCACAAATACTGTGATAAAGCAGTCCCTGTGTCTGCTAATCAAGATTTCTGGGTCTGCTAGATGTCGAAGGTGTTTGGCTGCTTGTTTCTTGATTTTCTGCTATGGCAGGGCCCTCTTGTGGTCAAAATCTTGTTGCTTGTTTAGACAGGCAACAAAAGCATGCTTTTAACTAGCTTTTTTTTCTCATGGCTTATAGCACTGAGAAGAGCAGGAATGGCACTCCTGACTCTTTGTACACTTAACCAAGAACGTTTAATACTGTTCATTGTTACGTGCTGACCTTAAATCTGCTTTTGAGGGCCAGGTTTAGAACTGTCAGTTCTAAAACCCAGCAAAGAGGGGTTAATTGCTAACTGTGGATTCTGCCTTTTTTGGGAGCTTTACCCAGCATAACAGGCTCTGGCACAGGGAGTACTGCAAGAGAGTATTAGGGATTGTATCTCATCTCTCCTGGCTCCTGCAGATGGATGCGGAAAACTGTATAAGCAGGAACAGTTTCCAGGCTGCTTGAATTTACATCAGGTCATGCTAGTTCCACTCCAGAAATCTACAATGTACAGAGCTGGCTTCAAGCTTTCAAACCCAAACTCTCCAGTGGGATGCTGGGCAACAGCTGGCCCCACTGAGCAGCCTTCATCACGGTCCAGAGCACCCCAGGACACATCACACAACAGAGCTACTTTCTCAGGGCTGCCTACTGACACAGAGGAACTCGCACTGTGGCCTTGCAATCTCAGTTTGGGATTTGAAAGACAAGCTGTGTTCCTGTATCCTCAGTCTGTAACAGAAACTGAATCACCACAATTTAGAGGATGATGCATGAGCTAGACTATACAGAGAGTTAAAATGAGATTTTTACTGACAGAGCAGTAAACATAACAGGTTGGAATTTACCTTTGAGTCTCTGTATTTCATCCCGTCAAAATCAAGGGCAACTTATAAAGAATAAGCTTGGTAGGAGCCTCTTAAACTGGAGATCTTTCGTTTCTGAATTTTGACTACAGACTCGATTACGAAAAATTGTAGACGGCTTATTTAATAACATGTCACAACACATTCAAAATCTTGTCAGTCTGAAGTTTAAAAAGATTTTCTCAGAGCATCCTCCAGTTTCTGCAATGCAATGACTAAATGCAGAGAGCCATTCCAGTTTTACCTGGCGTATTTCCCAGTTCACATTCCACTGCTTCATGTTGGAGAACCTCCACGTTGTGATAGGATCTCCTGTGGCTATATCTATTCGTATCAGCCTGTTATAGGACACCCCAAGCACATCATCCTTTTTGCTTCCTTTAAACCTGAAAAAAACCCAAGACTTTTGAGCAGATCTGGTTTGCAGTGAATTCTGTCTAGAGAAAATTTCACCTGCTCTCCTCTGAAAGTGCAAAAAAGTGTGGGAAAAGTCACAACAGCCTGAGATTGAGGGGAGCTTGGACCCGTCTTTAGAACAGTAATTGTGATAAAGTGAAACATAAGCTGGTGAACCACGGTATAAGGTGTAAAATAATTGGGCAGGTAGATCTGGCTGAAATCTTTCCAATTAATTGTTTACTGCTAAAAAATACTGTTCTGCCGAAATGCATGGATTTGATTATATTTTTACTGGTAAAGTGTCAACAATAATTTTCTTTGCTTCTTTTCAGTAATGTTGAAATGTTCTTCTAGTTATATTCACCTAAATTATATAAGCATACCAAAATACATTTAATATTTGATATTATATATCACCACTAACTTATCAAAACAACCGTTAGCAATATATGCATGTTTCTGAGTATAAATCACATTACACAAATATTGAGACATTTTAACATTTCAACTTCTAATTAGAGATGAAAACTAAGTACAAAAGCTATCAGAGCTTCTGGGGGACAGAAATGTCTCAGTTGGGAATAGCTAGGAAAAGATTACTCTGGTAAAGAAACTACCTTCCTCTACCTTCATGCTGAAAGCTGGAAGAAATCTCATCTGACTGCTGTTAATATTTTCAATATTTTTGATCCTGTTTCTGAATCATCTCTCCTTAGATGAAGCTGGCCCTTAGGGAAAGAACATGACCTGGACCACCATTTGTGCCTTACTTAACACTCCCACTGAGATACTGCCCATCAGTTTGTAGAAATTCACTACGAGATGGTGTTGGGTTTGTTTGTTTGTTTACCAGAATCAGTGCTGACAGATAGGGCAAACCATCTCTATCTAGTCAATTAAATTGACAGGGAACATTCCTGGGCAGTGAACTCGTGTTCTGTTCAATTGCTAGAAGAGTCCCAGGCAGAATTCTGGCTGCAACCAACCGACTCCCAGGTACGGCTCAGGAGCTGGAACGTCCAAGCACCAAGATGATCTGGTAGTTCATATGAGGCTACTGGGTTTTGGGAAGTCAGAGAGTTTAATAGTACAGATGTGGGCTGTTCTTTGCCAGCTGGCCTCTGTGCCAGAGAAGGGTTCCCAGCTGGTTCAATTTATACTGCAGATGATTCCTAAGTAGCCCTGGAAGAAGTGTTAAGCATAAATTAGGGAAGGTGCCTCTAAGAATGGTTGTGTCAGTGCTTTTCATTTTTTTGGTGCTTTGTCAAGAGAAAAGAACACAGGTCGGAACCCTGCCATATTTTCCCAAGTGTCCAGGGAAACTGCTGTGAACACAACAGGACCCTTCTTGTGGTGACTGCTCTTCCAGATTCACCTATAAAAGGGATAATATACTGTTTTCTTAATGAAATGCCAAAGGAATTAGCATTTTATCATATTCCAATGAGCAAAAGTTGGAGCGAACAAATATAGTGCAAACCTAAGAACACCAATAAGACATGCATTTTTTTACATTTTAGTGAGTTTATGTCAATAAGTGTTTAATCCTAGTGATATGTTACTTCAGGCAAAACCGGACAGGTCTGTATGAAGGTAGACATCATGGAGAGTCTCACTCCAGGAACGGAGCTCCTGAGTGCTACTGCTATGGAAAAAAACAGCAGTATGGAAGTTACTAGAATTAAAAAAGCTCTATGGGGGAAAAAAATAGGGAAATTTTCCAGAACAGGGAGAAAAAGAGCTTCCTGCAAATCACTGACCGTGAACACATTATGGCGGCTTGACATCAGTGTAACAGTGGGATTACCTTACAATGTAGTATGATAAGCCAAACTCGGGGAGGGACTGCCATGCTTGAATAAAATGCAGCTTGGCCTCCACTAGGGTCATCTGGGATACATTTTGGTGGGCTTCCAGAATACGAGCAGCCAACTGGGAAACACAGGAAGAAAGGTTTCACTTGACTGGAGAACAAAAATACCCTTGCTTTCACTAGATCAAACATCATTATCTCTGATGCCGTGTTCAGAAACTCAATGGTAACCGTTCATGCAGATGTATTGTGGAGAGCACTTGGGGACAGATGCTGAGCTACAAGGGCAGAACAGTGCAGGAAGGTCGCAGTGTCTGGGTTTACCTCCAGCATACTGCTCTGGAGACTGCGTCCCGGGGATGGGTAGGCTGAACTCTTTCGCAGCAAAAACAGTGGACAAGGAATTAGGTGGAGAGGAAGGTAAGGCACCTAGGCCAAGGAAGACACCTATTTAAGATGCAGACAGTAACTTCCTGACCTTATAAACCTTCCTTTCTCACTCTGAAGAGACTTTCAGGGACAGCATTATCAGGAGGAGAACATGCTGAGTGACTTAGGAGGCAGTGAGGATGTAGGAGGAGTACTTGGAAGAAGTGCTGAGAGACTTGCCCGTGTGTTCAGTTTAAAGAAAAGGCCTCTTGCTAACTGTCAAAAGGACAAATGAGTATTGCAAGATGATCCTACTGTATGGTTTCCAAATGCTGCTTTGATCCAGCCTCACCACAAGAAATCATTGGAACCACCCATCCCCAACCATCAAGCCATGCTCAGGATACCTGCTTGGGCTTGTATTTTTTGGTATAACGTAGTGAGACGAAGCATTCTGGTTTCATATCTATGCTTTCTGGGTCAGAGGCAGCCTGGGGAGACATGGTCCAGTTCTTCATCTTTAGAAATGAAAGGATCTTGTGGACCTCAGGATGGTAAGAGCTATCGGCCATTGTTTTGCCTTTTGAGGCTAAAACGCAGGCAGCCATCCACCGAGCATATTGATTCTCCTGCAACAAAGACAATTGTCTGATATTTTTGGACAAACCATTTATGAAGATGGCTACTGTTCACACATCTTTCACTGTGTGATAAAACCTCTCTGGAGTTACTCTGCTTCTTTTCTGTGGATATATAGTTACCATAGTACTGTTTGTTGTTCTTCCCTGATTGGGCTAATTCCACCTACAGGACTGCCTATGCAGAATAATTAGGTTTGAATTTTTCGAAGAAATCCAGTACTTTGGAATAGATTCTCTTGGAAGTTTTATTGTATCACTATTTTCCACCTGATGAACATTTTTACACAATTTGGATTCATACACTTCAATACAAATGAAATAAATTGAAAATAAATGTAAGATCCTTATCCCACTACCCTTGTCTGAATGGGGAGAGTTCTAATTAAGAAAAAAGAGACCCAAACCCAAAACCTAGTCCTCTGAAAACACTGAAGCAAAATATTGTAATTTTTTTTTACTTTTTTGATAGTACGTTCTTTTTTTCTTTCCAGCAGTTTTACTTGGAAACTGATGATGAACATAGAATTACTGTCCTTTTGTCCCCGCAACTATAAAATACTTGTTAGAACACCACTTCATTCTTAAATTTTACTAAATATGTAGATAATAAACTCTCTGCAGCATCCTTATTTTTCTATGCAAATTCTAGAACAAGACCATGTGTCTTCTAGACAATCTGCCAATAAATCTGGAATACAAACTTTCCCTTATTACTCACGTTTTCGCATCTTAAATATACTTCATTCATGCCATCAGCAACCGGAATTAGTAATTTGATTCCAAACTTCTTTGCTGCGACATTTACATCTGGTACAACTTCACATCCTAGATCACAGAGAATCGGGAAGAAATGGATTTATTTAATTACTACATCACTCAGTACTGATTAATACTAAAGAGCAGTACTTAATGGTTCTTTTTCTTTAAGATCAAGGGCCAAGACTTTTGAAGCTTAGGCCTAATGAAAGGTTTCTGTTCTAGTTGACTGCTGGGTCTGGCTTGCCAGGGTGATGAATGCTCTGCGCTCAAAGAGCATGTTAGTCAATGTGGAAGAGAAAGGATACAAGCGCTCTCAAAACCTCAGCCTGATCTTAGGAAATGCTCAACATTTAAAATGGAGAGGAGCTGATGAGATGGGGACTTTCGGAAATTTTAGCCTAATTGTCTTGAAAGCCTGGACTATATTTTCAGAAGCAACTTAGTACTGACGATGGGACGTGGGTGACATCTACAACAGAGCTGGCCAGTTCAGGGATCCCAGAGAACTCTGGGGACCTGGTATTTTGTGTTGATGGTGCTACTGCAGGCCTTCTGGATTCAGCTGGAGTCGAGGCTACCTACAGTTCCCTTTTGTGTCAAGGGACACCAAAGCTGTGGACTACTTGGTGAGGTTCCAGCCACCCTGGCTAGTTTTACCATGCATTTATCTGACCTACTGAGGATATGCAGATTGGTATGCAGAGCCATTTGTTCACGGGGGTCAATCTTCTTTCTATTTCAAAGATTTCTTCTAGGATGAATCCTGGGCATCACTGGTTCCCTGACGCTGAACAAATGATGTCCCTGCAGGAGTAGATGTAGATGGAGGCTATATATGATGCTGGTGTTTGTCGTGTGTACACTCGGGGTTTCTCTTCCAGAAGTACCTAAAACTGACTGTAGCTGTGGAAATCCCCATGCATGAAAGAAACAAGGTCCAGAGAAGGTCTTGGAGCTGTCCCTGCACAACAGTATGCAGGTGCAACTTATGGTATTCTTGTCCACTGCATCATCCATAATTCTCTACTAGTGTGCGTTTGCCAAAGACAGAGGGGAGTACTACCATTTAACACAGAGTAAAAACCTTTGGAAAGAAAAGTGTGACACAGATCACATTCTTTATCCAACTCATCTTTAAGTGAATTCAGCAGTACATGTCATTTTACAAGCCAGGTCCAGATAATCTTGGTTTGGGCTAAGCTACTGAATCCTTCTTGTTTAGGCCTCTTCTGCAGATGCGGTCTGCCTGCTTAGGAGTCTCAATAACTGAAAAAGTTGCAAAACTAAATGCTATTGTGATTGCCTTCTGGAGTCTTGCAGGGATCTCTTGATTTATCCAGTTCATGAATGCAACAGAAGAAAAACAAAAAAAAAAAAAGGAAAAGAAAATTCCTACCTTTTAGGTTTAGTTTCTCAATAGGTTCTCCCTGTGCGGATTCCTTGTTTTTAAAATAAGATACTGAAGTGTCCTTAAAGACAAACCAATATGGCTTGATAGCTTTGAGTGACAACTTCCTGGGCCTAAATGAAAAAAGAAATCATGTTTGTTTATATTGAAATGTACGAATTGGTAAGTCACTCACAAATATTACTGTGGATCTCAAATTGCTTTGAGGTCACACACACGGCGTCAGTTGGGTTACTCATACTTGTGTTGATGATGGGGGTGGCAAACGCTTGGAACGAAGATCGCACCCATTATCCCGGGTATGGATGTGTTTTTACCCCAAATTTTAGCTGAATACCATCTATGATTTCTCTTGGGGTTTTTTCTTCCTCTTCTATGTGTTCTTTTTTCTTTCATTCCTAATCAAAGCCATTCCCTTCTAACGGACTAATTCTGTGTTTTACATGAAATCAGTAAAGCTAATGTAACCACTAGCTTGTTCACATGCACTAGAATTAGCTTCAGTTTTTCATAGCTCCTTATCTAGAAGATTTACACCCATAAAACTAACTTGTATTCATTAAATTGTAAGACAGTAGAGACCATTTTTTTGGCTTTATATGAATTGTATCTAACACAACAATATTCTGTTCCTTCATTAAGTTTATAGAGGTTCGGTAACACTCCAAGAAAAGGTAATAGTTTAAACCATCTTATTCCACTAGGGCAGTGTTACTCCAGCTGCTCACACATGTACATAGGTGGATATAATCCTCATTTTAATTCCTTTACCTAATTTCAATACTTCACTAATGCAAACTGATGTCTTTCATAGAGTAAATTTAAAAATATCTACTTTGGAATTGAGAAGTAACTGATAGATACTAATTGTCAAACATAATCTTTGTGCCAGCCCCACCTCTCTTCAGTAAGAAATAAAAATCATAATTAATTCTACTAAGAATACACTAAGAAAGTCACAGGGGGTGTAGGGGGAGTGGTGAGGAAGTAAATTCCTGGGTTCAGTGCATTTCAGGAGAAAAAACTGGAGGTATTAGCACTATTTGAGTAGAGAAATACTTCACAACTAGCTACAAAGGTCAACAACGAAGTTAAAAAGAAGAAAAAAGAAAAATAATCCACTGTCTATTTAGTATTTCCCTTTAACTTAAGATGTTGGTACAAAGAGTATACAGCTAGCTGGAAAACAGTGATTTATTATATCCACTCTTGCCTTCTCCAGAGCCTTTCCACAAATCCTAGTCTAGAATCCTTTCTAGAAAATGGTGATTATTATGTTAAATTAAAAAAAAAAACCCTTGGGTTTTCAAAACTGCCAAATATTTTGGCTTTTAATTTTCCAATACAGTGACATTCTTCAAAAATAAGGGACTATAGTTTTTTTAGACTAACAAAACTATTTTTCTATCAAAAAAGAGTTGCTGAAAACTTTTTTGAAAGTTTTTCAATGTTGTTTTTGAAAAAATATTGTAATTCTCCACAATATTGTCACCCACCTGAAAGTAGTATTTACTAGTGTGCTAATGTGGTGCATACTGTGAATAAATGTGAATAAAAGTTCACTATATGAATAGCATCAGCAGCATAATATGCAGAGCTTTGTATTTAGGTTTACAATTAAGCAAATAATTATAGTAACAAAATGTTGTTGTTCCTTTCAAGAAATGTTTTACACCTTACCTAGTTTCTACAATGTCTTAGGCTTAGTAAGTGATTTATCACCTATAAAGGAAATTTTTCATGATGAAAAATAACTGCTGAATGCTTTTAAAAGCAAACTGCTCTACTGCTGGGGAAAAATAAACAACCCAGTGTTAGAGGTGAGTAACTGACAGAACTTAAAAGGCTTAAACTCCCTTTCATCTTAAGCCACCTTAGTAATTTGAATGTCAAATAAAATTCCTAATTGGAAATTAATATTTAACAACTCTTGACAGTTAACAACAATTAAAAATTTTGAGGTGCAATTTTCAGTTCACTGACTACAAATATGATTTGTCAACAGAATGAATCTGATAAATATTTGTGCGATAGAAATCTTTATCTTTCTAAAACACAAAGACCGTTTTGTGATAAAAGACTTTACAGCCTTAAGGTCACTGCAGTCCTTTAAATAACCCATAAATCAAGATATTATAGTGGGATCACATAAACTCATTTTGATATTAGAAAAATAACAGACTCCCTGTTTAGTTAGAAAGGGGTAATTTGTTTGCTTATTTTCTTTGGAAAAAATAAACAAATCCCCAGGGTTGCTTTCAGAAATTCTTCTCAGAGACAGCTGTAAGCTGTTTCTACTTTTTCATTGGCAAAACCCAGTAAAATGTGATTGAAAATAAAATTGTAGACTCTCTTCTTTAGAGATGGTGATTGATGAGCACTAGGAAATATAAAGAGCCTGGTCGTTAATAAGCATAAGTATAGCTACCCCAGCACCCCAAAAGCTCAAAAGATTTGCCGAGAATCTTCATTAGAAGCAGTAAAAAAAGATTTGAAGAGGATGATATTAGGCTAGTTAGACCTATCTGGTGTATTTGTTAATTTATAACCATAGGATCTACCGTTGGATTGGAATGAAAAACTCAAGAGATCTCTTGTATGGTTAAGCTTTTTGTTTTGTATGTTTTATTGTTAGTTTTAATAACTCACCTAACTAGCCTGAGATTATCAGCAAGTTTCGGGATGTCTGTGATGTCCTCCTATCAGGAATAATTAGGAAGAATTTTAGTACAATGCACTTTGTAATCGTCTGTTGACTCGGTTAAAAAATCAGGAACCAGGTAGGCTCATCAGGGTCAATGCATTTGACAGAGTGAAAGCAATTCTGCAATCCGCAAGAACATACCAAAATGTTACTTGTGTTTCCACCTTCCAGTGTCACTTCCAGATTAGAAAGTGCGGCTTCTACTTCATCAACTTCTGATTCAGAGGTGAAATCTTGTGCCTCAGATGATAATGATAATTTGCTTACATGATACTAAAATAAAACATCAATATCAAATAGTCAATATACCAATTAGCAACACAGAATCACAGCACGTGAAAATAGGCCATTTGGTCTTCTGGGTCTTGGACAACTGCGTAAAGTTCTGCAGCACAGAACCATGCATTTTTTCACAAAGAAATTGGTATGTCCAATATGATCTCCAGTGCAATTACTGATAACGGTTTCCTATTTTAATTGCCAGTGTTTGTATTCCCTCACTGTGTAATTGTCCCTGTTCATAGAATCATAGAATTGTCTAGGTTGGAAGAGACCCTTGGGATCATCGAGTCCAACCATCTACCCTACTCTACAAAGTTCTCCCCTACACCACATCCCCCAACACCACATCTAAATGTCTCTTAAACAGGTCCAGGGAACTGTTCTGTGAGGCTGACTCAGTGCTAATATTTGCATCCCTAGTAACGTCAGCTGTAAGTGCCGTCCATACCAGGTGGAAACTTGGCAGCAAGGTTCTGTGGTGTTCCACAGTGGCAGGCCGTGAATTTTTTGGCAGCTACATTTACATTTAGAAGGAAGGAATTTATTATTAATAAACATTTGTGCCTTATTACCTACAGTCTGGGACTAAGCCAAGCTAGGTCATATTACATTTCTATGTACTCCATAGCATCCCTATCTTCACATGTGCTATAGCTTTTGTTTGGACTGTTGTGAACATGTGTATTTATATATTAGAGAAATTTTCAGGAAGAATATGTGAAAGGATGGTAGCTGGAATGGGAAGCAACACGTCATATTAATCCTCTTCAGAACAGACTGGTATCAAAGTTACATGCTGGGTATGCTTTGCTTTAGATAATGTTAGTAAATAGTTCCATAATTGGATCTGTTGGTTTGAATAATGGTGTGCTGCTACTGAATTTAGTTGGTTTAGTTGATGGATGCTGCTTATTGTTTCTCACTCAACCAGCAGACCCCAAATCCAAACAGACTTGTCTTGTCTGTCCCGGTCTTGTCCTAGCTTGTGCCTGCCTCTTGGGGAAACAGGTTTTGCAACTTGGATCAAGTACATGCCTGTAGTGCAGCGAAGATCAGCATTTCTTCCTCTGTGCAGTCAATTTCTTCTAACAGGATGGCCCAACGGGCTTGTTCATATATTTGGTTTATTCGCACTGCATCATACTGTAGCAAAAAAGAACAACATTGGTCATTAATGACCATCAAGATATAGATTCCTGATCAGCTGCACCTGATCTAACATTGGGCTGAAGCCAGAAAGGTTGTTTCCTCCTCCCCCACCTCTGCCCTGCTCTACGTTCCCGTCCTGTTGTTCTAGTTCGTGTGATTCTGTGTAGGGTCACAGTGGCTTGCTGACCCAACAGAAAATTAATCAGGAGTCCTTGGCCGAAGCAGAAGTGGTAGTAGGCCTCGGACAGGCTTTTCCGAAATGTGAAACCACACTATGAGAGTGGAAATAATATGACATGGCTGATATGAATGTGACATCCAACAGCTTGCTACTGCCAAAAGGCAGAAACTCTTATTCCTCACTTCCCCTCTTCTGCTCTTGGCTTTTTTGGTTCTGGCTCTGTCTTTGCACTGGCTTGACATTTGTCAGATCCTGCTGTGAACTGCTCTAATTTACTATCCATTTTTTGGATAGTGATTGTTTCTTATTATCTTACTTGGTTAACAAGCTGAAGTGACTCACAGAAATATTCAAGCCCCAGAGCTAATGAAAGGTAGGTGATGGGAGGGTAAACCTTGGAGCGTGACCTCTCCCAGTAGTGGTGAGCTATTAAGTTGCCTAAAGCTGTTTTGGGTTATTTCATCCTACGGCTCCATGGCTGGCTGGGGCAAAGGAGGGAAATGTTTGGGCTGATGAAGTTGAGACACGTACTTGAATTTGAGTGGGGATAGCACTTCACCCAAAACCATGCCACCTGAACTAGAAAGTGCCCTTCTGTTTATCTGAGATGCCTGAAATTAGAGTTTTAAAGAGTTTACAGAAAATAACAATGTGAAGGCCAAATCCTCTAAAATTCACATTTGAACTCTTGTTGATTTACACTGGTCAATGATCGTGCTTTAATTTCTCTAAATGTATCACCCAAGCTGTAAAAACACTGGCTTAAGACAACCTGAGACTGATTTTAGTGGAAATAAAGGCAAATGAAAGGAGATTTGAGCAAAACACTTAAGTGATTTTTGAAGACTAAGTCTTGCTTTCAAATGGGACTTAAACACTTTTGCTGAACTTTCCAAAGTTCACTGAAACAAATTTGATTTAAGTGCCTGAGTGCTTCTGAGGGCTTCAGCCCAGAAAAGCTGAATATTCAGTGAAGGGCAGTGGAACATAAAGGTCATTTTTAAGTCCATTTTCAAAAATGGGGCTTATACCTTTACATCATTTAGGATACTGTTGGTTTAGTTTTCCCCTTAATTTTTCTTCTTAAAAGAGAGGCAGAAAGTAAACCAGCGCCTCTGGAAATCTGGATGCTGTTTCTGGTGCTCTTCAGATCTCATCTTTATACTTAAGATCTTATTTCATGTGAGGAATGGTGATTCAGTGTCCAGAGGGGAAAAGTGCAGCCTTAGCTGAGGGGAAGAAGTAGAATTTGATCTCTGAAGGGCCTGTAACAAATCCTAGCTAAAATTCGGTATCTTTGTGCTATAGCTCCTCGACATGAAAGCAGGCAAACAATGAATAGCAATAAAAACAAAGCTCTTACTTTTGGATTCAAATCAAAGAAAGTGTAATATTTAAAGCGTAAAAGAAGTTGATCGTCCTCCAGAATGCCTTGTTCCATAAGTGATCGAGATGAATCTAGCCAGCTGCGGAAGAAAACAACCCACAGATTCATCTGTAGAAGAAAAACTATCACACCTGCAGAGCTCCAATGTAATTGTGAAATAAAATTGGGAACAAACAGCTCTAATTCCTGCAAGCCTGGGGAAAATTCACATAACTTGAGAAGGTGGAACATTCATATGGATTCCCAACTTTCATTGTATAAACACAATACCTCCAATCTTCCTATTTTTTTCTCCAGCACTATTCAAAACATCAGGAGTAGATGCCAGAAACTGAGCAGTAACTAGTTGTGGGGTGACCTATGCCAATAAGATTCTTTCTTCTTGACCTCCAGAAATGGGAGGTTCATTTAAGCCAGGACAACAGTGTACCTGTATATTTAGAACTCCCGCTTTTCATTTCAGTATTTGCTGTTTTATAATTCTAGCTACTTCTGTTCTCCAGTGAAATCCAATGAAAATATTGAAGTCACTGTTAAATGCTCCACAGATCTAAAACCGACAATCCATATTTTAATGCTAGAGAGACCATCATCTCAAACACTTGCACCACTAAACCCCCCTAGTGCTCTGTGTTCTTCTGTGGTGTACAGTAAGCGGTGTTTGTTAGTACATAATTCAAGAATTCACCTATTTGTAATGCATTAGAGCTTTACTGAATTTATCCACATGTGTATTTCCACTGCCCATTTAAAGCCTTTAGAGTTTGCTGTCCAAACTGTCCTTTAGCTGTGCCCACAGTGCTAAACTGGATTTGCCTTCATCTAGTAACAGAATTTAATCCAAAGCCTGCACAATTACATCATTCATCACTTTAAAACAAAATTGTCTAACCAAGAATGTTGAATAAGGAAAAAAAGATCAAAAACAGCATTTCTGAAACAAAATCTAGATCAAAGCATGTTTTCATGTATCAATATAGCCATATATCAGGGGTTTGTTTTCAAATTCTGCTTTACACTTAAAAAGCTGGATTAATGCCACCCTGGTTAAGCCTGCTAACAAAGATCTCGGAGAGAGGCATCTTACCCTGCATTGAGTTTGGCTTTGTCAGCTAAAGTCCGAGGCTGGTACATCTCTGCTAGTGTTTCTGGAGAGCAGTTGGGATGACTTAAGGCAAGGATGCTGCAGTTCTGCTCAGTCAAGGGGGTGTCGCTGAACCAAGTAATTGTAGAGGAAGCTGGTGTCCCACTGATGGGATCATAAATGGGTGTCACGGTTTTACTATATAAACCTGGGTTTCCTGCAAGTTGAGAGAGTAATGTATTATTCCAGGGAAAACTGCCTTCAGACTTCGGTAGCCTACCACTTCCCATCATAAAAGACTAACCCTTTTCTTTCAAGACAGTCTGCTATCTACCGTTTACAGCGGCCTCGTCCTTTCACAGGTGAAGTGACTTCAAGGGGAGAAGTGCTCTTCCTTGGTCTGTGAGACAGCTCAGTTGTACTGGAGATAGGAAACTTACTCTCAAGCCTTTATTTCTCCTTTTCCTTGGAGGTTACCAAAATTGTTGAATACTTTGAGTGGTCTCACATTTTCAAAGAGCAGCAGCACATCCTGCGTGCAGGGCCACAGCCGATCACCTGTTTTCTGGTATAGCCTTTCTCAAGTCAATGGAAAGGAAAACATTTTAAAAAACCCAGAAAAATATTGATATACTGGAGATTTCAATAACTTCTTGAAGCCACTAATGTCAGGCCAACTGTGTCTCTCTGACCACCATCCTACATTAAACTGGTCTCCCTGGTTTTAATTGTGTAGCAAAGGATTTCTTCCTCTTTTTGACTTCCAGTCAAAGAACAAAATTGTATTGGTTTTTCATTACCTGATAATCCAGAACTCACAGGAGAGTTGCACAGGTTTAAAATGTCTTCTGTAACTGGTTCTTTGCTGTTCTTGTCTTTTTTCTTTTTCTTTTTGAGTGCATCTTCTGATTGCTTCAACAAAGAGAGTTCTTCTGACCGTCTAATATCTACAATGGCAATTTGGGAAGTGAAGCAAGATGAAACATTTGAAACTTACCAGCTTACATCCAAAAAAAGCCCATGGTTGGTAACAGTATTTGGGGAAGCTCCATGTTGCAATCTGACTTTTATTTTTGGTAGGTTGAAAGCAGTAGCCGTGGAAAATCCAGTAATTCAGTAACAAGGCCAAAGACTTTGGGCTGTGAGAGTGAGTTTTGAAGGATTTAAGCCTGCTTTTGTAGCAAGCATATCTGCATCTTAGAACACCAGGGAAAAACTCTTTCTCCCTAATGGCTCTGCAATCACCTTTGAGCATAATAACCTCAATGAAACGTCTGACTTATGAATAATCAAGAACGGAAATGGAACCACTGTATTTGAAGTTCATGCCTTCTCTTAGTCACTTAAGAATTCTGTATTTCACGTACAAGATTCTGTCTTGGCTACGCACTATTCCCTAATGCACTACTGCTTCAGACATGTATTGTCAGTTGCAAACCTGACACTTGGTTTCTGAAAAACACTTTTATCCTGGGATAAGCAAAGATATTTTTGACAATATTCACGCATGAGAAAAGTTACAGGGTTCCTGTACTGACTCAGTCTGGAAGAAAAATGTGGGTAGAAATATTTAATTCAGTCAAATGTCAGTTGAACAATTATGGCATCATTTTATTGGAACTGTTAAATGTAATAAAGACATACTATCCCTTTCACAATCCAGTGCTAGAAGATGAAATTGAAAGCTACATTGTGGTCAATATGAGGTGGTAAATTCCTTCTGAAGATGAATGTGTTATTGGCCTAAGCTTTGAAGGTCTAAATTAAATCCCTAAAATTAAGGGATTCTGAAGACTATTTGCAGTCTTGACTTAACCCTTTGGATCACAGGCACGCAGGTCTGGCGTGCTCCAAAACCTCACCTCTGCTTGGAGGTGCTCCATTACGGGAAAGAGCAGCGACACGGGGACTCGGTGCTGCAACATATTCATGGGCTTGGGTGGGGTAGTTGGGTATGCCCTGACCTGAAGATGTTTGGGCATGTAAGTTTTGAACGTTTAAAATGTGGTCTTTCTGAAGTAAATACATCTAACCAATAGGGCGAGTTGAATATCATTAATGCTAGTGAAAGTAGGTGATAAATCAGTTGACAGCAGTAAAATTGCCTATGGTGAAAGCTGATGTAGGTGACTGATAAGCTCAAGCTTTTAGTCAATGGCATAGAATAAGGAGGACTGAGCCCCACTCAAGGAGGACAGGGATCCCTACAAAACCATCAACAGAACTTTGACTATCCAGTACTCCTGCAGCTCGTGGGACACATTTCTGACACTGTGCATCAGTTATCACAAAGTCTGAAAACCATGACATGCACTGGATACTGAAAACCAAAATACCTGTCTTTTGATCTTGGGTCAACTCAATCAAATTTCTCCTTGAGCTAAACAGTTTTGTAAGGACTTTACATCAAAAGAAAGTCACCTAATAAAATGCTCCTACTTAGTTGCCAGAGGGGATTTAGTTTCACTTACTGAGAATTTTGCAGATGTCACTGACAGCTTTGAATACCACAGAAGAGAAGCTGACTTTCAGTCTCACAGTCTTCATGTTGGGCAAGCGAAGCCGCAACATTTTGTGCTGAGCAGTAAAGAGCAGCTTAGCATCTGCCTGCACGCCGCATTTATCGAGCGTCCAGTGGGTTTTCAGAAGCCAACATTTTTTTTGCTCCCACCAAAGAGCATAGTCTGACCAATCTTGTTGCATTTCTAGGAAAATACGAAATGGTTATTAACAAACTATGGAGCAAATATACAAAAAACACTTGATTTGGAAACAGTGCTCTGCAAACAGGAGAATTTATTTACATTAAAGTAGCAACTACAGTTCCTGAGACCTAGACCCCATTTGCTGAATACTTGTGGCAGTCACTGGGAACTAATTTTGTTTTCCCTTAAGAGTTAACCTAGGTGCTAACTGGCACTGCCTTCATCTTGCAGATATCCAGAGAGAAAGTGCATCTCCTGAGTCTGGTTCTATACATGGTCCAATGCTGCTGGGATTGTACTGGGATACGGACTAATTACAAGGGTACCCACTTCCCAACTTCATAGTGCAAGCTGGAAATCCTCCTACAAAACCTTGTGTGCACCCAGATGGTGCAAGTTCTTCCACAGTCTCCTGGAAAGCACCACAGAACAGCTCATGTCTATAGTATTAAGAACAGCAATGAGACCCTTGAAGTCTTGGTGACGCAGAGCTTTGGGATGTTCTCAGCTCTTCTTTGTGGCTGCAGTTAGACGAACAGGGATGCTCACCTGCGTGCAGCCCACTTAGGACAACTTTACAGTAGCAAGATTCTTTAAATAATCAAGGAAAAGAATTATTATTTTGGGAGTAAGCCCTGTGACAATCAGGAAAGAGTTAACAAGTTCTCTAACCAATAAGATGACCTCTACCACACAGGATGCAGAAACTTGTAAGGGAGGTGGAATGGGTGTGACGTGATAAGGTACAGTTAAATCTTTTAATAGTCTGTGCAGAAGGGCAGGCTGGTGTGACCGACCGGGGGCTGACAAGGGTTGCCTACAGAAACTTCTCGGAGAAGACAGGCCTGCCAAGAGATAGCTGTCGTGTTTCACTAATATGGACTTGCCTGTGTTTTGCTTAAGTAAAAACGTTTGCGTATTTTATACTTTGGAAACATGCAGATAGAGTAAAGGTTGCTGAATCGGGAATGGATGGAAGACTTTGTTCATGACTTATTAAGGGTTTTGGAGGGGGAGAACAGTGGCTTTTGTCTGGTTACTCTCGAGCAGTAAGCTATCCTAACCTGAAAGGTGTCAAAACCTTGACTAAATCAGCATGAGACGCAGACGCATAAGGAAAGAGATAAAGCATTGCTGCTCTCAGTTCCATGGGGAATTCCAAGATTAGATGACTTTCCAGATGCCAATGATGTGTAGTAGCAGGTAAAGTTTCTGTGTGATTTCAGTCAAATTGTTTTAGTCTTCTGGGTCATTTCTTGTTCCTCCTCAGCCGCTCCACCAGGTAGAGGCTATTTTCTTCAGTGTGTCTATAGCACAGTATGTCCTATTTTGGAGTTTCTTGGTAAAAAATTGTGTCTCGAGGGTGGCTGACACAAATCACTTAGTTACAGATTTTCTTTAAATATTATTTAATATAGAAAGCTTTTTGCAGTAGTTGAGTACTAGTTCTAAAAATACTGTGAAAAATTAGTCTTCTGACCCAGCTACCATTGGCTTGCTGGCGGAGTCATGTGTGTAATTATGCAGAGAAGTTGGTAAAAATATATCACAGATTTGCTACCTGCTTTAATGCTGGAAAAGGGATTCCTTGATAAAATCACTATCTCCAAGTACAGCTTTTCTGTCACAAAGGATTTTTGTGTAAAAATGTCCTTCCATTGAATGGCATTTGGAAAGAATATCTTATGCATGTCCCTTTTGTTTCCTTCAAAACCCATGTTTGAAAACAAAACCTTTCACTTGGCAGTAAGAACTCTGAAATTATTAAGTTGCTGATTTTAAATTTCTTGACGCTATTTTGCTGAAGGGTTTTGTTATAGTTCACTTTTTCTCTTCTTGTTTGTCTGAAGTTGAACTATGTAAAAAAGACTAGTTTCAAGAAGGTTTTTTTGACAAGAAGGTTTTTTGGGGCAGAGAGGAACCTAATGAAGTTCAACAAGGACATGTGTAGGGTACTGCATCTGGGGAGGAATAATCCCATGCATTGGTATAGGCTAGGGTCTGACCTCCTGGAGAACAGCTTTGTGGAAAGCGACCTGGGAGTCCTGGTGGACAAGAATTTGACCATGAGCCCACACCATGAGCTAGCATGTAAGACAGCTAGCATTGTCTATGAAAACCTGAAAATCAAGAATATTATCTTTAAAATAAAAAAAAAAAAGTTCAGAATAAATGCCCATCTCTTTTAGCTTGCAAGAAAAAAAGGTTAGCTTTGTGACTTCCAAAAGAAAGCTAAGAAAGTCAGCAATGACAAATCACATTTAATTTTACAAGAAATCTACGTTCTTCACTCCATCAGGTTTCTGTGCGAGTTCCACAGAAACTCACTAGTGTGGGCTAGATGAGGTGACAGCGAGGTGGATTGAGAGCTGGCTGTGTGACAGAACTCAGAGGGTTGTGATTAATGGAGCAGTGTCAAGTTGGAGGCCTGTAACCAGCGGTGTCCCCCCGGGGTCAATACTCGGTCCAATCTTGTTAAATATATTCATCAATTACCTGGATGAGGGGACAGCAAGTTCGCTGATGATACCAAACTGGGAGGGGTGGCTGACACTCCAGAGTGACCTGGACAGGCTGGAGAGCTGGGCAGAGAAGAACCTAATGAGGTTCAACAAGAGCAAGTGCAGGGTCCTGCACCTGGGGTGCTACGCACCAGTATAGGTTAGGGGTGGACCTGTTGGGAGGTAGTTCTAAGGAGAAGGATCTGGGGGTCCTGGTAGATAGTAAATTATCCATGTGCCAGCAATGTGCCCTTGTCACCAAAAAGGCCAATGGAATCCTGGGCTGCATAGGGAAGAGTGTGGCCAGTAGGTCAAGGGAGGTCATTCTCCCCCTCTACTCTGCACTGGTGAGGCCACAACTGGAATACTGTGCCCAGTTTTGGGCTCCCCACTTCAAGAGAGACAGGGAACTGCTGAAGAGAGTCCAGCGTAGGGCAACTAAGATGATTAAGGGCTTGGAGCATCTCCCTTATGAGGAAAGGCTGAGAGAGCTGGGACTCTTTAGCCAGGAGAAGAGAAGGCTGAGGGGAGAACTTATTATTGCGTACAAGTATCTAAAGGGTGGGTTGAAGGAGGATGGAGCCAGGCTCTTTTCAGTGGTTCCCAGTGACAGGACGACGGGCAATGGGCACAAGTTGGTACATAGGAAGTTCCGTTCAAATACACGGAAAAACTTCTTTACGGTGAGGGTGACAGAGCACTGGCACAGGCTGCCCAGGGAGGGTGTGGAGTCCCCTTCTCTGGAGATTTTCAAGACCCGCCTGGATGCAGTCCTGAGTAATGTGCTCTGGGCAATCCTGCTTTGGCAGGGGAGTTGGACTAGATGATCTCTAGAGGTCCCTTCCAACTCTGAAAATTCTGTGATTCCATGACAATTTTTTTGTTGCCACAAATCTTGTATTTCAAGAGCAGTGCATAGAAATGCAAAGCTCATGGTGTTCCCACTTGGCAAGTCTAATCTAGGAGACTGGTTCCTTTCTCTGTGAAGTTGGTGACCAAAGACTTCTAGTTTTAAGAATGCCAGGAAAAAGAACAACACTTGAAGAATGAGTTGCATATGTAAACCCTGTGGCATGGGTATAATAATCAAACACCATACTATCTTGTCTGTATCTATCGTTCTGCAGCCTCAGAGTGCAGATGATTATTTTGGGAGGCAGCCCCATTTGATGGCTTTGAGTTAAGGAAACCTAGATTCTCTCATTGCCTGTAGCGCTGACTTGCTGTGATTGTATAGAGGGTATTTTATCTTTCATCTCCTAACTGACTCGGCCAGCCTCTGCTCTTCACAGCTGTTCTCTACTGGATATATGTAATGGATAATGTGGCTCAGATTTTGGCTAGAGTGCCACTGTAGCACAGGAAACAGTAACTTCAGAAGTGCCTTTGTAACAACTAATTCTGTCTCTTTGACTGCTACAGGTGGACAAAGAGTGTATCAGCTACCTTTATTGTCCCTCAAACTAGCCACCTATAAAGTCTATCTGGAAAGGGAGTTGAATAGTTAGTCTGGTCCAACTAGATTTGTCTAACTGGAAGACAAAGATAGTTTTCTTTGCACTGTGATAGTACAGGGGCTGTAATCACACACAGGGAGAAGTTCTGGCCACACAAAACCCCTGAGTCTGCAGCACCTATGTGCTCGGTGAACCGTTACAAAGAAGTAAGTCAGGCAGTGCCCTTTCAAAATGCACAGGAGCCTCTTTTTGTAGAAGGAAAGCTGCATGTACTGTTTTAATAACACTGTGTAAATTAAACAGGTCTTTACTCACTGATTTTTTCTACTAATTTCAGCATCACTCCTCCAACATGAAGGTCCCCAGTGACCCGTAGTAAAAATTCCTGTGGTACCTCTTTATGCTGATATTCAACTCTCACTAAGAGCTCCCAGGAGTGAGACCCATATTCACTTGAGGAAATCATTTTGGAAAGGTCTATGTAAGATCTGCAAAAACAAAAAAAACATGCAAAAAGGATATTTTTCCTCCACTCTCTGAAACAAATGCATCTCTCCACAGTCTCAAAATACATCCATGCTGCCAAGACTTCACAGTGGCCTTGGCTGGAACTTCAGATGTGTTATCTTGTTACCTCTGAACTAGACTCTGCTCCTGTGATTACTCTTGCAAGATAGGCATATGGGATTTTTTGGTTTTATTCCGATTTCCACCCACCCCACCCCCAACTCAAGTGTCTTCACTGGGTAGAGATAGCCCAGTTTTACCCTGGTTTCCCCACTCCACAGTGCTAATCTGCCAGTCTGGACACCGTAAAGCCCGCAGTTGTGGGTGGGATCTGTTTTGGCAATCTGTCCAGAGAACAAGGGAATTTCGTTGACTTGTACACTTATAGCTGTAATTTTCACTGCAAATGAACATTTACACTTGCAGTTCTGCCAGCTTGGTCCCATGGGACCAAAACCAGAGTGTATTTTTACCTATTGGAGTAGATGTGAGGGGAGACAAATAACTTTAGTGGCGCTCTGCCAGCAATATCCAGGCACGTAACTGCCGTTTCTGCTGACTGACTGCTTGCACAGAGATGTAAGCACGCAACGCATCCTGTCTCAGCAGGGTGAGTCGTCTGCCATCCCACCAGGCTCCTGCCAGGACAGGTGAAGCAGTAATCATGCCAAGCCAAACTACAGAAGGTGCTCAAAGTAGAAGCTGTGGTTACCATCAGCAGAGTTCTGCTAATTACTGAAGCAAGAGCTTGTAGGTATAACGTGACTGATGCTGCAGGAAGGATTTGGGATCTTTAACCAGTGAGAGAAGGTACCAGATTAGCACTTAGCGTTCTGTCAAACTGAACCCTAAGAAACAAACCTTTGCAGCTGAAGCTTAGGCAGTAAAGTAGACGACTTCCATTTATTGCAGACTTTCAGCAATACCTGGGAACCAAGTCACAGACAGAGACTCTGTTAAAGGTGCCATACACAGACTGCTTCTAACATAAAAAATAACTAGGATTTGTTTACAAAGAAGGCTAGAGGGGATGTAACAATATTAACAGATTTCTGTAGATCTTTTTAAAAAGAAGTATTTGGTAAGTTAAAACCCTTAGCCTAAAAGTTACCTCAAAACCAGAAAAACCAAGAACTGTTGTCACAGGTGAGGAGTGAGAGAAGGAATGACCTTTTCTAGGACTGACTGCAAGACAAGACCAGACTAGCTTAGGTTACACTAACGTACAATTAAGCTAAAGGTTAAATAAAGCATACCTGGTAACGGGGTGAAAATTTAAGTTCACCTATTTACCAAATGTATAACAACAAAGCTTTATGTTACCAATTGGATAATAAAAAAGGGGTTTAGTGCCAAAAGATACTACTTCAGGGCAGAGCCCAGTTCAATGTTCATTCCGAGGTTCCCTTCCAGAGGTGCGAGGAGGCTCTTGCAACTCAGCAGCCAGCCTGTTACAGCTTAACCTTCCCCAGGCTTTCAGGTGTTATTTGTGTTTCTTAACGTCTTATGGTTTAAGAATTTCAACAGGAAGACTTCTGATATTTTGTTGAATTATGCGTCATGCGGTATTTGTATTATGGAGCACAACATAAATCAAAGTCATCTAATTGTTTCAATGAAGTTCTTTTAAAAACTGTTCTCAGAAAAGTAATATTGTAGACTTGGTTCCTTGAACAACTTTGGGCCTACGCCACAGCTGGTGTCAACCCTGCTGATACAAAATTTGGTACCAAAGGGTAGTAGAAATGTGGTGGTAATGACAAATTCTACCAATAAGAAAAAGTGATTCCAAAGGTAAAGGCAGTGGAAGTTTCTGTTGAAGATTCGATCGATCCCCCCCCCAAACGAATGACAATATAAATGAAAAATCTGTCCAGCTCAAACCCATCCTTTTAGGGGAAAATCAACTTACCAAGGAGTTTCACTCGAACAGTGCTGGGAGTCTGCCCTGAAATTTTGAAATCATAATGACTTATAGGCAGCCCTAGCTTAGAAAACCGCAACTTCATAATCATATGACTCCAAGAGGCTAATTTGCACTCAGAAACAAACGCTATTTTTAATTAGGTTCTTGGATGTGCCAGCCTACACCTTGTCACCAAACAGTTACCAAACCAGCAAGGGTTGATGTTTATCCAAGTAGTCTGTTTGGTTTGCCTTGGTAAATAAAGACATTGTGTTGGACACTGGAAAACACTATGGCTCTCCTGCTTCTGGGACAGAGCTGGGTTTTTGAATTTGCACTGGTGAGTGCCGCATGGATGTACTAGCTTAGGTGTGCCTTGGAGCAGGGGGTACCCGGTGGAGGGGAAGGGCCGTGCCTCTCCTGAAGCACAGTGTCCAATGAGGTTTTTGGCATATGGGCAGTACAAAGTGTAGAGAACAGTTATGGTTGCGCTGTATTCATAGCAAAACAAAAATCCTGACTTTAGAAAAGTCAAAATGCCAAATGCCACTAGTCACGTTCCATAAGCGTCGATAACAGTTTTATAAATAAGTAAATCTGCAACTGGCCTGAGCATGAGAACTATGTGATTTCATTTCAGGAGCACAGGCATGAAATCTGGCAGAAGAACTATACTTCTGCCTAGACTTAGTCCACTATAAGCCTGTATTGTTACAGAAAAGAAGCAGTCTCATCTGCCCTCTTGTGCCAGCCAAAACATTTGGGAGCTGATCCGGATTATTTGGTTTTTTTACTATTTAAATTTGGTTTAGCTTCCCAGTCTAATTCTGCATTCAAATGCTTGTGCTGACATGGGTGAAAATGAACAGCCCAAGGGGTGGGTGAAAACTCTTTCTTTCATTCACCCTGGCTTGGAAAACCATAGCCTCAGTGCAGCTAATCCTGGCACTCGCTCCATCGTTCCCTAAAGCTGCTCTCTTCCTCTGCAAACCGGGAGGTTTTAGTCTGATGGTAAGAAAACACGAACGCCAGTAAATCTACCGGAGAACGCGGCGCAAACACAGCCCGGTCTGCAAAAAGAGTCAAGCTCAGCAACAAGGGACAACTTAAGTGTTGTGCATTAAAAGCCAAACAAACCCGAGCCGGCGGGGCAGGCTGTGCGTGCTCCGCGTCTTCGAACCCTCGCGTGGGGACGGGATCTGCTGCGGGAATGCGCCCCGGTTCCCGGGCTCCACATGGGCCGCGGCTGTGTGGCCTGGCACAGGGAGATCAAAAAGGCCAGAAACACGTCTTCAGGCCACTGCTGACTCTACCCAGTGTTTCTACAGAGCGTTTGAGCCAACACGGCTATAAAAAAAAAGCCCTACAGATTGGAGCTCTCGGCAAATTTTAGCCCCGAACTTCAAACTTTTGCGTGGAAATGCAGGAGGATGTCAGTCGTACCAGAGCAGGGAAAGATCCACTTTAAGGTAAAGAGGGGGAAACCCAGAGTGTGATGTTTCCCTGAGTCTTTCCGAGAGAGGTACTGCCCTGGCACCCACCGTTCGGGCGGCGGCCGCGGGGGGCGAGGGGCGGGCGGGCCCCGGCCGGGGAAGCGCCGGGCCGCCGCCGCCACCCTCACCTCCCGCAGGGGGCCGGGACCCCACCGCACCGCAGCCATTACAAGCGCTCGGAAATATATATATATATATAGTTTTTTTTAAATAATTAAAATAACCTGGCTTGCCCGGCATTCCTCCCCCGGGGGTGCCCGCTGGCAGGGCGGGCGGCAGGGCCGGCGATGTGCCTGCGCCGGGCCGGGGGGACACCGGCCGCCGGCCCGCTCCGCGCTTCCCGCCGCTGCCTCCCTCTCTCCCTCCCTCCCCCTCTCCCTCTCCCTCCTTCACCTGCCGTCTCCGGTGGCAGCGGCGTCCCTCGCCTCGCCTTCCCGCCCGGCTCCCGCTCCCTTCGCCTCCACCGGGGGTTCTGAGAGACGGGACGGGGAGGAGCGGCGCCCAGCCCGGCCCTGCCGCCGGCAGCCCGCGGGAAGGCCCTGCCCTTCCCTTCCCTTCCCTCCCTCCCCCCCTCGTCCTCCACCGTTTCTCCGCAGCAGATGTGGCAAAGCTTGCTAACTGGCCACGAGTGTTTGCTCACGATAGCGGCCACCGCAGACCTGGGGCTGCCCGTGAAACAGCTCTTTCTGGTGGAGGTGGCTGTGCCACGAGTGAAGGGTGCCGGGGGAAGTTGATAGCTGCCCTCAGGAACAAAGAGCAGCTAAGCCATATCTGAAATAGTCCATATCTCCCTTTCAGGAAGTGAGAACTGGGCAGACACCAAACGAGATTTGAAGCTAAATATTAACTTCAGGGTAAGATTGAAACATCTGTGAGTCTACTTTAAAACCTATTAGTGTCTGAAAATGTAGCTAGGTAGATAGAAGCCGCTTTGTAGTGACCGTGGCTAAAAGGTTTCCTCCTTCTGTCCTGACAGCCTTCCCTGTCTGACGTTGGCTGTTGGGTGTGAAACAGATTAGAAGTGACAGTGGAGCCACGCTCAGGCATGCTGTCGCAAGGAGGGCTTGTTGGGGGACTTCACCTCATTTATGTTCACCTGCAACACCACAACTCTGAGGCCATCAAGCCACGTTGGGTGTACAAGGGCTTGTTGCTTTTGGGCTGCAGGTGTTGAGAGATTTGAGACTAGTCTGAGAAAATACCATCTAAGGAACCTGACCATCTAAGGAGCTTGAAGTTGGACAAGTCCGTGGGACCTGATGAGATATATCTGTGGATCCTGAGGGAACTGGCGGATGAAATTGCTAAGCCGCTATCCATCACATTCAAGTTGTGGCAGTCCTGGTGAAGTTCCCGCTGACTGGAAAAGGGAAAACATACCCCCCGTTTTTAAAAGGGGAAAGAAGGATGACTCGGGAAACTACAGGCCAGTCAGCCTCACCCCTCTGCCCAGCAAGATCATGGAGCAGATCCTCCTGGAAACTATGCTAAGGCACATGGAAAATAAAGAGGTGATTGGTGACAGCCAACATGGCTTCACTAAAGGCAAATCATGCCTGACAAATCTGGTCGCCTTCTACACTGGGGTTACAGTGTTGGTGGATAAGGGAAGAGCAACTGACATCATCTGCCTGGACTTGTGCAAAGTATTTGACACTGTCCCGTGCAACATCTTTGTCTCTAAATTGGAGAGACATGGATTTGATGGATGGACCACTCAGTGGATAAGGAATTGGCTGGATGGCCACACTCACAGATCTGCAGTCAACGGCTCAATGTCCAAGTGGAGACCAGGGATAAACAGTGATGTTCCTCCGGGGTCGGTACTGGGACCAGTGCTGTTTAACACCGTTGTAGGTGACATGGACAATGGGATCGAGCGCACCCTCAGCAAGTTTGCCAACAATACCAAGCTGTGTGGAGCGGTCAACACGCTGGAGGGAAGGGATGCCATCCAGAGGGACCTGGACAGGTTTGAGAGGTGGGCCCGTGCAAACCTCATGAAGTTCAACCAGGCCAAATGCAAGGTCCTGCACATGGGTTGGGGCAATCCCAAGCACAAATACAGGCTGGGCAGAGAATGGTTTAAGAGCAGCCCTGAGGCGAAGGACTTGGGGATGTTGGTGGATGAGAAGCTCAACATGAGCCGGCAATGTGTGCTTGCAGCCCAGAAAGCCAACTGTATCCTGAGCAAAGAAGCATGGCCAGCAGGTCAAGGGAGGTGATTCTGCTCCTCTACTCCGCTCTGGTGAGACCCCAGCTGGAGTACTGTGTCCAGCTCTGGGGTCTCCAACATAAGAAGGGCATGGACCTATTAGAGAGAGTCCAGAGGAAGGCCACAAAGACGATCAGAGGGCTGGAGCACCTCTCCTATGAAGACATGCTGAGAGAGTTGGGGCTGTTGAGCCTGGAGAAGAGAAGGCTCTGGGGAGACCTTATAGCAGCCTTCCAGTACTTAAAGGGGGCCTAGAGGAAAGATGGGGAGGGACTCTTTATCAGGGATAAACAGTGATAGGATGAGGGGTAACCGTTTTAAACTGAATGAGGGTAGATTTAGATTAGATATTAGGAAGAAATTCTTTACTCTGGTGGTGAGACACTGGAACAGGTTGCCCAGGGAAGTTGTGGATGTCCCGTCCCTTGAAGTGTTGAAGGCCAGGTTGGATGGGGCTTTGAGTAACCTGGTCTAGTGGAACCTGTCATGGGGGTTGGAACTAGATGATCTTTAAGGTCCCTTCCAACCCAAACCATTCTATGATTCTATGAAAATAAGTTCAGTTCTGAAGGTGCAAATGCTAAAGAATAGGAATTTGTATTTTTGATGTAGGGGTGTGTTATGATGTGCAGAATGAAAGTGGGTTGAATTGACTGGAACTGGTCAAGTGCTTCTTCAAGAGGCGGATTCTCACAGAAAGCCTTTCTTGTCTTAAATGTTTTACTTGCTTGGTGGTATAGTGACTAGATAAAACACAGTGGGTGGGGGGAAACCCAAACAAACAAACAAACAAAAAAATCCAGTGAAGAGAAATAGAGGAAAAAGTTTTTTCAAATTAAACTCATATCCTGGAAAAAAAAGTCCCCAGTGGCTGTAGAAGTGTAAAGGATGCCTTTTCGACACCCCGTGAACGACAGTTACTTTCATTAGAACAAAGTAGACGTGAAGTTGCTGAATCACAGCTAAAATCACAGGATATTTGCTCCTTTTATCACTGTCCTAGATTCAGTCACTGAGCCACAGTCATCTCTTTGGATTATCTGTGCACACACCAAGATTGTGTAAGTATCAGACATCCTTTGAGGCAGGGACTGCAGAGCTCATGCCTTTCAGGGCTTTCAGTCACCTGAGGACACAGATAGGCCTTTAATTGCCCCAAGCAGCCTCACCTGGGACCAATTCCAGGAGCTCTACTTAAGCTCAGGCTAGGGTTCAGTCCTGTTTGAATGATGTGGTGGGTGTCCTGGTTGGTGGGGGCACTGAAGGGGTCACTTTCTAGTCCTAGCTCATCCCTTCATGCGGAGCGGCTCTATTTTTGCTGTGCTTTGGCAGTGTCTTGACCAAGTGACTTTTAGATCTCTATAGGACAGCTTGGTAAATTACCCATTTTTCTTTTTTTTTTTTTTTTTTTTTAAATACAGGTGCATATGCAGATGAGCAAATAACTTTTCTTGGAAAAGGCCATGGGGTAATATGAAATTCAGGTCTGAGTTACTTTCAATAGTTGGGAAAGCAATTAGAAAAACTTAAAAGGTTGTTCTTGGGCCAGAATATTATGTTGTGTGGTCTTCCTGGCTATGTGAGCTTGTTTTGCCTTACGGGTGAGGCTAGGGCACAAAGCGAAGAAGCTTTTCAGGGTGTCCCATTCAGCCTAAGCAGAGGCATGATGCAGAGGTCTAGGGAAGCTTATAAACAGCTGAGTCTGCTGCTTAGCTCAGAAGCAAATCCTTGTGTTTTGTTGTTTAAATAACTAAAGCAGCCTTCCTGTGGGCAAAACTGCACGCCCTTGATTAAAACGGGCAAAAAAGACGGTTGGGAGATAATAGATACAAGCAAAGGTGTTTGCTAAGCCAGAAGTATTACTAAACATTGGTTCTCATCTCTAGGTTGGTCCAAGTGTTGGTATCTTCTAAGTGCAAGCACTATGTTTTTCCTCCCCACAGTTGCCTGTGAATAGCTAACTTGAGGGAAGCGACAGTGGAGTCAGCCTTGTTCTGCTGTGCCAGGAGGGCTATGGCGTACCTTCCTTCTGAGCTGCTCTGGGATTGCTGGAGAGAACTCTCTGTTACCCATCTGCCAGATCCCTTTGAGAGGGAAATGCCCTCACTGTATGCTGGAGAAGCTGGATGAAGAGGAAAAGATCTGGAGAAAAGCCGGAAGACAAAGAAGTTTGGGTAAGTTCTCTTTGAATCTAGCATAAACTGTTACAAGGTGTAGATGTCAGGAAATGCGTGTTTTTTTCAGTCAGTGTTGACCGTACCCACAGCATTAAAGGCAGTGATGATTTCCTTCTGAAGGGTTGCAAAGTTAAGGTATGTTTTGGAGGCAGCACGCTTGTTTTCAGCCATCTCGTGGGAGGCTGAGGAAATCTGATTTGGAGACCTGTAATTCTGTCATTCTTTGAGATGGTAAGTGGGGGAAACTGTAATTGAACAACAACTTTTCTCTGCCAGAGTTCCCATGGAGAAGGACAGGAAACCTTCATTTTCACCTTCTTCATTAGTTTCTATGCTAAAACCCTCCTGTAGTCTAGAATGAGGCTTACTGTATGTGGGTAACATACCAATTCATGCTTGGAGATAGTCAGCTGAGACTCAACATGATCTGTTTAGAGTTTGATTTGTTTTCCTATAGGGTCGACTAAATGCCTATAGCTAAGAGTCTCTTAGTAGACAAATGTATATTTTGAGAGCATGGAAATGTAACATGACAAAGAATAATAAATATTCCAATTTTTGTAAAAGATATCTTTCGTCTTCCAGTATACATTTATAGCTCCTTCATACGTTTTTTAGGCCAGCGTTTTAAATTATTGCCAAGTGGGCATATAAGACTTGTTCTACTGTTTCTTGTGCTTATGGTCCTATTAACAAACACAAGTAAGTGTCTTATGTTTTCTTGAGGGACTTCTGTACATTAACTATGATCTTACTTTAACTATGGGGAAAAAAATTTGCACAGTATTAAACTTCAAGTACTGTTGGGGTCACTTGAGTTCATGGATGAATCTGTTCTCGGAATTTCTATTCCTGTCCAACCTAATTAGATTCTCTTCACATCCTGGTGGTAGATGTAATACTTCCTCCTTCTCCATAGGCAGACTTTCCCACTTGGGGTGTGTCAAAAGCGGATCCTGAAGAGAACCGCAGGAGGGGTGGGGGACAGTATTAGCTTGTTGCAAGTGCTGAATTTCCCCCAGATCTCTTTAGACACTTACTTCAGCTTTTCTGAGTAACTGGTCATGAGAGTGCCCTGAGTTTGGAGGGCGGTAGGCGAGCTCCGACTGTAGCCTTTGAGGCAAAAGTTACATAAAGACATTTGTAAAATACTTGCAATGTCCCTGCAAGTATCTGACACCTTTGAATTTACTAAAGCCTTGAAGGTAAGAAGCTGTTGTAATGGTGCTGAGTATCTTGGCTCAGATTCCAGGTGAAGACTCTAATAAAGCTGAGAAAACGACGTCAGTGTCATGTCCCCGTGTCCTATAACTAGTTGTTGGAGACCTGTTCTTCATGTAACAGCATCAAAACCAAAGAGAAGAGATGTAAAAGAGTGGTGCCCTCTCTCCCCTCAAATGGAAAATTTTGTTATTTTGTAATGTGATTTCTGAAGTCTGCCTTTGAGACACACTAGGCAGGCAGATGACTTTTGCTGTGCTAAATAAAAACATTTTTCACTCGCTCTAGGCAAAGAAGTAATGTATATATCTCTGGAATCCCTCCCCCGTTACCGACAAAAAATAAATCAATGCAAAACCTGGAATGAGTACCAGGTAATACTGACATAGCTGTTGAGAAAAGCTGATCTTTACCACAGTGGATCTGTAGGCTTCCCTGTTTAAAATCAACTCTGTAATAATTGGCCAAGATGAGAGGGTGATAATACTTTATCTTTTGGTATCGCTTGGCTATACTGCCGGTTGGTGAAGCCAGTAGCCATGGTCTAAATATCTGAAACTTTGGAAAAATTCAGCTCTGAAGCTAAGTCTATAAGCAGTACTTGAATTAAGAGGAAAAATAAATAAATGCCTCCAATCTTATGTTTGATTTAGGAGAGTTCAAGCTTCTATTGCAGATCTGAACTGGGGTCTGGGGTTGATGTGACTGGGCTTCCCTTGCTGCAGAGCAGGCAGCAATGATCCATAATGAGTCAAGCTTGCAGAGTGTATCGTCTACCCTCTGGGCACAGGGGCTTCTGAAGGATTTAGAAAGTTAACCCTCTGTCTCTGGCTGTCTCAGGCTTGAAAGGCAACTCATGATGAAATACTGATGTGTCTAGTGCAGTCTGAGTCATCTAACAGTGGTATCAGAAACCCCTTAGATGAGAGGAACAGAGAAGGGTGACTGGAGGGGTCTGGTTACGCAAAGCATACTGTGGACAGTAATGCCTGAAATGGACCATAACAATGCGTATGTTTCGCAGACAGCTGATTTAATGTCTCAGATCTCCATCATACTGCTTTCAGCTGAAGTAATGAAGCTCTGCAAAGCTTTAGTTGCAAGTAGAACTGCTTGTCATGACAGAGGGTGAACTCATCCTACCATTCAGCCTTTTACCGTCCGTCAGTCTAGTGATTGCAACACAGAGCAAAAAAAAAATGGTGGTTTGGACTGTCTTTCAGGCTTTTAAAAAAAAAAAAAAAAAAAAAATTAGTGGCTTGGTTGTCAAATGTGCTAGGTGGTGTAAGACTTCCAGAAATTCTTGGTGTTACCTTTTCTGTGCTCCTGTCAAGTCAGGCCTACAAGGAGGTGGTACCAAGTGAATGTTAGTTAATTTTGAAAATTCTGCCCTTAAATATTTATCTACATGGTTAATTAAAAGAAATACCTTTTCCTTCTCCACCCTTAGAGTCCAGACACCTGCAGTGGAGTTGTAAAAGTTATGAGTTAAATGTTATTATGCCTGACTGTGTACACAAAAGTTCCAGGCTACAAGACACTGCATTATATAAAATGTTGGCCAGTGGATTTAGTCTGCGCTCATACTGTGTTGCGTTTCTTGTAGATCCCAAGTCAAATTTTAACATATTCATGACAGCTTTATTGCAGATACGAGAAAAGAAGTAGCAGTTCTCATTCCGCAAGTAGGAAATAGGAGGACTGTAGCGGCTACAGGTCTGTGCAAAGTTACATGCCTTTCAGAGGATGAAACTAAGGCTAAAATCCCTTTGTCAAGTCTGGAGCTTTAGCTGGAAGACCATGCATACCGTACTTCTTGTGTGTAAAACTAATACTTGAACATCTTTTGTTTGTAACAGCCTTTTGGTAACAGGATGAGTTATTAGCAACAAGTGGCTGTGTCCTACAGAGATGTGTGTGGGTTTGGTTTACGCATGCTGATGTGGAGTCTGCTGCTTACCAAACAAATAATCGAGCTTCTGTTTTCTGTCCTGCAAATTTTGATAATAGTGTTCCTTTATGTTTAAAAACTTATGCTGAGATCTCAGAGTGAGCAAATCTATACAGTATTATCCTGTGATATGCTGGACTGCGTCTATTATTGAGGTACTGGATCATGTCTGTTGGGGATGTCTGTGCAGTTGTACTAAGCTGTAGGAACAGGTGAAGAAAAAGTTCCAAAGGCAAACATAGGATTTGGTACTTTTCCTTCCAAAACTGGAGTGTGAAAGTCTGAGTTGAAAATAATTGTTTGATTACATGCTCTTATTATGACTGTTCTCCTTAGGATACTATTTCTCAGTTGAAGTGATGTTCTGAGATATTATCTGAATCTGGATTGGGGCTATTTGGATGGAAGCTTTTAAGAGAAATAGACTCACCTTTGTTTGACCTTTTCAGTTTAAAATTGTTCATATTAATACTACCCTAAGTCATTCTTCATCCTTTTTAGACGCTTTAAATATTACAGCTGTACTTACAAGATCTAAATGAAACTGAATGTTGTATGTCTATGCAGATTGACTAAAGACAGTCTTTTGTCTTGAGGAGACCGGAGCTGCGATAGGAAGATTTCTCAGGGCAAAAGTGAACTTACTCCATTCGCACAAAAAGAAGAATGACTGGAGGTTGCAAAGTGATTCAGCTGTAAATCAAGTGTTTCTGAGCCACAGGTGGTAGAGGCAGAGTTGTACTGGTGTTATCCCACTCCAGTCTTGCAGAGCCCCCAGCTCACGGGGCTGGTGGGAGCCAAGCACTGCTGCTTCAGGGCAGGGTTTGGGCATAGAGCCCTGGAGCTCACAGGGAAACAGTGGTGGTGGTGGGATCTGCGCTGGCTTCCAAGGACCTCCTGCCCTGTGAGCTGCTTCTGTGCGTTTCCTGGCCTTTGGACCGCAGCCCTGGAGAGAGCAGAGTTGCAACCACTCTGCCTCTGAGGGGGCCATATAACTGTGCCCTGTTGGCCGAATTAGGCTCATGGGTCTCCATTAGAAGGTCTCCAGTGAAGAGATCTTCCCTGGTCCATACAACTTGGTGTGGAATGGAAGGCTGCATCTGTCTATGAAGCAATGCATTACCACGCTTTTTTTTAAACGATGCTTCTGCAAAAGTGGGTTGTGCAGCTCTCCTGAACAAATAATTTCTGATGAAAGCAATGCGAATGCTGTGCTGCCAAACATGCAACTTCCTTTTTTTTTTTTTTTTTTTTTTTTTAATGCTAGATCCAGCCTTTTTTAAATAGAAGCTTTAAATAAGACTTTCCTGCCTTAGGTGCTCTAGTTGGGCACCTAAATCCACGTCAGCATTTTCCAAAGGGCTGAGCAGCAGCTGGAGCTCCCCACAAGGGTTGTGCCTGACCAGTGAAAGCTGTAGCATAGTTAATGCTCTGAAAAATCACGTTGCAAATTTATGTGCCTAAGGGTAGGTTTTTTCTTTGTTTTTTCTCTTTTTTTCCCCCCTCAGTCTCTGGATTGCCAACCCTTATGATTTTATTGTTACCCTCATGTTAATTCATGTTGCTCAGAGCTTCACCTCTGAGAGCAAGGCTAGACTTTGAGAGCAGTGAAGAAAATTTGAAAAGAGGATTCAGGTGTGTTCCAAACTGAATAGCAAATATTTCTTATTTAAAATCTAATTTTAAGAAAAAAAAAATCTTATTGGGGCATGGCTCTTTAAAAACTGGCAAAGTTTTCAAGCCTTCAAGTACTGCTTTAAATATGTCTTTAAAAAGGAGTAATCTTTGAAGATGACTAAAACAGCAGTTGTCATAACAGTGGCAATACTTGCATCTCTCTTGTTTTCTGGCCCTTACCCAATGTTGGGCTGCTTGCCTGTGCTTGCACTGGTGGGTGGACCAGTTATTATTTTATTCCCTGTGACAGAAGAAAACTCTAACTTTGTAAGATCAAGTGAGTGTTGGATACTTGAATTTCCACAAACTGAGAGCTATGCTATGATGCTTAACTGCATTCTTCAAACGTGGCCCTTGTTTAGTTTTGCTTTGCAGTTAAAGCTGAGCACTGATAAAAGAGAAACTCCCTAATGGCAAACTACCCTCTTGCACTGACACGCATGTACGCAAGTCTCATGTAATTGTTTGCGCCAGCCTGAGTTCCTGAGTTCAGCTTTTTTTTTTTTTTCAGCTCTACCTGTAACTGAATCACATCCTGTCTCTCACCCATGCACTTCCTTCTGAGTACCTGAAGAAATGTAAATATTGGTAAATATTGCGTGATGTAGTCAACAGAAATATCAGGGGAGGCCCAAATGTCCCAGCTCAGTCCATGGAAATAACTGGCCAGCTCAGAAGTCCAGCTAATCCAGGCATAAAGAGGCACTGACTTTTGTTGTACTACTGGTAGGATACAGACTAACTGTGGGTTGGTTGGAGTGATACATTCGTATCCTGAGGGGTTTATTTCTTTCTTTATTGATGACAGTTAGGTGTAATATCCGTTGCTGTAACATCTCCAAGGCAACTTAACAATAATAAATGACAACAATAAGGAATAGCAGCGGAGAGAAAAAATTGTGCAACAAGCCTGAAAAGCTCTTCTGTCATGTGAGAAACTTTTGAAGCCGCAAAAATACTGCCTGCCTCGCTGGGCTGTGACCAGTAGATGCCACTGCAGCCTTATTAACAAGGGCCACCGCAACATGGATATAATCGAATGTAACTTGAGCATAGGAAGGGGACATCTAGTGGCCTTCTCAGTCATGTTAGCTGATGACAGCATGTGCCACACCACCTGACTCTAGGGGTGTGCAGGTTAGACAGAGGGTAAAAACACCTTATGTATACATCTGTGTGATTAATTCTTAGGGCAAATGACACGCTTCCTATTGAGGACTCTGGAAAGCTTGCTTTTTCTTGCTGAATATACTGCTTGTCCTCGCCTTATGATAGAAGTGGGATCCGTGACGCCCCTGCACCAAGGAGTGCAATTTGTATTTCTTTCCAAGTTACTATTGCTCTGGGCTCAGCAAGCACAGAAGGTTTCTGCCATGATAGTTGTGCTTGGCATCACGTTCAGGATTTGATAAACACTGACTATTGCATGTTCATGAAATACTATGAGCCACCTGTATTTGGTGCTTTTTTTTTTTTTAAGTATAAAGATGATATTTTGGAGAAAAGATCTTCTATTGAAATGTTATTTAATAAAAAGGTTATGATAATATTTTGATAGACATATGTTTTCTTTTATTTTTTTGAAGAAAAACAAACAGTGGAAGCCATACAGCGTCTTCTGTAGTTCTAACTTTCGTGTGTATATAAATATATATTTTTAACCCAGCTGACTATAAAGTCTGCCTGGAGCATTATCTATTTAAAAGTACCTCTTAAGCCGAAGTGTAGAACTTGCTGCTCATATAAAATGTAGCCCCATAAGAGGCCATGAATTGCTAGGAGAAGACTCTGCGGTGAGGGTATCTGGGGTTAGAACCAGTGCAGCTGTACTGTACAGATGGCAGGAGAACTTGAGGATGTGGTGGTGTCGGGTCTACGTCATTCGTGTTTTCGTGTGGAATTTATTAAAGGCAAAAGGAGTTGGCTGTTGTACCGATCTGTTTGGGGTATTACAAGCTTGCAGATGCTATTCCAGCCAATTTGCTTCAGATAGAAAATGCTTTTTTCCTGTTGTATCTTATAATCTCTACCAGGCAGGTGTGGGCAGAGGTTTTTGCTCTTGGAGCTGTGCTCTGAGCACCTGTAATGTGTTTGGGTAGACCTCAAGGAGCACACCGTCAGTGGATTCTCTTTTTCGAGCCCAAGTTCCTCTTAACATGAACTCTTTCTCCTATGTATTTTGGATCAGTTCAGCAAAGCACTTCAACAGATACTTAACTTAAGGGTATGAGTGGTCCTATTGAAAGTGTTCCTTTGTGCTTTGGCCTGGTATGAGCTCTTTGCTAGACCTTCGTGGGTCAAACCACGAGTGACTTGTACTGTGGCTGACACTGGAAAGGCGGGCTATTGTTTTGGCTAAAGAATACTGCAGTTCAAGCAGCGCAGGTCCCTCATAATTTGATACAGATACACTCATCCTAACAAATATACTCCCTTTCAAAGCAATTAAGCAAGCATCTGTTACCAAGCCTTGAAGGTCTAAGTCATGAGCTACACCTTCCCAAAAATTAAATCCCACCCCAATATTTTGGCTTTATCAAACTAGCTCTGCCCAGTTTCATTATTTTATTTGTCACTTTGTCTTTTATTTGTCGCTTTGAACCCTTGTGATGCATGCAAGTCATGTTGCCAGTCTTTACTGTGCAGCTGAAAGGATGGGAGATAAATAAACCTTGATGATGTGAAAGGTGAGGTTCCTGAGTAATTGCACGAATAGAAGAAAGAAATAATCTTTAAAACAGAAAATATCTGAAGAATTGGATCAGAAGCTTGTGGTAGTCCTTCAAGGATTTGCTTAAACAGAATTGAAGTAAGGATCTTTTTTCCTCTAAAAGAAAGCACATGAATGCATTTAACAAAGGAAGAGTGAAAGCAGTTTAAATGGAGCTTCTTTTTTTTAATGGATGGATCTTGAAAAATCCTTTGTGTCTGTATGTGGGTTTTTCTAAACTGATTACACTAATGTGGTTGTTTCTGTAATTTAATTATCTCTGCACTCAATGAGAACAAGTTAATTAAAAGTCTCTTCTTTTGTTAGCTGAAATGTATTAGTTTTTCCTACATGGAACTTCATGGCTTTTGTTTGCTCCTCCTGTTTTTGTTCAGCGCAGCTGTGCTTTCTATTGCATAACAACTTAATATAGCTGGCTTTATAGCTCTGCCTTTTTATAGGCTGGACAAAATTACCTCCAGGGATTTGCAAATGTAGGTCAGTAGTGTAAAAACACAAGTCCCACTCCTGTATTAAAGTTTGCTGCTAAGTGGCCAACCAGTTTTGCTTCTAGTCCCTTCGGCAGGTTGTATTGCAGGCGCTTTGATGTTAGAAGGCTAAATGTGCGTGCAGGGAAACTGCTGGGCTTTCAAGCGTGGTCCCGGTAGCCTGGGTTTGGAAATAATTTTTTGTTTATAACCAGAAAGGCTTTTATTTTAGAAAGCTCCTGGGAGATGAGCTTAACCTTGGGCTACGGTAATGTCAGGACTGAACAGGGCTGGGCATAGTTTGTATTTAAATTGGCGACAGCCAGTTCTTCGGAGGTGCATGATTCAGTAGCTGACACACTTCCTTCTGGGTATGAATGCCACAGCACGTTGGTAGGAGGTACTGCACTGCTCCATGAGTCATTAAATCCAAAGCACTGAATTTTTCCTGGTCATTAAAGATCCCTCGGCTCCTTTGGTAAGAGTGCGGCTTTGCCTGGCTATTCTGACTAACCCCGGACTCCAGTACGCTCCCTCCCCGTGCAGTCCCCTCGCTGGCAGTCCGGTTTCATCATCCGCTGTTTGCGTTCGTGCTAAAGTGCTGCATATTCATGATGTTGGTATGGAATACTGGGGAGACCCATGTATTTTTACAGCTCTGAAGCTAGAAGGCTAAATAATCAGATGATGTAAACTGGATAATTTCTTTTGATTGTCAGTGTATGTAGGCCAGGGATCTTGTGCCTTCTGTGAGTTTCTTTTCCTTTGCTAAGAAAAGTCCTTGGAGTGAAATCCACCAACCTGAAACTCAAGCATTTCTTGTCTGTTTCAGGAGCAAGGAGTTTCCCCTTCCCTGCAGCAGGGCACGGAGGGGCTCTGAGCTTTGCAGACCAATGGGACTTTCCTAGTTTTAGAAATTGCAGACTCTGGGCTGATGAGGACGGAAGAGGAAAACACAGACATGAAAAATGGGCAGTCGTGCTCACAGGACTCTAAACCGCTTTCTAGATCTGCGTCTACTATAGCTTACCGTCCGTGTGGATTCGTGGTGGCTTTTGGAGGTGTCCTTTCCAGCAAGATTCATGTGTTAACCATAAAGCTTTAAAAGAAAATTTCTTACTCATTGCGTATTGTAATCTGCCAGCTCTGGCCCATGTTTGATCTGGAATTGTTTTAGGAATATCCGAGTATGAAGGAAAAGTCTGTCCTTTAGGCAGAAATAGAGCCTCTGTTTCTAGATAAATATTCCATAGTCTGTACAAATATCTTACTTTGATAATACATTCAAGTTACTTTTCCAAGAGCCCTACTTCTGTGCTTATTGACACCTTGGCTTATTGAGTTGATGGCCCGTTTTGTCTGGTGTTCTCGGTCAAGTTTCCAGCCCGGAGATAAATGGGAACTCTTTCTTTTACATCTACTTTTCCAACTTTAGTTTCAAACCCCAAAACTTAGCTGCAAAGGAAGTGCCTACATGCAAAAAGTAAACCATAGAGCTTTAGCTGTGTTAATGCTTCCCTAGACTTTCTCTGGAAAGAAGGGGACTGTCATTCCAGTGTTTGAAATCTTCTAGCATACTGTAATCATTCTTAACATGTTTTGAGATGTTATTCGGTAGCCATCCAGTATATGCATGTTTAATCAGAGTTTTGAAAGGCTCAGTTACATTTCTAGGATGAGAGGTTAGCAGTTAATAAGTCTTTGACAGCAACAGGAGTCTTGTCTTAACCCACTTACTAATTCAATACCTGGAAAACTCCTCAAAGGTCTGGGATTCAGTATTGCTTTTAAGTGGATGCTTACAATAATATTTGTAGCTCACACACTGATACCATGCTGTGCTTGTTCTGACCTCCCTGTAAGGACCTGATCCAAAACCAATTTTGAAATAAGCAGAAAGTCTTCCATTGATGTTGCGCTTCAGAACAGATCCTAGAAGAAACTGCAGAGGAAGCGATAACATAGTGGTGGGTCATGTGTCTTGTGTCTGCAGTACTGGGGAGCTGATGTCATGTTTATTAGAAGCCAAGATCAGAGTTCACAGGCTCAGGAAATGTCTGCAGAGTTTAAGAATGGTTTGTAACTTCTATCCCAATGACAGGTTTATTTGGCACTTTTTGATAAGTGGCCTGTTTGAAATTTCCTCTCCAAGTAAGTAATTTGTAATTCCCACTTGAAAGGGCTACTGTGGGGGATGGTGATGGGGCCATATTTGAAAACCATTTATGGTGACTAACATCCTGGCATCTGTCATCCAGGAGTCCTGTGCCTTTATTGTTTTGATCTGTCCAAAATGACTTCTTTATATAGAAACTGGAAAACTCTCTGTCCTGAGTGCAGATAAAAATATTTATACTCCCTTAAAACATATAAATAGAATTGGTGACTAAGCTAAAGGATCATTAGAAATAGTTCTGCTTTTTTTTCTGTGATTAAATGTGCTTGCTTTATTTTGATCACCTTGTCTCATACAATGTTACAGTGCAGTTTTCACTGTTCCTTGCCAAAATACAGTCATTGTGACACTTAAAACCTGCCAATTCTGAGCCATTGCACTGATTCACAATCCTCTTATCCTGAGCCCGGCTTCTGCTTTCTTAAGCAACAATGTAGTCATTTTGCAGGTGTTGGAGGTTTCTTCCACTGACTACTTCTATTGGCTGCTGAAGAAAGTTGGAAAAACTCTTGTCGTAGTGGTGGCGTAGCTGCAGTTCTCTAAGGATATCAAGGAAGCAAAGTTTATTAGGAGAGGTGATGGCTTTTCTTAGACCAGCTTGTGTAGCTGGAAAGTGCAAACAAACTCAGAACCTCAAGGGGTCTAATAAAGTGAATCTGAGCCCCAAAGTGTGTTTGGTCTTCTAAATATGTTGGATAATTCCTGTTTACCTTCCAGAATTTCAACAGAATTGTCAAGCTCTGTCAATGGGAAAAGCACGTCATTATGTGCTTTTAGGATTACGGTTAGGTCCTAGAACTAACTGGAACTATAACAATGCTTGGTTTTGATGATAATTGGGGTTCATGAGCTTTTTGTCATGTATGATTGTGCAACTGCCCCTCTGAGACATAGAATGGGTAGCACAGAATTGTAGGGGTTGAGGGGTTGGAAGGGACCTTCAGAGATCGTGTAGTCCAACCCCCCTGCCAAAGCAGGTTCACCTAGAGCAGGTTGGACAGGAACACGTCCAGGTGGGTTTTGAATATCTCCAGAGAAGGAGACTCCACAACCTTTCTGGGCAGCCTGTTCTGGTGCTCTGTCACCCTCAAAGAAGCTTTTTGTCATGTTGAAAGAGAATTTCCTGTGCTACAGTTTGTGCCCACTGCCCCTTGTCCTGTTGCTGGGCTCCACTGAAAAGAGTTTGGCCCCATCCTCTTGACACCTGCCTTTTAGATATTTATAAGCATTGATGAGATCTCCTCTCAGTCTTCTCCAGGCTAAACAGACCCAGGTCTCTCAGTCCTTCCTCATAAGAGGTGCTCCAGTCCCCTGATCATCTTCCTAGCCCTTCGCTGGACTCTCTCCAGTGGTTCCTTGTTTTTCTTGAACTGGGGAGCCCAGAACTGGACACTGTGCTCCAGATGTGGCCTCATCAGGGCAGAGTAGAAGGGGAGGATAACCTCCCTCGACCTGCTGGCCACACTCTTGATGCACCCCAGGATCCCATTGGCCTTGGCCACAAAGACACATTGCTGGCTCATGGTCAACTTGTTGTCCACCAGGACTCTGAGGTTCCTCTCTGCAGAGCTGCTTTCCAGCATGATGAACACCTGACAGCTGCCTGCCAGGAATGAAAATGGAGAATTTTGCTGTGGCTGCTCTTTTCTCCAGAAAAACAATCTGGTGCGGTACACCTAAACTTGGGTTACAGCTACACTGTTTTTTATTTTGAGAAGTGGAGCAGGTATTTAGGGAAGCGTTACCAAAACATAAGCTCTTCAGAATCAGCACTTACGGACATGGAGGAACCCAACAAAGCAGCTGTCAACTCTACTGTGTTAAAGAGGATTAAGAGGAGTTAGGTTCTTACCGGAGTTCCTGGGAGCACCCAGGTCAGGTAAGGGCCTGTATGCCTCTTTTGGAAGCTGAATACTCTGAAAAATCTAGTCTTTAGTACATGTGTAACACTTGTAAATAAATCCTAGACTCCTGTGTCCTTTGTGCGCTCTTGAAAGTACCTCAGCTCCTTTTTGTGGTAAGGTCTAGCTGGACAAATATCTTCATTGTTTTGATGGAAGAGAACTGCTTTCCCTGAAGACACGTGGAGCGCAAGCGGTAAGGTTGAGAAGAGAATCTGGATGCTGTTTCTGTGTTGCTGCCCTGTTCACTAGGGCACGAGGTCACATAGGCCAATCTTGAATCATATTCAAATTTGTTTCCTATCATCAGAGGTTTATGCATGGAGTACACGCTGACCTCTGTCCTCATCTGAGGTAAACCAGACAAGAATATCGAAATAGTGTTGATTTTGTTCTATTCTTGGCTTCCTGTTCAGGCCATTTAATGAGGTATTCAGGATGAGGTCTCCAGAACCACCGGGAAGGTACTGCAATTCAGTGTTACAAGTTGAGTCTAGTTCCTGCCAGCAGAGGACATTGTTGTTCAACAAATTTCTCCGAGAGGCTGTCTTTGGCATTTGCTGTGAATCTTTAGCCTGATGGTTTATAGAGTTCTGGAGAATTTGTTGCACTCACAAAAGGTGGTATTTTTGTTGAAGAGTGAAAACTTCTGAGACTTTAGAAAACAGATTGCAACTGAACTATCTCCCAGGTCTTGGAAGCGGAGTGCTTTTTGTCATGCCAGTTTTCAGCCAGTAAAGCACCGCTTATAGAAGTGCTGTTGATTGTCACCAGTACTGCAGAGACTGTGTGTCGGATAAGCAATTAGCAGGAGGAATTGAAATCCAGGGAAACATTATGTGTCTATTATTAGTGAAACTTTCACCTGCACATGGGGGATAAGCAGGTGTCATGGCAGAAGCTGAAATCGAGGAGGGATTTAAAACTGGTGGCTTTGAGAAGTGAATTAATTTGTGCCTTGTGCGAGGGTACCTCTCGATGGCAGCAGCGGGCAAGTGCTGCCACAGAAGGTTCGGGGGGGAAAGAATTGTGTTTGTTCAGCCATTCCCCGATATCAGGTGTGGAGGTGGGAGCTGGGGAACCAACCTATTAATATAAAGGAATTTTGATTGGGCCAACAAGAGAAATGGGGGTCCCTGCAGACACAGAGCAGCCCTAAGTCATGTACGCAACAGGGTAGGTGCTCCGAGGTGTTGATGGGCCTGGAAAGCCACCTTTCTTTGTGTAATAGGCTGTACCCTAAACTGAGAGCATACCTCCAGTCATGTCGTCTGTAGGAGGTGGGGCCCGTAATTTAGAGGACTCTTGAAGGGCATAAGTACCTTGTTTGCCAAAACCAAACAAGCCAACCCAAAAAGTCGCACCCTCCTCTGAGGGTAAAAATAGAGATTGAGAATTTTTTTTTTTTTGTTGAGAATTCACCTCAATTTTGTTAAATTATTTGCTAAATAAAAGTAACATGAAAGCTAAACACTCGATGCTTTAAAAATGTTTTGAATGTTCACTATAGTAGAACAATCCTTTAATTCACTATTAAGTTTTAAAGTTAAGATGGGAGGGAAAGTTTTAAGCTGACTTCAGTTGAAATGTTTTTTGACTTCTGAGACTGTTCGGCCAACAGGGAGGATTCAACTCTTTGACAGTGAGCCAACGAACATACTCTTTGTCCTGCTTCTCCTTCAGCAATTCTAATGCCTACCATCACCCATTACTTGGTTTCTACTGAGTACTTTAATGAAAATGCCCTGATTGCCACTGCAAACCCCAAACTGTGGCCTCCTATCCCAAGCATGCACACAGAGGAATACTGTTCCCTTGTGTGTTAGGAAAATTATTCTGCCTCAACACCGCTAAAAAGGATTACGGCGGGACTGGGATGTGTTTGACAGGTTTTGCTCTATCAGCTTCAGCTGCACCATATTTATATATGAGGAGTTGAGGATGTGGCTTTGGGTTTTGATTTCAGTTGCCGGTTAAGTCAGGAAACCTAAGTTTCTCAGCTGTGATGCCATATTTTTTTATTTGCATGGAATCTGCTTTTAAATAAGGAGTATTCTGGAGTATTAAGGAGTATTCTGGAGACTGAACGTTGCTTCTCTGATGGATTAGTTCTCTTTTGGGATTTCATGGCCAGATACCTCCTGAATGCTGCCAAAGCCATTTGTGTGTGTGTGTGTGTTTTGGTGTTTTTTTTGTTTGATTGGTTTGGTTGATTTTTTTGTTTTTGTTTTTTTTTTTTATTTAAGTAGTAGTTGATCTCTGCAGAATGAGATGAGTGAATTCCTCAGTGCAGACTGATCTTCCCCTTACCTTACCAGGCAGGCACACCAGGGCTCATCGTTGGTATAGACTGGTAGCACTGGTATCAGGGACACTGACAGTTTGCAGCAATTTAGGGTTTGGCCTCAAAAGTATATCTAGACCAAGTGTTGGAGATAAGTCTTTAAGCAGAAAAATATGATGGCTAAAAAGAAAAAAAACCTGAGTCGTCTTTCACAGGAGAAAAGAAAATGTAAGGCTTATAAGGAAAGATGTGGTAAGCTTCGTTCTTTGCAGCTTCCCTTTCCTACCACCCCCCCCCCCACCCCCCCCCCAGAAGTTCAACAGGTCTACAAAACCTCAAGTTCCACAAAATATGACCGTCCTTAATTATAAGGTTAAAGTATTAATATTGCATTTAGCAATAGGAAGTGTGAGGAGGAAGCACTACCGCCTTTGCTGAACACCCCCTTTTCAATAAAAATAGCAAAATCAAAGTTTATATTAGGAAATGTGAAAGTCCCACGAGTCTCGGCGTCCTCTGAAGTAATTTCTTCCACTGCTAGGTAGTCAGCTTCCTATTTATTCAGAAACACTGTAACATCTGTGGGAGAGGGAAAGACATGTTAGTATGTGTGGCCTCCTCAGCTGAACCTCAGCGCCTGGCAGATCAGGGAAAAGCGAGGCGTTCCCTAGCACTGTTTTTTTTTTTTTTTTTTTTTTCAGGTTTGCTTTTAACACTTGCACAAACCTGGCAATGCCCAGACTATTTCAACCCAAGAGTCAGCAGCTGTTGATGAGCTGGTTTTTAGGCTGGGAGCCACTGGCTTTGGGACCTCTTGTGTTCTACAGGTAGCAGGGGCTGATCTGGCACCTCTCTCTTGGGCAGAGACCCAGTTAAAGTCAATGGATGAGTTTTGAGAGGTTGAAATGGATGTTACTGTTCAGTGATGCTGAAGAATTAAAACTCCTAAGATTGATTTACTTGGTGAACTTTATTATGTCACAGAGACTGGGTCGTGTCCGTCCTTGCAGACTTAAGAAGAAGAGAGGATGCAAGGCTTTGAAATCCCAGTGTCTTTGAGCTTTCCTGGCTGAGTGGTTTAATGAGTGGCCAAAAGCACACACTGGCTCTTGCTTCCAGCACTGGTTGGAAGTGGCAAGTTACAGATGAGAGGCAGTTCTTGTAAGGGTTGATGGGATTGGTGTGTTCTCCTTGCTCACTGGAAGGAAATAGGAGGCACATTGGTACCTGATCGAGCTTAAGAGATTGGTTTGTATATGCCCTGTAGATACTTATGCCCTTGACTAAGCAAATATCAACTGCATGACATTCTGAATGTATAAAAGCAGCTGCCTGTGCGGGTATGTCAGAGGAGGCAAGGAAACCGTTGATCCCTTCCATGTGCCTAAAGCTGACTCCTTACTCTGAGGTAATGGCCCGTAATTGAAACATTCGTTTAATTATTTTATTTAGCTTTGTCTTGCAGGTCTGTCTAGTCTCTTTCTCTCCGTGTGAGACTGGCCCATCTGGCCTCTCTGTCCCGCTCTCCCATCATAGTACTGACAGCAAGTACATTTTAAGCATCTCAGCTTTCCCCTGAATTCCCCAGCTGCCTCTGCTTCCAGCCATCCACATCTGGCATTTGTTAGTGACAATCTATGGCATCACAGATCCCCAGCTGTCCACAAATGCAGTCCTGGGCTACGGTTGTGGCCTGTTGTGTGACGTGGCTTGTAGGACATATCCCTCTCATGATCTGAGGTGGTGGATCCTGATGCAAGAAGTACAAAGTCCCTTTCCTGTGTCTTAAACTGATTTTTGAGGTATGGGGTAAACCAGCCAAACGAAAGCTTAAAAATAACATTCTCGACGTTTTTGAGTTCTTTCTCTTAAATTAGCTTTGGTAAGATAAAATTTTTGAAGCTGGGTCCTTAAAATGGCAGATGGAAAAACTTTAAGTGGGGCCTAACCTGAGCAATTTGTTTGTCAGAAGTGAAGGACAATCAGTAGCTCCCATCAGCTCAGTGAAGGTTATGGAGGGCCCAGCACTGTTGAGAATTGGGCTGGGTTTTGTCTCCAGCTCATCAAAGTCCTTTAAGTACACGCTTATCTTTAATCCTGTGAGCAATGCTACGTGATGGTCAAACAGAAGTTAAGAAGGTGTTGCATTTTAATACTAAGCTTCAGTTTTTCAAATGACAGTCTCTCTCTGCATTATGTACAGGTGACTTCTCATACACTTTGTGTGACCATTGTGCATCAGAGGATTCAATTTTGGAGTTAATAGCTCGTGCAGACAAGTAATTAACTCTCTTGCATGTTCATGTACCAGCACCGTCAGTGTGTGACAGACAGACAAAGGTGACTTTGTGGAAATTTGACGGTCTTCAGCTGAAAATCAGCCCCTTCACGTGAACTGCTTGGGAACTCACTTTGGGAAGTGACTTGAAGTAGCTTCATCTCTAGTATTGCTAAACTTCGTCTTCTGAGAACAGCCTCTTCTGATGTGATTGTCTTTTGCTTTTATTTATACAGCAAGGTTAACACACTTGCTCATGTTCTTTAATATGGAACAACAGAATTATTTTGGTATTAGTGTATATGTGTAGTTAAAAATGGATGTCTGCATATAACGTGTATGTGTGTGTGTATGTGTCAGTTTTTAGAAGATTATTGGAAGCAGCTGTGGGTGGAAGAGAAACAAAGCCATGGGTTTGTGAGCCAAACAATTAACATAGGAGTGGAATACTGTAGTTACATCAGTCTTTCTTTAAAAAGCCAGAATTTCTCTCTTATTCCCAAACGTACATTATTAATTCTCTTGGCATGTAACATAGCAAAATGACTGCGTTTATGAACTTGACTACTTCTTTTAACAAGTTCCAATAACTGCTTCCTAAACCTTGTGTTTTTATATCAATTACATACAGTAAGCATTGAAATCAACCAAAGAGAACTGCTGAGGCCAAGAAGGGTTATTTATGTTAAATGAGGATTGCCAACTGCCAAAAGTAAAATGTGGATATAATTTTATAACACCATTTTATAATTAAAGTCATAAGTGAGGTTTCCTGCTATTGTTTAAAAATGTGTCACGATAAATTTAAATCAAGGATGAAGGCACAGAATGGGCTACTAAAGAACATATCAATACAACAAAGATGGTACGGCGAACATGTCTGTTGCAAAAGAAAAACATGTGCTAACAATTTTGGTGAAATAATTATATTTATTGCATAGAGATTCTGTTTTAGGAACTATAACCACTTAGAAACTGTTTTCATTCATGTCAGATTGAGGTTAATTTGTTGTTACTGTATGTCTATAGATAGATTTTACTGTCAGAGAAATTTAATATGTTGGTTTAATGATAAGGCAGTCTTCTAGCCAGACCAGATTTTTTTTAAAAGGCCGTGAAATCCAGCAGAAGTTAATAATTTTGGCTAATATTTATGTGTCCACAGCATTTTGAGTTAATATTGTATTAATAAAGAAAATAAAACTTTGGCAAGTAAGTACCCACTCGCCAGATTCAGGAAAATATTTAAGCACATGCTTAACTTTAACAATTTCAGTGGGATGTTGATTTTAATAGGAGTTAAGCATATGCCTAAGGACTTCTATAGGGATTCTTTTTTCAGTCGTGTCCTAAACTTGAAAAAGAAATAACTTCAAATTGTCAAAGTGAACAGGAGTAACAATAGCTCTTTGTTTCAATTTACTCGTTCTCTGAATATGTAATTTTGCTACTGTACTGTCAAAGCCACTTACTTCAGAAGATTTTAGGGTTGACCCTTTGCAGCCTGTTGGTAGTTGATAATGCTGCCCTCTTCCCAGAAAGAAGTAGTTTAGTTCATATGCGTTCGTAAGAGTTAATCGCAAGAACATTCCTGACTTTGGTAAGTCATGTTCATGGAATAGGTAAGTAGTTTCCAATGTATCATTTCATACATCGCTTTGCTAATATAACCCATGTGTTTCATATCAGCACCGAAAGGACATTAATCAGTACACAGCACTTCTGCCAGACATATTCTGTGCAAAGTCCCTGGTTACATCTCAAATGTCAATATGTGGAAAAAGATGAATAATAAAATGCAATAGATATCATTTGTTACACATGCCGTTTGTAAGTTCATTGTAAAATAGATTCTGTAGAAAGAGCTGATGGTAATACAACATTAAAGTTATATGGTTAAGCTCTCAGAGGTAAGAAATGCCACAGTCGGGCGTATAGTTGTAATCCTGCTGCCTTGTGCGCGTGCATTATTATCCCATAGACTTTAACTGTACGATCACAGGTTATTTCTCCAGTGACACAATATTTTTTTCCAAACTGGGAAAAGCTTGGAAGCGGCACAATGCAGGAGTCATTGATGTCCCTACGAATTCTACCTCATGCCTAGAAAGTTTCAGCCAAAATGTATGCATTTTTAAGTTATTCATGACTCTTGAAATTAGGGATGCTGGAATGGAAGCAACCGTATAACCCTAGCATAAGAGGTCACTGTAGCCACTGGTCTAATAAATGCTGAAAAATGTTCTCATTAGTGACACTAATTTTAACTTAATTCATTAGTCACTTGAGGCAGAACTCTTCAAAGTCTGATTTCCCCCTCCTTGTCCCTGGGGGAGCCGGGGAAGAAGTGGTGCAAGGAAAAGATTGTGAGGCAAGGAGAAATGAAATGGGATGTGAGGGGCAAGAGGAGGTGCTGGGACAGAAGGGGGGTACTGGGGGCTGGAAGGTATGCCTGTAATCAAGTAAATAATTAGCGTAAACCACCCTGACGTGTTCTAGAGATCTGTGGCAGGTGATTTCAAAATCTCTCCAAGTAACTATCACTTGAAATCCTTTTGTCCTCTCAACTGAATTTCTCTTGTTTTTAAAATTCAGCCCTTTACTCTTGTCCTGTCCATAGGGGAGGAAGAGAACAAACAATTGACTTCCCCCCCAAATTTGGTGTCCTGCAAGATGTCCCCTTCTCTTCCCCCTCCCTACTCTCTAAACCTTCTGATTTGCTAAAATTTGCTGTTATTCCTGTTGATTTACTGTTTTCCAACGGTATCTAACAGGTCTCTGAACTCATTTTCTGCTGGCTTCTCCAGCTGACCAATGTAGCTTTAAATTCTGATTTTGTCCACCAAAGTATTTGCACTCTCCTAGCTTGGTATCATCCAGTTGTGGGGGTTTTTGTTTGTTTGTTTGTTTGTTTTTATATAGTAAAAAAAGTCTCTCTCAAAAGCACTTTCAAGACTTCTGAATACTATCGCACCCCGATAGATGCATGTAGGATGAAGACCCTACTGAATACGATCTCCGTTTTCTGGTGAATGGTTAACATTAACTCGTTGACTGCAACTTTTCGACCACTTGTTTTGCTACTTTATAATCATTTCACAAAGACCATGGTTTTGCTTGTTTTCCTAAAGGAGCCGTGTCTTGAGGGCTATACTCAGCCTTGCTTATCTCTGTATAATCTTTGTGTACTGTAGGCCCGTTATCTTGTAAAGGGTGAAATTCTTATTTGTACTGTTTCACGTATAAAAGTTATTTCTTACTATCTTATTTGTATGGTAGGGATTATAATCAGGTATATAGCCTAGGTTAAATGTTCCCACACTGTTCCTTATCTCTTAAAAAAAAAAAAAATCAGTAAAATTATGCTTTCTGGTCTTCTGGAGTTCCATATGGGTCTTCAGTGAGCGCTCTGCAGACAACCAGGAATGGCTCAGGGTCCTCCATTTAGCTTCGGAAGTCATCATGTGTGGCTGATCTGGATATATTTAACTATTCCAAATATTTTTTAATATTTTTTTCCCCCCATACTCTGGACTGTGCACTCTGTTGCTATTAAGTATCTGATATTGCTTTAAGTATCTGATCTCAATTAACCTCTTTTAAAAACTGAAGCAGGAAAGGCCATGTTTAAGCCTTCTAGATGTTATCGATAATCAGGAAAAACATCACAGATGCCCTCTCCTATTAAGCCGTTTACTATCAATAGCCTGAGAAGGCAAACAGGGAAATGTCTCGGACCATTTGGAGAAAAAGACTCTGCTGCGGGGGGGGGGGGGTATGCTGCCAGAAAGCTCAAATATTTGTGGATTAGTCAACGTGAGAGCAGATGACCGAGCTGAAATCACAGCCTCCTGCGTTCAACAGCAGCAGGAAGCATTTTGTTGTGCTACTTCCCTGGGTGCTCTCTAATGACAGAAAAATTGCACATTTCTGTCTGGTGAAATTCAGTCAGAATCCTTGGTAGCTGGACAGAAATCAGGCCAGACGTAGCTGCTTAACGTGGTTTGCATTACATATTAGCTGCAGATATTGCCTTGAGGAGAGTATGCACATGGAATATTTTGTCTTAATTGACTCCAGTCTGCGTCACCAAGAGGTTTCTAATCTTTGTCCTTTAAGTTAATATGTTAAAAAGAACATAAGGCTTCTCTTTCACGTATCTTTTCTTATATAGACACAGAAGAATTTTGAGAAACAAGAAACGACAGATGACAATGTTCAAACTGAAGTAAAAGGGAGCGTAAGATCAGTCCACAGTTGGCTAGTGAAGAGGAACTGGAATTTAGTGGAGCTCCCACTCCTGTAACCAAAAGGATAAATGCAGTTGCTGTTAGGAGCTGCAGCAAACTCATATTTGCACACCGGGCAGTTGCGGCTGAGTAGCAGATCTTTAGGAGGTCTGCTGCTAAACAGGCCTCTCCGGGCTCTGTTGTGGAAGAATCTGCATGCGAATTCTTCAGTTCAATTAGAAATAAAACTGATTATCTGAGCAATGAAAAAACAACTGCCGTATGCTGATGCATACTCTGGATTTCAAAATGAACATAAAACTGTTATCGCTGCTTATGCTTAGCATCCTTCTAGGATGGAACATGGGCATAAACTAAAACCTGGCTTCAAATTGGTCAAGCCTCCAACTTCACTCAAAAAGCCGGTGTTTGCCAGCGGCCGCTAGTATGTTTTGAGAGCATTGGTGAGACTCATTGTGAATTTTATAGCCTCTTGGTAAGGTACATGAAGTGTTCGTGTTCCCGGTCCCTGTTACAGCTAAACACCGGAAAGTCTTTAAAGCTTCTATCTTTTTATGACTTCCATGAGGTAGGAAGTCTCAGTTGCTTGGAAAATGAGGAGGTGGAGGACAGAGAAACTAACTTGTGTAGGGACACTGTGACAGAGGAAAACACTGATGCTGGATTTCAGTGGCTGAGCTGTTTTCCGTAGCTTTTAGTCTCCCTAAAAATGTGAGCTTAAAAGCCATTTCAGGAGCATGCCAGAGAATACATGGCAACTCAGAGTCCCTCTCTCCATCCAGAAATCATATCCTGGATCCAAGTGCATCGTTGTTAGTGTTGATGAATCGGCATTCTACAACAAAACCCTGTTTAAAAAGAAAAATATAATCTAGTTCTTATTTGTTACAGGAGATCAATGCTGCTCTGAACAGTACTTATCTTGCTCTCTGACTGGCCCTTGGAATTCTGGCTTACAAGATGGCGAATAACTTCTGGTCTCCCTGGGCCTGCTGTATATTCTAATATGGTTGTCATAGCTTTCCTCAACAGCTTGTACAATTCTCCCATGGGTCTTGTGCATCATGAAATTGGTGGCAAAATTGTTAGGCGATGTGGAGCTAGAATTAAGAAAAGCGTTCTCAAAAAGCTCCTATGAAACTTGCCTGGTTTCATGGTTCATTAGAAACTTTAAACTCCTGCCACGCATGTTGAAAGATTTGCTTAAATCAATGAAGTCTTTTGAGTGAACCTCATCCGGCAAAATCGGTGGTTCCACTGAGAATCCAGAAGAATACTACCAAACAGCTTTTGCTCTGAGATGTCTTTGATTCATTTGGAGCTGAGACAGTAGAGCTGTGGAGCAACTTGAGACAAAATACTTAAATGATCTACAAAGCAAAACCACAGAGTTTTGTGAAGTTATCATTAGAGCTGTGTTGAAAACTAGATGTTTTTTTGAAATGAGAGGGGAAATATGAAACTAGGGTCTGCGAATTTGCTTGCCTTACTGTGATTGATATAGCAAGAAGTTTAAACCCTGGAAACTTTACCAACCTCTGAGCTTCATCAGAGATCTCGGACTAAGCCATCCTTACTACAGCAACAGGTACAACCTCCCAGTTGAAGCTCTCTCTCTGCTGAGCCTGGTCCCGATGTGAAGAAATACATGATAGATTAGTCCGCATGTCAGAAGGCTGGACAGACACAGGAGAGCTTTCCAAGTCAGCTTGAGGGAGCTTTGTTACCTAAACTTTGTTAAAACTCATCCATATTTTTAAGCTGCTTTGAAAATCTTAGCTGCAGGAGTCGGATAACATCCAATAGATAAAAACGAGAGAGAGAGCGGTCTGAGAAAATGGGGGATCAAAATGCACTTGTAGCTACGAGTGTACATCCTTGGGGATTTGCTTTAGACCCTACCTTCCAGGCTGTGCCTGCAGGACTCTTAACACTGTATTTTCCTTATATTTTAGTCACAGCCTTCTGAAGGTTTTCCATAGATGGAACACCGATATTTCTCTATTATTTTGATTTTTACTAACCTACATAAGTACCTCAAAAGCCCGTTTCATTGCCTGTGTGGTCCTGTTGAGCAGGCTTGCCTAACCAGATGTCCATAATGAACCACGCTTGAAGACTCCCGAGATGCCTGTGCTGTCCTCTTCCGTGGGAAGAGACTGTGGTCCGTATTGAGAGCTATCATCAAACCAGAGAAAGCTGACTACAGAGGAGTATTGGAATGTGAGGCAACCGAATTACAATACCTGTAATACTGGAGTGGCATTTTCAAATGAGTTTACCGCTGGTTTCGGCTTTTTTTTTTTTCCCTCGCCGGAAGAAGATTACCTTTTCTGTGGAGAAAGCCCATCTTTCAGCTGGCGGCACTGCAACAGACGTGTTCGGAAAGTTCTTTCACTCCAGGAGTGATTCTTACCCACGTTGTGGTGGCAGTTTGCCTCAGTTTCTTTCCTTTTCTTCTCAGAATTGTCTGGTGTCACCCTTTCCTTCAGTGCTGAAACCCAGATCAGCTCGTGAAGGCTCCTGCTGCTTTCTGTCTTTGTAAGGGAAACCGGGAAAGGGGAAACTACACTACTTAGGATGCCATTTAGAATCCCGATCCCACAGGATTTAACTCTCATTTGGCCAATTTCTCCCTTGAATTATTATCCACCACCCAGGGAAGTAAATCAAGGCATATCTTGGCTCAGCGTATCTTACTCTGTGCTCAGAGCAGTCGGTTTCCGCCATTGCTAGGCATCGCGGAAGCAGAACTTCGAAATATAAAGCCCTTTCCCATATCACTAGAGCAAGGGGAACGCAGCCTTAAAATCCATATTAACTGAACCTAATTTCCTCTGAGACGTTAACGTGCTGCACTGATTTCAAGTTAATCAAAACAGATGTTTTCCAAATGCATCAAACAGGATGTAGAAAATTTGGCTATTTAATGCAGATTCAAAGGCAAATTCCTTATAACCACCACGGAAACCATGGCTGTTTGCTAAGTGCTGTGAATTGATGCTGTGCTTTTTAAGTGCCACTTGCTGACTTCTGCACACTGTTGCCTACGTACTGCGGACTTATTTAAAGCTTAGTTATACAGAGGTACTAAAGATAGTTGGCCAAACCTTGTTCTTGGGGACATAATTAATATATCCTGCCAATTTCTTAAATAGACGCAGGATCGGATCTAGTTCCTGTGTAAGGAGCAAGACGCTTTTACGTGTATTATATGTTCTATTCTGGAAGCTTTGCTATTGAATTCAGGCATTTTGCACAAAAGAACGATACAAATGGAATTAAACTGAGGAGTTCTGGCCAGTATTTGATGTTTCTTTTAATTGTGGATTCTTTGAATCTGTGTTTGATCAGACCCATTTCTAACCCTTAAATTCAGTACTACTCAGAACCGAAAAACAGATGGCTCATTCCTTCCGATTCAGACACAGAGGCAGAAGCAAGTCTTTTTAGTCCGTGTTGTCTGTTTGCATCTGCCATTGAAGTAGGTGAATAATCCAGTTTTCACAATAACATTTTAGCTGAGGATTATTCAGCCTGAATCCCCCTCTCCTTCAAGTTCCTCCTATGTGTACTAAGGCATCAGGTAGAGAATAGTCTTAAGTAGAGAGACAAACAGTCATGGTACTTCAGCGTATCTTACATCTGGTCTGGAGTTCTGCATTTTTGTTGATCTGTTGCACTTTAATGATTCTGACGTGAGCTGATTGAGTCGAATTTGATCTCTATCAGCACTTTTAAAAAGAACCGAGGAAAACGGAGGAGTTTTGGGAATTCTGGCTTTGAGAATGGAGACTCTACAGCCTCTGTGAACAAACTATTCCAGTGTTTGACCACTCTCACAGTAAAAAAAAAAAGTGGTTTACCTATGGTCAGATGAAGTTTCCTGTGTTTCAGTTTGTGCCTGTTGCCTCTTGTCCTGCCGCTGGGCACCAGTGAGAAGAGTCTGGCTCCCTCTTCTTTATTCCCTCCCATCAGGTATTTATACTGGGTGATAAGATCTCCTTAAATGTTCTCTTTTCTAGGCCAAATAGGCCCGGTTCTCTCTGTGTCCCTTCATGTGAAAGATGCTCCAGTCCCTTAACCATCTTTGTGGCACTTCATTGGACTTGCAGCAGTAAACCTATGGGGTTTTTTGTGTACTGGGGAGCCCAGAACTGGGTGCACACTCCAAATGTGGCCTCGCCACTGCTGGGTAGAGGGGAAATATTCTTGATGATTCTCTTATGCTGTCTTCCTTCCATTACAGTTAAGGTCTTCTATCCCTAATCTGTTCTTGTATGGCTCTGATATTCTTTATTTTCTATTCTAAGCTGCATTGCTTTGGGGTGCCATTAAAAGCTTGGCATTGCTGAAGCAGGCTCTCTTCTTTTTTTTTTTTTTTTTTTTTAAGTACAGGCCAAATTGTAGGAGTTTTTGGAAAGACTGTGAAAGGTGATGTGTTTTCCTATTGCTGTATTCCACCAAAGTGTTGCTCTAAGTAGTGTGGCAGTATTCAACATTTAATAAGATCTGTGTAGAATTTCTCTTACCTAAGATAAATGGAGAAAACTTCTTATTGGCCATGGAATTAAATCCCTGAAATCTTGCATTTGGCACAAGAGGGTTTTGGGTCACTTTTTACAGGGTACAGGTACAATTAAATCAAACATAACTAGTTAGTTTCTGTAAATGAGCTATTAAAATCCCCTCCAATGGATTTAATCCTTCTTCAGCGAACAGCATACTGTGGCAGTTGCAGGCTTTTCGGACATCTCAGAGCTGTGTTGTTTGTGGTGTTTTATGTTCCAGATGACGACTGAGAACTCGTTAAATTCATGACACTGAAACTGTGGTGAAATTGGTGTCTCTGAGCTTAGTTAATAGGTCTGGAGTCCAGAAGCTCGTACAAGACGCTGGGTCCTGCCTCCCCCCAGGTACATAGGAGCACCAGTCCTACTGATGTCAGCGGCGGTTTCTTGCCTAAATACTCTTGAAGATGTGGACTGAAGTCTCCTAAGATCTGCATGTATGAACCAGTCTTAGTATGAAATCTGTTTGGTCCTGGTATCAACGGGAAGTGTGGTTCCAGAGCATTATGCTCTACCTTGTGCCTCCTTGTCAGTTTTCTATTCCTGCACTTGCACGTGCTTGAATCATAGAACAATTTAAGGTGGAAGGGATCTCTGGACGTCATCTAGTGCAACCTTTAACCTCATCTTTGTAGAGGAAGGAAAATCACTTGTTTTAACTTCCAGCGATAACCACTTGCAGTTGTTTAACTACGTATGCCTCTGGGCACCTGTATTTAAATGTTTAATGTGCACACTTGCTGTATCAGTTCCTTAATGGCAAATTAAGGACTAAATGAATGGATTCCAAACCAAACACAAAACAGACCAGACACCATGCAACCAAGCATCTACAATGCCTGTATAATCCAGACCACATTTATGAATAAATGGGTATGTTCTTTTTGGTGATTTTGATAATATGTTGTACTGGGTAGCAAACTCTAATTACGGTTCCTTGATACTCTGTTAGTTGGAGGAGAAAAGCAGCCTTCCCCTTGCATTTTTGCGTGTTTTGTTTTCTGGTTTGCAATTCATAATCCAAAAGGAGTTCCTATTTTCTTTGTGGAATCATCTGTGTTTTGTGAATTTGTGGTTAGGAAAATTGAAACGTATTCAAGGAACAGTCATATATCTGACTGGGCAGCTCAGAATAAACACAAAGGGGCTTTACTGTTGGATTTCTTAATTTATGAAGAACCTAGTGAAAGTTTATACAGTAATGACTGACCAGCAGACCGGAGGCCAGGAAATTATTCTCTGTCTTGTATAGTAGAAAGGCTTATAATTACAGTAAAAAGTTAAATTATGCAAAACTTTTTTTTTTTGCAAATATTTTAAAAAATAAATGAACCACACTTTCATGCAATATACCTTTGGATATCTTTGGAATGCCTTTTGCAGTATCTTTGGAACTTATTGCTGCTGATCTGTGGAGAAGTTGATGAGGTATTAAGAGTCCAAATCAGCTTTAGTATTCGTGTGCATAACAAGAATACTCAGCATGATTATAACAAAAACTAACAGTGCTTTTTGAAGGGCTGTCGTGCTTCATGCTTTGGGCTGCAAAGCTCACAGGCGGGATTAGCTCTCGCGTTGTCTATGGCAGTGTTCTTGCACCTTCTGGTGAGGAATCTGGTGTGGGTGGTTATGAAGTCTGGGTGACTGACCTTGAGTCTACTCCAGGATGGCACTTTCTGTCTCTTTTGGTTGTTGGTTTGTTTTTTCGTTTTGTGGTTTGTTTTTTTTTTTTTTTTAAATCAGAAGTTAAAAAAGTTAAAATCCGGAGTAAAGCAGTAGGTGGCACTACAGACTCTCTATTCTTTCGGTATCTTTCCACAGTAATTCTTCCTTGCCAGCTTGCCCTGAACAAGTGTACGTGTTTCCAAAAATAACAAGGTTGTTTCCAAGTTTTCTTGAAATATGCATGGCTGGTTAGTCATTCATAATCACTTCTTTGCAAACACTGTGGATATTTCACATAAGAGCAGCACGTCAGAAATAGGAGTTTTGCAGGAATTCCCAATATCGTGGCAAGGAGTTCTTTCTGGCAGCAGGGCTGGTGGGTTTACCGAGGTCAGTGACTGAGCTGCAGCAGTTTCCCTGCTCCCCCCTCTAAGCCCTTTCTGGGGTTACAGGCTGTGGGCAGTTTGTCCAGGTGACGGGGGTGGGTAGAGCCTTGCTGGAAGACTGCTCTTGTTGTCTGGAGGGTCCTTGTGTCAGCTGAAGTTGTCTTGCTGCCTTCCGCCCAGCCAACCTCTCGTATATAAGGATGGGAGGAACGGCTGTTGTGAATTGGTATCCCTTGACTTGCTGGCTTTTGCTAATAACTGCAGGTGAAACCACAACTGGGCCCTTGAGTTTACACGCCATTACACCTGCTTTTCTATTTTATTTTACTAGAAGCGCAAGATTGAATTATACAATAGGTACTTAAATCGGGACCAGTGTGATGGAGCTGTATATTGTTGAATGAATGGAAAAACTTCCACGGGCTCTTCAAAGTGAGTGACGTGGAAGATATCCAGAAGTGGGATATCATACTTTAAACTACGTATGAGAGCTTGGAGCCTGCCTAGCTCTGTGGGACTGGCCTAGAGTGCCGCAGCTAGAAGCAGTAAAAAGCTCACAAATCAATGAAGAGGCTTTAATGGGGTGTTTTGGAGTACTTATCCGCTTTCCCAGAGACTTGTGAGGATAGCCAATTACATCTAAGGAAAGCTGTACAACCTCAAGTGCCAGGTGGCCCGAGTACCTCCTGATTGTCCATGCTGCCTTTACTGACGCAAGCCTGTGAGCAAGGGGTCAGTATCGGTGTGATCTCGCTGTTGTGGGGCTGAAGCAGTAAGGGGCAAAGTGACTGGACCCAAGTGATGTGAAAGCTTGTGGCAGAGAACAAACTTGAGCCAAGGTTGCCACCTGTTCTTGCGCTGACTACACCAATGCCTTTACTCGGGCGCTGCAGACTGGAATAGTTCCCTCGCTGAAAACTTGTGTCCAAACACGTCGTGGTTTGGATTTGCTGCTACTGAGAACTGTCTGCTGGAGTCTCCCACGTGACAAGTTTATACTAAATCTTCCTATGGCTTTGACCTTCGTCCTCTCTCCCTTTTCCACCAACCTGTCCCATCCGCCTATCATATCTTGACTCTTACACCCCGATTCACAAAACCTATGTTCCATCTGTTATTCAGGGAAGTATATAAGCACCTGCTTTTAGCAGGTGATTAAAAGCAGCTGGTAATAAAGGAATCTGTGGGACATGTGCATATGTTTAAAGCTTCAGCACCTGAAGATACTGGCCAGGTATGCATTCCATGTGCTTGTGGTAGCTATTCCCTTTCCATTCACAGGGTGCTGGCATAACGGGGCTCTGAGCAACTTGATACCCGAAGTGAAGCCACAGTATCAATAACAATGTTGATTATTTTAGCTGACCACACTGCTGCAAATGTGATTGCCACTTTTAATTTGATTTCCCTGCTAACCTTTGTTCTTGAAGACAGGGACTGTTTTTCTTTGCTATCCAAGAACCCATGGTGTGAAGGAAGAACAATAAATAAAGATGGGAGCAGCACAGGGAAGCTACAGTGCGAGACAGAGCAATGTTCGTGATTTTTTTTTTTTCTTCTGCTGAAAAAGCAAGCATTTGGTTATGTTTCTCTTTGTTTAGACTCTCTATTTGAGAGATCAGTCTAAGAAAGCCCGAATCAATTAGAAAACAAAGAAATGTTGTCAAAAGGTTGTATAATGAATTTCAGTTTGGAATAGACCCAGTACAAACTGATTGCTTTCAGCCTGGATCTACAAGGGGCACAGCCCCTGCCTCTCAGGTGCTTATATCAGGTCCCTGTGCTCACAGTTTGTCGTGGTTTAGGCCTCAAACCAGGACACAGTTTCATCAGTGGAGAGCTGGGGGCTCCAGCTCTGCGTCGTCTTCAGAGGAACCTCCCTTCCTCTCTCCATGGACTGCAGGGGACCCTAGGGAGATTAGCTTCAGTAAGGCGCTAAACTGCGGTATCAAAATACTTCTACCTCTTTCCTCTCTGCTAAGAAAAGATTAGTTTGTTTAGCTTTTTGGAATGAATTGGGGTTTTATTGCTCTTGGCTTTTCAGTCTTCTAAACTTGCCATGCAAACTAGATGCTACTTAGCTTGTGTGCTGTCCTGTTTCCTTCCAGTACATCAGTCATGCTGGTGATCCTAATAAAATAGGAGGTAACTAGGATTGTCTGGTCACAGACAAATGCTGGCTCTGCAGAAGAATACGTCCTACTACGATGTGAATGCTTCCTGGTAGAGAATTGAGATTTAGGTGCAAAAGCAGCCACATACTTACTAAGCAAAAGTCAGTTACCCCCCAGGTATGCTTTGGAAGGGAACTTAAATTCCTGCAACTGGATTTTGCACATGTGGGTTAAAGTATCTCTCTAAAGGCCACTGCATCATGCAGTGTATATACCATCCTCTCTAGTGTGCTTTCTCTTTCAGGCTATAATGTAAATACAGCTGCAGTCACAGGTCAATACTGCCTGTCAGATCTTTGTTACTGTAAAACTGTGGTTGTCCAACACGAGGGTAATGGTCTCTTTCTTTTTCACGTGCTTGTGTGCACGCTCTCTTTTCTCTCGCCCTCTCAACAAGAAAAAAAAAAAAAAAAAAGAATTTGGGTGGTCTTAAGCCTATATTCATATAATTCTAAAGACCAAGAGTCAGAATAGCGAGGAGGCCCTGGGAATCTTTTTAATCTACAGCTGTGCTGTCACAAAGGCGTTGCCTTCCTTGAACTTACAACTTAAGGGACTTTAAATAGAGGTTTCAGGAACTTCTTGAAATCATTATTTATTTCTTGACTTTTGTCATGAAAATGCTTGTTTTAGCAAAGACAACGGATGCTCTAAAACCGCTGCACAGAGATGTGTTGGGCTGACGGATGCTACGCCTAAAGGTAGCAGATGACGCAGCGTGGGAGTATCTGATTCATTGAACTGAATTTTAAGAAAGTGTGGAAAAGAAGGTGCAGTGTGATAATGTTGGGTCAGTGAAGTTGTGGCAGGGCAGACTCTGGATGTATGTGGTAATTAGTTTACTTTCTCAATTATCAGCTTGGCTGAGGTTGCAGTCTGGGGTCAGTAAAGCCAGGAAAAAAAACTCCACAACAGATCAATCCTTTCTAATACTCCCTTTTTAAAAATATACCCTTCTTCCACCAAAGCTTTTGGACGTCTCTAAAGGCCAAGCTGAAACTGAAGATTTTTGGGTGTTTTTGGAAAGTTTATATAAAAAGCAATCTGTATTTCAGGTATAAAAAATACCTTATTGAGACTTTGTTCAGCACGTGTATCAAAAACCCCCCACATTGTAGGGGATTATCCCTAGAAAAAAAAAACACATTGAAAGCCTAGGAAATAGGAGATAATGATGTCCTGAAAAATACCCTCTTGACACGATAATATGAGGAATTGCAGAATCTAAATAATCTTAGCTCTACATAGGAGGTGCCCCTTTATAATGATTTTTAGAGCTGTTGAGCACCTTTAGTTCTAAGCAAGGTCACTGGAAGCTATGGATATTCCGTACTTCTGAACCTCAGGCTCAAAAAGTCTTGTTTGTTCCCCTGTGGTCTCTGTTTCTTCCACAGGAGAGATTTTAGTACAGTAGCTCAGCAGGGAAAACCTGGGGTTACGGTGAGGTTATCTCTTAACCTCTTTGGATTCGTCTCTGTTTAGAAGTTAGAAGAGTTGAAGCTTGCCAGCCTATGGGGAAGGTATTTCGTCATGCCCCAGGGTAATTCCCAAGAGGATTTGGTAGTTTCTGACCCAGGACACAGATGCATGGCACAGCAGAATTTAAGGGGATGACAGTTTCTGTGAACAGGTAAGGTGCCTGGATTTTGAAGCAGGGGTATAAATATCAGAAGTCACATTCATAATCGGATTTTCATAGTGCTTAGCACTCGGCAGTTTTTAGAGGAATGGCTGTGAGATGATGTTCAAAAGTCTCCTTCATCCTCTGTGCTGGGCTCTTCTGTGAATCTGACTCTCTGCATACACAGAAGCAGTGCTCAGCATGGCAGCGAGTGGTTTCACAATCCTGTCTTTATTTGCTGTGCAATGAGCAAGGAATTTTCTTTTCATTACTACATCATTCATGACCTGATGTGGCAGCTCCAAGAATCACATAACCTTATCCTGCACTCACGTTAGCATGAATAGTTTAAATCAACATTTCTGTTGGGGGAGATTGTTGTTTGGGAAATGGGGAGCATCCAGTAGGCGTGTCTGTCAGTATGTTTTTCCTGCTGAGTCTCTCCATGGACTCGAATACCTGTCTAAATACAGCTCCCTAACACTGGCTGTGTTGTTCCGTTGGGGTGGGCAGTGAGTTCAGATCACTGCATCACAAGATACAGTACCAACCTTATGTTGCGCATGTAGATTTCTTCAGCAGGAGAGCTCTTGTCTACATACGCAGTGGTACCACTTTCACGAAAGGTGAGACTTAATTCAAACTAGGGTAAAGGCTTGATTTTTAGTGGGAATGAGGTTCCTAAATATACAAGAAGCTGGGCCTTAGTCTCTGACTCCAACATGGAGCTCCTTACTGCCCCGCTGGCTGCTCTGTAGGACACTGGCATGTGAGAGAAGTAATGTTTGTGGTGCAGTAGTTTGGAAGAGTGGTTTGGTTTTGGTCTTTTTTGGTACAGGAGAAACGGCATTTGCAAGTGTAGTCTGGAGACGTCAGGATACAAAAGGCATTCTATTTTGGGATATTGAGATGATAAAGATGCTTAAGATGTCTAGTGAAGTGTTGTCAGTACGTGACACTGGCAACTGCTGTTTGTGAGATGAGGATAATAGAGATAACTGTCTTCTGGGTGAATCTGTCTTGGAATTTGACTGATAAAGCTGTATCACTACGCTTGCATCAGGCAGTAATATTGATAGTGGTAAAATTGGATTTGCAAATATCAACCTTTGTCTGCTAGCAACATGGTAAGGAAAATGGATCATTTTGATCATTCTAAAAGCAATTTGTTCAGTTCTTTTCAAGCATATAATCCCGATACAAAGCAAGGATTTTTGTTAGGGCATTTTTCAATTCAAATGGAACAAAAGCGCAGACCACTTGGAGGTTGAATTATCACTTGCAGCTGCACTGATAAAAGAGCAAACACTAAATGCCTCTACAGTTCTGAATGCTTTCGAAGCAATGAAGTTTCTCTAAAGCAGCTGCTTTCTTCACTGTTATCTGGTTTCTCATTCAGAGCAGTATCTCCCTCCTTCTTAGGGCATTCCTACATCTGTCTTATGCACGTAACACAGGCAAGTATCAACAATGGCGAGAAGATCAGTTTAGTAGCCTGGTATCTGTTTCTAGAGAGATGTCATGCTATTATCATTAGGCTATAGCTTCTGGCTCAAGTGTATTCAAAACAAATCAAATTATCAGCTGTGATTCGTTACGTTGCCTAGGGTTATGGACTTTCAGCGTCTTCATTCTGAATAGCAAATACAGAATATATCTGTCCATAATAAGTATACTTATCTTCTGGAAGAAGAAACAAAGTGCGTGGAGAAAATGGGGAACTTCTCTGCTTTCACCAATACTTGGAACATGTACCATAGCTCCGACCTCTGCTGTGTTTCTGGGATCCACCTGGAGTCTAGTTATGAAATCCATCAGTTTTTATTCGGTATTGACCATTTATTTTTTCTTTTGTGGCCACCAGCACAGATAGAGATAATGAACTAAAAAAGCATGTGTGAACTCAACTTCCTGGACTCTCTGTAGCGAAGATCTTGATGTTCAGAGAGCATCAGAAGAGAGAGGACTCCTCAGCAATCTCAGATGCAGTGTTTTCCTAAAAGAAGCAGTAGGGTCTCTGTTTCTGTTCCACTCACATTCATTTTCACCTCGCTGCTGACAGTCGCTATCTACAGCCTGGAGGTAAGCCAACACCAGTGCCACTTTGTGAGTCAAGTGTCAGGACATGGCATGGAGTGATAGTGCCTGAAATCTTCCTGGGCCCTTAGAGATAACAAAGCCAGGTGCTCTTGAGAGCCGAAGTTCAATTCCCATCACCTTCCGTCAGGCCTGGAATCTCAAAAGGGCAAGCGGTGAGGCAGTGTGTGTTGACAAGTCAGAGGAGGGGTTTGCTCTGAACATTGACTTTCTGAGGAGCGGGAGAAGGTTGGCTGTATACACACACTTGCTAGGTACTATTCTTACATATGTAACTGGTTTGAAGAGTCCACTTTTGCGCTATCTGGGCGCTGTAACCGATAGTCGTACCAGACAGCGAGGACCTGGAGCCAGGGACCCTACTGCTGTAAATCAGCATGGAGTTGGGCAGAGGTGGGCTGAGGGGCACCCCGGGCTGCGGCACACGCTGTGGGGGACAAGCGCGAGTACAACACCCTGGAGGGGTTAATAAGTGTTTAGACCTCTCATTAGCATCAGTCCACACGCGCTCCCATATGGCCAAGGTCCTCGTCAAAGCAAGGCAGTGTCCATCGTCTCTCCACATGGTATATTTTATCAGCTATTGACAAAAAGTTTATGTTGAAATTGCCAATATTATTTTTACAGATAGGCAAAACAAATAGTCGCTCCCCTGGTTTATTTGCTGAAAAATCAGACTCAGTTCAACTGAAACTGTTTGCAGTCAGCCTTGTCAAACTTGGCAAATAATTTCAGCCAAACTTTCCCACCCTGGAAAAAATGAGTGAAGTGAAAGCTGTCATTTCAGCATTTTCTACTCGAAACGTTTAGGCTTTGTTTGGAAATGGGGTTCCAAGATCAGGTTCAATTAAACTTTATAAATACAATTCTAAAAGTAAAGAAGCGCTCTCAAATAGAAAAAACAGCTTGCCAATTGCAAACGTAACGAAACATTTCTTTTAGTCTGAAATGCGTTTTCTCCCAAGTTTGTCTTTTGACAAGAGAACAGAGACATTTTGATTTTCAGAATGACCCTAAACAATCAGAATGAATAACCTGGAAATATTCCCTAGATCGATCGTTCCCTGGTCCAGGCTCTGGTAGATCGTGCGTGTGTGCTGATGCTAATGGATGAGGTTTTGGGGGAGGCTTGCTTTGTGCTGAGGAAATGATGTTATCTAGTCCTAACTATCGCAATGTCACCAGCCTAGTGCAGTAAATCACCCTCAGGACTCCAACCAGTTGTAATGGCAGTGCTGGGACAGTGATGTGGTGGGTGGTGCGTTTTCTTGATGTCCCTTTTGTTTATGTTTTGCACGAGGGAGTGAGGGTGTCCACAGCGTTTTTATCAGATAATGCCATGAAGCGGGATAAATGAGGGGAAATGGAAGAAAGAAGCATTTACAGCCCATCACCCCAGCAGAAATTTGCCTCAGTGAAAATGAGACCCAAGAGACCCACATAAAAATAACTTAGGATATGTTTAGTTAAAATAAGACTAAATCTCAGCATTTTGGCTAAGCTAAGTGGAAGAATCAGATACTGACTGTACATCTGCAGCCAGAAATATTTTGGACACGGACTTGTTAAATGATCAAATGCGTGTTATGTGTGGAACCTTGTTTAAATCTGAATGTTAATACCACTCAGAAGATTTACAGAAACTGTTTGGTTCTTAATACCTCTTCTAACGATATATCTCTACAATCCAAGTGTGTTTATTGCTCCATAATAAACAGTGTTGACAGGAAACTCATACAGAGTAAACATGATCCTTATGTTTTACTTCTGCGTTTTCATAAGAGGTCAATGCCCCGCTATAGCTTTCTTCTCCGAATTCTTAGTAGTTCTGTTTAGATGTTTCTCCAATGATACGTGTCATCAAAGAGTAGAACGAGCTTAATTTAGTAATTCACTTTTTAGGCCTGCGAAATATTTAACTGGTAGACAAATCTGTAGAAACACCTTATATAAAGAGGCGTCTTTTTCTATTAGTATTATTTTTATTACTTTTTTATTTCCGAAGTGGCTAGCACTAGTTTAATTCCACCGACGCTAATAATTCTTGTACAAACTGTTTTCTTCTAATATGTTAAGCATTATGTTAACTAAAGCTAGATAAGACAAAATCAAGTGTTGTCGCTATATCTTGTTCACATTTCCCATTCAAAACATTTGTGATGAAAGACAACCTTCTTACTAGATTAGAAACATCACTTTTTCCTTTTCCATTAAAAATAGAAATGTTAATCTTGTGGAATTTTGATGTTTCAGTTCTACCTCTTTTTCTCCTATATTGGTACTGGATGCAATTGAACAAGGGCATTAAAAAGTTTCAGAAAACAAAAGAAAGTCTAGAAAACTAAAAAAAAAAAAAAATTAAGAAAATCCTGAAAAAGAAAAGCAAAATAGAAAAGATATAGTCAGCAACAGCGGTTAGATATAATTTGAAACAATAAGAAAGGACAAAAAAAGTAATAGCTTTCTACACTTTTTTAAAATATGATTTAAAAAAAATTGTAAACATTTTGTACTTCTAATTTTTATAAGAAATGTTGTTTTGTAAATCTCTTAATCATTAATTAATTCCATTATGGAACAAAAATTGCTTCAGAATCCCCTGCCTCTATCTAGAAATACTGTGTACCATAGATTTTCAGCATCTTTTAGTCAGGACTCAAAAGATCAGTGTTCAACTAGGGAAAGCGTCTTACCCTTTTATGTCTTTTTACTTGTTAACCAACCCCCCCCCCTCCCCTTTTTAATTGCAGCATTACAAATTTTCTGGGTTCTGTGAATTCTTGGAACCAAACAAGACTCATTTCCACTCCATACCATATCCTGCTGGACTTCTTTGAACCCTAGTGAATGATGATACAAGTTGTAGGAACCGCTTTATAAGATCCACAACTTGGGAACCTTCTGTATTTGTGTTTCATTTTCTTGTATTTCTGAGCTTTGAGAAACAGAAGATTCCTGACCTTTTTTTTTTTTTTTTTTTTTTTTTTTTTAGAAGATGAGATGTGTATCGAAAGGATCATATTTACAAACTTCCATCTTTTCAGCTTTGCAGAGCTTAAGTTTGCACAGACTCTCTTAGTTGGACACCAGTAGAGCCAGACTGTTTAAAGAAGAAAAACCCAAATTAAATAGAATCTCAGAACTTTGGCTTACAAAAATCACTATGTAAATTCACATCAGGAAGAGGGTAAATTATAGCCTTGACAGCTATGTCTGCATTCGGGGGTGCAACAGAGTAGGAGAGCACCTGTAGACAAACTGCTGCCAAAGAACAGATGTCCACAGTGTATGCGGCTCGAGGGCTTCACTGTGGGTGTAGTATGGACCCGTAGACCCATCCTTTAATAGTTGCAACACATCTTCTGGTTTAGCTACGTGAGAAAGAATTCAGTTCTTGTGCCCCGAGTCTGCTTTGTGATGGGAGTCAAAGCACAGCAAATGAAGATGACCAAAAGATTTGTTTTGGGAAGATACTTGCTGATTAGCATTAAAATGTAGCATAGACACATCTGAGTAAGTTGGAAACAGCAAAGAAATTTCCTTTCAGTCATCTCTGTAATTAACTAGGTTCATTCAACTGCAGGCTGTTGGTCTTAGGATAAAATTGAAACTACTCAGATTGAGAATTGATTTTTCTCTGGCGTTTTCTGTTGAGCTTTTTGGAATTTGGAAGGTGATGGTCTGTCTTTCCACTGCCAGAGCTGTTGACTGATTGCTGAGGAGCAAGTTGTGGGGGGCTGAGAAAGATGAAAGAAATGGGAAACGACCAGACGTGAGATCTTGAACCTTCCTTGTGTTGAATTTATTCCTTTGCTGAAACCTACCCGTAATATCTGAGCTGCTGTACGACTGAGGTTCTCTACTCCCTTCAAAGTTTCATTACCACGTACTCCCCACTGGCCCTTTAATTTTCCCCCTCGGTCCTTCGACTGATGTGAGGAGGTAAGTCTGAGTAACTTTTCTGGTTCCCGCAAATCTTTGAAGCAGCAAAACTGTCTTTTCCTTATGAACGCGACAGCCAAAGCCCGCTGCTTCTGCTGATAGGGAGTAACTGTAGCAGCGACACGTGCCGGGGTGTTTGGGTGCTGCTGAAGGTGAAGCCTGCGGGCAGCTGTCTCCTTGTGGATATTGTGACCTGAGTTTGAGAAAAGCCAAAAAAACTTTGTGCAGGTATTAAAATCTCATGCTTTGTAAGTGCCATTTGTGATTTTTTTTTTTAATTTTTTTTTTTAAAGTTAAAACAGCTGTATGAAAGCCAAACTTAGCGATGTGAGTGAAGGCAAGTGTTCTTCTTCAAAGTGACTGGGAGCTCGTGCTGTCTGTAGGATGGCCTCACCATACGAGTTTTTAAAGAGGTAACCGGATTGTACTTAGGGGAGCTTGATAGATATTCTTCCAGACGTGAGCCAGCGTGTTGAATTCTTATGTGGATTCATTCATGAAAATGCTATTGTGTTGCAGTTAAGACCTTTTCTTTGTATGGATTTTAGTAGCACTCTCTTCTTCCTGTTTTTGCAGAAGGGTTGTGTATGAATTTTTGTCCATCTCCTTATTTGCTCACTTGCCAATAAATGGAGCACTAAGTCATCACAGCTCTGAAATGTTAAATGTCAGAGTAAATTTTATACTGATGTGGTATGGGACAGCTGTAACCCGGGGCCTTGCGAGTCTGTTCCCAAGTGAAGGGAGACGACTGGTAGACAGCCCAGACAGACAGAGGGCATATAGGTCTCAAGTCATGGGGTCTGCCACGTACTTAGGTTTAATCAGCACCCGCCTGGGGGCTTGCGGGGGGGGGGGGGGCTATAGTTCCTTTAGGCTCTCTGACTGAATGAAATAAGGAAGTATGTTTAGAAATACTTGTTTATTTGTACACTCACATGTACCTGTTAAACTCATTCATGGAACTGAGATGGTCAGACAAGCCACAGGCAAAACCCTCTTTCAGCAATAGCAACACAGCTCCAGCACTGCTTTCCCAGTAACTGCCCCTAAAACTGAGTTTAGAGGGCTGTGGTGAGAGAGGAAAGCTACTCTTTTTGCTAGTGTAAACTAGAAGAAGCAAGAAGGAAAACAGTTTGCCTGCAGTCATACGGGCAGGCTGTGGCCTGGTGTACACCTGCGGCTGCTGTGTTCCCTCTACCTCGTTCAACCTTTCTTGAATGCCAAGGCTAAGTTCACCTCTTTTCATTGAGAAGATGGGTTCGAACAGCTGGTTGTCAGTGTTAACCGGTTGCCTGGCTCTTTCTGGAGAATGGCCAAAGAAGCAGGTAGCTCAGTCTAGAAAGCCTTGTTCTGGGTGATTTCCTGAATTGCTGAATCCCAGTGGAAAAAAATTCCTCAGGAGACTAGTTGTGTCTCCTTTGTCACTGTCTCTCTATGGAGCAATCACAAAGTCTTCCTTCCTGCCTCTTTTTTTCTTTTCTTTTTTTTTTTTTTCTGATCAGTATTTTTATTTTATGACTCTGCATCTTCCCGATTCCTTTCCTGTCCTCTGAGAAATGCGGGGGGTCGTGCCTCTGCCTGATCCTGTCTTTCCTAGAGATGATTAGAGGCAGCATTTCCAGGAGCTTGGTTCCTCTTGCTCCTTCTACTAACAGAAGAGTGCTTTGCAGGGCCATTATAGAATGCTTTTTCATCTTCACATCCACTGGGCATTACCCAGGCATCTCCTGATTTCCTGCTGTCACAGTGTTCAGCAGAGGTGGTCTTTCCTTTGAAGAAATAGAGAATTCCTTGTTCTGGGTTCTGGGTGTGAAATAAGGATATCAAGTGTTGGGCATGGGATTTGCCTGCCCCAACAGATGGCTTCCAGCAGGGCGTAGAGCATCAGCACAACGTATGTTGTGGCGTCACATGGAAGGAGAGCTTAAGACTGGCCTTTAAGGGGTTTGCAAAAGAAAAATAGAGGTGTGTTTAAATTTACTGTGCAGTCAATATCACCTTTACCTTATTTGTTTTAGCTTTCAGTGCATAATTGTAAAGTTCTTGAATTGCTTAAACAATTCTTTGCCGGTCACCTTTAACACACTACTGTTCTTTTGCAGTTGAGAAGCTAAATATCATTACCTTTCACTGGTACATATTTCCCCCCACCCCCCCCATGAAATGCTAAGAACATTTCTACAATAGGGAATCTGGGAACACTTAAAAGCATTTATTATTCAGATCTATTTTTAACAAACTAATACCCTCTTAAAAAAAAGCTCCTCTTAACTTTTTCAAACTGTCCATTTTGAAAGAACTTTATTTTTTACATTGTGTATTAAATTTATTCTGGGAAAAGTTGTGACAGCTTCTGGACAGCCAACCATGCAATTAGCTAATTCCTTGAGCTATGTAAGGCGGATGCAGTTTCCGACATAGAAACCATATTATCTGAGAAGGTGACTACTTGAGAGTGAACTGGTTCATATTTACTGTATTTTGCAAGGGATTTGAGATCTGGCATGTTTCTTCTGTTCTGGTCAAGTGAGTTTATCAATAGGAACGTCTTCTGACAGTTAAATAAATTGAAGGTGTCTTCACTGAGAATCCGTGGATTATTTTCAAAAGTGGTGAATCTGAAAAGCCCCTCATCCTTCTGTGTGAAACACAGAGCCTTGTGCTGGAGCTCCGAGTGCTGAGGTCAGTCCTGGCCTTATTAAAGTCAGTGGCAACATTCCCGTTGACTTCAGCGGAGCCAGAATTTCACCCTTTATTTTTATAATTCCTTAAGGGGATCTTTGGGGAGGGGAAGCAGGAAAGTACGGCTTTAATGCTAGCGAAAGGAGCCTGGATTCATGCGTAGGGCGCAGCAGACGATGGAAGTCTGGCCCATTCAAAATGGGGTCTGAGGGTAGGGCTTGGAGTCAAGCTACTTGCTGATGGGACTCTCTGCAGAAGGTTATCAGAGGGGAACGGCTTAAGGAAGACAGGACAATCAAGTAGGTGGTGCTGACATATTCGGAACATAAGGTTTTTGATGTGGATTATAGGAAGAAAATGTAAGGGGTCATCGAAAACAAAATAACAGAAAACTCATAATGGTCTAAAAAGGAACAGAAACTTGGAGTGGATGGAACATTAGGTATAGCTCTGTTCCTAAAAAGTCACTTCAAAAGTGCAAGGAAAATGTAAAAATAAGTAGGTACAGATGAAACTGCGGTACAGAGCTGTGGAAATGAGCTTGCAACTTGGTGCTGCTTGGAGATGCGCAGATGGTGCTGTAGAGCTGGTCTGCTTGATATTTAGAAATACTCAGGCTGAAATTCTCAAAATACGGAATTGTATGCAAATTCTTGATCCATTGTGTGACTGCCTTATCCATGCCAGGTAGTGCAATGTACCGATCTCAGTATGAAGCCTTTTTATTCTCTGAAATTCAAGACTGGACTATGCAAACATATAAATGGGATTAATGAATGCAGCTCATTACCGGCTCTTGATTGAGACCACACATGACGATAATCAATCACTTTGGAGTGCTAATGGCTTTGGGTGACTGACCCCTAACCTAGTCTTTGATGGCCATCTTGTCAGGGACACTGAGCAGAGAGCTCTGGACAGCGTCCACCGCTCTGTAAAGCGGTCCAAGAAACCCTGGCCAGATGCATGTGTTGACTAGAGAAATGATGTATGCACCTCAGTACAAATTGCCTCTACGCTGAGCTTTTTCTTCCTGCAGCGATAGAAGACCAACTTGGGTTGTGCCAAGGAGATTTTGATGAGGAGGTCCTGTGAAGAAAGAGATAGGAATTGCGTAAAGGAAGGGGTGTTAGGGTAATAGTCCAGCTGAATTTCCCTCGGCAAAAGGGTCTGGCGGAGGTGTTGGTGAATTACTTCAGATGGCAGTTGCCTGGTGTCACACTGAGGAAGGATGGTGGTTGGAACTACTGGATGCTACGGCCCTGTCTCCCCAGGGTGCCCGTGTGCGTGTCCTGGGGCAGCTCAGTGGTACGAGAGCTGTGTGTAGGGGAGCGCCGAGAGGTGCCGCAGATTTGTCAAGCTTTGCTGAAGAGTCAGCCTTGCTGCAGACACGGCTGGGCAAACTGTAGACGTGTAGGAGCGTGGCATACATTTCCATGTTGTCCTGACACTGTATGTCCTACTTCCTGAGGATAATTCATTTTTAATTACATCAAGACTGCCAATGAAGAAGCTTCCTAAAAATATTTCTTGCCTTTAGATTTGATAAATCCTCATGACTGGTTTCAATTTGCTGTAATAAAAAATTAGCAGATGGAATATTTGTTTGTGGTCCCAGACAGTAATCTAAGTAAGATAACTTAGATGGCACCTCATCTGAAGCAGAATAGGGCTGGACTCGGAGAGAGAGGAGAAATAACTGTGAAGAAAGGTTTGCAATGGAAGCCTATGGTGGACCTCCTCATCCAAGGAGGAGAGCGCAGAGCAGCTACTACGGGGGATTCAGGCCTTGCTTCGCAGCTGAGGTTCCCCGTTTCCCGCTACACATTAACCCTGACTTCTGTGCTGGTCAATTCTGCAGTAGCTGAGGGTGAGTGAGATTTCCCCTCCTCCCTTCACCCCAGCCCCAAAATATAGGCCCTTTTGTTTGGGCTAAAAATTACAAATTCGAGCGGTTCATTTTTGAATAGTGAGATAAATTAAAAACAGCTGGTCCTGGAATGGCTAAAAAGAGTCAGGTTCCTAAAGCATTTGTATTCATGGCTGAAAGTGGGACTTTGGAGAGTCTTCTGAATGCAGGTCTGTTGCATCGCAGAAGGTGGGGTGTTCAGAGTAACAGCCAGTGCTTTGTAGCAGTTGCCTGTTCCCTGCTGAGACATTGCTATCGTTTAGTTGTATCACTTACCTCTGCTTATCTGCCCATTTGCCTCTATTTGTTGCTTTGTCATAAAGAATAAGAATCACAAGGAACCAGAGGCCAGGCTGGATCGGAGTACCATAGTTGGCCTGTCAGCGTAGGGAGATATGAACCTTACCCCGGGAGTTTTGAGTCAGATGGTGTGATTGCAGGAAAGCCCGTTTCCTACAAAACTCCAGGCTAAACATGAATTCACCTTTGGAAGTATGCTAAACCCCAGAATTAAATACAACTCTGCTCACCTGATGTCATTTTCTAATGATACCTGATTTGCGTTGGCGTCAGTCTTTGGTGAGATACTCACCCTGGGTAAGGCACTGAGCCCTGGACTTTGGATCTTTGCAGAATGGAACGTTTACCAGTGAGAGACAGGCCGAAGCCCAGCAGCTGCTCTGGTCTCCGAGAGCAGCACAGGCGATGAGGGTGTCTGTTTTAGGAGAACTGACAGCAGCAGGCCTGAATCTAGTTCCCACAGCAGTTGATTTGTCTCTGCACGTAGAACGTCAATGCTGCTGGCACCATGTCACAAAAGTATAGAGGTTCAGACCGGTACGCCCACGAACCCTGCTTCTTTTCCCTAGTGCTGCTCTTCTAACGAACCTACCGCCTTGCTTACCTACCCCCTACTACCTTTCCTTAGCTTTCTCCCATCTCTGGATGTTCCTCCAAGGCTCATTTCTAGTATCCACTCTAGATCCCAAATCCAGGTGCCCTGTGATTGCCAGGGGCTGGATATGTTGGCTTACAGCTTAGAAAATGGGCTTAAGCTGCTAGGAATGGTCGTACTTAGTATAGGCTATGAACCTTGGGTCTGGAAGGGTTAGGAGCTAGATTTTGAAATCCTTGCTCACGTTCAATAGTACCAAATAGTTTTGGGGGGTGGAGGTTGTGGCGAGAGTGGGATTGATGGAAGAACTGCTCTGTCTTAATATTGGCAGTTCTCCCTTTAGTCTCTTCTGTAATATTTTGACAGTTTGGATCAGTTTTAGCCCATTAGGCGATGTCTGAAAGGGGACGCTGAGGTTGTACATTCAAGGCAGTGAGTATTGTGATATCATGATTCGGGCAGAACAGGAACTGGGGTGTCTGCATATAATTATGAAGCAGTATGGAGCGTGCAGCGCAGAACAGACTATTCCCAAAACAACTATATTACTTATATCTCACGGATTTCATGCCTTTGATATTGCTTTGGCTATCTCTTATTATGGGTTTCCTTCAGCAATAGGGTTGGATGCTCAGTTTTGACAAGCGGCCAGACGTTTTCAGTTCTCTCAGAAAGGTCATTGAAAGTTGGTCTGGCTATCTAACTGGAAATCTCATGACTCTAGGTCTTCTCAGGAGATTTCTTATTCTTCAAGTTTTCACTTGGCCAGTTGAAAATGTTAACAGCTGCCTTTGTTTCACTACTTCTGGACCTTGACCAGACATAGAAACGGAGGCGTGTGTGCTGCAGAAGACTGTAATTGTAGCGTATGATCCATAGAGTGAATTGGAGTGAGAAAAGGATTGTAGTTTGCCAATTTTATCTCGTAATATTAGGCCCTTTACTAAGAGTTGCAACCGCAAAAGATGCGTGAAAGTGAGAAAGCTTCAGCATCTATTGAGGAAGAAAAAGTGGGACAGGTTGTTCACAGTCCTCTAACGAGAAAAGAATTAAAACATGTCATAAAGCAAAGAAAAAACCCCAAACCCAGACCCACTTCAAAGTCTCGTGCTAAAATCAAATCAGTTGGCAAGAGACTTTAAAGCAAATTAAGAGTAGAATCAGCAGCTTATCGTGATAATGTAAAAAGATCACTATTTCTACTATGCGTTGGTAGCTTTATCAATTAGGCATTGTGGACTAATCAATCGGTAACATATTGATTTGAAGAGCGGGAAGTCGAGACACAGGCCAAAAGTAGAGCTTTATGTGTGGATTATTATTTTTTTCTTTTTTTTTAATTGTGAGCGGGACAAAAGAGGAACAAGCTTTAAACACTGAAATTTTCAGCAGTATCTTGGTTTATAACTGGAATGAGAATTGAAGGTGGGGATTAGAGGGGGCTTCACAGCCCACACCTGTTAAAATGGCATCACAAAGATAAGCGTGTAAGATTTTGATTAGGTTCTTTTTCTGCCTTGATTTTCTGTGAAGACCATATATTTTTATAGGTTTTATTGAAAAGGGTATAATGGAATCGGGGCAAGAATCTCTTTGTGACTGCTGAAACTTGAAAAATATTCTCAACTCCTGGCTTGGGTGAAAGTTTTCAGTGGAAACGAGGTTTTACAGCAAAAAATGCAGATTTAGCTATGGTAGTAGTTTCACAAATGTATATCACTTTTGCGAAATTGTTCTACTATTAAAAACAAAATCATCCAAATCTGGTAGATCTTGGAATCTAACAATTCAAGGGGGGTTGTGTTTCAAAGTTGCCTCTTTAAAACACTGCAAAATTGAAATAAAGTAGTCCCTTCAGATCAAGTTAACGTTTAGTTTGGACCCAAGCTAAGTAATTACAATTTTCTACTTTGCTGGAATTTTTGAATGACATTTGGATCAGAAAGATTCAAAACAATGCTCTCCAGTTTTTAGAAAATGCTGCGAAGTCAAAATCGGTTATTTACATAGTTCAGCTTCTGAATGCGATCCCGCTCTTATTCAAGACAACAGAAATCCTTTATCTGACATAAGGTGATAAAGTCCTCTGTGCTTTCCTGCCACAACAGTCAATATATTGCATAAGTAGGACATCTTTCCTGTTGCCAGCAGGCAGAGCCACAAAGCGGAACGCCAGCTCTCCCAGCTTACTGGCAATGGCCTGCCTTTATTTTGTTAGAGGAATTGATCTTTACGTAGCTCCGCGGTTCTGATGTGTTTTCTAATACTCACAAATATTTCTCATTCAAGATGATCGGTGTTCGTGATGCCCAAAGTAGTCGTGTGTGTATATATATATATATTTGTACTCTCACTGTGTTTATGTTCCTTAGTTGGGTGCCAGCCAGCGTTGACTTCAATTTGCAGCTTGCCTTTGAGGTCAGCAGAGTAAGGATTGGTTTGCATATAGCTTTAGCCGTCCTGCTGTCTTGCAGGGAATGCTCTTTGGTTGTTACTCAAGCAGTTACCGCCCTTATGGGAGAGCAAATTCATAAAACCCTTTTGCCTCCATTCAAGTATCCGCCGTGGTGCTTGGAGGGGTCTGCTGGGCCTTTCCGGAGGCGGTGAGATACCGTAGGGAGCAATTGCGGATACTTGCAATTTCTGCCTTGCTTGCCTTGCCAGTAAATGTCATTAGGACTTTTTTATGAAACAAGTTTAATTAATTCACTTGAGTTTAATTGCCACGTTGCGATAGCCTGTCACCCGTTTACAGCATTACTTTTTGAATGTACACAGCCCTTTTAGAAGATGAGAGCTGGCTTTGCTAGGCCTAGTTGTCATTACGTTTAACTAGGTCTTTAATTATAACCAGATGGATGAATTATTTTAATCGTTGCTATATATCTTAACAGTAGTTTGTACATTGACACGAAGTTGAGAACATCAAACAGAAATTAAATGCTAGAGCAGGAAAGCTGCCAACCTCTAAGGGAAGCAGTTGATCAGAACCTGTCATCTTAAAAGGCTCAAAGAATGCAAAACAAACATTCGGGATTAGTATACTAAATATGGTTTATCAGCCCTGCTCTCTTCTCCGATAATTCATCTATATCATTTATTTTGATACTTTGCCGTGCGTATCTCAGACTCTGTAATTAGAGAGCTTCAGGTATTCGCTTCTTCCTGCCTTTGAAATAGTTTGCTTTGAGGCTCTTCAGAGAAAAAGATACGATTATTAGAAGGCTATTTGATGCACCTTACAAAAGGATTTTCCCATAGAACTGTCCCTTTGTGTATAACAATAGACTGCAGTTCACATTGGCACCTTACCCTGATTTCTGCTTTACTGATCAGCCTGATGGAAACTGAGGAAAGGGCTTCCAGGCTGAGATTGTGTTGATCTCAAGAATAAGAGACCACGGATAAAAGCTGGCTCTGCACAAGCATTTTGCTGCCTACTAGCACTTTATTGAAGAGAGAGGGAAGGAAGAGCTGGAGTGCTGGTAAAGCTTTTGCCTAGCACGTCTCATGAAAAACTTGCTCCTGTGCTGAGAGCACGCGGTGTCAGATAAGATGCCAGGAATCATAGAATCATAGAATCAGTGAGGTTGGAAGGGACCTTTAAGATCATCAAGTCCAACCATTAACCTACCCTGATAAAAACACCACCAGCCTGAGCTTCCATACCACGTCTGCGGTGGAATATCCCTCATCCAGTTGGGAAGAGGCTTAGATACGTTTCCCTCATTAGCCCGTCTTTTCCGCTTCTCAGTACGGCGCTGCAGTCTGCCAGTCTCTAAATCCGTGGTGAGGGGTTCAGATGTGAACAGTGCTAAACTGGGCGCCTGTGGGTTTCTGGTACTGCAGCAGAGAGCGGCGATGTGCTGTGGTCCATCGTGCCACACACCGATGACAGTTTGTGGGTCAGAAGCTGTCTGACACCAGGTTTCTGCATCTCCCCTCTTGCTGTAAGAAAAGAATTAGGAAGGGGGTTCAGGAAGTCTCAGTACTGTCACCTTTTGAGTAAAGCCTCCAAAGGGAGTAGAATTAAACTGATACCAAGTGATTTTGTTAAAAACACCCAGGGTGATTTTGTCTGTTTGATGTCTGATTATACAGCAATTACTTTCTAATTATGGTGTTGATTTGAATGAGATTATTGTGCTCTTGATCAAATGCAAGTGCTGTGATAAAACCACTGCATTTGTTTGTTTTCGTGCCAAGTAATAACGATGTATTAAGTAGGATTATATTATCTTCCAAGAATGTTTTGCCTTTATCAGCTACGGTCCAACTGGGGCCTTTATTGTTTAAAACAGTGAGCAGGTATCTGTAAAAATCAGTTATGTTATAATACTTTCACTTTCTCTTGATTATGAATTATCTTACTCTGCCAAATAAAAGCAAAAATTTATACTTTATGCAAAGCATTATTTTGTATGTAAAAAGCTGTCGACCTTAATATGCTTTTCACTCCATTAGAAATCTTTCTCTCCAGCCAGAGCCAAAACGACTCCTGCTGCAGAGTGCTCTAGAGGTATTTTCAAACCTAGATTTTTTACTCACAAACATTTTTCCTCTAAAAACTTAGGAAATTTAGAAAATATTAGTAGTCAGGAGCTTCTGCTGTATAACAGGCTTTCTCTAGGACATGGGATGATTCTGTGAAAGTCGGTTCCAAAGGGCGTTCCAGGGACTTTAGACACCTCGCAGATCCCCTGGTCAGACTCTCTGCGTAACTCCCCTGACTGGGTAAGCTTATGAGGTGATCAAGCAGTGTAAGTTTTGCGGGTGGGAATCGGAATTATATCTAAGATGCTCTTTTTACTTCACTTTCTTGTTGTTTCCGAACTTTTGCAATGGCAATGATGGCTATAGTGGTATTTAGAAGGTGCCAAGAGTGATGCTTCTGTTGTGCAAATCGCTACGAAATACACCAGCAGAGTTCACCTGGAGAGAACGGCGGCGCGTGTACAGGCAGAGGCGGCTGGGCCGACGCGGGGTGAGAGGAGGGGTGGAACACCCAAGCGGAATGACCAGTATGAACTTAGCAAATGTCATGTTAGTTATCTAAAAATTCATCTCTCTAATGGATAGTTTTAAAAAGCCCAGAGCCCAGCATGCAGGAACTTGCATCTTCGACAACTAACTCTTGAAAACTGAGAGCTGTTTGTCACCTGAACACTCGCCTTTCCAAAGGAGATTGCAAATGCTTTCTCTCATTCAATTCTCCTTTTTCTGTTCTTGTAGTTTGTCTGCATTTGAAAGCAGAACAGGCTCAGACTTCCTTGCTTAGTTCTCAAACGCTGAAGCAAGTGTCAGCTAGGCACTCGGTATCTGAAAAGGAGAGGAGAGCTTAATATGCTTTTACCTGCTGCCTCCCAGAAACCAGCAGGAGAGATGAGCAGAAATTGCAATTTCCATTCAGAGCTACATTTCAATATTTACTTTGACATTTACCTTCACAGAAGGGTCGGAAGCAGCCTCTGCATGTCATCGGGTCCATCCCTGTGCTCAGAGGAGGGCCACTTTCACAGTTAGATCTTTTTTCCCTTCTGAGTCAGAGTAAAGCGTCAAAGTTTATATACCTTTAAATGTGATGTTTTATATCTATGAAAGGAAGGGAATAAAAAGTTCAGAAAAAACACTTTGATCTGGGAATGATGAAATACTCTTGATCAAAGTAGAATATTGTTGACATTTCTAAATTGAGACACTTCATTAGAATCTGTTTGACAATAAAATGCATCTGCTTGCGATACCATGGCCTCTTATCAGAGTGGTAGTTCCAGCTGCTGATGCTTTGTTTTTCCCAGTGTGCCATACTTCCTGAATTACACTTCTGATGATGTTCCCTCTTCTCCTCCTCATGTCTTCCAACCATAGCGATGCTATTTTTCCAAAATTAAATACATGTTCTTGCCAGTCTCTAGTGCTACTTTAAGCTTTGGTCTTTCATGGCGCCTCTAAAATTGCACAGGAGCTCCGTAGTCTCCTTCCTGCATGCATGGGTGTGTATTGGCATTGCTGGACAATCAAGGAGTTGTCCTTTGCCTAAAGACACGATTATTGGTTTAGATGGACTTTGCTGCTCAAAGCCTGAGACTTTCATCAGCTGTTCCTACGTCTTCTGTTAGATAACTGCGGTGGGTGGAAAGATTGTCGAGGAGTTAGCCCTTTGTCTTTCACGAAAAGATGGCTATTTTAAGTGCTCGTAGTACCCGCAAGGATCTCCAACAGCAGGGAGTGCCTGGGTTCGACAGCTTCTGCCAGGGAGAAGTATGGAAACGGACCGGATGCAGAGATTTCCCATGTCAGACTTGGAAGCTGATTTCATCTGTGATGTTATTGATGCCACTGTTAAATAAAAGCAGCTTTGAGATTCCCTTTTTTGCAGACATTTCTACTTGCTGTGATGAAGAAGCGCTTGCTGGAATCGCCCAAAGGAAAAAAGAAGAGCCCTGTCTCTTTTAAGCTGCTTTGTGTACAGTGGTCAGTGTATTGTAGTGCCCCACAAGGAAGATTCTGTGTTAGCTCACCTACAGAGTAGCACGTGAATTTACACCTCCAGGCTTCAGTGTGCCTGTTGAATGATGATGGCTTCCTTAAGTCTTCTGTCCTGTTTCTCATTTAGCCATTCCTGGAACTGGCCAGATTTGCACACTCGCGAGACGCATTAGGGCAGCGGGACAAAGGAGCTCCTCCTGTGAGCTGGGCCAAAAAAAGAAAGTAAAATAAAACCTCCATTCATGGGATGAAGGACGATGAAAGCCAGAGAGGAAAGATGACATAAAGCTGACAGCTGTGGCACACGTCTCCTCTCTTAGCCAGGAAAGCTGACAAGTAGATTGCTCAGGACAGGCACTTACAGGTTACCCTGTCAGCTACTTGAATGCCTTGTCTTTTATCTGCCACCTTCATAGGGAAGAACAGAGAGAGCTTGTGCCCATCTGATGAGCTGGTTCATACTGGCACATCATCAGCTTTAGCAACACATGAACACAATATAGTCCAAAAGCTACGGTTGGGTTACTGAAATCTCTCTCTTCTCTTTTTTTGCATACACGCATGTGTGAAGACACGTACCTGCCCAAGCAGCTGTGTGCCCTTGAAAAGTCCTATTCATAGAAGTAAAATTCTCCCTCCCTTCAGAACTCTTTTTTTTTTTTTTTTTTTTTTTTTTCCCTCTGTAAAGCCCCACTCCATTAGTCACTGCATAATAGTGGGACTTTATTTGTGTAGCGTAAGTGCTGCGTTCAGCTCATTCAGGCTGTATGTGATTGTGGTTCTTTCGCCTTCCTTCTGTCTCTGCTGAAGACAAGGACAGTGAGGACTGTGACTTCTTTCTCCTAACATTTGCTTTTGAGCTTCATGTAAAAGAGAGAATTTATTTGTGTTTAATCTCAGAACGAGGGAGAAAGACATGAAACTTCCTTTTGCAGCAGCGTGGGGTGGGGGAGAAGCGTGTGATCTTCTCAATACATTCATCTTTGTGAAAACTGACAGTGCAACTAAACAGAACTTGCCCAAACAGCCTGAAATTGCAGCATTTCCCATCAATTGTTTGATGTTGAATGTTGACTTAAGATGGGGTATACCTGGATATGACACAAACCCCCTAAAGTTTAGTTTCAGACCAATGATTGTCTTGTTTTGTAACCCAACCATATTCAGATTTCCCCAGAAAGAACATTACTTCCTCTGTGCAGTTTCAAATTATTTCTGACCACGATCGCGATAGAGTTATTTGACCTGGTAGCACATTCTCTTTCCTTATTTACAGAAATTACTTAATGATCTCTCTGAAAAATGCAGCCTGAGATCAATATAAAACTTGGAAATGATCGGCCTTAACAGCTGCAGCTGTTTCAGTCATACCTTGTTCTAAACAACCATGTGCCGGGTAACATTACTTACTGTTACCTTTGAAATGAAAGGCTTAGTCCGTTTCCTATTAATGTTAGCAGTAAAGATGTCACTGTCTGTAATGAGAGCAGGTAGAGTTTTAAGACTCTGCTCGGGGAAGGAAAAAAAAACAAAAAAAAAACAAACAAACCTTAAGTACATGTCATTTTAAGTAGAGGCAGAATTCAGTGATGCATGAGCCTGAAGTGTTTTGCCCAAGTGCAGTCTGGTAAGGAAGACAATGACTGTGACTGTAGGTATTATGTTAAAGTGCTATCTAGAACTTGACTGTAAATCAGGATTTTTAGCTGTATGAATAGAACTAAGATAGACCCCTGTTGTCTCTGAGGATGCTACAGAGGTTTATAAAAATAAATGCTAAGTAGCGAGTCTTTCAGCAATTTCTTTAACACATCATCCTCTTCTCCTTTTCTTCTCCAGAACTGCGTAGTCAGCGTTTACGGAAGACTAAACGTGCTGCGTGGTACAAGAGCTTAAAGATTAATTAGTAAACAATTATGATCCACTTTGAAGAGGAGAAGGGTTGAGTATGATTATGATAGAGATACATTTGTGGGCCGTGGGCCATGGGCCATTCAGAGTATTGCCAGTAATTAAAAACGTTCTCTACTGCTTCAGTAGCTCTCTTCTAATTAGCTTGTATAAATGTATATATCTGCGGTATCATCAAGCAATTTTCTTGAGCATACAGGTTTTGTTGTTATAGATTATTTGAGATGATTACATACAATGTTTTTTGTGGTTGCCTATTAAATTAATTTAACTGCCTATATTCTCAATTGCTATAAATCATTGTCACTCCAGGCCAGGGAGCTGTGCTGATTCACACCAGGGAAAGCTGCATTCGGTGGGGTTTTCTGGATGTTGTGATCTTTTATTGTCAGTCAGTGGAGCGTGGTCAGGCCAAGAGACTATGCCCCTCGGCACTTGAGAATGGAAAGGAAAAGGCATTTATTTTCCTCGGGGTCTCAGTGCTGTGTGCTTTCCAGGTGTCAATCATACCGATGAGGAATAACATTCATTTACTCATTAAAAGATTCAAAAGCAAAATAGATGGTCTGTATCTCAGGAAATCTTGGTTTTAACTGTGTCCCTTTTATTGTCCTGCTTGAGGAACTCATTCACCGCCCAAGAAAAATGATTTGTATTAGGAGTGCTTTAGTTGGTCAAGAGTGCTGATAAATAGTCACAGCAAGGCTGTGCTGCTGAAGGACAACGACCTATGGACATAAGGTAGAATAGAGAAAGTGAAGTTTATCGGAAAGTCAAGGCTCCTGCTGGCAGGACCATGCCTTTGAGAAGCCTGGCTTTATTGATTGAGGTCTGCGGGGTAGATGCAACCTGTTTAAGGAGAGAAAAGCAAGATCCGTTTATTAAAGCATTTATGGGGAAAAATGTGAATCTCTGCCAAGGGGCAAGAATTTAGGTGACCTTGGCTGCAATAAGAATATATTGTTCCCATTCAATAGAGAAGAGAAAAAAGGAGCTGTGCTCACTCCAATGCCAGAAAAAAAAAAATGTTTGTGTTCAGTACATCGGAGAAATGTCCAGAAATAGTTCACCTTAGTGAAAATATTACTTCTGGAATGTTACCAAGGTCAGCAAGACCCTGACTTATCAATCCTGTTAATGTTCACATAAATTCAATCTGTCAAACGCTAACTTGTCCAACCAAGATATTATAAAAGACTTTCATCTGTCTCCCTTCTCTGTATTTCTTTCCTTTTTTTTTTTTTTTTTTTTTTTTTTTTGCGTATTTCCATCCTTCTCCCATTGCACTTTAGAGGTCCAGCCTGTGGCAAGGCAGGAATTCGAGGCTTTAGATTTTCTAGGCCTTAAACGAGGCAGAAAAGCTAGATTCTGCAACATCTTAAAACAATACACGATTCCCGAAACGTCCTCTGAGGGTAGCCGTGTCTGTGAGCGGGGTATCAGTGTCTTAACAATGAACTGTCGGGTAACCCTCTGCTGTAGTTACTGTTCTAGTGAGTAACGGTAAAGGGTGAGGGTTCAGCATTATGGGATGTAATTCTCTAACGGAGTTTGGTTCCGCAAGGTGCAGAACAGCTTGGCTCTGAATTAGCAGAGCAAGTTAACGCTTGTTTAAAATGAGGCACGCAATGTGTATAACCGGCGTAGATAAAGGAAACTCTCCATAGGCTCAAAGAAACTGAGTTTGGTCACAACAACTGGCGAGAACGCGATCAGGACAACTGTTGCAGTTTCCCAGTGTACTCGCTTGTATCTGTGACGCACGTCACCAGTCTGCTCCCGTTTCCTACGCCTGGCTCACGCCTTGCGCCTGGCAAACGCCCCTTATGCCACCAAGGGGAGGCATGGCAAAGGTGCTCCCTGTTCCTGTACGTGCTGTTGGGCGGTCTGGATGTTGCTCTCCATTCCTAGCGCATCCTCCAGACTCCTCTAAATTATGTCAGCGCTGGTGCTTGTTTAAGCTGATGGGCACCAGTTTTAGTCTGTGGACCTTGAGCCCTTGGCCAGCCCCACCACGGCAGGAGGCTTCAGCTGCCTGTTGGCAAAGAGACCGAACAGGCACAGCGCTGCAGGAGAGACGCTCTCGTAGTTAAAAGTTCTCTATGAAAGTACAGTGCGCAAATGCAATATGGTCTGTTCGTTTCTTAAAGGTTCATGAAATGATTTGTGATTTATGGAAGGGACGGTAAACAACGTGCACTTTCTTTATTTCTCTCTCTCTGTTTCTTACTGCTTTAAAACAATAACTGCATATATCTGAAAGGCTGATAAGAAATGAGGAGCCCCGGGGTACTGGTGACATTTCACAGGATGAAGTTAAGAGATAGCTGACCTAATGTGACAAGTGTCTTTTTTCAAGTCTCTGCTAATAGCAGTAACCACTTAGACTCCTTAGGTGTGTGTCAAATGCCACGGGCAGTCAACTGAATCATGTCAAAAGGCTGCCTCTCGTGACTAAATGGTCTCATATCAGCACAAAGCCCTGTAAATCCACCAGGTGGACTTTAATCGTTTTGCTTTCAATGGATTTTGGTTAGCAAGAAGTGACTGAGAGGCTAATATTTCATCCACTGTGGCTGTGAGTTTTTCATAACTGCTCAGTGATGCTGACTGTCCTTTTAGCTGTGCAGCGTGGTTTGGTTTTCTGGTGCTTGTCCTTTGAGGACTGACTGGAGCTGATAACAAAGCTGGGGGGATTTTCTCTTGATTTGCACTGGACTTTAGTCATTCTTGACTAACAGTGATTATAGAAGCGCCTTGTATTTGAAATCCTGTTTGGAAGAGGCCGGGGCTAAAGTTTTCAAGCATCAGGCCGGGGTTTACCGTAGAGTATAGCTGGGGTCCTGTACCTGGGCTAATGTATCGACCTTGCAGAGACAGAGCACTTAACGACTGGGACTAATGAATTAACACTTGTCTATCAATAACTCTCCGGGATGCTAAGCGTGAGAGCTAAACTCAAGGCAGTTTGTGCCTGAGTATGATGATAAAGTATTGCATTGTCATTCTTTTATTTTCCGTGCTCAGATTCAATGAGACAATCCTAGACCCGCCTTCCATTTTTCATGGTGCTTTATAAACACGTACCAGGAGAGTCCAAAGGGATTGTAGTCTACTTGTGTTAACAAGAAGTACGTGAGACAGACAGGTGTTATTCTAGGAGAAGAAAGGAACTAGCATTAAAAAAAAGGACTGTACAGTGAAGTTTCTGGTTGCTGTGCAGGGTTATGCTTAAAAATGAATACAGCAGGCAATAGTGAAAAGTTGGAAATATCTTCAAAAAGCTCTGCAGTATAAACATTCATATGTCTCTGATATTAATATAACTGTTATGGAAAATCATTCCTTTACCACTTTCACCTTCTCCTGTCCCAGTTTCCAGTCTTTACCTATTGCCCTGCAGTCCTTGCAACTTCCCCTAGAAGAGGAATGATGCTCTTTCCAATAATGTCTAAAGGAGGAAAATCCTGAGTTGTTTTTGGCTGTTCCCCAGAAGAGAGTAAGTCACAAAATGTGGCCAGAAAGGTCAGCGTGAGTTCCTCTGAACACTGCCGTACCTCCTCTTACCCCGAAGGCTTTCCCAAAGAGTGACACTTGCTCTGCGTCTTCATTTCTCCTGGCGTTGGCGCTTTATTGCTTGGCCTACAGGCTGCCCATAGCTGTGAGTAGATGCTCTCTTCATTATTCAGTTGTGTTGCAGTAGAAGTTGCTGCTCGCAGCCTGTCCCAGCTTCTGTTGCCTGTCTCTCTGCTGGAGCTACTGATCCCACAGGAGAGGAAGACAGCTGCTCGCGTGAGCAAACCGTAATCTGGCTCAAGCCACATGAGCCAGTTGAGTTTGTTTCCACTAATCTGGTTCATCTTGAATGTAGTGGCTTAAGAAGCGTTCGTGTGAGCAACACCACTGTGGAGGTTGTGACCTTTAGGAGAGATGGTGGTGGACTCTGAAGAGGAAGAGGTGATCGCCATCTTCAGCGGTTTGCCAAACCCAAGTCTCTTTTTCACTCCAAAGGTCTGCCAAGTGCTCCCTCCTACAGCTTGGGGCCATAAAATGCCTGGTCAAAGTCAAGTGTCTCTGTAGTCACTGAAGCGGAAGCGAACTTAAAGGGAGGGATTTGAAAGCTGATAGCAGAATGGATTTGTCTTGTTTACAATGAATCCCTTCCGTGCTTGAGAAGCACTTTGCAAGAAAGTATGAAGGTGCTTATTTGGAGCAGTCATAAATGGGCATGAGGCCGTTCCTACTGACCAACGGGAGACGGAAGCTGTCTGTAAGTCTGTGATATGTGGTAATGCAGCTAGGAATAGGCCAAGCAGAACCTGAAAATGAAGATAAATAGCCTGATGTAGTGTAAGAGGAGGAACAAAGTGTTTGTCCATGATGACAGTTTCCATATTATCTTCTGTTCTTGGTGCAAATATTTGGGATTTCAGGCACTTGTGCGCTAAGTTTTGGTCTGTGCAGGCTTTTTAATGATGTGACTTTTAGTCTACTCTCTTTTCTTTTTTTTCTTTTTTTTTTTTTTCAAAGACTCATCATTAGAAAAACTTAACTACATGAATAGGAAAAAAACCCCCTTCCTTTGACAAATTGGAAATCTCCAAAGACTTGTAAGCCAGCATGAAAGATTGACTTAATGGAGCAATATATTTTTGATACAGCAAGGAACCCCCCAATCCTCTGATTAGACTGATATATAGATTTTCTAGAGATCAGCAAAATCTGAAATGCATTAAAAAAAAAATCCAGTGTGACAAAACAGTTTTGACAGCACAAATGAAACCTAAAGCAATGTAAAATGTAATTACTGCAGCTATTGCTGTGACCCGTCAGTATACGCTGCCTTGCTCTGGCCTCGAGAGAGCTGGGCTTATTTTCCACCTATTTATTTTTCGGCATGTTTGGCAAGGATATTTTTGGTCTATTCGTTTGCTTTTCTTTAGTACCCCTTTTCTGGTTCCTCTGTATTCCAACAGGGGGTTTGGCGAAATGATTAAAAAAATAAATAGGTGATTGGGAAGGTTATGGTGACGGTACAGGAAGTTCAAAGACAAACCGGAATCAATCCCTTACTGCGTTTTCACGTGCTTTGGTGGTAGGGCTGTGCGATTACTTTATTTAACTTGCAGAGGTCCAGGAGAAGCGCTGGGTTTTATTTACATTCCAGTGGAATAGAGGGGCCCTCGCTGGAATTAGGAATTCACAGGGGTACGGCCTGTGTGTCTCCGTAGTGACAGACTGTTTCTACTTTGAAGAAACCAAGTGACCACAAGACAGGGGAGGAGGAAAAAGACTTGGAAAGCCCAAGGTCAGGCAGAAGGTGTAGGAGTGTTGGGCTGGTGCTTGACCCTGCAAATAGCACTGCTTTCCAACAGGAGGTGTCCTGGCATCAGCCACACAAGTGTCAGGAATGCGGCCCTACCTGCCAGTGCTTTCTTCTGGAAAGCCTATTCGGAACCGAGTTATTTTTTTGCCGAAGGTAACACGGTGCATCTAGTGAATGTTGTCTTTTATGTGTCATTTATACCCAAAGAAGCAGTGCTGATTTGCTTCTCCCCGTGCTGTCATGGTGAGGAAAAGGTAATTGAAGAATTAATGTGATGGAAAGAGAGCTTGAATAGAAGCGTCTGTGTGTATGTTTTAATCTTTTTTTTTTTTTTTTTTTTTTTTTTCCCCTGTAAGCTAACATGTAATTGTTGTGATGTGACTGGAGGTGGTGGATATTACCTTAGGGATGATACGAATGTCACAAACTTGCTGTGAGGTAAGAACCTTGCCTCAGCGAGGGGAATGAGCTCCTGAACCTCGAGTCACCTCGTCTCCCTAGCCACTGTCACAGCAGAGAACGCTAACTAAATCAGTCAGCAGATAGCTCCAGATGCAAAACCGTATCTTTTAAAAACAACCCCAGGGTCAGTTATTTGGTGTTTTGGGGAGGGATCGTCGATGGAAATGTTATCTGGCTCTTGGACGGCATCTATCTGAGGTATTTGTGTGGCTTCCATTACCGCGGGATCTGAGCAACCTTGTAATCACCAGTATGCTTATCCCGAGGGCGCTCCCGCGAGGAGGCAGAGCGCTGCCGGTGGGGTCAGTCGGAGCGAGCCGCTGCCCTGTTTGCCCAAAGCCTGTCGGCGAGTGAGAGCCCACAGCCCAACGCTGGCTTGCGGTCAAGCACGCAGAAGCATCCTCCGGCTGGGGCTGTTCGTGGGGGCTGCTGGGCCTCCTGCCTGTCTTTGAGGTCAAGTTTTAAGAAAACCTCCGATTGCTCTTGAGGTATATGTTTTATGCGAAATCATTAATTTAACGGAGAACCCAAAGGTAATCAGAGTTCCCAGTAACTGGCAACGCTAGCTGCATTTTGCATAGTTTTACATTTCTATCTGTTAATACAGTCGGAATGGGTTTATTGCCCCGGAATTTAATGCGTTTTAGATTTGCTAATCTCTCTAAAATCTATACATCAGTTTAATCAAAGGATTAAGGCCTCTTTAGTAAATCAAAAATATACTGCTCAATTAAGTCAATCTTTCACATCAGCTTATAAGTCTTTGGAGATTTTTAACTTGTAAGAGGAGATTTTTCAAGTAGGATTTACACTTTTATAACAATGGAAGAAAACAGACAGAAATACAAAATAAATAGACGTTACAATTAAGTCATGCCCATGGAGAGAAGCATGTTTTTTTTTCGCCAAAGGGTGTAACTTTGGAGATGCTGATGTTATGGGTCAAGCGCCCTGACTTTACAGGGACTCATGAACCTTATACTTCGTTTTCTACTGCATAGGTTCAGGCTAGTGAGGTCTGAGACCAAATTAACTCCAAACTTGATATATTCCTGCAGAAATTTTCATTATCTCTGATAAGTTTTTATATCTGATACTTTTTGAGTCATTGGTAGGGGTATTAAAAGGGGGGGGGGGGGAAAAAACCCTCTCGAGTTTTGAAAGGTTTAGGAATCCTCATGCTTCTGGGCACAAACTCAGTATCTGAGTAACAAGGACTGGGCAGAAATTTTCTGTGTAGGCAACTGCAATTCCACAGTCACCAGTGGTGGGTTTTCTTCATGTGACGGTTCATGGGAGCTCATGATTGTCAGGATATTTATTTTCCCCAAACCTGTCAGGTGTAGGGCAAGTATAATTTCTTAACTTTACAGGTAGAGAACTGAGGCACGGATTCCCGTACATTTGTGGGTACCCAGGTGCTTCAAAGCCTTCAGGCAGAAGCGACTTGCCCAAAATCACATAGGGATGTGATAAAGTGGCCAAGTGAACGGAGCTTTTCTGACCCCCCCCATGTAGCACCCAGACTTCGGGATCACCCATCGCACCTTCCTCTGAAACAGCAGTTATAGGCTGCTCCTGGACGCAGGCTGAAGTTCTTGCGCAAAGCGGCTGAAGTCAGTGGTGATCCTTTTCACGAATGTCCATAGTCTTCGTAGCAGTGACTGCTGTGTTCTTTTAACCGGGGCCGCCTTTCAAGCAGCACTGCCGCAATTCACCCTGTCGTTGGTATACATCAGTGTGGTTTTATTGGGGTTGTGCTGCAAAACAGATAATGCCTATTAGAAACTGAAAAGCTTCTGTAAACTGCCTTAGAGCTAAATTATTTATTTCACACGTGTCTGGGAAGGAGAACAAAGAGCTAAGCCCAATGCGTAGCAGCCCGTATAAGAGTCACTTATTTGTGTTGTGTGCCAAAACAGCGCTGTGTTAGGTGGGGATGAGGTGGCAATACGTAAGTCAGTGCACACAAACATAGTGTTGCTAAGTTTGAGGGTAATGCCTTAGGAAAATTAATTTGCTGTGCAGCCCCTGTGTAAAAATTATTATAGTAGTTGCAATAGCAAACGCAGTTGTTAAGGCTGAGTTCTAATCCCCGCTCTTGGCTAATAACTTTTTTGCTAATAACTTTCTCAAATTCTTTTTGCTCTGAAATTTTCCGTGCTCGGTGTTAGCCCTCAGGTGAATTTTTTGGAAAGTCTGAGAGGATTTTGAATGATGAGAGCATGAATAAAATACGTTTTTCCTCCTCGTGTTTTAATGAAACTTTTGCATTCTGAAAAGTCTCTGAAGCTAGAATCTTCAGATTTGTTTTGTAGCCCTGAGTAAGGAAAGAAAGCAGCGTAATTGATGTCTGCCGAATATCCTGGTTCGTGGAACTGTAAGAGTTGCGGTGACTGTGTGTGGTCACAGCAACTTTAAAGATGAAGGATGACATTCTCAAAAGCACCTAATGATTTAGGCCCATTTCAAAAGCAACATTGACATTCAGGAGATTAAATGTCATAGCATCTCGTAGGATTGAGGCACCTGCGTGCCTGCCGCTCTTGAAAGTGGAGGCTGTTTTAATAGAGCTGGGTAAGGAGCGTTTCTCTTTTCATGAAGCGTGGGGTTATTTTGATCCCCAAGACGGACGAGGAACCTACTAGTACACTACAGTTGTGCAGCTCCCACGATGTGCTGCGTAGCTAGAAGACCATGGTGTAGCACTGGAAATATGTGGTGAGGGATTTCCCCTTCGTGCAAGGACGGGAGTCTGCAGCTACCCAATTCCTGGGGGGGGCTGGGAGCTTTAGGGGCTGTACGGTTGAGTAGACTCACTTTGAAATATTCGGTATTCCTGACAAAAGATGGAGCTACTTTGGTCCAATCTACACCTCTGAGTCAGAGGTTTGAAACATTAATCTTAAATGTGATGTGTAAGTAAAACAAAAATACTTTTAAGCAAATCTTTACATGGGAAAGCGTTACATTCTATATCTGACTTTAGTCTATGTTTACCATTAAACACAGTTTGTTTTTAATTTCAATGGTATCTTAAAGGGCCTCAGCTGGACTCCACTTGAGCTTGTCTGATAAAGCCCTTAGATGCCACCAGTACCAGAAGCGCAGAAGGTGCTGCTTCGGTGGCTCCTACAGACTTTTCGCGGCTGTTCGAGATCTGAAAAGTCTTCTCCGTGTTGCAGAAACAAATCTGTGACTAAGTAGACTTACTGTCTGTGTCTTTTACTGTCTTTCACTATCCTGTCCTTGTTTTGTTTTTGAGTGCTTTGCCAGTAGAGGTGTATTGGCGAATGTTCTTAACGGAGCTGAATTTCCACCAATGTCTAAAGGAACTTGGCTACCAAATGCAAGATGCCTCAGTCTGTTAACGCCGCCTGGGTAAAGGCTGCTGGAGTCAAAAATGTTTCATTTACTGGTGCCTCCATCAGAGCTGCATTAGGTGTTGATTCCTAAAACGTTGTACCTTTACAATGAATGAAAGAAGTCATTGAGATTTTGCAGTTCTTAGAAATCCCCTTATGCTTTAAATAATTGCAAAAATCGGTGCTAGAATAATGTGAAAGCTGAGGAGTCCAAAGTTCAGAGCAAGGAGAGTCTGAAATATGTGGTTTGTATTACTAACTCGGCCACGGTACACATACACAGAGTGAGACTAGAAGGCATTTTCCAGTTCAATTTTGCTTGTTAAATGTAATGTGTTACTATTTATTATTTAATCTGTGCTTTACAATATACAGGATGTATAATGTGGCTGAGTTAATACTGTGGCTGGAAAGTTCATTTCTGGAATTTTTTTTGCACTCCTGGCCTTTTTTTTTTTTTTTTTTTTTTTTTTGTGGTCAGGATTTTAACGTGACAGCTTTTACATTTTTCATCTCTATCACATGCAGAAGAGTTGAATGGCTTGAATGCATTCTGGAGCACCCTCTTTGCACCAGCAGAAAGTAATTCTCCCGTGGAACTCCCCCCGCAACTGCTGCTCCCACCTGAATTAGCTGAATGAGCCTTTGACTGTATTTGATTCTTTTGTTTTCTCCCTCACGTGACGGGTGTTGAGGGTCAGCTTCATCACACTTGCTGGAAGCAAGATAGACGTGATGGCTTCATTGATTCTGGCCTACCCTACTCCAGAATGAATGTCAACGTTCATCTCTCTCAAATTGGTCTGGTGTCCACCGAACGGATGGCAACAAGTTTCCTGTCAGTTCTGGTGGGATTTGTTCAAACCTTTCCTTTGGATCACTTTAGGGGCGGTTAGAAAAAAGATCAGAAAGATATTTTGGGGGAAGGGACCCTCACATTGAGTGACTGACTCCTTGTGTTATGGTACGAGGAAAAAAAAATCTATCTTATCTGAAATTTTGTGACAATAAAAATTAAAATTATTTTAAAAATGCTCATAAATAAGGAATGTACAAATGTCAGCTACTGCAAGATGCAAAACACAGTGAACATTTGGACAGATTTTTTTCTTTTTTTTTTTTTTTAACCAATGCCCATATTGCTTCCCTCTCAGCAGTCTGTTCCTTTAAAATGTTAGTATAGAACACCTTCCTTTCCTTGCATTTTTAGGACCCTGTATGTCATGCCTGTTTGGGCTTTGAATTCCTGGGGGTTTTATTTTTCTTAGGACAATTTCCTCTAAGACCTTTGCGATGAATCTGGTATGCATCATAGCTGCCATGTGCTAAGTAGCTAAATTGCATTACCAATGGGAGGAATAATTATCAGCCTCAGATTATGGCATTATTAACGCCTTAGTACTGATAACTCTTAGCAGTTCACAAGACCATCAAATGTTTTCTTTTTAATACTGCTGCAGATTTTTCAGCGAGCGCTGGAGATAACATGACAGCCCAATAGAGTTTGATGTATGTGTCTGGAGAGGGGGAAGAAAAAAAAGTTGAGATCCTCCAGTCAAACCGATGTCTCTAATGGCTTCCCTAGATTAAAATAATCCCTATGGGAAATCCACTATGACAACAGTTCTTATACAGTTTTACGATTTTCCAGTCACTGCTTCTGTCCCACAACCATTCTTTGAAAACTGTTTATGGTAGTGAAAGGCCACATTCTCAGAGACTACTTTTAAAATTTTTTTTATTTTTTTTTTTTAAAGAATGTGGTTTAGCTCCATTAAGAAGAGTTTGATGTTCTCACTTTCTTCCTTGGGCATTAGCGTGCCTATTAGTCCTGTATTTTCTGAATGTTTGACAACGTGAAGAAATATAAAGGTCAGCTCTGACTCTCGTATTAAAGGTCAACCCAGTGTTTGCACTTGAGTACAGTATTTATAACATGGGTGGTTTCATGCATCAGCCCTTTAGGGGATTGAAGAATTAGGCTGCGCGGCAGAAGGCCGGGCAGTAACAATGCTAAAACACTAACCAGTGTTGATTTAAAGTCAAAATGAGAGAACAGTTTTGCAGTCTTGAAATCAGGTACGCTGTTATTCCTATTTAGATGGAAGTGCAACAGAAACCTGTCACTGAATGGGCTCTTTTCAAAAACAAGATGACGGCCAGATTCTTAAAATGGGGAGACATTTTAAAGAGCCCAGATTAATTCAGCAGTTTCTTGTTGGAGGAAAAAGTTGTCATTTTTTATAATGACAGGAATTTAAAGCTACTGGGGAAGCTCCAAATTATTGGACACATTAATGAGAGAGAGCAAAAGACTGGAGTGTCCACTGGGACCCAAGATCATGTTTGTAGCATCGTTGCACTTAACCTTTGTACCTTTGCTCCAGGTTATACGATCAGCCAGAAAGCTGCGAATGTGAAGAAGGTCCTGGTATTATTTGCCTCCCTGCCACTAAAATACTGTTGGAACATATTGCCGTGGCCACAGGTCATAGATTGTCAAATTAAAAAGGAAGATTAGACTTGTCCTGCTTGCTACCAGTTGCACAGGGCTTCTAGCTGTTAGATGGTCATTTAAATAGCAGCTTCTCTTCTTCCCAGTTGGATCTGGTGGTTGCAGCAATCAGGTTGATTCATTTGGGTTCAGGACCTGTGTTTCTGTATAGTGAGGAGCACCGAAGCACTGTAAAGTATTTCTGTAGTGTACGTTGTTATTGTAGCACCCTCCACTGGCTCATCTACCTACTGTACCTCTCCGAAAGATCACTCTTTAGGTATGTCATATGAAAAGCGTCAATTTGTTCCTATTTTAGAGTGGTGTCTCAGGTACCACGCAAATGTTTGTGTTATATTGAGGTTGAACTAGCGAAATGTAATTAAACACATGGTTAAAAATAATAATGATTTGAGACCCAAATTCGTAATCAAAGGTTACATAGTATATGAGATACTTTAGATATTCAGTAAAAAAAAAATAGCTCAACTTGAAGGAACAGAGAGGTGGGGGTGAGTGGTGCAGTGGCACGAGGGCTGCCCAAACTCCACGTTATCTTTAACCAGGCAAAGGTGGTGTTCAAAAAGATAGAACTGCACCTTTGTAGATTGTCGTTAAGGTCTGCTCCTTGGAAATTTGACTAATGACTGTCTGTAGTTATACTCTGCATTCTGCCGCTGTTGCCTCTTGGTGCTGGTGTCGGGCCCAGTGCTGCCAAGGCTGAACAGCAGCGTATCTTCATGGCTTTGCAGATCAGCTCTCCAGGCAGAGTACGGCCGTGTTTTCCACATCAGCCTCGCTTGCTAGGCACGTGTCTCTCATCCTCCTACTGAGCTTTACGCAAAAGCCCAGGGCCGCTTTACAGTTTGCGCGCTGCCAGGAACCTGGTCTGCTGGCAGCCGGGAGCGGAGCTGCCTGGTGACGTCTGCCCCATCACTGTCTGCCACAGTGGGATGGAGATGGAAGTGGGAGGGTCTCCCCTAGTCCTGTGTCACTGTGCTCTTCTAGTCAAAATGCCGCTCTTGGTTAGCGATCTACTGGCAGGAGTCCTGTTGCTGGTGGTGATGTTTATGTGAAATCAAACCACCTTCGAGGGGTTAAGCTGTAGTTTGTTGTAATGCCTTGGAAGGAGAAAGTCAAAGTTACCAAAATAGTTTTCAATCAGAGTGCCGGGCAGGGTCAGCTCTGGGTGTGCTGACCTTTCTGCTCTGACCGCTACCAGGGTAAAAGCTGAACCGTATTGATAAAATCTCAGGGGTGTTTACATGATAGGCTACAAAAACAACGTTGCTCCAGCAAATTTTCACGCTTCATTTTGTTTTCAGAGTTAGAAAAAAAAATAAAAATTAACATTTCATAAATTCTTTTTCTCACAGACTGGTCTGCCTGAATGAAACAAGCAGTCCCACAACTTTATTTTAAGCTGCTTTTCCTGTTTCCCACATGTTGCAGTCAGCAACCTTGGCCCAGGGCAGGATGACCGTTGATGAATATGGAAGACCCGAGCCCTGCTTGTAGCGGTAGGGATGCTCCAGCAAATGGGATGTTTCTTCCACTTGCAGGCCAAGGAAAAAGGAATTTCTGGAATGATCTGGGTAAAAAATAATTGTTTCTTTTGGCAGTCTCGCTTGTACAGTCCTTGAGCTGTTGTGTGGTGGTTCTATTTACACCAAGAAAATTCAAGCGAACAGGCTGCCCTGGGCTATCGGGATGGCTTAAGTTTCCAACGTATTTTTCCTGCATATCAAAAGTTTGGATCTTTGCCACGCAATCATTTTGCAAAACCTTGAGTGGAAAGCACTCCAGTTGTGGTCAGTCTGTTTTCTAAGTTCTCCAACTACTGCTTTTCAAGCAATGGTCAGTGCAACCCCCTATCAAATGAAATACCTCTAAACTTGTCCTTTCTTGATCTAATTCTTTACAAGCAACTGCCCCTTCTGAACTGTTCTTAGTGCTTATAATGCTGTTACATTCATTTAATCCTTGCCACCTTTCATCTGTATAATTGCGTAGCAATGACAAGGCCGTATACCGCAACGGTACTAGCAGTTCTCATTGCCCTCAGCGGAGATGCACAAGTCCTTTCATGCAATTCCTCCAGCATAGCCATATCACTGCGTACCCATCCAGTTAATGCCTAGTGGTCTGCTGACTCATTCATTCTGCATTTATGAACTCTGGAGCAAATTTTTTGGAAGATAACATCTCCTGTTGTGAATCGTTACTGAGAATACTACAGTGTTTTCTTCCCTGTAAAATGCATCGCATCCAGGAGGATGATAGGGATTGAGGAAAATTAGCTTTGACTGAATCGGATGAAGCTGAAATAAAAGCAGGGGAAAGGCAGAGGACTCTGAAGAGATCTTCCATCCTCTGTAAGACAGGTGATGAAAGCTGAAATCTGCAGCTTGATTTCTCTTTTACTATTAGTCACAGATCCACACTGGTGAAAGGAAAGAGAAAGTCAATTTCTATCAATATTGTAGGACCCAGTAGTGCTGGGTGTACGGACAGTGGTCCACCTCTTGGGGAGCTCGCTTACTTATAGGCAAGGTTGTGTACTGCGGCTGTATATCCCACCCACCCTGTCCCCGCTCATGCTATGGCTTCAATGCCAATATCTCAAGGACGTGCTTGGGAAAAAGCCTTTTGGTTGTCTTTCATGTCATGCTTGTGCCGCGGGAGCGTTTTCACAGCTTTTCAGGCTTTCTTTTTGTTGTTGCTGCTGCTGTGCTAAAATTAAAGGCCTATGTCCAGCTTGTTTGGGATAAGGCAATTTATACAGGTTGCCCTGAGCAAGTCCTCCCTCCCTGCCCTTCCGCACCCTGTGTGCTCTTTCACGCCTTCTGGGGCAGTTCAGGGTTTCTGTTTTAATTTCTGGTCAAAATTCCTGTCTATGACCCTCTGTGTGTTGAAGATAGGGTATTTCCATTGCCTGAAGGGAGAAAAAGTGATTAAAAAAAGAAAACGACCTAGTAGCTAGCTTCTGTGGGAAATGTGGGAGAAAATGTTACAATATTTTTTTGAGTTTTGGGGTATGTCAACAGCCACATCTATGGAGACATTATAGTTCCAGGAATTGTCTCCAAACTTTATTTACCAGGGAAATAGCAAAAGAGTTGTTCATATTGCCCATAAACAGGCTTCCGGTGCTTCAGACTGATGTTTGTTCGGTCTGTTTACACCGTGGTTAAAAGAAAAATGAAAGTCTAGGATGTAAATCAGCTGATTAGTCTCGCTCGCTGTGTTCAGACCTGGGTAGCAGGACGAGAGAGCACAGAGCGGTGCTTTGGACCTGTGCCTGGCTATTCCCAGCTCTGTTGTCCACCAGGGATGACCCCTGGCTGAGCCATGTTGCTCTGTGCCTCTGTTTCCACGTGTGTGAAAAGTCATGATCCTGACTTTTTTTTTTTTTTGGAAAGTATTTTGACCCCTGCTGCTGAAAAGAGCCAGATGCTCCTCTTCGTGATTTACCCAGGTGCATGGGATAAAAGCAGGCTGCCTTAGAGGAACAGGCTCCCTTCTTTGGGGAGCTCGGCGTTGCTGGAGGTGCATGACTGTCTGAAGTGTTTACATCCTGGACTTCTAAAGTAATATCTGTAGGCCATCACTTTGGGTTGAAAATTGATTTTATTAGGTGAAAATGAAAACGAACTGAAGAAATGAACTGCAAGCCACATCGCTGAGCTTACAAAATGCGTTATCCAGCCTTATGTGCCCGGATGTAATGAATACGCAGAGACCACCTACTTTGAACGCTCCTCTGATTTTCCAGTTTCTTTAAAGTCTAATAATATTGGCAACGCAGGATGAAAGCAATTGTGAAAAGTGAAAAAGTCCTTGTTTGCCTGTCCTGTCATCTGGGGTCTGTTTCACTGAAGCTGAAAATGAAGGTAACTTGCCTTAATGCTGTAGGACAGCTTTTAGTCTAATTGAACCATGCATCGGCAAGGACCTAGTATTGAGCCTTCAGTCTCGGGTTAATCCCTTTTATTGGCTTGGGTGCAGGTTATCATCCCTTCTTATCAAACAAGGACCCCTTTCTTCTCGCTCGGGATCAGAACTAAAAGCCAGTTGAGAAAGAAATGACAAATTCAAAGCTTTAAGCCTCCCCCCCCCAACCCCCCCCCAAAAAAAAACCACCCTGTGCATCCACGAGGTGTTCTGCGATGCACACGCTTCAGCTGCAAGGCTCGGGCGCGTTTTTGTTGCTAGGAAGCTCCTTCCCTCCCCTTTCAGCTGTGATTTTTGTAGCAGCAGCTTCAAAGCGTGTGGACTTGGTTCAATTGTTTTGCCCAGCGTTTGCCGGTCAGCACGTCAGATTAAATTTATGGGCAGTTGACTAGTGCTTAGTATTTGAACACCTGCTTCAACCTCCTCTTCTGGCACAGCTTTTTGAGCGGAGGTATGTTAAAGTCACTGCTAGCCAGTGTGTAGTGTGGGTCAGTAATATTTTTTAAGGAAAATAAAGACGGCTTTTGGGAAAAAATGATAAACAGCTCTTTTGTGGGGGGCAGCTGGTCAGACTCCAGGGTCACAATTGTCCTTTCTGACCTTAAACTCTAGGAATCTGCTTAAACGAACCCGGCCAAAAATCCCCACGTCTATTAGTGAACTGTTTTACCGTGATTGTAAGTCAAATCACTGAGAAGTCAATAAAAATATTTAAATACAGGCTAAGGTTTTGAAATAAATTAATATGAAATCTTCAGCCAAGACTAGCCTATATATACTTCCCATTTATCCCATACTGGTTTGAGAGTCACTTATTCTGACACTCTGATTGTTAAAGGTAGTATAAAACGGCCAAAAATTCCCGCTTTTTGTCTCCATACTCAATGCCTGCCTTGGGGTTTTGACACGGCTTCTACAAGGAGAGTAATTTTTTAACAGGTTTTATGACAACGGACAGGAGGAGAGGAAGAGGAGAAATTAGGCTTATCAAAGGTCAGGACAGTCTGGTAGTGGATATAATAAAGTAAGATCTTTCTAAAGGCCCGAGACCTTCGTGCTTCCGCACTAGGGCTTCTCGCACTTTCCTCTGAAACATCTGGTCCGTGACTCCCAGAAACAGGATACTGAACTAGATGAACCATGGGGCTGATCCGGTTTGGCATTTTTGTCTCCCCTTGCACACTCCCAACTCCAGCAGTCAACAGCAATTTGAGGTGTGTGAGAAGCGTATGACCCAGCAAAATTTCAATGCCTCTGAAAGAATCTGATCCTTTGTCTGTTTCTGGGATGTTCGGCCAAATTCTTCCCATCATCTGTTGTATTGCCTTCAAGACGCTTTCCCTGCAGGCGCCCTGAAAGAAAAGGTTGCAACGTCTTTAAATCTTTCTTTCCCTCCATATTGTTCTTTGGTAAAAGCGTAGCATGGCTGGGATCGTTTTTTCATACAAAACAGCACAATGCCTGCTGGCCTGGGTATCCAAAATATAGTTTTATTGTTGTGGAAAGGCCTTAATGAGGAAGAAAAAAACCCTATTTAATAAAGTGCATCAAGTGCCCTTGGGAAAAATTAGCACACAATGACTTCTTGTGCCGCCAATTGAAACAGCAGATTGGTGTAGCGATAGGCTTTACAGGAAATATTAAAAAAGCACAGATGGCTCAAGTTTACATGTTTACAGTGGAGCTGGAACAGCAGCTAAAACCTTCCAGTATAGTATAATTTACTAGAAGGTCATAGACCTAGTGGTTAAGAATGAACCTGAAGACTATTGTAAACACTCTATTAGGGTTTGTAGAGGTTTAATCCCAGCATTTTTCGTTCTTTTCTGCAATATTAGAAGGAATTGGCTGCAGCGTTAGTGAAAAGAGATACTTAAAGCATGGAAAAATGTGACATTCCATTGGCGAACCTGAAGCTGAGCTGTTGCAGGGAGCTGGAAGAGGGTTATGCAATTGCTACTGTTACTATGTAATTAGAAGCTCTTTGGCACTAACCTATGATTCGGCTCACAATGTGATTAAAAAAAAAAAATTACTGAAAAATGTAACTGGAAACAAGCTGCTTCAGCAATTACAAGAGTATCTGCTATGCCCTTGAGAGTTGTGGTTCACAACTCTGTGAGGAAGGCTGGCCAGAGAGACACTCGGGGAATCTGGATTTAAGTCCTTCTGCCACGAGTTTCCTGTAGGGCCTAGGTCAAACCAGCTAGGATGTTTTCTTACTTAGGTACCTAATGAAATGCTGCTTTTTTTTTTTTTTTTTTTTTTTTTTTTTTTTCCTCCTTTCTTTGTTGCATCTCTGGTGGGATCTAGTAGAAACTGGACCACAGCAGATAACAGGGCACTCAGCAGGGTTGCTCCAAACTCCCTGGGCATACTTTTCATCATCTGTCTAACTGTGATAAATGTAACTTCTTTTAATCTTCCTCCTCTTTGTTCAGACTGTCAGCTCTTCAGGACAGGGATTGTAACATCTAAAACTCAGACAGAAAATGGATTTTAAGAAAGCCTGTTGCAGGCGCTAGTGCAGGATAATAAGATGGGGCCACCAAATGGACAGGCAAGCCTTGCGAGAAAAGCTTACTAAAAATCCTGCTTTTAGCGACAGGTGTCCTTTAAGTATGTGGTTTGTTCCCTATGGAAATCAGCAACCTTGTCAATCAAGCATCTGCTTAACTTAATGACATTTTAATGTGGGACCATGTTCTGCCTCCCCTGCAGTTTGAAATTTTTGTTTACTTAAAGCAATACCTAACCCACAGAAATAGGACAAGCAGCTAATGTGGTCCGGACTCTGAAAGTAAATCCGAAGTTGTCAAAAGCTCTGAACAGAAATCTAATGAAATCTCGCTCATGTATTTTCCTTCACGACCAATTTTCAAAGCACTATGCAAAGCAGTTCAGTGTTGTTATCCCCTTCCAACAGATAGATGGAGAGACTGAAGCACGAAGTGAAGTAATTTGCCAGAAGAGTGATAAAAGTTTGGACTCAGAAATACGTATCTTGATTTCCCAGTCAAATGTTCTGTCCTTTGGACCGGAACCATTGGGTTGTGCTCAGTGGAGTCTTTGCATTTTCATAGTATAGTAGCTCAACTGGTGCAATTAAATATCACCGATTCAAATAAGACATCATTCCAGTTGCTGTCAGCCCAGAAGCAGCTGGATTCTTTTTTTTTTTCCTTGCACATGTACATGCAAATGTGAATGGCATTATTTTTGTTTAACAAGCTTCTGTAATATCATTGGAATCGCTTGAGAGTTAAGTCATGTTAAATTAAAACTGCCTGTTGCTGCCACGTCATCACAATCAGCAGTACAATAGCTACATTATTAACTGGATATTTACTTTGCAGACAATTATCTTCCTCATCAGAAAGTTGACTTCACCTGGGAATGTTAAAATAGGTGAGTTGAAGCTGGAGCTCTCGGCTAATCTGGTGCTGATCTAGATGGCAATATCTCCATGTGAATTTTACCAAATGAAACCTGCGTGACTCACCCTAGAAAAATCTCAACCAATAACATGAGCTCATTAAACACAAATCAATCACCACAGCAACTAAAACCACAACATGGCAAGGAGTACTTCAGAAAAGAGGAAATTTGGGTGAAAGTGCCCACCGTACCCAGCGTTTCAAGCAGAGCTTATTGCTGGTGATGGTTAGGGGGTTGGAGCTGGATGGTGAGGGTTGCTCCAGGACAGGGCCCATAGCAAGCAAAGTGATTTTTCTGGAAAAAAAAAAAAAAAAAAAATCGTGTTTTGTTCACTATGCGACCATTTCTGCCCCCTTGCAGCAGAACTCATTTCAGGAGCCAGAAGCCTGAGAGCAAGCCTTGCGATTGAACACCTGGTGGCATTTTAAGTCTCTCTGCATCTCCACTGGACATTGTGCATACCTGGAACTCTGTATCAAGCTCTGAAAATATTTGCGTCCACATGCAAGATAGAAGTGGAATATAATACGTGGTTGCCCTCAGTCAGGTCAGAAGGACGGAGTCCAATTCCAGGACCCACAAGCTAACATCAAGAGCCAAACACCCTCTGGCTTTTGCAGTAAGGGCAGGAATCTGCGATGATGCTGAGCAGAAAAGGGAGACCTTTGGGTTGAGCGCAGCGCTGCTTTGGCCTCATGCAGCCTTTCGGTGCCTGCCCTCAGCTCGTTCTGGGAATTCTGCCAACCAAAATTCCCTGCTCACTGTGTGAGTAGCTTCTTAAACATCTCAGCCTAATCTGGGGGTGTACTATGCCACCATTTCAATTAACGACCTCCTTCTATGAATCCAAAGTTCAGGAGACATTTCAAACTGAGTATCTTGCAGTTGAATAGGTGTTGCTGTCTGGTTGCTCATTCTCCCAGGTGGGAGAATGACGGGACACACACTGGAGAACGCCGTGAGCTGAAGCCGAGTGCCTTCTGGGTCCTAGGGTCAGTGTCATCAGCCCTGATAATTTTGGCAACTATGTGTTTTTCACAATTTGGTGGAAACTGTGCTTTAGTTGATCTGCATGGGGTTTATTTCATTTGCATTTGTGGGTTTATGCAAGAGGAGAAATAGCTCCATGATCTGTTGTGATTCCCCTTCTCACTTCTGACCTGGGGGCAGAAAGGTTTAATACTAAATTCATCTTGTAGGTGCCCCACACCAGGCGGCATGCCTCACCGAGGTCTCGTTTTGTGTCTCAGAGACCCACGTCCCAGTTAGGTTGAGCTCAGTTACCAATGGCTAACGTTCGCAATATGTCTGAGGTCAGAGAACTTCTGTACTGGTGAACGCAATCCTAATGACTGCAGGAGAAGGAATACAGAGAAGAGATTTCTGTTGAAAAATCTGCAGCGAATGATAGATCTCCTATTAATTGCAATGGGATCCAGACTGGATCATGCCGTGGCCACTAGTAAGCGGTTATGAATTAATATATGTGAAAATATCCCAGTTTACTAGAACTCCATTTAAATGATGTGCACGCGCATATATATTTTTATGTGCACATGCACTTACGTAAGCCTGTAACCCTGTTTTGCCTGGTAGCTGTAGCTTTAGTTTATAGAAAGAAACGCAGTGTACCAGACCCCATCCATCTCTAGATATGTATGTTTATATAGGCCAGAGTCCCACATGATGTAGATCAGTGATAGCCATTAAATTCGGTGATGAATATTAGCCGAGGGTGGACTGTTTCTGTTTACATCACGAGCCCTGCTGTGTTTTATGTTTTGATAAGAACCTAAAATAAATTAAGGGGGAGGGTGGGGCGGGGGACAGTTAAAGCTGCTCAGCATAAAGACTTCTTAAGCAAAAAATACCAGTGTTGAAAGTGCTTTAATTTCGGAGAAGAAAGTGTAGAAGAGAACCACTGGGATTTAGAACTGACCTCAGCAAATTCAAATGAGGAGTAGAATTTTGTTAAAATATAATGTTAGCTAGCAGGAGGTATAATGAGTTCTGGCACAATGAGTTCTTGAGCACAGCTGTGACTCTGTGGTATAATAATTATTAATAACAGAAATACACCGTAATGCATTTAGAAAGCGAAAGTTTGTCTCCATATGTAAGAAAATATGAAGAAAAATTTCTTCATATTAGTTGTAGGTAAGAATTTAAAATGAGGTAGGTAGCCTGCTTTAAACCATTGGTGAACAACCTATTTCAGCAATCAGACACTTCAATTCAGCTTAACTTTGGAAGTGAAAGAAGAAAAATCCATTTGAGGTCACAAACTCAGAACCAGTCTATTCTCGCAAGGCTTTAACACAGTTTAAAAAAAACCTCCCTATGTTCAAATTATACTTCAAATTAATTGTCCCCATGTAGAAAAGTCTGCGGTCACGGTACTTCTGCTTGTGCCTTTCAGAGTCTCCGCACTGAAGCTAATGCTTCCTCATCTCTCTTTGGTGATGATAACTCTTGTCCTTTATCTCCTAGATGACTGTAACGTTAAACGCAGAATACATTAAATTGTATGCCTCTCAGTTTGGATGAAATTTATTACTTCAGGGCTTAACATTTCATCTTGGCTTATGATTAGGAGAATGAACGTTGTCTTCATTCTCCAGGAATGCCGAAGAGGTAAATACAGTGTCTTACTGAGCATGGTTTAGACCACACGAGTTGTTGGTCTTACTATGTATATGTATATATTTTAGAGAAAGAAATCTACTACTGCTGGAAGCATACTTGTTAAATAAGGACCAGAAGCATGGCAAAGGAGCGCTGCCAACGCAGGGTGGTTAAAAGGTCTAACCAGGCATGGCACTGCCTGGTCTGCGCCCTCTGAATCTAATGTGGGTGTTGACTCCAGCACGGTGTCAGTGTATGCAGGCATAGGTTTGATGATTTAAGGTTTTTGTACTGGTGTTTAAAGTTCAAATGTCCTAAACTTCCCGTGTGATGTGACAGATGTTAATCCTGCCCAAATACTGTTAAAATTCAGAAGAAATTGTTTGCCACACCTATGAATATCGTTAGCTATTTTGGACAGAGGAGATGATGTCTCACAGTGTGTCTGGGCGATACATAAAAGAATCGGAGTGTAAAAAGAGGGGCTCTTGAGGTGATGTGTGTATCTCTTACAGCTCTTAATACTTGTGTCTGCCATTGTCTAAGGAGAGTATCTGCCAAAAAATCCATGAGAATAAGCACATTGTGTCAGGAGAGGAGAGGGCTTTTGTTTTCCTTTTTATTCAGTTGAGCTGAACTCCATACTGGCTTCAGAGGAACCATACTGGGAACAGAACTGTTCCAGTGAAGGTAGAGGGCTGATACTGGTGGGCTGTGGTACCTATGAACTTGTGAGTGCTTTCTAAAGGAGTTAAGTGCCTTCAGCTTTCAGAAGCTGATTCTTTACCTTGCATTTCATGCAAAGATGCTGAAACGTCACCTTGAATCCTTGATGATCAGAAAGTGTCATTTGTTGTTCTGGCCACTGGTTTGTACTGCATTACGTTACCTCACTAAATTATATTTCAGTACTTTCCTTAGAAGAAGTCCCAGTCGAGAGACTGGGATATTAAAAAATAAAAATACACCAAGACTGTTTAATGCAAAGACACCATCTGTGGCAGAGGAAATTCACAAATAGCAAATCCAGAGATGCTGGGAGAGTATTCTGGATAAATATCACTGCATACGTACCCTGGCTATTTCATTGTTCTCTAGGTACTTGCTAGTGGTCGGAGACAGAATCAGGGGTTAGATGGACTTTTGCTGGGACTTCTTACACTGGTCTTATGCTGAAATTTGTTTCAACCTCCACATCGACTTCGAGTGGACACTCATGGTATTCTGTTTTCCCATAAAAGCTTATGTATAGATGGTGATAGTGTTACGGTCATTTTTACTTTTATGATCTGCCCTTGCAGTCCCCACTGAGGTCCGTACCAGGTGCTGTACAAGTCTCTGCAACAACAGGCTTTGAGCCAAAGGGTGGGGTTTTCCATCTTCATTTGAAGATTTGAGAGAAGTGCTTGCTCCACTAAATCCCTAAGACACTCATAAATCTCTCTTTCCCAATAGACAAGGCAGATGTACAGTGGGAAAGGAAAACAAATGAAAGCAGGAGTGAAGGGATTTACCCAGTACACAAAGCAGTTCTTGGCCCAGCCAAGCATGGGATTCAGGGTTTTTTTAGCCTTAGCCTGCTGTCCTGTGCAGTGGGCAATTCCTCCGCTCCCCCAGCATCCGTTTATGAAAGCGCTGTTGTAAAACAAAAATATTTAAAAGCTTTGATTCACATTACTTCCTCTCTCCAAGCACCAGGTGATGAATCAGAATAGTACTCTGTCATTTCCGTCCCTAAAACCTACATGTTCTGGCAGTTCCAATATGAAAGACAATCGCTTAGGACACGTAGTTGCAGGGATTTCCATTCTTGACCACTTTTCATCACTTTGGTGATCAGAGATGCTCTCTTTAACCCTGGCTCAGCCTCTGACTATTCCCTGCTCTTTATGACAGTGTTCACTGCTTGCTGAAGCTGCTTTGAAGGCATGATTGAGTTAAATCACCTATAAATCCTACTTGACACAATATCTGTTTCAAGGTAGTGAAATATACACTTAACAAAATCATTCCAAATCATTAGCTGGTGCTAGGAGAGAGGAAGTATTTCAATCAAAGCTTACAAGCATTTTGTCTTACATTAGCTTTTTGACAAGACCCCAAGGGGCCAACGTTTGTCTTGTTAGTGTCAGATCCATCACATGGTACTCAGAAGTCAGGATAAAAAATAAGAAAGATTTATCAGAAATCACAGATGCAACGGAATAGATGAAATTGGAGACACTTAGTCCAGGTAAGTAGTGGCCAGATATATAGCTCCAGGGGGGAAGGTATTAGTCCGTATACAAGGACCATATATAGCAGAAGTAGACAGACTGTAGTTTGATCGGTAATTTGCAAGAGCTATCAGTTCTCAGTCATTACGTTCGGATGGAAAGTGTATTTCTTAGGAACATGTTACATGTATTTTTACTATTACTTCATAAATAGTTTAAGGCCGTTGATAGTCTGCTTTGACCTTCCAAATAGCAATAGGGAATAACTTTTTCCAAGTGATTCTGCTGTGAAACCGGTAACTTCTCTTGAAAACTGAGCATATCTCAAAAGAAACAATAATTTGTAAAGATATAATCAAAGGGTTTGCCAGCAAATCACTGTTCCTAGGTCTAGGGTTTTTCAGGTCAGGACCTTTATTTTTGTATCTTGTACAGTGCTAAGCCCTCTGGTGGTGTTCAGCAGACAAAAGCCACAGTACAGAGTCTTTGTAAGAGTCAGCCAAATTCATCTCTGGTGTAATGGCCTTGAGGCTATTCAGGATGCATCAGGAATGAATTGTCCCTCTTAGAGAGAGATGAAAAAACTAACCTTCCCTTGTGCCTGGAAGCACCTGGGTGTGCTGCTTCTGTGTAACTCAAGCGATAGCTTGGGCATAGGAAGGCTGTGATGAGGGAGAGAAAACAGACCCATTGTTTCCCTTCTCCTAATAATGTTCCTTGTTCAGTAAATTAAAAAAAAAAAAAAAAAATCTTTGAAGAGCTTTGCAGTTGTCACACAGCTGTCCTGTAGTTGGTCTGAAGTTGCTTCTTAGCCCCGAGTATTTGATCTACTGTCATCGCTTCACTCTGTGTTAGAGTGTGAACAAATAAAAGAGATTAACTACCCTTCTTTTTAGTAAGGTACAGCTAAATAGCCCTTATCTGGGGAGAGTTCCCTACAACTCTTTCTTACGGTGCATGACCAATTTAAGCCTGAGCGTTACAGCTCAGTGTGTACAAGTATCAATACGTTAGCGTACAATGAAGTCTGTGCATGCTGCTGCTCATAGACTTGTTTGTGATGGAGATAACTGAAGGTTGAAAGCAGGCAAACAATAGGCAGGGGAACGCTGATGACTGAGAAGAGGTGGTAAAAACTTACATTCGTGTTTCTTGCATGCAGCTTTATGTTTAGTTTGCAGATCTGGAAGTTTCACTGCTCGTGATATTGCAGCACACTTCTGTCAAACGAGGGCAGAAGGTTTATCTTAAAAGGTCTGCCTTGTGTAATTGCCTCTAGGAAACGAGAGACGCTAATCTATGCTACCTACAGTGGTGCAGTACAACACAGGGCAGTGCGGTCTGGTCCCTGAACAGGTTCTGCGGTGCCTATAGCTTCTCCATTTATTTATTAACAACCGTCAGAAAAATCTTTCTTTTCTCAGTGCCGCATTTTAACGTAGTTACTAAGAATTTGGATTTTGTGCCGGGCAAGTTGTTGATGTAAGACACCTCCGTGCACCTGTCCACTTAGAAGGGCGATCTTATATCGGTCTTTACTTCAGGAAGTGGCTGTTACTAATAATTTATTGCGTGCTGACAGCCTGTTCTTCTCTGTCCAAAATACCTCCTCCCTATGAAGGCTGCTTACTGAGTAAGGCAGACAGTGCCCTATAAATCACAATCAAATACAGCCATGCTGCGGTGATTCAATATGTGATTCATTTAAGATTGGAGGGGAGGAGGAGAGATGGGAAAAGATGGGATAAAAGCACTTTCCTAAAGAATGCTAAGTGTAGATCACAGATTATTTTCAATTAGGTTTGCTGGCGTGCAGCTTTTACATGCAGGCAGGAACTGGTCGTCATGTGAACTGTCTGCTTTATTCACAGGAGCAATGCTTAGATGTCCTTCTCAGGAGCTACTTAAAAAGCAGTTCTGTTTATCTGTAAAGGAAAAAAATTATAGATGTTGCTCTGCTTTTCAGCCCTAAGGTTATGTCTATTTTCACCAAGTTCTGGCTAAGCATTTGTTCTTGAATCAAAAGATACTTTCAATTGATGAAAGCAATTAAACAATTTGAAGATGTTTGTCTGTGTTAGGTCTGTCTTTAAGGATTTTGGTGTCTCTCAGAAATTCTACACTGAAGGTTTCTGATGTGTGTCAAAGAACTCGATTTAAACTCGGATTCTGGGGCAGGGTGTGTGTGTGTATGTGTAATGACACAGGAAAGGAAGTCTGTCTTTCAGTTTTGCTGTCTGAAGAGGTGTTCAGAAGACTCCGCAGCCTTTGTCAGACTTGCTTTCTTGTGTGAATGACTTAAAAGTTCAAAGAGACTGTTACACAGACCTACGTCTTAGAGACTGGTCTCCCTCAGGGGTATCAACCATCAACCTTTGTTGACGATGACTGAGTTATTCTCCTGGGCAGTACGGAAGAAAGCAGTGGGACCGCTCTGAAAGTAAGTGCATAGCAGAGGAAACGCAAGGGCCGCAGTTTGACCCCAGGTTGTGTTCTGGTAATATTTTAACCCCAAAGTGTGCAATTCTGGACAGACACGGGAACTAGGTACAACATTATCAAAGTCTAGGGCTGTTCTGATGTGGCAAGCTCTGTTTTCCTAGATGGCAGGAGTCCTTTGCACACTGGGCTGGCATAGGCGCCAGAGGTACAGTATTTTAAAAGCATCTGCATGATTTAGGAGTCTGTAGGTTCCTGCTGACATATGATAATTAAAATTAGGCACCTGAAGTTATTGCTGCCCGCAGGTGTCTGCGCCGCCCCTCTGATGGACATTGTTGCCCTGAGGCCGCGATGTCTGACCTACTCGGGTATTGCCACCGTTTACAGCCTGGCACGTTGAAGTTTACCCGCAGCCTGCTTTCTTGGCTTATTTTTATGTGCCAGCCTGACTATTAATGGTCGTGCTACCTTCGGTGCTCTGCCAGCTTCTGTCTGAGCCCCACACGCCTCCCCTTGCTTGTCTGTGGGACATAGGTGATTGTCACGTAAGATATGTCTCTGCCGCGGCTGCAGGCATGCCGATCATCCAGACCGATGGGAAAGCTGATGGCAGCCCGTTTAGCTCTGGCCTGGGCCCGTGCACCTTCTTCCTGCCCTGCAGCCACCAGGGAGCAAGGGAGTGGATCAGTGCATCTCCAGGGCTGCGACCGAGTCTTGAGCCTAGAAACTCCCCTCTGCTCTTTGGCCATGCAGGTGTCGTGCAGGTAATCCGTTCAGCGTGCCTGGCCGGACAAATGGAGCTTGTCCACCAGCTCTGGCAGAGGCCTTCTGTACAGGTGCCAAGAGGAAATCTGCACCTGTGCTTCACTTTGGATCGTGCTTGAGCTTTTGAAGTGAATCTTTCTGCTACCACACTCCAGTGAGCATCACAGAGTGGTCCTGGACTGCTTTTGGATGAGGTTAAGCCAGAACATATGCACATAATATACTCTAAATGCTGACAGGCAGTCAGTTCATAGGGTAGGCTTAGTGATAGGGTAGGTCTCGACGCTATTTTTTCTAGACCCTCTTGTATCACTCCACAGTATCTGCTGATGTAACTGTAGGCTGGTCGTAAGGATGGCTCTCAGGCTGCAGTGTCTCCTAATGCATAGAGTTCTTTTTAAAATATGGTCTGTTTTGCAGATGTACTCCAAACCAGTGTCGCCTGTCATAAACTGCGAGAAATCTTCACAAAATTAGAAAGCGAGAAGACAAAAACCAACAAGAACTTCCAAATTCTGCTTGTTAAATCGGGATACAGACCTGAATGACTCAAAACCACTGGATTCACGCCCCCCCCTCTTGCATCATGCGTGGAATTTCACACCAGCACATACACGGTGGTTCGCAGATCGCCAAGCTGCAGTGGTAGCACCTGCCCCTGGGCTCGCGGTGGTATAAACAGGTACGTTCCTGTGGGGTAAGGTGAATCTCAGCTGGTATCGGAGCAGATTTTTCCTTGGGGGACACAGGGCATTGTCTCACACAGGACAGTAGATCAAACCCTTGCCTTGATCCCAGGTCTCTGCTCCATTTTGGCCTGGCAGGTTCATCTCTCCTCAAGAGGGCAGCAAGACTTTAGGGAGGGCACCTGTACTGTGAACCTGCAACCCTTGCAGGGAACTGGGGTGATTTTAGTAAGGCTTTCACAAATAGGTAAGTGTCCAGCTAACACACGTCTCGGATCTATGCCAGAGCCATCTCTGGGGGCTAGGCAGCTCAGATTATTTTGTCTTTACATCAGGGATTTTACCAAGCTTCAGTGCAGCAATACTGGGAGGCTGTTCAAAACAAACTGGCCGTCTATGTGACTTTGGGCGGGCCGGGATCCCTAACGCAAAGATGTCCAAAGACTTTCAGCAAGCGAGAGGGCTCCTTTAAATTCAAGGCACCAAGAACAACCCTGAAAAGGGTATTTTTCATCCGTGAGTCACCAACACATGTCAGCTTGGGTTCCTCTCCCATTTCCAAAAACTTCCTGGTGATGAATTCTAGCAACCCGCCGTATATTGCAGCAAACCAGTGAAAGGTTAGGCACTGCCTGTATTGTTAACTTACACATGCAACATGTATCAACGTATCCCGAACTGTAAGTAGGAGTCTTGTGAATTCCCAGCACTCAATAAACTTGTCAATACACATTTATTCTCACTAGGCTTGGAACTTATGATCTAATTAGAATTTATTAGAAGGTAAATGATCATCTTAACAGAAAATACAATTTAAACAGATGAGGGTTTTGTATAAACACACATGTGCACACACATGTCTGTAAGATTCTCATTCAAGTTCTTGCCTTCCTCTGTATAAGCCAATATTACTGTCTTTTCTAGTGAATCAGAGAAAGGAATGGATTCTTTTTCTTTTTTTTAATTGAAACATATTTTTGAGTGAAATGACTTGAGTGTCACTGGTTTTAAGCATCAAGGTAATGGCTGTTAGAAAAACGGGCATTCTATCTGTAACCAACAGTTTAAAGATGTGCTTTATGGACCATTTCTCTGCCTTTTGAAGAACTGTCCAGGTAGTGAGGCTGAGGACTGATTAGGGGCTTGGAGCATCTGCCTTATGAGGAAAGGCTGAGAGAGCTGGGACTCTTTAGCCTGGAGAAGAGAAGGCTGAGGGGAGACCTTATTATGGCGTACAAGTATCTAAAGGGTGGGTTGAAGGAGGATGGAGCCAGGCTCTTTTCAGTGGTTCCCAGTGACAGGACGAGGGGCAATGGGCACAAGTTAGAACACAGGAAGTTCCGTTCAAATACACGGAAACACTTCTTTACGGTGAGGGTGACAGAGCAGTGGCACAGGCTGCCCAGGGAGGTTATGGAGTCCCCTTCCCTGGAGATTTTCAAGACCCACCTGGATGCAGTCCTGAGTAATGTGCTCTGGGCAATCCTGCTTTAGCAGGGGAGTTGGACTAGATGATCTCTAGAGGTCCCTTCCAACTCTGAAAATTCTGTGATTCTGTGACCAGCCCATCTGTAGCTCCAAGGGCGTGAGGTAGGCAGGCTGTGCTTTAGAGTACTCCTGATATTAGTAGTACTTAAATGACTTAAAAAATCATGAGGTATCCCTGGACACCTTTGTGTAGTGAGGTCCCTGTGTGGACAGGAGGTGGGACGTGCTTGGAAATATGCCATGCTCTTGACCTTCTGCATAACCATTCCTTACCTGTGGTGTGCGTATACCCTTCAGCATTCTTTGTGAACCAGAGAGCAGGCAAGGCACCAGCAGTTCAAGTCAGACCATTCCCATTGCTTTAACCAGACCCTCCCGTGTACGTTTTGCATGTGGGAACAGGAGGGGAGATGGTTTGGGATGGGACAAGGGGTGGATCAGTGAGAAAGGCTCCTGAAATGTGTTCTATGCAAGATAAATGCTTTACCTAGGCAAGGAGGGGGAAGGAGGGAGCTAGCTATATCTCTGCTAATAAATTAAACAATGCTCAGGAATGTTCCTGGGCCGGGAGCGTGACTGCCCGCCCTGGTAAACTGTTAGAACAGTCACTGGCGATGCTTTGGCATGCGCCAACCAGCGCTGCCCCGGGTAATTTTCGAGTATGGTTTGGCAGCAAGCGTGTTCCTGGGACCGTCCCCAGTTGGCTGTTTGCATGCAGCCTCCCTGTTTTGAAGGTTAAGGGTGCTTACTGGCGGAGACTCAGGCCGTCGTGTGCCAGCTGGCCTCCATGCCCAGGAATGTTCCCAGGCACACTTAATTTACTTGTATAGATATAACCTAATGTTAACAGTTATCATCTGTCCCTGAATCTCACATCATGGGCTAAACTAGTATCATGTTGCTTGTACACAAGCTTTTTTCAGCAGTGCCTTCTGCTGCACGGGGCGTTAAGGCTCATGTTGTGTGTGTTTGATATAAGGTCAAGGTGTCTTCACTGAGAACCCTGACACCGACAGCAGCTTCCTCCCGGATATGCTTCTCTTGTAAGGGCCCCAAGCAATGCTGCTTTTGCAATGAACCCCCCCTTTATGGTAGTTCCTTTCAGTTTATCAGCAGTCTCAGAAGTTGCCCTGTCACATCTTCTTATTTATGTCTCATTAATATTAAGTTTACTTTGGAATTGTTGCTTTCTAAGGGAGGAATCTCAACCCAAATAAATTGAGAAGAAAATTCTTACTGATTCTATAGGGACAGGATTTTGCTGCAATTTCGTATACTCATCAACTCTCTTTGTTACTGGTTATTTTCTTTTAGATGCATTACTTGTATTCTTTCTAGTTACTTTCTTCCAGTATTTCTCAGACTTCTGAGTCCCATTGTATAATTTCTCTTCCTTCTTTGCTGTTCACAGTCCTTTTCCTCTCTGCATTTCCAATCCATTTCATTATGTAAAAAGTCTTTGGCGTATTCATGATATAGTTACTGAAACTGTATGTACCAAAATGTAGGGCAGCACAAATCACAAAAAATAACAGGCCTAGGGGAAAGATATAATTTTTATATGACAGTGTCTCGTTTTGGATTGAAAGCAGTGAGCCATGTATCAGGGTGCCTAGATGTGTACGATTTCTTCATTAATGATCTGGAAGAAAACAGAGCATATTTTAGGATTGTCACACGCTTTCTATTCAGACACCATCCTTCAATGATATGACATCAAATTTATAGAAAGCTGTTAGTCGTAGCTGAGATAGTCACCAGATTTTGTGATGTGGGAGTGATGGTGATATTTTGTATATTCTTTATTAGGTGTCTGTAATTACACTTTGCTGATGACCTCTGTCTCTCATCCAAGGCAAACCAGGCATTTTGGTTCATTATAGTATAATTGTGGGATTTCATTGTTTAGTTTTGTCACCTGTAGATAATGTTGAGGTAGCCGCTTTTCACAAATGTGGAAGCAGTGAGTTGGGCTGGGGAATACTTATGCTAGAGGTTATTAGCTTTATTCTTTAAGAATAAAAAAACCCCAACCTTTTTATAGACCTCTGTCTGAGATGCATCTAAGAGCTGAAGTCAGCGAACTAGTTTATATTAAAAAATAAACAGATACATGGCATGGTGGCAGCTCCCTTGGATGCAGAGATACCACCTTCTGCTCCTGTGATCCAAAAGTCGGAACAGGCATATCTATTCCCATATCCTTCCTTTTGATTTGTTTTGCATAGTTGGAAAATAATCACAAAGTCTTTTATTCATAGAAGAACTGCTCAGCGTGATGCAGGTGACTGACACACAAATAGTGGATCTGGACTGATTTTGCAATAAATTAAGGGAGCAAGTAGAATCGTAGAATCATTTTGACTGGAAGACACCTTTAAGATCATCAAGGCCAACCTTAACCTAACACTGCCAAGTTACCACTAAACCATGTCCCTCAGCACCACATCTTACAGGTCTCTTACATACCGTCAGGGATGGGGACTCAACCACTTCCCTGGGCAGCCTGTTCCAATGCTTGATAACCCTTTCAGTGAAGAAATTTTTCCTAATATCCAATCTAAACCTTCCCTGGCACAACTTGAGGCCTTTCCTCTCCTCCTATAGCCTCTTAAGTGGGAGAAGAGACTGACCCCTTGCCTTGCTATAACCTCCTTTCAGGTCATTGTAGGGAGTGATAAGGTCTCAGCCTCCTTTTCTCCAGGCTAAACAACTCTAGTTCCCTCAGCGGCTCCTCGTAAGACTTGAGGTCTAGAGCCCTCGCCGCTTTCGTTGCTCTTCTTTGGACACTCCAGAATCTCCATTGTCCCTCCTGTACTGAGGGGCCCAAACTGAACACAGCATTAGAGGTGTGGCCTCACCAGTGCTGAATACAGAGGTACAGTCGCTTCCCTAATCCTGCTGGCCACACTATTTCTAATACAAGCCAGGATGCTATTGGCTTTCTTGGCCACCTGGGCACACTGTTGGCTCATATTCAGCTGTTTGTTGTCCAACACCCCCCAGGTCCTTTTCCACCAGGCAGCTTTCCAGCCACTCTTCCCCAAGCCTGTAGTGCTGCATAGGGTGGTTGTGGCCCAAGTGCAGGACCCGGCACTTGGCCTTGTTGAACCTCATACCATTAGCCTTGGCCCCTCGATCCAGCCTGTCCAGATCCCTCTAGATCCATTCTACCCTCAAGCAGACCAACACTCATGCCCAACTTGGTGTTGTCCGCAAAATTACAGAGAGTGCACTTGATCCCCCTGTCCAGATTGTTGATAAACATATTAAAGAGAACAGGCCCCAGTACTGAGCTCTGGGGAACACCACTTGTGACTGGCTGCCAACTGGATTTAACTCCATTCATCACAACTCTTTGGGCCCAACCGTCTAGCCAGTTTTTTACCCAGTGACGCGTATGCCCTTCCAAGCCAGGAGCAGCCAGTAGTAGCCCCCCTGAGTCTTTAATACTGTTGTTTATATTGATGAGATACACTGGTTTTGAAGGTAAAGCTGCTTCCTGATCTCTCACTGGGAGCTGAATATCGGAAATGCATATTGTATTAAAATCTCTGACTGCTCCATCTGAGCAAGCGCAGTTTCACTTGGATCCAAAATGGCAGTGTTTCAGAACAGATGCATTACCCTTGTTTTAAACTCATATGTTATATATCCCACCATAATATATATTCATATATATCCATTTTGATCCAGTCTTCTAGTCTGATCTGGTGGATACAATGCCTCAGTAAAGATAGAAGGAGTTGCAAACCATGCTGCAATGCACATCTCCCGTATTTTCTCAAGAGATGTATTTTATTCTCTGGACCACCAGCTCCACAGCCAAATTAGCCACCTCTTTGAGAAGAAAAGACCAATGGCCCGAAGGAAGGTTTTATGGTTTAATGAAACAGTAAGAAAACAAATATTAAGTTCTTAATGAAAGAAATGAAAATGAAAAGCACACAGTAGTCAGTACTTTATGATCCATGAATTCCTTTCTCCTGCCCTGCAGAAAGTACATGTGTTCTGCAGTAGTTGGGTTGATCCTGTTGGCAAATCTTTCGTTCAGTGTAATGGGGCAGGATCAAGGATTTGGGAAGGAAACAGAGAACAGAAGAAGTAGATGAGACCTGCTGAGACATAAATCCAGTCTTGTGCTGTCATGGACTCTGCACCATAAAATCACTTCTAGAAACTTTTCAAACTTCCATCACTGATTGTCAGATTTCTTTGTCCTCACAGCTCCTCTTGGCATGCTTTTCTAGTGACTCACCTTCTTCTCATTTTTTGCCGAAATTAATTCACGGCTGTAGATACCACTTTGTTCTTGAGCCAAAGTTGTTCTTTAGCTTGCATGGATCTCCTTTCTGCTGTGCATCCCTCTGACATGCATGGCGACAGCAGCTACGCTCCCTCTGCCTTTCATTGTCAGCCGTAGCAGCCAAACTCTTCTAGTCATCTGCCATGGGATGGTGCTTTGATTGTGCTGGCAACTATGCCCTTCCCTGTCCCAGAATTCCTACTGAGTACGAAGACTGGAAAACCACATACGGTAACACTAATGTTAATGTCGCTTTGGAAACCACCACCACCAAACTCTGGTGGTGACGGTAAGTGAGAAGTGAACTATGGCGTCTCACAAATATCAAACCAAACCCAATGACTATATATTTCTTTGGATGACTTCTTGTGTTGAGGACTAAAGTTTCTGGGGAAACGGAAAAACTGCCACACAGACATTGTGAAGTACATTGCTGCTGCACACGATGGATTGCGTAATGCACCGTATTGCTCTCCCAGCTAGCAAGAAGGCTGATTGTGGGTCACACCACTGATGCAGGGCTCAGGATCTGATTTGGGTGGAAAGTGAGGGGATGGCTCATTTCTATGGTTATTGGGGTCTGCATTTCAGTGAGTTCAGTTTTTCATCACTAGGGTTACCATTCTCTGTGTTTTAAAGATAATTATGATTCCTTTACCTATTGAGTTTGTAAAGTCTTCACGGCAGAATCTGCCCATTTCTGTGGGCAGATTCATCACTGAACATGACAGGATCCTGACAACCAGAGGCTTTTAGAGAGAGAACTGTAAAGTGAGTAAATGTCCTTACAGGAGGGCTTTCAAAGTAGTAATTTTCAAATGACTTTATGGTTTTGCTATGTAAGTCACACGGTACCCAGGTAGGCTCAAATCAAAATATTTCAACCTTAGTAGGTTTGAGCTAAGCCTTTATTGATGGAAATTTTCATGGAACACATTTTCTCATGGAAATTTAATTTTCTACATTTAAAGCTGTATTTCTTGCAGATGAAGTGAGTGGGCTTGTTCATTGTGAAGATAACAATACAGCCAATGAATTGCACATGCCTGGGTAAACTCTGAACACACAAGCCTAACATGGAATATAAATCTAAATGTCTTGCACATGCTATGCAAATTCAAGAGTCTTCAATAGGGCCCTGTTTCACCAAGGAGCTGATTCCAGAAAAGTTTGAAAAAGCAGTGGAATAACTTTAACATTATTAACCCACATAAAGACTCCTGAATATAGTACAAAATCACTCATGTTGATATTGGCTCCCCCCCGGAAAGAAAAAGAGATCAAAGTTTTTTTTTCCCTGAAAATATTAGCCTTGAGTTTGTTTTCAGATCTTTAATGTAAAATTGCATTTACTTTCTATGTTTTCAAGACTGAGGCATTATTGTTACTCTAGTTCAGTAGGCTTTTTATAATCAGTTCATATACTCACATTTATTTAGCTCCTTCTTCTGAATGGGAAGGAGATTATTTTCCCTACAGAAATGGAGGGTCTTTTCAAAGATGGAAATATTGTAAAGAATTGCACCTTTTATGATTATTCATAGATTTGTTTATAAGGTTAGAGCCCCATAAAGTATCCGGAAGTAATTTAATTGGTAGGCTAACACTGGTTTGAAATAAATTGCTGAATCCCCACGCTTTGCTCATTTTCTGTTCTATCATATTGTATTTCTTAGTGCATTGTAATACTCAAACAAGATGAGAATGCTCATTTCTTACCCTCAGTAAGTTCGCAGATGACACTAAGCTAGGCGGGCGTGTTGATCTGCTTGAGGGTAGGAAGGCTCTACAGAGGGATCTGGACAGGCTGGATCGAGGGGCCAAGGCCAATGGTATGAGGTTCAACAAGGCCAAGTGCCGGGTCTTGCACTTGGGTGACAACCACCCCATGCAGCGCTACAGGCTTGGGGAAGAGTGGCTGGAAAGCTGCCCGGCAGAAAAGGACCTGGAGATGTTGGTGGACAGCCAGCTGAATATGAGCCGACAGTGTGCCCAGGTGGCCAAGAAGGCCAACGGCATCCTAGCCTGTATCAGGAATGGTGTGGTGAGCAGGACTAGGGAAGTGATCATCCCCCTGTACTCGCCACTGGTGAGGCCTCACCTCGAGTACTGTGTTCAGTTTTGGGCCCCTCACTACAAGAAGGACATTGAGGGGTTAGAGCATGTCCAGAGAAGGGCTACAAAGCTGGTGAGGGGTCTGGAGGACAAATCTTATGAGGAACGACTGAGGGAACTGGGGTTGTTTAGCCTGGAGAAGGGGAGGCTGAGGGGAGACTTTATCACTCTCTACAACTCCCTGAAAGGAGGTTGTAGAGAGTTGGGGGCTGATCTCTTCTCCCTGGTGACAAACGATAGGACAAGAGAAAATCGCTTCAAGTTATGTCAGACAAGATTTAGATTAAACATTAGGAAAAATTTTTTCACTGAAAGGGTTATTAAACATTGGAATAGGCTGCCCAGGGAGGTGGTGGATTCACCATCCCTGGAGGTGTTTAACAAAAGGGTAGCTGTGGTACTTGGGGACATGGTTTAGAAGGGGTTTTGTCAGGGTAGGTTAATGGTTGGACTAGATGATCTTAAAGGTCCCTTCCAACCTCAGCAATTCTATGATTTCAACAAGATCAGGACTAAAGCTGGGGTTTTTTTGAAGAATATTACATATTGTCTTTTAATGTAACAATTTCAAAATGGCGCTTGTGTATTCCTGTCAAACCAAAGAGAATTATACTGCATCTTAATGGGATATATTTGTTTAATATCTGCAGACAAAACCACAAAGTAACCTTCTCTAACACATCTTGAGTTTCTGCTTTAGATCTTTGTTCACCAGGGACCACACTGACTCTGGGATTGTGTACGGCCTTGAGAGATGTATTGGGGCGGACTAATACACTGCCAGTCAGTGTACTGTTACACTCCCTAGACAGGCCCTTACATGAGGTGAAGGGATGTGAAAAAAACCTTTTCCTTTTCAATATTTTTTAGTTAGACTTTCTACCTCCTCCACCTACCAGGAGCGAGAATACCATTATCATAAACTTCTGGTACAGCAAAGCTACGTAAATGTATTCAGAGCAGCCCGGATCCTGGGTGAAACCAGCAATTCTGTTCACTCTGGTGAGAAGAAATGCTGTAAGTTATCCTGGTTCCCCAGAGTCTTGAAAGAGCGCTGGAAAAGCATTGGATGGTCCATTTTTCACATGGCTTGAGAACTGAGGAGGGGGCAGCTCTGTCCAACCTTTGGCTGCTTTTTCCTGCCTAGAAGAACCAAAAAATCTAACATGGAAGGAATGGCGAGAGCTTCTTTCTTTCCATCAAAATTAAGACCGTCTCCTGCAGTCATGGCGTTAGAGGAGAAGTCTTGCCTGAGTGAGGAATGCAGCACAAAATGAGTTCCTTACACCAGGACGTTAATTGCTGTTGAGAATATTTACAAATGGGCTTCTTTAATTAAGTGATTTGTTGGTCCTAAGTAAGTGCTTTATCTCATCAAGTCCACAGCACAGGAAATCTAATGTGAAGGTTTGGTCCCAACAAAGCATGCTTGGCTTGAAGAAAAGAATCACAGTTTGGAAAAAAGTAATAATGGAATGTTAAATTAGTAATGGCTTTTGCAGCTTGTTTGCAGTTTGATCTTTCTATGCTCTAAAAATTATTTCAGTATTTAATTTCTGGAGTTTAATTTGTGCCTTTGCTTGGATTATTTTTTTAAATAATTTCTTCTGCTTGGAAGAGTTTGTTTCCTACAACAGAAAAATAATATTACAATAGATGGTTTGCATCTGGCTGCCAGAAGCCCCAGCTGTTGGTAGGAGGATATTCTGAGCAAGTATGTGAATAACGTTAAGACTGACAGGCTTCCTTGAATCTCCATGAAAACATAGCTTACCTCTCCTAGGCCTCCAGTCCAGGAGAGCAATTATGTTTGTATTACCTTGACTTTTATAGGTCTCTTTGCATATTCAAGAGAGAGATAAATGCTCCTCTGCTTGGCCGGATTGGAGTCACACAGCTATGCCTGTGCTGTTCTGGGCAGCAGCTCATGTAAACGTGCTCAAACTACCGTTACATCAAGTCTCTTGGGTATTGGTATTAATACAGACATGGGAACTTGGAGCTCAGCGTGTGGTACCGGGATCTGGCTAACCTGCACTGAGCTCCGTGCTGCGCTGGCCATGCATCTCATTGTCCAGCCAGCCAAGTAAAGATATGTAGATAAAACCTGTAGTCATAGCTTACAGGTGTGCTCAGCGAGCTTGGAGTAAACAAAGATACTGGTTTGACACTCACTTTTGTACCCCGTCATGGCAGTAACATACCTTAATCGGGCCCGTAGTGGGGTAGAGGAAGAGTTACACCTGCTGAGATGGTGCTGGGAAGTGTCTCCATGCATTTGCCTCCTGTCTCAGACATCCCTGAATTTTTCCACTCTTGAGCTTGTTAGGTTATGTACCTAGACTTATGAAAGGGGAGCTGATGTGCAGAGAAATGAAATGATTCGCACAGGGTCAGGAATGGTAGAGCTGAAGACTGAATCCAAGTGTCTTGAAACCACTCCAGTAAGTCAACCACAAGGCCACCATTCCTTCGTAGCATATTTTCCTTTGACTCTAGCAGCTTTTGCAGCTGGCTGGCTTTGTAGAGCAGATCCAAAGCTCACTGAAGTCAGTGGGAGTCCACTTACTGATTTCCAGCAGACTTTGGATCAGTCCCATTAGGTGCTTTTTTCCTATATGCTAGAAAGAATAGTTCCATCTTTTAATGCTCCCTTTACCTGTCCCTGTTGTTTATTAGCAAAGCTGTACAGTTTGAGATTAGGGTTGTTTATTTTACCTTGTAAGGACCCCTGGCAACTGTTGGAAAACACTGATAAAAAACAAGGTTATTGCTCCCATCTCCGCACTGGAAATTTCTGCTCCCTCAGAGCACAGCTACATAAACAGCTGATTTGGCATTTAGCATGAGGGAAGGAACGGAAACGCCTGGCAGGGTGGTGGGAATGAGTTATTGGAGGTGATGGGGGAAGGGCCAGAGCCTTGGAGCAGAGTTACTGCCGGTGGAAGAAGCTGTGCTGGATGCTGAACCCACTGTTTGTGTGGCTGCAGCCTCTTTGAAGAGATGGGAACTATCAGATGTGGGTGGGAAGGAATCTCTTCAACTGCTAATAACATGTTGATCACTGATCACCTGGTTAGTATTTAGCAGCTGTATGTGAAGATTTCCTTTAGTTCCCCAGGGTCAGTACTATCCAATGCCATTTACCCAGACTGCAAAAATGATGGGTGGGAATTCACTGCCTTTTTTTTTTTTACATTCCCATATTTCCCCATGTGAGCTAATACCTATTTTTCCTAGCAGACTTGTTTCTGCTCGTGAAGAATTTGATCCTGTTCTTTATGAAATCAATGGCCAAGTTACCAGTGGCTTCTATGGGATGGTTTCGTTAGGTTTTCTCTGTGAGGGAGGGAGAAGGCTGAGCAGAGCTGAACACAAAGCTGATGTGCACCAAAACCCACCAAAATTTCAGTTGTATTTCTGTTGACTGTATTTGGCTTTTGATCTTACCCGAAGACTATTGAAACTGTCATTTAGATGAGGTAGTCAGTCTACTGCAACTGCAGTGTAGTCATTATCTTTATTTAAAAATATATACGGGCTAGAAACTAAAACATGCTCCCGGCAGGTCATCTGCTAATTAGCTAATACTGCTGAGGACCCCAGAGTCCTTTCATTTTTTTTTCCTATGTTTTCATTAGATTCTTAATTAATTGTTTAAGTTGGAGACCTAATTCCTCTGAGGGCCTGGCAGCCCTCTGTATATCAGTGAAGAAAAAATACGTACTTCCAGAAAGCAATTCAGAAATTTAGATAGGATGCAAGTACCTACAGTCCTCATGGTCCTGTAGTCGTTTCTACTCACTGTAGGGGGAGTTCAGGGTAGGTAAACTCTTAATTGAAGCAGTTTAGTGAAGTGCCTGAAGTTAGGTGAGATGGATTTGTGAGCTGGTGACTAGTGATTTCTCATGGACCTCACTAAACTTTCATGGAACTGCTTAACTACAGATATGTTGTTTAATAAGGAAAAGAGAAACCTGTGGGAAAACAAAGAATATCAATAATCACACATACTTACATCTGGCAATAAAGTTTTTGGAAAAAAAATCAGTACAGCAGCTTGTTGCCTTTGAAACTTAATGCTATTAAAATGTTCAACATGAAGTTTCTATTTTTAAAATAGCAGTTGAAAGAAATGTGCAAGATTAATAAGAAGCTAAATTGAAACCATGTTGGTTCATAGGTAATACAGACAAACACTGAGTTAATGGGGAAGCATTCTTCGGGAGAGCTATGCGTGCGCTCCAGTTTGGGCCACTGCTTGTTTGGTTTTTATTTTGTCTTTCTTAGAAAGCAGAAGGGGGTAGAACTACCAGCCTGTTAAATCTTTTATTTCCTTTTTTAGACTGTTGTTCTGTCGAGTTTATTAAGCTTTCTGAAACAGCAGCTTGTGGCAAGTTAAGATACGGTCTACCACCCCAATACATAGGGAGTTGCTAATATAAACCGTTCTCCAGCAGAAGTGGACAACAGGTCTGCCTGTGGAAAGCCTCAAAGACAAACAAGGAGACATGTAGCAATCATGTAGGAAGTGATGAAAAGGAGATTTCAGTATTGAGCTATTTACCTGGAAGGGAGAAACTATCCGACATGGGTCTCCAAAGAGCTGTAGATCTCCGTCTCTTTTTGTTCCTGTTGGAGCAAATGCAGCTTAGAATAGATAATTCTCATCTAGCTAAAAAGCAGGAGAGAGGAGCTGCACCTCCAAGGAAGTGTTTACAAAAGCAGTTGCAGATAGAAGTTTGTTCCAAGATGACCACAGTCTCATGCTAATAACCATAATTGCCAGCCCAGAGGACTGGATGGACTCTAGTTTGTGATATTAGATGAAAAAAAGGGAGTTTGAGCAGGGAAATAGGGTATTGGTAGGTCGGACCCTGGAGAAGAGCTTTGGTTTCATTGGCACTGTGACCATTTATACAATGTCAAGATCTGACTCCCTTACTGCAGCGGAGTTAGGATGATCCATGCCAGCAGCAGAGCTGTCCCATATGGCTTTCATTTTCTCCCAGATCTTTCTTTTTTCTTTCCTTTTTTTTTTTTTTTTTTTTTTTTTTTTGTAAGTCTAAAGGGAACTGGCTGTGTGGTAATAACAGAAGAATGAGCACTGGAGGACCTTGTTAGCAGCCTGAAGGAGAATATGCAGATAGTTGTTCAGTTCATGAATTGTTAGCAGAAGCAGTGAATGTTACCAGCAGGCACTGCATGGAGCTACGTATGGAATAACCTGCCGTGAATAAACTACACAGAACATCCAATGTATATTTACATAAGGGAGACGTCTGTAAAATATTAAAGTAATAAATGTATTTATGTACATTTATACGTGCATTATTACCTTACACTAATACTCAAACATGGGCTCTGTATTTCATTATGAGTTTGGATCAAAATGTATCTTTACAGGGTTGAATTAAATGTGGTATTAAGGCCTGATCAACAGCATGCTGAAGATAGCAGGGTGCTTTCCATTAACTGTGGTTTATATTATTGAAGTGCCCCAAGATACTCACTGGTTCAAAAAATCAGTTAGAGATGGTTCCTGCCTCACACTGTTGCCATTGACAGCATGGCATAAGGAATGGGCAGGGAGGAGCAGACTCGTCCATGCAGTGTGGGTGACAGACATGAGAAAAGAACCGAGAACTTATTGGAACAATAAGACAAGATAAAGCCAGAGCACTTACTGCTGTGCCACAGATCGAGGTGCTCTCAGTCAACTCCAGCGATGGCCTCAAGCCTCCTTCCATGCTGATATGACCTCTAGACATGCTTTGCAAGACCAGGTCTCTGGCTACTCCTCTGAGGATGTTTGGTTTTCAGCTGAACCCTGCATGTCTCATAACAAGCTTTGGGTCTTAGTTTTGTGGTTATGGTTTGTGTTTTATGAATCTTATTTCTTAGATGATGGAGATTGGTAATGGGGTCAGTGATAAGAACCTCAGGGAAGGCCATGGATATATGAGGAGGGATCTGCTAGTGTTTAATGACAAAACAAGAAAATCTTTCCAGCTTACTCTTATGATTGCTCTGCCTTCGTATATGACATTACATAAATTGCAAAGCTTCAATAACTTAAGCTCTGCAAAACATCCAGATGAATGACAGGAACACAGGTACAAACTACCTCATGGTAGCATTGCTAATTAAATCCTTTCTTTCTCGCCAAAGTTGTTCAGTATTAAAGAAAAACAAACAGAAACCTCACAATTTTGAATGTTAGAGGAAGAAACGCCAATTTTTTCTCATTGGCCAGATGTCTCATTTTCACAGATGCTGACCTTCTGTTTACTCGAGCGCTTTGGAGTCTCAAACTGATTATTTAGGTGTTATGTGCTGTTGGTAGAATTGGTTGGGAACTAGAACTTTCTCTGTTGAAGTAAAATTTGAAATTTCAAAATGGGTTTGCATACCCCATCAGGATATCAGGTGCTCACTGAGTTTGAAGTGAGTCGGACGCTCGCTGTGCAGGGGGTAGTCTGAGAAGTTTCACTTTGGAGGCGTCGAAACATTTTGATTCTGAAATTTGAAAATATGCCATCTGATAATACTGATTTTATATTATCCTATAGTATAGTATAACGGTTTAATACTGAATAGACTATAACAGTATGCACACGTGGTATTTATTAACATTTGTTTTAATGTAATATATGTATAAATTGAAACAATGAAATACAGTGATATGGTGAGAATAAAATGCATGAGGCAAGATTAACTCAGAACGTTAAAACATTTAGCTGAAGTCCATTTCTGCAAAGTGATTTGGTTTCAAAAAAATGGTATTTATTATGTAAAACTACTGCATCAAATGCTCCTAGCTTTCAACTGAGTTTCATTATTATAAGTGAAACCAGTGATGCCCGACAATTTCCATTGTGGCAACCTCTAATGTCGTTAAACTTTTACCATGCATGCTGAAATCGTACATGCTGAGGTCTGTTTCAGGCTGAATTTCTTCGGAAATGATCGGCAGAAACACTTCAGCAGTTTCTTAGACTGAGCGTAGGGAAGAATACATTATTTTGCTTACATTAAAATGTGTTACAGCTGTTTCAGAGGAGAGCCTTAAAAAGGACTGGAAATCAGGACACTGGGGAGGACTTTTTGCCTCCCATGTGTGTGCCCCGCTCTGCCCAAGGTGTGAACTTGCGTGGTGTTCACACGTTCTCTGCGTTGGAGCTCAGCAGCTAAACTCTGTTGGCTCAAGGACGGTTTGGTGGAACCAGGGACTCGGATCTATTTTTTATATCACTTTTACTGTTCAATTACGTAGGCAAGGTTTGGAAGGAACAGTAGCTTCAGGTACTCTGTGTTCTTGATTGATTTCATTAGTTATTTATTCCTTTTTGCTAATGAAAAACCAGCTGATCTGCAGAAAAGTGAGTTTGTTACATGGGACATCCGCCATTCTTTCTGTTCTGCCTTCAACCTCAAGTCCAATTTTTAACGCAGGCTTGGTGGGACGATGCTCTCCTCATTGCCAAAGAGGAGACGGCGGTGCCAGAGATCTAATCAGGTGGTGACACCAAGGACTAGCGGAGATGTTTGTGAACATGGAAAAAGTAGTTCTCCTGGCTCTCCCAGCCAAATGGCTGGCCAGAAGTAAGGTTTCGATTATAAGCAGAGCTAAAGTATGTTTGCGTTAATGACAGATCCGTCAGCTGAAGCACAGGCGCTCTAGCGAGGATATGCGGTGGGATTGCGTGCGTGTTGCTAATTCACTTGACATAGCTGCTTACTTGAGTTTGGTTAATTAAGATGGATGATCTCTGTTGGCTGAGAAGTGGCATCGTTGAACCCAAATTTCTGCTAGAAGTTTAAGATTGCAGTGTTTCCTGGGCTGCTGGGTGTCAGGAGTACCCCCAGGGCGCCGGACTGGGGTCCCTGCGCCAGAGGTGAGGGCCATGCAGCAGGCGGTTGGCGATATGGCCGAACGGGTGGGTTTCAGCCATTTCTGGGAGCCCTAGGATCTCTGAAAATGGTCAGGAACCCGTTTGTGGCTGATTTCTGATTATTTGTGCCAGGCAGCGCTGCGGCTGCCTGTGCGGCGGTGGGCGCCGGGGTGTGGGCCTCGCTGTGAGGGGAGGCCGGGGCTGCCCCGCCCGGTTCCAGCCGCCCCACCACAGGGCACGGCTCTGTGCAGCCTCTACGCGGAACCGACAGGATTAATAATGTTTGAAGTACTTTTAATCAATTCCTTCAATTTGAGGGAAATTATTGAAATCTCCTGTTTCAGAAAGGTAATAATATTTAGTCAGTTTTATTTTTGTTTGTCATTTTTACCTTAATGGAACTAGTCTGTATCAATGGGAAAATACTATGGGAATTCATTTTTCTGAACACAAATTTCTTTGTACTGGCCTATTTTGCGGGAATCCCGGTGCCATCCATGCATGAACTCCTTTCTATAATCTTGCCTCCTGAAGGGTAGATGAGCTTAGCTCTCATTTATTTTTAGTCTGGTTCTGAATTTGAACACACCAGGGCCTACTCTCTCCTTTTGGCTCGTGTGTTGTCCCCCGGGGCCTGTCACTTCTGCACGGGCTCTACATGTGGAGTGGAATGTAACCTGGTTGTCCAGGGCAGGCTGCTAATTACGGCTTTAATTTTATTGTGTTTAGGAGGAGACAGATATCCAACCTTTTCTTACTTGTAACTACTGGTCTGAAGAAAGGCACGATAGCAGATAAGGTGTGCTGACAGACAAGATGGCCCCGATGGCAAATTGCCCATCAGGTGAGTAAAACCTGCTATTGATGAGCTTTATGAAAGGATGACTATTACTATAACAATACAAGTAGGTAGATACAGCTATGTATCTACATACACATATAGTCATTACACACACACGTATGTATTTGTTTCTATGTGGTGTTAACATAATCAGTTCCAAAAGGATTTAGAAAAGAGGAGAAAAGGTGTGTTTTATATTATTCCTGTGCTTGCTTATGCACATGCTTCATTTCCTATAGGGACTTCTTAAAGGAGTTACTAATGTGTAAGCACCAACTGGAATCTAAATAGTTTCTTATAATGCTTACAGTTTTGTGATAAGCAAAAAAAAAATACACTTTGAGGCAACAGAAATGATCTATTATTTTACAAGAAACGAGCTCTTATCATACATTAAGAAAATAAAAGCAAAGGTCTGCTCTTAGATGTAAATACTGCAAAAATTATTTTAATTTTGAAAATGGTAAGCTGTGGTTTTGTTAGTTGCAAATTGTTGCAGTTCTATTGCTTTGAAAGGGAAACAGCTTATTTATATCAGCTGAAGATCTGTCTTCGCACTGTTGATGTTTTATTCAGAATTCTTGGATCACAGTACATTAGAAATTGCTGTGGTAGATTTACCGTAAACATTCAGGTTCTGTGGTGCATTATTCCTTGAGTAATCCCATTGATTTCAGAGGTTTAAAAGTACTCCAGAGGACAGATTCCTCTGGAAAGAGGAAAAGCTGATCAGTCTTGAAATATGGTTACTGGGAGTATTACCACAGCCTGCTTTCAGCGTGGTGATGAACTTAATTGCTATAGCATCAGCTCTTTTCCTTGTTCCATGCACTATTGTTTGCCAATCCTGTTGGGCCCAGTACAGCACCTCTTGAAATTGATAGGAACCTTTCCACAGACTTCATCAGGTCTTGGGTGTTTAGGGATCTTGAACTACATCGAATAGCAGCTATTAATGTAGCTTGGCCTTCTTCCAGCTTTAGTTATTGCCTGTGGTGCTTATACAATCTGTTTGGTATATGACTTTCTCTCATTTCATAAAAGAGAGAGAATGACTCAGAGCCATGCTATGCCATTTGGTATTTTTGTTTCTATATTGTCACTTACCTTTGTATTCCAAGAAGATAAATCCAACAGCCATCTAGTTGCTGAGCCTTTCTATACGTGTTTATGTATATGAACGCTGCTGTGACATTTACATGACTGGCCAAAATTATTATGAAAGTTCAAAACCATGTTCATGGTCTCTTAAAGTACTAATTTTTCAAAATTGGGACAGATCTTTGGTGTTGGGGACCTGGGGGATGTTTGCCCTGGGGACAACACACGAGCCAAAAGGAGAGAGTGGGCCCTGGTGTGTTCAAACTCAGAACCAGAAAAAAACCAAAACCTGGGGCAATGGAAAGGTCCAGTTTTGGTGCTGAGGGTGTTTCAGAAATGGAGCTGGCTGAAATATTTTCAATTTTAAGATGGTGTAAGCCCTTTTTATTTAAATTTTGGGCAAAGGGAAAAAATAATAAAGGAAATAACTGCACAAAATATTTCAGTTTAGTAGTTTGCACATTTCTGTACTCTGTTAAGCGTTGAAGAGCAGGGACATGGTCAACAATGAGCCTACCGGTGTCACAGGTACGTGAGTTTGGTCTTGTAGATGCTGTGTGTGTTTTCTGCACTACTGATTGAAGAAGGCAAGACCATCCAAAGTTTGGTAGCTCTCATCACACTAGGAGTTTTCTCCCAGCTCGATTTCTACCAGCAGTTTGTCCTACTTTCTGCTTTTTTCTTCTGGTAATTTGAATGAAACAGGTGTTTCACAGAAAGATTGAGTGCTTACAGCTCTAATCTCTGTCTCTCACAAATGGATCTTTTGTGCTGTCTGGTGGATTAATAGGGGGTTAGGTGCCTAAAAAAATAAACAGTGAGTGCAAACAGTGGGAAGGAAGGGGGAAGGAATAAAGCTGCATGTGGTTGATGAGCAAGATGATGTCATTTATTTAGCAGAGGTGATACAGTAGTCAAGAGATGCTATGAGAAGAAGGGCTCCTTTTAAGGAAATAGAGTAGTATACCACCAGGCGTGAAGCAAACCGCAGCATATCTGTTAGTGGCCAATGAAAAAAGTTCATTGGTTTTGAAGCCTTGGAGCTCAGGTGCAGTGAAAGAGAATAGGGGCTCATTGTTAAGGCAAGAATCAGCACTCCCTTTTGTTCGTTCCCCTGCCCCCCTCCTCCTTTGGCACTGCAATAATAATATCTTGTCACTCCTAAGACATGCTGGCATAGATCGTGTTCACTGATGGATGTTCAGCCAATAAATGTACTAAAATGGTTTGTTTCTGTTGATGTATGTCTTTGTAGACTCCTCTAATGGGAATGTAAATAAATGAACCCTTCACCAGTGATTTCTTTCACTGTAGTCCAGTTTAACCCCTGAGCGCCTCCCTGCTAGAAGGCACTAGAAATGCTTTGCTGCCTTACGTTACTACAGCTTTTGCCTTTTTCTTGAGTTTCGTGTATTCCATTTCCTGTCTGAGTGCACAGGCAACTTCCTATATGTGGATGCAAGTAATTTTTTTTTAAACCTGTATTCAGGAAAACAAAGTTGAGAAATTAAGATGGGCAATCAAGAAAGGTAAGGGCCTAATGTCCACTGAGACTGTTGAAAAGATTTCTCATGGTTTCCCTGGGAACTGTAGAGGTGACGACAAGCTCTTGAGATTAATTTCTTTTAAACTGTGTGTGAGATCTGGTTTATATGGGGTTGTGAATCATAGAACTGGAACATTTTTCTGTGGTTAGTTCTCACTAGCACGTAAATTCTACAGTGGTACTTGTCTTTAAGACACTGGAATTCAAAATCATCATCAGAAAATACCCAGAATAAATCTATTTACTCTTAATGATAAAATAGGTTTTACAGAGAAGATAGGCTGTAATGTATTTATTCTCATGAGATTTTTTTTCACCGTAAATGGTATGGGAAGGAGAGTTTTGAAAGAAGATTAACATAGTTTTCACAGCTCCCTTCTAAACTTTGAAGTGCTCGTACTTGGACAGTTTACCTACGCTATGGGAAATGCCATCTTCCATAATTGTTCATTTAAAGAACCATTTAATGACCACTGGCTAAACCCCATTTCTTCAAGTCTCCACTTAAAGAGGATTCTTTTCTAGAGAAACTTGTAGATCAGCAGTAAAGAGCTGCTGGTGATGATGGAAGTGGAAGGTAACAGGCCTATTGCTGTTAGTGTAATTTCAATTGTCATTTGGAAAAATTACAGAACTGATTGCAGTTCCCCCCCATTTGCATGATCAGACAAATCAGTCATGGAATAGGATATGTTTGCGTAGCAGAGATTGAGAATGGTGGAGTATCACAGAAATGCTAACCAAGTGCAGAGCACTGTCTGATATGATCTGTGTAACCTCATAACAAGTTCATGTGTTTGGACAGTATACTGTCATTGTATCATACATCTGGAGCAAAGACAATTAAAAACAGCCTTCTCCCACTTCAGCCTCTTGTATGTAGGAGGTGCAAATGCCAGATTTTGTCTGGAGACTAGCTATTGACAGGGATCATCCCTTCCTGAAATGCTTTTGCTAAATCTTGTCTGTTCTGGAGTTTTCAATGCAAATCTACTCAGTGAGGGAGAAAATCCTCTTTTTGAAATATGCTATTTATTTTTTAGCCTATGTGTTTGCAGACTCTGCTAATAAAGTGCTATTTAAAAGCTGTGTTCTAGAATGGGGAACTTTGTACCTCCACCCCATTCTCCTATATATTTATTGTAGTGGAAACCTAAGAACTTTATTGAATACTCGTCCATGAGGACACTGGAACAGAGCATCCAGTATCTCCATCTCATTCCTTCGTTATTTATGGTTGCAGTGTAGTAACATGCCACACCAGATGTGTGTAAGAAGGAGGGATGCAAAAGAGCACTTCAAATGGCTGTGATGAATAGTTGAAAGTGAACAGAGGGGCTTTTAAAACTCCTTTAAAGAAAGACTAATGCTCTGCTTCCCTGAGCAGCAGGCTACTGATGATGGAAAAGTCACAGACATACCTGCAGAGACTTGGGAAGCTCTTGTTTCAGTGCGTCTTTATGGCAGCTAAAAAAAATTCCTGTGCTTCTGCCAGCTTGGTTGGTGTGTCCAGCATGCTTTTTTCTTCTTTGCATTCTGCTCCATAAGGACAACATGCAATGACTTGGACAGTGCTGACTTCCAAACTGTGTTTATTCTTAGTTAGCTACCTCCACCCAGACCAGGCCCTACTTGTATCTGGTACTTTACCATATAGTGCCAGGATGGGTATATTGTAAGTGATGTCATACAGAGGGAAGAATTTTGCTGGGAGAATATTTTTCATCAAGACTGTTGCAAATGAGACTGCATTCAAATTTCATGTGGTCATAATCTTCCTGTCCAATGCACCATCGAGGTGTAAAACGTTGAGGACTTGAGCAGTGCTGTCTTGATGACTGTTTTCTCCTGGCTGCATTTGATTTCTAATGGTAGCATTAAATACGATGTCCTGAAAGCCTTCCCTTCTTTGCCCTGTTAAAACCAAATGTTGACATTTTGTTTGACAGACGTTACCCATATTTCTCTGATGGCGCCCTTGAAATCCAACATGAGTATAAATTATGAATGAAGCACTTTCTGTCCTCCTCCTGCATTACCATGATTTTTAACAAGCTTTCTAGAATGTTCTGGATTCAGACTAAAAAATGTTGGCTTTTCCAACCATCAAATTCCTTGATTCAATTTTTTTCTTCTTTTTTGGCAACATGATTTGAAAAATTCAGAAAGAAAATTTTGCAGATGCAAAGGAATTTTTTAAGGAATTGTTCAAGCTTTAAGTGAGTCTGTTGTTTGAGTACAGCTAAAATTGTTTAAAGTGGAATCAAACAGCAGCCTTTGTGTACTCTGAGCTCTGTAGGAGTACGTCTCCCAGGAGGATGCAATGCACTGCAAGAAAATGGCAGGGTGCTGCTCCTCCTTGTGCCCACTGACACTGAGCTACCGCTTCATGCTGGCTCCATGGGCTTTCTCCCTCCTGCCACTTCCACTTCCTACTGCGGTGGATGTGTGCGCTTTAGGGACTGAGTAGATGCACTGTGGGTGGCTGAATCCTGGAGGTGAGGGTGAGCTGCTTGTGTGGAAGTGGAGTCAGTGAGAGCCTGTAGGTGTTATGGCGCATGGGCAGCAAGGCATGTAAAAACATGGTGTGTACAACTGGCCTGAGCATCAGTGCTGCCTTAACTGATGATTTCCTTGGTTTATGCTGATTGCATGGGTAGGAAAATATACTCCAAGAGCTTTAGCTCTTCAGTTAACACAGTTTTTGTGTGGGTGAACTAATTGCATAGCAGGCCACACCTCTTCGTGCAGACATTTAGGAAATGGTAAAGCAAATAAGTCTGGTGGTGCCAAAATCAGAGCGATAGCTGATGAAGCCCTGATGGGGAGAACAGCCAAATAGCGTGAATGGAATGTCAGTAAGTACAGAAGTTAAAAATACACATCTCAAACCTTGAGGACACTGGGGACTAAGAAGCTATATTGATACTAGACTTCAAAAGATCCAAATAAACAGCAGGATTTTCTCAATGCACAGAAGTACATACTTGTGATCTCAGAGAGGTGTTATTTCTGCACTGCAAGTCTCAAGACAGATGCCTAAAAACCCAGTCCAGATAAGTTGCTTCTTATTTAATTTGCATTTATAATTGCTCTTATTTTATTTTCATTTATCTTAGAAACTTAGTTTTAGATTCATACGGTCAATCTCAAATTTCCATGTTTCTGGACATATAACATTACTCTAGTGCTTGTTTAGGGGAGAATGTGTGGCTTGTGTGGTACTGAGCAGAATTTCAGACCACTAGAGTTCAGCTTGTGTCTATGCTGGGTGACCTTGGACCAGTAAAGCAGGAATAATAACATTGATTTGCTTTGGGAGATGCTTTGAGATCCACAGATGAAAAATACCAGAGAAGAGAGAGGTGTTAATCTAAAGTCAGACTTTTCCTGGATGCCTCTTATTCTAAGTGTTAGGAAGACCAATATGTCCCTTCTCCCAGTGCAGATGGCTTCCCAGTTCTCAAACTCTGGGTAGGCTGTGGCTTTGTCTCATTATTCTAGACAAATGAAGACTGTATATGGTACATACATACAGTGCCTGGATGGAAATTGCTGGAAATAGCTACAGATCTGGTATCTCCATCTATGTTGCTTATCCTGGGCTGCTGTTATAATGAGCAAGGAGGACTTCAGAGGATGATTCAAGTGACCCATTTTAGATGTCTGCTTTGGGATGAGATTACGTTTGTCCTGAAGTACCTGTTCTCTCCCATGCTCACAAAGGGAGTCTACTGTGACTGCCTGGATCTCGCCGTGGAGTCTTAACAAAAGCTCCTAGCATGTGTTTCACACTGCTGTTTCAGAAAGCAGCTGCCCTGGCTCACAATGAGCAGTGGCGGTTGGCATTCTGCTGGTTAGATATGGCGAAAAATTGGGAGTTGCTTTCATAGCTATACTTCAACTCACTTTGATTTGCCTAAGAGAAAATGGATAGTAAGGTAGGGAGATTTTTTTTTATATTAGCGCCCTGCTTGGTCTGATGGAACTCAAACAGAAGCAAAGGCATGACAAATACCATAAAATAAAAGAAAATATACCAATTTTTTAATAGTAGAGAGAATCCATGGCATAATTTTCTGTGATATAAAATCTTTGAATCAGATTTGTAGGCTGGATTAATTGATGACTCTATTCTATGTATAGATTAGTTTGGTGAATTGTAACAGTACTCTCAGATATGAAAAACCAAGCACTGCTCTAGAGGAAACCGGAGAGGTGGTTGTTCTTACAACAAAGTGTATTTATGATAAATGCCATCCTCCTAACTGGAGGCCAAATTATGTGTGTTTTTACGAGTTTCTAAGAGTGGCAGCTAGTTGCTGCAGGAAGAAGGATCTCACTCACAGCAGTGCAGTTTATGCATAGGTTGACATGAATTAAAATAGCATCAGAATATTAGCAATTTGTACGTCTTCATGTAAAAGCTTGATTAACTCTGAGAATGTGAAATGCCTATGGTTTACACATGCTGTTTTGGTCAGACTGGGTTTCTCAACAGAAATACAGAAAAGGTAAGAAAAGACATAAAAACGTAGTAAGGTTTTAAGAAACTACATTAAAGCAGCATCTAGATTCACCAAACAAAATCAGGGACCACCATGCATGCTGCTGTGTAAATGAGTAGTAGCAGACATGCCCTGCTGTGCAAACATTTGAAACACACATTGGGAGAACCGTTTTATTTTCATGGATGGCTCTGGCCGCGTGAGTTGTTTCAGTGTGAAAGGGAATAGCCAGGTCTAAGGGCGGAGGAGAAGACCACTTCTGTGCATTTCATCACTTTCTATTTTAGATAACACCGTAGTCCTCAGAGCACGAAGAAAAATACCTTCTATACCCTGTTTTGTATTTTTAATGCATCCATACTAATTGCACAAGAAGGAAGCTCAGACAGAAATACTGCTGAGCTTTTCCGTATGTGTCCCACCTTGCATATTCCCTTAGTTAATCTTCTCAGCTCTGTGCTTCAGTAGCATATGAGGGCTCTGTAGGGCTCTGTAGGGCTCTGTAGCACTAAGTGAGGTTCGGCAGGGGAGCTGCTTTTAGACCTGGATTTGAGCTCTATTATTGAGAACTCATTGGAGGGCAGTGCACTACAAAGTGTAACACTTGAAAGCTAGGTGCTGGGGAGAGGGAAAGTGCTGCATGAGCAAGAAGTGAGATTATAAATTAGAATTCAGCTCAGCACGTTTGGAGCCATATAAATAGATTAGGGGTTTGTAAAAGAACACCCTCAAGGATTCAGAATTAGAGCCAAAGAGGAGGGAAAACATAATGCTTTAGTACCCTGTGATTTATGCACCAAATAAGTTTGGATTAGTCACTAATGTGAAGTGGGTTTGGAAGGATTAATAACCCTTACCCAGCACTTATTGTATGATGATCGGCTATAAATCTTCTTTGAGTGAAACAGGAAGTAGCCAAATCCTTTCTCTCTGGAGATGGGCAATACTCACGCCATTGTTCAAGGGCAGCCCAATTTTTTTCTCAGGGTGACGCGAGGGATTGCTCATGGCAACTTGGCATTTCCAATTTGCTCAGAAGATACATGCTGCCAGATGGGCCTATCAAGGGATGGGACAACTGTGTGAAACCATGAACTCTCATTTGCCTGGCTCATACAATCAGCAGCATACAGTTCATTTCTTGGAATGGTCCCGTTTGCCTGGAGAGGGAATATAAAAAGTGTGAAAATGTTGTAGGTTGCAAACTCTTCGTTGTTACTTTTCATGTTCTGACTATTTCAGTCCTGAATGACTTTTAAGCTCATTTTCCCTACTTGTTGTGGTTGTTTGAAGTGGAAAAACTTTCCATTAAGGACTAAAAATCCTGTTCTAGTTGATGCTTTGCCCATTTGTGATTGTGCCAAAACCAGTATGACTTTTGATTTCTTCTGAGCATATGTCAGCTGGTGACCCACCACACCTTCTCTTGTGTGGCCTATATAAACTGATGCCGACTAAAGCTTCAAAGAGTGACTTTCCTCCCTGTAGGACTCTACCTCACACTTATTTCCAATAAACTGCCGTCCTCTCAATTTTCCATAAGCAACAGTATAATTGAGCAGTAACCTCAGTGTATGAAAATCTGTGTGGCAGATGAAAAAAGCATCATTAGACCAGAGGCAGCTGGAGTGCAGTCATGAAGTGTAAAGAGCTCAGCTCCCATAGACTCTCTTTTATGAATATTTAGAATTTAAGAGAAAAAACTGCTCAGGTGTTTGATGGAGGTGGAATTCTTATCAAACTAGGAAAGAGGGAGTGAGAGCTATTTGACTAAACAAATTGTTATTCATTCAAAGAAGGGAATAGTTAGCCTTCCCTGTGAAGAGGTCTGGTTAGATCATCTAAATGTGAACCCCCTGGAGTATTTCCATCTGAACAGTCAAATTAGTTTAGGCTGTTGAGGGAGAGGTACCAGAAGATACAGGGAGTCCTCTGGATAGCAGAACAGACTGCTGCTATGTTATAAAAAGGTATCTTTTGTTTGTTGCTGTCTTTATTACTTTAAATCGATGTTTAGCATGTTTTTGTTAAATGTACCTGAACTTACCCAGCTGATACTTACATCAACTTCACTGCTGCAAACTGATTGCACAAGATGTAGTTGTTGTGCGTAAGGCATCTTGGTAGACTGAAGCACAAGACTGTGACGGACCTACAGGCAGCACTTGCTCTAAAGTCCATCCTTAGAAATGTTCACGGTTTCCCTTTGTACACCAGGGAGGTGGTTGTGGTTGCTGAGAAGCCACATGTGTGGAGTAGAAATGATACCTGCTCTTTTCAGCTTAGCTGAGCAGTCCTAGAGAGCCAAAGTAGTTCCTAAGCCAAGAGTCACATGTGTGTGTCACCACTGCCGTTGCCTACAGAAGTAGTTCCAGGTGGCTCTTTCCCCTTTTCCAATGAGGGGACATTGCTTGTTTGCTTCTGAGAGGACCTTGGAGCAAACTAGAATATCCAGATGAAAATCAAGTGAGAATTGCCTTGGTTTAGGCTTACATTTTCCAAGTCTATGTGGAAGTACTTGCAATATTGATCAGTAGATCTTTTCGAGATGAGGCTCCGGGCAGTACTTTGTGAATAATGATGGTGGAACCGGAGCCATAAAAGGCATTAAAATACTCTTCCTAAGTACACTTACCCCTGTGCCCGTCTATGGAATGTGATTTTGAAATGCCTCAAATTCACACTCACACAGAATCTGTCACCGTTCCCTGTGACCTTGATCAGGAGCATTTCTTTTAAGGCCTGTTGTGCTTCCAGATAAGCAGAGCACCACCCATTGACCCAGGCAGGTCATTATCCTCTTCCTCTTTATCGGGAATCCTTCAGCCAATTAATCACGCACTGCTCTGCAATCTTGAGGCTCAATTATGCCTGGACAAGTGTTGCTCAGCTGTTCCTCCTGCTACAGATGTGACATATCCTGAGATTAGCTCCGCTTCACAGAAGGTCACTGATTCAGTATCAGGCGCTAAGAAAAGCTGGGCTGTCTGGGAGGGAAGTGACACCATCTTAGAAGCATTTTATCACAAAGTAAGTGTAGATGTCTAAAAAATCCTGCTTGCCACCACCACATCACAGCAAGTCCTTTTCACTCACTGTTGCCTCTCATCCTGAGACAATTTACCAGTTTTTTCTAGATGGAGATGTCAGCAGACTAATAAACTGTTAGTAGTGCACCGATGACAGACAGTAGCTAGTTCTGCTTTTGGATAGTAGATAGCTTAACTTTGAATCCCTGTGAGAAACCTGGTTTTTCCTATTTTGTGAAAACCCCTATTACGCACATCAAATAGTTTATGTTTTTCTTTTCATTTTCCCATTGTTACTAGTTGCTTGGAATACTCCATCATGGCCATGTTACATGTGTGAAATAGTCTGATAGTATTTTTGATTGTTCTAAAAATTCTGCCTTAGGTTTTTGGGGTTTTTATCAGTTGCTGTGGCTTGACACACTTGCTTGTTTTTAGAGTGCTTGGGTCACGGTATGTTTTGTCGCCCCTGGAAGTACTATGGGGCACCCACTGAAACTCTGAGCAAGTTCTACCTAGTCTTGGCAGTGTGATTCTGCGTTTGTGAGGTTGGTTTTTGTGACCGTTTTCTTTTCAGTTACACAGAAACACAGGCAAACATTTAGTAGAGCTGCTTGTAATTCTATAAAATTAGATTATCCTTTTAGAAAAAAATGGCCTTCCGATTTCTTTAAGCAGACCTTGTTAAAAAAATAATCTGAGTTTTGAATCTTTAAATATGGTTCTTAATGTTTTTATTTAAAAAAAAATCTTTTTTGAACAGCATAAGCAGATGCTGAATATGTAATTGTTTACTGTAGAAAATTGTTTACTATACAAAATAACTACCCTTTATCACTTTCAGACTTCAAGTAAATTTTCTTAGAAACCCCTGCAGAATGAAAGCAGTATTTGCATTGCAGCTGTGGATGGTGCCGCATAAAGTCAGTGAGCAGATAGGATCTGCATCTGCACCATATCCCTGGCTGGGGGCTCTTTACACTCTGGTGTGAATACAGAGATATACAGGGAAGTTAAATAGCGTTTGGAGCTGTGTATGAACAACTTGATTTCGTTGGGGCTGAAGCAGTTGTACATACACAGCAGGGCTGTATGTTAGCTTGCAGGGCTGAGCCTGCTGGTTTGAGAGCTGGAAAGCTTCTGTCTTAAAACACCCAGATACTCTGCACCTCATTTTCTTCAGACAGAGCTACTGCTGTTACTTCTCACATTGGCATCTAAATTTGCACTCTTAACTAGAGCTGGTTTTGGGTTAGATATTGTACAGAAGGATAAGCAAGATAGCCTTTTTTTGGTAACAAGTTATTGATCACCAGACAAGGGAAAAGCGAAATGTGTTGTCCAAGGTTAATACAGCTAAGAAATAGCAGGATGACAAGAGAAACCCAAACTGCACTGCCTGCCATGACACCATTCAATGGATATTGGTGAATACATATAAACAGTTGTAATAGCATTGTGGCTAGTATTCTCACATACAGCCTAACATTGCTGTTCTACATTGTCTTCTACGGGTTTAAATAAGGTTTAGAACAGATTTAAGTGGGCTCATTTCGAATGGGCTTTATTGCTCAGATTCTCACGTACGAGTTCTTACTGCCTGGTAGGTTCAGTTTGTGGATCAGTCCCACCATGCTAAGACACTGAAAATGACTCTTCAGAGAGCATATTGCAATGGCTACATGAGTCTGATTTCATATATTTGTTGCTGCAAAAGTTATATTTGCATCTTGTTATAAAACTTAATTTGCATTTTCAAGACACAGCAAATGGAGAGAGGTGTGGAGAGGTGTGAGTGTAGAAGGGGTCTTTTGCTTGAAAGTTGTTTTATTTTATTTTATTTCTCAAAATTACTGGATAATATTTAGGCTTGGCTGCTTTTTCAACAGTAAATACCACAGATGTATTTATTTGAATTGCAGTACTTCTATTATTTTGGCTGTCAGGAAAGTTGTTGGGAACCAAGCTAAACTGAACTCTTAATGAGAATGAATAGTTGCCTGGTTTTATCTTAAAAGCCACCTAATTAGAAAGATGTTCAGGAGGGAAACTGGACACAAATGCCGCCGTTCTTCATGAAAATATTTGGCAAAGGAAGAAAGCGCTGCAGTCTGTGAGGGTAACAAACACAGAGCTCCCTGACAGTGTTGCCAGAAGGCCTGTGGCTGAAGGGTGGTGCAGTGGTGATGGACTAGGGGCTGAGGAACCAGACTGGGACTATGACTTCCAGGTATCCCTGTTGTGTTGTGCTGTGTGTGCCTGCCTTGCGTTGTGGGCTTTCAGTGCAGGACGTGATCCCAGCAAAGGCTGCAAGTGGTGGCTGATGCTGTGCTTTACTGACTAGGCTGTGAGCTAGGTGTCACCTTCTGCCATGCCTTCTCAACACAACAGCCAGGCTTAGTTACATGCCTCTTGCTCACGTTGTAGTGTGGGTAGCGTTAAAGGCTCACGCGGAGGGGAGAATATAGACAGCTTTTGTTTCTGCGGTTTAGAGCTCTCCAACCTTCCCCTCGGCCTTTTAAAAATAATCTAATGGGAACCTTAAACTCAAACACATCTCCAAAAAACCAAGTAGAGGTGGTCTCATCCTAAAGATGAAAAAGAGGATTAGAAGTGGGGGGAACTGAAGTTATTTTGGTGTTTTATAAATAATCTTCCAATTTCCTATCACTTGCCACTTCATCTCTAGTGGGGTTAGTGCTGGACTCTGCTACTCTCTTTGCCAGACTTTCTGCTTTCCATGCTGATCAGTCACAGGAGTGGAAAAGAAGCTGGAAAGATGAAAGGACCTATAGACTCCTCAAAAAGGCATAGGAATTTGCTAGGGATGCAGGTAGGAGTGGACTGTGCAATTCAGTTGGGGGCAGCTAATTTGCTATGTAGTCTCAATAGCCAGAGCTAAGAACAGAGCAGATATGACGGCTGGCTTCTAAGTATGAAGGTGAAGGACATGAAATTTTTCTATCAAATAAAATATTTTTGCCCTCACTGACAGTTAACTATTAGATCATTTGGTAAAGACAAGAGAGGCTGCTTGAGGAATTCATGAGCAGTGTGTGGCTGTTACAGTGATTGTCTAGTACAGCAGGAGTTAGTGGATATTGATGCAAGAGCTCTCTTCTGGGCTCCTTTGTAGAAAGGACACCTATCCATAAGCAGGAAAGATTCTTGGAAACCTTGAATAATAAAAAGTTAAGCCAAGCTTTTACTGCTCTTCATTTTTCTACCAGTATATTCAAGTTATTTGAAAGGGACCTCTGCTATCGCTGAAAAGCACAAGAAATTTTTGTCTATGCATTCAGAGCTGGATTAAAATTTGCCACACTCCTTTCAAGGTTGCAATATTTATAAACAATTCTGAAAAGTTAAAAATAAAGAAAGCTCTTTCTCAGCTTTCGCCCCAAACCTTTTAAACTTTGTGGCTAGGAATCAAAATATTTGGCATATAATGTGAAAAGGATTATGTAGTACTGTTTCTCCAGTGTTGGATCTCCAGTGCCGTATCTCCGCTGCCCTGCTGGGGTCTCGGCAAAATGAAGAAACACTGAGTGAAGTTTAATACCCCTATGGCCAAATTGTATCAGCTTTGTCTAAGAGCATGTCCTTTTATTTTATTACCATGTATTCTAAAAGGATCACTTCCTGCTTGGAAAAAATTAAATCTTTTTCTTGTTTTCAACAACCAGTTTTAAAATACAACTTTACTTACTGTCTTGAGCATTATGGTTCATTATTAAAACTAAGTAATATGCTTTAACATGTCTCAGATTGATTGAAAACTAAACATCACCAGCCACCTTTTACAGGTGGAGGAGATATGGAGGTGCAGAAGTATCAAGCAAGTCAGCCAGGATCACCCTGTAGCTCAGCAGCAGACTCAGAAGTAAACCCCATGTTTCTCTGCTTAGTCCAAGGAGCATCACCTTCTTTGGGGTCACTTAAAATTTGGTTGAATTATAAGGTATATTGTTAGTGACTGGGTGGATGAGAAGATTAACAACTGTGGTACTGGCCAGGAAAAATATTTGTGTTCAGACTCTCACTATCTAACAGGTGTGACTGGATGTGATTTAGCATAGGGACTTTGCTAAGTTAGGAAAAGAAAGACAAATATTGGGATATCTGGTAAGTAATCATAAACTGCAATAGGGTGAAAATATTTTGGCCAAATGTAAAAACAGAACTGAGAGCCTGACCTTATACTGAGTTCTGGCCATGAGATGAGATAGGGCTCTAAACATGGAGTGCTATGGCCAGTTAAAGTCACTGCAAATATGTCTGTCAATTTAAGGAATATTGAATCCTATAAATGGTCCTGTAAATATCTATACTGTCGTCTTCTGCAAAATCTTCTCGTTCCTAGGTCCTGCTTCTCTTTTCCTTTTCCCCTCTAACAAATTATGGACTCTGGTGGTGGTGGTTGTACTTTACCTTTCCCAACTTCTTTGGTTCCGGATGGATGTGGTCAGGATTTCACGAGATTTTAGATTAAGGTTCCGTGAGCAAATGCCAGCATGCCTGTAAGCACTGCTGTATGCTTTTCTCCTGCTCTAATTTATTACCTTGCAGCATCTGAATACAGAGGAAATTAGAGATTCAGATTTGTACTTCTCAAAGAAAAAAAAAAAAGAAAGAAAGAAAAAAGAGAAAGAAAGGGGGAAGGATCCCACCAAAATTGCTTTGTGATTCACTGTGGGGTCGTGACCCCATCCCGCTGAGACTGCTGTTCCAAAGTAGTAACTCGGTAGCTAGAGTTTTTTAAAGTGGTTGTTGATTGGCTTAGCTGTAAGAAAATCACATTTCCCTGAAACTCTTAGGGATACTTTAAATGGGTGGATTATCCAGCTGCCTGATTAGAAGTTTGGGTTATGTAAACACTGAGTGTTTAGATTTAGGCTTTTCAGTTGAAGTCCAGGCAGCTGTTTGCACTTAACTCCATCAAGAAGCCCAGTTAATCAAAGAGCAGGAAGGATTTTTTACCTCCTTAAACCTGTGTCATTATTTCTGCTGTCCAAACTCTTTGGAGTAGGTTTGTGGCAATGTAGAACAAGGTATTTTGGATGTTCCGCTGAGGAAACAGGAAAAAATGGATGGGGTTTTGCTTAGCGAGATGTTGTGCCCTGTGGATTTTTCCCCATTTGCTGTGACGTAATAATTTCTCCAGTCAAAACTGCATCCAGCCTCTAATTGCAACCAGTTTGTGCCTTTAAAGCTATGGATCATAGTGGTGATCTGTATTGTTATCTGATCTCATTTAATAGCTTCTCTGCATATTTATGTATTTGAGGGATCAGCTTACTTTCATGTCCTCAGTGGATGAATAGTCTCTGGCAGAGATCTGCCCATGACCAGGGGTGTGAGACATCTTTCCACATGTAGATCTTTATGTCCATATTCTGTAGTTGATGTAGTAGAAAAAAGTAGATGACTTTTCATGGCCTTGGTCTTGGTGCTTTAACACTGCAAGGCATCTATGCCCTGCTCCTTCTCGTGGTTTGTGGGTTTTGTTGGGTTTTTTTTGACCAGCTCCAGGGAGTCCCATTGGGGCACTAATATGCCCCGAGTTTTTTGCGTGTTGTGACGTATGGTATGTGCTACATTTGCTCGTGGTGTCCTCAGACAGAGAAACACTGGTAGGCGAGTAGATGAGAGAGGGAGGGGGTACTCTGGGGAGCTGGGAGCTGTCAGTCAGGCCCCAGTGGGACACAGGGGACTGGGGAGAGTCAGTGGGGCACAATTTGCTGCAGCTCAGAAGGCTGCTGAAGCCAAGGAAGAATAGAGACAGGGAGTCACAGTTATAGGTTTTGTATCAGAAGTTATACGTCCTTTTCTGTCATCTTCTACTTGCCTTGGGTTTTCACTATGAAAAAAATTAGTTGCTGCTGAAGTCAAACTTGACTGTTTGAGTCTTACATGGGGAGCTTCTTAGAACAGAAGGCTGAGGCAGATCCACCTCAAAGCTCTGGCTTGCTCATGTCGCTCTCCTGCACTCGAACCATTTCCAAGCATCAGGACCTATGGACCCTTTTTACACCAGATTTTTTTTAGGGAATTCTTGACAGTGTGAATAGATAGCACATCAGAGTAACTAGCTTAACACTTCAGGAGCCAAGCAACTGAAAGAGTCTTTGTGTAGCAAAGAAACAGAGTCTTTTCCAGAAAAAAAAAGAAAAGAAAAAGAAACTTCTAAAAAATTGGTTTTATTTTTGTGTGTTTTGTTTTAACCCCTACCAATTTGGAAATTTCAGGAGAAAACCACCCAAACAAAACTCTTTGTGAAACAGCTTCTCTCAGTGGTTATCTCTTTATGTTCCACTTCTGGCTGTTGTACTTATAATTTTGCTTTTAAGTTACGAGTCACCATTATTAATTGTTGATTTGTATTTCTGACATTTTTCTTTGTTTTCTAAATCTAGAGATATCCAGAGGCAAACAACAAGCACTTTAACATGCATATCTGGCAGCATGTGTACTTGTGATTAGCTAGAAATAATTTATGCTTACTTGGTATCAGTAAGATATGCGTCCTTGTATGTATGCTTATATTTTTACTGGATGCTACCTAAACAATATATAATACAGTATGAATTTGTAAAGAACTAAACCAAGTTTAGCTTTGACAAGCGAAACATTAAAATCTAAAGTCATCTTCTCCATATCTTTGAAATTAGCAGCTATTATGTAGTTCTAATTGTGACGGTGTCACCAGTGAACTCTCATGGTGCTGTTAACACACTAGTGATACTACTCGCATCGTACTGTCCTGAAGCCGTCGAGGGCCCAGCTGTGATCTTTTATGGCCAAACAGGAAACACCCAGAGAACTGTGGTTTAATAGGGTAGGCGTTTCCCTAGCTGTTCACTGGATAATAAATCCAAGAACCATAATTCCAGCCTGAATTACTAATCAGCATCATATTGTAATTACAGAAAATATTTCTGAGAATGTTATTGCTAAATATTGATTTGCTTTTAATCTATAAAACAAACCTTAAGTTATATTTTATAATGTACATGGCTTTCCCTGTAATTAGATCTAATACTTATGATGTTGTTAACTAAGGAAATGTGTACCAAATTATCCCGAGGAAACCCTAATTGATGTGGGGATCATTCTGTCTCGTGCACTGAAGGTTGCCTGGGGACAAATCCCTTTCTCTAAGAATTAGAATAAAACCTGCACAAATAATAAGTGTACAATTATTGATATAATATTATTGATATAATGTCAATAATATTGAGATACAATAGTCAGCAAATTACTCTGGTGAAAAATTGGCATATCTCTGCTGACATTTAGTAATGTCATCTAATATCGAGCTATTGATCAATATTTTTGGGCAATTTAAACTGATCAGATGGTCCTGACAGGAAGGTCAGACAGCTGAATGATCTTTTTATGTTTTCCTTCCTTTTGTTCACATTGCTCTGAAGATAAACTTTACATGTGCCAATCTCTAAGGTGGCAGTTGGCTATGAGGCTGTAGGCATATGGACTGAAATGATGTTGAATTTTTGTCATTGTTGTTCATATAGTTTATTTTCAGAGAAGCAGACATCTGGGTGGAATATAATATTGGCATAACCTTTCACATTTTCACATGTATTTATACCTGTGCTTTTCCAGTAGCCTCTCCTGTTTCGCAAGCCTCGCCTCTGAAAAGGAGCAGGCACTGTTTCAGATACCTCCTCCCAGGCGATCCTGTGCTGTTTACCATTACCAGATGTGGAGGGCTCTGGAGTCCCTTCTGTAAAGAATAAGGTAGTACTTGGGGCTTGTTTTTCTTACAGCATGCCATGCTAGAATAACATTATAAGGTACTGTCAGGTGTCCTGGGAAATGCTTCCACCTTCTACCTGTGATTAACCCACCAGGCCACATTATGTCACTATTGCTCCATGTTCAAATGTGGCTGAAGCAGCATTTGTTGAGCAGCAGGGCGAGGATGCACTTTCCAGTTTGTTATAGCCTTCAGAATTTCGCCCTTCCAAAAATGGGATGTCAGAATTGGCCTTGAATGGCTCCTTTTGGTGGGAACGTCTCTCTCAGTTGTTTACCAGCCGGGTGACTCCGGTTTCGAAATGCAGGAGATGCATGGTCACTTGGGTTCCCTGGGTAATTATTTCCTTTTAGATTGTGCTCCTTTGTGCTCTACTTCAGTTGGAAGTAGATGGACTGAGGCATGATTTCATCAACATTCTCTCTTTTCCCTCCAGCTTTTGGGACAGCTGGATTAGCAGCCACCCAGCAAGCCAGTCCTCCCTCTCTGCAGTAATGCTGTGGCCAATAAGTAAATGTCATGCTTGCCAAGATAAGGGTAATAAAATTTCATGCTTGAGGGCATAAGACAATCGTTGCAGAAGTCAAGCTGGAATTCCTCCCCAAACATGCTACAGCATTACACAGTTACCTCAGCCAACCGTTCTTGTGAGTTTTCCATGGTGTTGCTTCTCTTCACAAGGAAGGTCCGCTCAGACAGTCTCTTCCCCAATTCTGTATGTCGAATCTTCCTTGTAGCTGTTCTAGTGCTTACTTGTGCAAAAAAGTAAAGTTGGAAAAGTTGGGAGGTAGGCGGAACCTCACCTTCATGCCAGTTGTGCTGTCGCTGCTTGCTGGTATCTGTTTATCATTGACATACATGATGGGTTTTTCTTCTTCCCTTTGGAGACATGTCTACACTGAAGTAGTTTCTGCAAAACTCCTATGGTTGTGATGCAGCTGCAAGGGTGGAAGTGTGAATTTAAACCATCTGCGGATGTTTTCACCTCCGTATGTTCTAGACTCTGCTTTATGTCCAGGCTCGGTGGAAAAGGAATGTGTGCCAGAAAGTCTAGAGGTTTAAATCATCAGCTGATATAAATGGGCATCGTTCCATTGACCTCAGTGGAATGACACTGGTCTGTGCCAGTTCAGGAGTCTCCGTGGTGGGGAGGGAAACTGGAGAAAAGCAACTGTGAGGCATATTCATTCATTTGATTTAGCTTGTGAAGTAATGGGAAAATTTTCTTGAGCAACTCGAGTCTGGAAAAGGACTCGAGCATCCACAGCCCCAGGTTAGGAATGTGGGCTCCCTGTGCATGGCCCAGGAGAGGCACATGCCAGCATGCTGTGTGCCTTGAGCTGGGCAGTAGGAAGTGTGCAAGCCTGGACTGCTGCAAAATGCTTCTCTCCATGGGCATTCAGAGGCAGGAGCCTTCTTCTGGAAATAGATGTTTTTAGTGGCCTTTTGATAAAAGGAAACGGATGTGAAATGGTGGTTCCTTTTATACAGTGCTGTAGTGGTTGGTACTCACTATTTTGCAAGTCCTGTGGTATCAGGGCAGTATCTTCTTGTTCACACAACCTGTATGGGAACCAGTATGTGAGAGATTTCTGCAGACGCCTGTAGGTGTCTGTAATGTGAAGCCACATCTGATGTAGCCTTTTCCCCAGAGGTGGACCTTGCAGGGGGTTTTGTGAGTCTCAGACCCGTGCCCCTGGTTACTGCGAGCTAGCATGTGCCCCAGGCTGGTGCTATTAAGACACAAGACACTTTGAGGTCTGGTGAATGCTGTGTTTGCACAGTGAATCAGATTCATCAGAGAATTACTTAGTAGCGACGGTAGAAGAGAATCTATAATTATGATTCAGTGGGAAAATATACAGTGGTCAATAACCCACATAACTCTTACTTCTATTTATGTGGTGAGCTCTAATATGAAATATCTACATATATTGGGTTTTCCCAGCACTCTTTGTTTAGTAATGTTAAAAGCACAGCTAATGTGAACTCTGGCTTTTCCCCTTCTGAAGGGAGAGGTGCTGCCATGCCCAATCTATGTGACAGACTGGAGTGGGAATGGCAATTGCTAGAGTCAAGTGGAGGTTCTCAACCTAGAAAAGTTGATCTCTCACTCTTAAGTTTTATTGTATTTTAGTAGCTGATTCACCTGTCACATCCATTGGCTTTGCTCAATTTTTGGGATAACTACCTGTGTCAATGGTAAAATTGGTTAGAATAATTAGACTAAAATAATTAGGATTATGCAAAGACATTCCTTTGCCCTCTGAATAGTTTGGATGTCGCCTTCTATTTGAACCAGAATCTGTTGCTGTCTTAGGCCCTTGGAGAGAGGGTGGGGACAGGTATGGGCACCAGGGTCCTGCCGCATCCTGGGAAACACAGCAGAGCCTGGCTCAGAGGGGAGAACAGGGACATGAGACAACTAAAGCAGAACTTCTCTTCAGCCAATGTTTGCAAACAGAGAGTTGAAATTTTGTCCAGAATAGTTCCATCAAAACTGAAAGCCGTTTCAACAGCCAACTGTTTTTTAAAAGCAGAAAAATGTTTTTTTTTTTAACAAACAAACAAACAAACAAAAAAAAACAAAACAAAAAACAAACAAACAAAAAAAACCACAAAAAATGAGTTGTGTCATCTTTGCTTCTATGTCTTGTTTAGAAATAGCTGGAAAGATTACTTTCAAGTGTGATTTCTGCTTTTTTTACATTACAAATACTTAATCCTTATATCCTCCAGCTTTGAAACACAGGCATAGGTTATACTTTTTATTTATATATACATTTACAAATATATATTTACACATAAATGTCAAGAGCTCTCGATAAAGTAACTGAGAGGAAAAAGACTCAAATCTTTAACGGACCTCCTTTATCGGAAATGCTAACCATCCATGTCAAGAAAAGTAAACCAAACCCAAAAGATTTTAAGTAAACTTTTCCTCTTAGTAGTTACATTATCTGCATTTCAGTACTTCTACAGTCATTAGAGCTAACTTTAGCAGTAATTAAGCGAACTTTAATGTTAGGAAAAAAAAATCACATAAAATCTATAAACAACTCAAAGCAAATTTGAAATTTGAAACAAGAGTGTTCTCACCATCATTTGCAGATAATCTCTCAAATTTTAAACAAAATAAAAACTTTGTAATGAATCCAGTTCTTCCTAATCTGCAGAAAAAAAAAATTGCCTACATTTTTCCCCCCCTTCTACAGTGTTTATTTGTTCCCTGTGATGTTAAATCTTACTGTTTGATGACACCCCAGCCTTGTTTCAAATTGAGGGGTTTTACCTCTTGGATGACATAAGGCCCAATTTTCAGGCCCTATGAATCTAGGAGAAGTTTAGAGTGACCACAATTGTGTATACCTATATGATGTTTTGCCCTCACAAACCAGTGAGAGAGAGTGACACAGTATAAGAAGTTTTATTTGCCAGTCAGAGTGGCCATCATTGCCGAAAACACACTAATTTCCTGGTTACTCTATTATGGGTTAGTAAAGTAACCTCTGTTTACTTTTTTGTTCGTTTGTTTGTATGTTTGTTTGCCAGGTTGCTGAGTCCATCTCTAACTATTCCAAAATCAAACTCCACCAGCAGAGCAGAGTAGGAAACCTACAGCAGAGCTGCAGAGTGCCTGCTACTCGCGCTTATAAATAGCAGCATCTGTGCAGCAGTAATTAGGAGCTGTAATTGAATGGGCCATGTTGCAAAAGTAGTTTGTCCAGACTAGCGTGGCCCAGCGTTTTCTTACAGGCATTACCTGTTTCAGTTAAATGGCATTCTTATGTTTCAAACCCAGGAAGGATGGGGGTACTACAAGATGCAAAACTCCTGAAGCCTCCCAGAGCTAAGGTGAACAGGTATTTTCATTATCCAGTTCTTCAACCTGCCTAGTCCTTCCAGTCCATTATCTTTAGCTGTAGAAAAAAAAGAAACATGGTTCTTTTTTTAGCAGTTATTTTTCAGTAAGTTCACCAACACCAATAAAACCAAGAAAGCTGGTTCTTTGAGTCACTGATTCAGTGTTAAGTGTCCATCCCTTTTTGCCAAGGTATACAGTGCCATATATTTACTCCAGGGGAGCCTACTAATAGTAAATAATTCCATACCATCATTTTTCCCGTGGCAAAACTAAGAAGATAACCAGCTGTTAACAGAGGAGGTGTGGAAAGGGAAGTAGCTCAGGGTGCTCAGAATATAAAAATATGTGTGTTAGTGTAGAGGAAATAGCTCTTTGTACTGCTTGCTACCTTGCACCAGAGCCTGGCCCTAACTGCTTTCATTTCTGACAGCCAATTTCTGACCTTTCACTCTCTATGACGACTGTTCATTTTTGCAAGAAGCTTGGTCTCCTTTCTTGTCCAAAAATTTTAAGCAAATACTGTTGTTATTATGATTACCTCTTCAGTATTGGCTTCTAGGAACCAAGAAAAATCTCACATCACCACTGTGTACAATTACATCATCTCAACATCACAGCTGCCAACTCTTACTATTTGCTGGAGAGTCATTATTTCTGCTTTAAAGAGACGGAGTGACCTCATGAGCTTCTGAAGAAACTCCACAGCTGCCTGCTTGCCATACTGACATAATAAAATGGCCATATGGGACTTTGGTTGATTAATACTTCAACACAGAAGCACCTGTGCTCATTGCACATGGATCAAGTCCTCTCCACTAGACCAGATCCTAAACTTGAGCTCCTCTTCTGTGTCCTTTTAGAAGTCGTAGGCTGAAAATGGAAGAGAGAAACTTGTTCACAGCTAATCTGGAATGCGTTGGGGTTTAAGAAAAAAAAAAAAAATCTGGCATCCGTTCAAGCTTAGTTTTAAAGCTGAAACAAATCTACGTGTAATTGAAAACAAGAGCACGCATAGAAATTGTGAACCTGATTCTTATTTACACTGCACACCCTTTGCACCTCTCCAGCAATGTGAAAGGTCTTGGAGCATGGCTCAGTTATTTTTATACTCTCATGAAGGGCCTGTTTATTGAGTTGGAGCATAGAAATATTTATACGAGCGCAGGATTTGCCTTTTAGAGCAGTGGAAAGTCAGCACTGTATGACTCTCAGGCACTGTGCTTTAACTTATTTGGGGTGTCCCGTTGGACAGTTGAGGGGAAAAATAGGGACTGGACAATGGGTGGATCAGAGGTTCAATAATGAAATGTGAAGTACCTCATCTGTAGGTCATTTGCGTGGATCAAGTAGACTTTGGTTATTGGCTGGAAGCGATGCTCCCTTTGAAGTCTAGGTAAAAGCAAATGGTCTCTGGGCTGTCTCATTGGCCAGATGATCTCATCCCAACTGGCAGCATTTGACAGACCCACCCTTGTTTGACACTGTAGCTCTCGCTGCGCAACCTAATGATGCTACAAGATAATGAAGTATCCTCATGTCCTTATAGGAGAAGACCTGTAGGTCAAGGTAGTCAGTATCCCGGGTGGGACAGTGCATGGAAAATCTTCCATTGCTGTTACTTTTTCTGTGCCCATTCTGAGGACAAGCAGACACCATCAGGCTCCTGGATGACTGAATGCTGCCTATTGAAAGCTCTAAATTGGCTTAACCTTTACTAAAGGAATGGTAGAAAATGGAGAGGCAAAATGAGAAAGTGAAGGAGTGGTCTGGGAGAAACACAGTCATCGTGAAGCTAGCAGAAAAATAAGGGCTTGATTATGTAGCTCCAAGAGGGCCCTGCCAAATTGCAGTGCAACGGGAAGAACCTGAGCTGGTGGCAGTCGTTTCTTAGGGTGTTGACATCCTGTATAAGGGAGGTGCTTTCTGCACTGGGCTGAGTACGGTGAGTTTTCTCCTCTTGGCAGTGCCAGTCCTGCTCTGCAACTGGGGACTGTGATGCTGCTATGTTGCAGGTTCCCTCAGTTGGCTGCCTCCAACTGACGAGGACCCAAGCAATTCTTTAGTGTGCAGATTATAATAGAACAGGGATGCATCTGCCATACGTTTCTTATTTTGTGTTTTACCAGTTATCATGGTCTTTCTTAACACATGAACTCCAGGAGTTACGGGAGAATTTAACTTTCCAATTTTAAATGATTGTAGAGGAAACCTGGAAACTACAAGACTCACTCAGAAGGAAATAAAAAGATATAAAGTCAACATCTTAAAAAGTCCTGAGCACTATTTGGGGAATGTGGGAGAGGAAAAAAGATGGAGATGTTCAGATTATTGCCAACACAAAGTACTCGTCATTGTTACGCAACATCTAACATGGCAGAGCCATGCTGAAGTGTGTTTGCAGGGAACTTCTGCTGTATCAATATTTGAGTTGGTGCTGTACAGAGGAGTTCAAATGCAAGAACAAGTTCGTACCTTCTGGCCAAGCCAAGAATGTTTTCAAGTTCTCCCTCTCCCCAAAAGAGGCAAACTACTAGCAAATCACAGCTTCAAAAATGTTTTACTAAAGCAACATTTTTATGAATCAACGTTAAAAATAGACCTCGAGAACTGGATATAAAAAAAAAATAATCCTGCTGCCCTGAATTTCCTGTCACTCTTGGATGTTTTATTAAATTTTGATATGAAATGTATTTTCCTGAATTGGAATTTGTCCTTAAATTATTTATGAACAATGAACTCTTTCAAGAAAAATAACTGCTTGCTTATCACAAGAATTAGCGCTGTGGTTTTTGTAAGTGAGTTTCCATAGTTTATCGAATCCTTTCGTTCCTCTTAGTTGGAGAGGAACTGAAAAATGTCTATCAGTTAGTTCTCTCCAATGTCATGATTTCAAATCAGGTAATATTCCCCATTTTGCCCCACTAAAAGTGGCTACAGGCCTCTATTCATTCTTGTTCTCCCTTGTAATATCTTTAGCCCAGAGAAACTCACTCTCTTTTTTCACTCATTCTACAGGTGCTTTGACTAAGGAACCATATTAACGCCAATGTATGTACATACGTTCTTTTGCAACTGATTTTGCTCTGCAGGATCCCAGTGTGGTTATCGCGTGATTGTGTTTGCCACTGAAGTACTGCCACCTGTGGGTGAATCTGGGTTGAGATTCTTCATGGCAGGGTGAGGGAAAGCAAAGAGTTTATATTCCTCATTTGAATCTGAGTTAGTGATAAAAATGTCTGGTTTGTACCATTTTAAAGCTTGTTCGTGCTTATTTAGGAGTGTCATATTAGTTATATGCGTGACAGTGACATTCCAACCCTTTGACCTTTGGGTTGATGCTGCATTAGTGTTAATAAGCTTAGTTCAAGCTCTACATAATAAAAAAGTAGTATAGCAGACTCTACAGGTGAAAGTTGCAACCAGTATCCTTGACTTGTGGCGTGCCTCGAAGGTCAGAGCTTGAGGGCCTTTTCATATTGAAAGGGTGTGTTACAGGTGTTCCTGGTAGTGTCTTGCAGAGGACAGAGCTTAGATCTGGGACCTCGTATCAAAAGCACTAGCTAATTTCTGCAACTGTGGCAATGTAAGAAGATAAATGGTTCCGGAATACTTGATCCAAACCCAGTGGCAATCAACAGAACTTTTAATCTTTTCTAAGTCCTCCCAAGCAACACTAAATTTCGTAAGTTAAAACCAGCCCCAGGGCGTAATCACATAAACCATTTGATCCCACAAGAAATCTAAGTGTGATGTAAGACAGAGCTCTGCCCTGCTTGGCGCTCGTGGCACTGAAGTGACATGGTGCCAGTGCATGGTCCATGTTCACTGCTGAATAAAGCGTGAGTGGATTTCAAAGGCTCTTCCTATCAGGATTCAGTGAGGAGGAGGAACAAGGGATGTGTGGAATGGGCAGACCTTTGATAGATGGGGCACATCAGTGGGTATAACTGGAGGAACAGCAGTAGTCATGTGCATCTTGCTCTTTAATATATGTAGTTTTATTTGTGCAGTCGCAGTTTCTTGGTGACTGGTAGAATGGAGGAATATGAAAATCTGATACAGCATTGCCCATCAAGCGATGAGGACTCACCTAATTTGGAAGATGTCTGTATTTAAAACCCGTCAAATCCTTGGGAGTGTCAGTAACTACAAAAAAAATCACAATGCAAAGATTAGATGAGCTGCAGAATTTGCAGTTCAGATAATCAATTAAGCCTAATAAGGCTTCAGGAATCGCAAGCATATACTCAAAGTCAGGTGTTTTCCAGAAAGGTAGTTGTTTCTTGCACTGAAGCTAACAGCTGTAACTCATAGCAAACTGCATCATCATATATTGTTCATTATTTCTGGGAGACTGAGAAATACAGGTATGTGATGAGAGTTAATATGTATAGTTCCCTACAATAATACATTATTCATGCTTTCATTCATGCAAAAATAATCTTGTTTTCCCTTAATACTCTTGAAGTATGTGCCTAAATAAGATGTCCTTTGTAAAGCGGAAAGCAGATATCTACAAGAAGTGTTTAAAAAGAAAAATTGGACTTCCTAATTTGTATAAAAGGGAAAGCCATTAAAAGGGTACAGAGGATAATGCTCAGATTATTTCTCAAACAGTGGACAACTTGCATAATCCCATTATGGACAGTATACATTTCACAGTCCATCTGGCAGACAGTAAACATTGTGACTCTATGGGCTTGAAGTGCTGGGTATTGTACTGCCAGAAAGAAGACCTCTGTGCGTATGGCATTGGGTGAAAAAGCAGTCATGGCACATCACCCCCAAAAATATCCATGATGTTTGTTAACTTTATGCTTTCTGCAAGACAACATGTGCTTAATAACTACTGCGCAGACCTATGTGAGTATTCGGCATTGACTGCCTGCCACTGAAGTGGCACGGATCTTGCCATATTGAACTGCCACAAAGGCTGCATTTGTTGTGTGCAGCCAGGCACTTTATATGACTGTGCATCAGGTTAATGAATTTGCTCTTGCTAGAGCTGTATGAGCTCTCCTAAGGAGATTTTACGTGGAAGAGCCAGTCGGTCTGGGAAAATGCAGAAGCTGGAGTGCCAGCAGTTACATCAACTTGACCTTGTATCAGGGTGGTTTGTGTTTGCGTTTCTGTGGTGAAGAAGGAAATTCAGAAGATGACTCCTTAAGTTGTGGAATGTTTTAGTGTCCTTAAAAACACATGTGAAGTGTTGCTACTAGATCTCAGCTTAGCCGTTGGAAGTCTTGTACGTCAAATTACTGAATGCTGCCATCTTCCAAGGCACCCGAGAGTCTTAGTCCTAGTAAGTAAGTAAAAGTCTTTCCTCCTGTTGTCTTTATCACTGGTCACTTGATTTTTGGGCCAAACTGCACGCTAGTCTTCACTGTTACCCCATGTATGCTTATATGTGTTAATTTTTTTTCTTCCTTTGAAGAGAAAAGATTAGTCTTTGCTCTTTGACATGGTACTGTATAATCTCCCAGGAAGTCAGTGGAAAAAAGAATCTTACACCCCTTGGATACGTGTCTGTGAGTGCCAGCGTGCTTCCATATCGCATTTCAGTGAAAGGTAGTTACAGATTTATTGTCCTTCATCAGGTTGCCATCACCAAAGGGAAATCCGCTGCCGCAGGGCAACTGGGAATAATGCCCGGTCAGCAAGATCAATACCAGCCTTAGCTTGAACTGCCTGTGGCAATTAGCGTCCCACACTCCTACCCTTTCCTGCATGGAAATGCCTCCTGGGCACTCCGTAGCTAAGGGCTGTAGTCTCCTGGAAGTTCAGCACTAGTTCACATCACTTGAGGATGTGACATAAGGTGCGTAACTGTCCACACCTGCAACTGGCTTCCCAAAACATCTGGATCATGTTGGAGGCAGGCTTTGCTGCTAATTTCAATGCCAGAAATGGAAGGTGTGACCCTTTTCAGGGTCCATTACAGGATGGGGAGTGTCATGCAGTCAAGACTGATATATAGGAGTATAAAGCTTCATTTCAGATATTTCTGGCCTCCTATTACTTATGCCACCAGGTGTCAAGTTCCAACTCTAGTGTGAGCAAAGAGGAAGTATCTGCAAACATGTTACATCCACAACTTGAAGAGTTAGAAAACCTGGGTCTTAGCTGACGAGTTCATGAAAGTAGCAGGCACACTGAGTGTTGTCGTGTTGATGGGATGGGATTTTTTTCTGTATCTTGACTCATTCAACTCCTAGGGGCGTGTGACAACCAACAGAACAGGCAGTGCCAAAAAGAAACACATTTCTACATGCAGCTGCCTTTATTTTATGATTAGCATTGCCTGGTGCGGCATCATTGCAGTAAGATCAGATTACTTGGTTTTACCAATTCCATACTTGTACTCGTAGTGAAAAAAGTAAATCTGAAGTGGACTAAAACCCTCTGTCTTTTCCTCCCTCCTGATTTCATTCCTTTTAAATATTTATGAGTGTTGTAGCCCCATAATAGCTGAGCCTTCATGATTTCAGCACCATAGGATTCCTTTGAGGCAGAGAATTACCACTTCATTTTGTAGCTGTAGAACTAAGGTAGAGCAAAGTTCTCCATGACCTGTTCAGGGTTACACAGGTTCCCTGAGACAGAATTAAAATCCACATTTGCATCTCCTGAGTCTTATTTCACTCATTGACTCGGATCTCCTGAGTTGCCCTTCCTTTTCTACCCATCCGGGCAGCACCAGAAGGGCTTCCTGTAGCAAACAAAAACTAATGAATCCAGGTAACTAGCTAGTGAATCTCGGTAACTTTATGTGGGTATGCATTTGCTTGAGGTGAGAGAAGAGTTTTCCAAGAAGCTGAAACTGGCACGCTGATGAAAACAAGCAGAGAGTATTTTATAACTAGGAAACTATTTAAATCTTCACTTTAGTGGAGGAGTTTCAAAGGATTTTCATGAAAGAGTAGGAAGCATGGTTTCCTGCTTCTGTAATTTTGTTATTCTTTATAGTTGATTAGAAGTTGAAGAGAGATCTGAGAAGCTTGTTGGAGCTTCCTTTTTGTGGAGATCCACAGTTGGTTGATTGCTTGTAGTACATGCATTTGCAGCTGTGTTCTCAGTAGTGTTGCTGTTGGAAAGCTGATACACTTTTGTCAGATTTAACTTTCTAAAAAAATCAAGTGTCACTTTGCAAGCTCTGAAATGTTCTACCTCTCTTTTATCGTGGCACTTTTGATCTACAGCTTCTGCCTTCGCTGCGCAGTCAGGTTGGGCTTTTAGTAGGTTCTTGTACTTTATCTTCTCTCTGTCCCACGCAAAACCCTGCAGTGAGTTTAGCACTTCTGCCAACAGGGTCGGACCTTACTGAGAGCAAGAGTTAGAATATGAGCTTTGTTTTTATTTGGAGTAGTCACACTTAGGCTGGAAGGTAAGTCATTCCTGCCCGGCTTGTCCGGCAGTGCCTTTTTACGGCTCACAACCTCCATCTAAAAGGGGACACCAATTCCCCTGTGACTCTGTGGATGAGAGCTGTGCGGTGCTGTAGAGAGCCGTGGGGTGTGATGCACTCCCTGAAGGCTCAGCAACTCTTGGGGGATGTAGGATCACTAGGATACACTTGCTCTGTAGTGTAGCTGCTCACATCTAGGCTTAGCTAACTCAGGTCCTGCTCGCCAGAGGTAGTGATGATATGTCATAACCTCCCATCTTCACCAGAAGCTTAAGTATGTGCTCCTGGCAATGCAAAGCTATCTTATATTTGAGAAGGAAATCCATCTCATTTCAGCAAGTCAATAGGTGGGAAAAACCTTCCATAGACACTTAAGTGAAAAATAGAGGCATTTTTACTGTTCAAGATTGGCAGGTAGATGATGTCTTTGATCGCAAGCCTGAGTATTAAAAGCCATAAGCAGCTACCGGACAGCGTCCGATATTAATCATTGAGCAGCTGACAGTGTCCCTCAGATGCAATTGTATCCAAAGTTAGTTCTGGCTCTAGACTGTGAAAACACACCTCCCTTTTCCTCACTATATGAATTGTTCTGTACAAATATATGCAAAATGCTATTTTTTCTAGTTTGCAGATAAATCCATTTTTCTTCAAGTCGAGAGCAAGAAAACGAGAGTGGCAAATTCTGCCTCCCAGGAGCTCACATGCAAATGTCTTCCTATTTGATTTAGAGCGAGTTTCACGAACAGAAAAGCAACTGAGTGCGCAGCTCCTGTTAACTCAGAAAAGGTAGCAGCCTTTAAAGAAAACTTAAGGGAAGTGGCATTAAAAGACATTATATAGCCTTGTGACTGGAGAAAAGCAAATGATCTTTGTAAATTGTTCTTCTAATTCAAATCCACTAAAGGTATGGAGTGGCTCTCACTGACATTTTTCTTTGAATCTAGTCCACGTGAACGAGGGCAGCTTTATTGTGCAAGTGTCCTGGCTTTGCAAACCACATATGCAAAAGCAGTCCTTCTGCTTTGCATCTTCTAAAGGGCCGAAACATCAGGTTGTTTAGTCCCAACTAGAAAGGGGAATCCCATAGGAGCTGCTCCTCGGCTGGATGTCCTCGCTCTGCCAGTAGCAACTAATTTTACTTTGGGTTTTCTGCTGCAATATTCCTGAAGCATCATCATGCTTTGCAATGATTTGCACAACAGGAGAGATCCTCGGATCTAGAGCAGTGGCTTTCAACCTGCCACCCACATATCTTGGGGAAGAGGCTATTTGAAGCTGACAAAGCTTACAAAACTCCCTCGCAAGAAAATCTTCTTTCTCGGCTTGCTGCTGCCAGATGTTTCATGAGTCACTGTGTCTTCCTGCATCTGCTATTCTTTGTGCATGTGGGCTGCAAGCTTTTCAGGGCAGGGACTGTCTTTTGCTGCATGCTTGTACAGTGCTCTGGTCTTGCCTGGTACCCCTAGGGCCTACCACAGTATAGATCAGTTTAGCTGTAACTGATGGGAATGATTCTTGATGAGGATGCACAAACAACCAGAAGAATCCAGCTGGCTCCTTTATATACATGTGCGTTCTCCAGTGCTAACAGCAGTAGAAATTAAGCAATTGAAACTGCAGATGCTTATAAAGACTTTGATTTCCCACAGGAAGCACATCTTTTGAATAAATCAGTGCAGTAATTTCTTTTCAGACTAAAAGGGATATTGAAGTCAGGAACAAACTTGCAGTTGTTGGGAATATTTTGTGAATGGGTAAGTGGTGTTGTTTTTGGCAGTAGTTAATTATAGACATCTTAGGACGGTAACTGCAGGATCACTGATAATACTCAGGCAGCATTCCTGCTTATTACTAGCAGGGATTTGGATCACTGCTTTCTTCTCACAAGGTGATTATTCCAAACAACAGAAGATTTTGAAATATGTCACAAGCATGCTTCTGTTTATCTTAGGAATTAGTATGTTTGATCATTCTACTTAAAATGGCAGCAAGTTGTTCAGCAACATACGGTTTAAAGGTTGAGTGTGCTGTAAGTACTACCGTTGTTAATAAAGTCTTTGAGATTTAGATGCGACTGGTAGAAAAATGGGAGACTACAGGTAGTAGATGACTAAGGCAGTCATCTTAGATAACTTAAAATGGCCGTAGACTTTAGTTGGAAATAGTGCAGTTGGCAGGTACATGTTGTACCTTAGAGATGTTTTCAGCCCTGCCTGAGGTTTACCTGGCATTAGTTTCAAACTCCAGCCATGTCATTACGGTGGGGCATCTGATATGCAAGAACAACATTTAAAAAAGCACCTTACTTCTATTTTCTAAAGTGACTTAGAGAGGCAGGTATTTCAGTCTGATTGGCAAGATGTAGAGTCCTACGCAAAGTAGATCAGATGGTTTTTTGAGAGGTGTTTTTCTAAAAGAATGAGCCATTTTGCAGTGTGAGACAGTTTTCATGTATTGTTTTATGTAAACGTTTATATCTTTTTTTAAAGAAAACTCAGTTAAGTCAGCTATAAACACTACAATTGATTTGGCAAGCACTGGGGAGGAGATGGGAGGGCATTTGCATCTTATTTTTCTTTTCTTTTTTTTGGCTTAAGGTTGAGTGTGCTGAAGCGTGTTGCTTGAAGTATATAAAGAAAATTCATTTTGGCCAGAGGGAGGTATTCTTCATGTAGTTGTCCTGGTCAGGCTCTTTTCAAATGCCTTTACTCACCTGGCAGAGTGAGGATTGAACTTGGCTCATGAGCCCTAGTCATGTATTAAAGAGGCAATCCCCTTATGCAAGCTTACAACACACACGATTGAAGTCACGATGCCCCTCCGTGCCATTCCTGCTCATAACACTTTTTTTGTTTCTGTTTTTATTTTGGAGAGAGGAATCTGTTTGGTTTGGGTTTTTACGTGGCTCTTTCTTGGTGAAATGGAGGGGTTTGCATCTGCAAACAGATGCAGAACAGCACCGACAGCTAGGTATCCGGAATAATTTTATGACCTTTTGCTTCCCTTTTGGCATGTGTACACTTGCAGAAAATTCAGTTTGAAATAAAATGCATCTCACTGCTAAGTATTTGAGTTATTTAGTAAACATTTTTCCACATGTGCCTAAAGGCAAGCCTGAACAATACAGTGCAGAACAGTGCTTTCTTTGTTTCTTATTAAAACATATTAAGCCTAGCTCTATTCTGGACTTGACCACTTTTCCGTTTTACTTGATTCAGAAAATCTTCGAAAGGAATCATGCCACATTATGCATTGTTCTTATTCTCTGTTTGGAGTGGCTGTGGAGATAGTGTTCCTCATTTGGAGGGATCAGGAAGTACAAGGATTTTTCATGCTATAGCCACGTGGCATATCAGAGGAGAGCAGGTCAGCAAGGGAAGGTGGACAAGTCCATGCTTTGCTATCAACTTTACTAACGCCTGGAGTTCAGAGTCCCTCTGTGTGTGTCTCAAAAATGAGACATGCAAATTTACTGGTCCAGTCCGATAACTTATCTTGCGGAGCTTTCCCAGCTCAATCATTAAAGTGTTTTTGTACTGAAAAAACTACACTTTCCATTGTCATGCCTGGGAACTAAAATCTGTAAGTCTTCATTCAACATCAAAGGTTTTGAGGTACACTTGAATGTCCTACCCCACCTACAGCACTTTCATATTCCACTGGCTTTAAATTATTTCTTCTCCCCAGTCCTGCAAAGATTATCACCTTGCCACTCTTAATTTTATGCTGCTAACATCCCCCACATATACCAGTTACTGTTTCTTAAATAGATGGCCTCACCGGTACATGCTAAAGTAAACTTCAGGCATTTTTTTTTCAATTTGTATTTAGATTTGAATTCTGCTCTTTGTGTTTTAGATCTGGAAGAAAGGACCGTGAGCTGCCCTGAAAGCTCGTCTGCTTTTTCAAATGATACTAGTTGGTCTAATAAGGGAATTCCTTCTGGCTGCAAACCACATCTTGCCAGCTTGGATAAGAGACAAGCTAGTAGACTTTGTAGTGGTTGTAGGTGCAGAACATATTGGTCCTGAATTTCAGTTTAGTGTGATTCTTCTCGGATAATAGCTGTGGCTTTGTGAAGGAGAAAGGTGTGGGAGGAATGGGGCACAAAAGTGAAAACCCTCTACCATTTAGGAGAAGGAAGAAGGCACTTGTCTGGCTGAAGGTTTATATTTGTGAGCATATGAATTCGTGCTGGAAATTTTGGCTACTCTTAGCTCTTATTTGAATTGTGCAGGGGTAAGAGGATTATGCCACAGAGATGCACATGGGCCCAAGTGCTGATGGCCAAATGTACGTATTATAGTGGAACTTTATCAAATTATTTTTCTGCTTATACCATGATTATCATTGACTCATGTATAGCATAAACACAGAGTAAGGAAAAGACTATACAGTGAATAAAAAAAAAAAAAAAAGAATAACAACAAAATGTAAGGTGAAAGACCAGAATATTTCTGTTTGGAAAAACTGCCTTAGTACCTGGCTCTAAACTTCTCTCTTTAAGCTTCTTTAAACCTGGCTTCTATTTGGACCGATCCTCTGTGGTCTCCTCCCTTAAAGATGATAGATATATGATATTTGAAATGTAACTCGTTTAGGGAGTTTGGCTTAGATGAACACCAAAGAACAAAATCCAGCTCCCATGGAACACTGCAAAGGCATGCAGAAATGTCTTTGTGCATGGTTGGAATACTTTAATATTTTGAACAATCAGTTTCTTCAGGGGGAAAAAGGATCCTTTTCATGCAGAAAAGGCGCTTTTCAGAAGAATTGTGTTACGAAAAAAACCATTCTCCATCAAAACATCTGTGATTCATTTCCAGACCACTATTTGTAATGATAGCTAATTTGATTCACATTTTACTCTTTCTCTTCACAAGTTGTATGTAAAAAGATGGTGATTTTCACATATGGCTTTACATTTCAGCCATGCTTGTCAAACAGTCTTTGCCTATAGATCATTAACTGCCACTTTGTTGAAAAGGTTCAAGATCCAAAATTTAATTGGTGTTGAGTTGCTGTGAGATGGTATAGAGGGTGGGATTTTCAAAATAACTGGTTGATCTACCTTTACTGCTACTGAAATCAGAAAGAAATATCTTGGAAGGAAGATGAGGCTACCTCGGAGACAAAAGTGCAGTTTCTATCAGCAAATATTAAAAGATTGGAGCTGTTCAGAGAAGTAGCGTAGAATGGTTGGGTGTGCTTGGCATATTTGAAAATCTGGGCATTTCATTGATGTATCAGCCAGGGAACTGGGTGCGTGTGAGAACGTGTCCTCAAGTGTGGATGGTGAACAGTTTCAAAATCAGTCTTTTGGTGCTTATTGCTAACTGTACTTGCAAGACTAGGATTTTCAAAAAGCATGTCTAAGCCTCAGAGGCACAAATTCAATTGAAAATTGATAGACTGTGTTCCTGATTCACTGAGGAGTATTTTACGTATGTGCAGTTTGGAGATGTAAATATCTGTCCCCAGATGTTCTGGGCCTAAGATACCTCTGGCATTTGTATCCTGAATGACTTAGGAGATGATAGCAAGTGCCGTTGACACAGCCACCAGAGTTCTTAAGTTATCTCGGGCATGCCCAGACCAATACATACATGGTGAGAAGGAGGGACAGGACTTTCCTATCCTGCCTTGCATTGCCGCGTTGAGGTAGGTGTCTACCTCTGGATATGACTCATCCCTCACCCTGCCATTAATCCTCTCTTAGAATTAAGGCTTAAGTCCCATCTCATATTGAAAACAAACAAACCAACCACAAGAAAACCAGAAGAGATCTGATGCATTTTCCTCTTCCAAAACATCAAGGCTGGGCTTTGAAAACCAGCTTGCCACCTCTGGGGGAATGTTGATCTATGGAATCATTCTGGGCTTCTCTCTGCCCCAGCAAATCTTTCAGTATTTTACACAAAACAAAGGATCTTCAGCAGGAAGAGCATGGCAAGACACTTCAGTATGCCTTACAGCCAGGGAAACGCTCTCTCCTAAAAGTGGGAAGGTCCACATTTAAATCTTGCTCCGGGTTCAGCTGATGATGGAGTTTGAACGAGGCGTTCAAGGGGCAGCTGACCAGTACCGCTAAGCCCTGTCAGAGGGGGCACCACTAAGTACAGGATATGATGAGGCTTATGTGTGTTCATCATGTACCAACCAGACCCAGTGGGCAATCACCCAATTTCTGATTCAGCTTGGGATTTAGGCAGGAGGTGGGCACTGAGCTGCTCGCTGCTGTCAAGACACAGCCTGTGCCTACCCACAGAGAGAGATTTTGGGGACTTTCCCAAGGAAAATGAGGTGGTGGCAAAGTCAGGATCTGGGAATGCCAGTCTGACTGGTAGAATTAGGACTGGCTTTAGAAGGGGGTTTTTGCTCCTAACTTCCTCTTGAAAATGGGTCTCTGACTCCTAAGTCAGTAAAGAGCTTTTAAAAACATGAGCTTTAGCCCTTTTGAAAATCCCAGCCTTGAACCCTACCACCATTAATTTGCATGGGTATGATGTGAATGAAATAAGGCAAGTATGTTTTCTGGGGATTACTTGCTTACTTGGAAAGTCTGACTATCTAGTCCTTGCTGTGTCTGAATTCTTTTTTTATTGTTTCAAACCATCTGGGGCAAATGGGGTTTAATCCTATGCAGACCTTAGGAATTGGATTTTTTTTTTTTTATTTATTTTTTTTTTTTACTATCAGACCTGAGGCATTTGGCTTACAGCCCAGGGTGTAAGGAGGAGAGAGGAAGAGTCTGACTGAAGTGGGAAAACCAGAGAGACCGATGAGCACAGAGAGGCAAAGGACATAAAGTTGGCTGCTATGGAGGTAGAAGAGTAGTGGCAATGCATGAACAGAGGGTTTGATGGCACAGACTGAAGGTCATATTCCATCCTCGGACTTAGTGGAGTGGAAGGGAAAGACAGAGCGCAGCCAGTCACAGGTTCTGATGGGATCTGACATATCACTGTGAAGAAATAATTGGATAGTGCGCTAACATCTCTTCTTACATTGCTATGAGGATGACACAGGGCAGACAAAAAAGGAGGTAGAAATTAGTGAGGGAAACGGGAAGAAAAAGGAATAGACCAGAGAGAGAGGGAGGAAAGAGTTACAGCAGCAGAAAGTTCAAGTGGAATATGATTTCCTTAATTGTCCAGACTTTCTCATATAGAGGAACAAAACAGCATTTGCAGAGACAACTGATGAAATCACCAGCTGGTGTGGTTGAGCCCTTTGCTTGCAAAGGGAGCTGTAAGATAGGGACTTGAGATACCTATTTTTTTAATTAAGCGTTTGGTCGTTTGTAGGGGAAGAGGTAGACTTTCAGGGCTGATTGTGGTCTAGAAAGGGAGTAGATTGTGGTGTAATTAGGGATGAGTAGAAAAGGTAAAGGCTTTGCTATAGCCTCTCTGACCTGAATGTGGTGGGAAATATTAGGGTTGATGGATATTTCCATAGCAAAAAATGCGGGTGTGTTCTTAATTTGGATTTGCTAACTTGAGCTAGATAATTCAGATTAAGTCAGGTAAACCAAAGCAATTTGAGAGCCCTCACTGTTATTTCAACCTGAATTGGCCGGCCCCAATTAAAAGCGCATATTTGTAGACTTGCCCTGTGCTAGGCAGCCGTACCCATGTTCTTACTGGCTCCAGGAAGCATCTCTGTACAGTTGCCATCGGAGGGTAGGCTTTGGCCGTGCTGCAAGCCCTGAGCTCTCGTGCGTAGCTGTGCTGGCCCAGGAGCAGATGGAACTGGAGAGATTGCTCGAGTTGCCCAGGATCAGACAGGGAGTCTGGCAGAGACGGGGACTGAGTGGAGGCCTCTTGAACTGCAGCCCGGCGCGTGGGATTGGATAAGCATAACACTTAATATTGGGTTTCTGTTGAGAATACGCACAATTATAAACACTAAATTTCTTTCCCGGGAGCATTCCCCAGTACTGATTTAAAGCGTACCGTTTCCACAAATATTCCTGCCAGAAAATTAATTTGTTAAAATATTCGTTGAAAGCAAATATGGAAAGGGGGCTGGCACACAGCTGAAGCAAATTAACGTTAAGGGTTCAAATGAATATGAAATCTCTTTTGCAATAGGACATTCCTGTCTCTAATTATGACACTGGGTGAGTAGGTGACTCTGTAAAGTCACTCCTGGAAGGTGTACGTACAGCCATCAGCGTGATAACATCCTTGCAGATGGAAGTGGGTGGATGACTTGAGCAGTATGATAATGATATATGGAGCCTTCCCTAGCTCAGAGATGAATTCCTATCTAGCTCAGATCAATAGGGGATTGAGCATTACTGCTTGTGGAGAAGGTCTGTAACATGGAGGCATCCAGAGGCTGTGATGTCGGGAGATGCTGGCCACAGCCCTGCCAGGTCCAGGAGCAGTCCAAGGCAGGAAGCCAGGCCTGAGCAATTAGACTCTGTGGGCAATAGCCTTCTGTTGAGATACTGGCGTGGATGAGAACTGCCAGGAGGAGGTGACCCTTTCAAACAAACTCCAGACTTCTCTTGGTGGCTTTCATTTAAGGCGAAACACCCTTTTAGGTACCTGAAGCAAATACAAGATTTTGGGCTAAAATAAAGAAGGATTTTGAGATATAATGGCCTATGATACAGAGGACATCAGCCTGCGTGATCTAAGGGGCTGTAGGCTATGGAAAAGCCTGCCTGGTATGGGCTGGCCTGCCTGCATCTCTTGTGGTAGAGCTGTGTTGGTTCCCAGTAGCCGGGCTCTGGTGCTGTGTCTGCGGGCTCCTGGCCAGCACCCACTGCCAGCTACATGGTGCATGTGGTAATTTGTCAGGAAAACAGCTCCCACTATCTTTTTTTTTTTTTTTACCCTTGCTTCTTGCATACTCATGTAAATGGCCTTTTATTTTATGTTAGATGCCTTTGGTTTTATATTCTTCATGATATTTATTTTTCTTCAGCCACTTTCACTTTCCCCTCCTTGCTTCCCTGCTGTCCCCACTCCTTTCCTTTCCTTTCCTTCCTCCACATTTGATGCCAGTAGATGGTGGTATTCAGCAAGTTCTTTGAGTGCCAACATAGCTCCCTTTGTCGCTAGCTGGCAGTCCAGTGCAGCAGTAGGAAGAGCTGTTAATGTGTGCAGGAGTTTGTCTGTGGCTGGGTGACTGCCACAGCGGTGACCTGCATGAACAAGAAGCACAAGTTTTGCCGAAGTTACTCTTTATTTTCCTATTTTTTCTATTTTTGCCTATTTTATTAGGCCTGTGAAAGAGCTGTCAGATTGACAGAGAGTCCTAAACATCATCAAGGGAATGATTTGTTGTGATGTATGGGATTTGGGAGAACTTCATGTACGCATTTCTATGAGGTTACTCAACCAGCTGGCAGAGACTGATGTTGGTTTCATAGCCTGCTCTCTGACAAAAAATTAGGACTGGAGATGAGGGAACGTATTTCTAAACAAGATGATAATGACTACTGAAGTAGTAGGTCTTGGGTCTGGGTGCCTAACGTAGGATAATTGGATTATAAAAACTCAGACCCCTTTCAACTCTTCTTTGGTCAGGCACCAAAGAATTGAAATTCATGGTACTTCAGCAAGCCTCACCCCTGCTTAAGGGCAGGATTTATCGCATGAGGTTGGCTGAGGGTTTTCCTCTTATCATGGACAGAGTAACGGGGACTACGTATGCTTTGCATCATGCGTGATGCAACCAATGAAGAGCCTTAATCCAATATGACAGCACTCTGCTCTGTAGGTAAAGGTGTGGAAAGCATTCTTTTCCACATCTTCATTTCATGTGCTTCATTAATTCATGTGACATCCATATTCCTCTTTGGAAATTTTTTTTATACTAGGAGCCTTATGCTTATTTGAATCAATGTGAAGTCTGTATAGAAGTTATAGAAATTGGGTAGAGGTTAGGTTAAGGATTAAAGCAAGTATTTTCAAATTTGGTGGTGGGACTAGCATGCAAAATTCCTTCTGCAAGAGGATGGGCAGAGTACGAGCAGCACACGTGCTTTCTAGGTGCTGTCAGAATTCTTGCTTTGCTCTGTGATACTTCCTGAAAAATCTAACCGGAACGGGCCAAAGTTTTTTTTTAAAAACAAAATGCTTCAAGCGTGAAACTCTTATTGCCTTGCTTTTACGTCTCCCTATAGTTCTGTCATGTTCTGCCTGTGGCTTTGCAGCTCTTTCCATCCCAAGCCCCTTTTGGGCATGCTTGATTGGGAATAGCGTTTATTCCTTCTCCGAGTTTGGAATTTGGACTCCCTTCCTATGGAGAGCTCGACTCCAGCAGCAGATACAAATTAAATTTTCTTTTTAATATTGAGATTATCATTAGTCACTTAAGAGTAGCCAGAAAATAAGAACTGAAATGTTGAGGTGTGATGCTTTGATAAGCTTCTGGCTGGAAAATTACTGATTCAACTATATGGAAAAAACATGGAGAAATCTGAAGTGGTGTGCTATTTTGGGTGTCTATTTTAAGAGATTTTGCAGGTGTCTGGTATTCAAGAGTTTCTTAGTACTTACTTTCTATTACAAGTTGTTTTAAACATTTTTTACCTGAGAAACAAATACTTTCCTGATCTGAAGCAAGAGTCACTTGACCTTAGAAACCTTAAACATAAACCTTAGAAAGACCGTGTGTCTCGCTGCAAAAATTGCTGTGTTTTCAATGCCCCAACCTGTCATTGAAAATATGCTTATCTCTTTTTAGTAATGTTCCTCAGCAAGGTATCTTGTCCCAGGAAGTGTCTCTCTTTCTTTTTCAGTTGCAGCACACTATTGTTTCTTGTTCGAGCAAGGAGTGTTTCATAGCCAGCGTGTCTCCTTCCCATTCTTTCTCCCCTTTGTCATTCCCTGGGGCTTTACCAGCCCAGTTGATAAACGTTCATCAGCATACTGTAGATTACCTCATCCTAAGATAAGAACTCAATACACAATTACAATTCTATTTCTAAATAACAGTGGGCCAGGCCCTAATGCCTTTACTCTTCCTAAATAGCACCCGCAGTTCACTAGTGGAGTGGCTTGAAATCAAAATGCCATTCCATGCAGGTAAGAATATTCGAACTGAGCCCAGAGTCAAGTCCAATAGATTTTAATTCAGTATTACTTTTTCAGTACTTCTCATCTTTAATTTCCATCTAGTTTTCATGGATATATTCCAAAGATTGCTGTCCCACATCTGAAGTTCTTTGAATGTCTGTAAAAGGCATGTCGCCAAGATCCCAAGATCCCAAGATGGATGATACCCATGTCTCCTAAATGTTAGCAATGTTGCTAATGCTGCTTTGTTTTCACATGTATTAGCAATTGGGCTGCTTTAGAGATCTCTTTTCCATGTGGAAGAGTACAATTCAAAAATTCTTTCCTCTGCTGTTTTTGGTGTATGTTTTGTCCAATTATTTTTTTGGTGAGAGAGTTGCAACAAGAAACAAAAGCAAGAACTAATATAAAGGGGAATTTCAATATCCAAAATAATGTTTTGTTTTTTTTTTTTATCAAAGATACTTTCTGATCCACAATCAAAGTGTTTCATTTGGGATTTTCATTGAAATTGAATTTTCAGTGAAAACTCCAAAATTTTGTCAACAGTTGAGTTGTTGAAGAAGCCAACATCCTTCAACAGAAAAATCTTGCCCAGTTCTAATCAGTAACGCTGGGAAAATTACTGGATCCTACGGAAGTCCTCTTCAATCAATGAAAAGACATAATCAGCTCTGGACTTGCTTCTGTTTATGTAACTGTGGCCAGCATTGTTGCTGCTCTATCAAACGATCCTGCGGAGAACAAACCTTACTCAATGTGGGGTTGAAATTGCCAGTGGTCCATTATAGCATTGATGGAGTGGAGCCAGTGTTTGTAACAGTAATGCCTGCAGACATGAGGTTGATTTCCAGAAAAACATCTCAGGACAACTGAGAAGCATTTCATAAATCCTGAATCTAGTTCTGCTTTGGAGGAGACTGCTGTAGCATGAGTGGGATTAATTTCTAACTTATTTGCCCACTGGAATGCTGCTCTCCACCCTGTGGAAGCAGTAGACCCCACTGGGTCGAGGCCAATGGTATGAGGTTCAACAAGGCCAAGTGCCAGGTCCTGCACTTGGGTCACAACAACCCCATGCAGTGCTACAGGCTTGGGGAAGAGTGGCTGGAAAGCTGCCTGGCCGAAGAGGAACTGAGGGTAATGGTCAATGGCTGGCTGAATATGAGCGAGCAGTATGCCCAGGTGGCCAAGAAGGCCAACAACGTCCTGGCCTGTATCAGGAATAGTGTGGCCAGCAGGACTAGGGAAGTGATTGTCCCACTGCACTTGTGCTGGTGAGGCCACACCTCTAGTGCTGTGTTCAGTTTTGGGCCCCTCAGTACAGGAGGGACATGGAGATTCTGGAGTGCGTCCAAAGAAGAGCAACGAAGCTGGTGAAGGGTCTAGAGCACAAGTCTTATGAGGAGCAACTGAGGGAACTGGGGTTGTTTAGCCTGGAGAAAAGGAGGCTGAGGGAAGACCTTTACAGCTATGTGAAAGGAAGTTGTAGTGAGGTGGGGGTCAGTCTTTTCTAAGTAACAAGCAATAGGACAAGAGGAAATGGCCTCAAGTTGTGCCAGAGGAGGTTTAGGATGGATATTGGGAAAAATGTGTTCACCGAAAGGGTTATCAAACATTGGAACAGGCTGCCCAGGGAAGTAGTTGAATCACCATCCCTGGAGGGATTTAAAAGATGGGTAGACGTGGTGCTTAGGAACATGGTTTAGTGACGGACTTGGCAATGTTAGGTTAGTGGTTGGACTCGATGATCTTAAAGGTCCCTTCATACTAGACGATTCTATGATTCTACGATTGTGGAAACACATGTGCTGGATATTGGTCCTCTCCCTTGTTCCCTGCACTGCGTTCAGAGGGATTGCTCCTGAGCATGGGCTTGTTCATATGAATAATATGTCACAAACAGGTTCTAGTGAGCTGTTAATATTAGGATTCCTGACTAATTGTCAGGTAGACACACGATTGACTTTATAGTAAGTACAGCTTGCTTCAGCCACTAGAACTGCCAACTAGCGTTGCTAACCTAAAGCATTAAGAAGTCATGAGTCAAACCTCTCAAATCATACCACTGCTTAAAAATGATGAGATTTTGTAAATAATGCCTTCTGGGGTTTTATTTGACTGGTGATTATTCAGGTTCATGTTTCTGTATTTCATTTTCTGCAGCCGTGGGAATTAGAGTCTTACTATTTTGTTTTTTCTAATAGCAGCTCTGATCGTCACCCCCTAGATTGTCTCACCCATATCTGCATTTATAAGGTCTTCATAAAGATCTTCAAAATGAAATTGGCAGAGAGACTTCTGCCTTCTGGCTCCTCAAATTTTACTCCCAAACTTGAGCATAACTTGCCCTGAAAACTTTAAAGACAAGCATCTGGAGCAATTTGGAAGATATTTGGTTTAGACATTTCCAGGTTATGTGGCTGGCAATTCTTTATCATTTCAACTTGGTTCACGTGGCATGAGATGAAGATCACAATCTACGAAATTATATAATCTTGTGAAGTTTATATGGTCCAGTGTGAGTATCATTAATGTTAACTGTGCCAATAAAGCCTGCCATGCTTTCTTAAAACGTGTCAGATACCGGCACATCGTGCTCCCAGTGAAGGCAATGAGGAGAACGTGAATCCTCATGGGGCTAAAGTTTGTATCCAGTTGGATAATTTGCTGCACATCTACAAATATATATTATATTTTAGATGAGCAACTTCGATCAATCCAGGTTAAGAAGATATTGGATGTTTTACAATATTCTCTCAAAGCCTATTTCTGTAAAACTTTTAAATCATTCCTTAGCCAGACGAAATTCAATGGACGTTTTGCTTGAGGAGTGCAGAAGGTATCTCGAGGGGCTTGGAGGTTTTCCTGTGGGTGAGCACATCTGTGTGTGAGTGCATCCTGCATTGAATACTTTATGAATCACACACATCTTTCAGTTCTGACCATTTCCAAAAGGATGTCTGAGTAGGCCTGCTCTTGTCTAATATTCCAAGCTCATCGAATTTGGGTTTTGGCGAGCACTGGGTGAGGAATAGCACACCTGTAGGAGAACATCCTGTGATATAACAGGCACTATGATGTCCCTCCTAAAAGGGATTCTTTGCTTTCCTCGCAGGTCTTCCTTTTTCCCAGCTTTTATCCTCTTTGATATTCAGGAAGGTGTTCTGCCTGAAAGGCAGTTTTTATAATAGAGAGGTGCTAATGCAGGGCAGAATGGAAGGCCACATCGTTATTTTCTCTTTTGTTGCTTTCTGTTTAAATAAAAGGTATTTCCGTTTCAGAAAGCATCATTATTTGATAGATATGAAAAGCTGAATGGTGTCAGGATGAGGCTTCCCTTCAGTCCCCGCTCTCCCCGTTGTGCACATCTGCAGAAGATGAGGCGCCTATGTAAACCAAATGAAGCTGCAAGCTCTTTCCAGTTTGAAGAAGGCAAGGGAGAAAGTACTTAATTCCTGCTGCCTGTGACTTATTGGTAAAATGCCAGTTTTCAAAGAGTCCCAGACTTGCTCTGAGAACTTCTCTGGTAACCAAAGATGTACAGGTGGTTTCTCTTGTATTCCAGGACTCTCCAGGTGTGTGCAAAGTATAAAACAGGCACTGATGCTGAAGAGAGATTCACACCAGCTCCAGTCCTTTCATCTGAAGTTGGTAAGGAACCTCCTTTGAAAAGCTTTTTACTAGAAGAAAGAAAGAAAGTCTCTCTCAAGGATCAGTGCCACCACAGGGAAAGGAAATGGCTCATAAACACAAGACATCTCACATCTCCATCTCTTTCATCCCCTACCAGAAGCTCTACTGTACTTCAGCGCCTGAAGTATCCTCAAATGCAGCATGTACTATCTTGTATTAGGCTTCCTTAGATACTGTAACATGCAAGAGGAGCTTCAAGAGCTTTAGGCTGAAGTTGAGATAGTGGTTAGGTGGTGGATTTCATACCCCAAACCCACTGCACTTGTGTGAGTCTCTATTTTGCTAGCAGGACTGAGAACAGCAGCAGATGAACATTTTGGGGTCAAAGCTTTCTACAGGAAAATCAAGTAGGAGTACTTCTTCTCAAGACAACAGTCTGTGAAAACTCTGAAATTCCATCAAAATGCATTGCTTTTCTGGAGGCAAAACATCAGATTGTTTCCTAGACATTTCTTGTTTAGGTTTTCTTTTTCCTTTTGTCAAAAAAAAAAAAAAAAAAAATCAGCAGGACATTACTGTGTTTAAAAACACAGGAAATGTTTCTGTTTCTTTAAACCTTTTGGTAGAAAATATTTCTCGCTTTCCTTCTAGTTGTGATCAGAACCTCATCTGCACTTCTCAGATGTTATCTATATCTAATCTGAACAGGCACAGGGAGATACTTGAAGCTGTCACATTGGCAGATGTATTTGAAAAGCATTCCCTGGAACAAACTCAGTGCTAGTCGGTGGTGGGGGAAGGGAGGGTAAGACTTAATTTTAAGCTGTTTGGGAGAGGCACTGTCATTATGTTCTGTATGCATTAAATGCAAACACAGAACAGGTTCAGGTCTGTGGCTGGTGCTTTTAGGTGTGACAGCAGTACAAATGAAATAATAATAATATCAAGTAATCTCAGTTGGTCATTAACCCTGCAGTAAATGCCTGTTTCACTTGCCAGGTAGAAGCACTCAGGGACCTCAGCTAAAATTGGCACCTTATTGTGCTAAGCACACACAGACACCTAATTAAAGACAGTCCCTTTCAATGAAGTGTTTTTTTGGTATAGTTGGGCAAGACAGATAAAGGATGGGAGTAAGAAAGCATAAGTATGCCAGTTGCACAGGTGGGGAGCTGAGGAACTCTGGTCACACAGGGACTCTGCTGCGGATTTTCTGTGCTATCCTGGAGACTTGCTGTGCATGAGTAGGGTCTTACACCCTAGCCCTGTGCTCCCGCCACAAGGCCATCCTTCCTCTGCAGAAGGATGCGTGGAGTTTCTTGTTACTTAAATAGAAACCTCAATTTACATTTTCCTTGTTCTTCTTTTAAAAAGGCTCCCTGGCCATTTTGGTTTCTCTCACCCTCTCAGAGTGTTAGTCATCATTTAAAATACACACAATGATTAAAATGAGTCTGATCATGTTCAAGTACAATATTTCAGGGAGGCTACTTGGTATGACTTGCATGAGGACATGAAATGCCAGAAGGACCAGTGCAATCAAGAGCAAACTTCTGTGCCAAAAAGAGTGGGTGGGGTCATGTGCCGTATACAAGGGATTCATAAATGTTTACTATAATTTGCTGCCCGATTATATTTGACCTCTGTGGGTTGGCACATGAACTGATTTATTGCATCCATGCTATCTTAATTACTAAGGACACAGCTGAGAGCTTTTTAAAATTAAAAGTGACTTATTTTCCTCAATTACTTAAGTGCAGAGGCTCAAGCACATACGCAGTTGTATTTTTCTAGCAAGAGAATATATGATTTGTACAGCCTGTTACACTTGTTTGTGGTTCTCCCAGATGCTGGACTTGGGGTATGCGCAGATGCAGGCACTCGACACTGGCTCCTGCGGATATGTTTACCAAGCCTTAGCAAACTTTTCTTTTTCCCACTGCTGGTCCTGCTTACAAAACTTTGCTCTTCCGGGTCTCAGCTGGAACTGGAAGGCAAAATGAGGAAAATCTCTGAAAGGTTGCTCCAAGTGTTTTTCTAGCCCAGCTGGATGCAGGTATTATTGGAGACCTCATGAGAAGGATTATTCCAACAAAATTTTCACCCTGGCTTCGTGGACTAAGGGATACAAACAAGTTTTAAATAAGTATCCAAACTTATGCTTGCTTCGCCAAACTCAGACACTGAAGCTTTTGATGCAGCCCTGCTAACGCGTACATTGTTGGACCATTCTGAATGTGTGACACTAAGCAGCTATGTAGCAGGTCAGCAGGAATTCACAAGTGCTTGGACTTGAGTGTTTCATAGTTCTCATTTTGAAAATGTGTCTGAATAATCAGGTCCAGACATTAGGGAAGCTGGTTTTCTGTCAGCTATAGCCCTTTCTTGAATTTTGCAAATTTACGCAAAGATTATGAGAAGCAGTTTGCAATCTGAAGTTCTCTGTCTGGAACTTGAGACTTCCTGGAAGGGTCTAGCTTTCAGAGGCTCTTTCAGTGTAGCCCCTAAAAACTGGAGAGTCCAAAGTACTCTTACTTTTCTCTTACTTATTTTTGCACTTCTGTGTACAGAAGAGGTACATAATAATATCTGTGGATCCGAATTTGCGGATGCTCTAGCCGCGCTAGGGCTGTGCTAGAGCACAGTTGCAGACTCAGATACAGATATGGGCTTTATTCTTATTTCACATTAGTTATGCTCACACATAACTCAGCTGCAGCTGGTGGCATTTTTCTTTATGTCAGATAGCAGTGCAGTGCAGTGCAGTGATTTTCAGCATCTGGTTCCAGGACCCCAAGCATCCTCTGCAGGATCTGAGACAAGTAAAACACTCAGTAAAGGCAAACCTGTCAGAAAACATAAAGTCACTCTAAAGATGTTTGCATCCCTTCTTTAAGTGGAAACAAGTTGTAAACTCTGAACTGGTGTAAGAAAGGTGGTAATTCTATTTCTGTAGATCTCCACGATAGCTCCTCTCATGCTCATTCCAGTATTTAAAATACAAAATGCAGATAGCAACTTCATACGAAAGTGTGTTTCTCTCGCTTTAACAGATGACTTGTTGAGAAAGCAGCTAAAATAAATTCAAGCTATCCCACTCCTAAGTCTATCTTCTCTTCCAGAATGTGGGGAGGAAAGGGGGAGACTGGAATATCACAGTGTTTCTGAGCTGCTAACAAAACCACGGCTGCTCTGGAACAAAACAGGCAGGCTGCAGGCAGGGAGGACCAGCTGAGTACAGCCTTCCAGCCCCCTTGCTTCTCATGCAGCTAGGGCAAACTTTGACAATACAGCATAGAGAGAGGAACGGTCCTCTGGTCACCGACTGTGCACCTACATCACAACTGGGAGGTGAGATTGCAGTGCAGATAATCAAATAACAACTAGCTTTAATCTTCACAGGGTTTAGGGCAGGCTGGACAAGCCTGCCCGGGATGCGGCGTGCATATTCAAGAGCTGGTGCCTGAACACTGTGTCTCCATTGCTTAAGGTATCCAAAGTAGCTAGACTGAAGCTGGTCAATGTGTTGCTGTCATGCTGTTGACTGCAAGGTGGACAGTCACAGCTTCAAATTAAGGTGTTGTAAGTTGACTTGAGCAATAGGTATTCTCCATCCAGAATGACTATGGATATGTTTCCAGTTCTGTACAAACCTCAGGTCCCATTGCTCTCACTGCTGTGCAGACAGGCAGCAAAACCAGCGCTAGTTCCTGAAGGACTTGCAGTCCAAATGTGCGGGATGTCTCTCTGTACAAGCAGAGGTGCATCTGACAGTGGAATGACTTCATAGTCACGCCAGAAGGCCAAAATGATCTGGAAACTTAGAACAGACTGCCAATCCGCAATAATAATAAACCACTTTCGCTAGATCATTTACTGATAGCTAGGATCTGTTTATAGACCTATGTTACAAAAGGGTATTAAATACAGAAGACCTGATCATGGAGAAAAGAAGAGCAGGGAAAGGGCAAAAAACATTTGAAACTTGAGACAACAAAGGAGAAAACACTGAAGTGTTAAGATGTAAATATGGATGTTATATACGCAGATAGGCCTGGCACAGGCAACTGCGTCTGTGGTTGTACAGTACCAAAGGAAGAAGAGAAGCATAAGGAACATGAAGCTTTCAAATAGGCCCCTGTAACAAGTCAGAACTAACTCTTGGAGTGAGATTGGAGGGAAATCAGCATTGTAGAAACCTAGAGAGCCAGTTAGTAAAGAGTCATGTAATTAAACCTCGAGTCCAATGGCAGCAGAGTCCTGCATGAAATCATGATTCTGCTGAAATCAGTGGCAAAAATCCCAGTGATGTCAGTGGAGCAGCTCCTGGCGTTTACCATAGCAATCTGCTGGTTCTGCTCATGAGCTGCGGGACTGTATGTGGTACTGTAGTCTGCATGAAAAACAAAGGGTAGTAATAGGTAGATTCACATGTGCACTGGAAACATGGGGTTTTTGTTTCAGAAACATGGCTTTTTGATTAGGTGTTTCTTTTGAAAAGTGCTTGCTTTCTTTGGGAAGTGCCAGTGTCACATCAAAAAATTACTCTTGAAAAGCAGTAAGTTTTCAGCTGAAGTAGTTGAATATCCTGGAAAATGTCATTCATCTCAAGAACCTGACCCGTAGAGTCAAAGGGGGAAGCACAATTTCATTTCTGATGGACACCAAAGACACCATCTCGGACCACAGTATTAAGGGATTGGCTGGAATACTGCAGCGATGTTTCACCTCCATGTCAAATTTTCAGCACAAAAACCTGTTCTGTCTTGTGGGCAATGCAGAAGCCGAACTCGGAGGCCTGCTTGGACAAAACCATGTTTGTCCAGCTGCTGCACAGGAAAAATCAGCTTCTTCCCAGGATAAACCAGCATCTTGCTGCCTCTCAGAAAGGTGTATTGTCACCTCTCCAAGGGTAATAGCACCTCAGGCTGAGTCCCTGGTTGCAGGAATTGGACCCGGGACCGACTGTTGTGGTCAGTAGAGGGGGACAGAGAGCCACACTAGGAGACGAGCCTGTACTGGGCTTTACAGCTTTGCTAGCAGATGTGTAAGAAATGGCATTTTGCTCTGTTTTTACGATGACTGATGCCCTGGAGTGTCGGTCTGTGAGCAGGGACCCCGTATGCTTTGGCGGTACGGATAGAGAATAATAATTCAACCAAGCAGCCTTGTTAGATAAATCTAACCTAAAATAAAGGCTGGTTTTGCAAAGCAAATTCAAAGCCACGGAAGGCAAGACTTTTCATTTTATCTGCTGCTAAAAGGAAGATGCTTAAGGGCCTATCTCCAAAGGGAAAATATGTGCTCATTTAATTGCATCTTTTTTGGCAAAGGGAGAGTGCATTATTATTATTATTTATTATTATTGTTAGACATATTAGAAAGAGCTATATGCTGTAATATCCTTCATTGCAACCACATTGATTAGCACTAACTGAGAATGTAGTACAATATTAACACGAGGCACATAAGACTCGTTTGGCCTGTCCTGTTTGTTACTTAATTACGCATGTATGAAGTCAGAGGCACAGCACCTGTAGAGATTCCCAGCACCTCCTGTTAAGCTGAGGCAGGAGCTGCAGTGTATGAGAGCGGTAACCAAATCCTGCAAGCGTGTTTACATTTTGAACTTACCAAATCTTCCCAAGTGGAATGCAGGGTCCGGTTTCAGCCAAGGAACTGTTAGCAGTGAGTGAGAGTTAATGGATCAATCTGCTGTCTCTTGTCAGTGCTTTTACTGTTGACTTCTGGAATGTGTTTGATGAAAAGAAAGCAACTTCTTGAGACAGAAGATACAGATGTAGCATGTTAAGGTTGGGACCTACATGAACAATAAAGCAATGTTATCAGTGTTTCGCTTCCCCAGTGCTGCTTGCCAAAACTGACAATAGAATAGCAGCAAAGCATTTCTTTTTTTAACTGCCATAACTGCACATTAACCATTTGCTCTGATTCTTTTTTGGAGACGCAGTGAGATGTTGTACCAGCATTATAAGTGAAAGATGCCAGATATTTAAATGGGAGCATGTTGCACAGCCCCCTGCTGCCTTTCTGTGGCCAGCGGAAGCTGCTTTCTGAAAAGCTGAATTAAAATGGAATTCGCAGGATCGTTCAGCCGAACCAAGCCTGCTTGGCTCCCTGTGCTTTACGTGCTGCCCACCAGCAGAACGCCCCCAGGCACCACGCGAATCTTATGAGATGTATTCATTCTCCCTGTATCCCAACGAGGCAGGCTGTTTCCCAAATTGCAGTGTAATTTTGAGGCGTGTGGGTTGTACCCACCCGGCAGAACGCAGTGCTGTGTGGAGATACCCAGGCTAACTCTGAGCGTGCTGTAGCTGGGAATGCCGTGGTGAGAGCTATCCACAATCAGGTATCTTCCGCTCTTGGCTGAATAGTAGACCAACACCAGGATATTGCTCTTCTACCGGAGCCAGGTTGTTAAGAGGTAGCTCTGATGTGCCTGCCCGGTACTATGGATACCCTCGTGCTGTGTAGACATAACCACGGAGGCTAAAACCCAGATCCATCGAGGTATTTAGGCTTTTAACTCTCACTGAAATGAACAGGAGTTAAAAGCCTAAATACCTTTGGGGATTTGGGCCTAAGTGGCTTACAGAAAGCCTGTGGAACAGCAGAGACTTAGATATTTTGACTCAGAGGCTAGTGCCTCTGATATGAAATCATTCTTCCTCTGTACATCTGGTAGCAGTTTGCATTCACATTTCCCAGCTCAGGCCATCAAAAATATGCCCGTGCTTAGGACAGGAGGTGAAGAATAATTTAGGTAATTGAAACTACAGCAGGAATGTGGTTCTGTCAGAGGGCTGTTGCCTGACCTGGAATTTAACCAGACAAGTAGGGCTCGGGGAAACTGCGCGCCAGCTCTCGCCTTTCAGGTGCACTGAAGGCAGTTAGTTTCTCTGGTGGAAGGGGGATAAATAGTTGAGCTTATGTGTCTGTTGAAAAGGAAGCCATATTGCTGAGAATGAAAGCAGGAGACTTGCCAAACACTTGCCTTGTTATCCACATGACTGTTTATCAGTTATAACTAGAGCTGAGCCAATAATTCTTAATGGGTAATTCATATGATGAATATCTCCCCCTTACACTATGTTTGAATGGTGTATGAACCAGCCATTACTTTCAAATATTTATTTACTAGTCACAATTATTTGTTTAATACTGTGAATAATTCATGGTTTGTGGAATGTTTTCAGGCAGATCTCTGAAAGTAGCCAATATCCAGGCTATTTTCATTGGGCAGAGAAGTAAATGTCGCCTTTTTCTGATTACGCCAGTGTTAACTGAGGATAACTTGAAGTCAAAAGGCTGGATCCTTCACTGATGTAATTTGGCATAGCTCCATTTTTTTCAATTGACTTCAAATGACCAGTGTTAATTCACACCAACTTACTAGATGGTCCTGAAAAGAAGAATTGTATGAAGGAAGAATGACTCCCACACCATATTGTCCCAGGACTGGCTAAATGTACTGCGTTTTACAGTCATATCTTTCCATGAAAATTCTCATATGTATAAAATTCAAAATTTACTTAAAAAATATAATTCAATATTAATATTTCGGTTGCTTATTAATGGGTAGCTTTGCAGTAAATTGTGCTTGTGTGGTTGTACACACAAAGTGACAATTTTTGCAGGAGTAGTTCCAGTTCGGTTTTTACTTGCGGGGCAGTGGGGAGTTTGTTTTGAGGACAAATCTGTGGCTTGTTGAGGCTAACCTGGAAAACTTCCTTGTTCAGCGTGCAGGACTTTTCAGTTCCAGTATTACTTTTACCATTACAAAATCTTCCCTTATATAAGTCTCACTGACGTCAGTGGAGCTTTGCCACTTGTATTTGCCTTATCAGATTTCCAATCCTTAAAGCTATTTTAGTAGACATTTTTAACTACGTTCTTTGCAGTACCCAGCTGATGATGGGAAAAGTAGAGCAGGGGATTGTGTTGGATTGTGTGTCTGTGATTCTCGCACCAGTTGTCCGTGTTCTCCAAGGGTTGCATGTCAGAAGGATTTTGCTGGAATACCTCATGCCTTTTCTGTATCCTGTATCTGTCCTTCTCTGTCCCAGTTCCTTTCATTGCAATACCAAATTATACGTAGTGATACCAGCAAGAGAACCAGGGAGGAGTTAAAGGCTTGGTCTCTAAAAGTTGATTTCTAGGTCATTTCTCTTTCCAGATTTCTAGAGCAACAGGTGAGGCTTGTACTTAACATTGCTGCAGATTTCTCAGCTGAATCTCTACGCATCTCCCTTCCTCTTTAGCGTTTCTTCTCTGGCTGTACAACAGCCAGATTGCCACCATAACATGGCTGTGGTCTTGTCTGCAGGATCCTTGTGTTCATAAAAACCTGATTGTTAACAGCGCTTCATAGGGAGAAGTCTTACCCTTTTCTTTCTTCTCTTTTGTTCTTGCTTTTTGGTACTTTTGCTCCGCTGATGGTATGGCTCCTAGAAATACAAAAGCATAAAGAAAAAATCACATTTCAGAAAGATCTGTTGCTTTTTTTGACAAAGTAGCACAACCAATTTGAATGTTAAAGAGTCTACTCAGACTAAATGTCCAGGTGCATGTCATTGCTCACTACGCGTAATTTACTAATGAGTGGATCCAGACAAACAAACTGAGGATCCAGCATGCCCTCTGGCTGCCTATAAAAATGAGGAAAGATAATGAAGTGGTGTGAATCAGGGCCTTTCTGTAGCAGCGAGGCATGAAAAAACTGGAACACAACAGCTTTTGCTGTTAGGTACCAAATATTATCTCAACGGTTCTGTAACCAACCGTGGGGGCAAATTGGTTTCACAAACCTTATTAGATTAGCACAGTTGGCTGTTTAGTATTTTTCATGTCTCAGGCTTCATGTTTCTGGATGTCAACGAAAGTTTCCCTTGTGAAATTTGTATATGTTTGGTTTTTGACCGTGCAAAGGTAAGTGTGATTCTTAGAAAGGCACAGCTACTGACCTTTCTTTAATTACAAGCAAATGCAGAGGGTTGATGGATATTGCTGGATGGATACTGTTGGTCTCTTTTGTTGAGTGAACATTATCGAACAGCCTTCTGAAAAACAGTGGTGTCTTTGTACTGCAGGCTGCAGTTCACTAGGAACACACCTGATTATACCGAGCTCTTTTTAAGCAGAGCCCTGCACAGTGTCAAAGGAAAATGTTTTATTGTAAGTGTAGGGAAGCGCAGATGCGTAGAAGAAAGGTCAAAGAAGAACAGAACAGATTGACCTGTTAAAACAGAGCATCTTTGGGGATTTTCAGCAGAAAACCTCTTTGTCTTCCAACCACTGTGAAGGTGCAACCTTCAATCGGAAAGAACTGCTGTGACCTGAAAGATATGATACCTTTTTGTATAGAGTCCTTCCAACCAGTTCAAAGGCAGTAGTTCTTCTTCAGCCACGTACTGTCATTACAACTGTTTCCTGGACTGTGATTCAGGGCTCAGGCCTGCAAACACTTGGTTTCCCATTTATATTTGTATTTGTATGCCTCTCACTTCCTGAAGCACAGTCCTCAGAGACACAGGCTTGTAAAATTGTCCCTGTTGACAGAGGCAGTGCCGGCGAGGAAGAGCGCGCACACGCACCGCACAGGGGAGCTGGCTGCCCGTGTGTTCGTACCGCCACACAGTACAGTGTTGTCTCGGGGACACTTGTGTCGGTCCAGTGCAGACCTACAGGTTACTACACAGGGTTGTGTTACTGTGGGCTATTTCAACAGGACAAAATAGCCCTGGCATAGCGTCATGCTGACTTGGTTATACTGCTGCGGCTCTCGCTCTGTAGCTATCTTAAGAGATGTTTGCTCAGAAGTCTCTGAAGCATTGGGTGGTCAGCAGGCATGTGTATCCCCAGGCACTTGTCCATGTCCGGCAGGGAGACCCTGTATGGGGGGGACCGGCATTAGCATTTTATTTGAAATCAACAGTGTGCTTCTGAAAAGCCTCTCCCAGTGATCCCCACTTAACTGCACATTTATGTCTCAGAGCAGTCATGGAGGACATGAACTGGATTCCTCTGGGATGGCACTAAGCTGGTGGATGTGCTTCAGGACTGCACCTGGCATGGGACAGCTCGTGCTCGTTGCTACTGCCACTAGACTGCAACTAGTCCGAAGTAAAACACGTGCAGAATGGAAATGTAGAGTGTGGATGTCAGGTCCTTGGCACCAGTTGGTTCTCTCTATGTATCCATCTCTCTTGTTCTGCACCACTTGCTGTTGTAGATGTGGTCAGAGATGCTGCAAGTCTCATCTCAGTACATTGACTGTTCTTCCCCTCCCCTGGGCCATGCCAGTCAGGCCGTTTTCAATGTGTATGTAAGACTTTGGGAAATCGGGTTTACTTTGATAAGACTCTCCATATGCTTACGGTGATTTCTGTTTGTAAATACCTTGCCGAACAGGCACTGATGGGTCAGACCAGGGAGCACAAAACCTAGACCTCTCGTACAGTTGCAAAGCTAGGAGGTGTGTAAGGGGCAAAGGGTGAATTTCTTTCTTTCTCCCCTTGTTGTATGGTATCTGATCACATCTCATGATAGTCCCCTTCCCCTTACTTGCACTCATATAATTACCAAACATTGCTCTTTCGTGCTGCTTCTGGAGACTGACACTGTTGAAGCATGTAGTTTAACTCTCCTATTGACCCTCTGGGGGAAAGATAGGAAGAAACACTGAAATTAAACGTAGGTGGGGTAGCAATGATAATTATGTTGGATCATAACTTCCACTGATCTAATTAATGCCACCTAAGTTGTGGCTTGTGCAACTGCCTTGATTTATTGGTTATATCCACAGCTCGCAGAATGACGTTTTTGCAGAAGGCCCGTGGCTCTGATACATGGAGCGATAGAAGTCATATTTCATGAGCATCGTGCAGTATAGCTACAGTATGTGCAACAGTTTGAAAGGTGCCTGTTCTGTGATGCTCTTTAGAGGCACTGTAAATTGGTGATTCAGATAGGATTAATGATGTAGGCTGTACAGCCCAATTAATTTGTTTCCAGCCAAAATCCCTTCATGCTGCTCTTAAAACTACGTTTTCCTATTGAATTTAGTATAACAAGCTCTAGGTGTTCCCAGCATTAGGTGACAGTAAAAGATGACTCTCACCTAAGTTCCAGTTTATGTATTTATTTTATTACTCAGGATATGTCTGGATTTTACAGCTGAGTATGTTAGGAATTTAGTTACAAGTTGAAACCGCTTTATAATGCGTGGCTATAAAGATCAAAGGTTGCAAAACCAACACTGGAGAGCCAGGTCCTCCTCTTCCAAGGCTCATCAATCATGACTTAGTTCTGGCCCATCTCACATAATTTTCCACCATGTGCTGTCATTCGGACAAATGTTTACCCATAGCAGTAGACCAGAGACTCCCACAACTCTTACGCTAATTATTGCCATGGGTTCCTGACAGCACTTCTCCTTTTCTGTTTACCTGGTATCTCTTTTTCCTCCTCATTTTTTTTTTCTTTATCTCACAGTTGCTAGTCTGAGGTAAGTGGCTTCTGCTAGTGGCACACTGGGAGTTCTCCTTTCTTCCAGGTGGACAAAAATCAAGATCAATATAAGTTCAAGATAAAGATCTTCCTGGGTTCCCCCTAGCTATCTGCTGGAGACCATTGCGTTTGTACTTGCTGAAGTTCTGCAACCCTCTGCCAGCCCATGAAGCAGAAATAAGGCATGAGGAACCAAAATAAAGCCTTCATCCAGCGAGCCTGACCGTACACTCCTATCAGATAGGTCGCTGAAGGAAGAGTTGAGGTGAACCAGACTCTTTTTGCACCGCTGCCATCAGTCTGCTCTACGGCACTGGGCAAATCACTTTAATTTTCATTTCCCATCTTAGTTTCTCTTTTAATTGTGAGTCCCTGAAGTAAGGAGCAGCCTTTTGTATAATGCGGCACCCATGAGCCACAGTCCTAGGAGGCTTCTTGATGCCACTGTAGTAGAAAAAATTATCTTTGAGCAATTTATCATCCCAACTTTGCCTGGAAAGACTGGAACACCTATTATGAGTCTTCTTATGGAAGATTCCTTGGTGAGAGATATAAGAACAACTGGTAGACACCGGGATCACTGGCAGTTCTGGTTTTTTTTAGCTCTTCCTAAATGAATTTTTCCCCAAGATATTCATTCTGTCAAAAACTAAAAAAATAAAATAAAATAAATTAATTTCCTTTTGTCTCAAATAAAATGTATTCTGCAATCTGAAACAAAATATTTCATTTTTCAGTTTTTGAAGCTTTTACATTTATTTATTTCAAAAAATAAAGTGAATTTAAAGGTAAAGTAACTTTTTGAATGGAGAAATTCAGACTTTTCTACAGAAATATCTAAATAAAATATTTAAATTAAAATAAGCATCTATATGTTAGATTTAGCATTGAAATATAAGAGCTGTTAACTTTAGCTTTTAGTTTTGCCTTCTTTGGTGACAGAGTTTGAGAAAGTCAGCAGTGTAAAATTGGTATTAGTATTTTTGAGACCCGAAAGTTTTACCTGCTTCTGTTCCTGAACAAACTTTTTGTGGAACTCCAAGGAGTAGGTTGAGTTTATAGTCAGTTGTGATTTAAGTTAAAGGGACAGAAATGAGAATTAATCTGAACGGCTGTTCAAATAACTCTCTTGTTTCCTTTCTGAAATGTCTTTTTCTGTAGATTCAGCTTCAGTTTTCTCACCCCGTGCTGCCCATTGCTTGTAAGGATTGCTGGGAAGAATAATGATTAATGTAATTTGCTTGTTATTGTGGGTGTCACTGTCATGGCTGGAGGGTCAGGTGCATATTTGACAATGAAAATCCAGATTTTCAGAAATGATTGGTGAGTCTAGGTACTTGGTTTTTTCACTGTCTTGTCTTCGGGTTTGTGAAAGAAGCTCAAAGAATTGAGCCTTAATTTTTTAAGGTGCCTGAGAAAATAGTTGTGGGCAGAACTTTTTCCTGTTCTACTTTGTGCCTTTGAGGGTGCAAGAAAGTCGCATCAAAAGGGAAAACAGCAAAAAACGAAACAGGGAAGCGCGGTTGCATTATCATTAGGAAGAAGCATTTTTATGCAAATGCACGTAACAGTTAAAATAAAGCTCATGTTATGTTGCCTTTGACTTTTGTAACTCGTGGGGTGTGACAGGATTTAAACTTTTCATGGCATGCCAAAAATATTTCTTAACATAAAGTTACTTTGACTAGCTAATGTAATTATGTCCATTACTCACAGGGATGCCACTTTGTCCTGTACTTTGTCTTATTAATGTATTTACTGCTAGCGGGAGCTGAGGCCAGTGTTGATACCAGCATTCAGATGTTTCTTGCTGCTGCTGTTCACCCCTGAAGAGTCCGCCGGAGGTTTCGTGGAGGAGGAGGAGGATAGGCATCTGGCTTGCTTGAGGGCTGGGAATGACAGGAGCTCTCGGGGTGGAGTAGAGCTGGAGGCAGAGGTAGGATTTGAGCTGGCGGCTGCTGGAGAGCTGAGGCAGAGGCTGGGCGGGTTGTGCTGGGTGAAACCCTGCTGGACCCATGAGCTGTGTCCCCAGCTGGAAGGAGCCCTGTGGATAAACTGAATTGACACCGGCTGGGGCTGCTGGGCTGGTTTGAGTGGGGAGCAGATTTGTGCTGGTCCTCAGGCATACGGTTATGGTGGGGTCTGGAATTGGTGCTGGGATATGGTTACGTTTGGTAGCAGTGGGCTCCTCTGCCTGGATTTCTGCTTGAGGCCAGCTGGGGTTTGCGTTAGAATTTGGCTGATTTAATTGAGGTTTAGGTTGTATAGTATTGGGTGAGATTTTTGAAGACACTCGGCTAAACGTCCTTTAACTTGCAAGAGGGCAAAGTTATGTCTCCCCATTGGTCCCCATAACTTCTGAGGAAGCTGTTTTTCTGTCCTCTCAAGACAGAGCCCAGATGTCCAGGATACACATCCCCTATGTAGGCGCACCTCTCCCTGCCCTCCTGGGCAGGGGTAGGGGCAGATGCGGAGACCTAGAGTTGATTTAATCTGTACCTGCCTCTGTAACTACGCCTGGCTTCCTCTGACCCAAATTACCTAACTCAGCTGGTATTTCCTTCCTCATATTCCTTCCCTTACATCTACGCATCTCACCTGATATAGTTTAACTGGCTGCAGTGGGGGAGTTGGGGAAACTGTGTGCTAATGCTGCGCCCACATCTGCCCTTCTCCCTGCCTGGCTTAGAGAGACACTGTGTAAATGGAATTTTTTACATCAAAAGTTTCAATTACAGCAGGAAATGTCAGGCCGACAGAGTGCGACTGTTCCAGGTTTCCCATAAGGAATACTCCCACCCCTACTATTTACCCGTATGGAAAAAACAACCTCCGATGGTATTTTTTTAAGTTCTCAGGTAAACGGAGCTGAATGGTATCATCACACACATGGTAGGCTTTCTACAGGAGATGAAAAATTGTAAATCATAGGACAGGGTCCAGAGCCTTTACAGTGCCTTTTTCATGAAACAAAATTTCGGGGTATAGGCTAAGTAGGATGGGGACTGTTTGAGAGGCAGCTTAACCTCTAGCAAGTTAGCAGTCTTGAGGAAAGAGGAATAGGATGGAAACGTTGACCTCAGAGCAGGAGATCATATGGAAAGCAGCGTACAGAGTGGCACATACACATAACGCTGGAGTAGGTGGGTTACAGGAGAGCCTTACTGGGGTGCTTTCTAGGAGATGCGAGTTGTCAGTGCAGTGACCAGCAGAGAGCTGTGCACCTTCAAGCAGAGCCTAGCTCTGTCGTCTTGGTACTGTCTCTGAGGTAGCTGAGACAGGAATAAAATCTCATTTTCATCTTCTCTTCTAGAGGCTGAATGAATCTAATTCTCTTAGCCTCTCCTTGGTCATCGTGAGCTCCAGCTCCTGATCATCTTGGTTGCTCTCTCCTCGATTCATCCAGAAAAATGTATCCCCAACATGTCTTGCAGGTCACTAGGCAGTATCGAGCTCAGCTTTTATTGGAAGAAATGTAAGACTTTTACCATGAACTCAGACATCTCCAGTGGTCTCGGATCTTGCTTCATAGTACAGAGCCAGTGCTGAGATGGTTGATACAGCCACGTAATTTGCTACCGCTCCTTCAGGGACTCCATAATTTGCCTCAAGCAGGAACAGATCATGCTTTTAATGACAGTGTTCAACCCGTGGGATTGTCTTGGACATACTGGTTCCTGAAATCGCAACCGGGGCTTCCAAAAAAAGCCTGGAGAACTTCAGTGGTCAAATTAAATCAGTAAATGTGGTAAGGAATTTGGCACTTAAGTTACCTGGCTCTTCAGGATAATTCAGTGTATCCCCAAATCAGGCTTAGTCAGCATATTGTCCAACAGAAGAGTTGTTGCTGTTGAGTTTTCAGAAGTGTTTATGCTCTCCAGCCTGCTCAGCAAACTGCTTCGTAATGGGAATTTTCTGTCTTCATGTGTGCTGTATGTATAGATTGGCACTTATTTATGGGAGGGAAGTTTTGAGTGAGGTCCGTTGATAATGTCACAGAATCACAGAATTTTCAGAGTTGGAAGGGACCTTTAGAGATCATCTAGTCCAACTCTCCTGCTAAAGCAGGATTGCCCAGAGCACATTACTCAGGACTGCATCCAGGCGGGTCTTGAAAATCTCCAGAGAAGGGGACTCCACAACCTCCCTGGGCAGCCTGTGCCACTGCTCTGCCACCCTCACCGTAAAGAAGTGTTTCCGTGTATTTGAACGGAACTTCCTGTGTTCTAACTTGTGCCCATTGCCCGTCGTCCTGTCACTGGGAACCACTGAAAAGAGCCTGGCTCCATCCTCCTTCAACCCACCCTTTAGATACTTGTATGCCATAATAAGGTCTCCCCTCAGCCTTCTCTTCTCCTGGCTAAAGAGTCCCAGCTCTCTCAGCCTTTCCTCATAAGGCAGATGCTCCAAGCCCTTAATTATCTTATTTGCCCTTCGCTGGACTCGCTCCAGCAGTTCCCTGTCCCTCTTGAACTGGGGTGCCCAAAACTGGACACAGTATTCCAGTTGTGGCCTCACCAGTGCAGAGTAGAGGGGGAGAATGACCTCCCTCGACCTACTGGCCACACTCTTCCCTATGCAGCCCAGGATTCCATTGGCCTTTTTGGTGACAAGGGCACATTGCTGGGCCATGGATAATTTACTGTCTACCACAACCCCCAGATCCTTCTCCTCCGAGCTACTTCCCAACAGGTCCGCCCCTAACCTATACTGGTGCCTAGCATTCTTCCTCCCCAGGTGCAGGACCTTGCACCTTGCACATGTCGTGTGAAACCTCATTGTGTTTGTCTGCAGAACGGCACAAGATCATAGCACAATACAATATGTTTTGCAGACGTGGTGGTACAATGCTTCTGGTTAGGGCAAGTGGGAACACAAGAATTTAATTTAATAGAAAGCTGTGAGGTTTCGAAATATGTTTTTATTCCATAGGAAGATGAAAGCAAGACCTCTTGAAATGTTTCACGAAATGAAAATGAAAGGCAAGGAGAACTTTCTAAAAATAGCTATTAGCTTGCTGGTTAAGGAACTCACCTGGGCAGAGGGAGCTGCGCGTTGAACTTGCTGCCCTCTATCAAACAGAGCAGGAATTTTTACCTACATCCCGTGTGTGAGCCCGAGTGGTAGTGAAGAGGGCTCTGTCCTCAGCAGGACTCAGGGACGTTTGGGATGGGTTGTGTTCACAGCATTACTTGGGGAGATGGAAAGGGAACAGAGCTGCGTGTCAGCAAACAGATCCAGCCATGGGTTCATCCCTGGGCACTAGCCTCAGCAACTCAGCTCAGCTGTGGCTTACGTGGCTCTGGGGAGGACCCTTTAATAAACAGGAGCGGGATGAAGGACATGAGATAGGATAGAAGAAGGCATCCTCTGAAATATTTATCTCCAAAGACAAGTTTAATAGATGTCAAGGGTATTTTTTGGTTTTTTTGAGAAGCTTATTAGCTATGGAAAAAAATGTAGTACTATTCCCTATGATGTAAACCTGTATAGATTTAAATTGATGGGAGAAATTCACAACTTGTGTAAACAGGCATAGCTCTGTGAAGTCAGTGTAGTCACACCAATTAGATCAGCTAAGGCTATAACCCATCATTTTTAATGGTATCATTCTTCCATATAAGAAAAGGCAAGGACATGGGAGTCTGTGAGGGGGAAAATGAAGAAAAAAACACAGCATGGGATTTACAAAATTTTGTCCATCGCTTTTCTCAGCCTCTGCATGGAAAACATCTGCATGTTACAAAACACTTTGATGTCTACCATACAAGCTCTGGGCTCTCCTATCCGCTGAATGGTACATTCATGGGGCATTGCTCCTCTGATGTCAGCTGCCCTCACTGGGAATAGGCAAGCCGAATATTGCTCTGAGCAGCTGAAAATACACCACCTGCTGATTCCAGTGAGTTCATTCCGCTTGTCTGCAAATATAAAATATTGAAAGGGTCACAATTATTGTTCCTTTGGAGATATTAAAGTTTAGAAGCTGCCTCTAATGACTGATGTATAGTAGTAGAGCGTGATCTTTTCATGGAAAGTTAATGGCTAGTACAAGATAAACCTTGTGTGGGTAAAATAAAGTCTTTCTCTTGGGAGCTAATGCACGATGTTTGGTTAACCAGTCGTGCCAAATCCAAAGGGAATATACCTGTAATTATACTAGGCAACCATATAGTTTTCGAAGTTCAGAAATCTGCTGGGCAAAACACTGACCACTAATGCAGGAGACCAGCAGAGATGTTTGCAAAGGTCCCTGTTGGGGCTTTATGTCTGCATGCAAGAACTTGGCTAACCAGTTCTGCTTAAAGCCTTTGTGCTAGAATAGCGCTGCCCATGCACATGTGGTAGTCTTCATGTCTTGTTGCTTATTGGAGATGTAGGAACAGCAGTGGGTTCCCTGTCCTAGGATCAGTCATAAAAGGCAGATTAGAACAAGACAAAACAGGTGGGCAAGGAGCAAAGGATGCACACAGGGCCAATTGTGTGTGTAAAACAACCGTGCTTTTAATTTGTTGCAGCAGCAGCAGCTCAGCATCTGACCACTCACTTGGGGTGGGATTCTTCTGGCTGTATGTGGACATCTACAGCTGATCTAGAGCTAAATGGTCTTCGCAGCTGTCAGGGAGTGATACTGATCTCATCCTAAGGGAGGCATCTGCTGTAGGCCAGGTGATTTACTCCACAGAAGTGGCTACTCACTCCATTAACTCTGGTGGCAGGTGAATGTGGCTGAGCAGATGTAGATACCAACGTTGTTGGGAGTTAGGTGAGAAATAAACATCCTTTGCTGCAAGGCAAGTGGTGATCAGGCTGGCTCATGGGGAAAAACAACAGGTCAATAAGTGAAGGGTCATTCAGGCAAATCTGCTTGAAGCCCTGCTGACTTATCTCCAGTCTCACCCAGTAACAGAATTGTGCATTTGGAGAACTGCTCCTGAAATACTCAGTTACCTTTCACCAGCTGCCAAGCTAGTGCCAGGTGTGATATTGTTTCTAGGTTGTGTTTGGAGACAGTTGCGTTGGAAAAGGCAAAGACAGCTTCTTGGCATTGCTGAAAGTGGTCAGCATTGGACAATTTGCAAAAAATCCTGTTCACAGATCCCTGCCAAACCCCATCTCTCCAGTACGGCCAAATTTAGCGAAGACATCAGTGCCAATGTGCATTAAGTGTCATTAAAGCAACAGAGGTAGCACTATGGATGGACTTGTCCCAGAGGGAGAACATTTCCTTTTGATCTGCTCTGCAGATCCTTTGCCCTCGATGTGTGGATCTGTATGCCTCGCTGCTTCCACACACTGACATCAGTGGAAACTCGACATTTAGGCAGGTGCAAAATATGCCGTACTTAGATGCTTCACAGCGATAAGGGCTCTGAACTGCTAATCGTGGAGGAAAATTCCCTGTCCTGCTCCTACCCCACTGTTTAATTTTGTGTTACCTAGCAGGACGGGATGATTCTATGATGTATCCCCTTCTGAGATCACTGAGTTTTCTGTTTGGTGAGACTCGCCATACCAATATGAGTCATTTAAAGAGTTCAATTAGTAATTTATGAAACTAATTAGCAGGATATTAAAAGCCTAGTGCAATGATGTGCTTCTGAAGTGATCTGATGAAGGACTTGTAATGCGAACTATTGTATCAGATAGGCTGATAATGAAGCAAACTGGTTCATTTAAAAGAAAATAGTCATTCTGAGATTACCATCCTCTGCTGTAAATACAGCACTGTAGCAGGGCTAGCACTGTATGATGTCAGTGAGCAAAAGGAAGGGGGTTTTATGGGAATGGCAATAGCTTGCATGTTGCAATTAGGGACGTATGACGCAGGGGCACTCTTTTTGTGTGACTGTGAAATTCTGCAGAACTCTTAAGGCTGCATCTGGACTGCAGTTGGGTCAGAGGATCCCAGAACAAATCGCTGTGGCTGGGCTAGCTTTAAATTCCAGATTTTGGGTGCTGGGTATGCTTATATCATCAGACACAGGAATGCCCACATTGTCCAGCAGATACACCCACTGCTTTCTGCAAACCCTCCAGCTCACAGCGAGAGCCCTCCTCAGCCTGGGTTTGGAGAGGGGTAACGGAGATACAGAAGAGAGAAAAGAGGAGCAGTTAATGCACCGATACGGTTGGCCAAAGCTGTCCCTCCTCTAGGTTGCCTGACTTAGACAGGGGTGCAGTCTAGTGTGCGCCTCAGTCCAAGAGTCCTCCAAAAAGGTCCTGAGCTCAGCTCTTCCTCAGTGCAATACTGAGACTTTGAGCCCAAGCAGCAGCCGAGCTAGCAGCCAGAAATGTGGACAGAAAGCAGATAAGTCACAGGGCTAGGCACACTTGATCTGTTTTGAATCCCACTCGTTACACAGTGAAGTAGAAATAGCCTTGGATTATATTTTAAAACTGTTTAGCCCTGACCCACATCCCAGTGAAGTCAATGAGATGTTTGCCAGTGACTTAAATGGGCTCTGGAACAGGCCTGCAATGTTACTAGTGCCTTCAAATACTTCCTTCACCTGTAGGATGAAAGTCCTTCTCCTGAGTCAATGGGCCTCCTTACTTCTTCCCTCTCAGTTTCCATGGGCCCCTAGCATGGGAAACTCAGCCTTATTCATCTTTGTATTTCCATGTCTCTGAATCAGGCAGGTTCTGGGTATGTTCCACATAGAAGCCTGTTATCTTTTCAAGTGGCAAAAAAGAGGGGATTTTTCCATAGTCACATAGTTTTTCCACAGAAATGTATTCATGAGAGTTAAACTTGCCCAAACTATGTTAATGTATGTGGTTGGCTTCTGTGCCAATTTTCATTGTGAATAAGACGCAAAATAAAAGGGCTCTTGTGTCTCCCTTTCCTCCTCCCTGAATCCCTCCCATAATTTTTTACTTCATAGGCCCATTTTGTATGCGAATCAGATCAGGAGAGGAAAGGCAGGGGCATTGCTTTTTCTTTTAAACTGTGCCTTTGCTTTAATCTACTGATATCTACACGTGAAAGTTATGACTGAACCAAAAAGAGGTTAATACAATGGGGCTGGATCTTATAGTTGGTGTAAACTGGGATAACTCCATTTGTCCTGAGGGAACCTTGCTGATTTACACCAAAGGAGGACACAGCCTTAGGTCGTCAGGGGCTCCGTTCATTGCAGCGTTGTTATTCTGAGGCATTTCCATCTGACAAGAGAAACGCTGTCTCTTTTTAATGCAGGTGTTAGGACTTCAGCTTGATAGTCTCCTTCCAGACCATGCACCCTGGGTTACCACGGCACACACAAAACATTTAGGCAGCTCTGTTAGCCAGATGGCTATGAAACATTCATAATACAAGCTGTAGCTATTATGAGCCATTTCTCTTCAGTGCATGTCCTGACAAGCTGCTGTTATTAAGTTTCAGTGTATTTCTGTTAATGTTACCTACCTATTTTCATTCCTGTATGCTGTCACACGGAGCTGGTTGGCGTGGTCTTGGGAACTGGGCTTCAAGGCTCCTCCCTGTGAAAGTTGCCAGCTCATTTATTTGTTTCTTTCCAGTGGTTCAAGCTGGTGCGTTATTCAGAAACTTCTGAAAGAGCGGGGTTGGGTAAACCTCTGATTCAGTTCGTTTGAAAGCACCCTTGAAGTCCTCCTCCACATCTTGCCCTCCTGTTGCTCTGAAAGAGGCTTGACGAGGCTAATTTGAAGCCCGTTTCTGAGAAATCGTCAGTGCTTCTGTTGGAAATGTCTCTCAACTTGAAGATTCCTTTCTTGCAGAACTGTGATACTACTAGTTTGGGCCCTGACTCTCCCCGGTCCTTGTTTCTCAGTTTTAGAGGGCAGAAGTGCAGGAGGAGAGGGGGACAAACGCAGCATGAGTTGTGAGGTGTGAAGGTGAGGTGGTGAGAAGATTGCTTGTATTTTATCCTTATCCCAGCATTACTCTGCAGGGGCAGTGGTCGCTGGTCCAAGTTACGATCTCCTGTTGGCTGCTCAGTTTTGCAAAGCCCTTTAACTTTGCAAATGGTGGCAAGGACATGGGAGGTCTCAAGGGAGCTCTGAGTACTCGCTGCTTTTGATCCTGCTAGTGTTGTCTCCCTGTTTTAGCAACATAAAGAGCTGTGGTGCAGGAGCCGCTCTAGGCTGTTGGCCACTGGTATAATCCTTCTGGGATGGGTTGCATTAGATGAGGTTGGTTGACTGATAGCAGTAGGCTCTCCTCAGCCCACCTTTGCCCTGTAGAAAAGCTGCTGATGCTGCTGCAGCTACACAGGAGTCGGCACACAGCCAACAGCATAGACCGTGAGCTGTTGTCTCTACGGATGGAGCACACTTCTATGTGCCTGGGCCAAAAGGGCAGTGACAGAGGTGGGCTAAGTGGTTAAATGCAACTGGAAATACTTGGTATCTAAGTTTCATTCCTGGTAAGGCATTTAGTTTTTGGAGGTAATGTATACCTGTGTAAGATTAACAGATGGACTAAGGAAGCTCTTTGTAGAACATACTTTCAGTAAACCAGTTCAGGTGGTTTGTTGGTTTATTGCACTTCTTATATGAACCGCCTGGATACTGAAAGCTGTTTCTTTTTTAGATGACAGTTGTCATGTTAGCATCCAAAAAGTGTAATCTTGAGATTGGCTTTAGAAATCCTGAGATTTTAGTATACAGAGCTGGGCGAACGTTGCCTTCTGGTTTTTGCATCAGAGGCACTCAGGTCCTTGCATTCACAGAGGATAAAAGCTGACTTTAACTCAGAGATAAGGTTCTTAGGTACAAAAATTATTTTAGTGGAAAGTCACTATATGTAGTACTACTCACTATAATATTGTAGGAGTTGGCCATTCTGGAGAAATTGGACAACACCTGGTATTTGAAGAAGTTATTCACAATACAAGGAGAGCATTTTGTTCACATGCAGCTGAATATGTAGCAGACAGATCTAAATTACTCTTTGCAAATGTTTTGTTACAGTGGTGGGTGCAAAACCCTTACGGGATGGATGCTGCAAAAATAAAAGGGCACCCACAAACTCTTTGTCTGGAGTAGCCTCCTGCAACATCCTCAGAATCCCTCTGTGACTTGACTACACGAGCCACAGTGCAGCCCCTGAAGGGCAAGATCTCCTCTTGACAGATCTTGGTGGCTTTTATTTCATCTGCTACTTTTTGGAGAGCGAGAGAGAGGAGTGAATGCATGGTGGTTGTTTTGTAATGGATAGCCTGAGAAATTTCCATCACAGTTGCAATCTGCATAGGTGGACCCATGTTCTCCTTTCCCAGCCTGCGAAGAGAAACAAGATGTCTGGCAGGTAACAACTAGATAATTTCAGAAACTCCCTGCTCTCCTCTCCTTTCAAGGAGTTTTTTTGCCGTGCTACAAGACTACCTCGTCCTGCAGACTTTCATTCCTTGGTCTTGGCTCTAATCTGTTCATGTCCTTTCCTGGGAGGGCCCTTCTTTCACATCTCAGATGTTTATACCAAGGTCAGCCAGGTATTCATCCAAAGCAGCCAGAGTCTCGGGCTCTGATGTAGACCCTGAGTTGCGCACAAGAGAATGACCCAGGGGACCCACTCACCCACCCACCTCCGGGTGTTCAGGAACTATGGAAAGGCTTTGGGTAGCGTGTTTACAGCACATTTTCCAGCTGCAAAGGAAGAAGGGTTATTTTGCTGTCGTATGTAAATTGTTGTGGAAATGGAGAGTAATAATGTTCTTGTTTCAAGAATTGTCACGAATACTTGGTTTTGAGGCCAACCATTCAGCTCCTGTTATCTCTAGGAATCAAGATGTTTATCTGTCTAAATGATTGCAGTGTGTCTCAGGTATTTGAAGGTGGTTCTTCCTATTTGTGGGAAAAAGAAAAAAAAAATTAAAAAAAGAATCAATCTTTGTTACCCAAAGTATCAAAAGCTTATTAGCCTCAGGCAGATCTTTTTATCTGCAAGGAATAAAGCAGATTTGTCCAGATCCTCAGCCAGTATAAATCAGTTTAATGCCCTTGGCCCATTATTTTTTCTCATGCAGTTTCTCTCGAGAGGGATTTAGGCTGTACTTAAGCATCTCCTTGTCTTCACGTGTCCAGTTTGAAGCTTAGCAGAACAACTGTTAGTCCCAACTCTTGGAGAGCTTGCACCGGATGCCACCCTGGTCTCCAGTGCCTACAGAGTCGGTGGAGCGAGGCTGTGAGCCTTTTGTCAAGTAGCCAAGCAAGACAATTGCTTTGAAGGATCAGTGGAGAAACGTGAGCTCAAAAGGTGAAGGAGAAGGTGCTGGAGATGGGTTCAGGTGACCTCAGATATAAGCAGCATGCATACATGTGCCTCTCAGTTCATTGCAAGGCTGATGCAGTTTTATCTGATGTTTAGGCAGAACTTCACCCAAGGCAGTGGGTGCCCTGGGGGGCTGCTGAAGGTTTAGGCTTCCCAGAGTCCCCGCTTCCCGGCTGAATTGACTGGTGCTCTGGCAAAGTGGAGCGTGTCTCCAGAAAATCTCGTTGCCACATGAAATTGGCAATGTTTTCCTCCCAAACTAAAACCTACAACTTCCACTTGCAGCTGGTTAGATTGACTAAGGGACATAGAGTTGAAAATTATAACGGTGATAGAGACACAGAAACTCCTCTCCCAAGATTCACATCAAGAAGAGGATAAGAGCAGTAAAGGCGGTCGGCTCCCGCTGTTTCAGGGCTGCTGACAGAGCGGGTTCCTCTTCCCCTCCTGAGGGGACAGCTACATTAGCCAGGCACAGTGGTGGCACCAGGTGAGGAGGTGAGGATGGGGGGCCCGAGGGCCATAGGTGCAGCGGGTGCTGGCAGCCCTGCCTGCACTCCCCGGTGCCCAGGAGGAAACCTGCCTGAGTCAGCCCAAATCCCTCTGGCAGCTCCCAGAACCGCAGAGTCCCGCTCTGTCTCCCTCGAGCAGGACCCTGCCTTAAAGCCAGGGCTAACCCTGGTGTATCCACAGGTCATCTCTTTGGGGTTGGGGGTATCAAATCAAAGCAGGTTGGCCCTTCTGGCCGAGAAGGTCATGTTACAGCAGCTCTGCCCCCACAGTTTTTCCTTTTTTATTTTAAGGGCGTGGTATATTTTGTAAGTTTTATGTTTATCAAGAAGTTGATTGTGTAAATAAAATTGCGGCCTTGTGTGCCAAATAGCTGGGTTATGATTTCCTGGAGGAGAGCCAAGGCGGTGTGTGGGAGCATGCCAGTGTTAATATGTTCACTTTGCTAAGAAATACGGCATGTGTGAAGCAGTGAGGGAGGACGCTCTTCGAGCTGGGGCACTGGTTAACCCTTCCTTGCCACCACCGTCTCCGTGCCTCTGCCGGGCTTCCCCCGGCAGTGGTTCACAAACAATTTGTGCATTCACCGGCAGAAGGGACTGAGGCTCTGATGGACTTACCTGGAGCCTGGCCAAATCAACGTGGGACTTGACAAGGCTCCTAGTCCCACCCCGATTCCCCTCCTGCGGCGGGAGCCCGGTGTTGTCTTCAGCCGGTGTGTGAAGGCTGCGTCGCACAAACCTAAAAGGGGCCTCCAAGAGAGGTCAGGCACGTGCCTGGGGATGCCAGGGCAGGGAAAAGAGCCTTGGGCTAAATGAGAATAAACTCCCTGACTGTAATGACTTTATTCCCTATTTACTAATAAGTGCTATCCAAAGTTTACCCTTTCTATCCTGCAGGGACAGCCAGTTTTTCTCCAGTGGCTGTTTGAATAGCAGCTGAATCACTGAATAGTTCGAGAGTATTTTCTGTGCAGGATGGTGCTGCAGAGGGGAAGTGTCATGGCACTGAAGGCAAAGGGAAGATTACTACCAGGCTTTGACAGCACCAGAATTGCGCTCTGGTTGCTTGTTTCATTACTTTTTCTCTACAAATCACGCAGTCCCTGTCTCATAGCAGCTTGTATCTCCTTCCACTCATCCTTAGGTCATTACATTCTGGAAGTATTTAAAATAAATGAACGCAGAAAATGTAACCTCTCACTTTCCACCAAAAAGGAAATAATGAGTCGACTACTTCTGCAAACAAAGCAAAAGTCCTGAGGATGCATGAAAGGACTTCATTTTGCCAAACAGCAGGGAGTAGAGTTAGCTGTGTTACAGTGGGGAGGGGGTGGGGAGCCTGTGTGCGCGGGGAATTCTTGCAACTCAGACAAAAATAGTGACTTCCATTATTTACCTACCTAAGCCGGAAACCTGCTTGCATTTCAGGCATTTACTGTAATTCCTCACATAGCTGGGGATGATAAGCCCCGGTAACTAGTCATTGCATGCTGACTGAAAATGATAGTTAATGTACACCGTCTACCCAAACAACTTTCATCTTTAACCCTTTCAAACTTGCTAGGTTTGGGTTTTTTTTTTTCAGGTAACATTGCTGCCAGTCAGCCTCACCTCAACCCTCCGTCTTCATAAAATTCAGTTTAGTGGAACTCTTTGATCGCAGTCTAATCTATATGGGAGACTTCTCAGAGCAGTTCACACGTCTAAGATACAATGACAGTTATGGCTCAAATTTCAAAGGAATCAAAGGGAGCCATTTGGCCGACTTCCACTAAATGTCACTGAAATTTGGATGCGTAAGTCCTATGTGTTCCTTGAGTAGGCTGGATACTGTGGTTTGAGCCTATTAATGATCCTGAGCTGCAGCCCGTTGCAGTCAGTGGAATTCTTTTCTTTGTGCTCTATTTTGTATTATCTAGGCCCAAATGCCAAGGAGGTGAAAGGGCTTTGCTCTCAGGAGAATATGTGGGGGAGAAAGCACCCGCCCAAGGGTTAGAGTTTGGGCAAGGGGAACTTACCTTTTCCATCTGTGCTCGTGCATGTATCCCTGTCTTCCTGCAGCCATCCCGTCTTCCTGCAGCTTTTGTGGCTTTGCCGTGTGCAGGAGTGTGCTGAGCCATCCCAGGCACCCCGTCCCACGCGGGCTGTCCTCTCGGCAGCGTGTAGCATGTGTTGTCTGGGCTGGTGTGCCCGTGGGCTTTGTATGGCACACCGAGCTCTAGACCTGAGGTCACTGCTGAAATGCCTGATGGAAACATTTACTAATTTCAGTTCGTGGGGGAAGAGAGGGAAAGAGTTTGCAGTTGGGCTCCTGCCCAAAGCTGTTTGCACCGGGATGGTGCATCACATGACTCCCGGCAGACTATTGTTCTGGGGATTTGGCAATGTCAAAGGTACAAGGTGCATATTGATGTTTGGTACCAACGTTATATAAACGCTACTTGCGCAAGCCTAGCAGCTGATTTTACAAGACGTGGGGAAAGACGCATCTTTTTCCAAGGGCAGGATTTAGCCCTAACTGCAATATCTTCCCAGCCATGATACAATAACAATACTTAGCAGGCATGTAGTTCTTAACATCATCAAAGCAGCGTACAAGCAGCAACTAATTAATCCTCACAACACCCCTGTGAGGCAAGTATTACTCTCCCCATTTCACACATGGGGATGATGTGACTTTGGAAGGTCAAGTGACTTGTCCAGAGCTAAACAGTCTGCAGTGGAGCTCATTAGTTCCTGGCTCACAGCCACTGCTCAGTGTACTTGCCCAGCCTATTACTGTATTTTATTATGCAAATCCCCATGGAAATTAGAAGCCCAAAGCAACCCACAGATATAAAAGTGGTGCCTTGGATCTAAATGCTGGATCCATTTTGTTTGAAATTGGTTCTGGAGGCCTTACAGAAATTTCACTGGATTTTGGATGGAAATGGAAAAAAACAGAGTGACTGTCATGCCTGGAAATCTCCAAGAAAAAGGAAGGTTGTGAAGATGTGTGTTGGTGGCTGTCCAGCTGTGCATTGTTTGCATATGCTCTTCAGAGGCCAGCAAAGACAGGGTGTTACCGAAATCAGTAAAATGACAAAGAAAAGTTCAGCCTCTATTCCTGCAGGTGTATTGCAAGGAGTGGATGGAGATCGGTCTGCCTCGTCCCTGGAAGACTCTTTGGCCACCAGGTTAAAGCTAGCTGAAGAGACGACCCAGGAAAGCCAGCTAACTGCAGTGAACTGGGGTCTAATTCAGACATAAAGGGGCTTTTTTCGGTATTGGCAAGCTTTGCTCAAAAGTTGATGTTGTCCATGAAGACTGGCACTATTTTGATGATTCAGAAAATAAGCCAAGCCCTGTTTGGCTTGCACAACCACAGTTCTTCCAGAAATTGCCAGGGGTATCGAGTGGGCAAGGAAAGGAAAAGATTCACCATGTAACATTGGATCAGGACTGATTCTTGGCTTTGTATTTCATGGACTGACAAGTGCGCTGCTAGATTTCATGAGGGTGTCATCATGCCACTGAAAGTTATTTACACTAAGTCACCCTCCAGGAACTGGGTCACAACTTTTTCTTTCATGAGACTTGGCAGCAATCTCAAGGTTTACTAGAAGCAGAAGAGAGGATGCCTATGCGCAACGCCAAAACCAACTTAGATGCAAGGGGAACTGGGCCCTGTGCCACCGATCAGTGCATGGCATGTCGGGCTCTGAAGGTGATGGGATGGGACTTCACTGCTTTGCAGCTCCAGCGGTTGCTGCCGGTTGCCTTTTGCACTCTGAACAGGTGTAAATGACTACCCAGAGGCAAAGCACGGCAGAATCGGGGCCAGATCTTCAGCTAGTGTCAATCAGTGCCTCGGCTTCAATGGGGCTGCATCAATTTGCCTTAGGAAAGGGTGTAATGTGGGAAACAGAGATAAGGGAACTCATGTTCTAGCACCCTATATCCTATATAATTGCTTAAATAAGAGCACAGCCCAAAACGGGTTTGCCAGATGCCGGGGTGGTGCAGAATCAATCCCATGTTTTATGGGCATGTTTATACACCCAAATGGAGGAAGCTTATGGCCAGGGATGGACTCACCCAGCTTGGGTACCAGCTGTCGGGAAGGATGTGGTTGTATAGACCTCAGCACAGAGCCCCTATAGGAGGCCTTACATTCTGGTCGCTGCGCTGTGCTTGGGCCAAGCCTCCATATCTCCTCTGCTCCTATGACCCACGGTAGCTGGAGTGAAGCCAGTGCAGGTCTGTGAGCTGGAGCAACAATCATACCTTTGTTTTGCCAGGCAGATGAATAGATAGATAACAGCAAGTTAATGGATGGCAGCTCCTTCCCCCCACAAACGTCAGTCCTATCACTCACCTCCTCCCCCAGCAAAACGAGGCCTCGGGGACAGAGAAAGAACACAAAGATTAAAACTAACCTGTTGCTTTGGAACTCCTCAGCGAAAGGGGCTGATAAGAGAGGGCTGAGATCGGGAATCAGGTTTCAGGGGTAACAAATGAATAACCAGAAAACGGAAGGATGCCGAAAGGGTTTATCAGAAGAGAGCAAGATGGTGAGCACGTCCCAACAGCTTCTCTTTTGAAAAAAAAAAGAGGAAAGGTGTTTCTCTTGTAGCAGCTACAGACACAAAGAGCTGTTCAGACCACTTTGCACCCACCAAGACCCTGGAAAGGCGGAAGAGCGTCCCAGAGCTCTGGTGGAGGTTTGTAAGCTGTTAGTCAAGTACTGTTTCCATGCTGGCAGATTCCCGGGAGCTGTAAGCCCCACTGTTTCGTGCTCTCGCTGGGAAGCGATCAGCACTGGAAAAACTCAGGGAGTAGACAGGGCTCATGCAGCAGGCTCTGGCTCTGGCTCAGACTGGGCAATGTGGTTTCAATTTAGGAGCTCTCCTCTCAAAAACCTCCATAAAAACAGCCGGGATATAAAAGCCCATGTTCTTACAGTGCAGAAGAGTTGGGAAGACTGCCCCCATCTCTAGAGAAGAGTAAGATTCAGCAGCAGAGGCTTCACAACAGGGCAGCAAAGATAAAGTTCACACCTCTGCAGATCTCACAGAAAAATTGTTGGAGTCACTGTGTGATCCAAGTAGTATATTTCCCCTGCTGAGACATGGGCCTTTCATATATTTTTTGCACAGGACAGATTATCAAGAGTCAGCAGTACAGTGGGAGAGAGGCATCAGGGACCTTTTCCTCTTTTTGGGATGGTGAGGAAGGGGGAACCCACTTGCTGTCTTTCACCCCAGTGGAGATTGCAGGGGGTTGTTGAACTTGGAGGAGGAAGGCAGACAACTATGGCAAGGTTGCAAGGTTACTCCAGCAAGCGCACAGTTAGCAGGCTTCTGCCCGTTATTTGGGTAATCTGGAGGAAGCTATGGAAGTGGCTAAAAACAGGCAAGGAGGATCATGGTGCCTTGTCCCTCCTGCCTGGCATGGGGTGACCTGGGCTGGTTTGCATTCTGTCTTTAAAAAAAAAAAGGTAAGCCCGAGGAAAGGGAGGAGGAGAGATCTGCGTTTGAGAATTTGTTTTCCCATTCCCAGTGGGTAAGCCTGTCTACTCACTCACTTGGGCACGTAGTAGTTAATACAATTTTCTTGATAATAATAGTTTCGGGGCTCTGAAAAGCCAGCAGGTGGGAGCCAGATAAACCAGTTGTGAAGGTAAACATTGACAGCTCCTCAGATAGCCCCAGCAATCTCCAGCAAGGCTGCAGCAGCCTCAGCTGTGGGGCTGGAGACACGTCTCCAGCTGCTCTCTGGGCCAGAGAGCTCCCTTGAGGCAGCACCAGAGCAGCATCATATTTGTCAGCATCATATTTGTCAGCCTCAATGGGAGTCCTTTAGGTGCCCACCTGAGTGGTGAATAGGCTATGATTACGGTGTTTTCCTTCTTTTGAAATTCTGGATTTGGAGCCTGCATCTGTCCCCTGGTTCAGCATGGCTGTTTTCGTGTGTCTCTGGACAGACCCCAAGACTAGCAAGGACAGAGCTTGTAAAAGCCGTATTGGGTACCATGAGACTGGGGGAAGAGTTGGATTATTAGGCAATTTTCCTGGCAGCTACTCTAAAAACCATTTTTAGGCCTGGCTTACATGAAAAATTGCCTCGATACAGTTTTTTTTTGTTAGGAAATAATTCTGTATTTTTTTTTTTTACCACTGGTTATAGTGGGACAAGACCCTCATGTGAATGCAGTTATTTTGGTGTCAAAGTGACTTATACTATACAACATTTCTTTCCGGTGAGAGCTGTAATGCTTTCACTATTCTAATGTACTCAGAGATGCACTATGTTGGTATGTAGATGAGATGTTAATGGCAGAGACTTCATTGCAGCTTGGTGAGGGTGAGCAGGAAGGTAATTATAGTCTTGCTTTTTATTGTTCTTATATAATGCTACCGTGGATGTTTCCCACCCCAGCTGTGGCTCCCAGCCTGCCCAGTATTACTTTCCATTGTGGTGTGGATTTTGGATCCCACAGACTCAGGGATACATGGCAAGATATCACAGAACGGCTCATTTTCTCCTGTGCCATGACCACGGAGGTGCAGAGGCAGACCTGTGCTTGCAGATTTTATCTGTGCGTGAAGCCAGGGATACTGCCCAGTTTTCATAGTCAGTTTTCTAGAACCAAGGAAGGGCCTGACTTCAAAGCTGGATTCTTAAAGCACCAGGTTTTTAAGTATACTTGAAACTTGAACCTGGATTTCACCCCAGATCTTGTGAGCAGTGTTTGCACTCACAGTAAAGCAGATCTGCACTATGCAATCAGAAATCGTGCAATAACTTTCAACTGTCCTGTACAAGCGTCTTCTCTTTGCAGAATACAATCACCATGACTCCAACACTTCTCTGGAAGAGTTGGGCTGGAGGTCAGTGAGCTTTTGTTGGGCTCTGTGAGTTTGCTGGCTGTGTGGCAGTGCTGGCTGAGCCTTGCGGGTGGCCTCAGCTCTGTGAGGACCTTCCCTCAACATCAGGGGAACTGTGCTTCTGGAAATCCCAAAGATTGATTCCTCGAGTTCTTTCAGGTGAAATTTCCAAGCAAGGAAATCAAGGGTAGCAAATGAGACCTACAACATCTTTTCTTAGGCTGTGTGTTATTCCTCCCCAGTAGTTCTTGACAAGTTCTGCAAAATGACTTCATAAAACCTTTCCCTGAGGTGAGAGAATTCTTGCAACCTGGAGAAGCAGAAATCTCTACAAGAGCTGAGGAGGTCCTACAAGGCATTTCATGCCTGATTGAGTACTAACGGAAACATTTAAGGAATATGAAAAAAACCAAAAACATTCTTTAGGGTTTCATCCCATGTCCAGCAAAGATACCATCAGGGATCTTACACCTGAACAATCCTTATGATTGCACATTTGGATCTTTTGTAATTCCTCAGGGAGATAACAAGAGATAATAGCAGAAATCCCTTGAAGTTACTGGTGGGGCTGTCAAACTTCTCGTCTCACCACCTCTGGGATGCTGGGTCACAAATGCTTTCGTTATATGCACGTAGAAGAACTAGCATGTTGAAACGTGTTAGCGCTACAATGACATTATTAGTAGTATTACTCTATTAACGCTGCTACCGCTACTAATATGTTAATGAGTCATATCATTAATAGATTAAGAATGAATTATGTACTGAGGTAATGTACATAACACTTTGATTTCAAGTGAAGGTCATTTGCAAATGTCAGGCATGCCTTACTGTGGGGATGTATTTCCCTGCTTAGGAACACCGGTGCTAGAGAAACATTTGGCATTGCTCCTGTTTTCCTAGAAATTTTCCACAGAATTGCTGTTTGTTAAATGGCGCTACTTATTTTGCTCTTGTTTTCGTTAAAGAAATAAGAAAGGACCTCATGCTATATTTTTGAGGCCCCAAATTTCCCATTAGTTTTGGAAGGAACAAGGAAGAAAAGAAAAAATACGGGGCCAGTCCTCAAATGTGCTCTTTAGGTAGTAGGTGAGAGACAGTGAAGCGTGCCTCTTTCCGACTCCTGCGATTTCAGAGAAAATTCCCAAAGAAACTCCTATAGCAGGGTAATATCCCTAGTCTACCTACTGTGGCCTGGACAGTGCTTCAGCAGCAGCGTGCATCGCACGCAGTGATATCCCTCAGTGTCAACAGAACGAGATTTGATTTATATTTGCGGGTTTGAAATTTGATGCTGTGATTTAATTTTTGGAGGAACTGTGTTCCCTTCCAGGGGAAATTCTTGTTTAAGAAAGAAAGAAAGGAAGGGGGGGAGGGAGGGGAGAAAAAAAGAAAAGAGCGAGAATGATAGAGGTTACGATAGTATTACGTTACCGATTGGATAAACTGACAAAACAGCCTACTGTGACTCGGAGAGCTTAATTTTGTACATTTTGGCAACTTCTTAAAGCAGAAAATGAGAGCAGTACTGTCAACAGGGCTTTTGATATTTCTCGGTGTTTATACTAGAGATGAAAGTGCATTCTGAATTAGGGTGGAAGGCAGCGGGCCAGATTCTGACTTTGGCGACAAGAGGTGATAAACGTTGCAGATCTACCCCCCTGTAACAGCGGGTAGGAAATGGTTCTCCTGTTGCACAAGATGTTGTGAGATTTCAAGTTTTTTCCATTCCTCTTGAAAGACGCAGGATCCGAAAAGGGAAAAGGGTTGTTTTTTTCTTATTACTGCAACAAACCAGCAGATAGCCAAGTCACTCGCTTGGCGTATGGGAGACCCTGCGTCATGTTCCTGCTCTTTCTGCTTCAGTGTTCTGGCCTCTGGGCTGCAGAACTGGTCTCGCTGTTACCGGGAAATATTTTATGACTTACATCCAATATGAAATGACTCCTACAGGAAAGCAACATCCAAGAATGGCCTCTTGCCTGGGGGTTAAGATATCCCTCTTGGATTTAGGAGATCCAAGTTCAACTCCCTGATCTGTATCAGGCCTTCAAATGTACGTCTTCTGTGCTCCAGCTGAATGCTGAAACCATTGGCTGCTCTGGGCAGGTTTGTTTATGTGTGTTTTGACCAGAAGTTTCCTCCTGGACCAGAGAAACCTTTTCCCAGTGGAAGTTTTGCTGAAGCTGATATGTGTAAACAACTGAAAAAACATGTTGGGAGGGATGACAAACTGGCAGAACCAATTCTCTGCACAAATACGGGTTAAGACATATGTTTGCCAGCGATTCAAATCAGTCTCTGTGCCATTGTTTCCTCCTGCTAAGATTTAATGGAAAGAGCTATAAATTGTGGTTATGATTAGCCAGCAAGAAAGGTATCTGTCAGGCAAGTTCTGCCACCCTTACTTATGTGCAGTATTTCATTTCACAGGTTGTCTCGGCTATTTTGCTGGACCGTCCCTGTAAGGTTGCTCTGCCCTGCTCCTCTCTGCCTCCAGCAGTGCTATTAAGGGAAGGAAGGAGTTGTGAATTCCCACAGTCTTTGGTAAGGTGCAACTTCCTTCCTTGCTCACGACTAATGAGAAAGGCTTCACCTCTTCTCCAAACCTTCTTGCCTGTTTATTTATAGAGGCCAGTGTCCAGACAGCATGGGTAATGCTTCAAACCAGACTTGGACCTGGGATGTAGGCTGGTCCAGCTCAGCTGCACAGTAGAGTTTTTGTTGGGTGGAGGCATCTTAGTGTCCTGCTTGGGACATAATATCTTGCCTCTAAATAAATGGTCTGCCCTTCAGGGTAAGGTGATTCTCGACATGAGTGAGGCTGGTGGAACTGGCCTTATAAAAATATCTGAGCAGTGGAAGAAAATAACTGCTGTTTTCCAAGAAGATGCATTTTGCTATTTTAATTTTTTAAGGCTGTGATAAAATAAATGTTGTCTATGATGTAAAGCTGAAGGGTTGACCAGAACTTCCTTTGTGGTCACACTCTTTTTTTATTGATTGATTTTAAGTCCTCTAAATTTGTCAGGCTCACAAGTGCAGCGGTGACTTAAGTTATAAGAGAATATTTGTGTCTTTAAGGAAAAATACAGTGACCCCTCCTCCTTCTTGCCCTTCTCAACCTTGCAAGAAAACCTACACTTGGCCAGAATATTTTTTCTCCCTCAGTGGAAAATGTTGATTAAATATTCAGAAAAGGTAGCAATTAAACCCCCCAGACTCCTAAATCCCAAGAATCTTTAACAGGAAACTGCTGAATATGCACATTGGCATTTTTTTTTCATAGAAGCTAGAAACTTTAAGAGAAATGTCCTGAAAAAAATCAATTTTCTATTGATAAAAGAGGTATTCTTTCAAGCATTTCTATGCAAGATGTTCTGCAGTTGAGTTGGCTGAGCAAAACCATGGCCATATGGCTGTGCTGCTGAAAGGCACATGAGTGACTATCCATACTATTTTTTAATTCCTGAGCCAGAAGTTGTTTCAGTTCAGCTTTTTGGTCATTCTTCACACCAGGACAGACCTCAGGGTTTGGGCTGGGATCATTTGAGTGGTCAAGTCCAGTCTTGTCACACTGTACTGATGCTGCTGCTGCTGTCAGCCCCTCAGGGTCTGGCATCAAGCTCTCTCTGCACTTTTGGGGCACATATTTGCTTAGCTGGTTTTACTGGGGTAAAATTCCTCCTCTTATTACTCCCCACTGGCATTCACTGCTTTACTGCTGACTTGGGTTTGTTCTACAAACAATGTGCAAGTGTTGTGTGTGAAGGTACAAAATACGAAATGACCAGGTGAGATGACCAGGTTGTGGCAAGTCAGTGACCCGAACAGCAAAGCTTAGCTGAACTCTGTGTAATGAGGTCACAAAGTACTCAGTCCTCCAATAATATGAAATTACTCATCTTCCTTCAAAATCCATGCCTACTTATGTAGCTAGCTTTTGAATGTAGAAATAAATGGAATCTGTGTATACGAAGTGAATTCCAAGGAAGATAAAAACAAGCAATATGAAAATGGAAGAGCTTTGCAAACCCATGTAAACCCTGCACTGTTTCTCTTATTCTCTGGGCGTGTTGGCTGCTTCTCTAGTGCATTCCGTACTCAGTGCTTCTCAGGGTTTTCTGTGTTAAGGGTCTGATCTCTCTCCCATCTGTCTAGGTCTTGCTTCCGGTTGAAGATTTAGAGAAGAGCTGGATATTGGCAATCTGCAAGACTGGAAAGAGAAAAGGTAGAGCCACATTTTGATATCTGTTGAGTTTATTTACACTGTTTAGGATGTGGACTTCTCTGCTTTGTTTTCCCTCAAGGAAAAGAGATACAGAGAAGTTAAAGGAGCTCCTATGAATGATTGCACAGTCTGTCAGCAGTAGAATCAGCCATGTAGGTTGCCTATGGGGGTATTTCCTCACGTTGGCTTAGTTTAGCTGTTGCTGAGGTCAGTTTTTCCAGTGATGTCTATTATGGGAGCTGAGGTTGGCCATTCCTCATCCACATCCCAGTTGGCGAGGGGCCCTTACGATGGCCAAGAGTACAGCTCCAGAGTAAACAAGATGCTCACAAGGTACACAAGGTAGTTTCCAGTCACACTAGGGAAAACAGTTAAGAGAAGGGGAAAAGTTTTCTTTCCACAGACCTTTGTTTTAAAGGGTATTTTGGGGTACGAGTTAACCTTTCCTTGGGTCTCTTGCCAGCAGGTGGGAACCTTTTTAAGTTGTCCTTTTTCTGAGAAGGGCTGAATCGTCCGCCCTAAAGCATCCCTTAATGCAATTAAAACCAGCAGTACTGCTTCTCCAACACTGGGGCCTCAGATACTGGGAGGGGAAGCGGTGGCTCTTCTTTGAAGTCCCACCTACGTGAACATCAGTGGCAGGACTTCAAAGGGAAGCTGCTATTTCCTGTTGGAGCTCAGCCTTGGTGCTCAGCACTGCTAACAAAGCAGTCGGACTGGTTGTAAAGGCACTGATCCAGCAGAGAACTTAAGCACATGCTTAAGTCCCTCAGGACTTAACCGCATGGTCTGCTGGGTTGGGACTCAGCTGGTTTGGAGACTGGACTTGCGGTCGGGGTTACCTCTCCCAGGTCAAATTTTCAAGAGGAAGAGCCAGGTTCAAAAGCCTTTCACAAACGGCTTGATGGGTGCTGCAAAGCTGGGCTCAGCATTCATAACCCTATGACTTGGGGCACCTGCGCAGCAGCAGGAGGCAGAAATACCATAAGCAATACTACTGAATTTAGCAAACAACCTGGAGACAGACATCAGGCTGCAGTAACTATCAGCAAATGCTTGTAAATCATGAATTCAGAGCTAGCCTAAATCAGCATCCTTGAGTTCACCTCAGAGGAGCTGGCCAGATGAGGATCTGGCCCAATAAATAGAGTTGTAAAGATGGGAGTCTATTTGCAAACAGGTAAGAAATGCTAAAGGCACAATCACTCAGCCCCACCTTTTGCTGAATAATATTTTATTTTCGTGTTAGTTCCTCTGCTGTCTGTGGAGCTACTTGCAGACTAACGGATGGCAGAATTGGCATCTGATTTTCTAGCAAGCATTATTTAGTTAATGTGTGTAATTTGCATCGACTTATTCTCTCAGTTTTTGTTCTCGGGCTACAGCCAGGCTTGTGGTCCTGATCTGCAGCTGATGCACAGGTACCACACTGCTAGCCCTCTTCGCAGCATCACATCATCCCCTCTTCAGTAGCAGTGCAGCATGAGAGCTTCTCCCTCATCACAACCTACACGAAGGCCCATGGTAGCCTCATGTGTAGCAATTAAAAGATGTCTGGGAGATGTTCCATGCTGGCAGCATGGGTGTTTGCAATTGGAAAGGCTGCTCTTCTTTGTGGAACAGACGTTATCAGATTGAATACGGTACTTTTGTAGACTGTGGGAATAAACAGGTCACGGAGCCTGAGATAGTTTCCAGATAGTGCTCCCTGAGGCCCTCCTGTTCTTGGGGTAGCACAGCCTGCCATACCCCATAGTAGACTGCAGTTTTACTCCACCTTGCTGTTCTCCATGTAGGGAACCCGTTGCCTCATTGCTAATCCCCCGTCCCAAGAAAGAGAACTGAGAACAGTGTATTTCCTGGAGATTATCATCTGAGACAAACTGGAAACATCTTCATTTGGATTATGAAAATACCTATGAAACTGTTAGGACACTGGGTTTGGATTTGGATAGTCACCAGCAGACATCTGTCCAGTCATTCAGGTTTCTAGCAGAACCTTCTGACATATCTTCACTGTGCAGATGAGCACTCCATAGTTAGTGCTGACCAAAGCAGCAAGACTTAATTCTGTGCTGACCTGCCCTGTTATGTGCCCACCGTCCTGTGGCAATGCCCAGAGAAAGTGAGGCCCCCATACCTCCGGTTCTTATCTCAGGTGTAGGATGCTAATACAGTGCTAATGTTACTTCTAACGCTGCATGATATGTCTTTGGCATCCTCCTTGTGGGCTCAGGTTGGTGTCTTCACTCTGTGATTTTGTGTGAAGGTCTGGTTTGGAAGTACCCCCCCGCAAAGAGCAGACATGCTTTTCTTTGGATGGGTAGGTTGGATGGGGCAGTCGTTGACAAACAGCAGTGTGACTCATTGCTCACGCCTGAATGCTCTGCAAGGGGGTTTTGTTCCTGAAAGTGAGTGTGGTCACTTCACCTGAGAGTGAAGCTGGTGACCTCAGAGACTTGAAAAAGTTTAAACTCAGCTTTTCTGCACCTTGAAAATTCACAAGAAGCAGCTGATGCGATTTCTTGGGAAGGAAGCCTTGCATTGTGACTGAGGCATGGGCCTAGCGTGCAAGAAAACTGTTCAGTTCTTGGTGCCGACACAGGTGTCTTGGGTGGCCTTGAGCAGTTCATTCGGTCTCTTTTTTTCTTTGGTCTTCCACCTGTAAATTAGGCTAATAACTCCTTCCCCATCTGGCTATTAGCCAGCAAGTTCTTCGGGTAAGGGGAATATGTCGTTGCGTGTTGTATAGGTACTAGGTTTGCTCTTGAGCAGGATTCTCCTGTAAAAAAAAATACATAATATTACTAACCAATTGAGACAGGATGGATTTTTGGAAGAATTTCTTCCAAGGGCTCTTTGGATTCGAAGAAGGTGCATTTTGTTAATCTTCTTCATTTGTGTGGTTTCTACCCATGGCTTAGTACTGAAAGGGTTTTATCCGATTCAGGGTGTACATGCAAATATTTCTATTTGAATAATACTGGAGAATAAATTTAGAAAAGTTTAAAGAGGGTATGAATACCTCAATCTGCTAGGTGGAAAAATTACTACTTCTTGTGGGTGACCCAACCTGTTTAAGTTGCTAAAAACATACCTGACTTAAAAAAAAAGAGAAGAAGGAATAGCTGAAAAGAGAGCTTTTTAAAAAAACAACTCTCTTCAGATTTCTAGTTTTATATTTCAGTATGCAACAGTATTTTCATAACTGCAGCTTTTTTGGGCAGAGGTGGGGGAAATTAGAATATATTAAAGAACTCTGGAAACCACTTTCTATTTGTAAAACATGTTGTGTGTGTATCATAACACCTACAGTACTTGTAGCTCTGCCAGAGTGTGCATCGACTGCCAGAATTTTCCTTGCTAAATGACATTATACTACTTTGTGGGTATCGAAAACAAATATTTTGAGGGGAGGGAGCATTCTCATCCACAAAACGTTCGTCGTGCTTGCAATATTCAGTCATAGCATTTTATTTGAAGGCTGCTGCGTTTTTCAGCTGCTTACTGTAAGTCAAAGGATAGGTTTGATGAATGTTTGCGTGCTCTCCAACTGTTCATTGGTACGTATTTTTTGCAATATAGCAGCCCCTAGGGGCTCTGAAGGAGATGAGGGCCTTGGGATGCTGGGCATCGTATGAACACGTGGTAGAGGACAGTCGTGGAAATTGAAAAATATGGTGATTATCTTCAGGAGTGCAGCGCCAGAGTAGTTTTTCTCACACAAGGCGGAGTTGGCAGGGATGTGAGATTGCCCGTCTGGGCAGATGGAGCACAGTAGACCGCGCTGGCGTGAGGTATGGTCGGTTGAAGCCACGGGGCCCTGCAACGAGGACTACTGGTATAGTGTCTGGTACTGGAAATGAAGGAGATGGGAGAGATGGCTGGCTGGGCAGCCACCGCTGCTGCTGAATGGGTTATGCAAAGGCTACAGCCTTGCTGTGAGATGCAGATACACTGCAGGTATCTCTAACCAACTAAGGTTACCAGTTAACCCAGGGTCTCCCACACGCTTGTGGGTTTGAGGGTGACACAGAGGCATTCCCCTGCCAACATGGTATCAGCCCTGACAGATCCCACTGTAAAGCCTCCAGAAAACGAGCAAGGAAGGAGAAAACAGGATTAGAGGCTGCTGAGGTCTCCTTGGTTCAGCCGCTGGAACAGCCTCCGCTGGGCTTTTGCTGCTGCTTATGAAGTAAAGCTGCCTTAAGACTGCTCTAACTTACACCCAGCGTTATGCCCCAACCGCAGCCCGGCGCAGAGTTGTTCCTGTGCCAAAGCCCGAGAGGAGCACGGAGCATTGCCCAACGCCCTTCAGTGCCCTGATGTCATCAGCACATTGCAAGCTGCGTTTGCCAAGCACAGAAGTGGAGACATTTGCTGACATTTTATATTATGTTTCAGTGGCACTCCTGGTTTTGTTTGGCATAAAAGCTGTGATTAACATGTAAGCTAATTAGTAGTTAGTTATTAATATCTAGTTGCTTCTTAATCATAAAAGACAGTTGTGATCAGTTTTCACAGGTATAACGAACTAATGTCCTGTTAAAAACTGTAACATGCTTTAATCCGCAGCTGAGCAGTTTTCTGTGACAGGAGAGACCTGTTGGTTTTCAGATTTTTTTTTTAGAGGTGGATGATTAAAATAGAAAGGAAATGGAAAGATGTTTTGGAGCCAGTTAGGGAAAAATCTTCAGGAATGGGCTCTTCTGCTTTTTTTACTCTCTTTCTAGAAATTATATTATCTGGGATGGATGGGGTTGCCCCAGAGGCTTCAGGGCACATTAAAGGGTAATAAGAAGGGCATGGGGTGAGAAAAAGGTTCCTGCTGGGTTAAAGAGAGACACATGATAGCTCATCCGGGAGCAGAGAGTCAGGTTTAATAATATCCTTGCTAAACGCAGTTAATAATTGAGGTCAGGGCCCTGGGTGAGGGTAATAAGGGGATAGTCTCCCATGTGTGGAGTGATGGGGTAAGGACAAGCTGTTCAGAGCACACAAGTGATGCTGATAGCAGGCACACAGCAGAGCTGGGCTGGGTCACTTGGGACCATGATCGCAGCAGGTAGTTCACAAAGCACTGCTTTTTGTGTATTTTCTTTTAAAAAGCCTGATAATTGCATCGCTTGCAGAATAGGGGGCAGCACAGAAGCAAGCGTGCTGGCTTAGCACAGTCAAAACGCTAACTGATCAACTAGTAGAGATCTGGTTAAGACATCGTGCTTATCTTGCTCCATCTTGTTGATGTGGTAATGTATAGCTGGAATTAGGAACAAAAGAGATATAAATGTTTCCATCAGAAGGATTGCTTTTCGGTACCTGAGGCTCATTATGCAGGCTGTACATCAGACTCCTTCCCAAAAACCAGTGTAGTCATCCTCAGAGTGCTCTGCTGAAGGCAGGATTAACTTTTCCTTGTTGTACAGATGAGAAATCGAACTATCAGATACCCGAGAGACTTGGCTAAATTTGTACAGGGAATCTCTGTCAAAATAGAGTAAGGTTTTTACTCTAAGCACTGGCGCTGGCCAATTCCTGTACGGTGTTTGTGCTGACATGGTCTGTGTTGCCATTGACAGCAGTGTATTCTCACAAAAATTTTGGGACAAGAGTTCATACCTACCACAAGAGACAAAAAATATGTGATGTTCAACGTACCGGTTTTGGGTTACAAATGAAACTGAACTGCTAAGAGTAGAATAAATGTTACTTTCTCATTACATCTAGTTGTCATCAGTCTAAGAAGCCCGAACCACCTCTGTATCACGGAGATAGAGAAGAATAGCCTTTGTCTGAAAAACACAAACTTGTTAAATGTGTTGCTTACTTGTTGGCCTGTACGTCGTGGCCCTGATCCTGCCACAAGGTGCGAGTGGAAGAATGCTCGTTGGTTTTGGCGAGGCCGTGGGTTGTGTGCTGCAAGCCTGGTGCTTTCTCTGCAAGAGAATTTGAGCTACAGCTTTCTGGGACGAGGCACGCGTCATTCCTGGCACGGCAGGGCAAAGTGAGTGCAACCCATCACGGTTTCTTCCACCTCATGGCAAAGTTGGAGGGAGGATGGGAAAAAAACGCTCTCTGATTACAACTCGTGTATGTGCTTTGGCAGAGAGAACGCAGCATAATTGTGGGCCAGAATTTTGCCATTAAGTGGTAAATCCTTGAAAACCATAATTCTGCAGACTTTAGACAAGGGAAAAGCGTGTTTCTCAAGTTTGCACTGAGAGCTGGGAGGAATGGGAAGATGTTGCCGCGGTGGGGGGGAGAGGCATTGCGGTGCTGTGTAGATCTAGGTTCAGCACCAGACGCTCGCATGGTTTCTGTTGCAGCTTGATCCCCCTGTGCATTTCATCAGCCTTTATTGCCCTTCCCATTACATAGGAGGGGAAAACTACCTCTGCCTAGTTAAAAGGTCTGGGAAAAGGACGCCCTCTTCCTAGTCAGTACATTGCCTAGCACAGCATCAATACGTTGCCTAGCACGGGGAGGGTCCTGTGATCTGCAGGGACTTCTGTGCCAGCAATTAATAATGAATCACAAATATCATACAAGTTCTCTGACAGACCCTTCCTTCCTTCCACAGGCTTGTACTCAAGGTATGGGGTAAGAAAAACAAAAAAGGAAAGAAACAGCTTACTAAATGGGCAGATTGCATTAGTTTGGCAGTCTTTCCTTGAAAAAGGCCTGGTAGCACATGAAAAATTAATCAGTATGTGAAGGACTGGAACATTAGTGCAAGATCTAGTAGACTGATGAAGGACTGAAAATACTGCATGAATAAGTCATTCATAGCTTATCATCCCAGTAATCATTTCCTCAGCGATAACCACTTTTTAGAAAGCATTAAACTGAACATGGCATGGACTTAAAATTTAAGATAAATCCGAATCACATTTTGGCTGTCCACAAGGTTGAGTGGCAGAGGGGTCATGGCAGGAAACGAGCCGTTTCTGTGAGCTCTTTGTGCAGGGACGTGCGCTGAGCAAGTCCCCAGGGTCAGCAGCGCCCAAAGGGGCATCTTTTAAGGGATGCAGCTATATACAGTTCCTCTCACATCCAAATGCTGCAGTCATCCTATGACTGTAAAATACTTGACATAGCTTGTGGCAAGCTGGACCTTCCAAGTCTCCGCTCCCGAGCATGGGTCCCATTCCAAAAAATAGTATGTCGTCTGCAGAAAAATATTATACCGTGAGGCATAAGTTAATCTTAATTGCTGTGTTTCCTCACTTTTTAGGCTTGGCTTTGTCACTGCCGTAATGTTCTTTTAATGTTGTTATTGTTTCTTACGTACATTAAGTGTTTTACAAACGATGGATGGCCAGGTCTCTCTGATGTTTGGTTGCAACAGCTCAGTTATGTGTACTGCTAAAATGTTAGCCAAAGGAGATGATTAAGAGACTGTGTGTACAACTAAGATGGATTTGGGGCTTCTGATCCTCTGGCTGGGTGTTGTCTGTCCTCACAGGTATTACCAGCCCAGATTATGCCATTGTACCCCTGCTACAACTTCTTCTGCATTAGTGCACTGTTCCCAGAGGAGAATCCGTCTCTGCTAGTGGTGGCGAGTGCTCCCAAAATCACAGAGTCCCAATTGTCCTCCCTGTGCGATTCATTTGCCACATGTTTAAAAATGAATGTAGCTATGTGAATAAGAGGAAAAGTTCAGGCAGAGGAATAATTTATAATTCCCAATAATATTGCTTCTAGCTACTGCTCTATAGTGCCAGTTCCTGCCCAATGTGGTTTAAGCAGCTAACAGCTATAAAAGTTTGTTGACCGGAGAGGTTTAGTATCAACCATAGGTACAGTCAAAGTCAATATGGAGGCTGAAAATCCAGTGCTAATAGAAAAATAGAAGTCAATATTTAGGATGTGAGTCAGGAACTTAAAATAGGAAAGTGAAACAGATGAGGGCTGTAGCTGCGAGAGTGCTGGAGGTGAAATGTTTAGATCCAAGGACCACTGCTGATTACTATCTTCCCCTCTAACAAGGTTGCTCATTCTGCTTCAGAAATTCATTTCCAGTGGCCAGGCCACCTCCCTGACCTATATTCCTCAGACTGCCATTACGTCAGAGCCTGCCTATTTGGGGTTATAAGTGAAATCCTCTGTCTTCTAGGTGAAATCCACAGGTAATTATACGTGGGGCAAATATGGGCTGGGGCACGGAGAGGCCAGGAGAAGAGTTTGGCTTAGCTCTGTTTATACTGGAAAATCCCCTTTCTAAGGCTGTACTGTTAAGTCTTGGAGGGGAGGGGGCACAGGGGAACTCCCCCCGTAGGAGGCGGTAGCTGCTGGGAACAGGGGTTTCACAGTGCGGCTCTTCCAGCTAAGCGTCAGGCGGAAAAGTAACCAGCCGTAAGTGGGGGTTTTCGTACTGGAGAGGGGCACAAGGAACTGAGAGCTCTTACCCACAAATGAAAATGATGTGGCCTTATTTACACAATGAGGGATGGGGAGCAATGCCCGAGCACGCTGATGATGAATTTATATGCCCTTCAGTGAGGCGGTATTTTAATTTATACATCCTTTTCTCAGTTTGGTTGCAGTGGACCAGTTCTCCAGCAGATGTGAATCTGTCCAGCTCCATTAAAGTCAGTGGAGCCTCCTGACTCCAGCTAGGGACCGTGTCCACATCTTCTGGTATTTAAAGAAATTGCTGTCTGCCAGGTTCTCCCATTGCACTCCCTTTCCATAGAGAGACTTGGTAGCTAAGAAGGTTTCTCAGGAGTCACACTGACATTATTTTGCTACTGTAAGAGGACCCCGTCATATCCTCCTGTGACACACGCGATGACATTCCTTTGTTTTCGCTCTGATGTCATAACATTGTTTTCACCGACTTGCCATGATCTTGTTGTGACAAGGTCAAGTCCCATTCAATTCAAGAGGAAAGTATTAATACCAGGGTGAAAACCCCTGGTATTAATTAAGCTCTGAGCAGTAACTTCAGATATATGCTGCTGTCTTTATTTCTTGCATGTAAAGAGCTTCAGCCAACACAATTGGTTTATGGTGCAATGCCAGCTTTGATTAAAAAAAATGCCTATACTGTAATGAATGACTGCTGGACAGGAAGGAATCAGATTCAAAGTCTGAACTGTGCTCAAAAGTAACACCAGAAGTAGAAGGGAGATAAGTCTGACAAACTGTGTTGCAGTACAGCACGGTTGACTGGGAAAACCTGTTATTGAAACGGGTTTTTTTTGTGAAAAGTAAGGTTTGTTTCAACTAAACCTTCTCACTTCTCCATATAAATTTGAGCTTTTTATTTAAAAATCCAAATGCCCCAAATCTCAAATATTTAAGCTGGAACAGTTTGATTGTAATACGGTTCCTGGTTCATGCTACCCCATCTGACTGACTATTGTGTACTGCACCAGCTTTTAATTTAATGTAATTGCAGATGTCTATAATTTGCTAGCATTATTGTAATATCAATAGTGTTTGTTATTTTTTCTGACCAAGTGCTCAGGCAATATGGCATGTCAGCACATCCTAAAATATATACATTGGCTTATGCAATGCCTGGTAGCTATTTAACTTAGTATTTCAGGTGTAGAAACTGAGGCACATTGCGAGGAATGATTTGCCCATGGTCCTAAATGCAACCTGTTGTAGACTCAGTACGTAACTGGATCCCAGTCTGATGGGATGTTTCCCTGAACTAGAAAACGTCCAGTCATCTCATACTCCCTTTTGCTGCAGCCTTACTTCTCTTAAGGAAGAAACAAACCGATCTCTGTTTGTCTCACCGTGGGGACCAATATGAAAATGGATACAGCACGTTTCAGCCAAGCTTTTTCAGCTGGACAGTTCTCAGAGATAAGGTGTCCATAGAGATACATTATCTATATATAACGGTATACGTAGAGGGTTCTCTTAAGGCTGGCAGAAATCCAGAGTTTCTGATTCTCAAGAAACCAAAAGAAACTATGTTTTTTTCTTTCCTTTTTTAGCTTCAGGTAAAGCAGCAGCTCTTGGATCTGGCAGCTGCTCGGTTTCCCTTCTGTAGCAATTCTGCTGAGGCCGTACTTCAGTGCCTGTCTGCCCCTGAGGGAAAAGTTAATGTACTCCTGGTCCCCTGACTGCCCTTTGGCTTCTTGCTCCATCCCTTCGCAGCAATTTCATAGTCTTTTGCCAGTGTTGCTTCTGGTGTGGGCTGGGTGATGGGAACTTGCTGCTCATGCCAGCGCACCGTGGAGCTACAGGGACCTTCCACTATTTCCCTACCGGGGCACAAGGCAGAGGATGCCCACTTCAGGGTCACATCATCTGCTGCTTCCAGGTATGGTAGCAATACAGGCAGGGCTCTTTCTAAATCCTTGCTTCGCAAGGATTTGATAGGGCAAAAGTGAATCGAATGCAGGATGTTTCAAATGAAACTTTTTGAGGCTCCATGAACCGTCATGTTTGATGGAACTTTGTTTCCATAGAGAGCCTTTCAACTGGGAGAAGTTTTCATCATCATACCTCTGGGGTAGTCCCATGATTTCAGAATAGATAAGCCATGAGTCAGTTACAAACAAAACTGCAAAGAAGGTTTTGTTTGCAGACCATCCTATAAAGCATTGGGTATGTGTAAAAGGCTTTGAAGACTTTGTTTTAAATATTGGGTACTGTAAAACGTTCTTGTTACAATATATAGATTTCCTATCATCTAGACACAAATTCGGCAGTACAAATTTTAGACGAACGGAATGTCCTAAATTGACCTAAAATTGTTTTACTCTGCATAAACATGTCATGATTTTTAAGGAACTTAGGCTCTTTCATGGACAGAAACTTGGAATTTCTACCCTCAGACAGTACAAAGCTTTCCATTGTGAGCTCTGATGAGTCAGGAAATATTGGATCTTAAATATATCACTCTTGCAAGACTGAATATTGTGTATTCTGTAGCTCAAAAGATCGCAATTTTGCAGAGGTGTTACCCATTGAGGAACAAAGCTCGAATCATTGTCATCTGGGCTCGTGTCTAAAGCTAGGTCTCCAAGGAGGAATATTGACATCTGGTTCCTTACTCTCCTTGCCATAAAGAGGATGAAAAATAGCTTAACAAGTGGACATGAAGAACTTTGCAAGAGTGGTCTAAAAATGAGTCACAAGACGAAACAACAACTCCTTTATTGAACCCATGACTGCTCAGAGTAGAAGACCACAACATTCTTCCCCGCCGTCCCAATGCAAAGAAACGTGTGCCTGAACGTGTTAAAACACCAGCTGTATTTCCCAGGTCTTCCTAGAAAACTGATCATGAAAAAGGGAGCAGAAAAAGTTAGAAATTAAAATAAAACACCTGTTCCTAAGAGGCTGTTCGACACACAAAAAAATAATTTAAGTGAGAGGAAAAGAGCCCTCGCAGCATTGCACGCCCCCAGGGTAAAGCTGGAAAAAACAAAGCGCAGGCTCCCGGGCTCACCTGCTGCAGGTACATTTGACCCTTTTGCCCAAGCTGTATCTCATTAGTATATCTCAAGGAGGATGGGCTGTTAAATGATTCAAGCTGGATAAGATTTGCTGCAATGGAAAACTTGTATGCCTCTGTGTCTCTGTAGTTGGAAAACCATTTGCAAAAATAGATTAGCAAATCATTGTTGCAAACTGGACTGTTAACATAAGAGTAGAAAATGCAAGGGGATTTGAAACTGCTTTTTAATTTGTCATGCTTCTAAATAATTTATAGTACATCTCACAATATATTGAAATTAAAACCTGAAGTATGACATACAGTAAATAATTCAGAATGGCTCTTTCATCAAGTGTGAGCTGGGTTATTGATACTTCATTTTAGCTAGATAGACATCAATGTCAGCTCCTGCAGGGGATCTCTCAGTTGACTAATTTCGCTTGTGTTGGTACCGGTGAAATCCTCCTTTAGGCAGTCCACAAACTCCTTGTGCTTACTACTCATTCAGTTCTCCTAATAAAATGACGGTAAGGAAGGCTTCCCGAAGCCTGAGAAGCAAGGGCAAATGACCTCATCTGAGGATGTAGCCCCACATATACTTTAGAAGCAGCCGCCTCACCTTGAGAATAAGGCTGGAGGTATTGATCAAAGCCTGATCACCTCCACTACACATCTAAGATGCCCGAGAAGTGTGTGTACAGTACACAGCAGCAACATAAGCAAGTGCAGGAGTGGCGTGTTAATTGCAGATTGATGGCACGGTGCTTTCACGTTGGCAAAAAACAAATACATGCATTACTGCAAAACTGTTCTTTTATTTGAGATTGAAATCTTAACAACCAATTCGTATCTCATTAGGGTTCTATTTACATAGCTAATTAAGATAATTTATGAGGAAAGAAAACATTTGAGACTCCCCAGCACAGTCAACTGACTTTAACTTTGGTGAAGCAGACAGCCAACTGCATTTAGAGCTTCCTTTTTTACCTGGATAAAAGGGAGAACAAAAGGACATTAAGCCACAAGCAGAAAACGGCCTTCCTGGACCACGACTGGGGAGTATGACTTAAACCTCCCTGTGCCACAGTTCCTGCTAACGAGGGGTAATGAGCTTTCCATTCCCTGCACACTCTCTATTTAGGGTACTGACTCCTTTTGAGCAGAAAACGTGTAGTTTTATTTTTATTTTTTTTTAATCTCAAAAAAAAAGGGGGGGGGGGTCATCAGACCTGTTTGAAATTTGTGGATTGGTCCTGTTCCACCCATCTCAGAGAAGTCACTACGTTATTGTAGGTAATCCAGAGTTTACTGCAGACCAGTGTGAATTTGGCACTCTCAAGTTTTGCGAAAGATTCACTGAATGTGGTTATGAGTTTCTGTAGTGAAAGGTGGTATTTATAGAGTGGTCCAGTGCACCAGACCCGTGGTGCTGCCTCTAGGCTTAGCATTAAAAGGTTTACAATGCCTGGAGGGCACTAGCTCAGTCCTTAGGAGGTGGGAAGAAGTCAATTATTTTTAATTTGGAGGGGGTTTAGCAGCTCTGGTCTTGTGGAACTGCAGCTCGTGTTTTCAAGTAGCAGAACAGCAAGGAAATGGAGCCCAAATCTCCCACAGCAGAGGGAAATCAAACAATGGGAGCTGTGAACTGTTGGTTTTGGTTTCCAGTGCCAGATCAGGAGTTAATCTGATTCGGGGCCTAAGCCTCGCAGCTACTTCTGTGCGTGTTCACCAGAAGGCTCTGTCGAACAAGCCATGACCCAGACTAGATTGACGTGTAGCACTGTGTTTCTGGCAGAGGATAGAAACTTGGGTGACGCCGCACCCAAGTTCATTCCCACAGCCTTGGGAAGCAACTGTCTGCGGAAGATGGGGCTGTGGGTGGAAGTGTCCAGAGCGGTGCTTTGAGTGGCTGTACTTACCTGCCTTGGCACTCAGGTGATCCTCTACTTTCTTGGGAGAACTGCTTTAGGGGGAATGAAAATCTTTTAAAAGCAAGAGAAAGGAGGTGCTTGTTTCTCATCAAAACCAAATATTGACATTTTCTGCCTGTTAAAACTTTTGTTCTTGAACCATTGTTGAAGAAAAATATTTGCAAGCTGAGAACAAAATCTGAAGCTAGAGTGTCTGTGGGAATTGTGGGAGATGGTCTTTAAGGAAAAGATACTGGGCTTTTTTGTCACGTTTAATCAGGGACTAGGCCCAGAAATGCCAAGATATTGTGACAGCTGTTTTTAGGATGGGCTAGGTCTTCCAGCTGCTTTGAGTCAGCACAATTTCAGCCGAGCTATACAAGTTCACTGGACTTAGTCTTCATACTCCTCTCCAAGACTTAAAACAGGAACACTAAAAAGTTGCAAACCAAAGTTGAGCTAAAGCAAAAAGTGTCCTGTGTTATATCGATTCATATGCAGACCTGAAAGAAGCTATATGGAGTTATATTAAAATGTGAATCTGTATTTACGATCTGATCGTAATTATTAGCAAATTGCATGCTAGAGATTAAACCATTCGTAGAGGCAGTAGAGAACTTTTGTAGACCTTTGGGTGGGCACAGGAAATTGAGTATCTAATGATGACATCTGGACAATAAAAAGAAGAAACAAACATTAAAATCAGAAACAATCCGTCTTCTTTCCCTCATTAATCACTCCCTGATCACTCATGGTCTTCCTGGGAAATACCTTGATGAAGGTAAACATTTCTAGTGAGAGACAGGTAATATAGTGGGTGATGACACTGTGCTCTATGAAACGCCTGTATGAGGTATGTGTGTGTGGCTGACGCTCATGGAGTGTGGAAATATTGTCTTATCCCATCCTTTTCTTTTTGCATCCATACATCCATGGACAGGAGACGTTCCTCACAGCGTGGAACCTGGGCAGTGGCTTCAGTCTCCTCCCCATCAGTGGTTAGAAAATTGTTTCAAGCTACACTTCAGCACACAGCAGAGCATGAAAGGTGTGCAGAGGCCTGGGATTTAATGCTGAATTGGGATCCTAAATCTCAGTATTAAGGGGCAGCTGACTGCTTTCTGCTCCGGAGTGGGTCTCGGTGGCTCTGAGGAAGTGCCTTCATCAGCATACGAAACAGTTTTCTCTCTGGTTTGACTAATTCAGCTGCCGTGGGGATGCAGCTGGCACTGCACTGAAATTATTTTAATTTACTACATGCTCCAACGTTTGCTCTGAAAGCTGCTGCTGCAGAAGACACTTTTCCCTCGTCTGCAGGAGGGTTTCAGTGAGATTATGAAACTGGTGCTTTTCTAGCTTTCCCCCCCTTTGCCACTTACTTTAATGATGCTGTGGAAGCTCATCATTCTCGTGCTGTTGCTGATCCAGTTGGTGCAGATCACATGGGCAGCATTCCCAGGGAGACTGGGTCACCCAGGAAGAGAAGTCAGCTTGGGAAAATCACTCCTCTTTTTTCATACATCCTTGTTCCTCCCCCCGGCCCTATCCTCCTGTGTATGTGTTGCTCTCTCACACTGAAAAAAAAAGAGAAAAGGGGGGGGGGGGGAAGGCAAAAAAAAAAAGCTTTGAAGGCTTAAATCTCAGATGAGCTTACTTGAGCTTTTATTGCCCTTTTTTTTTTTTATCCAGAAAAGCTTATGTTCACTCAAAATGGCAATTACTTGAGTCTAATTGGAACCATTTTACGTAGCTCCAGACTCATCGCTTGATCTCAATAATAAATGAACTTACAAAATATTTTTGTTACTAAAGGAATTGTAGTTGGGCAGGCCAGATCATCAATCATGATTGCCTTTTGTAGGCTTAATATGAACCTCATTTGATTTTGAACAAAACAACATTAGCTGAAAATTTAGCTACTGTACCTTCAGCTATGGCAGGGAATGGAATGTAGCTCCTACAGATTTTTAAATCCTGGTTTACAAGTTAAAGATTTTAACTGAGCTTTAGTTATTAAATGAATTTACATTTAATTTAAATATAAAGGGAAAGAATGTACTTGTAATGTAGAAGTTCCAACTGAGATCAGGACCCCACTAAGCAAAGTGCTGGGATTACTTTTCAGACAAACCAGCTCTTTGAACCTGTTTACTACAGGAGCACTAGTTTTTGCAGAAGAGATGGAGCGGGGCTGGGAAGGAGGTATCTGAAGGGAGAGACGGTGGCAGCCTGCGCTTTGATCAGCGGAGTTGTTTGGGACTCTGTTGTTGGCAGCTGGGCTTGCTTCAGAAAGTTCCTGTGCTGAACAGAGGGCAGATGGAGAGAGGAGGGAAGGGTCCTTCACCTCTGCGGTAGACTGGCCACTGGAAAGCAAAGACTGAACCCAAACAAGGTGTTATCAGGCTGCAGCATATATGGGGGACGTGGCTTCGCCTTGGTTGCACAGAAGCCCTGGGCACAGTGGAGATGGCAGTTATATTCTGCCCAGCTTATGGCAGAGCTTCCTTGATATCGAAGCTTCCTTGATAGCGAAGGAATAAAACTTGAATGAGGTTTGACTGAATAATTGTCTCTAGTAGACACATTGCTTTTGGGGGGGGATTTGGGACTGTGCGTTTGTCTGGTGAACTGCATAAAAACATATTCACTCCTATCACTGAGCTGTTTTAAAAAAAACTGAGACAAAAACCTGTCCAAAGAGGTGATGGTCACACATCCTCACCTGGCGTCGGCGCTTTCTGCCAAACTAGCGGCTCCTCTCTCCCTCCCCAGAGCTGCCTCTCCCCTTTCCCCTGCCAGCAGAACAGCACGTACAATCGCTCCCTAACCTGGTCCAGAGAAAATAGTCGGAGTTAGCTTAAACGTGCGGAGAAGTTTTATCCTAACTTGGAGCACACGGGGAGACCGGAGTTAGGGAGTGGTTGTGCATGTGAAGGGGAGGAGGCACTAAACCCTCTGTGAGGGTGTGGGTAGAAAAGGCAGTCCCTTTTCCTGCTCCCTGCAATCAGAACAGGGTTTATGGCTGTGGCGGGACACCCTGATAAAGAGGGCGCCAGCCACAAATCAGGTGCCAGTTCGGACCAGCTTGTGGACCAAATGCAATGCAAAACTACCTTGTGGTACATGCCGTTAGCGTGCCAACGCAGAGCTCCAGAGATCTTGGCAAGCCTGTGCACAATTCACAGCAAATACCCTTCAGGGAACATCTAAGCACGGGCCATGGCCCCGCGGGAGTCCTCTCTCCTCACCACAGCTCAGCAGCACCCCAGGATCCCACCCCGTTTCGGTCCGGGCCTGCCCCAGAGCTGCTCTCAGGTTCGCTGCAACTCCACTTTCAAGTGGTTTCCCCTCTAGGCTGCTTTAAATGCTCTCTTATCAACAACTTCTGTATAGATAAAAGGTGCGTTCAACAAGCGTATGAAATCACAATCAGCTGACTGAAGTGATGACAGTGTTAATCTAGGTCCTGTGTCCTCCCGGTGGTACCTGGGCAGGCAGAGGTAGGCATGGCCTGGGGCTACACCTGCGCTGGTAAATAAAGCAGGGCCTGGGAACGCTTTTGGACCCAGCCAAAAGCCGGTGACTAGTTGTACTGTCAGGATGCCTGCGGTATGCTTTCGGGCCAGGCTGAGCAGCTCTCTCCCAAACAGTTTCTAGCCGTGTTTTTTTCTAACATTCCTGGGACCATCCCCAAGCAGCAGTTTGCATGCAGCCACCCCGGTGCGGAAGCTAGCAGCGAAGCAGGCTTTTCCATGCCAGCTGGCCTCCGTGCCCAGGAATGTTCCCAGGCGCACTTAATTTACTAGTGGAGATGTAGCCTTAGAGGAAGAGCTACAAGCAGGGCTGTGGGTCTAGCTTGCTCCCATGGAATTTTGCCCTGGGCTTTGGAAGGAGAGGATTTTGCTTCTCTGGAAATGTAGTGGGCCCAGGAGGAACATGGAGCAATGTGCTGTGGGAAGGGAAGGGAAGGGAAGGGAAGGGAAGGGAAGGGAAGGGAAGGGAAGGGAAGGGAAGGGAAGGGAAGGGAAGGGAAGGGAAGGGAAGGGAAGGGAAGGGAAGGGAAGGGAAGGGAAGGGAAGGGAAGGGAAGGGAAGGGAAGGGAAGGGAAGGGAAGGGAAGGGAAGGGAAGGGAAGGGAAGGGAAGGGAAGGGAAGAAGCAGGAATACAATCCATTTTTTTTTCACGTCTTTGAGCTGTCATGCAGGTAGTGATATGAGAAGTCACTTTGGTATTGCTGGACCTGGATTTCTAGTTAATGCCCTAATGTGGGTGTAAATAGTGCCTTCAACACAAGTGGAGGAAAAGTTTCAGTTTCGATAAACTGGGGAGAAACTAGAGACAGTCTGCCCCCTGAAGCCCAGTTTCTGGCCTGGAAGCTTTGCCTTGTGTTGCCTTTGCAAGCCCAGCACGGTGACTAAAGCCTTCCAAGCGGCAGGTGCCAACTTCCAAATGCCCATGCCACACACCACTGGCCTGGTAAGGGTGAGAGAGATATTCACTTCCCCACAGTTAAATTGGGCGTTCATTTTCCCCTTAAGATGGAATCCCGTGCTGAGGTTTCTTCTGCTTTTAGGATGTGAAATACTGCCATAGCAGAAAAGCTCTAAAGCTTCCTCATTCGGGTGCGTTGTTCAGCCTTTCCTGGTTTTATTACATCATTTATATCAAAGTAGCGGTATTACAAACCCCTTTGTCAGTAGCAGGGCTAATGAAGGGATTGCCAGGAGCAGTTATACCCCTCTGGAGGGACATTCAAAAATACTACTTCTCTGAACACAACAGGGATATTCCTTCTGTTAATCTGCTCTGCTTAAAAATGCTTAATTTAAAAGATCACCATGTGGCAGCTCAGGAGCCTCCTTTCCACATGGGGTTTTGGGAAAGCCACAGAGCAGATCAAAAGCCAGCGAGATGGACTTTAGACCCTAAAGCTCACTGCTGCAGTAGCTGATACCCAACGTGTTGGGACTGACAACACACCATAGTATCAGCAGCGGCTGTTTGAGTTACTTAGGTAGCTTGTACACATGATTTACCGGCAGAATGGATAAATCAGCCGTCTTAACGCACCAGGACAACGTCCCATGAGCACTAAGACCAAACACATTAAATTCCTGCCTCTTGTTATTGCTTTGGAGTTAGTAGCAAAAGCAACCAATTCTTGTCGTGAGTCTACATAGACAGACATACAGCTCGTTGCAGGAAAATGGCTGAGATCTGCAATCGTTAAAATTCATATGCGCGCAGCAGACCAGCACAAGGGCCCGTGTGCTACTTTCCCCAAATGTTATGGCCTAACTTACATGATGCGTGGGAGCAGCCCTAGCTCTTCTATATAGTGAGAGAACCTACAAGGCTTGTTAAATACAGGAGAAATATTTCACATAGAAGCTCTCATCATAATCCACCGTAGAGGAATTTTGTATTTCTAATGAAATTAGAATTCACTATTTCTAATGAAAGCAAACATGTAAAACGTGCACAGCTGCCTGGACACACGTGGCAATATGGTGCAAATGGCATTCAGTCAGGCTAGCTGTGAAATCGCTTCGGCTTAAGGGAAATAAACCTTTATTTTATCATATATGTAAATATTCATTTGGAGAGTTTGTAGAAATGCTTTTTCACAGTTTCGGCCCTGGTAAATTCAGCTTGTTTTATCAGAACATGTCCAATACTGTAAGTGAATGGAAGGAAGGAAGGAAGGAAGGAAGGAAGGAAGGAAGGAAGGAAAAAGTAATATTTACATATTATTACAGTGGTATCTTTTTTTAATCTATCAAAGTTCCTTAATATTAATGTCTGACATTTTAGAAGTTGCTTAGGGAAAAAAATAGATACAAAACAGTCTACTTTTTATTAAATTTATTTTGTGAGGAAACTATTTTCCCACCAGCTGCAGAAATGAGTGTCACATTCGATTGTGCAACTAGGAATTTCAGTTTTCCACTGGTATGGAGAGAGTGGTCCCGATTCTTCAAGGATTTATTCATAAACTTAATTTTTAGGTCCTCAGGGCTCTTCCTAGGCAGTGTGAGCATCTGAACCAGGACTTACGGAATCTCTTCACTCTGTTACAAATTATTTGAGGTAGCAGTTCTGGGCTTGTGGTGATCTTGCTTCTTCCCTGATTCATGTGCTGGCTGCCTTTTCTGACAAACAAAGAGGAGTAGGAGAAATTTTGGGGCACTTCCTTTTTCTTTTACAAAACCCAGTGGCTGTCAGGGCTGTACACTGAGGCTTGGGATGTACACAGGGGAGCGGAGAACAAGTGAGAAGGTCAAAGGTGCAAAATAAATGGAGTTTATTCCATGGTTCCCCAGCTTGTTTGTTTGTTTAGTATTTTGATTTATTTGAAAGGAGTTTATTCCATGGCTTACTAGAGGAATGTATTTAATGTTTAGTATACCCACGTAAAGTGGATGTGAATGTTTACTGAGTCTATACACATGAATACTGTACAGAAAACAGAAAATGTAAGAAAGGGCAAATCTCCTACAGTAATACAATGCCAAGGCTGCATAAATCCAGTTAGAGAATGCAGAATTGGTGGGAATAATGGAATTAGTAATTGGATGATGCTGCACATCATGAATGTTTTATGGTACTGCTTTTTCAGCCTAATCCTGAACAGGCTGAAGGACATGCTTAGTTTTACAAGCGCGTAAACTAAGGGTAGATAGGTCATTGCAAATTTCAGGAAAAGGAGGAAGCCGAGGTGTGGTGAGGGAAGGTAGTTAAAGGTATTAAGGAATTTAAAGGTTGGCCCAGGCTTTCCCAAAGTGTTAAGCAGATTGGCTGTACAACACCCATCTTGCAGTGGGGTCTGAAGAAAAGCCAAAGGGAGGAGGTGATGGCACAGCAGGCGAGGGAATTCACTGTGCACCTCTGCTACGGTGACTGATCCAGGTTGGGAACAAATCTGTGTGTCAATACCCTAACCAGTATCTTTATTGTCCAGATTGAGGTTGTAAAAAAACCCTCTCTCTCCAGCGCAGATAGACTCTTACAAGATCAGAGCTTTTCTCCGTATTTGAATGAGATTATTATATTCCTGCTAGGATTTATGGGTTGCAGTAAGAACCGTGGACAAGGCACTGCAGGAATTTGTCAGGAAACTATTGGGTAAAAGTTTTGGTATTGGGATTTTCAACAGTGCCTACATGAACTGAGTACTTAGCGTCTCACTGAAGTTTTGTGATTTCAACCCCCAAACTGTGTCTAACCTGATTATGCATCGTCGAAAATCTCAGTGTGACCTATATAGAACTTTGGGCCCCTGTATACCTCTTAGAAAAACAGCCTTTCAGTGCTTTCTGCCCCTTTTCCCCTTCTGTAAAATGGAAGTAGCAGTTCTTCCTCCTCTTGGAGAGGAATGGGAAGGCCAAGTACAGGAAGAGTACTATGACTTTGGGGCTACAGATGTTCCAGGGATAAATGATACCATGAAACAGTTCACTGTGTGCCGCTAATAATTAGTTTGTGCAATTTAGAGCACTCTTTCTGGAACGCTGTGGAGGGAGCGCTGCAGCGCTGGAGCAGACAAGAGCCTGGGAACAGTCAAAGGACATTGTTCTCCGAAGATCCCCCCCTCCCAGTCAGTAAATTTTGCAGCACACAAACAAACCAGCTACCAAATAAAAGTTACAGGGTAGTGGCTGAACTGAGACCTGTGTCCATCAGAGCTTCTCTGGAAAGTGGGCAGAGCTGGGAACAAGGGATGTAATTGAAAGCAACTTGCAAATAGCTTTACTCCCAGTGTGAAGCAGGTGCAGCAGCTGATCGCTTGTGCCCAGCCCATGCCACAGAGCAGGCACAAAGCTTTACTATTACTTTCCGTAGTTCTGTCTAGTTTTAAGAGGATATTTAAAAATTGGAATGATAATGACCTGAGAAAACATGACTTTACACCAGAAAATAAAATTGCAAGCATTAATTATCAAAGGCATACTGGCAAAGAAGTGTTAGAGAACAAGAATGCTTGATGATGCAATGTTTTTCATCCTGCAACTGAGCACAGAAAACCTTTTCATATGCCCTAAATCTGCAGCTACAATAAAGCCTTCACACAGACAATCTGCTTAAACAGAACGTCACGCTTGCCTTTATTTTATTTTAATTGCAAAACATTATCCAGTTTCACTGCTAAAATATGCACTTCTTAAGGCAATATGCGTAACTTTATATTATCCTCCATTTTACTTGACGTCAATATCTCTGCAGTGATGAAATTATAAGCTCCTGAAGTGGACCATCTGTGACGCAGCCGTTTCTCTTTTATGTGGGGGAACACCCTCACCTCATTGTCTTCCTAGCAAGACTTATATAATTAAAAAATCCCTCTTTGCTCCGAATCTTCTGACCGGAATAGTCGGCATCCCTGTCTCTTCATCACTTAAGCATGTGAGCGTGTACCACCAAAACCAATAGGAATTTTGCCACTGTCTTTAAGGCAAGATTGAGCCCTGGGATTCCAGATATTTGAGATTACTATTGGCATTAACCTAGTATTTAGCCCCAGACGATAGCAGTGCCCAACGCTTAGTGCTTTTACTTTAAGGTCTTGCAGGGACTTACAAGCCGAGGTCAGACAGAATCGTCCCCATTTGCAACCAAGGTGAGAAAACTGAGGCACAAAGGGAAGAGAATGGACACTTCGAGCGCTGGGAAGAGAATTGACGTCTCCTGAATCTCAGCCAGTTCGCTGTCTACTTACTCTCCCTAGTCTGACAGCCTGTGACCATTCATGTTGCATGTAATTAAATGTACATAAACGCTGGCGGTGCTGAGGAATCTGTCCAGTGATGGCTTGGTTGTTCTCCAGGCTGTGCAGAGGCATTACGGTGTTTTTTCACCTCTTAACGATGAAAGCCACAGGTCAAACAATGGATTTTGAAATCTGGAAGTGTGTAGCATCAAGGGGAAAACAGTAAGAAAAAGGTTATCGAGTTAGCCTACCTTTTCCCTCTTTCCCCAGCAACCGGATTACAAATTGTAGGAATTTGTCTTACAATATAAAAGTTGCACAGCCATGTGAACTGATTACTGCAGCCTATATTTGCAGATATAACATTGTTAGGAGCAACTATTATCATTCAGTAGCAACAGAGACATACTGGAAATGTAGAGAATACTGGGTCTGCACTGCATTACCTGATAAATTCCAATTTCCCTGCCACTATGATGGAAGGATAACTGAGATTTGATGAATGAAATTGAGACTCACTGTGAAAGAGAGCAGATTTCAGCAAAGGTGAACAAGAAAAAAATAGACATTTCTGAATAAACTGCCTTTCCCCTCTTCAAAAACAAATCATCATCTTGTAAATTATCTTCTGGGGTGAGAATCCATCCTTCATGGAACAGGAGCAGGCTGTGCAGCAGAGACAATTGATGGATGTTAAAAGACAAACCACCAAAAGACAAATATGTCTACAGAAAACAGTATTAAGTAATATTTTAAAGAATGGCCACACATCATATTCACACAGATGCCAACAGGAAGTACAGTTCAGGAAGAGAAAAGCTTTCAGATAATCTCCACCCGTTATGAAGCCAAAACCTCAACATCACTAACACATCTTAACTCATTTTCAGAAGTCACCCCTCTAGCATTTGATGCCGTACCATGTATATGTTTCATACTTCAGCACAGATTTTTATCAAGAGGTTTATTCACTAAAATGTGAAAAATCTATAAAAAAGCTCACTGCTGTTAATATTTCATGTCTCACATACTTATCATATCCGGGGGACAGCAGTCCAAAGTGGGAATTTTCAAAAGTGCTCAGTATTGGTCTAACTGGTTTGCGGAAGTGGGTAGTAAAACTGTTGATTATCAATGTGCACAGAGCGATGCAAATGTTTCTGCAGATCTGCATCTCTAACTAGACCAGAAATTAGGTATTTTGTTAAGGATTACAAGTCATGGTCAGAGACCCTGGTGAGCATTTCTCATCTAGGTCTTCCAGCTGAAATCTTCTGCCCGTAGCCATCAACGCTGGTTGCAATTTAAGCAGGCTGGAAAAAAAGACACTACATGGTAGCAGTATATAGGTGTGATTTGGTATAGTATTTGTAAGAAGAAAATGCTAAGGGGGAAAAAGATGTTCTTCTTTCCCTCCTCTAATCTTGAAAAAGGACTCTCACCATGTTGTAAAACCTAACCTTATTTGGATAGTTTTCTATCATTTTACCAGGAAAACCCAGCAATACCTAAAGTTGAGATCTATCAGCTGTGTTTGGGTCCTAAAAAGGAACACCTGGATCTGAAACCTTAGCAGCAGGTGCCGCTAGTTGAGTATTTACTGTCTCAACACCTCTCCAAAAAAACACTAAACCAAAAAAAAAAGAAGAAAAGAGTGTGCATGTGGGAAAGAAGAAATTAATCAGTCCACTCAACTATACAAAGTTTAGGAGCAGGGAAATGAAATTTCACAAAGGAAATTAACAAATATGCACGGTCAGGTTTCCTAAAACCCATGTCTGTACCAGATCTTTTCAGCATAAATGGTGGTTTCTCTCTCTGGCAGGAGTTTAGCTGAAGGGCAAGCTTGATCTGAAAAGTAACTCTGTAAAATGAAATGACGTTGTGGGAACCCACTGTGATGGGGCTGGATCTTTAGCTGATGTTCCGCTCAACTCCCAGGTTTCACAGAGTTTATGAGGAATTGCAGCACCAGGAAATATGACTGTTTGAGCTTCGGTTTCTTTATCTCAGGTGTGCTGCTGCACAGCTGTAGGGGTGGGAAGGAGACAGGGGGTTTTTGTCTGCTGCAAAGGCTCGTCTGGGGAGCTGGAAGTCTGGGTGGGCTCATCCTGGCATGTTTGCACTCCACAGACCAAGTGCTGCATTTGTTATACCTAAATACATCTGTCTCTAATGCTGTTTATCACGATAAAGATGCTTCTCAGCTTGTGATCTCGGGTGCGCTGATGCTAGAGGTGCAGTATTCAAAGGCAGTGGGCTCTGCAGAGGGGTACTTGGTTGGTGATTGAGCTGATGAGGCATGAATCATAACTGGACCTTCACGGACAACATTTTGAGGGCCTTATTCCCCGTATTCACAAGGGCATGGGCTGAAAGGGAGCCAGATCTGCCCTGGTGAGAAACCTCCATGTGGAGCAGGCAGCGTGGGGAAGGTGCTGGGGCACGGCTGAGGTTCTGGTGTGGGTGCCAGTGCATTTGGGGAACGTGTTATAAATGCTTTGGTATTGTCTTTTGGGACCTCATGGAAACAGATGAGAAGGCAGAGTCACTGCCCCAGCAGCTCCTTATCTAAATAGACTGAGATGACAAACTAGAAGGGGTTGTCTTTTGTGACCAAGAGAACAGAAGACCATGAGAGCCTATTTATATTTAAAATCCGAGAGGGGCAAACCTACAAGACCCTCTTGATATCAGATGAGAGTATGTGCAGGCCTTCAGAACAACCACAAACACATTTCTCCCTTACAAGGCTCATCATCCTAATATAGAAAGCTCCTGGAGATAACGCGTAGCTGGGCATACAGTACAGCCTATGCTCCAGGCACAGGGAGTAAGTGTTGAGGCAAGAAATGACTTTTTCCTGGCATGACCCACTACAGATTGAACTGGAATGGCAATTAGAAGTTGAAGTGCTCATTTAATGTCAGTGATGTGTAAACTACGTTGCCATTGTTATTTTAGTGCTGATTTACATAATTGGCATACCCTGAAGTCACACTGCACACACTTTCAGTTCATGCTAAAGACTTGCAGGAAGTCATAAAATTAAACATTATCTGCGCTGGAATGCAACGGGAATGTAACTAAACTATTGAAGGATTTCACCTCGCGCCATGTCACCTCTCCCGCCTGCGTCTGTATGTGCGGCAGTGAGCGAAAATCAGGTTAACAAGTGTTGGGAGCTGTTGGTATGAAGGAGCTTTACCAGCTCTTTAATTACGCTGGTGTAGTTCTAAGGTGGTTTGTTGCGCTGGTATGTAACTTCCCATGTGAGCACCTCACTCCTGCAGCGACGTTTGGCCGGTATAGCTGAAGTCGCTCTAATGCGATAGGAAAATAAAGAGAAGAGGGTCCGCCGGAGGAATTATTCCAGTCCAAATGCTCTGAATTCCTGCCTCAAATCGGTGGTTTTCCGATGCTGAAAAGTTGTGAGATGGAGGGAAAAGGCCGCTCCCAAAGGAGGAGCTGGTAATGGAGCTGTCTCAGTTGTTATTGCTTTAAATCCTCCTCCGCAGTAATTCAAGGTGTCAAAGGCTGTCTGTGTCTTTTGCAAATGAAGCCCCTGAGAGGTATTGGGAAGAGGAGGCGCAGCACCGGGCACTCACCTTGCTGGGAAGGAGCCTGGGCTAGCACCGGGACCCCGGCTAATGACAGTGAGCCGATGGCGCTTCGGCTTTGATGAGGACCCTAAATTGCCAGGTATCACATACCTGTGTAAGGAGGGCCAGGCCCTACCGCAGAGCCTGAGCAGACAAACGAGAGACGAGAGACGGGGCGAAGGACGCATCATCCCTACCCACAAGTTACTAAATCGTATCGGGATTGAGATTTGCCAACGACAGCAAAGGGAGGTAGCTCGGTTTGGGAGCCCAGTGCCACTGAGCAGGGTCCTGCCTCCTCCACCCCTGGCCACCGCTGTCCCTCTCCGTGCCCGTACCGCGATGGGCGGTCGAGGCTGCAAACCCCGGGGGGACAGCGCCCGGTCTGGGCAGGTGCCGGGGCGGGAGGGTGGTTTGCGACGGGGTTGCCGGAGATCCGCCGCATTTCCACCACTGGAGGGCAGCCACATCTTAACAAAAAAAAAAAAAAAAAAAAAAGGAAAAACCAACCACCAAACCCAAAACCAACACACCGAACCCTCTGCCGTCCGAACGGCCGGGGCTGAGCCCTCCGGGAGGGGGAGACTCCTCTCCGAGCCTCGGCGCTCGTCTTTCGGGGAGGCGAGTGAGGAAACCCCCCCGGCTTCGGGCGGCGCTAGAAACATAAATATATACATATATATCATATATATATATATTTTTTTTTTTTTTTTTAAAACTGCTTCGAAAGCACCGGGATTCTCCTGATACCTTACGTGACCTTCACACCTTTAGCGGCCCGGGGGACGGCGCTAATCCGATTTGCGGCGGCGGAGCGCTCGGAGCCGCGCAACGGGGTCACATCGTTCGGCCCAGCCCGGCCCCGCCGTCCTGCTCCGGGCGACCGTGCCCCGCCGCTCTACGGCGGCGGGGCACGGTCGCCCGGAGCAGGACGGCGGGGCCGGGCCGCCGGCCCCATCCCTCGTCCCGGGGCGGGCGGGCGAGGGAGGAGGGAGGGAAGGAACTGAGGGAGGGAGGCGGCGTCTCCTTTAAAAGCCGTGCGGGGCCGCAACCCGCTCCCACAGGGCGGCTGTGATTGGCGCGGGCCAGCGAGCCTCCGGGGTCGTGACATCGCCCGGCAACAAAAAGCCCCGGCGGCGGCACCGGCACCGGCCACCCCCGGCAATGGTGCGGTGCGGGACGGGAGGGACAGCCGGTGCTGTCCCCTAGCTCCACGCGGGACGGCAGTCAGGCTACTCCCCACCCCCTTTTTTTTTTTTCTTTCTTTTTTTTTTTTTTTTTTTCCTCCTCCCCCCTCCTTCTTTCTTTTTTAAAGGGAGCGGAGAAAAGTCAAGCTTCGTCTTCATGTCGCTGCGGGAGTGTCGGTAAATGTCCCTCTGTCTGATGCGGGTGATGCAAAGGACATTTTTTAAAAGGGAGAAGCCTTTCCCTGGCCGGGACTTGCCTTCTGCCTCCTCAACCGGCTGCTAAAAGTATGTTTCTGAGACGGACTGTACTTCAGGGAACTTCTCTTTTCTGCTCGGCAGCTGTAGAGGAGCAGCAGCGAAGTTTGGAGTAACACCAAGTGATGCGGGAAAAACACCCCGAGAGCAGAAAACCCTCCTGCAGACACAACCCCTGCTGCTGCACACAGGTATAACTCCGGCGGTCGCTGATCCGCTGAAAGCCTTCTCCGCAGGATGACTCCGTGGGCCACGGCGGAGGTGCTAGCGCTCTTGGAAGAGAGAGAGAGAGAGGGGGGGGGGAGCTAATCTAACGAGGACACCGCGCAGAGTTTCGCGGGGGAGAAGAATATCTGTGGGTGGCTGGGACGTAGCGGATTTGTATTTTCCTCCCTCCCCTTGCTTCCACTCCGCGAGGGAAAGTAGCTCTCCGTTGGGGGAGCCGCTGCCCCGCCGCCGAGCCCCGCCGCGGGGGACCGGAGCCGGCCCCGAGCCCCGCGGAGGGAGCGGGCGGACGGGGCGGGAGCGGAGCGGGGCGTACGCGGGCGGGGGTGGGGCGGGAGGTCGCTTCGCGCGTCCGCCGGGCAGCCGCCCCTTCCCTCTCCCGCTGCCGGAGCGGTCCCGGCGGCGGGAGCCCCGGGCCGGCCGGGCGAGCGGGCGCACACCTGCGGCCCGAGCGGGCGCACACCTGCGGCCCGGCCCCGGCGGTGCCCCCGGCCGCCCCCTCCTCCGCCCCTTCACCTCCGCCGCTCCTTTGTTGCGGATCGCCCCGCTCCGCTCCCCCGCCCCGTCCCGTCCCGCCCGGCTCCCTTTGATCTCCTGCCACGGGGATTTTCGTGCCTCGCTCCGCCGCCGCCGAGCACCTGAAGCGGCCCGACGGGGGGCTCCTCCGCCCCGCCGGCTGCCGGCCGGGCCGCTCGCCATGGCCCGCGCCTCGCCCCGCCGCGGGGGCCAGGCCGGGCGCCGGGGTGGGACCCACCTGCGGGCCGTCCCCGTCCGCGCCCCCCCCCGCTCCCCGTCCCCCGCGGCGCGCTCCCCCGGCGCGGTGTCCGCGCTGACTGGCTCCCATCGCCTCCTCCTCCTCCTCCGCGCAGGTTGATCATGGTCGCCGCCACCCGCTCCCTCCTGGCGCTGCTGCTCTGCCAGGTGCTGCTGGGCGGCGCGGCCGGCCTCATGCCGGAGGTGGGCCGGCGGCGCTTCAGCGAGGCGGGCCGCGCCGCCTCGGCCGCGCAGCGCCCCGAGGATCTCCTCAGCGAGTTCGAGCTGCGCCTGCTCCACATGTTCGGGCTCAAGCGGCGGCCCAGCCCCGGCAAGGACGTCGTCATCCCCCCCTACATGCTGGACCTCTACCGCCTGCACGCGGGCCAGCAGCTGGGGCAGCCGCCGGCCCTGGGCTACCCGCTGGAGAGGGCCGCCAGCCGCGCCAACACCGTCCGCAGCTTCCACCACGAAGGTAGGGGCGGCGGGGCCCGGGGTGGCGGCGGTGGTGGTGGTGGTGGGGAGCCGTTCCCGGGCGCGCCCCGCGGCGTGGGGCCGCCGGCGGCGGCGGGACGGGCGGAGGGGAAAGGGGAGGGCCGGAGGAGGAGCGTCGGCGCGGATTCCTCCCCGGGAGCGCCGAAGCTCGGCCGCCGGTAGCGCGGGGCTCGTTCCGTTCAGCGGGGCGCTTCCAGCCGGCTGCGCTGCCAGAGCCCCCGCTGCAGCCTCCGGGGTTTCTGCTGTGGCGCCTCGCTCTGCCAACGGCTCCTCTCCTCCTCCTCCGTCCGACGAGAGGCTCCTGTTACGTTTACTTATTCTGGTAAAAGAGAGCGGCTCCGCATGAAGCGTTCCCACAGGTAGCTTTTCTTTTTGCGAGGCTAAAGAGCAGGAAAGTCTCCCTAATGCGCGGCTGAGCCGGGACGGCTGCGGAGGTTTCTAATCCTTATCTAATCCCCGTGAGAGATCAATGAAACAATCAATCGTGGCCTCTCCTCAAGCTCTCCCTCACCCGGCCGTCGAGGAGCCATTTAGCCCGGGCCCATGCAATGCCTCCCCAGCCACCAGCACCCAGGCTGGTAAAAGCCCTGTGGCCAGGTTTTGGCTCTCACCTGCAGGTAACCTGGCCAAATGCAGAGCGAGGCGTCCAGCAGCACCTCCAGCTCTCCTCACTTGCAGCCCACCGAGGCAGTGGACCCTCTGGGACAGGCCCTCACTTTGCGACCGGGTGCGTTTCCCGGATTATGTAGCCAATTTAGTCGCTGCGGTGTTAGCCGTGGCAAGGGTAGGCCTGTGGAGCTGGTGGCGCACGTGTCGCTCGCGTGCCGTTTGGGAAACGTTTCCCCAGGTTGTAATCATTCCTGGCTGCTAGTCCCTGGTGCTGGTATGCAGTGGCCCCACTGTAAAAGTGATGAAAATGCAGTTTTCCCACGCTTTTAATGTGAAACTGTGTTGAGAAAAGATATTCGTTAGTACTTAATGTTTCTGATGGATAAAGGAGGTGGCCTTGCAGAAGTGGATGTGCTGCTTAGTGGAAAGCCGTATTGTCAGAAAAGAGATCAATGATGAAAAGTAACTTCTCATTGTCTGTGTTTCCCTGTGTGGAAAGTAAGCAGCGAATAGGGAAAAGCTAGTGCATGGGTCATTCACATTAAACCTGAACGTGGTAGACAAGGCAAAGTTTATAATTCTTAGGCAAATGTAAAAATCTGCACTTTGAAGTAGTCATACTGTTAAAGCAAAGACTGGTTTTGACGCAAAAGCTATTCTACAATTTTCACAAAATTTAGAAGAAAATCAGTGTGACTCCATTTTTTCACTGAGTTCTCACTCTGTATTAGTGGCTTCTTGAAAGCAGAAGTTTGCCTGGTGACCACTCAAAACATCTACATATTTACGAATATTGGTTTGGTCCTGAAATAATGTAAAGCTGAGCCTTACCTTATGCGAAAAGTCCTACTGGATTCAACAGGGAATGGTTATGTGACTAAGAACTGGTAACAGCAGTTATGGCTTCCCCTTAGAAAGTGAATGTTTCTCCAGGATGCTTAGTACCAAAATTAAAAGCCATGATTTGGGACAGAGTGCTTTCGGGAAATACTTTTAATTTCTTCAATGTCTGTAGCAACAACATACTACTTAGCAACCCTAGATATATTTTACTCCCTCTGAAGCTCCATTCAGTTATTTGTTGACTCAAAGGTGAGAATGGCCTGGGGTTTAGTGACTTTTTAATTAGGTTTTTTTTTTTGTGGTTTTGAAAATCTGTTGTTCAGAAGCGACTTTGTTTTGTTATCCCTTTACCATCCGCCCCTTTTTAGCAGTTGAACCTTCCTGCCATTCTTCATGGCCCTTTTGGGTAAATACTAGGGCATGCTTCCTAAAGTGCTGTTACAGATGTTGAGTTCACCACCTCTAAGATACAAAAATCCATACATTAAGATTTGTAAGTCGCCTAAATTGCAGACTAATATTTTTCAGAATGGAGTTTAAAGGATTGATGTTAGAGCCACGTTCTTGAAAAAAGCAGAAATGCAATAGTTGCCCTACATCCTCAATCAGTTCTAATGATTCTCATCAGAGCCCCACTAACTATAGTGCTTGAGTTTTCTCACTGATGTCCTTGAATTCCAAAGTAATGCTGCTGCGTGTTTCTTGCCACTTGTTATAACCACCTGGAATGCAAAGGGCACCAGTATTCAATCAAAATGCATAACAATGAATGAAGCATTCTTAACTTCATGCTATACATGCTTGCATAAATAAACAGCGAGGCAAGGGAGACGGTATTTTCTGCCTGAAAGTCTTTCAGATCTTGTATGTCACATGCATTAGCTGTCATTTGAAAGTTGCCAACAGCAGACTATCTTGGGGGTTTGGTTGCTTGTCTCAGTTCCTGATTTTTTTTTTCTTTCTCTCTCTTTTTTTATTTTCTTTATTTTCCCTGTTTAATCAAATTAGAAGTTTTGGAAGAACTGCCAGAAACGAGTGGGAAAACAGCACGGCGTTTCTTCTTTAATTTAACTTCCATCCCTAATGAGGAGTCTATCACCTCAGCTGAACTCCAGATTTTTCGGAAACAGGTGCACGGAGCCTTTGAGAACAACAGCAGCTACCATCACCGTATTAATATTTATGAAATTATAAAGCCAGCCACAGCCACCTCTAAGGACCCTGTCACAAGACTTTTGGACACCAGGTTGGTGCATCATAATGCAAGTAAATGGGAAAGTTTTGATGTAACGCCAGCTGTTTTGAGGTGGATTGCACATGGACAACCCAATCATGGGTTTGTGGTAGAGGTGGTTCACTTGGACAAAGAGAACAGTGCCTCCAAGAGGCACGTTAGGATTAGCAGGTCTTTACATCAGGATGAAGATAGCTGGTCTCAGCTCAGGCCATTATTAGTAACGTTTGGGCATGATGGCAAGGGACACCCGCTTCATAAAAGAGAAAAGCGTCAAGCGAAACACAAACAGCGTAAACGCCACAAATACAGTTGCAAAAGGCATCCGTTATATGTGGACTTCAATGATGTGGGGTGGAATGACTGGATTGTTGCCCCACCGGGGTATAGTGCCTTTTACTGCCATGGGGAATGTCCTTTTCCACTGGCAGATCATCTAAACTCAACAAACCATGCCATTGTTCAGACTTTGGTCAATTCAGTGAATTCCAAAATCCCCAAGGCTTGCTGTGTGCCGACAGAACTGAGTGCTATTTCCATGCTCTACCTTGATGAGAATGAAAAAGTTGTATTAAAGAACTATCAAGACATGGTTGTGGAGGGTTGTGGGTGCCGCTAACACAGCAAATATATTAGACAAATACAAAAAAAAAAAAAAAGCTGACACTTTAATATTTCCCAATGAAGACTTTATTTATGTAATGAAATGGAAAGAAAAAAAAAACACAACTATTTTGAAAATATATTTATGTCTACGAAAAAGTTGGGAAAACAAATATTTTAATCAGAGAAATATTCCTTTAAAGATTTTAAATGTATTTTAGTTGTACATTTTATATGGGTTTAACCCCAGCACATGAAGTATAATGGTCAGATTCTTATTTTGTATTTATTTACTATTATAACCACTTTTTAGAAGAATAGCTAATTTGTATTTATATGTAATCAAAAAGAAAAAAATATAGGGTTTGTACATAATTTTCCAAAATTGTAGCTGTTTCAATTGTGTGTATTTAAGTTGAAAAGAATACATGGAAGGTTACTATGGCAAAGTGCATAGCACATTTGCTTTCTGCTGTGCTACTGTTAAGGTCACAAGTTCAAGTCCAGAAAAAAGTGGATAATCCACTCTGCTGACTTTCAAGATTATTATATTGTACAATTCTCAGGAATGCTGCAGGGTGGGCTGTCCAATCCATGAGAACTGGCATCCTCTTTAGGTGGAACATTTGGATAAGAACCAGACGTTGCTGATCTAGTATAAATACTGCTATTCCCAACTAATTTGCAGTGTGAATATAAGAAGGGCCAATAGAAATCCTACGGGAGGCGGGGGTGGGGGAAGACTGAATCCTTTCTAGACCTACAGAAAAGTGAATGTTTGATGTTTCATTTAAAAGTCCTTCCTTTAAAAGTCCTGGCCAAATATAAAATAATAAAAACTAAAATGTCACACTTTTTTTTTTGTGATTATGTATGCTAAGAGGAATATTTACCGGCCCTTGTCTTAAACAGTTGGAAAAGCTTTGCATACTTCCTCACCTCAGATGAGAGCTCACTTCTGTGGAGTGTTGTAGTGAAATTATTCCTCAATTTTTGCCCTACATACAGAAAGCTGTTGTCATATGCAGCCTCCTATCTAACTTCAGCTGATGGGTTTTGCTGTTTTGCAGATTAGCTGGTCTTCCTTTCCAGGGTTTTGTGATTGAAAGTTGCCCCCACCCTGCAAATGTTTAAGTCTATTTCAGATAATAAATCATAGAACTCTGATATTTCTTTCTGAAAAGTCCAGTCTGTAAGAAAAAAATGGTTCACTTGTGCAGTCATCACAAGGATAACTCCGGCTTACGTCATTTTATTTTTTAAATACTTCATGTAAGGGGCAAAGGCATGATTTGCAGTTGGCAAACACAACTTTAAAGCTGATACTTACTGTGCCTGTTGTACCTTAAAAGACTGGTATGGCAGCCAGGTTACTAGCTGTAGAACCCGGGGCGAGCATGCAGAGGCTGGGTTGGTTATTGCGTGAAAGCTGTGCTGAAACAGTAGAGCGGGAAAGTAGCTTAAATTTGCTTCTTGGTGATCCACGGCAAAGTGCACTGAAGCTGGCAACAGAATGGAGTTGTGCTGGACTGCTAGTGGTAAGTTCCTGCCTATTTCAGGAGCTCTCCACTGTATTTAGTGGATATAGAATGACTCTGTGCTGATACCTCCAGAGATACCAGAACCCCCTTGCGCTCTGTCGTGGATCCACTTCTGGATTTGGTGAACTGAGGCAACATCCCTTAAAGCCGCGGGTACAGTTGTCCCACTAGAGACCTGTCTAAGTCAACTTTAGAAATCTGATTTGGGCCTCCTACTAGCTTAACTTTTTATTAACAGAAACCTCCTCTTTCTCCTGGCCCTCCCCAAACTCCTCCTTTTTTTTTTTTTTTTTTTTACCAGAATTACCTGAGTTACAGTGAAGTTACTAAATAGGTCTGTTGATCAGAAAGAGGAATTTTATGATGGCTTACAGGTCTTATAGAGCAGTTAGTTCTCTAATCCCAATCATCACAAAAAGCAATGGGTACAGAGGATAGGAGAGGAAAACTTATTTCCTTATGTTTTTCTCTTGTGAACCTAAAAATATCTTAGGCTAGTTGTAAGCTTCTGTGGTGAGAGAAGAACATATTTCTTTGTACTGGCAGTATTTTTAATAGCTGTTAGAGAACAATCCACCACTCTGCAGTTTGGCTCTTCTTATTTCTGGGAGGTAGCTAATGTTATTCATCATGTTGATAGTGCATCGACAGCCTGTGAGTTTGCTGGGTGGACAACCTCTATTTGCTTTTTTGAAAGACCGGTGCTGTTCTGTTGGGTAATGTTTTTACGGGGGAGCATCATATGTGCAGAAGTTTTGTTTGCCTTTTGCTTGTTGCCAGCTTTACTGGTGATGAGTGAGTTCATGGCTGTTGCTTTGGGAAGGTAGTCAGTCACGGGATATGTCACAGCGAAGGTTCTTCAAGAATTCACTGATTGTTTGCGATGCATGGTTGTGCTAGTCAAGTCACAGCAGTGCTAGTGAACTCTATAACCTGAGCTTGCAAAATCTGGACATAAAGTGCTGAAAAGTTGAAGATTGCACCATTTCTGGGAGCAGGAAAGGTGTGATCCCAAACCTGCTGAAATCAGGAAAGGCTCCATGGCACTTCTAAGCAGATCTTAAACTCCAGTGTTGCAAGGCTTAAGTTTCACAGCTCCTAGCCCTCCATGTCTAACTAGATTGAGGGAGGCTTTTTACGGACTGCTTTACTTCTAAGGCATGAGAACACGTTGGTGCTAATCTTGTTTCAAAAAAAAAAAAATTGGCTACGGTGCTTGTCTATGCATGAGCAGTAGCTGGCTCATGGCGTGATGCCGCATTCCTTGTAAAGACAAACCTCCTGTTGCTTGACAAAGAATTGCATCCTTAGCAAAATACACTGTGAGACCAATGTATAATTGTAAACCTATTTGGACCCACTCTTGTAAGCGTTTCTATATCCACTTAGCGTTAGTCACAGAATCATCAGCTCTATACTGATTTTGAGGAGGAAATATGCACGTGTCAAGCTCAGCACGTCAATAAACTTCTGCAGAATTGGCTTCATAACGTATCTTTAAAACCTTAACCCTTAACCTCTCTCTAGATTGGAGACGAGTGCCGCACTGAAGCGTTTGTTTAGGATTTAAAATAAAAGAAACAAACCAAACTTTCATACATTAGTAGTAGAAAATTCCCCTAGAGATCCATTGGGTTCCTGAACTCTGCTAAATAGGGTTGACGATCAGACAGTCCTTCAGAAAGGCTTGGGCTTTCTGACACCTTAGTCTGGTAATGACTGCTAAATAATTCTAAATACTAAAGGTATGCTGTTACCACAGTGCTCCAGTACTTATTTTAGTTCTTTAGTACTTACTAGTATTATAGTACTCTACAAGAATAAATGAGCTTTTTTTTTTCCTCTTAAGAGGAGAAAAAGCAGCAGATCCGGAAGGCAAAGCTGCCTTTGTTACTCTATAGACTGTTTTCCCCTAAACATATTGCTTCTAGGCACTAATATAACCTATATAGGCAGAGATTGTGATAGATAATGTCACCCTTTGTGCATTTCAGATAAGCATCTCTCTAAACACAAATGTGATCAGCATCTCTCCTTGTCCTTTTGAGACTCAGTAACAGCTTTGTCAAGTGGCTTGATAATTTTTGCGCAAAATTCAGTTGGACTTCTGTGGTCAGCAACATGTAAAAATGACGTGGGAAGATCTTCAGTTGAGGTAAGCTCTCCCGAGAGCATTGGCCATTTCACCGAGCAGGATCTGCTCCTCTGGGCTAACCTGGGCTCATCATAATCAGGCATTGAGACCTTTCCTGCTCGTATAATAATTGGGTTTGGGTGTCCACAGACTATCACCTGATTTCCCCCCGGTAGGCAGTTAGAGGTCTCACTTGTGCAATCAGTACTGATGAGGCTTGGAGAGGAACATGATTTATTGTACTCTCAGCTTTGAAGAAGGAGCTCATCTGGACTGCATTTATATTGGACCCAATTTGCTACACTATTAGAAGAGGATAATTATTGAACTATTTTATTGTACAGCTATTCCTAAACTGTTGATTTTTGGGGTTCTTTTATTGATTTCAGGAGGCAGCTAATTGCCATATGGCAGCTTGATGTTAATGTTTTATGAAGATCAGGAAACAAAAGTTTATGAAAAGCTTTTGTATAATAACTGCAGAGTTTCAAGAACTGTTTTATACTTCCTGACAGTGCAGGTCTGGCTTAATGGTTTGTTTTTATTGCTTAAGAGTGTAAACCTTTCTTTAGCCGATGTGTGGAAATTATATCCTCATCCCACATTACGCATTTCTCATTGCTCATTACTCATTCCCTGCTTTCATTTCTGCCATCTGTAATCAGAGCTTTACTGTTTCAACTGCATGCAAAATGCTCCTGTCCTTTGCACAGTAAGATACTTTTCCTTAGCACTCACCCACCCTTTAAAAAAAAAAAAAGGGGGGGGGGGGGAGGAGTGGGGGAAGAGGAGGAAAAGCCTACTCTGTCTATATTGTTTTTCTCTGTTTTGGGTGGAGTCTGTCTTAGATTCTGGTTGCTAGATGGTTTCTGTAGTAACAAGCAGAGAAAAATCCGAGTCTGAAAAGGCACTTTTAAAGGTGCCATATCTTGCCTGAAGTATTATTTATCTAATTATGGATATGGAATGTTTCTCTTCTTCTTTATGTTAAAGCTACCCCTTTTGGTAGGGCAGACTGCTGCTATGAGAACTTGATTTGTTGTGTTCTTACAACACAAGAACATGAGAACCACAAATCTTGTTCCCAGTTGACTTAAGCTGCTCAAAATAATGATGAAAAGCCAAAGGCCTTAAAATGTATTTTTAAAGATGTTATAAATGGTTGTTACAGGCACAAACCACTTTGGTTTTTAGTTACATAGGAAAGAATAAAGAAGGTAGGTTCAGAAGGGTGCTTGGATTTTACATATTATTGCTGTGAGGACGGTGTTGGATAAAAGCAATAGTCTTTTATTTTCTTAGACCACTATGTACAAGGAAAAAAAAATTCCACCTCTTTCAGAATATAACCTGTCTCTGATGTACTCCAATTTTTTTTTTGTATATTTCTCCTAAGAGATTTTGCAGGTGTGTGAGAAAGTAACTGCGTGGGTCCATGACATTTGTCTTGCTTGGACACAAAAAGAATCACAAAAATATTTTAAGATGACTTCTTTCCTGTCTCTCCAGTACTAATCCTTCATTACCTGTATTCATGACAGCCTTGTCTGCAACAAGCAGTAATGATTTCCAAAGGTGGAGTTTTCTCTCTTTTTGGAATCTAGTCACCTGTCGGTGCCCTCTGGGATTTAGCAGCCTTCTGTCCACAAACCTTGTGCAGCGATCACTTAGAGAAGCAGGTACACTGGTTTTGTCCTGGTTTTGTGTCCTTTACAGGGGCAAAATTGTCCCTGCCTTCAGCAAGAATCTTAGTTTGGGAAGGGTCTGAAGGCTTGCACACGTTGTGTGCAGCAGGAGACACCTCGTAACGCCAGGGACCATGTTTGTAATTTACCAGAATTCTGAGGGCCAAAGCTCGTTTGCATCTGTATTTACATAGCGCTGTGAAGGCACTCAGCTGTAATACCTGCCTGGGCTTGTATTGCCCTCGATAGATGAAGAGAGACTGAGAGCTGTTGGCCTTCTCCAGAGGTAGGAAACTTGCAGTGGGTCAGCTTGGTTCTCAGCTCATAAGGCAGGGTAGTGACAAGATGTATTTTTCCTCTTTGCAGTTCGTTCTTGTAGGGGCTTCTGCAAAACGTGCTTGGCTGCCCGTATAGAAAATAGTCTGGAGCCACTGGGTTAGGTCTGCAGTTGGGTATGTTGGCTTAATTCCAGGAAAGCGGCAGATCTGTACCTTTTTGGTTTGAAAAAAGGCAGGGATTTTGGGGGGAAGAAGTTGTAGGTGAGGGAAGTGGGGAAGGACCCTGCAGGCTTTTGAAGCTGAAAGTGTTAAAAGTTTCTAGAAGGACTTCAGGTAGACGGATCAGAGCAGCAAATTGATAACATTCTGAAAGTTCACGTTCCCACAACAGCTGGACTGTGGCAGATTTACAATTTAATGAGGCTGATAATCCCATTAGAGATTAAATTAAGAAGGTTTTTCTGGGAGATCACCAAGAAAATTATGAATATTGTACTGTAGCTTGGGTCATAATGCCAAGGCAGTGGAGAGCTGACATGTACTGCTTGCACTGCAGGGTACTGTTTCATTCAGTGTGTCTCATTAAAACAGAGCATTCAACTCCAGCAGTGTTTCACTACAAACAGAAGCAAATGTATTATTATTATTATTACTACTACTATTATTACTATCATCATCCTGGAAACAACATGCAGATTTAAAGATGGAAATATCAAGCAGATCTGCAAATCAGCACACCTCTACTGACTTTGTTCTCAGGCAATCCGATCCTTTTTATTAAAGCAAATCCTCAGAAGGCAGGGTGACCACGTATAAAAAAAAATAATGTATTTAAGGTAACTATTGACATAAATCCAGTATCTTGGAACTTGCACAAAACCATTTTTTTATGGCATCCTGCACACCCTAGTGATGGGAAAGTGTTGTGTGGAATAATGACTCTGTAACCACAGACTTCAAAAGTATAGAATGTCTGCGGCATGATGGAAATAGCTGTTTCCACATCAATAATATACAGACAGGCATATTGAAGCTTAATTGCAAGGCCAATGGTGATGGGAGGGGGAAGGGATATCTGACTATGGCTGCACCAAACACGCAGGCTGAGCAGAATGCCTCTGCTTTACGGCCAGAAACAATGATTCATTTCATTATAATCTTGACTTTTGCATTTTTCTCATGACTTATTGATAACTTTGTACGGGACTTCGTAGACCAAAGGAGTTATTGACTTCTTAGGAAGAGAGACAGGGTATGTATTATTTCTTATAAAACTCACTCTGGCTGTTGTTTTAAATTGTTCTATCTTAAGGACAGTTCTAACACATTCTTTTCTGCTTGCATTTTCTCTCTTCCTTTGCATGAAAAAAATGTTTTCCTTAAAAGCAGTCTTGAAATTTAGGAGCCCAGCTTTTTTATCCGTTTTCATGAAGAATCCTGATCTTCTAGTTGACATTGTAATATTAACATGAATGCAGTTTTGATGTCACAAACTGTTGCTGTTGGACCAAGTCCTAATGCACATGGAAGCTGTTTTCTCAAAAAACTTATCTCAAAAATTAGCAGGTTTTTTTCTTTTTTTTTTTTTTTTTTCAAAATTCTGGCATTATTGGTACTCTTCTCCCTATTGTTCAAGACCTAGATTACTGGAATGACAGGTATGTTGTCATTTTACTGCTTTCAGTGTACAAGACTATTGGCATCTTGCAGGATTACTTTAAAGCTTCCACTGTTGGAATCTCGTGAGGACACCATGGAGCCTGAGTTCTTAAAAAGAAAATTTCCTCACGCTGTCTGGGGAGAAGCCTCAGAATGCCACCTTGAGACTCAGAGATCAGAAGGAAATGGAATTGAAGTTCTCCTTTTCTTAACCACTGGTATTTTTAAAGTTCATCAACATTTTTGGTTACTTAGGATTAGCAGTAACTCATGTTCTAGATGAAGTTATTACTGAGATTACTGAGGGGAGGATCAAAGACTAATTGATTCATATTTCCTGGTCTGGTGATTATTTTTTTAAAAGTTTTTTTGGTGTTGTTTTTTTTTTTTTTAAGGAATAGTTAATTATTAACTACTTCTAGACACATTGGGCAAAGAAGTCTCCCAGGTTGGCAGATGAAAAGATTTTCATCTTTGAAAATATAACCCAAATGTACCCTAGAGGGCAGAGTCATTTAGAGAGAGATCCTGCACACCTGCTGAGTTACTGATTCATGCCCACTGCCGAGTTCCTCAGTGAGAAGCACCAAGCCCTGGGAAAATGGTGTTGGGAGCGTGGGTGGAGCCTCCTCGTTTTTGTCAGCAGCAAAAGTTGAGAAAGTGCTCTGTGACTCTCCTGTGTGCAGGTTCTGACAAAAGACAAAAAAAAAAAAAAAACAAACCAAAAAACAAAACTGACAAAAAACCAAACAAAAAACATTTTGCAAAAAAAAAAAAAAGCAGTAGTTTGCAAACAACTCTCTATAACCCAACAGGCCATTCTGCTGATAGGTAGCTATTGCAGCTCTCGCCTGTGGGAGGGTCTCAGGCTTTTTTTGAGGGTTAGATTTAATTTTCAAATAGAAGCAGCTTATCTTATGTTTTATCTCAAAGAAAATAAATCAGGTGTTGGCCTTTCCAGGAGCTTTCTCCTCTTGAGGCCTGAGCCCCACAGTGGGTTACTGCCAACTTTTCCATCTAACTGGTGAGGAAAACTTGTTGTCAGGCCTTTCTCTGTGAGCCTGAGTGTCTGGGAAGGTCTTTCCAGCTCTTGTATGAGAGTACTTCCTTTGGGTTTCAGGCCCCATTCCTCTCTTCTCTTCTTAACCTCGTTCATCTGGGGGGGGGGGGAAGGGTCAAATACCGGGACACTTTGAAGAGTGTGCCTTTACCAAGCTTTGTTTCTTCTGTCTTCCTGGAACTTTTATTACATGATCCTGGTTTTCTGAGCCAATTGTTAGCCCAAGGCCAAATCCTTAACCTTGGGCTAGATAACAAAAGCACAGCTGAGGTGATCTTGACTCCTTTAAAAAGGCTGTCTGCTCTTTGATGCACTTGGAATGAGACGCATAATTCATTTTTAGTTCCAAAGGTTGTTCTTAGCATGGGAAATCAGCAACCTCCGTGATAAAAAGTCAGCATGTTAACTGTGTGTGTGTTGATCTCTGTCTTCCATTGCATTCCATGTCCTGGAGGGTGTTGGTGTGTCTAGAGAGAACTCAAGACTGAATCCTATCTGGGAAGTTCTACTTTATGAACTGCGCTGGTTCATACCAAGGCCCAAAGACTTTGTGCCAATGATAGGAATCAGCATTTGGAAAACATAGCTTTCTGATTGCGGCTCTAAATGAGAAAAAACATGTAATTGGAGTGTACGTTCAAGAGGAATTAAGCTAAGATCAAGTTTATTAATGGAAGTCAAAACTGGCTTTAGGTACAGCCGCCTTCTATGCCAAGACCCCAGAGGCATGAGAAAGGCCAATGAGTGTCGTGCAGTGCTAATGTCTGGCAGTGCTATGTGCAGAAGCTCTTCTGTGGTGTGGAGGCCTCTCCAACAGGTTCTTTCCGAGTTGTTGGGTTTTTTCTTTTTTTTTTTTTTTTTTTCCTTTGGGATAGGATTCTTCCACCACATGCTCTATTGCTGAAGTCTTGGTGCTACTCTGAATAACTTCGAGGGTTTATTTTGTACTGTATTCTGGCAAGCCTGACGGCAAGAAACATAGCATCGCTGGTGCCTGTGGTGTCAGGTGGGCCTAATCACGAAAGGTAGTGGAATTCACAGCTAAGCAGATAGCAGCAACAAGACAGGCTCTGGTGGCTAAAGGAAAGGCTGCTGGTCAAATACTGCATCAGAAAGAAGGGGCAGTGTAGCAGCAGGGCTACCAGACTAAGGACATGAGAGACAGCAAACTTTACTCTGCCGGAGAGCTGGGGCGCACCATTGGAAAAGTCCGTCACTGTCCCTGTGTGCTAATTCTCAAATAGCTCTTCCCTGCCTCATAAGTGTTTCGTAATGATACGAATGTTAAGGAATTTGGAGATGCCCAAATGCACTGCTGTTTATCCTGTAGGGTAGAGATAGATAGCTACATTATATGGTATAATAACAGGTTTCGTCCGTTGGTAACCAGTTTGCATGCGGACCAGGTCTGGCCAGTATTAAATTGGAAAGCAAAGATGGCTTTGTGATTAAGGCGCTGGAGTGGGACGCTGGAAATCTGGGTTCAAGTTGTGGGTCAGCCATAAACTCCCTGTGTGACCTTGAGCAATATAATTATTCTGAGACTTCAAAGGTATCTAAACAATTTGGACACCCATTTTCCAGTCATTTTAATTAACTGGGATGCTTTGAAATGCTCAGCTTTAATCTCGCTGTGCCTAGGATTCTCATTTGTAAAACCAGGATAATAGTATTTCCTTGCGCATGAAGAGGATGTGTGCGTTAATGATTGGGAAGTGTGCAGCTGCTCAAAATGCAGCAGATAGGGAGCTCGGGAGGAGTTTCGTGAAGGGGGAGCCCGGTGAGTTTTGCAGGCGTGGGGCTCATACACATATGGGTGCTGTGCACAGGACAAACTTAGCCTATTTCAGTGAGATTTGTTTAAATGTGGGCATAAACTGGGGGATAGTTACTTACCGTGATGTATTACCGTCATATTGGTTCATGGGAGATAAATACCACTGGCAAGTAAACTGCAACCAAAATATTTACTGAGAGGAACAGCTCATTTATTCAATATTTCATTTAGCTCCATAACAACATCTTGCCATTTCTTTAGTGTCTTGCCATTCTTTAATAGCGAATATTAAACTTTTACAAGATAAAATGACTAGTTATTAACATTTCCATTTTTCTAGTTCTACTTCATAACAAGCCATACTCCCCCTTTAACGTCACCTACAGTTAATGTCCCTTTGCCTGCTGTTCTGCGATTGCTTAATGAAAAGCCTGTAATGCACGCAGGCCGAGGGAAGGGTTAAAAGAGCCAAGGGAATCTTTAATTCCTTCCTTTTCTGACTTTTGTGGGTTTAATACACAATCTTAACATTCCATTAGTAAGTGGTTGCATTTTTTTTCTTTTTAACTTAAGAGATTAAAGGTTCCCTCAGACTTTACATTTTTTCACTGCTCTCTTTAGTCACGTCAGTTTTGTGCGCTGCTCAGGCAGGAAATGAAAAGCTGGCCTCCGTAACCGGTGATGCTACTCCCAGAGCCGAGCGATGGATGTCTAGGAGATGCCTGTCCATAGGGGGCTGCTTTTCCCCAAAGCATGTCAGTCAGGGTAGAAAAATCTTTCAAAGACTTGGGTTCCTCACTGGCCTTTGAGATGACCGTCACCCAGCACCTTTGAGTAAAGTGCTTTGCAAACTGCATGCTGTATAGTGTTATGTACCGTCAGAACATCTGATCCTGCTTGTAACAATAGTTATTGATATATCAGTGGCAAATATATGTCGAAATGACGTTTCACTATTTAAATATGAAGGAAAGAGACGGCAGCTGCTACTCTGAACAGCTTCCAGTGAATCTCTTGCGTCTGTGACTTCAGTATGAATCAAACCAGAGACTTTTTCACTGTTCTGTGCATTGGGTTATTATAGAGACTGCTTTGTAGACAAGAAAATCTGACTCTCTCACTTCTTGTTATGATTAGTAGCATTATACTAGGATGGAGTAACTTGTTTATCACAAAGAAGTCTCAAATCTGGCTGTCGAGATAGGCTTTTCTCTTGAAATTTTCTTTTCAAAGCAACTGTGAACCAAGTGCTTCTTTAATGTGCTGACATGTATGCTTGCAGGATAGGTGACCAACCGTTTCTCAGTTTTATTCTAAAATCTGTATTACAAACACCCTGGCTATTGAATGGCAAATTTTCCTCTAAAACTTCAGTGAAAAAAGATAGTGAAAAGTCTGGTGGTTGTTTTCACTGAAAACAGTTATAAAATGGATTTGGGGTGGCAGCTGTTATTACCCAAGAGTTTTCTATTACTTTGATTTAGTTTTTTACTGAAGTGAGCAGGTAAGAAATAGTGACAAATTATTACTTCATATTGTGTACAAGCAAATATACTATTTTATGATTAGGCTAAGTAAATGGTTTCAGGTAGTCTCACCTTGTAGAATGTGGTCATTTGTCTCTGTTTGGTAGATGCATAGTTTAAAAATAAAAGCAAACAAAACAGGAAAAAATCATATCTAAATACCTACCAAAAGTTAAAATTACCTTAGATGAAGAAAACTGACTTCAGGAGGAGAAAATAATGCACTGAATTAACTGAAAAAGATAAAGCTAAGCACAAAATACCAAAATATGGTAATGGGTGGGTTGGTTGGTTTGTTTGTTGTGATTTTTTTTTTTTTTTTTTTTTTTTTTTTAACCAATGGCCCGATTCTGCAAAAACTTAATGTTATTATTAGCTATTTGTATTCAAGGCCCATGGAAAACTTTTGGACAGAACTTAATTTAGTACATTGTTACAAACTCTGATATCTGCCCAACTTTATCCAAGTTCATGAACCTTTTGAACAGCGGCCCCCCTCGTACCCCTGGGATGCTGGAGAGGGATTTATGGTTTCATGTGCAAAACAGTGTGAAACTTGGCACTTTTGCATGGCCTGAACCCTGACAACTCCAGGAGCACTAAGCAAAATCAGGGCCTATGAACTTAACCAGCTCAGAGGCGAAGTAAAGGTTTATTGAAACTCGCATGAACTTGAACTAAATCCCATTTTAAAAAATCTGGCCCCATCATTGCCTAATCATTAACTTGGGGGGGAAATCTGTCTCGTATGGCTGTTGTGAAGATAAATTCAGTAAATTTTATGGGGTGTTCAAATGAGGATGATGGCAGTGGTGGTGTTGGCAGGGGGGTGGGAGGGGGAGTTAAGGACTTCTGATATGTAGGAAGGAGGTTGGTGACCAGGACATATGAATGTCTTAATAGTCAGTGTTTAGGGATAGGGGAAGTTCCTCTGAGTTCCTACTTGCTGAAGAGCCAGGGCAGGCCGGTCATTAGGGCTGTCTGACAAGGTAAATGAGTCACAGTCAAATCAGGCACTTATTTACATCATTAGGCTTTTTCAGAGCCTGTGCAAACTGCAAGCGCCAGTTGATACTGCAGGAGAGGTTTGCCTTTCCCTTAGTCTGCTTTCAGTGAGGTTGAAGGATTACGAGTGAGAATTTGGCCGAAGGTCTGAAAAAAAACCTACTTGCATCCTGATTTATGTACCGGCAAAGGTGCTACCTGCAGCCGGTATCCAAGTCCGTTAGAAAGAGCACATCAGGTTCCTACTGTTATTCAGTTGCAGTTCTGCAGATCCTCTCTTTTTTGGTAAGAATTGAAGTCCCTGGTAGTCATTGAAATTGATTGATGTTGAGGATTGGGCCCACAAGATACAGAAATATTTCTTCCTTTACTCGTTTCCTGGCCTTGCCCTCTAGACAGTGGGTAGACTGTCTGGCTCTGGAACTTCCGTCATTCAGGTAGGTCATATTATGCCTCCTCTTACCAGGTCCTGAAACAAGCCAGCGTTGCTCACCTGCAGGCCCAAATTTGCTGTAAGTGAACACTCTGGGCGTTAATTCTGTGTTGCGTTGCCTCTGCTTCTACACTGTATAAAGTACTCCAGGGATCTTCCACAAGTGAGGCCATGGGTGGATTTGTCAAAATGGACCTCTTTTAAAGTTGCTTGTAATTGTTGCATTTACATGGTATGGATTCCAACAGTGATCCTACAGTGCCTTGATGACGGTAGTACCTCGGCTTACAAAGTCACAATAGGAATATTCTGCTGTGAACACATGCAAAAGTCTGGTTATCAAGTGGGTTGACTTTTCTGACGCTAGGCTAAACCCTTTTAGGAGAACCGTAACACTCCCCACATCTGCTGGAAGGGCAGTGTGATGGGCATAAGCAGTTCAGGAGACTTACGGAGTGCATGAGGGACAACTTTTTGATGCTGATGCTGGATGAGCTGACTGATGGAAGCACTGTGCTGGACCTGCTGCTCACAAAATGGGAAGAACTGTTTTGGGGTGACTTGGCTGCAGTATCACGGGATGGCTGTTTAAGAACCTGAGGGAAGTGGGAAAGGCGAGTAATATAATAATCACTCAAAACTTCCAAGCGTGTGGACTTTGGCTTGTTCAAGGAACTGGTAGGCAGAATCTCCTGGGAGTCTGCCCTGGAGGGCAGAGAGACCCATGAAAGTTGCTTGATCTTCAAGGACAGCCTCCTCAAAGCACAAGAACAGTCCATCCTGATGTTCAGGATGCTGAGCAGGTATAGCAGGAGGCCAGCTTGGTTGAACAGGGAACTCCTGACTGATTTCAAATGCAAAAAGGAAGAGTATGGAGGTGGAAGCGGGGACAAGCAACCAAAGAGGAATACAGAAATGTTGCCTGGGCATGTAGGAACACAGTTAGGAAACTCAAAGCTCAGCTGGAGGTGGAACTGATGAGGATTTTGAGTGTAAGCAGATCATTTCTACATGCAACACAAGGGAGACCAAGGAAGATGTGGGCCTTCTGCTGAATGTGGCAGGTGATGAAAGGCGTGGGAAGAGGCTGAAGTTTTCAATGTCTTGTCTTGGTCTTTATTAGCAAGGTCTGCTTTCAGGCCTCTATGCATAGTGGCAGAACTTGAGGGAAAAGGTGGTACCCGCATGAAAGAAAGATCTCATAGGTAAATGGGGCATATACAAGTCCATAGGGCTGGACAGGATGCATCAGAGGGTGCTGAGGGGGCTGATAATGTTTAACATCTTCATCAGCGACCTGATCAAAGAGAGTGCATCCTTAGCAAGTTTACAGATGACACTGACCCAAGAGAAGTGGCTGATATGCTGGAGAGCAAGTCTGCTGGCCAGAGGAACCATCTGAGAAGTGAGCTGGAAGAGTGAGCTGACAAGAATCTCCTGAAGTTCAACAGAGGTGAATGCAAGGTCCTGCGCCTGGGACAGAAACACCAGGTATGGGGGTAGTGTTTTGGCACCTGGAGAGCTGGGGGTTCTGATGGACACCACATCCAACATGTCAGTCGTATGGCTCCTGCAGGAGTGAAAGCCAACTGCATGCTGACTTGCTTGGAGGGGACTGACTATTCTGCTCTGCTTGTTCCTGTTAGGATGCCACTGGGGTACTGTGTCCAGTTTGGGATTTTTTGGTAGAAATACTGTCAAACTGGAGAGAGCTGAGAGCAGCCATGGTGGTTAGGCAGCTGGACTGCGTGACACATGAGGAGAGGTGGGGGAACCTTAACTTATTTAGCTAGGAGGAATATAATTGCACTCTTTCATGACCCAAATGGAGGTTATAGAGAAGATGAAGCCAGACTCTTCTCAGAGGTGCACAATGGAAGGACAGGAAGCAGCTGCCGCAGATTATATCAAGGAGAAATCTGGTTGAATATGAAGAAAAAAATTCTTCACAGCGACAGTGGTTTAGCACTTGAGCCCCGAGAAGTTGTAAAATTTCCACTTTTGGAGATTTTCTGAACTTTCTGAACTTGACTAGTCAAGGCCCTGAGGAACCTGATCTAACCTGAAGCTGGATCTGCTCTATGTGAGCAGGAGGTTGGATGAGATGACCTCCAGAAGTCCTTTCCAACCTCAATATTTCTGATTTTGTAACATAGAGAAAAACCATTGAGCAAGAGCAGTCGATGAAGCAACATGAATGTAGCGAGTTCTTGTTTCTGTGTATACCGTGTTAGTTCTAGTTTGTGCTCCATTTAACACACAGAGAAAAAGAGAAAACATGCTGCTTTTTTTTTTTTTTTTTTGCCCCTCCCTAAAATTATCAAAACTTTGTAGGCAGGAGGTCTGCTGAAGTATGCAGATTAGGATGTAACGTTTGTGGAAAACACTGTGTCCAATATCAATGAAATAAGGTGAACAACCGATCATTTCTTTCTGGCAGGCATTTTTTTTCTCATCAATATCAGTTTTGAATGAATCCTAACAATGAGTTTAAAAAGATTTTCATGTACACAAGAGAGACTATAATGCTAGCTTCAATATGAACTTTTACAACCCAGATTATCCAGTACAGGATAGTAAATTATTTCAGTATAAAAATCAAGTGGTTTGTATGTTTACTCACAAAATCATTGCAACGTGAATGAGAAGACAATATAAGGACATCTTTGACCAATCAGAATAAAAATTAAAGAAAGGCAGCAAAGTGTTAGCAGCCACTGACACCTGTTAAAATTCGAGCCCATGCTAGAATATCAAGCTTCTGCTGAAATATGTACTGAATGTATTTTTGTGTTTTAAATACGACTTCCCATCCTGGTATTTGCAGGTGCATTGTACTAAAATGAACACAATCATTTTGTTAATTGCAGTTCAAGCTCATTAGGGAACTATAAAGGCAGAAGAATGAATGTAACCGTGCATTAAATGGTAAATGATTTTGGGGTGGGAAGCAGTCAGGTGTGTTGCCCTAGGCTATGATTTTCCCCAAATTAACATACATAGCAAAGAAAGAAAGAATGAGGCGGGTGGGAAGAAAGAAAGGCCACAGGTCACCAAAGCGAACCTCCCAAAACTTCAGTGGCGATGAAGGGAAACGTTAGTTGCCGAAGCACTGAGAAACTAGCTGGTACTGGCTCACACCAGGCAGTTTTTTATTTGCTTTGGTTCATTCTAACCAAGTATGGTGAAATCCAAACCAACTCAGCATTGTTCATGTAGTTAACGTGTAACTGGGCAGAGTTTTGGAAGGTTTCAATGGCAGTTTTGGAAGGTTTCAATGGCAGCCCGCAAGACTTCTCAGATGCGCAACATTGATGACTTTTATTGCAAAACCATCTTGAAGTAGTGTATGCTTAAGCAAACAGCTGAATATTTCCCCTCAGAGTTTTGATGGAAGATTCATAAACTTGAAAATGTGTTACCGCAAAGCTTGGTTGCTTCTATCTCCCTACCGGACTCTCAAGCCAGCAGGGATCCACGGATTCCAGATGGTTGTACAAGCATATTTTGCTGCTTCAGAATAATAGTTGTCCTGTGAAACGAAAACCTTCGCCAACACTTCAGATGTGAATAGCAATACCGAGTGTCTCAGTGTTTGGGCGTCTAGATGGACGTGGCTCAAAGTGTAATTTCTTTGGATTGCCATGATTTGGATCCTCTGGAAAATCTGGCTCTTATGTTGTCTCTTGTTTTCCGTTTTATCTTTGCTTAAAGTTGAAATACTTGTTTTGAGAAAGGAGGAAGGTGCTAGGAGAACTGAATGCAGAACTAAATGAAAACTTCCCCCGGCATTTTTTTTTTTTTTTTTTTTCAACTGATACTGTATTTTATGTAGAACGACCCCCCCCCCCCCTTTTTTTTTTGTTTGTCAGTTTCTTGTCTGTTTGCTGAAAGCATTTCCCTTTTCTGCTTCTGTAGTGAATTGTTTAACCAGTCACCAAAGTTAAGAGTTTTATGATTTTTAGAGTATGTGTGTAATATCTTAATGGCAATTGAGGTGCAAACGACCTGAGGTTTTTTTTAAAGCTTTGGGAAAAGTAGCTGGTTTCTGTCTAGTCCTAAAAAATTCCTTTGGTAGAAAAGAGAGACATAAATACCATTACTTATTAATGTTTATATCTGGTGAAACAATATACTCCTTAGCCATTTTTTTGTTATATTTTGTTCAATTTCTTTGATCTTTAGTTCTATCCCAAAGAGAAAATAGACACCTGTGGACAGTGTTCTCTGAGTTTAAACAAAACTATGAAGAGCGATTAGTCTGAATTAACAGAAGTGTGTATATTAGTCATAATTCTTATAATTATTCAGGAAAACAATTACACTTTTGTGGGTCTCTTAAGCCCCCAAAGTCTATATAATAGACACGAAGATTAATTTTTTTTTTTCCTCCTCCCCTCTTGCATATCTGGTGCTGTGTTGGGTCAGAGAAGAGCTTCTGGGATGGACTCGATTTAATATTTTCCAGCAAATTCTCTGTTCTTTGAAGTCCCAGCTTTGGCAGCTGCTGCCACCTTTACTGTCCAACATGAGACCAGTAAAACCAGATTTTGCTGGTAGGCCCAGTCTCCAAGATGGCTTCCTTTTGTAGGACCAAATATGGGCAGTTAATTTGCTTTTGGATGTGTATCGTATGTAACGATATGGATATTTGTTCCTAACAGCTTTAAATGCAAAGGTGTGTACTCCTGTCTACTGTGTCTATTCCCAATTAATCCACCTGCAGTTTTAACACATTTGTTATTTGCCTATTATGTATAGTAGGTCTGCAAAGAAAATGTATGCAACTTTGTGAGTCTAAAATGAAAGTTCTCAGCTTGAGGTAGACAGGTGATGAGCTGTTCAACCATAGCCAAGTGAGGGGAAAAAACGTCTTGCCTGACAGCTGATCAAAAGTAATAATAATATTAAAAAACCAAAACAAACAGACACCCATGGCCAGACTGGTACTGAAGTCGTCTTTATTGGTGGCACGTGGGCAAATATAGTGGAAATACTTTTTAAAGTATTACAGGAAGGAGTTTCAGCCATTGTGGGGTTTTCTGTTATTATGATGGGTGGATCTGAAACATAAAACTTCCCAGACGTTTGCTGTAAATCAGGACAAACCCATCTCTTCGCATAACAGTGTAGAAATTTCAGTGGCAGCGCTGCTCTGTTTGTGTGTGTTTATGCACGTATGCGCGTATGGCATGTGGTTGGTGTGGGACTGGCACCACCAGTTTTTTTAGAAAAAGGAAAAAAGTTTTGCTTGCCTCAAAACAGTAAGATATCTGCCAATTTGAGCAGCTCTAGCACCACCGTGCTGTTGAGATTTGGCAGGAGAGTGACTTTCACTTCGTTTTCCTGCCAAACTCGGCCACTTAATGAACATTTCAAACCTCTCAGCTTGCACGTGCTCGGCTGATGTTTGAGGGAAAAATCCCGTCCTTCCAAAGCCGACTTGGGCTTCTCCCTGCTGCGTGGGGGCTGCTCTCCCACAGCCCCCACCCGTGACGGGTCTGTCCCTCAGGGAGATGGAGGGGGGCACAGGCGAGAGAGGAATTGCTCTGTAATTGCAGCTGTATTTTCAGGATGGGAGTAATCTCAGGAAAGCCGGCATGTCTAGTTGAGTATTTCCCTCTGTATTCACAGGGGGGGCATAGATGTTTGCAAAGAGCGTCTCAGTCCCCTCGATGCATAGATACATAAAGAACAGAGTAGAAAAGACAGCAGGAGACTTCTGTATTTTGGGGAGGCAGTAGAAAAGTTTGGGTTCAGCGTGTTTCCTTCCAGAAACCTGAAATGGAGCTGGAGATTCCTGCATTTTGCCCTTCTCAGCAAGTGTCTGCCAAGTTACCGGACAAAGTGTGTGCTCAGCTCCCTCTGTCTGCACAGCAGAAGGCTCTCCTTCACACAGGTACCTTGTTAGCTTTAACTACTGGGGGTCTCCTTAGTAACTCCAAGGCTCCCAGCCCTGCTGGAATTTGCTTCCAGCTATGCAGTGGAATTTTCTCGCTTTTTTTTTTTTTTTTTTTTGAAGTCAAGGCGATCACATATGTATGTGTGTGTGCACAAACTGTATTTAAAAATGCTTAGGATATACCAAAACTATCTTGCAACTTTAATTCTCTTCCCAGCCCTGCTCCCATCTTCAGTGTTATGATACAGTCTTTAATTAGACCACTACAATTACAGACCTGCTTAGGGAATGAATCAGGGTTGTGTGGTAAAAGACACCATTGTCCAAGGATCTCTACCCACATGGTGAATGAGGCGGGGGTTTGTGGAAAGAGGGAAAAATATTAAAGGCTGTTCAGATGTACACTGGAGAATTAGCACTTTCGGTGCTTCTGCCAGAGTGATTGCAGGCAAGTTACTTAAACCAAACTCTTCATGGGTGGTCACTAATTAAGTGTTCCTCATATTCTGGGTGTCTGACTTGAGACCCGGAGGTCTGACCTGAAATCCTGAGCAGTCACAGTTGCAACAGAAACTTGGGAGAGCTGCAGTACAGAAAACATCATCGTAGCGCTCTGCAAAATGAAACACCTTTGGCATGCCCAGTTGCACTGTCCCTGTAGCTGTGGATCCTTCAGCTCCCCTTTTCCTTCCTTGCTTCCCGGCCCGCGAAATGGAGGAAAGGTCATCCCTTCGCTTTGTTGGGAAACTGCGAAGATAAAAGTCAAGTTTGTGACGTGCCTAAGTAATAATGTCAGGAGTGCCATAGCAAAACAGCTGAGGACATTGCTACTTCTGCTGCTGCAGCTGGGTTTGAGTCACGTGCAGCACAGCGGGCCTGGGAGCATGCAGAACGCGCCGAGGCTCACATCGATTATTGAACTGCTTTGCAGGGTCAGACCAGCCCCTTCCTCACCCTGGCCGGGGCAGGCACCCTGCGGTGAAAATAGGAGCGTGGTCATATCACGACAGGCTATGTCATTACGCGCATGGATGTGACATAAGGGGAAGTAAAATTGCTCCATTTACCGTAATTCTGGATTTTTCTCACTTTTGAGTGCTTGGCTTTGCAAGAACATTAAGTCGTCTTTATCTGTTTTGTGAGTAACAAACATCCCTGTACACCCCCCAGCAAAGAAATGCTTTCCTAATGGCCCTTTAAGGCAGAACAGGCTGTGTTAGTGGCTTGTTATTAGGAAGAAAACTTGGAGGCACAAATGTTGATCTTTTACTGCACAGCAGTTTATGGCTGGATAAAAGGTTTCTGAAAATAGGTTTGATTTAAATAAAACAACTATCTCCACATTAATTTTTCATGTGTGAACGCTTCAGAGAGCGCTTCTGTAAACTTCATTACAACGCATGCCATTGCGTGCCAAATTATAAGTTTCAGGATCTTTGAAATTAGGCATCTGCTATCTCTTGCCTGGGGTTTACTTAAGGAAAACAAGAATTCAAAACATGAATGTGCACAATCTTTACAAAAATACTGATGTTTACAGTTTGACCTTTACTTTCTAGTGTTTACCTAAGGGCTAAGTATTTGGAATTATGCTTTGGCGTATAAATGTTTATCATCTAATAGGAATGATATCAGAGCTCTTACAAAAATAAGAGTTCCCTGGAATAATTTGACCAAAAAAAGAACCACAGTGAGGGGAAGGGGGGGATGGGGGGAGGAGGCTGAAAGAAGGGATTGGGACTTTCTGGGATCACTGCAGTTCTGATTGCCCCCCAGGGCAGGTGTGCCTGCTGTGCCAGCAGCCCTCTCCCTCTGGGGATGGCAACACAGCCTGTCCCCGGGCTGCTTCTGTCCCCAGTTGAAACCCAGGGCCCTCTGGGAGGCCCTGAAGGCCAGCCCTCAAAGCTGGTAGCAGTGTCCCAACTGGGGAGGGTATGGGGCAAGATGTGAAGTTTAGTTGAGGAGTGGCAAAGGTGGAAGCAGCTACGGCCTTGAAGGTGCGGTGGTCATGGTGTGGGGATCTGCGCAGGAGATGGGTGCAAGACATGAGCCTCAGAAGTCATGTGAATGAAGGTGCAAGTTCGTCTCCTGTTACCAGCCTTTTGAAAGCTGACTTCCATTAGCGGGGCTGTCCTGCAGTGGTGTAGGAAAACCTGCTATTTTTTGTTCTTCTGTTTTTGTACAAAACTATGTAGAAGACTGAAACAGGTGGAATTTCTGATCAATGTTTTTTGAGAAGCTGAAAGAGGGACAGTGAGATGACAATATGTTGGGGGAATGGGGGAATTGGCCAGATATGATGGAGTAGGAAGGGCCAAAAAGCTATAATATAGCTCTAAGCTTACACTCTGTCACCATCCAGTATCCTGCTTTTCCCATTTCCCCGAGCACCTCAAGTTGCTATCATTCTTTGTAGGAGATGTAGGAGACTTCCCTTGTCTGAAAAACTGGTGCTCTTCAACATGCCTTTTCCACACAGGTGCAGAAAGTCAGTAGGAATTCAGTCTTTGGGTGGCTCAAAGTGTCAGTACTGTGTCTTTCTTCTCTGCTGATGTAAACATGCTGAGATGATGTTTGGATTCCCCTGCTGTTGGTGACGACAACTCTCAGTCAGTCTTTAGTGGGTTTGTTTTATTGATTCTGTTTATCGATGAGCTTATTGCTTGCCTGCCTGTTTGATTGATTGCTTTCCTTTCTCCTATCGTTTTTTCACTCAGCTTAAAAACAAACTCCTCTTCGCTCTCCCCCGCCAAGAGTGGCACCCAAGTATTTCCAAATATGATATAGCTACAAAACTCAACGTAGTCGTTGACTCTATCCATAGCCTCGTGAATGTGGGCTTATTTCAAACCACACCCATGATCTGGCATATTGCTGTGATGAAACAGAAGTTTATAGGAACAGGCTTTATTGCTGCTGCAACATTTTTTATGGCCCTAACGCACTATTAGCATGCAACAGTGCCGTCATATAGAGGGGAAGGCCTAAAGTCAATGCAGAGGCAGCCAGTTCTGGTTTCTGCTGTCTTGACCTCAGATTTTCATGTCCTCTGTAACTGCGTGGGCTTTTGAAATGCTCTTGAAACCATTATGGATCTTGGGGTGGCTGGCTTGGTGGGGTTGTTTGGCTTGGGGGTTGTTTTTGTTTTTTTTTTCTCAGCTGCGTACATCAGGTCTTGCATGTCTTTTAACATTAGTTTTGCTCCAGGTGTAAACTCCGTGATCTTAATTAACTGTTCTCTGATTAGCTTGCTGTGGAGAGGAAGAGGATTATATTTACAAGAGGTGGCTATTTTCCCTTGAAGTAAAGGGCACTCCCTGGTTTTCTCTGAGAACATCAGGTATAACTTGGCTCTGGGGTCAAATATACCTGTGCTCTTCCTGCCCAGCTTGCCCGTGCCAATGTCTAGCATTTGGTGGGTCAGGACAGGACTGCAAGTAATGAAACGAACACAGGGGCGTTTCTACTGCTGCATTGGCTTGTGAGTGCTCTTGAAATGTGCAGTGTTTAAACCTTCTTCTCTGCTGAATTCCAAAATTTGGACAACTTAGCTTTTGATGCTCCTGCACTGCATCTTGTCATCAACAGTGCAAGTTGGACGTAAAACACTACTGTTCTGATTGGATTTTTGTACTGGATTTTCTCACTGGCACATTTGGCTATAGAAACTGTGAGTGAATGGCAAGTCATGCCCAGGCATGCCAAGGAGCTCCATTCAGCTGGTGTCCCCAGACTTAATCACTTTGCTCCAGTCAGGGAGAAACATAGTTTAAGCAAATGCCACTTTTGGATGAGGAGGGTGGCCAAGCTGAGCTACGGAGAGCTCTGGACCAGTGGGAGCACCTGCAGTGAAAAGCATGTGGATGGCAAACTAGGGAGATGTCGGGGGACAAAAAGCTATCGTGAGGACTGAGGTAAGAGGTGAGGCTTTGCCTAGCTCTTGCCCTCGGTCCTAGGCTGGATGATGTTTCTCCTGACCTACTCCATTCCTTCTTCTGATTTCTCTGTGTGGTTTGATTTGCCCAGCTAGAGTAAACGGAAGGATGTCAGACTCCTACATCTTAGAGATCATGGCCTTTGTCACTGCCCAGAGGAGCAGCATTGGCTGAGGGAGTGCTGATCCCACTGTACTTGAAGGTTTCTGCGCACTCTCGGTGATGCCAGGGCAGCTCTCAATCATGGTCCCAAGGGTGAAGTTGACTAAGCAAACTTCACTGCTGGTGGGGTCACTTGGGATTTATTTAATGTAATTTTCACAAAGCTCCTGCAGGCCTGACTGGGTGAGGAGTGTATATGAATTTCCAAAACCTTGGAGAGAACTTTGCATGCGCTATTTTTTTTTTTTTTTTTTTTTATACAGATTTATGGCAAGAGAACAAAATGTGAAGCAGGTCGACAAGTTTTCTGCCAATGCCTCCGGCATTAGCAATGATTCATTAGCCCAGCCTTGAAGAGATGTTCAGAGGTCCAATAAAACCTATTCAAGATCTTGTTTTGAAAGGCGTGCAGGAATAGGGAGCGAAAGGTTCTTTACAATGTAACGCCTTCCCTTTCTCTTTAGGAACAAGGTTGATAAGTTCTGTTTCCTGCCTGCCTTTGAAGCTAGTTTTTTAATGTGTATTAAATAGTGCTCAGCCACGTATTCTGATGTGGATGGGTTTGCAGGACTGGTGGTAAAGAAGACAGACCTGCCTCTGTCCTGTCCTCCTCCCTGTGTAGCCTTACGCTACAGAGTAAGAGCAAAGTGCACGTAAAATACAATTTTTTGCATTCAGATGGCATTTTTTTACCTTTTTCCCACTGCATGTATGATGAACAGCCACTGCAAAAAATCCTAGAAACAGCACTTTTAAGCCTGTCTCGGTGTAATTCTTCCAGCCTCTTTTAGGAAACTGAACTGCGTATAGATGTAAAGTCAAACTCCTCACTAGTTTTGACTCAATAGTTGTAGAATAGGTAGAAATGGAAACATAATTCCTTAGATTACACATTTGTCTAAATTTATCATAAAGGCAAAGCTGCTCATTAGCTCGTATAGAGTGGAAAGCAACAAAAAATATTCAGAGGTACTGAGTTAGATTCTAATCTCAGTTACAAAAGATGCGGCTCCAGTGGTTCTGGTAAGTCTGTTCCTAATGGATACTGGTTGCTTAGGGCGGAATGAAGCCCGTCTTGTTTTACAAGTATTTAATCCCGGGTCAGATGTATTAATAGATGATGGCAATGCTAATTTGGTCCGAGTACTTGAGGTGGTCTGTTGACATGCAAGCTGGAATTGTCTGGCTACAAGAAAAGCAGAAATTCTCAGTTTTAAGACAGGCCTGCAGACTATTAGACTGGACTCATGCATTTATTCTAGGAATTATTTTCTCTAGTTTGTGAGAACTCTTTTGCTCAGTTTGGAGCAATTCCTCTTGCAGATCAGTGGCCAGAATTTGGATTCAGCGTTTGCTAAGTGAAATGCTTGACAATATCTGGCTTGCTTTGTCCCTAGTCTTTTGGGGTATTTCGGCTATTTTTCTTCTGCTTTCAACATTGTGGTTTCTACATGTCTCCTCCTTTCAATGGCCAGTGGGAGATGATTTTCTTTTTCTCTCTTTTGAACTGTCTAACTAATAGACTGAGCAAAGGGAAAGTGAAGCCACTGCTGGACTATGAGTCTTCCAGTCAAAGTTATGTATCATCTGTTAGGAAAGCTATCCAAGTCAAATGAGTATTTATGTGGAGTGGTTGAATTTAGTAGCTCAGCGTCTGAATAGTGGCATTATTTTTATTTTTTTTTCACGCAAACATTCCAGTACTCCTTTCCAGTTTACCCACTGTTCCAAACAAGCTATTGTCCAGTGTTATCTCTGAAACCACTGTCAGATAACACTGGACAATGCGCTAGTACAGTATAGACATTGGTTGGTTAATTATCAACTCCTCTATCAATGTAGTTTTAACAAGGGAAATTGTCTTAATGGGATGACTGGCTAGGAAGTTAGCTTGTTTCCTCATTCTGCAAATGCTATTGCTGGTTTTATGCTGATGATTGCATGTTTTGGTCCAGATTTCGAGCTTAATGTATATCCACACTGACTTTACTGCAGTTCTCATGTGCTCATAGGTATTGCCTGAGAAAAGAAAGGAGTAAAAAAACACAATAACCCACCAAAACACCCCCCAAACACAAAAAACCTCTCTCTCAAAAAAAAAAAAAAAAAAAAAAAAAAAAAGCTCTTCCATTAAAACATTGGATTTATATGCCATTGGAGGGTCCAATACAGAGCCAACACTTCCTTTCAAGTCTGTAAGCTGCGTGCTGGGAAAAGCAAACATCTGAAGGGCAGAGAGTTTGGGCCCTGCCATCCAGGATCCAGGCTGTGCGCTGGTGCCAAGCTGTATGATGAAGATACACAAATAGCCGCAGCGCCGGTGACTTCAACAACACACGCTTTTTCTGAAACTTGGTTTTTCTCTGCTTTTGTCATACCTGCATTGTCTTGGCATCACTTTGTACTGAAAGATGATTAGGCCTCTTAAAAGAGGGACCTGCATTTACTCTGAGGGAAGTGAGACTATTTTTCCAACACAGTTGCCCTCCCCAGACTTTCTTGCCTTGAGGGGAAACATGTTAGATTAGTGGGGCAAAATGAGAACTCCTGGGGTTGGAGGGTTGCTGGTGGATGAGCTGTCTTCTTCATGGCTGCGTACACTTTTCTAGCATGTTACCTGTTTATCCAGATGAACTAAACTTCTGAAGTAGCTCTAGGGCAATGGAGGTTGTGTTAGCTTTGAACTAGTGCAGTTTTCTCACCCTCAAAGTGATATAGTTCATCTCTTTTGAACTTAGCAGAGGGTTTTAATACTAGCAGAAATCCAGAAGGAAATCCCAAACCCAGCGCTTTGGTAGTTCATCTAAACAGCCACAATAGCCGACATTCAGCCTGCCTGGTGAAGGAGGAGCCCATGAAAATACCATTTGAGGCTGGGGGGATTTTAAAGGCTCCTGGTTTGTATGCGGGACTGACTGGAGACAGAAGGCAGCAATATATCAGCTCAGAACATGCCATTATCTGCAGGGAGGCTGTGGAATCCTGTTTCATTGGCACGGGAGTGAGTCTCCTGTAAGGATGCTCTGTGTGTTTTCTGTCCTTCTGTGAGCTTTCCTTGGGTTTTGGGTGAAAGGCAACATGTGTGGTACCTACTTCCATTTACTGATTGGGGAAGAAGCTTCACCAAACACTCTTAATCCCAAAGGTTTTAATAAACAGTTTTCGAACTGAGCTATTCAACAGAGTTAGAAGCAATTTTAGTTGTCGTTCCAATACAGACACAGTAACATTTAAACCCAAGGGTCAGCTGTCGAGAGTTTTACCCTGCTGGCACAGACAGACTTTTTTTTGAAGTCTATGCCTAATTCTCAGTAGAATTTACATCACGTCGATCATCTGCCCCCTACATCCACCACACCCCTCTTCATGTTTCTGGTTTGCTGTTGAACTCCTTAGTTTCCTAATGGTACTGTAAGATTGTGAACCTCGTAGCTCCGCTTGCAGGTGAATGCTGCTCTCTCCGTTGCACTGTGCTGGGCACTGCCGTGCCAGACCATCCCTGTCAGCAGAGGGATGCTGGTTTACCTGGTAGAAAGACTGCACTGTCTATCTGCATGTTTCCTGTTGCTGAGGATTAAAAAATCTTCTTGCTTTGGGAGCAGATGGCCACCTCTCCACCCATCCTCTCAGGTATGGGGAGGCAGCCAAAAACTAGCTTAAAAGAGCAAAGCGTAGCCTGTTCAAAGGAGAGCAGAAAGGAACATTTTTCAAACAGCTTAATGAACCACTTGTTAAGGACTGCCAGGGACACATTTCCATTCTACACAGGATATTCATTAGAAAAGTAAACAGCCTCCAGCACCATTTGTAGGAACAAAGCAGCTTGCATTTTATAAGGAGGTGTTAATTTAATGAAGGAGGGGACTGGCAGAGGAGCAGGAGGCAACTAACCAAACGACGGACACCTTTTCCTGGGCAGACAGAGCAGCTGTGCCATCCTGCTTTGCTGGATGGTGGAGGAAGACGGGCACCGTGCGCTACACAGCAGGCAGGGACAGTCCTGGGCTGAGGAGCTGGGGGAATGTGGAGTTAGTTTGCCGACCTGCCAACCATGCAATAATTGAATTGAGGCTCTCCAGAGCCAAGTGTCTCAGCTGAAGAACCAGGTCCCCTCAAGGCTATGGTTTCAGGGTAAGCTTTTGGGCATTTTTTTTTCAGGTACTGAGGCACAAAGATTGCTGGGATGTGTAGCTTCAACACAGCTCATCTGTACAGCTTTGGGAGTTGGGGATCTTACAGCTTCCACCTTTGCTGCCCCTGGGCAGGAACCTGAAAACCCATGCAAGTTGGCACCCTGTGCGTTCCTGCTCTGCGCCCTGCTCCGGGGCCTGAAGTCCTGGGCCTTCCTGAGTCTGCTGTCAGGGTCTCTGATGCTTATGGTGGCCCCAGGGCAGGGTAAAGTAGCAGGTACTCAAGTGCCGACAGAGCCAGCTATTTATTTGTTTCACAAGGAAACAAATCCTTCACATTTTTTCCCCTTAAAATGAAAAAAACCCCTCCTAAGTAATTTCCTTCCTGTGGAAAATTTTCTTTATCTTTCTGAAGCTGATCCCACGTACACACACACTCAAAATGTCACAGCTTCTTGCAAAATAGAAGTGTGGCAGTTCAACCGCCTCCGCTCTGGTTAGCGTGTCAATGGATTTTTGACTTTGTCTAGTAAGAGCTGGTCTAGGGCTAAGCTGTGTTCACCAGTGGGTCATCCCAAATGATGCACCGCCCTGGGGTCACTCATGGGAAAGAGGGATGGAGACTTCCAGCCTGCTTTTCTGGAGAGGTGAGAACCAGCAGGAACATTTTGCTCTGGCACTGCTGGGGGATGAAGGTAATCTGTGTGCTCCTAGGATTAGCCAGATGTCACTGAAGGAGAGTTGGGAGGTGAGGGCGAGTTTTTCTGCATCTTCTGCCAGGACGTTAGCCTCAAGCCTATCCCTCATTTTCATATGTGTGTGTTTCCCACCGGGGAATTTCTGCCAGAGCATTCAACCTGCACGGTTGCTCCCTGTGGGGACAGGACCGAAGCTAACCTGCCCTCCCGGCTCCAGGAACGGGAGCGACTGTGGTGCCTGGCCTGGGAGGAGGTTTAGGAGTTGGAGGGAAAGCACATGACATGAGGCCAAGTCTTATTTAATGATGCTATCCTGTTTTTGATCAGAGCATACAGCAGAGTGGAGAGGAGAGCAAAAATAAGGCCACAGGAGAAATTCTGGCCATGAACCTATATAATCAGTCTGAGCGTTGGCACAAATGAGGTCATTTCTTGTGTTTATATTTTTACGTGCATTGTATGGTCCCCGTTCCTCCTCCTTGTGTCACAGTGATGTGAAGGGAATTTCCTGCGCACGCATGGTATTGTTGTTGCAGGGCTTTTGTGAACATAAGCCACTTCAAGTGGCAATGAGAAATAATACTCTGTTCTGGCAGTAAAAATACAAAGTTAGGAAAACTCCCACTCCCTCAAATCGTTTAACTTCTGGTTGCTTGTTGAATATTTTAGTAGAAGATTGGAAGGAGAAGTGGCCGCATTTAGCAGCTGCTGACACGTTTCAGCACTCTCCATATGCAGAGGTCAGCTCTTAAGCGCTGTAAATCAGCCTGGCTTCGCTGCAGCCTGGCTGTGCTATGGCAGCGGAGGAGGCGACTTGTGGAGAAGACCATTTGGAGCCCTCCTGCCCTGGTATATTGTAGATCGTCTATCAGATCTACAAGCGAAAAGCATACTGGAGTGGTGAGTTTTTTTCTCACAGACTCTCACCTTTAGGTGTATGGCAGTCATGATAGTGGGACAAGTTGAAAATATGTGTCCCCTTTGGCTTCTGGTTCCCATTTCTATATTTCCCATAGAAATATATATATATTTCTTTGGCTATAGAATCGTGGTTGGCTCTGGAAGTGAAAGGTGTGGGACACAAGGTCTGCTACCAGCATTCAGGTGCCCTCAGCCACGGGTTCCTTATCAGTGGGACAAATTAGGAGTGATGCAAAATGGCTGCAATATTCCAGCAGGGTCTAATTAAAAGCAGGGCCAAAGGAGAATTGCCCCCCCTCTGCCCTGCTCCCAGCAATTGCCTCAGCTGTGAAGTTGTTGCTTAAGGGCAGCAGAGCTTTCCTGCTACGGGCAGGCCAATAAAGCCATCCCGGAGCTACGTCTCCCAAGCCGGAGGCCAGAGGGCATGGCGTGCTTTTAACACCAGAGCTGTGAAAATGCAGTGTTGAGGCTTGAGGAGAGAGAGCTTTAACTGAGAGCAGCCCCAAGGCTGCTGCGATGGGCACATCTCCCCTCTCCCTCCGCTTCCTGCCACCACATCCCCTTCCCCAGGTGGCATCAGTCTGGTGGCCGGGCTCTGGCCAGAAGCACAACTTTGCTTCTTATACGTACCACCAATGTCCCACCTCAGCATCTGAATTCAGGCAGGGCAGCTGTCACCAGCAAGGTGACAAGCGTGGGGCAGCGCCGTGGTCCAGCAGCCAGACCTGAGAGCAAAACAGCGCTGCCCCAGACACTGCGATAACGCGCTGCTTCTAAAATTACACTTGGAAGAGGCTTCAGAGTGAAAAAAAAACAACAACAGAGAAAGAAAAAAAAAAACTGAAAAAAAAAGCCAACCCTCATGTAAACCCCAGGGCTGAAGGAATAAAAGCGCCAGAAAACATTTATATTGGGCTCCCCTGATATCAACAGAGATGAAATGGATCCCCATGCTTCCCTCCAAACCGCAGGCTCTAAAGTGGATTCCAAATCCCATCCCCACTTTAATTTAAGGGCCTCCCAATTAGACCGTTGGATGCCTTTCAAAGCTTTGTATAAATTGGAGATTATGCATCTAGCAGCAGAGGCTTGTCTCCTCGCCGGAGCAGCCATCGGCCGTAGCTCGCTGCCCAAGCAGCCTGGGCCTCTGGCAGAGAAATTTGGGGGTCAAACACGGCATCCAGGTGGCCCGTGGAAGGCCACTCTGGCTCTGCTGCCCCAGGGCTGGTATCTGCTCCAGCTGTTTGGCATTAGAAAAACCTCTGTGCTGCCAGGGGGCTGAAAGCGGCAGGGCTGTGGGAGTGTGAGCGATTTCTCCGGCGCGCTGACCGAAGTGGAAAAGTCTCAGGAGAGGGGGAAAAAAAAAATTCCTTTCAGGTTGATTTGAAATGTTTTCGCCGTTCTTCCTCTTCCCTCCTCCACTGAACAGGCAATCAAAAAAAGAACCTCATCACAGAATATGGCACAAATTCAAATAGTTTTGGTCAAGCTGTATTTTTCACAGTTAATTTTAAAGATTTTTGTTATTGTTGCCCAGACCAAGGATTCTCCTGTATTTTCCTAAGAACTAATAAGGTCCTAGGTGGTGGAAGCTTTTCGTGGGAGAAGGCAGAAGCAGAGATTTTTCATTCCTGTGTGAACCCCAAGCGTTTCCTCCCATCCCTCTTGTGTCTTTCCCTCCTATCTGCCTTTCTCCAGGGGCTGCACCCGCACTTCAGAGGCTAATTGGTGATTAGTGTTGTCTCCAGGACTGAGCTGTTCCATGGGTGAAGGCGGGCGCAGGGACATATCCCTGTGTGATGCAGGGGAAGAGAGCTGCGGGTACAGCTACCTTCCTGCAAGTACTGGAGGGGACATCAGTGGCTGACTCGATAGCAAAGGGTCTCCAGGGATGGCTGGAAAAGGCCACCTTAAAGTGGCTGGTGGTGTTGGGTGACTGCTGTGGTCTTGCATTTCTCTTGTTGCTCATCAGCTCCGTCATTTCCCATCTGCCCTCCCCATGCATTGCAGCTGCTGGACTGTCAGATCCTGAGCAGAGGCTGGGTCCTGTCCCAGTCTGCTTGGAGATAAGGAGCTGCCACTCGTAGTACTTCGGATTTCCGAAGAAAGAAACCAAACCAGCTGAAAATAGATAATTTTATTAAACTTCGTATAGATGGAAATGAGATCATTGTCCTAACTTTACGTATTTACCGCCAGGCTTCTGAGTCCAAACTCAGTCAGAGTGGACCAGCTCGTTGCATTGGCGTTAACTGGCTTTAGTGAGTGGATTAATTTAATAATTAATGATTAAGTGACCAAGATGACCACGGGGTTGGGAAGTCATTTACTCAGGCATTTCCACATGAGTTTGGGTCTGAACTGCTTAAGGAGCTGCAGGGAGTCCTGACCCTGGTTCCTCCACCCAGGGCAGATTCCTCACTTTTTGGACCAGATGATGTGTGCCAAACAGAGGATTTGATTACAGCAAATTTTTCTTTCTTTTTTTTTTTTTTTTTTTCATCTCTTTAAAGTAATTTTTCATGGTCAACTGCCCTATTTGGCATAGTTCAAATTAGGACAGCCTTTTTTGGTTTTGGCACAGGAGTGGGGCACTTACAGGACGGCTAATTTGCTGCTACTGCTAATGCCAATTGCTTTAAACTACTGAGCCTTGAGTGAGGGATGTAGGACTGACCTTTAAGTTCTTTTTTTCTTATGTGCAGGAATATCCCATTTTTTATCAGTGTTCCCTTGAAACATGAGAAGTTTTCTTTAAAAAAAACAACAGGCAGGAAAAAAAAAATCATAAAATCCAAAGGATAAATTTTTGTCTCTTCTAATGTAAAAACCACGACGTCACCATTAAGCTGTCAAATTATCCCCTGTGTAATTTCTATATAAATTTTAAAACTATCTGCAGACAGCCAATAAACCTCAAGGTGATAGGACTTGTTTCTGCTTCCATTGAAGTTGGTGGCAAGTCTCCCATTTATTTTGGTGTGTAGGATCAAACCCTCAGCACATAAATAATCAGGCACTGCAGGTTCTCTGTGATTCTTCTGTCCATATCTCTCCCTTCCTCTCCGAAAACTTCTGAGGTTGGGCCCAACATTGATCTCATGCGCAAGCTGGGAGCATCTTTCTCTATTTCTTTCTTTCTTTCCTTCCCCCCCCCCCCCCCCCCCCCTTCTTTGTGGGTTTTGATCTCTCCCTTTGAAATGGAAGCAAATTCCCTGCAGGGTGCTCTGTGATCACTTGTTGGGTGTAGTCGCATGCTTTCACTTCTTGCTGTAGGTGAAATGGCTTGTGTGCAATGATATTAACTCTCTGCTCGGCAGCCCTACGCAGCAGGAGCAACACGCTGCATTCCTTCTGTTTTCCTGGACGCTTAACAGAGTAGGCAGCTTTCCCCAACCCCATAAAACCCCAGTAAAGCACAAGTGTGTGTAGTGGAGTAATGCAGCGCTATGAGAATACAAGCTATGTGAGAGGCAATGTTTTAGGGAGAGCCAGGTCTTGGACAGACCCATCTGTATAGTCAGCCTGGGTTAGTTGAGCTGAATAAAAGATACTATCTCTTCCTGCAAAGTTGTGCATAATCTAACTGTTTGTTGTCAATTATGATTTACTTGCCGTAGAAGAAAATGTCATTTCCCCTTGGTTTCACTAGAGTGAAGCAGTTGGAGAGAGTAGTTGAAGAGGGAAATTACAGTGATGGGATAAGTGTTGGGAGAAAAAAAAAAAAAAAAAGACCGTTTTAACAGGAGAGCTCTGGTTAGGCCCAGCCCAGAGAAGTATGTAAGAATGTGCTTGTGATTTGCGTCCAACAAAATTTTTAAGCCTGTACTTAACTATAAGCATGAGTATCTCGTTGCTTAAGGTTAAGCACGTGCTGAAATACTCATCTGGAGGTAAGCCCTAGCTGGCAAGACTGAAAGAAACAGAGATCACATAATCGACTTCCAAAGCAAGAGCCTAATCCTACCCAGTCAGCTATTTTGGGGGAGTTTCCAGGAAGGCAAAGAGGTTGCAGGAGGTGGATCTGCGTCTCTGATCTTACAAATTTCCTGGCAGGTGCAAAAGCGACTGCTCTGAACAATACCAGAGGTGTTTGCAGGCTTGGCCTGAAGGCTTTGTCTGCAGCAGAAGATGAGGTTAACAGGCTATTTGAAACAAACAAACAGCCCCACCTCCCTCCAAAAATTTCACAAAGATGGCCCCTGTGGTTGTGGTGTGATTTTAAAAAGATTTAAGCGGACTTGCTCCGAAACTGTTCCTATAGCTCCAGAAAAAATTACTTTGCTCCATTGTCTCAACTGGTTTTGCAAATTCATATCCCAAAATCACGTCTGTATTAGGGAGTCAGTCTGGGCATCTCTTCTTACACCCCCATGTCATGGATTTTCATATTATTTGAGGAAAAATACCAAGTGACACTAAGCAGGTCTTTTTATATTTACTTATTTAGTAGGACTTTTAACTGGAATTTTTCCAAATAATTTCACTTAAAGAATACGTGTGTGCGTGCGTGTGCGCATGTGCATGCAATGGGGTAAACTATGCTGTTTACTCATGAAAAAAAGCATGTGCACACACATGCACACAATAATGGGGAACGATTCTGTGATTCTGTGAACAAGGGGAAAGGAAAAGCATTGGCTTATGGATATGAAATGCAATTCTGAAAACTAGTTTTATTTTAAGCCCTTGCAGAATGTTACAGCATCAATGACTGTAATGGCATCTCTTACCATGAAATACAGGACCATGTTTATAGCAAGCAGAGAGAGAAGCAAACACAAAAGCAGAGAAAATAAGATCAGTGTGGGTCTGCTGCTGGGTGCTGCTGAGGTGGCCAAGGTCTGGTTGGGGCCACAGATAGGTATTTAACAAGAAGGCTGCAAAAGGAGGCTTTGGATACTCCACATTTCGTCAAAACTAGGTTTAAGGTCCTGTTTTCATTACGAAGGCTTTTGGCAAAAGCAGAGTTGATGAAGCCACTGGATTTCTTCTGTCTAGTGGAGACGTGAGGGAGGTGATTGAAGTGTTTCCAGGTGTTTCTGGCTTCAGAGAAAGCTCAGGAGAGTTTTCGACTTGCCGGTGGTTTGTATGCTAGAGTCAGGGTTCGCCAGCACTTGCTGCCCTCCCGGGCTGCTTGGGCAGCGGGTGAGTTTGTTCTGCAGCACGCACAAGCCCTGCGAGAGCTGGTACCGCCAGGCCACCCCACAAAGACCGTTGGATTGCTCTAACCACCCATGGCTTTGCTGCCAAAGTGCACGGTGGCTCTAGGAATGACCTCTGCAGAAGTAGTTTCAACCTCCGTTTTAGCTGTGATTGCATTGGAGAATAAGCCACTCATTTTCAAATCCCCGGTGGTGAGTTTGTGAGCCAGGCTGTGTATGTCTCAATATTAAAAAATGAGGTGGAATAACGTGGATGATCATCGTATGGCATTCATACATTTGTCAGGTGGTGGGTAGTAAGCGGGTCCTACGCAGTGTTCCAGCAAAGACCTCGCCTTTGGATTTTCGTGGAGATGATGATCTACAGAAAAGGTAACGTGCTCGAAACAATGGAAGTTATCTACAAGTATGTTCAGGAAGGCCTGGGGCTTTCAGATGCAAATACAGAAACATATTTAACATCTTGACTTCTATTCTTTTGTCATAATACAAAGTGGAAAGACAATGTTTAGTAAATGTTTACATCTTACAAAGGGGAGTTTTGCAAATTGCATTGTAGCTCTTTGGGAGGAACCAGGAAAGAGGGCAGGATGTTAACAACATAAAAAAGAATAGCAATAAAACCCACCCCTAATATTAATTGTCTAAGAGGAAATGCATATATCTCTCATCAGGACATTTCAGATTCTGCTTTGCATTGCTGGAAGCCTGAGAACAGTAATCGTTTTTTGGCATGGAGAAGCAAGTTCTTGCATACTTGAAACGTAACTCATTTATAGTTGTTTTGATGGATGCTTATAAGCAATATGGAGAACCTCCCAAGTCCCTTCAGCTTGTTGAGCATCAGATCTAAGAGCGGGCCCAAGCCGCAGAGTTCAGATGTAGATCTGGCTCAGCTCCTTGACGTGGGAACTGGAGGGGACTGCTCTGATTAAACACCTCCAATCGTTTTCAGTCCTAAGGTTGGCTGTGTTATGCAATGAAAATCTATCAACAGGCTTCCTTGTGAATCAATAATGCGCCTGAAAGGATTCTTGAAGAATCGTTTGCACCAGCACGGTGGCACAGAGCCATCAAAATAGCTCTTCAGCAAGGTGGCAACAGCTCACACTTCCTGAGGATCTGGGCCCCAGGCGTTGTGAAGGTTGATCTAGTGCTGGCAGGTTCGATGAAGAGGGGTGCCCAAGTGCTTCAAGGCAGCCTTGGGAGGCAGGCGTAGCCCAGAGAGCTGTGGCCTGGTCCTCTTCTGCCTTGAATCAGCAGCTGGGAGCCACCATGTCCTGGGGTCAGGTGCAGACTCAAAAGCCCGGCAGCAATGTCGCAGGACACGGGTGATGAGGGGAAGCATGGGCTGACCTGTAAAAATTAACCACTGCATTCTGTGTGCGTATTTGTGCATACGTGTGTGCGTGGAGGGAGGTGGAACAACAGGTTTGTGGCTGCAGTGAAATCCTTCATCGCTGGCCAATGCCAGACATCACGTAAAAGCCTCAGTTGTTGATGTTATTTACTTAGACGTGAGACTTTGCCCCATGTTTCAGTTTCTCCCACAGACTGCTATCCAAAGATGAGTTTGAAGATGAAGATTAGCAACATGACACTACCTCTTGCGGAGAGTGATTTCTTCTCCCCAGACCCCAGCCTACTTCTTCTGATGCCCAGAGAGCAAACCCCTGAGCCAAGTGGTCTCCATGGGCAGTTTCTCTTAGGAAATTGTTGCATTTCTGCCACATTATTTTCATTTCATGCTGAGTAAAATCCTACAAAGTTGCAATGAGTAACATTTTGGTTACATCACCTTGTTGGGAGGAAAAGGAACGGGGTCATGAACTGCGTGACTGTCAAGGAGTCCTGCCTGTAACTCATGGTGTGGCTTTGTATGCAGAGGATGCAAAGATTTCTACAGGAAGACTGCAAATCCACTTGTGGAGATACACAGGAGTTGATGCCAAATGCTTTGGAGCCAGATTTTTTCTTTCCTGTAGGCTACCTAAGTGCCTATGCACCTTCCTCCTTCCAGATGAACCAGAGACCTGGTCTTCACTTTCCTTTGTAGTGTAGCTCTCATGCTGTTTTCATAGCGTACTTACTCCTGTTCTGCACGTACCATCCCGGTGAAACTCTGCAGAAGCGCGTTCCAGTTATTAGATAATACCTAAAAATTTTTCCCCAGTTTTTTTTCTCTCTCTCTTTCTCTTTCTATTCCTTCCTTTCGTTTCCCTCTTCTTCCTTTCCTTTCACCCGTTTTCCTCTGAGCATCCATTCTCCCTCCCCATCCACTGCTGCCCAACCTTGTCATTCGTGGTGCTGCACATCTTTCCTGGTAGCTGGCAGGAGAACTGCAGGAGTCTCTTCCTGCTCCACCCTCGCAGGAGGTTTTGGAGCCCTGCAGGGAGCTGCAGACTTACTGCTTGCTGACTTGTAAGGGCAGGTGAAGTGCTCTAAACTCCACCTAGTAGCGAGGAAGGTGGAGGACCTGCTTGGCCAAGAGGCTTTGCAGAAGATAGGTCTGGAGGGAAGGAAACCTTGCAACAGTTGGGGCTCTGCAGGAGACTCAGGCGGAAAGCCCTGGACACTGCCAGTGGGTTTGCCCACTTCTTTAAAATGATCGGTGCTTTGGTATGTAAACAAAAGAGACCAAATGGCTACAAAATTTAAAAAACAAAAACAACAACAAAAAAAACACAAACAAACAAAACAAAACAGGACCATACAAAGTTTGTCACCAGCCTGTGTCTCGTTTTCCTGTTTGTTATGGTACTAACCTTAGCAGAAGCTTTCATCTCGCATCAGCCCGGGACAAAACCGGGATGCGGGCACAGAGTCCGGCTTCCACAATCAGTCCTGTAACGCGGAGGGAAGATTGGGCCAGAGGAGAAATGCCTGTCTGGCAGCTGTTGCCCGTAAAGCAGCACTGCAGCTTTTTTAGGGGTACCAGGATATCAGTGAGTTATGTTGGCCCTGGCAGCCTGCCTGGTGTCCGTGTTACTTCTCAGCCTTAGGAGACAAGCTGCAGGCTTTACTGAAGGACCTCTTTTGCAAAGTGTGAAGGTACAGGAAAGTAACAAAACTAGCTGGACAGTTTTCTGAGGTACTAATGACCCGTCTCCACAAAAGCATTTTCATATTCTTTTAAAAAAGAGGTTAAACAGTGACTGTCATTTTCTTCTCCTCTGCCTTCCCCTCCCCCTGCTTTTGTTCTTTCTTTCTTGCTGGCAAAAGAGTGTAAAGTATTGAAAAAAGCCCAAAACCATAAGGGAAGAGGAAAGAAATGAAAATTTACCAGAGTCACTTTACTCTCATTTGAGTAACAGCAAAGGACTTTATTTTTACTGTTGTGTTTTGTTTTTTTTTTTAATGAGGTTGCAAAAAACTTCTCCCAGTACAGTTATAGGATAGTCAGAAATGTAATTAATAATAGAAACAAAATAAAGTTCTAATAGTCCAGGGTGAATATCGGCTAAGATGCTCATAATCATATAAAACCTCCTCTGGGATCTTTCATGAAAACAAGTGAGCTCAGAGAGCCTTTTACAGCACAGCCAGAGCCTCCTGTAGCAATGCTATGCCCTAGCAAAGCCAGGAACGGCCTACAGGATCTTTATCAAGGCACCAAAAATATTTTCTAACTTTTTCAGTCCAGGAGATTTTTTTTTTAAGGATCATCCTCCCATCTTCTGACCACGACTGGTCTTGGAGAGACTCGCTCTTGTCCGGCTGTGATAATGTGGCAGCTGGGATAAATACAGCAAAGAGGACATTTAGGATCTCTGACTTTCAATGTGATTGGGACCAGGGATATTTTTTTTCTATTGCATCAGGACAGAATTTTCAAAATCTCCCAAATTGGCTTAAAGGCCTAAAGTAGCATTTTGAAAAGCAATTGAAAGTTTAGGCTTAAGCCTCCCTCTGATTTTCTGTGGGAGAATAGCAAGTCAAATATTCAGCAGCATCACAGTTCTTTAGCCAAACTCCTTGTGGGTACTTGGTAGGTTTCCCTTCCCTGTTTCTAATTTGGTTTATACCCCAAAGCCAACTGTTTTTTGCTATTCGTTCTGTGGGTGGGAAAGCTTGTGTGCAGGTACTAACAGCCACGCATCCCAGTCGAGCGATTTTCTCTGAACTTTCCTGGATGCGAGGAGGAAATTCTTCTCCAAATCAACAGCATGTTTTCAGGCCTTTGTTGTTGTTGTTGTTCTATTGTCAGGCAGATCTACAGGAGGAAATCTGAGCACCTGGAGAAGGTTCAAGTGCAGACTGAGCTTCAGGTCTCAGCTTGGACTCAACAGATATTAGTAACTACAAATCTTTCACCAGTGCAGGTATCCTACGTGTTAGTAATGTATGAAATACTGTTTATTTCTCAGGGACGGGTGTTCTGGTTGTTCTGCTCCGCGGCACACGTACAGGATAAGCGATTCCTGACAGTTTAGGGCAGCCTTCGCCTCCGGTTCATGCTCTGGTTCCCAGCTGAGGTTGCCGGCATGGATGCTGCAGCCTCCAGCCTTGGTCGCGTGCGTGTGTCCGTGTGTCAGGGGTAGGGTGTGGTCTCCAAACCCCTCCATTGTGGTGGTGGATGGTGAGCGTCAGATGAGACTTGCAGCTATTAGCAACAGACGTGTTAGCCACAAAATGACACAGTTACGGACAAGCTGGAGGGTCGCTGGGGAAAAATCTACGAACTATACGCTAGTGAGGGAGCCAAGGGCTCCTGATCTCCTCCAAGTCATCCCACTTTCATGCCCATAATTACTGGCTGCTCACTGGCACTTGCTGTGATCCCACCTCTTCCCACTTTACCCAAGAGGAAGAGCTACACTTCAAAGCCCTTCTCTCTCCTTCGTTGCTGCTGACTGTGTTTTGAGAAAGGTTTATGTTTCTCCCTTAACTATTAGAGGGGAGCTAGTGATTTGAGCTAGTCCCTGGTGAAAGCAGGGCTCCAAGCCTCTATTCCTACTCTGTCACTTGCCAGCTCAGCAAGAGTGGCCCATCACCTCCTAAGGAACGGGCATCTCCTTTCCAGAGACAGAGGACAGTTGAGTGTCCATCTGACCTTGGTGGGAAGGCTGACTGTCCAGAAGGGATGTAAAAAGTATGAGGGTAACCTCTTGAGGTGAAGAGGCATTGAGGAATCTTCTGTGTCAAAGCTTACCCAAGCTTGCTTTGCTTAAGCCAGCTTGTTTGCTGTCACCCTCTGAAGCCCCTAGAGATGACCACTAAGAAGTTAATGGGCTTCATTGGCCACGGGCTTGAGTCAGGTTAGTAATTCCCCAGTCTGCGGGAAGGTGTGCTCCAAACAAAACAGGGACCGCATAAAATAGCTTGTGGTTTTTAATCAAGTTGTATTTTGTGCTAATACCACAGTTTCTTCCTTCAAGAAAAGATTAGTGACCAAAACTTTAACTACAGTTCCAAATTCAATTTGTTAAAATGCTGCCTCCAACAGGTAGGGAGAGCCCACGCCAACATTCACTTTAAAGTTCAACTCAGTGCTGATGGTTTATGGCTGATAATGAATTTAGCAAGCTACTAGCTAGGCTTTGATGCTAATTATTTTAAGTATCATAGGTTCTGATTCACAAGGCAGTAATCACAGGCCATTATTACTGACATTATTAGGTTAAGTTAAAAATTAGCTTTTAGGCTTAGAGCACCATGTACTAATACGCTCTGAAATGGAACACCTGTGTGATGCCTTAACAGACGATTGAGGGAAATTAGCCACTTTAATTAAGTGAACTACAACTGCATTGTTTGTTGTTACACTGACAAAAAAAATGGTATTTGCACCTTTAGACAGCAATTTTCTATAGCTGAAATGGGACACCAGTTGGAAAAAGTGAATCCAGGTTTTGCAAAACAGCAGTGACTTTCCTTTGAGATACTGTGGTCAGTGCCCCACACGTTCTTCCAGGAATAAATGGAACCAAAAGTGATTTTGTTGGCTGGACTCTTAAATGGGCTAAAATGGGATCAGCAGAGCCGCATTCATGTCTTGGCTTTGTGTTTTAGATAAACACATACGCAAATCCAGTTTTCTGACATAGCTTCAATGACAGGAGACAGAAAGCAGATTTTTTTCCTTCTGAGAGCTTCCTATCTCGGGGTTTCTACAGGCAGTCTCCAGTCTGCGCCTCTGCCACGTCCAGCCACACCACCAGTCTTCATGGAGGGATGAAGCAGTTTTAACAGGATTAGCTTTTACCGTTGAGAGATCTATGATAGCTGTGACTGCTCCCTTCACTTGTGGTGCTTGAGGTCCTCCATCTCCTCTGCCAGCTCAGGGCAGGTTATAGCCGTGCTGGTCCCTCTCAGGCACTGCTGGGACCTCGAGACAGCACAGAAACGCGCTTGTAAAGAGGCGCTTCCCTCTGGCTTCAAGTTACATGGGTGCTTTGCAATCCGCAATTCCATTCCAAAAGAGCCATGAGAGGTATTAGTTTTAATAGATGGAGTTTTGAATAGGATGGTTATTTCCTTAGAGATGATTCCGCTTCCTTTGGCTTTGGTTATCTGAGGTATAGGAAGCAAGTACCTTGGTTAATTGGGAAGGGCCTGATATTTGCATTTCAGCAGGACCCTCTAGGTATAGAATCCAGTGAAAAGCATCCGCGGGTGTGCTTGTGTGGGATTTTGATCCCTTTGCATCTCGCAAAGTATTGACAGATATTTAATTCAAAGAGGGAAGGAAGTATGATAATTTCCTCATCTCCGAATGTAAAGTTTCTTTACAAGGAAGTATTGAAAGCTTAAATTATTTGCCCAACAGCATAGCCCAAAATAAGACACAGATACCAACCTCTAATCCTTACCTGCGGCCATAAGATCATCTTTCTTCTCTTGAGCATAATGAAAACGCAGAAGCTGCTTGCGCTGTTGTGCAGGAAGGCAGGATGGGGCCCTGCACCACGGGGACAGATTAGGATTATGAGGGGCAGCACCTGGCATGCGGGGGCCAGGGAAAAGCAAATGAAACAGTCACCAAACCAGTCCGCCTGCCGCAGCCCAAAGGGAACACGCTCCTCCCTGCCGACATCTGCACACAGGGTGTTCAAAGCAGAGAGTGGGCTCTTGCCGGTGTGACAGGGCAGGAGCGTTTCAAATTCACCTCTTGCCTTTCAGACTGGGTTTTCCTGGCAGGACGCTCTTGAAAGCTCTGGAAATGCAGGTGTGGAGCTGGTGAGGAAACACCTGCACTGTCCTCCCCGCATCGGGTCCACACAGAAGCTGAACAGCCGTGGTTTTTGTGGTTTTGTTCTTGGTGGGTTTGGGGGTCTTTCCTTCTGTTTTTTTCAGACACTCCAGAGCTGCCTGCCAGGCAAAATGAGCCCAGTTCTGCAGCACAAGTTTTGGTACATGTCCGTTTAGAGATATATCTATTTTTCTCCTCCACCTGTCCAAAATAGGGCAGGTTTTTGGAATGAGACTAAAAAAAAAAAAAAAAAAAGAAAATGTAATTCCCCCCCTTCTAAAAATTGTGTCCAGCTGAAAAGCTATCATGCATCCTTAATATGCACTTAAATTTGCAAACCCAGTCTGGATTGTTCTGATAAATCTCTTGAAGATAACCAGGACAAGAAAGGGGGACTATTCAATTGAAATTGTAACAAGGAAATATGCAAGAACACCTAGAATATGAAACACCAGAACTGCAAAACTGAGCTAAAGACTCAGTGGTTGGATTTTGTGTCTGGAAATACCGGCAGATCCCAGTTTATTAAGTTCTGAAAAGAAAAATAGTAAGTGGTTCCAGGCTTTCAGTTATAAGTCTCAGAGCACTTCACAAACGTGCTAAGCGTGCAATCACTTTTTTTTTTTTTTTCTTTTGGGAGACAGAGAGAGATGGGGGACTACAGCACTGAAAAATGTGCCAGTGTGACACAGCTACAAACGGCTCTCTTTGAATCTCATGCCATTGCTTTTGCTGCTGGGCTACACCGAAGTAATTAGTTGGTTGCCAGTGGTATATCTGGGTATAAACAGAATTCACTCCATCACCCAGGAACTGTGGGTGGTGGGAAGTTCTGGCTGATGGGGCTGTGGATTAAGTGTGCCGGTGCTGGAGGATAGGGTGTTCCTGCACAGAGAGGGCTTGACTTAGGAATTTGCTCCTCACAAAGGTATGCCAAAGCCCTGAGGCTTCCTGCATTTAGGGTGTGATGTAAGATACAGCTCTTTGTTGAGAGCTTTTCTCCTGACATCCTTGCAAGCCAGGCAGATGTGTGGAGAGCTCATGGTAGTTACCCCTGGAAGGAAACATTATTGGATATCCTAAGGCTAAAACAGTGCTCAGAGCTGAATTTGTGTTGTCTCTGTTGTCTCTCTCTGTTTACTCCAGTTCTGTATGTGCCACTCAGTATTTTCAGGGCAAAGCACTCATGTTTTATTAGTAGTGACCAGTTGCCGGTATTGACTCCCAGACCTGCAGAGGTGTCCTCTTTGAAATCCAGAAGAATGAGGAATTTGCCGAGACTTCAAGTTCCGCTCCAGACCCAAAGCTCAGATCACACTCAGTGAAGGAGCTACCAAGGGGAGGTGGGACCGGATGGCTTGGGCATGCGTGCAACGAGAAATGGGGCTGATGCTGGGCTCCATGCACAGCCCTACTCCAAAGGCCAACTCTTGGCCAGGAGTCGTTGCCCCATCAGCCCCCTGTAGTCAGGAGAGCTGGAAGTGGATGAAGCTGGTGGCCTCCCCTGGCGACTGCAAGCAGCCATGACCTGCCAGGACAAGGTGAGCACACCCTGCATGGTCCTTGTGCTGCCACTCACCTTTGCAGGTGTCCCTCATCATTGCTCTCCTCCTGCAATGTTAAAAGCTGCGACTGCTCTGTACAGGCCTCTTCTGCTTTTGTAAGGTGTTAATCAGGCTTGGAGGTGACTGTTTCTTCAGAAGTTTCTTTGGTGAGTGACAGAGCTCCTTGTCTGTGATGAGGGAGATACCAATGCTACTGGCTAATGTTCTGCATATCTTCATGTCTCCCTGTACTCTCTCTCTTGGCTTGTTTGCTTTGTTTACTTTGCACCGCAGGACAACTGCTTCTTATTAATCTGTGCATTGCATTTTCCATCCTGCAGTTTTCACCCGAATTGGAAGCTCTAGCAGCTGCTGTTGTGTGCACAATAATAAGGATCTTCAAGTGTTTATTCCTAGACTTTTTAAGCATCCATCTTTCTATTGCCTTTAGAAAATGCTGAAATTTTCATCATTCAAGCTGAAATTTTACCTAGAAGTAGTTTGGTTTCTGACAGGTTGTTCGGAGGGATAGCATCTTTAGTCCAAGGTGGAATTGAGAGAGGAGAGGAAAAGAAGGGATAGAGACAGGCAGATGGATGACCATTTCTTATCCCCGTGTTTCTGTGTATGAATAGGCACCAGCCCGGTGTCTGACATGCCTGTTTGTGTGGGAATTCAGGTTCCAAGCAATGACCCTGCTTGACTGAGATCAGTGCCTTCGCGTTGGGTTTCTACAGCTCCCAGGCAAATGCCCTGTTTCGAGGGAAGAGGGGATCCTTGCCTTCTCCAAAATTGACAGCACAACTGATGATGAATGCTCAGAAATCCTCCTAGCTGGAGTTCTTATTTTCTAGCTAATGCTATTTATATCAGCCTTTCCCTTCAGCTTTAACCGGGATAGGATGAAAGCTCTGGGAGCGGAGATCTGTCATTACACAGGCTATGAATTCTGTATTCCTACCTCAGATTTTGATTCAATTTGGAGGTTGTGTGGAATTCATCTAAAGCCAAGTGGTTTTGGATGTCAAAACCATAAAACAATTTTCCTGTTTCATGTGACGCGGGTGTATAATAATATACTTGGCCTTGCCCCTAGGTTACCTAACCACGGGCTGTGATTCACCTCAGAGGTTTAGCTGTCCTTTTACTGGACCTGTGCTCAGTTTTAATTTTTGTAATGAACACAAAGTCCAGCCAATGCTTCTGCCTTTCAGGTTCCACCAAGAGCACTTCCAGTAGCTCTGCTAGTTAATATTAAAATCTACTTACTGCCAATACAACACTAATGATCTGTACTTCAAGGGCAGCTTTGATGTGATGATCACAAAGCAAATCAATTAAGGGTTATCCCACACCCATGCTATGGATGGTAACATTGAATGTATGGAGAAATGAATCCTAAAATCACTGGCAAACGGGATGTGAAAACTGGAATTTCTGTCCCTTTCTGTCCCTGTGAGAAAGTCAGCTGTATCAGTTTGTTTTCTTCCCCATCCAGAAGACCAAAATTTTGCTATTGTGGATGTGTTTATGGAAAAGAATATATAAAAGAAAAAAAATATTCCTGGAAAATGTCACAGCATCTAGTTGTGTTATCAGTTAGATTTAAAATCAGGCGAAATGACATTATGCCTCTGGTGCTGCGTGCTCTTGGTCCTCTGCACGGCTGGACTCCAGGCTGTGCCACGATGGATGGTGCCCGCTTCTGAGGTCCAGTAGCCTGGCTGCAGTCAGGGGCGATGGAGGTGCAAAGTATCCAAACTATTACTGGTGTTATGCCATCGTTGGTAAATGCTCTTTAATGCTATAGCAAGTCAAAGTCAAATACTTAATTTTAAATTTGCCATATAGAAAACAGACCCCCAGACAAACCTTTCCTGAATGTTTTTCCTGCAAAAAGTCAACTCCACTTGCAGGTTGCGAGCAGCAGTCTCCATGCGCACTGTTATAAATCTCACAGAAATCAGGTGTTTGCAGTAGTCAGCTGAAATCAGGTTAAGGGAAGAGCTGTGTATTACTCTCTTTGTTTCAGAAGAGTCTCACTGCTTATTAGGCCATGTACGGCCACTGCACACGCGTCCCTCTCTGGGAAGCTGTGACTGCTCACACTAGCGGGCAGCGGTGGAAGCCCGGCCTGGAGGCACTGCCCTGTCCCAAGCCCTGTACTGGTGGGATTTGACCCATAGGTCATTAAAAGAAGACAGGTTACGGTCAGCTTTGGTTCTGGACTCTCCACAGTGGTTGTTTTTGGCCGAGGAGGCACATAAACCGTTTCTGATTAGAGTGTTCTTGTCCTTTGCTGCATCCCTGAATGTTTGCATGCACAGGGATCGACAGCCGGCCGAACAAGAAGGGGAGGCTGGCGTTATAACTGGGTACGTTGCCTTTGGTAAGGTCAGCACCAGAATTTTGGTGAGGTACGTGCAAACTCTGCAGGATTAAGCAAGGAAAAGCTTTCCCTCCCACGTTATGCTGTGTCCTGAGCCCTGGTGGTAGTGGGACTTACACCCCCGAGCATATTTGGAAGCGTTTAAACACGCAGCTGCAACAGCAGAAGGGGGGAAATGGCTTCTCTTCAAACGCTCGAGGCCAGGATTACTTTTCTGCAAATTGCCATAGGATGTGAAGTTTCTTTAAAGCTCGCGCCTCCTTAAACACACACGTATCTTTCTAAGGGCCGAATTTCCCTCCGCATTGACAGTTAGCCAGCCTTTCTTGTAGTGCAAGTCATGGACTGGAAAATCTCGGCAATTGCATGGAAACACTCCCTGAAGCCGAACAGATTCTCCAATTTGTCCTGTTGGGCAAACATCTGCATGTGAACAGAGGCTTCTGCTTTAATCTTACCCTCTCGGTCTTGCATTTCCGGGTTATCCTTTTATATGAGTCATAGTTTTTATCTATACAACGAGAAGCTTTAAACTGCCTCAAGTGAGGTATTTTTCCAGTACCGTAGCACTAATTAATCATTAAAGCGCCAAGATCAAAGTGTGGGGAACTACAACGTGTGTATGTTCTTATGATCACGTCGTGGCCAGTTCCTCTCATAAATACTGGTATTTTGTGAGTTTCGAATCAAATCTCCCATGGAGAATGATGTGGCAACAAGATGGTGGGCTGCTTGTCTTTGCGTCTTTCAAAAGTAAAGGGAGTTTTAACTCCACGAGGAGTGCAGTGTCAGCCCTCAGTAAAAAAGCCAGCTATTACTTTGAACACGTGTGCACCCAAAGATACCGGTGATTTAGGCATGGACATAAAAACCCAACCTTACGGCGGGAGAGACACCAGTCCCTGTCCTGAAGCTCCGGTAGCTCAATCAGACAAGCAGCGAAATGGCTGGATGCGAGACCCTATTTCAAGGGTGATATGTCAAGCGGTTAAGGCTGTAAACCTCACTGTAAGCCAGTAAGACTTACCATTTAAGTGCTTAAGATACTTCTGAAAGTGAAGCTTTTAAAATAACGCTGCCGCTTTTGAAAAAGCGTAGCCTAAGGACATGACTTCAGTGAAGCGTTAACCTCAGTCTTAAATGGCTGTGGCTGTTGTCTTCTCACCTGAAAGGCCAGCGCTTCCATTTAACGATGTTTTCAACTGTAGGCACGGCAGCGGGCAGCGGGCAGCGGGCAGAGCAGCGGCATGGGCTGCTCTTTGGGCTTTGCCTTCACTTACGCTGATAACCTGCACCCTTCCCCGTAGTGACTGCCGGGGTCCTGACAGCCTTCCCGTGGGCAACTCGGTGCTGTAGCCATAAAACTCACTTTCCCTTTTCAGTGTGGTTAACTGGCATAAAATCTGCAGCGCCTAAATACTTGGGATCTGACAAAAAAGCTATCATCATCGTGCTTGTGGCTTATTAAAAAATGAGAGAGAGCATATGGAGTGTGAACAGGTCCTGGTGGTTGTGACCTCCTGTGGATGGGAACACGACAGTCCAGCGGCTCTGGAGGAAAGGGACTTTTTTTTGTTCTGTTTCTGTGGGGAATGAGCAGACCATAGGGCTTGGTCTTCTGTGGCTCTCTCCTGCGTCTGGAGCAGGTGAGATGTGCACAGGGGAGCAGCTGGCAGAGGTGAGGCTGGGGCTGAAGGAGAGGCACAAGCCTATGGCACAGGCAATGAAGTAAAATTAGTGGCTAATACGGTTGTCCTAAAAACAGATGGAGTGGAGCAGTAGTACTTCCGAAATGTCTTTTTTCCGTAATATGGGATGTTTGAAAAGGCCATTATTCCTCCTTTAAAAAAAAATAAAAATTATTTCCTTTTTTTCCCCTTCGTTCTTTCTCTTGTGGGAGCCCTGGGACTTGACAGCATGGGCTTTTGTCCAGCATTTGTTCTGACCTAGATTTTGATCTCTGCTTTTTTCCCTTACCTTCCGCTTAGCTGGCTACTACCTCTTAAAGACATGCGTATAATCTATAAAACATTTGTGCTTCCCATTAGTTTTACTTTCTATTTTCGGGAGATTCTGAAGACTATAAGAACGAGATTTAAATTACAATGACCATAAATGCTTTGGGCTGCTAGGGTGATCTCAATAATTGTAATCAGCAAGGGAACTTGCTAGACCATTTAGTAAAGAGAAGCGAGATATTAAAAAATAACAGAACAGTGAAAAATGCTGTAGATTAATCAGCATTTGTCTTCGCTCAGTGGACAATTCGCAATACCTTCTCTGGTATTGCACCGGGGAGCTGGTGCACCTGAATTAAACCCTTGAAATCAAGTAATTACTATTGCAGTACAGCCTCAAGCCTCGGGCACGGTTTGGGATCTTTTGCGCTGGGTGATGTGCATGGGTGTATAAAAGACAATCCCTATCCTGAAGCGTTTACAGTGGAAAAATAGACAAAGCAGACAGAAGACAGGGGAGATGATGTGGTTTATTGGCCCCTGTTTTCCAGTTGGTGATTGGAAGCAACAGAGAGACTCTACTTGACATCACTTGTGAATCTGGTCTCCTTCTTATTGGTCTCTTTTAGCTGTCCTGTCCCCAATGATTCCTGCTTTCCTGTTGTTCAGTGCTCATCCACTTGGACTGTGGAGTAGATATGTTACTGTAATGCAAAGATATGCAGAACCAAACCCTGCTGTTTGCAGGACAAACAATTGAGCCTGACCCTTGGACTGAATGAGGATTCGAAGCTTTGAAATCACCAGTTGATTTTGTTAAATGAGTTGAAAGAGCACAGTGTGATTTTTAGCTGCATTTATTTTACTGTTGCCTCCTATTTTGACATGGCTTAGTCACCCATGTCCCAGCTGATACTTGGAGACTCGCGGGAGGACGTGGGTATTTGGCGTGAAGCCCCGAGACTGCGCAGGGTCCCTGCATCTGAATAGTCCTGCTCAGTTCACAAATGAATGTTTTCAAGCAAAAGGAACCTGAGGATGGAGGACATTTCTCATACATATCCCATAGTACTGGTAGGGAGATGTGATGTTCACCTGGAAATTTCAAACTGATGGTTATCCGATGCTGTTGAAGTTGGAACCAGATGCTGCTAAGTCATGTGGGGGTCAGCTTCGTGAAGGTGATTTTTCTTCTGTGTTGAATTTACGGACTCCCCCACCAAACTCAAAGGTGGCTCAGTACTCAGGGAATAATGGAGACTCTGGCTTATGCTGGTTTGGTTTTCATGTGCCTATCATGAGTCCCCTTCTCTGGAGATTTTCAAGACCCGCCTGGATGCAGTCCTGAGTAATGTGCTCTGGGCAATCCTGCTTTAGCAGGGGAGTTGGACTCTAGAGATGATCTCTAGAGGTCCCTTCCAACTCTGAAAATTCTGTGATTCTGTGATCAGAAAGATTAACCCAGAAGAATAAACTTACCATGCCATCTTGTTCTGCGACAGCAGCTCCCGATGGTGATCTATGTGCTGTTGTAAAATGCATTTTACACGAAAAGTTATTATTCTTATGCACAGATGTGTGCAGAGCTTTATTTTTGTAACCCAGTAATGGCAGCAGATCAAAAAGTAAAGACACAAGGAGGGAAAAAACGTACCACTCTGATAACAACGGTAAGAGTAAGCGAGACGGCCCTGCCAGCCCGGGTCACTGGAAGAGGAAAGGTTGATGGATCCCGTGCAAAGTAAAATGTGGAGGTTCTTGATAACCTGTGCAGTTTAGTGATGGGTTAAAAAAAAAAATCAGTAGGAAGAGTGCTTATCTGGTGGGGAGCTGGAAACACCGTTTTCCATAGGGGAAGGCAGATGAAGCTATTCCCTGCTGAAGGTTATAACTGCTTGGTTGTCACGTCAGTATGCTGCAAAGGAGCAGGGACTTTCCCAGCAAGGAGGCAAAGGCCCAGAGAGAGTAGAGCTTTCCCAAAGCACGTAGGTCTGGCATGCCATCTTAGCTGGCCCTTCTGCAGCTAAGCAAGTCCCTTTGGGCAGGTGTTGGTGAAGATTTCTAATTGTGTGCCATGTTTATGGCATAGCTGGAGTGGCACTGGCTGAGCCTCTGCCAAAACTGAGACTCAGCGTATGCGTGCAACGCCATCATTCAAGTGGCCTCATCAGCAAGCATGTTTATTTGGTTGGTTTTTCCCTCTTCCTGCCCTCCAAAAACTCAAGTCAGTGACCAACAAGCTGTGTGTGTGCATGTGTGTGCGCACACACCACATAGTGCAAGTGCTCCTTGTTAACACAGGAGGAGGACAAGGTGAGCGTGTAGTTCCACCGACCCCATCTCCTTTAGGTGTGCTGCACCACCCAGTGTAATTCATACACTAATCCTGTTTGATGATCCAGAAAGAATGTTTCAAGAATGTTTCATCCCTCAGTAATTTCGTTAACGTCTCCTGGCAACAAAAAAAGGGGAGGTAATGAAGTGGTATTTTCAAAGAACATAAAACCTAGACAGCCCTTCTTGCGTTTGAGAAGGGTTAGTAGGCGTATGGAGGACTTCTCCACATGCCTCTGCACTTCATCTGCCACTTGAAAAAAAACAACCCCGTGGGATACTAATTCAGTCCTTGGTTTCTTTCTTGTATCAAATGCTGCCAACTGTGCCTTAAATTTGGGCCAGATGCACGATGGTTTTATGATGTGATACTGTTAGGAAGTCTGGGTTGAATATAGCAGGGGCTCTGCTAATGGGGCTGCTCCTTTAGGGCAGTGGCACAACGCTGGCTTGGGACGCTTGAGCTATTTACTCTGTGCCTCAGTGGGAACATGTCTTCAGCAGAAATTAATGGTTGGGTTTACCAGGGTGGATAAGATTACTGGGGCTGATTGGGTCTGTTAGTGTGGCGAGAGGAGCAAAACACTTCCTGATGCATTGGGGTTTGGGGGAGAGCCTTCCATGTCACCCTTATTTGAGCAAAAACCATCAGGTTTTGTTCAGGTTCATTCCTGAATTATTTGTGTGCTGCTGCGGGCACTGCATTCATACATTGCCAGGGCAGGCCCTCCCCTTGTGCGAATGGACAAAATAGGCAAAGAGGGATCACGCTCATCTCGGAGCCAAGAGGTTTCATTGCCCACCACAGCAAAGATGCGGCACAACCGGGCTGGGAAGTAGCACAGCTCACAAGTCCAGTTTAGCGCACGGGACTATCCTGCGACTGGAACCTAATCACAAGACTATCCTGTTCCTTTCTGATCGCGTCATGTCCCAAAAGCTTTGTGGAGGATCAACCAAATCTCCTGTGTTTTCATTTACTAAGCTCAGTCAAGTGATACAAAAACCAGAACGTTTTTTTCTGTCACCTGAATTTGCAGTGATTAAATCATGCTGTTATAGGGGGTTAATTTTCATGGACAAATATTAATAATTAATATGCTTAGTAATCTTAAGGAAATATTTGGTCATCTTTACTGCTACTTAGCTAACAGAAATTGGCATAATTCCCCTGAATTTGGGCTCTGTAACTCAGTGTTGCCTCCTCTTTTTGTTCGCTTTCCTAACAATCTGATTGCTGTCTTCACATCAAGGTGAAACTTTCTCTTCTTCGGTTATCATTTATTCCCAGTGAGAGCCCAAACCGCTTTGTTGTCATCTGTTCTTAAACCTGCCTGTTGATAGAGAGATGGAGAACGATTGATATCGCTTATCAAAAACGGGGCCCGGGCATGACTTCAGGAGCCCTGTACGTGTGTATATGTGTATAATTTAAAAAAAAAAAAAACACAACACAAACACGAACCCCCTCTTCTAACGCAGTGAGTGTGTTATGCAGTGAGTTCCTCACACTACAGTACACTCATCTGTGCTGGGAGGGAGCCTGGGGGCTGGGAGGGAGGGAGGCTAACTCAATACCAGCCTGTTCACCTGTGTGTGCTTGTCCAGGGCTCCTTCGCCTCTCCATAAACCCCCTGCAGTTGTTGATGCGGTGTTTTCCAGGGGAGAACAGCCAAGAGCTGTTTTAAATGCAAATCACTGGGCTTCATACTGGACTAAATGGCGGAATTCTACAGCGAGTGTGATGCAGGATGGCAAATTAGGATGATAATACTGAGGACAAATCATTCCAGTGGAACACAGAGCTTGCCCATTTTTTCTGGCTTTTGACAAACACAAATAACTTGAAAAGTTCCCTATGCAAGAAAGAAGCACAGCAGTTACTGAAAATGAAGGGAAATACAGTTAAATACCTTCAAATAGTAGCACAAAACAAGTAACTTATGACTCCGGACTGAATTCAATCTCCAAATGTGATGCAAGAACTCTTTACAAGGCAATTACATTTCTCCCTAAGATTCTTCCAGTGGAAAAAAAAATACTTTTACAGCAGAAACACTTAAAAGTATTACAAATATTACAATTTAACCCCTATTTTTTATTTGTCTTGAGGCTCTGTTAGCTGAGCACCCACAGTGATGATGGGCTGAAATTTATGCACACACACAAAGGTGATATCTTGGGGTGTCAGTCATCGGTGTGTTAGTCTGTCTGAAGTGGGAACAGGAGAGACCATTATCCACATCTCATTTCTTCTTTATCCTTTCTATTTGCTTTGCCCTCAAATCCCTGTTCAAGGAGGCCACCAGTGACTGGAGTGGAGGTGGCTCCTCTCTGCGAGTCTGACACTAACCCTGCCACTTCTCTTTCAGCCCAGTTGTGTGAAGCTCATCACAAAAATGGGGGCCTTTTCCTTCCACGATGGTGGTGCAGTTGTTTCTCTGCTTTGGTGGCTCCATCTCTCACCTGCTTCTTGGTGGGCGGCTGTACTGAGCTGCACACCAGCGCTCTCCATTTTATAGGCAAGGCACTTCGATCCTCTAGGCACAGACCTGTTTCCCAAGAGACAAGAAAAACCATCTTTCACCCATTGTCGCAATCCACATGCCTACCCGCCTCCCCGTATCGGGCAAGGAGCATAAGTTCGTTTTTTTCTGTCCCCAGATGTTCCCCTGGCTTGCCGGTCCAGCTGAAGTGTCTGGAGGCTGAATGGAGCCATTCCTCCCATTTCCCGGCTCCTCCCACTGTGGTGGGCTCAGTGGGACCACAGCTGTCACACCCTGCCATCTCCAGCATGCCTCTGCTGCTGAAGGCGCAGGTTGAGGGCACAGCTCACCAGAGACCTAAACCCTCCTTGGTCCTGGTGCCGTACCAGGAATAAAATCTAGTCCAAGGCAAGTCATATTATACTAGGAAAAGTGTGGTTTTCCTGGATATCTGTGCCCGTGCTAGAAGAACGGTACCAGAAGCTATGGCAGCCAGAGCCGTTAACTTTTTTTTGTTTTTTAACCCGCTTAGTCAATAAATGCTGTGACAAACCTGGCGAAGTTGCGCCACGCCGCTGGGCTCTCCTGTGCAAAGCTGGTGAATTACCAGCTGAGTATCTGCCACAGCAGCCGGCGGTGCTGCAGACACCCCGGCAGCAGCGGAGCTGCTGTAAAGAGGTGTCAGATTTACTCAAGGTTGAGACGAGGGTGGGTTTCGCGGGATGGGGCTCTAACCATACCAGCAGGGTCTTGCCTGAATTACGCCCTGCCCTCGCAAACATCTATGCTGTAGCAGACGTGAGATACTACGTGGTTGCTTTGCAAAGCGTGGGGTAGGAAGACACGGAGAGGGTGTATTATCATTTCCCTGACCATTGCAGGTGCAAAGAATGCAGTAACAATATTTGCTCTGGAGCCAAATTGCTCTCAGACTCCCTCCTATGTTTATTCAGTTGAAGAGAATTACCCAGCTTTTCTGCTGCGCAACAATCACAGGGTAAGAATTCCCAGACAGGGTATTTTTCTTTCTTTTATTTTATTCCCTTTTGAAACATGTGTCTAGACAAGTGACAGGCAAACCTCAAATTGTTTGGTTGCATATTTGAAAAGTACCTGAATGTTTCCTCCCTCAGTCCATCCCCTTGAATGCATTCAACCTGCCTCCGTTCCTGGTAATTGGGCTGAGAGCCTCAAGAGACCAACTTGTCTTGTGAGCTTTTCATCTCCTCCTGGTTTTAAGGAGTTCAAAGACCTCTCAGCCATAGAGCTTTTGCAAATACTTTGCTCTTTGGATTTCTGATTCTGTCTTAGACTAAGAAGCACAAGGAAGCAAGAAACAGTAAAAAAACCTCCAACTCTCTCTCTCTCTATGTATACTTCCCCCCAAGCCTCCAAACCTTAACATGTGTTAAGTGTTCTTCATTCAGATTAAAAATGCAAAGAACCTGCTTATAAGCACTTTGAGAAAAAGAGAAATATTTGAATCCATTCTTAAGGGCATTTTGACCAGGAGCTTACTGCCAGTAGCACACTGTCCTGATGTCTGTGGCACGGAACACTGCAGGTGTTAGGTAGTCCTGTGAAATGGGCCACGCGGGACATTTCGCTAGTCCAGACCTTGGTCGTGGTTACAGGCTGTTTGCCGAGCTGAACGAATGCAGTTAGTCGAACACATTTGATTTCAGTGGGATTTCACATGGATGAAAAGATCTAGTGCAATGTTGATGGCAACCAGTTCAGTACTTGGATCAATAAGTATTTTCCTGCTTTAAAATAATTACAGAGTCAGGGCTATTTACTAGAAACGCTTAAAAAATAATTACGGGTAAGTGAAGGCAATCAAAAGCCTCTTACATTATCTGTCAACCTGTTTTATTACGTATTTGTCCAACCAGTGACGCAGATGTTCCTACCCTCTGAGCAATGAATTACCAAGTGTTTGTGGCAAAGTTTGTCCCATTTATACTATGTCATCATTTTAAAAAGTTTTTGGATTTGAGTTTTACTTTAGTAAGCCAGCTCAGGAACACGCTCCACCTCAGCTGGGTCACTTCTCTCAGGTTTTGGGCAGCTCCAGTCGCACTTGTTCCGACACGGAGGTAGGAAGGGGGTGGGAGCAATCTGGTTCAAAATGCAAAGCTTTGGTGTGGCTCCACTCCCTCCACCACCCCACTGCCTCAGTGCTGACACACAGTAAATAGCTCAAAGGAGCCAAAGCAACTAACTTAGTGTGGGAGTGGAGGTTCACTGCAATAAATTAGGTAGGAGTAGTGAAAACCAGTGGTTTCTGCTATCCAGCAGTTCATTTTTGTTCTTATTTTTCAGTTAGCAATCTATAAAAAAATTATTGAAAAACTCAACTCTTCTTTCCAGAGTCAATAACATCCCCTGTGCCAGGTGGTGTAATAATTCAAAATAGGGCAGACCAAGGAGAGAGTTCGATCGGGCTAGGAAGCAAACTCCAACACTCCAATTCCACTGCAGCTGGTTCCTTACTGCTAAAGGCTGAGTAAGGGGAAACCCAATATTGCTGCCCCACAGTAACACTGGAAGATTGTAATTTCCATAATTTCCATTCCATTTGAATTTTAACATGAAAAAAAGTAGTTCTTTGGCCTGATAAATTCCACGCGTCCTTCCCACCTGTTTCTATTTTAACGCAAAAATAGAAACACTTTAGTTTGTCTCTTGTTTCCAAGTTGGCAGAAGTCCCTGGGTTGGTTGGTAGTGCTGTAACTTATCAGAATATGGTGTAGCTCCGTCTCGGTTATGCTACTTTTTTCTTTCCCCCCGAATGTATTGAATACTGAGAGCTGGTTCTTCCGTCGGTGTCAACCGGCAAAGTCCTGGCTCTTCTGGAGAAGACAGCCCAGACCCACAGCTAATGCAAATCACCACAAAGTTGAGTAACGTTACTAAGAAAACATTCCGTAATAAGCCATGCAGACAGAGTTTCTTGAGGAGGAAGAAGACTTTAGTGTACTTTAATCACAGGGTGACTTTGAGACACAGCTACGTTGTAGCCGTGAAAAGGGAAGTGCCGTCTAAGGGGACAGATGAGACAGTGACAGCGCACCAGGCACAGAGGAGTGCTCAGCTTGAACACGGTGCACTTTTTTGCTCTATCAAGACACAAGGAAGATGAGCTGAAGCGAGAGCCAGCAGAAGCGTTGAAGGCCTGTCTTGGGAGCGAAGACTGGGAGAGAAGAGTTGAGAAAAGCAATGGCTGAGATTTCTGCCTATGAATATGTCATAGCTAAAAATTAAGGAAGGTGAAAGAGAACATTTTTTAGGCAAAGGGGTGCAGTGGTACGAGAACAGTAATATAAACTGCCATGGATGCACTTAGGCTGGAATTTGAGAAAGATTTCCTAACTACTGGTGGCAAAAAGCTCAAACACTCCACTGCTGTGAATCTTTTCTCACTCAGGCTGCAAGGCCCAACGGGAATCATGCCTGTGGGCTCTTACCGTATGTCTCTTGGTTTGGAAAAGGACATCAGAAAACTGTTTATGAGGGGGGAAAAAAAAAAATTACATGAAAAGTACGTTTCTGCCTAAGGAAGGAATGCTTAGACCAAACTAATGCAGGTCACCACAACGCAATGAAATGCTTTTGGGAAAATCAGAGGGGAGAAGTCGCCGTGTGTACATCCCATTCAAGTGTCCAGGTTAGTGCAGAGGGCAGCTCGGAAAGGGTGTTCTTTGGAGAGGTTAAGGCATGGGCGACATCAAAGTGCTTGGTGCTGTAATGCTCTTCCTGGTGCGTAAATACAAGCTGTGCGCTCCCCAAAATGCGTTCCCGCCGGGCGCAATTTCAACCTGCCCGTGTGTGATGTGGGGAGCGGGTGGGAGCCAGAGGTTGCTCTGAGGAGAGAGGAAAAGGGTAGAAATGTGCCCCCGTGTGTGGGGAGGTGTGAGCAAAAGTGCTCAGCCGCAAAAGCACCCCGTAGGCTTTCTCCTACCAAGGAGCAGGCAGAGGTATCACGCAAGGACGAGCAGCAGAGAGCTGACAGCCAAACCCCCTCCAAATAACTGTCCGTGTCTGAGCTCCCATGGGGCGCCACTGTGCTGCCCCCGCTTGAGAAGCTGCTTCATATACGGTTTGTCAACATGGAGAAAGTCAGGGTTTGTTTTTTTTAAGCTGTGGGTGATGTCAAGAATATAAGACTTCAGTGAATAATCCTAAAAAAGGAGTGAGCATTTAAACAAAGAGCCACTGTGGAATGTACAGACAAATGCATGAATTGACCTGCTGTAAAATGGACAACATTTTACTCAAGGATGCAGTGGCCGCTTCCAGCCTTTTGAATTTCCACCAAGTTTTAGAGTCTAAGTGCTAAAGAAGATAAAGAAGAGAGATGTTAATCAGGGCCGGGATTTCATCTGTCCCGAGAGTTTCGCTAGGATGTAAGCGTTAGCCCATCGTCACTCCACCTGGATTGGTTTCAGTCCTCAGATCACTGTCCTGCAGCTGATGAAAGACATACATAGCAGCAGAACAGATCTGCTGGGAAAATTTAGCTGCCCAGTCTGAAAGTCCTTTGCAATCTCGCCACCTCCCATCCACTTAGCACGTTAGCCCTTCCTTTCTTTGCAACCCTGCACAAAAAGAATGGCTCCAAGCATGGCGGTATGCTGGAGTTACGTAGAATGAATGGGTTCTGTAATTGCTATTGCAGCATAGGAACACTGCTTGCTTTTATGCTTTAGTGTCAATGAGAACTAAAAAAAAAAAAAAAGTCCTGCCTTAGCTTTTTGGCAGAAGAACAATAATTTCAATGCGCCCCCCCCCCCCCTCCGCTTTGCTGTGTTACGGGCAATAGTGTTGCTTGGAAAGACACAGCTGTGAACTTTGCTTTGTGTTAGACAGAAATGAAATGTTCTCTCCTTCACTTCCCTTTGCAGCGCAGGCGACATGATTTCGTATTACATTACCTGAGTGATCAACATCCAAATTATTTGTGCAGACATAGCAGCAGGGCAAAAAAACCCACCCAAGAAATCTGTGGTGTAATTTCAAATATGTATATGAGTATTTCCATGCTTGCAACTCTCCTGTGTAGGTGTCTAGTGATTCCCACTGATTATCTAACCATATGTTTTATTTTTCTCTTTTTTTTTTTTTTCCAATAAATGATTCAACACATTTTGCGTGGCATGTTAGATTGGCTAAAATAATACACGGCCTTATCCTGCTCTGATTGATTGAATTTAATGCCACTGTTCCAACTAACTAAACTGATTCAGGATTAGGCCCCCAGTGAAGAAGAGTTTCACACTATGTGTAGAAGTAGCCAGGACTGTAAATCCAGTCCCTCTAGCTTGGGGACATATTGAGCTCATTTGGTACAGAAATAATATTTTTCCATAACCTGGACATATACAGATGGTCCAGTCCTGCACAGTACAGGCAAAGCTCTCACTGAATTAAGAAGAAAAAAAAAAAACCAAACAGGTTGAAATTTGGCAGTTACAATTAAGGTCAGTATAGCACAATCAGTGCAGGTCTAAAATAGGCAGATGTCGCAGGTTTTTTTTGGAAAAAGTTGTAGTCCAAACACACTGCTCAACTCTGAATATTCACAGCAAGAACTATACAGTTCATGCAGTAAGGGTTGGCTCCCCTTCCAGTTACGCTCTCTGGCTCTCGTGTTTGTGACACAATTTTCTGCAGTGGATTACCTGTATGTCCAGCAAACAGGTTTTCCAGGTGCAAATTGGTGCACGGAACAACACCCAGAGGGGTAATGCTCAGGAACTCGTGATAACTTCACGTGGCAGGTCCTGCACCACATCAGAGCACGGGGAGACCTGGCTCACGGTCCTCAGGGATGCCTCGCAAATGCACAGCTTTCTAGGATAAGGCACAAGTTAAGTCTCAGGTTAAGTTTATCACAAGTTTGGCCGTTCCCGCTAAACCACTCGGACAGCTGACTGACGGGAGAGTGAGAACGATCCAGGACAACAGAGAAGTAGCAATATTTTGTGAAACAAGGAAATGGCTTGCCAATGCTAACTGCCCCATGGGGTTTCACGCTGCTATGAGTGTTAATCCTCCAGGAGAACTGGAGCTATACCAGGGTACGGTAGAGAGAAAGCTCTCTTCAGCTGGCATGTGCAAGCAGGGCAATTTCAGATGAACTTGCTTCTTGGTGTAGCTGAGAATTCCCTGAGAGGAGGGCAGCTGAGAGCAGCAATAGGTATTGTTGAGGCACATCAAACCAAGCCCACCATTCACGGTGCTGTGGTCTCTTGCAATAGGGCATTAAGGACAGATTCTGTGGGTTTTGGCTGACAAACTATAGGAATTCAGCGCAAAAGGTGTGCAGCTCACATAAGTGATTCTGTATTTGGCAAAAAAAGGCACTGTTGTAGTTGAGTCTTTCTTACCAACTTGAAGTCCCTCCATCTGATGGTCTGCATGGTTTACAGAGAAACCGTGATCATCAGGGACGGATGATATGATAGTTATTAAAAACAATAGGCCAACAAGTGACATAACCCTGGCTGTGGAATGAAATACTTGACACACCAGACGTGCATTCTTATCACCAATTTCTCCGGTTTACCTACTCAATATCGATAACATGCTCAGAGGAGTTAGGAGCGTCATGCTGATAAACACAATTACCTAAAACCTGTCTGCAACAAGGCTTCAGGATAAGACATGAGAAAAGAAAGTTCTTTCCTGAAGTTATAAGAAGTTAAAAGCTGTCTTCTGGGAAGATGGGTATAAAGCTCTTTTCACCATTGTGGGAGGTTACTGGTGAGTCCCCTCAAGGCTTTGGCTAGGATGTCTGCCACGCATCTTCGTGCAAGAGAGAGGGGTTTGTGCAGTACTTAGAACTGTGGTTGTTGAAACACTAATCTGATAGTGTTCAGATATATTCATAAATGGTCCGGTAAAAAGGATGACTAGTGAGATGACAAATTTTGCAGATGATGCAAATTATTCAGTGTTGTAAAACTAAAGCTGGCCACAAAGCACTCCCCAAAGGGTTGGTGATCCTGAGTGGCTGGGCGGTAAAACAACTGCTGTAGTGCAGCGTCAACAAAAGCAGAGCAGATGCAGAAAACTCGCCAGAACTATACTTCAACATGGACGAGCCCGAAATGTAACATTTAGCAAAGAGAGCCTGGAGGCCTCTGCAAATATCATTTAAAGCCCATCACAAGAGACAACTATCACGTTAAGAATGAATTGGCAAAGAGGCAGGAACAGATCAGAAAACATCATTATAGCACTCCTCCATGAAACTACATCTGCATGGTAGTGAGTTTTCTGGCCATCTATCTCCAGAAGGGTTGAGCTGAACTAGAAAGCACAGGAAGGAAAGCATTCAGCATGAAAAGAGACGGGCAACAGCTTCCATAAAGATGGAAAAATAAGCAGATGAGGAGTCTTCAGGGTGGAAAGGGATGACAGCAGCAGGAGGTACAGTAAAGGTCTGTCAGATCATGACTGGCATAGAAAAAGGCAAGTAGAAAATGGTCATTCACTGCTTCTTGTAAGAATTAGAGGGGACCCGATGATGCTGTCACACAAGAAGGTTTAAACCAACACAAGGAAGTACTTTTTCGTACAAAGCATAATTAAATTGTGGAACTCATTGCCACAGGATGTTGCGGAGGCCAAAAGTTATAAATGGCTTGAGAAAGGGATCAAAAACATTTGAGGAGGATAGATCCATGGGTGGCTGTTAAAACACACTGGTCTGGAGGCAGCCTCTACTTTGGGAAGTCCATAAACCATGGATTGCCTGAAGCGAGGAGGGTACAGCAGGGGAGGGATCGTGCTGAACCTCCTGCTTGAGTTTCCTCCTCCTGCATCTCCTCCTGCCTATGCTGGGAGATGGGATACGGGGAGAAGGGATACTGGCCCATGTGGCCTTTTGGTCAGATCCCAGCTCTGCTGGGTCTGTTTGGGGCATGTCTCTTCTTACTCCTCTTTAATTAAAAAAAAAAAAAAAACTAAACCCAAACCAAAATACAACCAAAAACAGAAGAGGGGGAAGAAACAACCCCAGCCCTCCACACACACACTGTTAGTAGGCAGCCTGGTAGTTGTTTTATTTTCTTAAGAGTGGACTTTGTGTTGCAAGTGGCAGGAAGCCATGAACCACAAAAATAAAATAATTCTAACCCTAGTGCTAAGTAAGGAAAACAAAGATGGCTCAGCAATTAGCAGCATTATATATGTTAGTACTAAGTAACAACAGATGTCAGGACTTGAGCCCTTTGCATTCCTCGCAATCCTTCGGAAACCAAAGCCTTTTGACGTCGCTATACATTATTCCAGTTATTTTGGGTCTGAGAGAACAGCAAAAGCTCTTTGAATGTTGAAATCTGTAGGTTGCTAGGACGGGCTGGGTCTTACCTGCGTCTCCCTCACTGTCCTGCATACTTCTGCTGACTTAACAGGCTAGCCTGTGCTGTAAAAGCCTGCTCTGTAAAGACATGCGCTGGCCATGAGTCATTAGCAAGCATGCGAAGCTAATTGGCAAAATACTCATAAAAGATTTTGAAGGTGGGTTAATTACAATTCATTACACTGTAAACTGTCCCCAGGCTATTGTTAAAAAATGCAGGAGTTTCAAGGTCCAGTATTTTATGATTCATTTTGCCATGCAGTGAAAAACAGACTCTATATCAAACTACATTCATTATAGTTAAGACCACAAAATCTTTATTGGTTTTCCCAACATTCCCTCCTTGTTATATGAATTCATATGGACTGCACATTTCTAACAATTGGCAAGAAGGCACGAAATAAAATTTATGATATTTTCTTACCTTCTACTCAGTGCAGCTTTAAAAACTGCCCTTTCTAGTTGCTCTGCCTCCTCCCACCTTAATTCATTCGAGTCGATGGGATGGGAAATGGGAAATAAACAGAGAAATGAATGGGAACAACCTTGCCACGCTTAAGATTTGGTTGTCTGATAAATCTGGCTGCTGCGTGTGTGTGCAGAAACTTCAGCTCCAAAAGGATACTGGTAATGAAACAGTAATAAAGAAGAATTTCCCCTTGTAGCAATGTAGATAATTTTTTTTTTTTTAAATTCATAGTAGTCAGATTTTTACCGATTACTTCTATTTCGAGATGGAGGCTCTTGTAGCTAAGCCCACGACACACCTTCAGAGATCTGCTTCGACAAATCTTGCAGGCTCGTGCATCAGTTTACTCCTATGAGTGATACTACCCACAGGCTTTGCTGGACGGCAACCTTCGTCTACTCCTAGCCAAGTTCTCCAGCTTATAAAAGACGATAACAGAGCCCTTGACTGTCTTTGCTTACGCCAGGGATGTCAAATACTTCTATTTTCTTGTGAAAGGTCTGTGGGAGGCAGGCATTACTATCAAGTAGCTTGGTATAATCCTCAATAATGCTGTCTTAAGAAAAAATTAATAGAGGACCCAGCTGTGACCTTTGTGGGAGCAAAGCCAAGCACTGCTCATCAGTGCTACCTTTGTACCCTTCTCCGGGGGTGCTCCTTATCTCCTTGTGCTGGCTGGCACTCGGGCTCTCCTTTGAGGCTTAAATGGTGCCATTCAGCTGTGTGTTTTCGCTACCCCAATATGCTCTGTTCGCTTTGGCAAATCCAGTGGGCTTTCTCCTGTGTTGGCCCAGTCTGTGTCTGACTTCACCAAGTCCTACTCTGCAGGCTCACATATATCTCTAAGAGAACCGTTGTCGTTGGCATTGCCAGCTCAGCCGAGCTGATTTGGGGGTTAAATAGGTTCTAATAGGCTCTAAGCATACCGCTATTACTGTTATTAATACATGGTGTTGAGCTGCAACGGTCTGCTCGGAGTCTGAGCTCAACTCCGCATCCAGCCCTGCCTGGCTTTGGGGCACTGCTGTCCCGGGTAGGCAGAGCTGGATCAAAACTAGATTTAAGCATAAGGAGTAAGTGACAGAAGTAGCCAGGGACTACTGCTCTCCCCCATTAAAAATGTTGATGACGTGGATGGATTTTGTTCTTTCAGTTAATATTTTACTTTTTTTTTTTTTTTGAGGTGATGGGGAGAGGTGGAATACTGAAGAAATCTCTCACTCGGGCAATAATTGAATTGCTGGTCTTAGCTTTTTCTTATTGAAACCTCTGAATCCTTCAATGAATCTGGACATTTTTGGAGGCAAAATTCGTCATTCAACTGAAAAATGCCTTCTCCATCACAAAAAGAGCGTTAATAGAAAAAAAACCAAACCCAAACCCTCGCAGCTTGAAATTAGTCATGTGGGAATACCAGTTTGTTCTAGTAAGATTCAGTAATGGATTTATTGTAGTGTGTGTTGGGTTTGTTTGCATTAACATAGTGTAAAGTGATAAATATCTCCGTTTGGCTATTTTGTCTGAGGTTTTCGCTGGGAAATTGCATTTTCTTACATGACAGTGTCAGAACTGCCATATTAATCGGGACCAGGAATCTGTCTAGCTTGCTTTCCAACAGAGGCACGCAGAGGAGAGTAGAAACTAACCCGAGCATTTATGATACTTGCCTTGGGTATGTTGCCAACCTCCACATCTGCTCTGTCACACTGAGGACTGACCCCTTCCTACTGATGTGACTGGAGGCTGTGACAACAGGAACGAAGCTGGAGGGGGTCACCTGCGCCATCTGATTTACAAAGGGGCATTTTCCTACCTTGATCTGCCACGTGAGATGTGTCTCTTCCTTCTCCTCTTGAAATGCTCATCCGATTGCACTGGCAGGGACACCCGGTCATTGCGCCAAGAACTGAGCAAAGCCCAGAAGGAGTTTAGAGCCCACCAGCCAGAGCTCGGCTGGGTTTTCACAGCCGGTGGGCATTTGAGGCAAAGAACTTGGAAATCAGAGTTCAATGACAGTGGTATTTATGGATACTCTGACTAATCTCTGTGCCTGGACAACTATACCCAAAAACATTGGCAAATACTTCTTTTGTCTTGTTTTGTTTTGTTAAGAATTACAGCTGTTCCTGTTGCCATCTCACCTGGAACTAGTGTATGAAGAAACTTCATCAACTTCACTTCATGACATTTAGCAATGTCAGTGCTGTTATTGGACAGATGTACCAGTGAGTGAAATGAAAGCAAAGGAGGAAAAAATGAGTGACCAAATTTTTCCAAACTCTCACAGATACTTGTTTCTAGTTGTGGAGAGATTTTGCAAGTGGCAGGTGTCGGTATTAAGTACTGAAGTCTTCATTTTCCCTTTGCTCTCATTATAAACAGGGATATTTGTTTTCAAAATAGACATTTTTCATCACTTCTTTTTAGGGTCATGCCTCTGTAAGGCATGAATTTGGACAGGACCTTTTAGCCAGAATATATGAAGCTCCAAAATTTCAGAGGCTCCATTAAGAATACTGTACAGGAATTGGGATTTTTGCCATTACCTTGATTGGCTCCAAGATTACACCCTTGCTGATCCTTGGAAGTCGTCTTTGATTTGGAAATCATCCTGACAAATGCTGCGATACATTGCTCTCCAAGGAGATTCCGGCTACTTCATCGTTTTGACGAGGCTGTAAATAACACAAGAGCCTTACTCATCAAGTGCTCCTCCAGTCCCGGCTCAACTCAGAGTAGTTGGGAATGGGCAACAGCAAAATGTTAATCAAATTCCTTCAAATCACAAAAGAAATGTTGCGTAGAGCTTCTCCGAGACTGCAGAAAACTCTCCATGGAAAACTGTCAACATTTCTATTTAACACATTGTCACAACATTTGGCATCCGTGAATCAACTGGTGAAGTGTTTGGAAAAACCAAGAAAATACAATTTTATGGATGTTGGGAATATATATCTATGTGAATATATACACAAAAAAAATACACATCTTTCTATCTAAAATATACACGCTAACTATATACAAGGTTTTCCAGCTGCCACCTATGTGTGTGTTTATGTGATATCTATATATGAGAACAGGAAAATTTTCAGCCAGCTCCAGTTTTGAGCCAGTCACTTTGAAGACAGATTTGCTTGTTTAACAAAACCCATTTTGACAAATGGTGTCTCCTAGCTAGGAGCTGGACACCCGAAAAGCTGTTCTGGATGGGCTTTGGGACCGGACATCACTGTTGGTGCTTTCAGAGTTGCTACCATCAGTAAGTCCTCTGGACTGCTCCCTGAGCTGTTGTAAATCACTGGTGTACTGCCCTCCCCTCCGGTAGCTGCCGAGGCCCATGCAAGCGTTTCGGGGAGAGCCTTGGCCCCACGGCCACCTGTGGCAAAAATCCCATTGACTTCCATGAACCTGGATTTCACCCCAGGTCCTTGGAAGATTTTTACAGATGTCCAAATAACCCACTGTGTATATCCTGTAATCAAAGCCTCCCCTATTGAGTTTATTTACTTTGCACTGTGCATGATATTAAACTCAAGCTCTTTAAATTCCTGCTCTTATTCCAGGCCCAGTGGAAGGACCCTCCTCTTCTTTTTTCATTGAAATTCATCAAGGTTGGTGGACGCACCTCGCTGAAGGTCCCTCATATAGATTGCTTCCTACAGCAAATTCAAAGAGATAAGACATCTCACAACTGGCTTTTATTACCTTATGAATAAAATAGCCCGGCTCAAAAGCTGCTGACTTTTTCTTTAGCAGAGGCTGAACTACTACGAGATCTGTAGCACGCCCCCTCAGTGAGCCAAACCCTGCAAATCAAAGCAGGGAAAAGCATCATAAATCCTTGCAAATAAGAAGCACCGCTATCTAGCTGCGCACTGATAGCCCAGATGTCACTTTTGGAGCCAACAGCTCACCAGCAAAGGTGATGTTATCATGGCTATGAAGGCAACCTGTAGCCCTACAATGAATTCAAGTCTCCTGCGTGACCTTGGACAAGGTGCATGCGCTCCTTGCCTTCACTTCCCCATCTAGAAGATGGAGCTAGTAACGATTTGCTCATCATGTTTATTTAAATTATAAACACCTCCAGGCAGAGACAATCTCTTACAACGTGTCTATACAATGTCTAATAGAAGGCCCTTGTCTCAGCTCAACCTCTAGGTACTACGTGAAGGCAAATAATAGTACTTGGCAGAGTGCAGATTTCAAATTAGAAACCTAATACCAAATAGTTCTCATTCTCTCCTGCTTTTGGCACTTGGCCCTATTCAAGATGATTTTGTTTTGGTTTGGCTTTTTTAAGAAGGTACAAGACCAAATCCTGAGGGCCGTCTCTCTCTAATTCCCATTAAAGTTTACATTACACTCACTGGCAGTTTGTCTCAGAAGAAGTGTCCCAAGATTCCCCCCTTAGATTTTTAAACAGCCATACGGCAGAAAGCAAGAAAGCACGAACTTTATCTGGTCCTGGAGCTGCAGCTGTAATCAGAAGCTTTATGATGAAGTTCAGCTGGAAGAGCAAAGGAGAGGAGGAAAAAAAAAAAAAAAAGCCCAACACAAAACAAAACAAGGGAATGCCATCAAAGTCTTTCAAAGACAGAAATTCATTTTACCTTTGTCAATGACTGTGGTTTTCAAGGATAAAGATCAAAGCGATGACCGTGGGCAGAGCTATGACAAATGCCGAGATCAGTCTGTTAAACCCTAGTATTAGCGCCACAGTTAGACTGGTGTCTAGACTAGCAGTGGGTACTCATGCCAGGTTTGGCAAACACGGCAGCAGAGCGCTTGCATCAGAGCTGTAGCGCGAAGAGTGAGGCATCCAAATTGCAGGGGGGAGGGAGCAATCAGACTCCAGCAGAAGGGAACTGGAAAAAGGAAGTTTAGAAAAAAAACCCAAACCAATCAACTAAAAAAAAAAAAAACCCACAAAAAACCACCGCCAGATTATTGCCTGAGCTCAGGGAAGACAGCTGAGAAGACGCATCCCCCCTCCTGGTTTTTGCATTGTGATTAATGTATACAGAAAGCTTAGATAACTGGGGGAAAGTAATGCCAAATTCTTATCAATACAGATGAGCTGGCTTCGTATTCCTCCAGCCCTTTCATGTGGAAATGAGACTGCATTTGATGAGGCCAAGCCCACGTTTGAAATAGCTCAGCTGGGATGTGCGCGTGGTGAGGGTTCAGGTGCCTGCACGGAGAATCGTTACAGCTGGATGGAAAAGGGGAGACCTTTCCTGAGGGCAGAGGGTACCTTCAGCTTCCTTGCTCTGCGGGATAAATGCACACTGAAGCTTGAGCTGACGGACTGCGCGAGGAGGCAAGGTGGTTTTGGCTGGTGAGGGGCCTGCAGGGTCTCCATGTTCCTCCAGAGACCTCTTGGCATGGACCCTTAAAAATAACACCCTTCCACACCCTGAAGGAGGAAGGTGGCTAAACGAGGGGAGTACACACGCGCTTACAGCAGTTTGTGTTGGTACGCCTGGGGCCAGCCCTGCTCTCACACTGCTGCCCCGGGGCACGTGCTCACCCCAGCGCTGCAGGCTCCGACGGAGGAGAGAGGAGCAATAGCATCACTCTCTGTGGGTGGCACCCTGTGCCTGGCTGAGTCTGGGGCTCTCCTGGCCTGAGACGGCCACGCAGGATGGGTGCAGGGATAAACTCTAGAAAAATGACACGCTGCTGGACAGCCACCATCACCAGAGTATCTCAACCCCCCCCAGATACTTTAAACCAACCATTCCTCGTCATAGTTACATCGGCTTCTGCCAGTCATGACGAGTTCAAAAGAAGCTGCAAATTAACGTGGGCAAACGTCATCTCCAATGGATGAAGACAGACTGGAGGAATGGGTTCAGCTGTGCTTCACGCGTTGCCCGTTGTCAGGAATATGGCGTAGTCCTTGCTAGAAACGATTAGCTACGACTTAGACTGGTCATACGCTATTCTCAGCTCTGCTGCTGACTCCTCTGCGTTGCCTTGGGCGAGTTGCTTGCATATTTGTGCCTTAGTTTACCAATTGGTAATAGCAGAGATAGTAACAGTCTCACGGAGCGGTGCGAGAATTAGTTAATTAATATTTGGAAAACAGTTTGTGCCTTGACGTCTTTGTGCCTTTGTTTACCCATCAGTAATATCAGAGATAATAACTGTCTCATGGAGAGGTACAAGGATTAATTAATTATTTGAAAAGCAGTTTGAGATCCCCGGATGAAAGATGCTATGTGAGTAAAACATATCATTAAAAACATCTCCCAGCCCTCTGTGAAGTTAAAATAAAGCTGGAGCTTCTTAGTCATTCAAATAATTAAACCATAAATACTGTTTATTTTAATCTTCCTTTTAAAAAATAATCTAATCTAGGCAGTGATACCAGCCAAAGAATGAAAAATGTTTCAAATTCAGGAGACCTATCAATTTGAAGAGCTTGATTCTTAATTGCTTTTTGATTTCTATCAATGGAAAGTACGAGCAATTGTATTTACAAACGCCTGCAGAAGTACGGGGCAGCTGGGAGGACACCCACAGTTCCTCTGCAGGGTTTCAGCCTGCATAGTCACACGGATACAGCAGCTGTACACTGCGCTGCACAGCGTTTCTCACACTATCAAGCAGGTGATCATATTTGCCTTTGTTAACCAACAGGGAGGTGCAGACTAGCCCATCTTAAAGGCTTGTCAAAGCCAGCTCCCCCCCCAAAACGCAGGTGCAACTTCTGCCCCCAGGAATGGCGCCAAAGGGACAATTTGACCAAGCAAAGGCGCTGGTCACCAGTCATTGATCCATTCAGCCTTTTGCATCCTGGGCAGCTTGTGCTGTTTGTCTCTCCTAAAACTCCGCACTGACTGTGTGCTGCGAGCCAGCGCCGCCCTGCCTGCTCTGCCCAGGTCCCTGGGGAGAGAAATCCCAGAGCAGTGCTGACTGACAGTCGAAAGGAACAGCAGGAGAATTGATGGAGTCTATATTTAAAATCGTCTTTTATTCAGAGGTGTACATGCCAAACATGGAAAGCCCTCTCAGTCACTTCCCTGGGGACCTACTGTATATGAGGGCGTAAAATACATGCAATTTGGCCCGTGTTTTGTCTCTTTCTTTCTCTCCAGTTTTTGTGCAAGTTTTTGTTTTACAAAGTACATAGGTGAAAAAGAGGTTTGCAGAACCAAGGTCATGGTTTTGAACTGAACTTTTTTAAGGTGTGACTGCTGCTGGAAACCTGTTAGCATAACAAGCTGCTGTGCTGGGCACCCCCCACCCCCCATGAGCCTTCCACAAGCTCAGAGGGCCCTGTCTCAGCCTTTTCATGGCCTCCCACTCCTCTCTGCCAATAGAAGATTTTGCAGCAATCTCCCAGTAACCTGTGTGGGAATGTGGGGAGGAAGAAAGGATGTAATTGCCTTCCTGAGCTCCAGCGCTTTCATTAGTTAAACGTCCTCCTGTCTTTTCCACGCTAGTCCAGCTTCTACTGAATTTTCATCAGAGCAAAAGAGGCCTTTAGGGCCATTTGAGAGTAACCATGAGATAAAAGCAATTGCCGTCCTCCTTACGCGGCAGGCAAGGAAGCAGACACAGGTAGACTGGTCACACAGGAAGGAGGGGAGGGACCTGGTGACTCAGAGCTTTTGACTCCCAGCTGTCAGCTTTAGACGCCATTCTAGCCAAGTATAAAAGCACATGGTTATCTCTGAACTCATGAATAATCCCATTGATTTAAGCCATAAACTTCAGCATCAGGGCCTTAACCACCTGACTATGCTCGTCAAGGGTGGATAAACAGGAGTGCAGGTCTGGATAGGCCCAAAATATTCCTCTTGACATAGAGGAATAGCAGCAAATGGTAGTTTCCCTGGTGCAGGTTTCTGTTTAAGAGAAACACCGGCGGGGATGAAAAGGTGGCTTGGTCCCTGCTCCTGTGCCAGCCTCAGGACCTCTCTCCACGCTGGACACAAGTGGACTCGTCCACCTCCCTCACGGTCACCCTGTTGGATGAATGCGGTGGGGCTCCTTAGCTGATTGAAACTACATTGACCTTGGTCGTGGTTCCCCAGAGCACGATACCCAGATGATGCGATCCCAGTCCCCAGGCTTTGCTGGAGGGGAACCTGGGAGGAAAAAGTGGCATTTGCACATGTGATGACACCAACTGTCCTCTTCTGGCTGAGATTTAGTGAGTTCTTTATACCTTTGCTCATGCAGAATCAGAAAAAGACCTGGTTGTGAAGGAGTCTCACCCACAAGCAGAGGCGTTCCTCAAAACTCTGCAACCCAGTTGGGATACAGTTTACTCCCGGACAGCTGCTTTTGACCTTGCATTTCTAGCAAAGCGCTAAGAGATCAAGGGAAACAAGAAGGAAGCTATGTTCCTGTTGTTGATGGGGAAGTGAGTGAAGCAACCTAAATTATACATGGCGTTGCCTACCAGATGGTTGGAGCATCTCTCCCTTCTATTATGCAAAGTAATACTTTCACCACAGACAAAGTAGAGGGGACTGGAGATACCAGACCATTTGAGAAACATGTCCCATAGCTGACTGAAAAGCCTGTTTTACTTCTAGCCGGTAACATGGGATTTTTGCTAGATACCTGTCATTCAACCCTTCCCCAGAGGTGAAAGGTGTCAGCTCTGCCTCTGCGAGGGAGAAGAAAGACCGTGAACCCAACCAGAACTGGAGCAGTAATTTATAACAGCAGGGTTTAGGTTTTGTAGACCAGGACAAGAGGTGGTGGTTTAAATAAAATGTTCAATAAACCGGGGCAAAGCCCATTTTGCTTCTCACTTATTGGAAACTTTCAGTTTCGTCCTTTGTTGCTGCGGACACTGAGTTGTGATCTCTCAGCTGGAGTAATAGTGGGGGTGTGCGAGCTAAATGAACCTGATCCCCGTTGCCTAATATGTCCAAATATTCTTCCCGGTCTGCATCCATCTGCTGCCTCATGTCATTATGGCATGTTGACATGAAAACTGAAGGTGTGAATGGAAAGCTACTTCTGCTGGCTTTAACTTACGACAGTTCAGATATCGGCGCAATGTGTCCTTGGGAGCGTGAAGCTCAGCGTGTGCTGAAGCAGTGCTGGACCAGATTTCTGGGGCTGAGGCTTCCAGGGGGCCTCTGCTGCTGGCTGGCTGGCTGGCAGCATTCTCAATCTAAGTTTGTATGCAGCACAGACACAGACGTACCCATCCTGAAGGTGGGGATGAGAATATTTTCTCCATTTCATGACTATGCAGTTCTTTCACAGAATAGTCCTAGTCCATGAGCAGAGCTCCTCAGCACAGCATTAACACCTACTGAGAGCACATATAGGAATGAAAATTTCTCTTCTAAGCCTTGCTAGATTGGCCCCCTACGTGCCCATTGTGCAAACCCACCAACAGGTGGGACACACAGACTTAATTTCACTGATAACGGCATCGATCCGTACATAAAATAACCAAGCCACTCATCACTTTGGTTTGTGCATTGATGTGAGCATCTGAAGGCTTTAAAAAGGGCATTGCTTAGATCTCATGTACATATAATTTCTGTCTTCTCTCAGATACAGCTTTCACTGGAGTAGTACAAGATATAAAAATATGTCATGCTTCCCTTATAGCTTTTCGATAACTGAAATTCAACTTATTATATCTAAGATTAGGAACGGTGGCCCTTGTTCTCACTCAGAGTGGTGGGCTATCGGCTCTTGGGCTGATATCTGAAGCAGTTCCCTCTGTGATAAGAAGTTCTTTAAGAATCAGCAGCCAATACCGGACCAAATTCAGCCACCTTTCACTTGGCTGCAGATTCCCCTAGCACAGGTGCTGAAGCTTATAACCCACATTTCATTTCCCCCTCTTTCATTTTTTCCTAGGAACACAAGGGGAAACAAAGCCAGGAAAAGACAGAAGGGATGGAGAAGCCCTGCTTGCGCCTGGCACGCTGCTTGGAGACTTGACGGTCTAACTCCTGCTCCAAGCCCTGCCTTCATACTACTGCCTGACCCCAGGTAAATTACATCACAGCTTCCCCATCACTCAAATATAGTTAAATACAGCATTCATTCCATAGCATTTACAACCCAACAGGTGGAAAGAGTTACCTTGGAGCTAGGCACTCGTGATATTGCTTTTTAAGGCATATACTCCAAAATTCAAGGCATGGGAAAACCAAGGGTTTCATAACAAAGCGTGGAAAAACCCCAACAAATATTGGCTCAAACCCTCCCTTTCAGGCCACACCTAAAAAGCAAGTGAGACTATAATGGACAAATCCTCCTCTGGCAGCCGGCCGATCAGCCCGCACGCCATTTGCTGCGTCCCGACCTATTTCACACCATGCAAAATCACTGCGGGAAAAGGCTGACAAGGTTCAGACAATTCATAGCGCTGTACCTTTGCTCATGACAGTAACTCCAGCCAATTGCTAGCGTCTCGGTGTCTGGCCAAAGCGGATGGCAGACGGCTGTCTGAAGCTGGGACCTGGGAAAACGGGGATAACATCAGGAAAAAACAAAAACATCTTACATACCTGCTACTCCCATCTCACCCTGCTCTGGGGAGATGCCTGCTTGCCGTGGACTGAGTCAGTGCCCGGTCTTGTGGTCCTTCGGCACTCCACGGAGCTACTGTGTGCTCACAGACTTGGGGTTGTTGGCACATCTCGTCCTATCTGCTGCACGCAAGGACTTTTCAGCCAATGCTGCAAACCAGCGGCTTGGCTGTTTTCCCCCTGTTTTGGCCTACCTGCGTGTGTGAACGAACACACAGCTTCCCCAGTGGGTCAGCAGGTCAGGATGGAGCAACAGCACCTACTTGGGAGTATTTGGTGGCTCCTTTGAAAAATCTCCCTGGATTTTTATTGGATCTTGAGATACCACAAAGTATCTGCCTGGATCTGGTCTTTGATTCTAGCGCCTTTCCCTCAGAGACCACAACTGACAGCTCTCTTCTCAGGGAGAGGGAGAAATGGGGCAGTGGTTGCGTTTTGAGGGTCAGGAGAGAGAAAGGCTGTTTGAGGCCGCTGCCTGCACAGGGGAGCTGCAGGGCTGGTGAGGATGATGAGGGATCATCTTATTTCTCCTCCCCTTGGTTGCTAACTCTGCCTGGGGGACCACCACTCCTGGCTCTTCCATTGCCCCCCTTCCCAGGTCCCACATTCCTGGCTCTCCCCACCCAGCTCCACCCCAACCTCCCCACTGCTCCCCAGCCAAGTCCTGGTCCTTCAGCAAAATTCAATTTTGCCTATGTGGCTAAGAAGCCTCGGCTCTTCACAAAAATACCAGCCCACCTGCAGGGAATGAGGGTGGAAGCTAGGCCATGTTGAGGCCTCTTATTTCCCGCAAAGGTGTGTTTTGCAAGACACTCGTGGAGAGCACTATGCAGGTGAGCGACACTGCGAAAGGCAGGGCCAGCTCCCTAGCCGGGGGGAAATGGGGTAGATCAAATAGTTATCCAGATTTCCATCAGCTGTGGGGCTGGCCAGGTGACAGTTGGGTACGCTTGCCATTTTGCGGGGAAGGCTCACCTCTTTGCCAGCTGTAATAAACATGGGCGCCTGATGCCAACAGAGCTGGGCTGAGCTTCACCAACAGATGCGTTTTCTTCCCCGCCTGCTCCGTTGGTGCGAGCAGCCTCATCTCTGCAAAATAAGCACATGAAGAGAAGCTGAAAGTGCCAAGTGGGAAGCCGGTTTGTCTTCACACCGAGAACTGGCCAAAGAAGGAGAAAACACCCATCTCAAAAGGGTTTTCAAGATTTGGATATTTGGCTTCATCTTTCACAATGTTCAAACACGATCTGTCAACTCCCATCAAGAAGAACAAGCGGCAGAACAGCCTACCCTTTAAACGCCAGCGCTGCCATCGCGAGAAAGTTCATGAAGCACGTGGGAGAAAAACGATTAGTCTGAACCCGTGACTTGAACACAAATCTACACCCCGTAACCAAACATTGGGGGGTTCCTTTCTGTCTTGTGGCGCTAAGAAATTCTGGCCAGAATATTAGAAAGTGAAATATAAAAAAAGCTCTTAAAAGTAATACTAATCCTCCCGCCAAAAATAAAGCTAAGTTGTGGAAAATCCACATTCCTCAGCTGTGTATATTTTGTGTTCGAGAAAATTCATGGCAGAACGTAAAGATTTTACCTATCTGAGCTTTGGATAGCTTCATTATTAGCAGGCCACAAATGAATTAGCTTGATGATGCAAAAATGACTGCCAATAAAATAGTTATACCAATTCCTCATTCTGTGTGAAACAGCTCTTATATGTATGTATACGCGTATATACTATGAATAATAGAAATGATGCTCATATTTTATACTAGGGATGTAAACACTGGTCCCAACAGCAGTGGCAAATGAACCACTCACATTTGCTGATTGCATAATTTGCCTAGAGGATGGATACATAATTACACTATAATTAAGTATAATAAACAGAGAAAATGATTTGAGAAGGAAAAATTATCACAGCCTCAACCACATCAGCCAGAAGCTCTCTTCTAATTAAGTTATTTTATTAAACAAAATGTTTTTAAGGTGGGTCCCCTTTGAAAATGTACATTATAGCCCATGTAATGTAATTTACTTTATAAGTAAAACACGGCTTGTGTACGGACAGATCGTATCTGATAGGACTCATGAAATACACAGCCACTGGGTCCAGCCCAGCCAGGTGCTAAGTCCCTCACACCCTTGGTCCAAGGAGCAGACCCTATGTGCTGCTCCGGGAAATTGCAGCGGCGTATACAGCAGCCTTCTATTTGCATTCACTGATGGGCTCTTTTTATGTTACTTGGGTTTCTTCCTGATTTAAAGGGAGAAACGCCGGCAGGTAATTTTGATGTTGTCATCCTGTCAGGATACAGTAGAAGCAAAGGACGAGAAAAGAGGTAGCTCAAGCTAGCCCAAATAGCTCATGCTATTTAGAGTTGAGATAGTATTAAAACACTATTCCCTCTCTAACGCTTTTACCCTCACTAATTCTGCTCAGTGTTTGGCAAGATGTGAAGATGGAGTTGTCTTTTACGTTACTGCGGCTGAAGAAATACAGAACACTGGTTCACAAACTATAGGTCTCAGAAAGACCACATAATCTGGTACCTCACATGTCAAAGGCCATCGGACACCCTCCAGTTCATTCTTCTTAGAACTACACTTTGGTTTTTTAAACACCTGCCCCCAGCCGCTCCGGGACTACAGGAGCTATTGCAGAAGCCCCAGAGCACTATTCTGAAGTTAGTTACTGCTCCTGTTCCCTTTCCCCACAAAATATAAAAAATGTCCCGCTTTAAGTTTCAGCCATAAGATTTCTGTATACATCTGACTCATTTCCACATTTCTCTTCCTTTTGTGAGTTCTTAGAGATTGCGATCAAGCCATCCCTTAGCCTCTCTTCCGTAAGCTCATTAGATCACACTGCCTGATACAAATCTCTGCTGGTTTCCTGGCTCTTCAAGGCTCGTACAGCCTTGCAATGTTCTTTGGGAAGATCTCTGTATATCAGTGACCTATTTTCTTAACTATTTACTCTCTTCTTCAGTTCCCAAGTCACTTGTAAGGTTTATTTACAATGACTTAATTTTTCTTTCAGGTCATTGTGAAAAATCGCGTAACCTCAGTACACATCCCTTTGGTACCTGGTAGGGATGAGATCTAAGAATGGACTTTTATCCAGCATGAGAGAAAAATCCCTGGCCAAGGACAATCCAGGGAAAAAAGAAACTGTGTCCTAAAATATCAGTTGTCCACAGCAGCACAAGGTCCTTGAATTCAAGATGTAGAACATTATGTTGTGGGAACACCTCCAAATGCCCAATGGAGATGTATTTCTCTAAGTCTGTCTACTGCACGCACAGCTTATTGGGCAATGGAGAGAGCAGTGTGGTGGTCAAAAAAGAATCTTCTCTTGTTTAGAGCTTTCCACTCTTAAATGTTTGCAGACCTTTGAACCACAAAATCCTGTAGGTTATTGACAAGACTGTTGATGTGTCTATTGCAGGGTGCCCCAGGCAGGACACTTAGGTCATCATGGGTCTGTGTACTCCTGATGACTACTTCAGTTTCTCTCCTAATCCCATGCATTTGCAGTTGTATAGTGACCTGATTTCAACTAGGAGCTTCCATGAGAAACCACGTGGCAATCACAGACATTGTAAACTCAAGCCAAAGAGTCATTTTCAAATGCTTGGCAAACTCTAGACCACAGAAACTCAATGTGTCGTAAGATTCCACTTGGTCCCATCATCATGGGTGGGAAAAAGGAGGAGGATTATCTGTAGACCTCAAAGTGTTTTACGAAGGGAGGCAAATGCTGCTATTCCCATTTATTGGATAGGGCAACGGCAAGTCGAGACTTGCACAAAGTCACCCAATTAATCAGCCAGAAAACTGCCACTGAAACCCATATTCTGGTCTAAACAGGTTCTCAGACTGCCCTCATCACTGTAATATCTGAGTACCCTCCAGTAGTACATTAGGAGAATTTGGGCATGTCTACACTGGCCGATGCAAACAGCTGCCTGTCAATCCAGCCCCCTTGTCAGCCAACTGGACAAAAGCCATCTCCAGACTGAAGCTGTGTAGCCACATTAACACCATCCTGAGCCCAGATGTATGAACCCCACCACGAGTCAAGGTGAAAGCTCAACCCACCACCACTAACTGAGCTCTGTGGCTTCCAGAGTGTGGCTTGCTCATGGGACGTGGACAAAGCAGATGCAATACTCTAAGAGTATACAGACTTTTCTTTATTCTAAATCCAGTTTCAACATCTGTAGTGCCCCTCAGAGTATTACCCCATGCTTCGGTTCTCACTGAGCCACGAAGACAGGGCACAAACACGTTGGTTATCTGGGTACAGTCTTATAGCTCCTTTGAGGAAAGATCTGGAAGATGACAATTTGAACAGGGATGTTTGGGGATACACTGCCATGAAGAAATAAAATCTCCAAAATACATTTAGTAAGTCAGGAAAAAGGAAAGCATGTCTTTAAGACCTACTTGTCACGAGCAAGAGAACTAAAAAATTGGTAACTTAATGACCTGAAGGAAGAGTAGCTGTTATTACAGGGCATTGTACTGGCAAAGCTCCCATACATCACAACAATAATTCTCTCCAGACTTCTCTTCCCTTCCAAGGCATGAGGAAACATCAGTGCATTTAGCCTCAACTCCCTGGCAGGCGACATCACTTCCTCGTGAGAGGCAGGGAGCTGACACAGCGATGGGAAGGCTGTCCTTTGTAGCAGCTACAAAAGCCCTGTGTGATCCAGTTAAGTCTGACGTAGAGCTGAAGAAATGAGTCCCGCTCCAAGGAAGCTAAAAATCCCAAGGTGCCCTCAGAGCTTGTCCAGGACTACTCATGCTCCCAGGTTTAGAAATACTTTGAGGGTTGCTAAGTTCATACGAACCACTCCTAGCTCTGGAAGTCCCTGCGCCTTGAATGGTGAGAGGCCGGGAAAGCAAAGTGTGGATGCGTCCAGCTCTGCTCGCCCTAATTCTGCTTTTCTCCCTGAGCGCCTGCTTCTGCTGTCTGCCGGCAATGGGCTACGGGGCAAGGTGGGCTGTGATCCGGAGCAGGACAGCTGCTGTGATGTTCTTGCCTGTTTCTGGATCGGAATCCCTGCTGGCAGGGATCCAGCGGCTTCACCAAATCATCACCCTTCGCCTGGGGAAACCAGGGCAGCACGTAGGCGGCAGTGTTTCTTTGCAGCTTTGCATTTCTTGGACTTTTGCGCAGAGCCCTGAACAGCGAACGTACGCTTCATGCATATGCAGAAAGGGTACAGACGCTACTTGAAAAAGAAACGGACCTGGTTAACTTGGCTATGATCATCCAGGAAGTTTGTGGCAGAGCTGCAAATAAAATCCAGACATTTTGCCTTTTGGGCCCGTGTCTTCACAACAACAGGGTTCTTCCTCTGGGCATCTGGGCTTGTTGTCTCATCGGGATGCACGGCTCAGCATGTCTCCTTAAAGGGAAAGAGTGCTGGGAAAGCCACGCTTTAATTCTTTAGAGAAAATGACACCACCTACATAGGAAAACCCCATAGCTTTTTCCAATTATTGCCATGCATGTATATCTTTCCCTCCCTTTGTGATCTTTACCACTTCCTCACCATATGTAAAAGGCCTGATCCTGATGAAAATAGTCACGGTTCCACAAGTGCCACTCACATGATGTTGATTTACCTCCACAAAGGATGTGGCCCCATGCTTTTGGCCAGATTTTTCTGTGAGCGGCCAGTCACATCTCTCTCTCTCCCCAGCCCAGAAAGCTGGAGGAAGTCATGGGACAATAACCTTGCTCGACTTTACCTTGCCCACCCAGGGAACAGCTATTTCTGGACGGACACGGAAAACCCAAGCCTCGTCCCTTTAATCTAACATCTCATGCATGTTGCTAAGCCTAATGTTTAATTTGAAAAAAACAACCTGAAAATAGCATTAAAGGAACCAGAGGATTTGAACGGCAGTATATTTTTAAGAAAACACTGTATTTAAAAACGGACCCTTTTACCATGAGGTTTCTGAAACTATAGAGCCATCCCAAGCTTCCTGTGAGATAAGGCTTGTAATGCGGAACTGAGTAATGGAGTGTAGAAACACTCGTCTTTGTATTAAGAGACAATGTGTAATCACCTGACAGTGTCATACTGCTCTCACTCCAGAGTGGTTTGGGGCTATTTTTGCTGGAAATTAAAGTTAAGAGCAACACGATGACGAAGGTAGCTCATCCTCCATACCTGACAGAGGGATGGTGTCTCAGAGTGCAAATGTCCCTGGGGCTTTGGAGAAAAAAAGCCTGCTTTTGAGCATTTATGGTCCCCTGGCTCCCACGCCTGCAGGACTGTTGGTTTAAGATGCATGACTGCAACCTGAAGTGTTTGGAAGGGCAGCTGTTGAGCTGTGGTGGGCAGAGGTGGACACTGCCACCTCCTCTTAACTAAAGCGACACAAACTCAAGACTTTAACAATAAGATCTCATTCCTTCATATTCACTTGACATATTTCTATTAAAGGCATGGCAAAAACAGAGGGAGAAAGACAGGAGTTTCCGTGGTGGTTTTATGCCAAGCATAAATATCTGTGTAGGAGCCTTTCAGACCTCTTTGCACTCCCAGAGCAAGGACCAGATCTGGCCGAGGTTTTTTAATTTTCTTCCAATTTGTCGGCGTGAAATCTGACAGCCAGGCAGATGTGTCTGCCTTGATCTTTGGTGTGGATCTCCTGTTGCACTCTCCTCTGTTTTTCCAAGCCTCGATAGGGGAAAGTGAAATTGCTGTCCAGAAACATTAATCACAGCATCTCAGGTCTGTAAATTCTCAAGCGTTTTCCTCCTGGAGCACTGGAAGGCTTTGACCCATTTTCAAAAGTGGGTATAAAGCATATATACATAAGGAAAGCACACATACTCGTAGCATCTGCAAAAACATATGGCAGTTTCACATCCCACTAACCAGTTTCCTGGACTGAATACATATAAGTGCAGGCTTTGTGAGAACTAGCAGTTTTTGAATGCTGGGTTTCTGACTCTCATCCCTTAACCGCAGTCCTTCCTTGACTTTGTGAGAGATACCGTTTCCCTCTTAATTTGGCAAGTTACTGCACAGTCTTTCTGGATGCTCATTCTTGTATTGCCTTTTTTGCAGGTGAAGCTACTCTCAGGCTCCCCTGACAATCTCTTTACCCGTCTTTCCATTGGACACAGAGGTGCTGTGATGTCTCTGCTTCACCCTGAATGGCAAAAAGCAACCATTTCCAGGATCAGTAAGTGCGCTTCAAATGTCTTGGGGTTTTGCTGGGCTGCTAATCTACAGAGCTCATTACAAATTTTTCCACCCAGATCTTTTGTTTAATGAAAGACTGTTTTGCCAAATGATCAGTGTCCCTTCAATATACTTTTTTGAAGCAGAACATCTAAAATTTTTGGCTGCTGTTTGACAACAATATCATTTTTCCTGTCTTATCAACATTTTCTGTGCAAACATACCCACCTATCAGCACGTTTTCCATTTTAGCAAGCAAACTTGAGTCCAACATGCCTTCTGCTACTGCCGCCAAAGCAACAAACCCCGAAGAATGGGTAGATATGGAAGGACCCTCCTGCACCTTTCTGTGCCCATGCCTATGCTACTCTGGTTGTACATCAGTTTAAACTTTTGGAAACTCCCAGGAATGGAGATCCCAAAGCTGCTCTGTGCCATCAGTTCCAGCATTTCCCTCTCTTTATGGATAGAGCTTTCTTAAACTATCACCTGCTCTGTTTTGCTGCAAATAAAGCCAGCTAGATCTTGCCCTTCCCCATGCAAACAGACCCAGTGATCACTACCTCTTTACCGTACCCTCTTTCAGCTGCCGTCTTCACAGGTGAAGTCTTTCACAGCCATCCTCAGTCTTTTCTAGACTAAACAAATCCAATTAAAAAAAAAAAATTCCTCGCAGGTCACGTTTTTTGAAACCTTTTATCGGTCCTGTTGCTATCCTCCAGACTTCCTCCTGTGTTTACATCTTTATTTGAAGTATGGAGTGCAGATCTGTGGTCTGGACCTCTCCAGCACCAGAATGACCTCCACACACAGGGTGCTCTCAATACCTCTTCTAATAACAAGTATCTTTCTCGCCACAGCATCACACAGTAGACTTAGATTTGAACTTATCCTTTACCAGCTCCTCTAGCATATAGCCAGTACCATGACCTGGTTCCTTATGTGCATATAGATATATATATATATGCACTTTCTTATTCACATAAGACTATTCCTAAGGTTTATTCAGAACATTTAAAATCAATCCCCTTCCCCTCCCCAAGCTGTGATCCCAGTCTATTTTGTTGTTTTAACCTATTGTAAGAGCCCTGTCTGCTGCACCATCCAAACTGTTAACAGAGATTTAAATGAAGTGTGACCAGCACAGACTTCTGTTGATGGTCCTCCCACTTTAATAGTGAATCACGCATACTTAATCTTCAAGCATGTTATTCCAGTCAATGATTGAAAAATAGCAATTATTACCGTCAGATAGATATAATTTCTGACACCAACAGCTGCGCAAAGGAGACCTGAAGCCAAGAGTGATACCAGTGAATAATAGGCAAATACCTACTCATCACCTGTACTGAGAAACAGGCTTGAGTACCAAGCCCTGAAACGACACTCTCTCCTTTTTTTTTATAAGAGGACGGCAGCGAAGCAGGATTATTCATAGCTCTGAAAGCAGGATGGGCACATCAGTATGCCCCTAAAGCCAAGATGATGAGCTAATCAACTTCGTATTGTTAGAAGAGTCCCCACCTACGCTTTCACACAAAGGGCTGATTAGCTCACAGGTATGCAAAACTCTAGGAGGATGCCATCTTTCATCGCTACCAGAAGATGTTTAATATATGTTAAGTTGCCAACAATTAAGCGTTTGTGCGTGTGTGTACACACACGCGCAGCCACTTGCTTGGGTCCCAGGAGCTGCACACTGTGTTGCGCTAATCTGCCGTGCCGGGGCAGAGCCTCGTGCTGGGCACGGCTCTGCTGCAGCTGCTCAGCTGCGTCGTGGGGCCCTGCGCCACTGGGTGACAGCAGCACAGCAGCTACCACCTTCGCAGCCCAAAGGAAGCACATTTTAATATGCTCGTCCCGCTTCTGTTGGCAGCAGCTGTGACAGAAGCAGTCACAGGCTGAGAGTGTCTGCATGGGGAGTGAGTGAGGGGGTGAGTCTACAGTGTGTGGTGTAACGTCTTGCAATGTCCTGGTGCAAGAAAGCCCAAAGCACTCCACCAGCCAAGTCACTGATGGAAATACTGAGTCTGAGTGTCTGAGTGCACTACAACACCCTCTTCCCACGTGCCGGTGTGCTCCATGTAGGAAGGTCAAATAAGAGCAGAACTGTAAGTGCACGTAGTGGCGTATTACCACTTAGGCTGGTTGCTATGCTTCCCATTCCAAACCAAGAGCGATGATGTGAAGTATTGGCTCGATGTTCGGAGGTGCTTAGCACCTCCTCCCCATCGTCACCCCATGGGATGCACACGGGCGCAGCGCTTTTCTCAAACACTGGTTTTACATTGCTTCCAATGTCACCTCTGCAAAAAGTGCTGCATAGCCCAAAAGGGAAACAAGCAAGGTGGGAGGAACTGAAAAGAGTCCTTTGAAACAACACATTCCCCTTTTCCTCCGGTGGTGAAGCTGTGCTGTTTGGAGGAATATATGCACCAAGGCTGCACGCAGCCCATTGCAAACTACCGATAATGTATTTGTCCCCTTTCAATGTCCATCAGCAGTTCTCAAGGTACAACAAACTAGAATGTTCTCCTTATGTCACAGATTTATGTCAGAAGGAAACAAAGGATAAATTGAGGAAGAAACCCTCCCTACAATGGGAAAGAACAAAGAGAAAAGCAGTAATACATTTGCTATCTTCCAATAGTGTACCTTATCTCACGTGCTTAGGAAGTAGTGTTTTCTCGCTGTCTTTTTCCGCATTCTTCTTCCATGCTCCTTACTGAAGACTTGCAGGATGTCAGGAGTGCCCCCTGCTCCCCATTAGCTTAACAGTTATCTGGAAAAGAATGGGACCAAAAAAAGCTATGAATTGAAATGAACTTTTGACAAATATATAACAATATTTTCTGATTATAGTGTGTAAACAGTAGAAGACACAGGAGTGCATCACAAAAACATACGCTTGCAAATAGAAGAGCTTTCTTTTCTCTTGCTTATACAGGGAGACATCAGCCGTTGTAGCACAGAGGATTTTTCCATCTGAGCCACCTGTCTTCTAAGGAGTGCAGATGCTGAGGGTGTGCCACCTGCACCTCCTTCTCCCAGGGATGTGTGCGATGAGGGCCGGTTCACGCTGGGCAAATCAAGCCCCTAAGGAACTGAGTGCAAATTCATGCTTGCGGGAAGAAATTATCCCAGAATAACTTTGGCCTATTGCTGATGAAAAGTAACTGGTTAAACCCCAAACGGTTACGTCCCTGCAGAGCTTTGATAGCTTCAGAGGAACAGTTACAGCTATATCAGTTGGGCTTCAGCACAGACCCTTTACCTGGTGGGAGCTCCCAGCCCCAGCCCGACCACGACTGCTCCATTGCTGGCTGCTGTTCACAGCACAACACGTCAAGTGAGGCAAAGAGGGAGTTTGCGGAGGCGGGCAGCTCCCTTTGCTTCTTCTGGCCAGTGCTTGTACTTCGTGGAGAGCATTTTTACTTTATAGAAGTCTGCACCAAATAACTTTGTCCTAATCGCTGCGCTCCCTCAGTTATCGCCCGCACAAACATTCCCTTCAGATCAACATACCGACTGGGCCAGAAATCACACAATTGATGTTTTGGTTTCTACTGCCTTATCTAAATCCAGTTACTGCTCAAAATGAGACAAAGTCAACAGACTTAATTGAATGAAAAGGCTGCGAGACAACCTAGAGATTTGCGGCTGTGTATGTCCGTGCATGAGTTAATCGCTAAGCAAACACTTTGCAACAAACAGAGCTGGGCTGAGCGGGATTGTTTTTTCTGCGGCCTGGAAGCTCCCGACGCACCGGGGTTGTACGAGGCATTGTTGGGGCTGGCAGGAGGATTTAGACAGCATTGCAAACAGCGTGCTGCACCAAGGAGAAAAGCTGGGCATGGACAATGGAGCAAGCCATGAACAAACACTTCTGCTTGCTGCCCAGATCAGGAGATAGCAGAGACCCTAGCCAGCAGTGGCCAAAAATAATTGCTCTCTTGTAATTGTTGCTGTCTGGATACGCGAAATAGCCCCGCTGGCACCCAACAGTTGGGAGCAGGGAGTTACTTGATATCTTTAGCTCATTTCTGAGCAGGCAGTTGCCAAATCCCGGATCTCCCCAGCTGCTAGCTCTTGCAGACATCACAGGTTTTCCTGGCTGCACAGGCATGGCGCCACACATACCTCCTGGCTCTACGGTTCAGGAGGGAAAGGTATAAATGAAAAACGTGGGTCAGCCCACTGCTCCACCTCGCCTCTCTTCTTGTCTTCAATGGAGGCCACGAGCAGACTCTTAGGAAAGACCATTAAAAGCTGTGTACGGATGCAGGCAGGATCTAGTCCCCACTGCGACAGTGCTACACAAAGGTTCTCCAGAGCTGCAGGAGTAAAAGGATAAAGCCTTGCTCCGCAGTTGCAGCTTTACCTGGCAAAATCTGTGCCTCTCCTTTTTCTACCACCTGCTCAGTTCAGAGGCTCTGTGTTGGTACTTGGTGCAGCTGCTCTTTAGGTAGGCTACAGTAGAAACGCTCAGGTTCATGCCAACAGTTCATCTTAGCCATTGCAAAAAGGGAGGCTGAAGCTGCAAACCTAAAACAGTCGTTAATTATCTTCTAATACAAGATGACTCACTCTTCTGGCTCGTAGGACTCCATCAGGTGGTAGAGAACCTGAATCAGGTTCATTCAGCAGTGACAGCCTTATGGACATCTAAAGGTGGCTTTACCATAAGCCATATAAAGACAGAGCCTAACCGTTTGACCTGGGGGTTCGAACATGATTTTGGCTGGAAAAACTCATCCCATGCTACAGAGAGACACCACGCCCTGCACAGGCCACCCACTTGTCACCACACGCTAGCTTGGGGCCAGGACATCTGGCTGTAAAAACGCAGCTGTGGTGGTGTCCCCTAAACAAAGGAGGATACTACCCTCAGCTAGATCCTTCCTCCCCGAGGTCGGCCGCAGACACCGCTGTTATATTTACAACCCATTTGACAATTCTTGCCCTTTGGTGTGCTGTACAAGCAGACAGGACAACTTTTCTAGCAAAGCCAGGAAAGACAAGAAGGATGATTAGCTTTGTGATCAGGTGTTGTGCGGCCAGAGTGCTACGTAACATCAAAAGAAACTGCTGCTGAATGCCCGGGTTTCAGGATACAGCAATAACACACAACACTATATTTCATTCCTTTAACAAGTGCTGAATATGCAAAGGCTCCTTTCCCAGCTTCTGTCTCTATCTTGGAAGCCGGGGAAGAGCTGTGTGTATAATTATTTTCAGATGCCACCCACTTTATTGATTATCTGAGCGGGATGCGCAAATAATAGCAGCTAATGCCAGGAGCAGAGATCGAGTGAAGCTCGCTCCCTTTTGGGAAAAGCTGAAATAAATCACCATATGAATGGGTCATTGAAAACAGGCTGGAATATATTCCCTATAGTCATCCCGAAAGTTCAAGGGCAGGGGAAAAGGAGAAAAAAAAAAAAAAAAAAAAAAGCTGTGTCTGCAGCTTATAAACTTATAATATCTGAAAGTGCTTAAAAAAACACACATACACTTTTTTTCATACAATCATGGAAAAACACACTAAGCTTTTGACTCAATGGTTTTGTTTTTCCAGTGAGTCCCTTCCAGGTTCCGCGCGCCATCTCATAGTCACGTCTGCTGGGTGAGCTTCGAGCTAACAAACTTTAGAAGAGCTCTCTGTGATTTTGCCACATCGAGTTTCAAGTATCGGCTTGCTGGAAGTGCAGTGGAGAAGGGAGGAGGGAGGGAAGTGGTGCGAGCTTTGCCAACACACCTGCACAAGCTTTGGGCTCTCCTGGACACTCTGTGCGCTAATGATGTATAACCTGTAGAGCCTGGCAACATGCTCGCTGAAGACTATAACAGACAGACCGTGCATGCCTCTGATTTCTAATTTCTTAAAACAAGTAATAGACCGCCCCCCCTCCTCCAACCCTACGCTGTAGGTAAATGCTTAGGATGGAAACTGAGATGTGTTCAGCTGGGCAGAGCTTCTACCAAGGTAAGGAACAAATGACAATTTAATTATGGTATTTTAGGTCTATGTAATTCCTCTTCTAAAGCAAAAGGGAGGAAAAAAGCTAAAAGAAAGACAGAGTTCATTTCAGCTCCAATGTTCTGCTAATTTTTCTTTTGACTATTAGAGATGCAGCTGGATCCTATTTCTAATCCACTTTCAAATTTTCTTGAATTAAAATCCCAGATCACTGCTGTGTTTTCAAGTTGAAGCGTGCATAGTAGCCAAGGTTTATATTGCAATTTCTGGAGTTATGGAATGATGAGCTCCAGTAGAGGAAAGTGTGTTGTATGCCCGAGTCCTGGGGAAAAAAAAAGGTTGGCATCAGTATTATTTGGAATTAGAGCTCACTTGTAAGAATAAATAGCCTTGAAGTTAATACACGGGTACGTTTTACATCAGTTCCACCCGTTGGAACTGGCCGGTATGGGAGAGCAAAGGCTGCCATGGTGGAGAGGTAGGAATGGGAAGTGCTATTTAATTATAAAGCCTGGATATTTCTGAACTTTCATCTGAAATTTAAAAGTTCCCCCATTGGTTTGGGGCTTATTTTAATAAGAAATTCACTTTCTGACTAAAATAGCACAGTGAGACTGCCCTTGCTCTGAAATACCTGTGCTTTCTCTATTGCTACCTGAATCCCCGCCTGAAAGCTGACATTTCTCCTCCGGCATCCTGTTTATGTCTAAATCCAATAGCATAGTCTTGTTAGACTTTGCCACCTGGAAAACACCATAACTCACATGAAGTTATGAATCCCCATATTGTCTGGGCTTTCGTATCTGCCATGACAATTCCCAGCCACTGCCAGGTGAAGACAGCCAGTCAGTATTTATGGAAAATGAACAGACTAATCATTTCCAATACCGGGACACAATTATGATATAATTGCAGCAGTTTACGTTGACATCCAAGTGGAAAGATAGGAGCCAAAAATTGGAATAACGGCTCCACCCATCTACTACCCAAATGTAAACAGGCCAGCATGGTTAAAAAGAGGACTAGAAGACCGGGCTCAGGCGTTCTCCTTCAGCTGTGTTATGGTATGATTGCCAAGTTGCCACACAACCTTCCTGCCAGACAATTTATCCAGCTGTAAACTGACCCTTACCTCACACAGAAAGTTCAGCGGCTTCTTTCAGGATCAGCTCCTTTTTAAACAGGGCTAGAACTGCACTACTGTCAGTAAGAGCGAGAGCTTGTATTTTGGAGAGTTGGTGTTGTAGGGTCACGACTTAAACCTGTAAAGTACCTAAAATCCAGCTCAGCCTGAGCCGTGATTGGCACTATTGTAACGTGCGCACGGTACTGCCAGCGTGGACAAGGGAATACCCGCAAAGGAGAATGAAGTCTATAGGAATACAGCTGGAGACGAGGTGAATGAGACTGATAGCTTTTTACAAAAGATTGGGGAGTGGCTCCTTTGCCAACGGACGATTGGCAATCCAGATGTGGATTGTAAGGAGCTTGATGTGATGTGAAGGGAAACGAGGGTAGGTTTTCAGTTGAAAGAAATTAACGTAACTGTCCTGATACTGAGCAAAATCTGTTAGTTTACACTAGCGTTGTAAACTATTAGTCCCTTCCAGAGCAGAGTTTCTCACAGAAAAAAGACAAAGTTTTTCCTTTCAGCAATACTAGAGTCAATTCTACTCCACTACGAGGATCTCCCCCCGTGACAGAGAGAGAGAAAACAAAGCTACCCGCATTTGGGTAGGGGTGGTCCTGAGAAGAGCCTTGACATTACGTTATATCTTACTTCCATACCTCTCTCCAAGTGGGCCCAAATTTGACTAAATCAAACTGTTCCCCAAATTACATTTCCAATAAATTCACAACCCTGAACGAAACAGCATCTGCTGTTTGTTGATGCATCTTTGCGTGCAATGGTCCATCCATTCCTCCCGATAGCGTCACCAGGAGAAAATAAGTGCTGCTCGACTTCAGGTTCTCACTCCTAAACACGACTGGCTTGGCCTGAGTACGGCCTGTATCTGCATCTCTGGATATCGCAAACCTCCTCAAACAGGCTGGCTAAAAGGAGGAAGCTCTCAGAGGCTGGGGCGGTTTACACCAGTGGAGGATGTGGCCTGCAAACGCTGTGGTGTAAGGACAAATAAAGGTCTATACTCCAAAGCATGGTGAGCTCCCAGCCTCCTAAGCTGTACAAAATCCCATTTCCTTTCTACTTGTGCTAAATGTAAAAACAGAAACAAAGACGCACACCTAAATAAACAGAAAAGCACAGACAGCAGAAGGGGAGGGAGGCCCTAGTACAGGTCCTACGCCAACTAGTACAGAGAGATGTTTTCTATTTGCGGTCCTTCGTGTGAGACCTCACCATATCATGTGGATGAGAATGTGAGTGGGAGACTTGTTGGACAACGTTGGTTTTACAAATGTCTCACTATTGCAGAAACACCTGCTTTACATTATTTTTCTTGCTGGTCCACAACAAAATTCCTCCCTGGTCAACAGTTCTCAGCAGGCCTCGTTTCTTCCTTCTCTGCCGATGGCTCAAGTCACTGGTTTCTAAATCCTGGGCCACCACAAGGTCACACCCGAACCTCCTTGGCTAGGAGGGGGAACACAGAAGGCAGAAGGGCACTCCTGTGCAGAATCACGCCAAAATGTTGGTTAGAGGACCAAAACCGCATGAGACTGCTTACCATCAGGTGGGGGAGGGAGGTAGGAGGGTTACCCAGGCCAAATGGATGGATCTGTAAGACCCATCTGTTTTCACCATGAAAACCTCACAGCCCCCACCTATGCAACACACACCACTCCAGTCACCACAAGTTATTACTCTTGGTCTCCACTGCTTCCTGCGAAGCTGTAATGGGTCTGAAACAGTGTCCAATGAAACCAAAGGGAGCCTTTCCATTAACTCAATGGGCTCTGGATCAGGCCCAACATCTGTTTGGCCCTCTCTGTATACAGCGCAGCCAATTTATTCTTTATCCATTCCTGGGCCTCTCTCTCCAATAGTGTCCATATTTTTCCTACTTATGGTTGTCATTAGCCACACTAAGCACCACCCCCAGAAAGACAGCATCCCTACCCCTTTGGCAGCCAAGCCCCTGGCGTGGCATGGCTACAAGTACTGTCCCAACCCCTTATCATTCCAGAGAGGTAAGAGTCTCTCCTTCCTCCTTGTTTGTGTTTCCAGGACATCCCTTCAAGCTGCCAAACTCTTCCTACTCTTCTCTTCCCATGAAGGATACAGCTGGTTGTACCATGTATTGTATTGTAAACCTGATCACGAATCAATGCAGAAACCAAACAATGGTCCAAGAGACCGTAAGACACCTGAAGAGCATTCTCAGAGCAGGAACAGGCTTCTCTGAAGAGACCTTTCCCACCTTGGTTGATGACAACCTACGCAATGACTTCTCTGGCAATCCAGAGTACAAGGAAGAATAGTTAACAGGCAGCTCCATAGTCATATATCGGGGTCCAGAGCTAGAGTAAGAGACCTAGCAATAATTCTCCAACCTACCTGTATAAGACCATCCCCATGTGTTCTCAGCTGTGAATATATACATTGTGCCAGTTCACAGTCCTTCAATTTCAAACCACTCCCACTAAATTTGTGATTCACACCGCAGAGACTATGATGGGACCAGGCACAGGTCTTCTCTAGGTCCCATACTGACAGCAACAGCACTGGCCCATGAGACACCACCCATTCACTAAGCAATACACAATATTAATTTCTTTATGACTTAGCCCTTGGATTCCAGGGTCCTTTTTTCACCTGTCACACGTGGATAGCCGTGCCATGAAATGCACGTCATTGCTAAGCAGAGCAATAGGCTTCATTGGGAAGCCGAGCAGCTTCTTACAGCAGAAAACCAGGTCTCTGGTGTGAAATCTATAGATTCTTCCAGACACAGAACTGCGGATTTATTTTGGGCACCGCCATTGTCTAAGTGAGAATCCCATGCAAAAACACCCCCTCAACATACCCCAAAATCACATAGGTTTGCAAATGCGAGCGTGACGCCTGAGGCCAGCTGTGCAGGCTGGCAGGCTGCTGGCACTGTGCATAGGTACATCTGCATGTCAGGTAGTTACTCATCCCTGCATGCTTCCCTGATAAAATCTGGATTGCCTAAAGCTGGTATTTTCACTCCAGTTTCCTTATCAAGGTATTTACCACCTCCCGTCTGTGCCTTGCAGCCTGAAGGTGTTAAATGGTCCCTTTCTCTGCGGTACAGTGAGCTCAAGCATGTAGGAGCTGCTGTACAGGATAGGATTTCTAAACCCACTGGAGCACGCAGTGGGTGGCTGCTGGCCTGGGCTCGATAGGATCTCACCTTGTTTGTACCTGGGATGTTGCTCTTTTGATCCTCATGCTGGCTTTCTGCAGCTGGCAGGCTCCTTCCTGTGTTTCGGGGTGTTTGTTGTGGTGTTTTCTGGTAGTCCCCGATTACATTGTAAAAGCTGTTGTCTCCCGTGGAGGGTTCTACCCTGGTGTAGCTGTTGTACAGCTGTAAGAAAAGAAGGATAGTTTGGGACAAAGTTATCTCAGGAGTGCCAGAAGCGCATGTGGCACCTTAGTATATACACATAACATCTTTTTCTCTCTCCAAACTAGAAAGCACCTCTCTAAATAACGCCATTGAGGTAGCCCTGCTATCACAAACGCAAACTGCCCTTGGAAACTTTGAGTAGCCCCTTTCCAAGAGCACCCCGCATCTCTTTCCCACCCATTGCTGATATCAATCATCAATTTCAGCCAATGGCTCTCACACCCTCCTCTTCCCACAAGAGAGAACATCACTCTGAACCCTGCGCAGGGTGCCCTCGATGGCTCTGCTGTTCCCCTCCCGGCTTGCTAAAAGGGGAAAAAAGAGGAACAGGTTTGGAAACGCAGTATATTAAAAATTATTCATTTCCTTCAGGAAAAATATTATTTGATTACCCACTGGGGAAACCTAAGCAACAGATGTGTTTCAGTTTGATTTCACAAACATGGTCAATATTTCATCAGTTTAAGAATAACATTTGTGGAGGCTGATCAGCTGGGTCCACATTGCGTTGGGGGAGGACATAGTTTATTTTGGGCTGCTGATTCTACAAACAACGCTGTCCTGAACAACTCCCGTGAGCATTACGCTAGAGGAATATAGCTTGGTATCGGACCGACTTAAAAGAAAGCCTTTTGCCTAAATTCAAACTGAATGAAATAAGATGCTCTTTGATTTCAGAAATACCACCAAGTGACTTCAGCTAAAAAACTCCAACAATATAGCGTTTTTCAGACTTCATATCAAACGATTTTCTTCTGACATTTCTGCTCCATTTTTAATTGCTGTTTAGGATGTAGAAAAAAAGAAATCAGAACTATCACATGGAATAGATTTCTAAATTATTTGAAATTTCTGTCTTGAGACAGGCTGGCTGAAGACAGAGTGATGTCCCCGGCTGCCTTTCCCAGACCAAGTGCTCAGCTGTTACCAGCTCGAGCAAACTCATTTAAATCCCACCACTACACTCCCCATACGTGCAGTGCTGCTGGGATGCTAGACAACGCTTAATGGCACCCAGGAAAAACACCTTTATTTCAGAGTATTTAAACTCCTCGTGGTCTTTCTGCTGAAAGAGGCTAGACTTAGATGTGAGGTTGTTGTCATACTTGACAGCGTCCATCCTGGCAAGAGCACTCTGAACCCCACCAGCTGGGCAAAACGAGACCTGACCACTGGCAGTGGTGAAGGAGAAGCAGGCAGGGTTCATGGGACTGGGTTTTTCCTACCGCTTTGGTGTTTGGACCAGCCAGCACTGAAATCAGAGAGATGGCGTTAATTACGTGCCAATTGCAATGAAGATGTGATGACGTGGGCTTCAACAGGAGCTGCTTGCCTAGAATCCAGGCTGTCACCTGCTTTGCATCCTCCCTCTCCTGTTGGTATTAAGACTACCTGGGCTAGAACCAGCTTGAAACGTGCCCGCTCTTGCTGTTGTTTCTCCTCGGACTCTCTTAGGACCCGCAATCTTTTTGGAGGTGGTGTGCACCTGCTGCAACCCCTGCCTGCGTGCTTTGGCGCCGGGTGCCCACAACATGGGGAGCAGCAGCCCTGAGAGGCCTCAAGCAAGAAGCAGAGGAAAGCAGATGCTTTGCAAAGTATTGATGTACCGTTTCGTCCTGTTCTGCAGCCTCCAAAGACAGCACGCGAGAATAAAACCTAGGGAACCATGTAGTGCAAGAGAGCAACTCAAGAATTACTCCTGTAGTGAAGAAACCACATAATATATTCAAGATGTCAGAGGTTAGCTGTGGTGCATGTGAATCATGCTGCAAATACCTCACCTTTAACTTTACCGTCGTAATTAGATTACAAAGTTTTTATTACGGTTTTAAATTCTGCCTTTATAGGTTGCTGCCCAGCTGTGCACTTAAATCTGGTTTTATCACACTTTCTGAGCTCATCACGTTTAATTCTGCCCCTACAATGCTGGATTAACTTTAAGGGTCGCTGAAGTCAGAAGTCACTCACCCTTGCCCTGCTAATGGATTCACACCATCCCTGCACGGCCCTGAAGAGTGATGTGTACAGTAAACTATATTTATTGGCGTGGTGGAAGGGAAGGGGCATTGGGTTGTTTATTTACTCCACTGCTGTGCTTAGCTATCGGGATATTTGCACAGATTACTACATCGACGAGATGTTGTTTACCTCCGTGTAATAGCCTGTTGCAATGAAATCTTCTCAGCAGCGCTGGCCTGAGAGCTAAAAAGGACAATATTTAGGTCCGCCTGTGAGAAGCGGGTGGCTGACTAACGCGGTATATAGACCCGTGTCATCTGAGGAACCGATCAATTGTCTCCATTCAGAAATCCAGAAATCACACTCTGCTGTCCCGCTCACTCCTGCCAGAAAGCCCAGACCTGGTATTTTATGGGTCCCGTCTCTTAAGTTTAAGACAGTCCCAGAAGAATAAAAAAACATTTATTTTTTTTTCTACGAGTGACTTCTTCATTGTTTCCTATCACCCAGAAAGCAAGGCAAGGCACAAATGAAACTCTTCATCTAAACAACATTCATCCCCAGCTTTTACCTCAACCTGTTTTACTTCTTTGACTGACAAAGATTAGATGGGTTGGTGTCAGATACCACCCCAAACAAGATGATTAATTGTCTTGAAGAATTCATCATGTAAATGGGCAAATAAAGGGGAAATCATATTCTTTCTATTAAAAAAATGGAGAACTGAGGTACTGAACATCCGAGTGATTTACATGAAGTCACAGGGGGAGTCAGAAAGGGATCTGGGAAATAAAACTAGCTCCAGTGGAAAGGTCATTTCTCTTTTTCTTGCTGGGGAATACTTTGAACAGAATTAGAACAGACGTGAGCCAGAGATGGACAGCAGGGACCTTTAACAAAAAATGGAGAGCAAAATTCATCAATGAGTAACGCCGCCACAATTTTTGACCTTTGCCATTCAATGACTAGACACAACATTTTTGGAACTGAGGTTAATAATCTTCGGCAATATACAACCTTCTCCCAAGGAATGTGTGGTGATTAGGGCAAAGAATTTCACATGGTCACAAAATATCTATCTGAGAGTCCTGGGCTTATAAAATACTCTATTTCCTCCATTAATTGTGTCCACGTGGAGCTGTAACTAAGTAGCTGAAACAAATAAAACCAAAGTAATATTGTTTCTTTTTAAAATATTTCACTTAATTTGTGGAAGAGGTTTGGGGTCATTAAAAATAGACCATCTCCCACGAGGGCTTTTTTCTTTTTCTTCTCCCACTCTCTCAACCAATCCTCAGTAACGCGTATAGCAGCACACTCCTCGGCACAGCCCTGGCTGGAGCCGCTCTCTTGTTTGAATCAGCAGCTCCTGTCGTGCTCGGCAGCGAGGGCAGGCAGCGCTCGCTTGGCTAAACAAAGCAAGGCCTTGGTGTCTTCTGTTGCATCATTGCTCTGAAATGACCAGTCGGTGCCACTTATTAAAATTTCCTCCTTCCATTTCCAGCTCGTTAGCAAATGCCACTGCTTCCTCCACATAAAGATTTGGCTACCGTGATCTATGGGGGTTTTTTGTGGAAATGACATGTTCACCGCGACCAAAAGTGCAAGAAATACCTAGGCCCCAGCCAGAGCCTACACAGTTGAAGCTATTGTGCAGGTACTTAGCTGCTTCTGGTGGATCTTAGTCTGTCCTCTATTCTTCCAAAGCAAGCTATGAATCAGTTACAGGTGACATCAGAAACCACTGTGTTGTCAACAGAGCGTGACAATTCCTTTCCCCAAGCTAATGTCATTCACAAAGCAGGGGACAAAGCACACAAGACAGAGAGGTAAAGAGCAACCTGGAGGAAGGGTGTTAGACTGCAAGAACAACCTCCAGAAGAGATCAAGTGATTCCACAGCTTCCTTTCCTGTTTAACATAGTTTTTTCACCTTCATCAGGACATCTTTTGCTCTTAAGTCTACTCCTCCAAAACGAAGGCATCTGCAGCCGTGACTCTCTCTAAACAAAAACAGGAGAAGATTCAGTAATTCCACATGGTCCTCTGTGAACTCTTCCGTTGCTGGTGCGCTCTGATCTGGAAGGTGTCCATGCTGCAGTGCTATTGGGGCAATACCAAGACCCAAAGGCAGCTGACAGAAGGATCTGAACCAAAGGGGGCCAAATATGCAAGTGTTTGCAGAAGTTACAGGAAGCTTAGGGCAGAAGTTGAGACTGTGACCTTCTCTGTGCTGACATGTTTCACAAGGTAGTAATGCCCTGTGTTGGCTCCCAATGGCCTTCCCCTCTCCCCCACCTATTGATGCAGCTCCAAATACTCATCAGGTATCTAGGACAGATATCATGGTATGTATGCTTCAGCCCTGTTTTACGAAGAAATTTCCATAAAATTGGATCTTATGATACCTCTCCAAGTTTCTCCTTTTCTCTTGCAGGCTCAGTCACACTGTAGAAGAATTCGTGTCAATGTTACCAGGCAACAACCAAACTGTTCATGAGGGCACCCCAGCCAAAAGATGTAGAGGAATTCAGAGGTTCCCTCAGTGCTGGGTCACTCCAGTTCTTCTCACTGGTTTTGTTCTCATTCTAGGGGGGGAAGCCACATCTGGAAAACTACTGGTGTCCTGCTGTTCACTATGGACACCACTGGGAACTGGCATATGGTCTTGTAAACTGTGATTAGATCTACAAAGTAAACTCTCGTTATGACCTCTGTCAAGGTCTTTAAAAACACATTTCCCTAACTGCTATGATTATATTCAAATTCTTTCATTTTGGTAATAACAACAGCGTCCACATTTTCCTCTCTCCCTCCTCCTTTTTGTGATCATAATCTTGTAAGGCACAATAGAAAAATAATTCCATAATTCTCTTTTGTCCCCACGCTTTTCATCTCTGGGCATGAACGCACCCTTCTCACCAGAAAACCAATATAAATATAAACAGCTTCTCTGCTCTGGATGAGCTGAACCTGAAGTGTGGGGCTTTTCTGAGCCGTATTAAAAGGTATCCAGTATTTCATTGGCAGGATTATAATCATTAGTATTAATATCAGTATTATTGCTGCTTATATTAGAGGAGCCCCCCTTAGAGATGACAGCAAAGATCAAGGCTCGATGACTGTTCAGACGCTGTATAGACATAGTGTGAAGGCAGCCCTTGCCCTCACAGCCTGAAATATATCTGACCAATGCAGACACAAAACAGAGCGCAGAAGATTGGGCGAGACACTTTGTCAGTGTGAGAACCAGAATGCAGCTCAATTAATCCTGTGTCACTGCCATTCCTCTGCTGCCTCTCTGCATAATTTGAATTCTTCCTTCTGCTGCCTCTGCTGATCATCGACATGGCTGTACCAAACGCCTCTTCTTAATGCGAGGCGCAAAGCCCAGAATTGCCATTGCTCAGCCCCAGGAAACACGTTGCCAGCAACTGACGGGGATGCAGTGAGGTTTTGCCCAAAATCTCATCTGCACTGCAAGAGCCGTGGGAGAACATGAGTGGGATGAAGGTTTCTGCCCCGAGTATATTTATTCCAGAGTATAGCGTTCTGCTCCAGGCAAGGAATGCACTAGTCCCAGGTGACTTCAAAAGAGCTAATTCAGGATCACCTCTCAGCCCGTAAGAGCCAAGTTGGAGAGCTGGACCTGCCAACTCTGCAGGGACCAGTTTAGGTACTGCAGCAACTGGGAAAAAGGCATCTGACCACACCAGGATAACTCCAAGTTATTGCACGCCTAAGTCATTCTGGTGTCCACTGAGGACGAAACCTCCGTACCTGACAGAGGCATATGTGTTGCTTATACCAGATCTGTAAAGAATCATGTGATATTATTAAATATTTAAACATTACGATTGTCACAGAATATCCCACTCAGATATATCATGGGAACCAAAGAGGTAAAACTATCCAGCAGCAGCTCGCTCCATGACAGGGACTGTGCACGCAGGTCGCATATGCCTATACAGGCGTTTTCTGGATCCTGTTTATCTGTGCATCATAAATGGAGACACAGACGTAAGAACACTTGGTTTTAAGGACTGAATCACTTGGCTTTGATAAGATTTTATCTAGATAAAAACCAAATTGATTGACAGCTCGTATTTCTTGGGTTTAATGAGCTCATAACTGCACTTTAATTGGTTTAATTACCAGAACATAATATTACAGGTGTGTAATGTAGACGTGTAATATAGAGTTATACAATATATTATATGCGCTATACATAATAAAACACAACGGGTAACGTAACACAGTTTTTCATGAAAGTTATTACTAGGATTATCAGTAGTGAATATTCAGCGACATGAATAGAAATTTCCTTTAAGTAATGTCTTCAGGATTCGGCCCTCCTTGTATAAGCTTCTAAGAACAACATACATATGAGGAAAATGTGAAGGCTGTGAAATATGAAATTATTTGTAGGGTAGGGCGGGATTTGGCTTCAGTAAGCTCAGGGTCTAAGTTCCTCCAAGATGTTTAGGCACCTAACTCCCATTTCAAATTTCCATGTTCGCTTCAGAAACACAATTTTTCCTCTAGCTTTTTCCAAGGCTGGCTCAACGCTCACAGCGCTTTCTCAATCTATTTATTGTCTGCATTTTGGAAATTACTATTAACGCTCAGTGTTTTCCCAATATAAATTGTTTAGATCTCTCCAGTGACACAATTAGCATCTGGGAGAGACACCGCAGTGTGCAATTGTGTCTTTAATTATCTTCCCATTGTGAGTAGAGATGCTATGTGCCAAGGCAGTTATTACACCTGACAAGGACAATGTATTTACAATGAGTGTTTATACAGGCTAATTCCTTATAAAAATACCTTGACAGAAAGTGCTCCACCTGCCTTCACGTTCCCTATCGCAATTGCTAATTAATATTATTGTGCTGAAAATGATCCTATCAATTAAAACCTCTTCTGTCATAACCACTGCTCCCAGCCTAGCTATGCCTAATTAACCTGCCGCTGACTCACATGCCGGGAAGGACGTTCATCAACCAGACTTCATCTTGCTGATCTGATTTCCATTGCTCCGCTTGCATTTACACGGAGCCCTCCATTCAGCTGAGCGTGTGCCTCCCCCGAAGCACACTACCCAGTCGGGTTGCCTCTCACTCAGCAATTCTTACACTCAACTACTGCTGCTGTTTCAGGGTTTCAAGCCATATTCAGGTTCGTGGTAAAGTTCTCATTGATTTAATTAGTTAAGAGGGCTGACCATAAACATATACTTGAAGGCAAGTGCCATCTGATTCACTTTGCCAGTCACACTGGTTAAAATACTGTTGTGAGCATGCTCCGTGCTTTTGGACAAAATTCTGCAGGACAGCGCAGCTGTTTTGAACTTTCTGCATATTTGTCAGGTTACAACGATGTTTATATCACTTGCATAAATAAGAGTTGATCCTTCAAACTGAAAGAGCAGAACCTGCTTTGCAGATCTGGTCTCAGGGAGCTGTGATGGGGACCGGGAAAGGACGGCAGCGAAAGCCCAGCCTTCGGTCCCAGAAAAGTCAGGCTCAGAGAGTTACTTTGCTCTGTGCAAGACACTTTGGGCTTAATTTTGGGCTTGTATCTAGGTATGTAAGGATATAAACAGAAGTCTAATGGGATTGTCAAAAGGACATTACTCACCCCTGATGAGGCCGCCTCTTCTGCCAAAGAGCTCCTGCATGGCTCGGCTCAAATTGCAAAACTTCCACGTTCTTCTGTTTCTCATCTGTTACAAGAGAGATAATTACAGAGGTGCTAAGAGGATAAACATAGTAAAGTCTGGGAGGTGCTCAAAAAAAGAGCATGTAAGATAGATGGGGCATGACTAGTTACTCTTGTCTCAAGGCATGCCTGAGCTCCGCAGCGAGACAGACCGGGCTTCTGGCCAACTGAAAAATCGGCTGTGATGTCTCGGTGGCCAAAGGGGGCTGGGTGAGGGCTCGGAGGATACGGGGTTATCATCTCCGTGTTTGCTTAAGATCAGCTGCTGAGAGATGTTGGACTCTGAAACTTTCTTGGGCCTTTTCAGTGATCAAAACATCATCAGGATAACCCTGGATGACCACTTTTTAAATTGGATTTCTGGTGTCCCTCTGCGCAACTATGAACCTCAAAAAATCACGGGGAGAGGAAAAAACCACCCCAATCTCCCCTTTTCCAACTCTTCAAGAAAGACTATGTTAAAATATGGAGTAGCATTCCTGCTAGAAGCTGCTGTTCACTCATCCCAGCTTGTTGCCTGTCCTCGGCGATAAAGCTGTTTGCCACACATTGCCCAGTGACACTATAAGGATTATGTCCGACTAGCGTGGCACAGTGAGGGAACCCATCCTGCCAGCCTGGAGGAAAGGGGATCTTAAGAGAAAGGATGTCAAGTGATGAGCCACTGCCTTGGGACCAGCTCTGCGTTGTGCGTTACAGATTAAATTCTAGGCAAATGTAATGAAATCTTGTGGAGGGATGGCAAAGTAAGAAACCCGCATGCACGTGCCTTCTGGCAGATAAGGCATTCGGACTGCTTTTTCTAGAACTAATAACAACAAAAATAGACAGAAAAAGGGAAACAAATAAAGCTTAAAAAGTGACTGCATCTTCCAGTGTACAAAATGAATCTGTGAATCAAACGGTCTAAAGGAGCAGGAAGAGATGTGGAAAAAAATCAAGACTTTTTTACCCCCATGAAGTCATGGGATTCTTGTAAAGAGAGGGAGAAGAAATATTTATTCCCAGAGAAATGCCAGTATGAAACGAAGCAGGTGGTCAGCACACTGCGTCTGTGCGTCTTCAGCACTAACCAGGATTAAGGTATTGTAGGAAACGTTCTTAAAACTGTTCCCAAAACACCCCAGGATCCCGTGCCTGTGAGGAGCGCCTTCCTCCCCTTCCTTACTTTGCAGTAAGTCTGGAAGGTGGCGGCTAGGACTCACCATAGTGCCTGTACATCACAGGCAAACAGCCTTTATGGGAATATTTGTTCTTGTCAGGGACTCCCGTGGGAGCTGAAGGTATGCGGCACTTCACTAGATCAGCACTTGCTATTGCCACTAGTAATTAAAATAATAATAAAGGGCAACGGAAGAAATAATACCGCCACTTTCTTCCAACTTTGAGGTCTGTATGTGTTGGGAGAGCAGGGGTTCCACAGGGCACTCAATTCTGCCTTCTTTGAAGCAGCAGTAAATATAAATGGTTGGTAAAACTTCACAAGAACCATATATGTTTGTGGTTGTATAGGCTAAATATAAGGAATACGCACATACTTCTTTGAAATATGCTGTTCTACCAAAAGGGAATCACTTAGCAAAAGCAGATCCCTTTGCTTTGAAAGGAAAACATCCAGAGGAAAAACAAAAATTCCAAGGGCACTGCAATTGTGCCATTTCAAAATTTAGAACATAAAACATTCGGCTTTTTCACCTTCAAGTTTTCATGCGGATTGTTATGCAAGACTGTGAAAAGCAGGAATGGAGACAACAGACTCAGCCTCCCTTTTGGGGAGGGAAGGTGGAAGAGAAATTTTTCTTCTGGGGTGATTCTTAAACTCTTAAGGTTCAAAATACCTTCTTGTCAGGGCATTCCATTTAGAGTATTGCTTATATTTCTCTCTGTATTGTCACCATCACCTTAGGAGCCACATGTCACATCTCCTGCTGTACTAATGCTCACCCAGCCCATGGCCCACAGGTGCGGAAACCGAGGCAAGGAGCAAGTAGGTGATTTTTTGTAACTTAACAAAGCGCCTCACTGACAGCGGAAGGTGACAAGCTGCATATTGCAGCTCTGTGATCCACAACTGTCAAAAAAAATCCCCTTTTCTACTCTGTTTTGAGTCAGCCCGGGTAACGACAAGAAGTCTTTTGTTGTTGCCATTCGAGGAGTTGGCTGTTGGGTCGAGCTCTCGCGCTCTTGTTAAGGAGGCAGCGAGAGAGGAGCAGAGCGCCGATCCCAGCAGGAACACGTGTCCTAGGTTGGCCCATCTGCAAAATAATTCTTCGGCGTGTCATCTAGGCCAAAAGCTGAGCCTGGGATCTGCTACATGGCTAAGTTCCCTCCCCGCAGCGGCCAGAGCAAATGTGGTGACAGTTACGGGGAAGAAAATTGAAATGTTTTGGGGAGTTATGGCATGGAGAGTGACATCCGTGGCAATGGGCTCAATAAGTGAAGGATCTGGTGTAATACATATGCAACAAGGTCATATTCTCAGAAAACTAGGACTTGCCAGAAAAACGAGCAAAATCAGCCAGGCTTATGTTTTGGTTTGATTGCTTCCAAACTCATCTTTAATCTAAGTTCTTCTCACGGTCATGACAACTGGGCTTGCGTGAATCTTGGGGCCTAATCCTCATCTGGTGCAAGCTGGAGTGAATCCATTTAATTCAAGGGAGCCTCGCCAGTTTACATCAGATTATGGTTATTTTTTAAGGGTAGGTCATTTAGAAATATGCAAGTACTTATTTCCAGCTATACTTTTCAAATAAAGCAAATAAATCTGGAACCTACCAGGATACAGAGCATTCCATTTTTATTTTTTTTTTCAAGCCATGGGAAAAGCATCCCTTATGTTGAATCACTTATGCTGTATAATGCAGGAAACCCAAGGATGTAAATGGCATTGAGGTCTCCATGGAGTATTCCCCAGTCCATCTTTTGCCAAGAAGGGATATCCAGAAGAGTGCAAAGCTGATCACTGCGCTTGATGGTGGTGGCAGCCAAATGCGCCACCAGGAGAGAAACTGGAGGAGAGCAAAAGAGTCACCGCCTCACCTGCAGCCTTCAGAATCTCCTACATGCCAGCCCTGTCGTTCCTCCTTCAGCATCCCTGTGCTCTCACTGGCTTCTGCCAGGCTTACCCGATTGTGCAAGGAGGTGCAGCTCCCTTGAAATAAAATGGGGCCCTTTCAGATTATGGCAGATGAGGATTTGGCCATGGGATTCAGACAAGCCCAGGTCTGACAACCCTGTGAAAGAACTTGGATGAAAGATGTGTCTGGAACCAACAAAGCCTTGAACAAACCCTGGGATCCGTCTCAACTTCCAAAACTGGCCAGCCTCAGCTTCCAGAACCCCAAATAGCCCCTCTCCAAACTGAATTTTGCACCTTCAGGGAGGAAGACCAACCATGATTTGCCTCACTACCAGGATGGGCTGGCTCAGAGTAGTCCCCTCATGCAAGAGGGAATACTGACTTCATTAATTACTTCTGATTCTTCATCTCTAGTGATAATTCCTCTTCCCACACGTCCTAATTTCCAGCCATGGTGAATTGCTTTGCTCCCAGTCCCACAGACCTGTATCCATGGGAACAGTCACAAAGGAATGAATGAATGCATTTCCCTAGGAAGGAGAGACCATTCATAAGTTTAAGAACAAAAAAAGGTGGTTACCTGGACTGAAGGCAGTTTGGTAGGTCAGAAGAAGCAGCAGCTCACTGAAAGCGAAAGAAAAACGCCCATGAGCAGTGGTTTGTAGAGAAATAAGGTTAAGACCCAGGGACCAGCAGGTCTTTCACTGCCTTTTGGACTGTAGCCTCTAAAGACCTCAGTGCAATGGTTTCCAAACAAGATTGAGACCTCTGGGTATTAGCCCAGTATAAAGAGAATGAACAGTATAATCTAACAAAGTACTTAGGAGAAATATCTATTTTGCTATTATGCTTTGGGTTGGTTTTGCTTGGTTGTTTTTTTTTTTTTAACATTATTTGCACTTGAATAATTGTCTCCCATTGCAAAAATGGTCCACGTAACACATGGCAGAGGCAAAAGAGTATTTAAAAGCTATAATTACTGCTGTTTAACAATTAGTAGTTCTATTTGAGGATGTTTTGAATAAGATTTACGGTATGTTTTCTAATTTTTAATTTATAATTATGGCTTAGCCTTGAGTATTTCTCCTCTAAAATATTTAAAATAATATATAGTGCACTTTTGGTCTGGATAGAGGGATACAAAACCAGGAAAAAACATGTAGGAAGAAAAGGATAATTTTTTGTGTGTGTGTAAGCAAGGTTTAAATGGAATAATTAAATTTACCATAATCAATAAAATGTGTGAGTCAAGTTTATTGAAGTGGCTATTTCCCATTGCATAATTTCCCTGGGGAACTTTCATTTTTAATTCAAAAATAAAATAAAAAAAAATAATAAAAAAAGCAAACCCCTGAGCACTTACTGTAAATATGCCAGCATATGTGTGAGGTTAAGAAAAGCACGAGCCTACACCCAGGAATCAAAGAGGGGCTTACCACTGCTTTGACACTAATTGTAAAAGCTGAACATTTTCTAGAACCATAATCAAATCTTAACTGCCATGGGGGACTCATTCAGCAGCTCACAGTAATTCTAATAAGATGCAGAGCCTTTCACCTTTAGGTCACCAGTTCATCTGCACTTTGGGTTGGTTCGTAAACAGAAGGTAAAGCCCGGGTCCAGTGAAGTGCCAGAGCATCTAGAGTAGATGCCAGAGCAGCTGTTGGGCAGAAGCGGGAAAGGGTTTTCCCTTCCATCCCAGGCCATCCACACTTGCCCTGGGATTGATGTGTCCACCTCCTCTAGGGACTCACCTCATTCCCCCTGGCCTCAGATCCTCCCCATTCTGAAAAGGGTATGGGAAATTCTTCTTCTTGCTATCCTTCCTCCATTTCAGCTGGAAACTCCCCAGATGCCCCATAGCACCTACCACCAGAGACCCTGATCTTGCCGTGGGGTTTTTCAACACTTCTGTAACACCCCTCCCGAGGAAACATAAATAGCTAGATCATCTCTGTCCCACTTCCATGTATGCAATTCCTCTTCAATAATTAGTTCATTTACTTGAGCACCACATGGAAAACAGACTGATCAAACATATAATTGAAAATAACAGGCCCCCACCCCGCTGCCCTAGGCTGCACAACAAACAGCGCTGCCAATAACGACAGCATTTGAAAACTGAAGCCGAGTCCTTGGCTCAGCACTTCACCTGCCTTCAGGTAGAACTTCTCGCACTGCTCTGAGCTGCTTGTACGTGAAATCGGAACTCCAGCTGAGGCCCCCGACACTGCCAACAGCCCCAAAGCATCTGAAGTTTTGTGGTAAGCACCCCGTGCATCCCCTGCTACACCAAGGCCTGGATGGGTCCCAGCTCTACCACGTCTTCCTTGAGGAAGCCATGAACATTTCTGTTTCAAGCTGTCTGAACATCACAAGATGCCTACCTGATCCAACCAAACCTAAAGACAGGTTGCCACCAACATGGACAGTCTCCTCTCTCCCTCAAACATGTGTCCCCCTTCCCGCAGGTGTGGGGATGACTCAGAGGCTGCTTTATGGTACACAGTTACAGTATGCAACCCCGTCTTTCTGGCTACGATATGTATGCTTCTGTGTACGTGTGTGAGCAAATATAATAGTCTGAGGCCTTAATTGTGTCTCAAATACAGCTGAGAAGTTGAGGAGCTCTAAGGAACAATTCATTCATTGTCCTCTACACATCTGGGTTAATGTTTCCTCCTTGGATTAGTCTGTACCAGCGTGTTCCCTCTCTGCTCACCGCAAGCTAGCGGTGCCAATTTCCCTCCGTGGCAGCTCCAGTGACAGCTGTTTACTTGGAAGCTCATGGATTTGATATATGGGTGCTAGCCACAAATTAATAGAATACTTTCCAGATGCAACATCTTTAAATATTCAAACAATAAGCCAAAAGCACTAAGCTGTTTTGGCCATTTTTTCTCTTAACTCTGAATGTCTCTCAGAGATGATGTAAACATGATTTTCTGGGGCAATGACTAGAACACTTACGACGTTTCAAAGGCGAGCGGCAGCATGAGGTGCTGGATGGTAGATGGTCAATGGTGCCATTTGTCGTCTGAAGCCAAGACCTGAAGTGGCCAAGAAAGGAGAGCAGAAGAAAGAAGTAGTATTGAGGCTAACTGTTAGCAGGTTGCCTTCCCAGCCTGCTCTGGTCAGAGGCGGTGTGCACCGGCCCAGACCCCTGAGCTCAAGTGAGCTGTGCTTGGCATGGGCTCCAAAGAGCGGCTCACAAAAACGCCTCCAGGGGCTCATCTGGAGTATTTCCAAACAATGATAAGAGTCTGCCGAGGACAGTTACAGTGGACAAGGATCACTAAAATGCTTCAAACCTCTCCTTGCTAGGTGTCATCTAGAAATCCTTCTTGAGCAGAGGAGTTGCTACCTAGCTCAGAAATAGAGACCAAGATCTGCCCCAGATGTGCCTTTCTCACAAGCGAGATCTTCAGTGGTGGCATTGCTCCTGGGATCTCCGTTTGCATTATATTCACCCTAATGCTGAGGACTGGGACAGAAATAGCATTCGAGCGTGAAGATCAGCATACGAAAGTGGGCAAAATTGCTTTGGGGCTGGTGTAATTTTGACTATTATCACCTTCGCTCAAAGTTGACAACAGGTCAAACGAAAAACTTTGGTGAAGTGGAATGGCTACACCGAAGTTGCACGGTAACGATTTATACCACCTCAGAGCCTGGGCCAAGAAGTGTAACTTATTTCTTGGCCAACTTACATCACTTTTTATTCCCTCGTTGCATTTGCTTTGGCATTTTCTTCTTTGCGTTTTCTCATTTTCTTCCACAGAAATTTAACGTGACCTGGACAGTTAAGCTACCAGGATATGGATTTTCTATGCAGTAGTTAAAGGGAGGAACCTTCTTACACACTTTTATCTGCTTAGAAATACCAACAAACATGAGTTTTATGGCCTTACATTGGAGGTGGGCAAGAGACAGCGCAAAGTAACTGTGTCTGAATTTGAAACCAGTTCAAGCCTGAAATGCTGCCTCTTTGGAGAGAATAAAGTAGAAACCTTCAATGTTGTTATTAATTAGAGAATTAATAGCTATTAAAGTTATCATTAACTTCACCGAATGGAAAAATTCAAGTTCATTATCTAACAGGAGGAAAATAAACATCATTTTACAGGGGCTTTAAAGCAACAACAGTAATAACAAACCACCCCAAACTCTAGTCCACAGGCAGAACAGACATCTGCTAGAAAAATACGATGATTCCCCCACCCACCACCCTCAAATTTAGGGATTTGTGGAATATGGGCCTTGCCTAAAGTTGCTTGGCAGAAATCCCCATGTTAAGTTCTTATTTAATGAAATCATGTGGTAGTAAATCAAACACAGAAACAGGAATAAGTAAATCCACCACATCCTTTGAAAAAAACGTACGGTTTGACTCTGTCAGCTCAAGTTGCCTGGGCAATGAATTATCTGTATTTGTCAACTAAAAAGCGATCATCCAACAGTTACCCACCTTCTTGCATAATTTCCTAATCTTCAGTCTCAAAGCTGAGTTGAGAGCCAGCACAAAACGGGCAGTTCATTCACATAAAGAGCTCCTAAAACTAGCACTAAGCTGCCACATCTTCGCAAAGCCTGTGCAAATGGCCCCCAAATTCAAAGTCTGGGCCCTCTTACAAAGCGTTCGCCTCTGAATGTTACATGAAAGGTGGCAAATGAACGTCAAAGAACAGAAGGTAAAATGGGCAGAAGAGTGGGAAGAACAACATCATGATACAAAACCCAAGAGGTTGTCTTGATCTAATACCTACAAAAGTCAGCAGAAGTTTTTGCACAGATCCACCCTACATGGTTTTCTCTATGCCCTTGGTGCACCCACAAGGTTCAGAGCCTGGGAGAGGTGCTAGGTTGACTTTGTCTTCTGATAAATTCATTATAACTTGGTCACAACTATCACAACTATCTGACAGGGGGATTGGACTAGATGATCTTTTGAGGTCCCTTCCAATCCCTAGCATACTGTGAGAAGAAGAGGGCTCTCTCACAGGGAGAGCTTGTGAACCTTTTCCTTTTGAAACTTCCTACAGAAACTGTCTGTTGAATCAAAAATACCTGCAGACAACGATCAATCTCCTTAAATTATGATTCAATTTTCTGTCCTGTTTTCCCTCCTTTTCCCTAGAAAAGCTGTATTTGATTTCCGGTCTCCAAAAACTCTAAGTAAAAAGCAGGTTCAGTGAAATTTTCAATCTTTTGGAAGGAAACTTAGATCTCCTCCGGAAAAATCAAAACAAAACACAAACATTTCTTCTCCACATTTGCCATAGGAGTAATAAAACATGGATTCTATGATTTCATTCACTGATATATCCAAGAAAACAATCAGAAAACAGAGATAATTAGTGGCTTCATAAACAAAATTGACAAAGAGAGTGATCTTGTATTTAAGGAAGCAGTTGAATAATGCATTGTATCACATCTACCCACCGAGATTGCCGTCCTACCAATAGTTGCTGCTTGAAATTAATTTGGTCACTCAATTATACGTGGAGCCCCTTAGCTCCCCAGTTTTTAAAGCAACTTTAATGAAAAAACATACAAAATTTGGTATCCTACCTCATCCCCTGACATTATGAACATCTAATTAATGTTTTTATTTTCATAACTGGGTGATTAGAAGTACTAAGGTCATGGTTTTACGCTTGTTCGTCTGTCTTGGATCCACTATTCCTTCAGCATTGTGATTCACTGCTGTGAAACAAATTTCTCAGAAATCTTGGGATTTCTCAGAATCCCCATCTGAATGCCATTTAAGATGATCTGACTTTGTAATTAACCATTTTTGAGAGAGTTAAAAAATATAAACAGCTTAAATGTGGCATTTTTACAACCTTAATAAAACCAAATGCAACATTTACTAGGTGCCCATTTTAACGGAAAGAAAAAGGTTGCTATAGCAAAACAGCAATCACTAATTTTAAGCAAAACCAACGGTAATTGTAGAGCAGCAAGGTGCATGTTATTGGCATATGAAAAATTCTCTTTGTACTTGAATAGGACAACATGATAAAAACGCCACTTTTCCACTAGATAGCAAAGCTTATGCAAAAAGTGTCCCCATCGACCACGATCTGAGTGCACACGAAAGGCACCGAGTTTACTCAAACTGCTGCGGCCTTAGGTAAAACTGATGTACGGACACATCCATGGTGTGTTTCCTTGAGCTAAACACACTGCTGTAGGGATCCTTCCCAGCTACCCCGAGCATCGCTGCTGGAGGGAGGCAGTGGTGGCTGCTGCGCCCTACCCAGGAGGAGAGCGGTGTGCTCCTAGTGATGCAGTCGCTTTCCTTACGGCCCAGTCTCTGGAGGTAAAGAATGATATGAACTACAGCTGGGTAATGTTATTTGAACAACTTTTTTTTTTTTTTTATTTGGGCTGAATTTTTTTCCTCTCCTAATTTCATACTCCAGTTTAAAAAAGAAAAGTGACGTGAATTCTGAAATTAGCAAACATCTTCGTTCTTACGCTAAGCAATGCGTTAGTTTATTTAAATTTTGAATGATACTTGTTTCCAAATGCCTCTTCTTTCACTAAAAAAGGCAAATTCCAGAGTGGTGCATTTGGGGCTGAACAAGTGCTACCTTTTAAGTCTAATTTTTGCTCTTTATTTCATTAACTGAAAGAAAGAATAATTAGGGAAAGTAATTTGTGACGACACTAACCTCCAACGGGAGGTGCCTTTCTTTTATGAGTATCCAGGCTTCACAGGCTCCATTTATCCCTTTTCGGAGCAAGGAAGAGATGAAGTTGGAATAAGCCTTCCAAGATGACTTAACTCCTCCTCTCACAGCAGGAATCGGTGCAGCCATCAGATATGCTGCAAGAGAACACCGTGTAACTTTACCCATGTCGAGCTTCAGAGCGCTGCACACAAAGAGCATTACGTTTTATGGCTCCTACAGAATACTAGGGGATACTAATTTTACAGGTGCATTCTAGCAAACTGCAGTCCCTAATATCAGAATGCCATTAAAAATAATGCACTCCTTATGCCCAGGCAGTTAATTTAATATTAAATCAATAAAACATTTACTAGGGCTGGTGAGGGGCCTGGTTGCTGACAGCAGACTCAGCTCACGGCAACAAATGTCTCCTCACCCTTTGCAGACAGCTGCTGGTTTATTGTAGAAGACGTCTTTGGTCCTGACAAATAGCCTCCCTAAGCCCTAATGAATGCAGAAATTCAAAACATTTGTGGGATATTTATTAGCAAGAAAATACACCAGCCTCTGGGGAGATTTGGATCGACAGTAACAATCATCCGTGGGCCAAGTTCGCTCCAGCTTGTGCAGGGAAGGCAAAATGACTTTCTTGGCTACGGGGAAAGAGATTGTGGCTCTTTCCAGTTGGTTTCATCTCAGGGACACGGAGACTGGCGTGGGAGCTCTTCCCTAACGCTGAGTTTTTGCTGGTGGAGTCATTTTAGACTCCACCAGGTTCCTGATAAAATCCCGAGATGGCAGAGGTCGCTGGGATGGAATCTATCACATCCCATCTGCTGCTGCGCCCAAGCAAATCACCTGGCACAGCGACTTTCCCCCTCCACAGTCACTTCCAAAGTAACTCAAGTGCAAAATACAGGATTTTGCCAGCCTGTCTGATGGCAGTGTGCCGTAGTGACATTAAGGGGTAAGATTAGGGAACTGTTTTGTTATTTTGGAGGTTTTTGTGGTTTTGGGGCTTTTTCTGCCATAAAAGAATACAATAGAGATCAAGTTTTTATCAAGAATCTGATAATCAAAGCAGAATTTTTATAGCAACTGCAAACCACCTCCTCTCACACATCAAAAGAACAAAAAGAAAAAAGAGAAAAATGGAAAAAACAGAGAACCAAAAAGAAAAAAATTGACGAAGCTTACAGAGAGTAGCGATCTGTCACTTCTCTACGAAGAGCTGGCATTTCTGAGTTACACAGATACCTCCCTGGCCAAATGGTACTGTGTGGAAAGTCCAATTATCTGAAAAAAGCCCGCACAAGGTTTTCCCCAGCATTTTTCTCAGAAGGCCTGTCCTGCCTCGAACCAACAGAGCTCCAGGGACCCACAGCCAAGGACCTTCACTCAACAAAGCTCATTTGGGACACTGACTTCCATAAGAACGGCAGCATGCGCTGTTTTAGGCATAATCCCCCCCAGAAATGCTCTCAGCAGACTTGCCTCCTCCAGGAGCAAGGACACAGGTACTAAGATGGCTGGTGAAGAGCGTGGTCCAGAGAGGAGGAGACCTGGAGGACAAGGTGCTTCCTGTGCCTTCCCCTAAACCCTGAGCACCTGGGACAAGTCAGGACCTGGCCCAACTCTGACTTGTCCTGACACCGCTGCCGTTATTTGCGCGATGAACCTCTCTACGCTGCGCTTACAGGAATGCTTTAGCTGCAACCCACAAAGCCAAGCCCGGTCAGAATTAATATTGAACTCCATCCCAAGTAGCTTCCCTTAGACATCAGCATTCCAGCACATGTAATATGATGAAAATAAATTTCATGCCATGAAAGCAGAAATATGGGTGAGGTCTGGGAGCATAGTTAGGATGTGGTTTTCATAAGCACTCAGCGCTGGCTTAACTCTGCTCCTATTACAGTTGAGGGTAAGAAAGCCCCATTGACTTCAATGGGAGCGGAATTAGGCCAGCACGGAGTGGTTTTGAAAATCCCACCCTTAGCTTTTCTATAACGTAGAAAACAAGAATCACATGCAAACCTTCAGAGGGTAATTGGTCCATGAAAATGCATATCATTATTTTAGCCACCATTTTTAATTTGAAGATTTGTGGCACTGATAGATGCGGCCCGGCAATAGCTGGGGAACGCCCTCCCAGCTCCAGTTGGGGACAGCCGAACCTCTTCAGGGAGAGAAGCGTGACAGCAGGGGAGTCACAGGGCCAGCTGAAAGCAACATGTTGACACTGTTCTCAGTTAAAAAAGAAGTCTTTTCAAAAAAACCAAACACCTTTGTAGAGATTTCATTTTTTGGGAGAAGAACAACTTTCCATTGGAAGGACCAACATCTCCTATCCACATCTAACAGCCCACCTTTATGTTCTTTTGTTCTTCCCGATTTATGATGAAAATATCTCTGTGGCTGGTAAACAAACAAATCTCTTCAATTCCTCCCTGCCTTTGGAGCAAACTTTAAAAAGGTTGTACGGGAAAATGTAGACTAAATTTTTTTTCCCCACCAGTAGCCTTTGACAGGGAGGTGCCGGTGTCCTGGGTGGCCATCATTGTCCTGCTAGGATCAGAGGTACAAGATGGGACCCGGTGTGATGCAGAGCCAAAGGGGCAGGATTCGCTGCATCAACCCGGAATGTGTTATTCACCTGTCCACATTCCAGAAGAGTAGGAAAAAAACCATTGTTTAAAGGCTGTAAACCCCCGAGCTGTTCCCTGAAGAGGAGTGTTGGAGCACATCGCCATTTCCTTGGGACGTCTCAACAGGAAACAGAGAGCAAGATGGCTTCCAAGGGGTCTGCACCCCCCGTCGTGGTCAAGCCTGGGGGTCACACAAAGGCGACCGCCTTTGCTTGTCCCCAGGTGTGCGGGGACCTGGCATGCCCTCAGCACAGCAGTGAGTCAGGAATGACTCATGAAGAGGACAGACGCGTTCTCAGGCACTCAGGAAGCTCAAACAGAGGAAGAAGACAACCAGAACTTGAAGGCATCTTAGTTGTGCAAGAGGAGAGGCTGCTGGGTTTGTTCACTAGTACCAGCAGAGCAAAAAGCAGGGGGAGTGCAGTATTTCAGGGCTTTGCCATCATCAATGGGGACAGAGGGATGCAGCCGCTGACCTGTTGCTTTCTGAGCCCAAGTGCTCCAGCTGAACGTGGGACCTCCCTGCTTGCCTTGAATGGAAAGTGCTGTCAGCTTAATCCCAATGCTGTCAGCAGAGCGTTTATCAAGCCGACGTATCAGGTAGGGATAAAAACAAGACGCGTCCTTTGGAGCAATGCAGTTAGTCCTCCCATTGCTCCCAAATCACTGCTCGCCTCTTTCTGCCCTGCCCTTGTCCTAGACATGCTGATCACGAGTGTTTTGCTGATGCCCTGGCGTCACTGCCGTATACTCCTGTCGTCCGAGCATCAGCCCCCCGCTGTGCAAAGCCTTACACACACCCTTTAGGCCAAGTCCTTGCCCGCAGTAGGGCTCTATGGGTCAGGCTCAGCTGCCTCTGGTCATGCTCAGATGACAACAGCTTTGTGGAGACCAGGTGTAGTCTCTGCTCCTGTCATTTAGCAGGAAAAAAGTCACCACGCACAAGCCATCAGCAGTGCTGGGTGCAGGGACTAGAGCCATGGGGGAGACGTTACCGCCCTGCCTGGGTTCAGGCTCCTCATTCACCTCTGAAAGCCCAGCGGAGGTTTCTCAGCCCCTGATTGAAACTTCACCCATGGTGAGGAGACTGCGGAGCCCGGCCGAGGCCCCTGGCGCCCATAACCCCAAGCAGGCTCTTCATCCCCGGCGTGAGCCCTGGAGACATCAGGCTATTGGGGGGAAAGGATGCTTTTATCAAGCATTTTTGCCATAGCAGACACAGGGGGTTCTTTGCCAGGTTCCTTCACTCTTTCCCCTGCTTTATTTGCACAGATGTTTTTGCCAAGGCTTGTCATCAACTTGGGGAGGGGCCAGTTGAAAAAAAAATAAAATAAAAAAATGACCGAACAAGTTGAAGAAATTGCAAACAGTAAATCTGGTGCTCGCTAGGCTGAGCCCAATAAGTTGCTGAGGTTGTACTTTTCATATTCGGTTTTAGGCTCTTGTAAATTTTCAGTTATTTTTAACCCGCCTTTCTGAGCGAGCCTAGGAATGAGAAAGTAATCGTTTCATCAACTCAGGTTATATAAATCTCCTTGGGGTTTATTATTTGCTGTTTCATTTTACTGGCACAAGTGCTCCTACGAAAGTACAATAACCTACTCGTTGATTTACAACTTGGAAGCAGGCACACGCTGAAAAACCAAGCATGTAGCACCTGAGGAAAAGCGCACCGAGTTAATTGAAAAGCTTCAGGAAACTGGAATTCCTCACAGTGATACTGTCACATGCGTCAGTCACCAGATGTAACTCCAATTTTCTGCTTTCATAATAAGAATTCAATTGATATCCCCAGAAATAAAAATCTGCAGCCAGAATAGCAGCACATTTATCATGAGCAGGTTTAAACCCTAGAAGAGAGCTGTGTGCAGCCCTCAGCAGAGAGGTAAATGCTGTAGGTGCTTTTTCTATGAGTGTGCTTTTGTGCGTATACCTATACCTACGGTCACGCAGACATATATATCTCCTAAGGAAGTCTGAGATTAGAAAGATGATGTTGTCTCTGGAGATTTACTCCCGTAGTCGTAGTCAAACATCACTGCCCTCCTTCCTTTTTTATCCATTTTGTTCTTCCATTGACGCCACATCTTTGTCTTTCTCACACACAGACTTCTCCTGCAGTCCTGACCTGTGCCGTCGCTCACCGGGTAGAAGGGAATATTCTCCAAGAGGACCTTTGCCTTTGATTAGAAACACAGACACGCTGTGAGCAGCGCCACACAATGCTGCAAACTCTATGCGCGCACCTACATACGCCCCAGCACATACACACCTACGTATACCCGTTTATTGCTTTTTGGACATCTATATGTTGCAATGCTGCCATGAAGGTGCTGCCAAAATAGAGCTGTAGGGAAACAGCAGACAATATTAACACATCTCCCTGTTTTCCAGAAGCAGGTAGTAACAGACTTGCTAAAGAGGGGAATACAGCCAGATGCTGCCAACCTGAAAGTCCCGTTCCCGAGGGCTGTGGGAAGGAAGGTGCTGGCTGAGCCTGTCCTTGGGGAGCTTGGCCATGGCTCTCCACATGCTCCCTTGGGAAGAAGGGCAGGGGAAAAAAAGTACCTATAACATCTCTCCATGGAGAAAACATGGGGAATGGCATTTTTTTGGTCCAGATTCAGAGGTTTCCAGCTCAGGTAGGTTTCATGCCACCTTTAGTGGGGCTTGTATTTTGTCAGGATGGGGTTCATTGTATGGCCTTGAATAAACTGCAAAAAAAAAACCAAAAAAAACCTTCACACCCCGAGTTCTAGATCTCCCTTGGATGCCAATATGTAGCAGTCCTGAAAACAAGGTCAGTTTGCTTCCTATACTTAAGAAACTGGCTCTGCATCATACTTTGGTGAGAACTTATCTCAGTCTATAGACTCAGAGGTATACAAGGTCCCTAACAAGGATTTAGCTGTCCTCGTAAAGCTGGCAGGCACTTGTCTAATGTAAATATTCCCATGGAGACTTTATACATGTTAAGGTGAAAAAAACTCTTTTATTGTTTTCCAATCAGTTTTAGGCAACCTCTGACTTCATATACTCAGATCGGATGGAGTTGGTTTAAGAATTTTCATTTTAAAAAGGACAGCTCTGCTTCTGGGACAAGGTACAAGTGACCATTTCCCCCCTTGCATAGCTGTAATCTGCAATTCTCTTCCTGACAGAAACCATGAAATGCAATGAAATTAGTGTCCTCCCTGGAATTTAAATTCTTTCAGATATTTCGTATTCAATCAAAATATTGTACCCACACGTGCACACAAGCGTATATCTATGTACATATGTGATGTCAAAACAAAACATGTATTATAATAACATCGTCTCCTCAATGGGGGCAAGCATGGAAAGTCACAGATGCCTTCTGAGAAGGCAGCTTTAGCGCCCTTTGCCTGCAGCCGGCTCTGCAGCCCTCGCTCTCTGCACTCCTGTCGGTGGCCCCAGCAGGAATCGCGCCCTGACATCACCCAGCAAACACCACGGTGCAGATCCATGATTTCCACATATTTTGCTACTGACAACCGTCAGGATTTCTCCTGGACCACAGGGAATCCTTGCACCCAAACTCCTAATTGAAACCCCCACCACAAGCACCAGTTTCAGGGGCTGCCGCGAGCTCATGACGTGTCTTCATAAGAGATCTGAGGCCCTTTGACCAGAGCTTGGGACCAGTAGCAGCATGGTTGCAACACCAGCACCTTCCACATCAGACCAGGCTGTTCCGCTAATGCACACCTCCCTGCATTTGCTGTAAGTCTATGCCAAGGTGACGGTTGGTTTTTTCCTTTTAAAAAAACCAACCAACCTGTAAAAATTATAGCAGTTTAATTACATCAGCTAACTTTTGTCCTGTCACCTTATTTAACAGTCTCATCTCCATTAGCAGCACACTTATTGTGCTCAGGAGTAAGGCAAGTCAAGTATAAGAGGCCAAATTACTTCTCTCATTTATTATACCTCTGATACAGGCTAATTTCTCCTGCCAGAGGAACACCAAGACAGGCGGCAAACCTCCTTTCCGTTCATGAGGACTTGCTGAGAAACATCACCCTCCTGCTGGCTACAGGGAGACTTCTCCTATCAGCTGCCACACATGAACTGCGAATGAGCCTTCCTACAGCTGCTGAAGAACTAACTCTAAGTTTGCAATGTGTTTCAGATAAGAAGCTTTTAGGTACTTTATGCAAAGTGGCCCTCTCTCATCTAAGACCCTCTAATTTTTCTTTTCAGGAGGCCAAATGGGTGAGATTTTGAAGGATGTATCTTGCAGGAACGATTGATCTCCAGGAGCAGACTAATGAAGTAATCATGGAGGAGCAGCGAGTGCCCATACCGCTCCGCCCCGCGCAAGAGCCAGTCCAATGAGTCAGTACAGAGCACTCTCAATATTAACCTGCCTCTGAAGTTTAGGTAAACTTCCTGATCACTCAGACTTTCACTTTATTTTTAGGGAACTATTTCCAGAAAGCGGTTCAAGACGGATTATAATTTAACCAGAAGTTTGGGAATAAAAAGATGGTCACGGTAAAGCTGGGTTCAATTCTTGCCTCTACCACAGACTGCCTGTGTAAGTCTGGTGTACTGCGCTGGGGGGGTATTCACCCATCTAACTCAAAACATCTAATTTCAATGCCTATATAAAGAGCTCAGGCTTCCATTATAGCCAGTGGAGTGCGCTAGGCCGGGGCGATTCAGAGCACTTCCGGGAGTAGTGCACTCACCTGCTGTATAGGGAGCACGGGTTCCTAATTTAAGAGCATAAAGCAGACTTCTAAGTCACCTCCGCCCTTCTGACATCCTTGGGGCTCAGTTTCTCACCCGTGAAATACATCCCGGCTTAGCAACATGAAGAAAGTGGTACCCAAACTGTGCTTCAGCGCCAGTCCCCTGGGCTCAGCAGCTCAGGAGATGCAGGAGATTCCCGCTTCCTGTTGCTGGTTTTGAAATGAAAAAGTAGTCTCTGTATGCCACTGAAAAAAAAATCATATTCTTTTATTTGGGTATTCTTCCCCAGACATACTCTATAAGGATTTTTTTTTTTTTTTTTTTGCTCGCCCACTCAAAGCTAGAATCCTCATTAGCCATAAGAATGTCTCAGAAAGTTCCTCTATTAATTAGCTCGGATACCTGTGAAGAAGCATTCCCAAGGCCGACCATCTGGCCAAGTACATAACAAAATGATCGTACACAAGACCCTATATCAGAAGTTCGGCTAATGCCAATAGTTAACAGGCCTAACTAACTTTAATGCTAACAACCTTAAAGCTAACAACTTTAATGTTAACAAAAACGGCTAAAATTCTAACTACAAGACAACAACCTTTAATTCTGAACGACTGAAAATATTGCTTTTTCCATCTCTAGAATGAAATTATTTGAGAACGTTGTTTGAAACGTCTAAAAAGGGAGAGCAACAACACGGACAAGCATCCGATATTGTGTAAGGAATTTTTAAACGCGAGGCTTCCCATATATCAGTTTCAGCTCTGAACAATAAACATGTTGTGCGTTCCTGGGGCTTTTATTGGCAGGGGAGGTGGTTGGGTTTTTTGTTTGGTGGTTTGGTTGGTGGTTTTTTTTTTGTTGATTGGTTTTTGTTGGTTTTTTTTTTTTTTTTTTTTTTTTTGAGGACTGTAAATTTTCCCTTCACAAAATATCCCATTTGGGATCGACGTTATACCAGTATCTGAAGATTGTGCTACTGAGCGGCTACTCAGAATCCTGCAGTGATAAATTAAACCGGAGGAAACGGATCATTTCTACTATCAGGGTCACTGTTGTCAACTCCTAACAGGGCAATTGACTTGTCAAGTTGTCTCTGAAAGCCCAAGCTCAGATTTCATTGCCTTTCACATTTTTTTTCAGAATTGTATACAAGGGTCTCTGAGCCTGTCTTTCACCCAGCGCTTCGGGAAATTCCAGGCACCAATCCTGCTCATAAACTGCAGAGGAATAGATGAAGCGAGTCTCAGCATGAGACTCTTCTACTGGAGCAACTGTGTGGAAATATTAAATACAAGAAGAGATATGATAGGGATGTGCATGTGAACAGATGGGGATTTGCTTGTGTGTCATTATCAGACACGAGCAAGATCTTAAATGGTGAAAGGTCATTTGGAAAAGCCACAGGACACCTCAAGAAGAAACGGAAAGCTCTGCACTCTGAGGCTCACTGTATTTTTTGGAATAACAATCAAATCCACCTGCTAGAGAAGCAAGACAATAAATGTAAGCAGACCAAACCCACTGACAATGTTTCATACTTACATTTTTATAATTTATATAATATAGACTTATGAATATATATGTAGTAATTAGAAACCACAACAAGATCAGTACTGCACAACAGTATTCACTCAGCAGAAGAGACATTCTCTGTTTTAATCAACTTCCAGGCTAGAAGAAATGGGTAAGGCAGGAAGAGCCACTTGTTTGAATATCACATCACAAGGTAACGTCAGGGAAGAGAGGAGCAGCCATTTCCAGTGCATCGCCATAACGCTTGGGTCACGCCGCTACCCGAATTAGAGTTTCGGTTTTCCAAAAATGCTTTGGAGCAGCGCAGAAACTCAAGTGATCGCTTAAGGGAAATGCCACTATTAGAAAAAATGCTCGTTCCAAACCCAAAATTGGTTGGTGGTCAACTAAAGGGTTCCTGTTGTTAAAGATTTCTTTTGGTGGTGGCGGTGCTGCTGCTGCAATTAAATTGAAAGGTTTCTATTATGATGTTAACATCCTTGTTTTTATTACTGATTAAATAAATAGTTCAACTTCCCCCTCCCCGAACTAAGCTACATCCATTTTTTCCTTGGAAGACCTCAGTTTCAATGAAAATAATTTCTGGAGGAAAAATGTTCTATTGGAAAATAGCGACCAACTCTTATAATCATGAAAATTAATATAATCATTATAATCATTAATATAATCATTATAATCATTAAAATCCAAACACACCCAGATGGCCTGTAAGCCCTCGTTATCTCTGGGATGTCTGAGTTCTTGTGGCATCCTCATATACAGCCACAGGACTTTGAACAGAGAAGGTAAAAGCAAGAATATTTGTAGGGAGTTTCTCCGCTTGGCCCTGCAAGAATGCCTCTTCCCTCCACCCCTGAAAAGACTGCTTTTCCTCCCGATTCCATGCTCTTTACCACCTCACCCCCAGTTTACCCTCTTGTCATTTCCTCTTGCCCTCTTCCCACCGTATCACGTTTCCAGTTCAGAATCTGTAGATCCCCAATTGTTTAAAAAGCAGCTCAAACTTCCAACTTATAAACATCGCTTCCTCTGTCTCCTGAATTTATTTTAATAGCTGATATTTGAGCCCAGGGGATTGTTTTAACTAACACTGTATAGTCAGAAGGAATCACTTTCCTCCGGGCTACCTCTAGGTCAATAGCATAAGGCAAGACCCCCTCACATTTCATTACCCAGGGATCAGATCCCCTTTCCCAATCCATCACTCTGAAGCTCATTCCTCCTATTCCTCTCAGATTTGCCTGTATGATTCATGCAGTGCCAAATCAACAGTATATTTGCTTTTTTCTCAGTTCATTGTTTTTATTTGCTTACATGTTCCCTGTCGTAGTTCAACTCATAAATCAACGCTGGTTTATTTTTTACAAACCCGTTGAAAGTTTGAGCCAGTTTCCACTGTTATGAAAGACTCCCAATACTACACATCCTTTAACAGGTGGAAAATGTCTTAAGAGGCTGTTTGGATGGGAACAATTTTCTAACTTAAAGACAAAGTAGTATTTATTTATGACTTAATCTAATTCCAAAACAAAGTAACAGTTCCCTGCACTGAATTATCTCCTTATGATGCTATCCCACTAACATATGGTTTTATTATTTAAATAAAAAATGTAATGTTGAAACCATTTCTAGCTATTAAACTTGTGTAACTGATTACAGTGAAACAGTGTTCCTGAGATACTTCAACAGACCGTTTTCCCTTAAAAAGACCACTAAGTGTCTGTCCTAGCTAAATTTGGCATTATAAAAGCAAGCAAACAAAACCCAAGCACACTCCCCCCCCGCCAACCCTTTTACTTAACCTGTACTTTTTTGGTTCAGAGTGAAGAGCTGTTGATTTCCCAGGTTATCAGTATAATGAAAAACACCTTTTCTGGTGACCTAGACTTGGAGAAAAAGAAACTGCAAAGGGAACCCCCCAAAGCTGAGTTTTGCATGCATTACCAAGGTCAAAGCTTGGCTCAGCAGGCCAAACCCAGATGGTTCCTGCTGGGAGCAAGGCTCACCTATCCCACCCGGCCAGGTGCAACAGAGGAACCTGCCTCTGCAGCTATTTCCCAGTCCTCTCCCACTTGCTAAAAACGTCCATTGGAGGACAAACTGCTACCGTGAGTGACAGGTCTGCCTCCATCCTGATGACCGGACAGGGTGGTTCTCCTCTCCTCCCGGCTCTGTGCTGCAGTGGGATGCGATCCCCGAGACCATGTGGTGCCTCTTCCTCTCCCTGGCTGACTTCAGCTCTCTGCTGTCAGCCAAGCAGACTGCTTCAAGCCTGTGTGTTTCTCTAATGTTTCTTCCTTGCATGAACGACATTAGCCACTGGGAAAAAAATCTGCTTCTGGGTTAGGACACTAAGGATGTTCACTGGCAGCTTGGATAACAACCATGTGCTGCAAGTCAACAGCTTCAGTGTCTACAGAGCAGGAAAGGAAGAGAGGTTGTGGCCCTGATGGCTCCTGCTTGCAACAGCAGCTGCCTTCCCTTCAGAGAAGTGATCTACACCTCTCCCTACCTGGCATCAGACATGGGCCCTTGAAGCACTGTGTGTGCAAGGATGGTAGGCTTAAAACAGAGGAGACCTGCCCCGCTAGGAAGGGACAAAGATTTTCCCTGCTGCCAGAGCATGGTCAAAACAGAAAGTCCAGAAGTTGGAAGCTTCTGACGTTGCTAACCTCGAGCTAACATTGTACTATTGGATTGAAACAAGTAATGTTGCAAGACGACTTTGAACGTGTTGAGAATCAGTTTTCACCAACCATATAAATGTTTAATGCATTGAAAACATTTCCCATCATGAATTCTGATGAAAACCTTGGCAATTTTGTGTGTTGTGAAAGTTTTAAAAAATAATTTAGAATGACTGAAATATTTCATTTCTGTAATGTTTCATTAGGACTTGGACACATAATCGTTTTCTAATGTTTTTACTACAATAAGAATATGTTTCTATACAGCATGTTGTTTTAGATGGGAAAGCTATAACATTTAATTGAAAAATACCAAAAATTTTCAGTTTGACAATTTTGAGGTTTTCTACCTTGCTTTTTCTGCAGATGAAAAGTTGACGGAAACTGACCCTTTCTTATAAGACATTTCAGATTTAACACATCAGCATTTTCCAACCACAACACATTTACTTTGAAAAAACTCAACCAACTTGGACAGTCACTATGAACTTGTGCTCTTTGCTTGTTCCCTTCCAGCTCTGAGATCACTAGGGACGGATCCAATACTAGGTTTCCACACGCCAAGAATCCCTTTGTCCAGTACACAAGCTGCTGTCTCGCAGGAAACCTACTTCGATCCTTCTACTTGGTGGAGTTAGCAACCTAGCCCTGTCCTTCAAGCCTTCACCAAAATCCCTGAAAAAAATCTGCTGTAAAGCTAAAGAGCCTGTTCTTCCTAACCACTGACAAAATTTTTGAAAAAGATCAGCTCTAAGTTCAGATCAGGTATTTGCAGAGTCACGCAAGTTCATGCCACTCAACAAAAATGACAAGAGACGCAATGGAAAATGAAGAAGGCGGGTTAAAAGCCATCATCTATGTCTTTCATGAAAAATCAACACACATTCCATGATAAGTTTTCACAGGCTCAGTTCCTAATTTATTATATGTCATTACACTAATCCTTGTCAATGGGATGAGAGAGAGAGACGACGGGTAGAAGCAAGATGAGACCTATTCAGCCGGAGACAAAGAGCATTTAGCAATGACAGCAAATAGTCGATGGCCCTAGATTCACTGCCACGGGGTGGCGGATTCACATCTCCTGAAGCAAGACCGAGGAGACGTTTTCTGGACGATGCGCTGTAGTCAGACACACTGTTACAAGCCCTGTGTTCCAATGCCTAATGAAATTCTGTGACCAGAAATACAGATTGTCCAGCTAGATGTTTCCCAGCATTTTAAAACGTATTATTTACTTCTACTTTCTGTTTGCCAAAGAAAGAAGCTAACTCTCCCCACAAACCTTAATTAGATGAGTTAGAACGGCTGGAAAAAATAATCACATTTCAGGCACACAAGCCTCTTCTTATGTGCCCCAAACCTGTTCCAGCTGTACAAGTTGACCTAACAAACAAGCTTACCTGTACCTGCAAGCCTTGTCTGCCTTATGTCCATAGACAGTCCAGGCTACTGCAGCACCACTGCTTTAACTATCTATTTAGACTTTCCTGGCACAGCAAGACTAAGCTTGGTTTTTACCTCTGGAAGTAACAACGTATCGGAGGCAATTAAAAAAAAAAAAAGGGGGGGGGGCGGTGCCTGCCTTCTATTTGCCCCTTTCAAAGCTTCCCCCACTGACACTGAAATGACATAAATCCAATCAGGAGTGGGGCTAAAAAGGTTTAGGTTTTTATACACCCATCTAAAAGACTGGATGGATTATTTGCTACCACCCAGAAGACACACTGCGGGATACTGCTGGTGGACGTGTACCCGGGTCTGAGAATTCCTGCTCGCTGCCATGAAAACAAGAGGTTTTTTGCAATGCACACAGACCCATTATTATTAATTTCCTCCAGCTTCTGAGTAATTTTTGAATTGTTCCTCAATTCTTTAAGGTGATTTATGGGTTATAGGGAGAGAAAGAAGCAGGGGTTTTGTAAATAGTCCCTCCCTTTCATTCCATTTCAGCTCATTAATTGCTTATTGTCTGTAATTGGAAACATAAAGTGCATTCCTACTTGGATCGCATGCAGACAGCTGCCCTGATGTGACTCAATGTACAATAAACCTCCAGTGTGGTACTCTGGACTTGCTTGTTTTAATGAAGTTAACGTACACGGACTTTGAAATCTGTGGAAGTATGTCTAATGGGCATTTTTGGGTGAAGAGATTATTTAAGTTTCTGCTGTGAGAACATTTTTCTTCTTTGGAGGTGTGCATATTAAGGCAATGACCTAAGATCATATAAGCATCCCCAAGATCTCACCCTTCTAGTTTTAAGGCAATGTTTTGGGTAGCATTTTGCCTTTTCTATGTCAAGGCAGGCTCCAGAATTCCCTTAGAAAGGGGAGGAAGAAAGGAAAAAGAAAGAAACAGCCATTTATGCTTCTTAAATACAGAGTTTTCCACTTCACCAGGCTTATCTCTCTTTCTAAGCCCGTGTAAATGCAAAAAGGCCTAATGCAACCACATGATTTTATTGGCTTGACAGCCAATTTCCCAGGCTATAACTTGCCTTTAGGAAACGTGGCTAAGAAAGCCAGGAATAGTCCATTAACTTTCCCTTTGCTGTGAGCAAGCAGAAAAGTGATGGTTCCCACAGACAGAAGGGGAGAGGAACAATTCCTCACTCCATACCCGCGTTCATTTTTAAGGAGACTCCCATTTGACTGAAAATCTTGCTTTTCATTTTACCGTGAAAACTATTTACAAAGCCCACAGCTAAATGAAACTTTTCCAGTAGTTTCCGAGGAAGTCAAATAAAAACAAGTTATTTTGAGTCAACCTTTCCAGAGAGAAGTAGGTAAAGAAAATGCTGCACAATGAATAGTAGTGACAAGAAACTGAAGGATCCCTGGAAGGACTCCGGGCATACTTGGGAAACTTCTTCACGTGGGGAGAGGCATCCGAGGGCCTGCAAATTATCTTTATTTGCCATGCCAGTTAAGATCAGGATTTTGCCTGATGCAGCATAGGAAAAAGCACAAACGATTTCTTCTGCTAGCAGATTCGTGGGACTGCACACCTCCAGCAGTGAGCGGGAATAAGCAGCTGGAGTGGGAAGCCACATGCCAACCAGCACTGCTATTTGCAAAATGAATGTCTGCCTGCAGCACGGCTCCCTCCTCCTGAGCAGCAGGGCTTTCCCCTCTGCTCCCCAGAGGCATGGGGACACGAAAACTTAGAGATAGGCGCTTAAATTTCACTGTTGTCAACCAGTCTGGAAAAAGGAAGACGTGCTCAGATAGATGGGTGCTGGCACCGAGTGCAGCAGGTGATGGAGAAAACTGAAGATCCTCAAATCCTGACTCTGGGCCACGGATGGTGGCCTGTAAGATCAACATCAATAGCTGGCAGAACAAGAAATAGTTAAAATTTCCAGGGAGAATTGTGTTTATTTAGAGGGCTACTATGAGCTTTAAATAAAGAAAAAGTCCTTAATCTCCCACTGCATATAGACCTGAGCCTGAAAGTAACTGTTTCGGCGGACCTATTATTAGAGACCGCATAGTAAATGCTGAAACAAACAAGACGGTATTTTAGCTTTTAACGGTAAATTCATTAGATATATTTCTGTCACTTGCAGGAACACCACTTTTGCTAGGTACCATACAGAAAACAGCAACAGGCAGTCCCCCTCCTGAATCACTCAGTCATTGCAAGGAATATAGAAATACATGCATGAAACATCCACTTTGGGCCCCTTTTCCCCTTTAAAAAAAAAAAATAATAAAAAAAAATTATGCCCTGTACCCTGTCCTGGTTGTTACTTTAAACTTAGAGACTTTTTTTTGGTTTGCTGAATAGTAAACAAAAACCGGCACGCTGCAAGAAAAATGATTGCCTCAATAGAAAAGTGCCCATTTATGTCATCCCACAATTATTTCAAGCACTATAGTTGAGGTTAGTCCCTCCAAGGCATGTACAAATTGCAAATACACACAAATAATAATGCTCGTACTTTTGGAAAATGTGAAACCCTTTGTTTTGGAAAGGTTGTTCCTATTATTTGTGGCTTGCAACTGTCATCATTATTCAAGCCTTGTCTTCTTTCATGATTGTTCTGCAGCTACTGGGTGCTTGAGAACTTCCCCAAAATTAATATACTTCAAAGAACCAGACATTTTGTATATAGCTTAATTACAGCCTATATAATTAAGTTTTAAAATGATAAAAAGTGTTCTGTGCCATAAGCGTACTCAGGCTTCGGCTCACAGGCAAGCTACTACATATCATCCGACGGAGTGAAGGGCCAAGAAATTCCATTTCATTAATTGTTTCCTCCAAATCTGAAATGTAATTACATATTTTCCAGGGACCTTTGACATTTTCACACTGCGGCTTGGAATCTGATCATACCCTGCAGTAAATCGCCCGGCTGGTCACAGACTTAGAAGAAAAGTTCGCTAGTGAGGTAGACTTGGCCTTTTTCAGACTCTAGAGAAGAGAGGAGCAAGCTGCTCCAGTCTGGGTCAGGTTTAATTAACAGAGCCTTGAAAGGAACGAGGAGGAGATGATGAGCTGAATTCTTATCTCGAGTAATCCCTCTTAGAGCCATCAGAAAAGGCAACGGAAGAGAGAAGAGTCTCTCTTTGCAGCAGCCATGGCTGGTTCGCATAGGGCTGACAGGGATTTTTGAACCTTCCTCATGTTTAACCTCCCTGGGTTTTGTGCTCCTCACTTTTCTGGACTCTTTTTGAGCCCAAATCCCAGCCTGGGTGAACAGATAGATCTGATCCATACAGATGTAATGCTCCAGCACTTGATTGCTCCAAGAAACTTCTCATAAGGTGGCCCCAGGGGCCTGATGCTGCCATCCTCATTCAGGATGGGTACATCCTTGGTCTATCAGAAGTTGCAGTGATTTTATTAATGAATAACTCCTTACTAATGAGTAAATCACAAACGAATTCACCGCTTGAGAAGTCGTTGGCTCATGTGAATGGGCCCAGCCCACCGCTAGTGTTATTCAGATGAGTGCGATGGGTACACGTATACACACATGCACACATGAAGTGCACGTGTGCTGGCAAACAGCTAGTTGATTTGCTTCCTGAAAACAGAGGATATTAGACCTCAGTGAAATCAACCTGAAACTTTCTGCAAATGCTAAGTTTACATTAAAATACAATTTTTAACATAACACCATGTGGGGTTTCTTTAATGTCAAAATGCCTTCTGTGTATTGCTTTGGATGCCTCGACTCCTAGCCAAAACATATTTCTTCAAAACGTCACTCTGTTTCCCCTTAGTTTCATGAACAGGAGAGCAGCACCTTATTAGAAACAAAATCGATGAGTCTCCATGAATCATTACTTGGAGTTTGGAAAGGAAAAAAGAAATTTGGCAAGCCTTTAGTCGGTAATATGTGCTTCTAAAACCTACTCTTTGAAAGGGCCAAGTTATTACATTGTGAAAAGTAGTTACTCAGCACGTGCTATAACTTTTCATAGGGAATTTTAGGCCAAATTTAAAGAGTGCTAATGATTTTGAATGCCAGACTTGAGACCCTACAGCAGGATGAGGCTTTAACAAGACTTGAACAACTGCCTTCCCTCCCCCAGGTCATGCCTCCTTTAAAGATCTGGATTTTTGGTGCCTTAAAATTAAAGTACCCCACATCTCCAGTCATGGAAAGTCTTGGCCTTCATCTCTTTTTTAATACATCGAGAGTAAACTCCCACTCAAGGCAGTGGGAAAGCTCCTGGCATTCACCAAAAATATGTTGGCATACTGGGAAAGTCATTCATTAATTAGGAATAAGGAGAAACCACAACTGCAAGTGCCTTGTTCAGCCATGTGAGCGTATGAAGCAACGGGCCACACCAGTTCCTTTCAGACAGCCTAGTTCTGGTACTGGGAGCAATCTCGCCACGGAAACTTGGAGCTAATTTATTCTGCTTCTCAATTACTTCACCTAACTCGGCTATCACTACAGGGAAGACTGTTGAAAGGTTCTCCGACAGTGGCTTATACTAAATGTTTTAGAAGATGACATAACCTGAGGGTGATGTGTGGTAAGGGCCAGCACCTACTCACTTATTCCTCTTATTCATTTATTATTTTAATAAATAATTAAAGATACTTGTGAAGGCAGACTAGAGATAACATATAATTAATATTAGAACACAATTCCCGGAGCTTGCCAAATCTCTTCAACAGGTGCTATTGCGGGGAGAGCAAGGAAGGCAAACCCTATTCCTCCCCTCCCAGCGCTCTGGCTCACGGCTAGCCTGCAAAGCTGGAGCCCCGCAGTGAAGCGGGCAGGCAAGAAATCCAGATTTCACAAACCTCCAGGAACCCCCGGCGCCCATCCAGCCAGCCGTCAGCTCCAAGCCCCTGAATTACCTCCAGGTCCTTCACTGGCCATCTGGTTCCCCAGCAATGCAGCCCCACTGCAATTCGAACCCTTCTTTAACGTTTCCCAAAGAAAGGGGAGACGAAAACAAAAGGATCATTTACTCCCTTTAATTGAGAAACAAGATAGGAAGACAGATAAGCCAAGGAAAACTGGCACAACTCCACGGACTTCAACTGATCCTAGAGAGCAGGGCAATGAGTGGGGCATAAAGAATACGAGCGTGCTACTATTACTGCCTCGTGATAGTAATACCAGGCTGTTCTTACATGTTTCATCTTGGGATATGAAAACGCTTTACAAGGGAGGTCAGATATCACAGAAATGAAGTCACTTCGATTTACCCAGAAGGAGCTACCCCAACACTTTTTTCCTTGTCATTCACAATGTGATTTTTTTTTTTTCCTTGCTAAGACAAAAATAATATAGTGCTAGTTGTTGCCAAATATCCACTTTTGAAACTTGGGCCCAGTCATTTTTAGCTAAGCAAACTTGGCACAAGATGAGCGTTGCCTATTGACAGAGTTTATAACGTGGGAAGTTTGCCAGGATCCTATTGCAGCCTACTTTGAGGTCTGGTGCTTCACCTTCTCACCCTACAACAAAGATTAAACGGTCTTCTAACAAGGAAAGAAGAAAAAACACCTGATACTATTTTTCTCTTCCCTCCCTAGGACTCTAGGAATTACAGTCCGCAGGAGATGAATTTCAATAATGCCATGAGCAAAAACGTGGCTTCGCCCAAAGCCAGCAGTACTTCTCCAGGCTATGATTATTTATGTGCAACACACATGCAAACACGCATGCACACACAGACGTCTTTCACAGGAGTCTGGTAGAAGAGCTCTCCTCTCACTTATGGTTAAAGGGCACAAAGAAAAATACACTATTAAAAAAAGGACAAAGAAATACCATGAAATAATCTAAAGCCACAGGGACTATTCTTTTAAAAAGATATTCAGCAGCCCCACGGTGAGCAGTGGCTGCTGCACGGTGACTCAAAGGAAGGACTGTAATACACAACAGAGCTCGTATGTCACCTGCTCAGGGCAGAACGGACCCCCAAAAAGTCCCCCAAGGAACAGACCCAATGAACAACGGGTCAAAGGAGTTAGAGAGGTTGTGGCAGCTCCTCCGGGCGTTGTGTGCTCTGCTTTGGATCTCCTTGCTGATGAAAGGGGCAGAAGTGGAGGCCACAGCACTGCCTTCCCTGGTCCCTTCTTGCCTGCAGCATCAACAAGAGGTCTTCAACGTATTCGCTGTTTGCCTCTTCTGCACAGGCAAAGTTGCAAAGAACCAAAAAAAGTTACGATATTCCTCCAGAGAAGAGAGTTACCACTCTGTTAGAGCCTGTTCACAGCTCCCACCTCGGCAGCCTTGGTAAAGCACTTCGCATTTTCTGGGTGTGACACAGGACACAGAAAGAGAGAGGGATGAGGATGTTCCCCTGGTCCAGCCCTCCTCCTTCGCCTCTCTGAAAGAATAGCTGAGACGAGAGGGGAGGGTGTGGGTGGGAGGGAACCATGGAAAGATTGATGTAAATTCATTTTTGAAAGCCAAACAGATGAAAATAATTTTCACAGCCCCACAGCTGTTCTATGTATTTTTTTTGGACCAAGCCTGAGCAAAACGTGGTGCAGATAATAGCCCGAACTTCGGGCAGATAAGCACTGCATAATCAAGCGAGCAGCGCAGCCCCAGCATCTCCCCTGCCTGGCAGCTGGTGTGCTCCGGGACAGATGAGCACCTCTCCCCCCTCAGGGCCCTCTTCCTCCATTTGACACAGGTTGTCTGGGGCAAGACACCCTCTTCAGCACATTGCCGTTTGCCCGTCTCTCTCCACTGCACAGCTGAGCCCCAGGTGAGTTGGAGAGGACGGGCAGCCCTGCTCCGGGCCTTCCCCGGCTCCCTGCCCACACCTTTCAGTATGAAACACGTAGGGGATGAAAAACCAAAAGAGGGAGCGGACTTAAGTCCTAAAGCCGTGTTCTCCAAGGAGACGTTGCCAAGCCTCGGACCACAGAAATGACAGACGGACTTACAGTCGCGTTTATCCTCGGTTATTTTCCTACAAACCAGCTCTGCCAACAGCCAGCCAGTGCTTTCTGCAGCTTCCACTGCACTTCATGGAGCAAGATCTTACACGGGCTTTTAAAGGCTACAAAAATCTCTCTGTTTTGGAGCCAGACAACACATGTCCAGGAACTTACTGTCGTGCTCCACATCCTGGTGACTGGTAGGAGGAAGAACTGCCTTTTCCACCCTGGGGAAAGCAGGAGGGCCCCGGCACGCTGGCTCCCTATGGGCCAAGGACAGGGCCCAGTGACAGCATCGGTCTACATCGGTCCCAACAGATTCTCCCCCTGAAGTCACCCTGAGTCCGTCCCTTGTCCTCACCGGGCTCTGGGACCGGCCTCAAAGAAATGATGGGGAACATCAAAGGCTACGATGCTTTCAAGCTGGCACCTTTGCCTGCCTAGAGGTTCCTAAATGGCACTGAAAGCCTTTCTCTGAATGTTTTCTCTGGGACCGTTTCATTAAATGGAAGTGTTCAAAACTGCTTTTATAAAAATCGCCGAGGCTCTGACAGCAATACGTTGAGCAGGCGCAAGCAGGGCGCATGGAAAGCAACCGCTAAAGGCGATACCAAATGGGACGGCTTGTGTACGCTAAGCTTTGAAGCCGGCTTAGGGCACCTGGGCTCAGCAACTTCCAATCCTCAGTACATTTAGCCCAAACGCACACCTGAACCCCTCGGGACAAGGAACAAGAGGCCTGGAAGGGATCCCCTGTCTCGGGGCGCTTCCCTCAGCACAGCCTCCCTCAGCACAAGGCTATCGCGTTGCACGTTGTTTATACACAACGGCACAATATAAAATCCATTTAGAAACTGGGCTCGCTCGCTGCTATTAAAGAATCCATCAGTGAATTTCATTTTTTATTGGTTCAGTTACAAAACCTCACAGCAGTGTGTTGTGTTTGTTTTTCCAGAGCGCCAATAAAAATCTTTTTGATTAAAAAAATTGAGAGAAGGAGAGAGAGAAAAAGAAAAAGAAAGAAATGAGAAGCTGACCTGGTATAACCCACGCAAGCGCTGAACCTCAGCGGTGCTATATAAAAGAGCCGAGAGGCAGCAAAGCCAACTGCTGAGCGAACGCTCAACTCTGGCTGTAACCAGCAAAGATTGAAACCTGTTTATGACAGAATTTTTGCTTCGTAAAAACAAGCGCAATCGAGCCCTGCTATATTAAACCAGGTTTTGTCACAGACCGATCACCGAAGACAAAACACGGCAGATGTGGAGCCCCAGGAGTAAAACGCAAAGCTCTTTCTCTGCTTTTCCACGGGCTCAGTCCTGCCGTAGGCGGACAATACGGCCGGCTCCAGGTACTTATGGTGCTACGCTGCCATATTGCTCCAGAGATGTCAGACAACCTATGTTTGGTGTTTCTTTACAGACTTTTTTTTTTTTTACCCTCCTTTTCATTTATGGCCATGTGTACATCTCAAAATCAGCCTGCAATCCTCTTTGGCCTTTGTGCAATCCTGCTAGTTATGCCCACCTGCAACTGAGCTGAATATTATATGAGGTGAAAATTACTATTAAACACCGTAAAGACAACGACCCCAGTTATATTAAGAGCACACAGACACAGTCACAGAAAGCGGTAGCCACATTGCACCAGGTGCTGGACAGAAAAATTGTGGCTATGGCCTTAGTCGGGGCCACTGACTGCTGCACAGCGAAACGACAGCCTAGTTGCATTGCAGTTGGGGCCTAGGCTTCCAAAACGATGCCTCTGAAGAGCAAACATAGTAATTCAGTTGTAGAAGCTTAATTTCCAATTATATGGACTGGCTGCAACTCTACATAACCGCAAACATATCGTAACTACATTATTATGAATGGACCTGTAATAAGAAATCAAATTTATATATTTAGAGTGAAAGTAAACCTAAACACATAATTTGCTAGACACGAGTTCTATATTTGAGAGCTGATTAATTCTTTTTGAAAAAGTAATTATTTATCAAAACAAATTTGTGCAAATGCATTTTTTAAAGGCAAGCAATTAAAGAGAAGGAAACAATTTGCTTTAAAAAGATGTGATTTTTTTCCCCCCACATTAGTTAAGGGAATTAATTTTCAAAATATCAGCTAAAAATATGTCTCTACAGTTCTAATATTTGAGAAAAATGCAAACAGAGTAAAGGTGTTAGACATTTCATTTCAGTTCGTTTTTTTTTAATCAGCTTTAGAAAAGTAAGAAAATAAATCCTATTTTATTAATGTTTGTCAGCTATTTTATCTATTACACCTTATGGGATGTTGACAAACTGCTCGCTTTGGCTATTCATTATTAGCTACTGATCCTTGGCTGGCCACCACAGTACTAGGAAACAGTCTCACAATACCATGGGTGTTGGTGTGAAGGCATGGGTTTTGCTATGAATTCCACAGACATTCATAAAGCAGAAACATCTTTTGGGGCAAGAAAGTGCCCAACTGGAACAGCTGCCCAGAACTGGAATGAGTATCTGCACACACTCACTTTGTCATCTTTGGCTATGTTTAGAGTTGCTCTTTAGGCGACCATGAATCCTGCTGAAAAATCAAACAGCTTATGTGTTGCTAAGCCTCTCGGAGGCTTTCAAAAGTCTTTGCTCTGGGGATTGTCTAACTTGGAAAACAAATTAGGCCAGTTATCATGGGACAGGTACTTACCAATATCTGTATGGGTGGATACTGATAGTGCCTTTATCATACTCAGCTTAATCCACTTGGGAAACAAGCCATTAAATAATCCACAGAGGACAACTGAGCAGAGCATCTACTCCGGGTAGTGCTGTGCTTTGCATTCACACGCCAGCTCCCTCTCCCTCCACCCAAGTGCTTGGCCTTCAGATAAGAGGGTGTCAACTGAGCAGAACGTTTGTCCCAGTCAAAATCTTGGGAAAAGTCATCAAACTGTGTAAGAGCAGAAGCCTGTGTTTTCTTTCCTCCTTCTTGTGGGTGGGAAAAGAACAGCCTACACAAATAACACGGTGCAGGAAACCTTTGGGGATTAAAACATGATACGCCGTATTTCAGCAGGGATTTGGACAGGCCTCACAGAAGAGGGACTGCCTCCCTTGCAGTCTCTAAATTACCTTGGTGATTTTTTTTTTTTTTTTGCTTTCTTCTTTCACCATGAGCTTTCCTTTGGAGAGAAGTCATTTGCCACTGGGATGCGTGTAGAGAAAGCAGCAAAAAATCAAACCACTATTTTTGCAGAGGCCTTTTTCTTTCCATGCCATTGGCAGAACAGATCTTACGTGGACACAAGAAAACTATTATGCTAAGCCTGTTCCCAGGACAGGAAAAGTCCTCTCCCATCCTCATTAACATTGTACAAAGTATTTCATGCTTGCAAGTGCTATAGGATAGGCTTGACAGACGTGACTGTTGACCCGAAATATTAGCAAGGATTGGAAAACAACTGGCTGAAGCTTTCTGAACACGACCATCAGCATGACTGCCAAAGAAAGCATCAGCACCCGTTACTTCACGAACCAACATCTGATTTGCAGAAACACTTGCACAGATTAAAAAGTCTAAATCCTGCTTTCATAGGGGCTTAGTCACCACAAAATGATTTAGGCATCTCAGTATGTTTGAGGGGCTAGCCGTTGAAAGCGGAACTTTCAATGGAAATGAGTCGTTGATTATGAATGTTGAAGAGGGAAATTCCTGCTGCAACAGCTATTGCAAGAGACCGAAAGCTCCTGCGAAATACATTTCCTCCAACATAACCCCTACGCTCAGGCCACTCGGACACAGTGAACTGAGACAGCAATATCAAACGTCCGATAATAACTGCTAGGGTGGGAAATGTGGACATCCCAAGCTGGCAGCAGCAGCAAAGACTGTGTTAACAGGACAGAGCCATGCCTTTATGACCCAGGTAACTCACTGCATGCATATGAAACACCACACAAACTTCTCTGTGCATAAAGAAACCACAAAAGCCATCAGTCCTAAGATGGAGCTTGCACACGAAACTCTAAAGAAATAGGACATTCGCATAATACAGGAAAATTATTGATTCAATTCAGCAAACAGTCCCAGATAGAATGAGAGGCTTCAGTCCACATTGATTAAATAAGATAGTTTTCTTGCGTTTTGTTCAAGCCATTCAACAGGGGTGTACTGCACTAGCTCTAACCTGGGACACCGCTGCTCTAACATGGAATCTACACATTGTTTAAGGCAATTATTTTCAGAAAGGATGTTGTCACAGTTAAAACTCCAGCTGTGTGCAAGAGACCCATTCCCGAGCACCTACCACCTTCCAATTCCTCACCATTATAATTCAGAGAAATTAACTGAAGTCCTTTGCTGTGAATGTGAAGAGCTGCTATGCCAACATCCTAGCAGTGATCAACATAGCTTACACCTGGGCAGAAATTATAATAAATCCCAATCACTGCAAAAAGTAACAGAAATGCAGGAGACATTCACGTGCTTTTCAGCAGACAACATATTAGTCTGGAGCATGGGTAGGTAGAAAAATTGAACTGAAAAGGCAAATCCAAGGGGCTTGGATTCTGAAGTCCAAATCAGCTCTGAAAGCGAAAGCGGCAAGTCAAGTCACTAATACCCACAAATCAAGCTGCAGGCCAAACACTTTGTCATTTAAAAGCCTTAGATCATTGGTTGGAGTACCATTATTTGAATTTAATGGGCACACAGTAAAGTGTTGTTTAATTAAGCACCGAAAACAACACAAGCATTTAAAATACCCTCCAATCTGCCACTTGCTTTAACATATATTAATAGCTAGAGCTTGCTGGAAGTGATCCACCAGGGGAAGTTTTGAAGTGACGAAAGCTCAAAAATTTTCTCTGTGAAAGCTTCTATTTTGTTCACTCTAAAAATCTCAGAAAAACACCTTAAGGCAAAATATTTCATTTTGAATCAGTTTGGTATTAACGGAAAAACCCCACGTGGGTAAGTTCATCTCTGATGACATATTGCCTGATGTAAATCTAAGTTTTGATCACTAAAACCTTGGCTTTTTTGGCAAGCTGGGCTCTTTGCTTGGACTACCCAAGAGGCAGTACCAAAATCCTCCTACCTTGGGCTGTTTGGAAGACACCTGGAGGAAAATGGCTTTTGCCTCATGGTGGCCTCTCATCGCTCATACCTCAACAAGCCCTTGCAGAAAGAAGCAGAAAAAAAAAAAAAACAACCAACCTTCAAAGAGATCATAAAGAAACTCTTTAAACAGTAATAAAAAGATAATGTGTGACAACCCGAGTAGCTGGAGGCTTATTTTTTAAATTTGCAATAGAAACAGCAGGTCTGAAAGTCAGCTAAGGTCATACTGATGGTCTACGCAAGGAGAGCTACGGCACAGTTTGAGAAACGCTGCTTGTGATTTGCTCGATATGACCATCATGGCTTCCAAAACCAAGGAAAAAGTACTATTTCCAAAACGTCAAAGCATTGTCTTCATTTATAATGCCAGCTGAGCGGGCTAGTGAACTCATTCCTGCTTACCAATAAATTTTTATTTGATTTTCCACTGTGAGATTAGATCATGCAGGAAGAGTTCACCAAATAATACTGTAAAAAGGGATGAACTCACACAAGATTTTCATCGGCTATTTTAAAGAAAAGCCCTCTGTCAAACTACTGGAAATGAATTAACTTTGAATACTCAAATACATACACATTTCTGCAAAACCACTTTGGGATGAAAAAAAATATTTATTGTGCCCTCCGGGGAAATGTACCTTGTCAATCCCTTGTCACTAAATCACTTGCTAACAGTTACGGTGTGAGGTAAACTGCTGTTTAACCCTGATGAGTTTAAAGACCTTGATGCCTAATGAATTCTCCTATTCATACTAGAGGTTACATCTGCACTAGAGCTCTCTTTTAACAACCTGGTGCTGAAAAGATCTGATGTAATTTTATTATTTACTAAACAGGTGTCAGTAACTGTATCCAATGATGTCAGGCAGCTTGATGGGAACTCACTTTAAGATGACTATCCAAGTCACCATCATAAAAACGCTCTCCCCTAGGTAGCGACAGCCTCACGGCACGTTCATCTGTGATAGTGAGGGATAGTTAATACCACCACGAACAAGAGCAATTACTGAGGATATTTCACAATCTGACAGAGTTAATTCTGCAAACCCCATTAGCGCAGCTGATCCACTGAGGCTTTGGGCTTTGCTCCATGGGAGGACCCTTGGCTCATGCAACAGTCACCCTGGTAAGCACATAGCCCTGGCTGCTTCTCTCCAAACAAAAACATACCTGGGGCTACACTCAGGGTGATGGTTCTCAGCGGAGCTGCACCACTGGAACAGAGCAAAGGGGCACAACGTCTCATTCAGCCCAGGCACTGCAGGGGAAGAAGCCAAAGTGATATTTTATGAGATCGAGAGATAATGAGAGAGCTCCTGCAGTGCTTCCCTGGCATAAAGCAGCCTGAAGGCTCCCCAGATAATTTCTGAGTCACTTCTTGAGTAACCCGGGGGCTGAGCGCGGCCCCGTGACCACCCCTCCTGGGCAGGCTGATGTGGAACGCAGGGCTGGAGCGCTGCTCCTCTCCCCTGAGCCCCGGGGGCTGCCACAGCCCCTCGGGGTAGCACCCGCTGCAGTTATATCAGCTACAGAGCTGCTCTTACACACCCTTTGGGACCTCGCCATCTCCAACAGCCAAAAAATCCAGGAGGGCACAGCTCTAACGCTCTCTACATTACACCACTTACAGCACCTACACAAAACTAGACCTATACTGGTCCCAAGCTCCTGCTGCTGGAGCGGGCACTGCACGTGTCCCAAGCAACAACCAGCTTGACAAGAAAGAATGTTTTGGGCAGTCAGGATTTTACTCCAGGAAAGTCTTAATTTCACTGAGAAATAGTACTTGGTGTTAACAAGATGGTATTTTAATTGTTTTATGTTCGGTCACTTGTGCAGCACTGGGCTGTGGTGGGTTTGCAAAGGCTTTCAGCTATATAATTCCGTTCCCCTGGCAGGAGGGAAACTCAAGGCAAAAAAGGCAGGAATGCTGGCTGCTGGAGAACAGTGATGCTTGGGCCACATGCAACATCAGGGTCCTAAACCCATATAGCTTATTACCCTCCTAAACAAAATAATCCTAATCAGGCTATTGAATATTTTTGGTTTTAGACCGAAAACGTCTGGTTTAGCCAAATGAAACATTTCACAGAAAATGTAAAAAAAATAATAAAAAAATTCTACAACACAAAGAATATTTTGGCTGAAAACATTCCCGTTTCAGCCTTGCGCTGAAAACATTCCAGGTTAGACTAAAAATGTTTAGTCTTTAATGACAATGTTAAATTTTCCATGGAAAATAGAAATGTTTCCCAGATATGTTAATAAGCAACAAGCTGTATTCCTTACTGCTGGAAATGTGTTCATTTGACTATATAATTTTGGGCACTAATTTAGCGTTTGTATGCCTGGAGTTTTAACTGGAGATTGCTTATTTTCATCAGACCAGTAAAACAGCATCAAAACTATATGCGCATTTGTGCAGATATAAAATCATCCCAATTTGTTCAGTTTAACTTGTAAATTAAAGGCAATGTGAAGTGACATTTGAATTCGAATCCAAGCAAACTGTCTACTAGTTATTAGATCTCCACGTGGACAGCCTTTACTAGGAAATGCTGGTAGTTTGCTTTAACACACTTTCCAAAACTCATTCTATTAAATCACACGCTTCTTCAGACCTGAAGAAGAGCTCATAAGCCGGGAAGTTTGTTTCTGCTTTCTCCAGCTACATCAGTTGCTTCTTATAAAACACATTACTGAAGATCACTTCTTGCTGCAGAAAACGAGTGCTGAATCAATTGTTTTGATCACACTTTGTTAAACCAGGTTCCCAACAATTTTGTGGGGTTTTTTTGGTGGTTTGGTTTTTTTTGGGTTGTTTGGTTGTTTTTTTGTTGGTTTTTTTTTTGGTTGTTTTTTTTTTTTTTTTTGTTTTGCCCTTTTTTTTTTTCTCCACACAGCAGTGGATGGTAGCAGCGCTTTTGTTCACTAAAATAGAACATTTTCTGCTCCGTAAGAACTCATGTTCCAGGACCAAGCCTATGTGTTTTTTAGATTTTTTTTTTTTTTCCGCTTTCAGTTTTGTTACTGGGTATTTAGCTCTTCCTTCCTTAATGGGAATTTAATAAAACCCAGCTGACAAGCACACGGTGAAGTGACCAAGCAGCACCTGAAAAGATGGGATGTAACTTTCATATAAAATGCTCGAGTATGATCATTGTTATTAAAAGGATAACCAAATGAATTCATAACGATGGGACACTCGTTTCAAAGTGTTTCCATAGCTGTTATACATCAGGAAAAGCAGGGAAGTTACCTCATTTTCTCCAATCCTAAATAACCTTATAAACGCACCAAAGAAATTAATTAGCCAATATTTCTTGAAAATTCATAACAAAGTTTCCATTTTTCCATCAGATAATTCCTTAGTGCATTCTGGTTTTTAAACTTCCTTCAAGTCTGGATCATTTTGATGTGTGAACAGACATTTTGTGTTTCCATGGGCTATTTCCACAGGTTCAAATATCTTATGTAATTGACATTTTCCTGCTTACAAAAGCTGTCAAACTTAAAAGTAGCAGTTGATTGATAAAACATGGGTTTTGTCTGTAACTTAACTTCATTGTTGGGGCTTATTGCTCAAGCTCTGAATAACTCCTCTCTTCAGTGACATGCATTCGGTTTTTGGGGGGGTTTGGTTTCCCTTTTTTTTTTTTTTTAAAAAGCATCTATGCTTTAAGCTACTTTTATAAATTAGCAAACAGCAGCAACTGCTTTTCCTTTTTATTTTTCTTACAGGTAGATCTCTTCAGCAATTTGCTTCCACTTTAGAATTACTCATCTCTAAATAAAGGAGTGTAACTTGACTTTAATGTCAAGTCTTCCAAAATCAGCTTAATAACCGTTCAGCAAGATTTATCCTTTCCAATCCTGACTATAAAAAAAAAAAAAAAAGACAGCACTGAGGAGAACACTGACATTTGCAGCATCTGCAGAAGACGGCAGCTCTACAGGCCATAAAGCAGGTGGTGCTGATGTTTTTTAGTAGTAAAGAAACCCTCAATCGTTATGAAAGAACCATTTCTTCTAGCTAAGAGAAATGCACAGAAGTTTGATCCAGAGCCAGGTAGGGCGTCTTTGTGGGCTTTGGGTCATGCTTGTAGTAAAGACACAAGCAAGTTGGTACCATGCTGAAACGACCAGTGTTGGCACAGATGGGGATGCCTTCGCCTCTGTGCAAATTATCACCAATACAGTGGTCCGTGGTGGGCAGTTAGCTACATTTTCTACCTGAACGTCACTGACTCATGATGCAAACACTCAGCGGTACCATAATGGCACCTCACCATTACCCTCCTCTGTGCTCAGAGAGCAACGATGGGGTCACACCATCCTTCTGCTGACTCCAAGTTTTTCCTGCATTTCAGTAGTGTGGTGTCCTGGTTTCCTTCACCCAGGGCAGAACCCAGATGCAGGAGGTAAGTGACACCAGATTCAATAAAACCTCAGAGTGCTCTGCCCATGCACAGCTCTCCCATGGAGATCACCTCCAACAGCCTTTTCTCCTCCCTTGCGTAAGCCCCCTCTGCTCAGAGATGGTTTAAAGGCACTCTGTCATAGCCCGTCTGTGCTTTAATTTTGCCCTACTGTGACCAGCACAGTCTCAGAATTAAGTTCAATTGTCCTGAAGAGGGATGGATTAAAGCAAGAGCCAATTTTTTTTTAATTTTTTTTTTTTTTTTTTTTTTTTGAGTCACAGCCCAGATACAGTAGTTTCACATGCCTTTGGCAGGAAAATGTTATTGCCTTCTGAAGCAGTTGTTTTTTCAGTGACATGATTTCCTGCAGGGGCGTTTTAATTATTGTTGGTGTATCACCTTACTTAGTTATGTATTGCTTTGAAGTTGTTCTTTGTATCTGACAGTAAGAGGATGGAAAACAAACATGACTGTTTATTCCCTTCCCCTTGCCCTGCATTGGCTTGGTGCAGCCTTTGCTTTGGATTACACAAACATGGGGCGGATGGAAAAGGAGGTCCAAAAGATGAGGCCAGACAAAGCCCGTGTACCCGACACCTTTATGCTGGCAGGTGTTTTCTCTTAAGCTGCCCTTATTAGCAGTCAAGAAGAGATCACATGCATAAACCCCCAAACGGCAGGTCAGGCCCTGAAGACAGAAAATTGCAGAAAACGAAGGGGTGCACCCATGTGTTAAATGACTATTCTCCGCTGAGAGAGAAAAAAAAAAAATAAAAAAAAATAAAAAAATCACAGCTCCTGAACTGAATACATCAGTATTGTACTGAGTTACGGGAGTTGCTTCACTGTGGCAGCGAGGTAACGTTTGCAAGCATTTGCATATAACTGCATGAAGCGATATCCCAGCCACCCGCCAAAGAGAGGGCACGGAAAGCTTCCTCGTTGTACTGCCAAGGTAGGGTGGAAGGGCTCGATGCTAGCCAGATGGCAGCAGAGTATGCACAACCTACAGCGGGCTGCTGAAAGGCATCCCAGCCCAAGTCTCCTGTTACTTCGTATTTCCAATGGCTTTAGGTATCAAGGGCTGGGGGGTGACACCTCACGGCACTCAACTCACAGTCTTCGCTTCAAACACAATCCACATCCTCCACATCCCAGTAACAGTTAAGATCCTCAGATATTCATTTATTTAAATTCATCACCAGAAAGGTATTTTCTTTTTACCAAAAAAAAAAAAAAAAAAAAGAAAAAAACAACAAGCCAAACCCAATTCAGACTAAAGTTTGTTCCTGAAAGGCAGTGTGCCAGCAGCCAGATAAAATATTTCAAACCGTCTGCTGCGAAGTACTAAGTACCTGCACAATGAAGCTGTGAACTGGGCCATTCAACTGGGGGAACCCCCTCTCCTCACCTTGAATGAATTTGAATGGTTTTAAAGTCAGACAGCAGAGACCTTGTAGGTTCATCAAAATCTCCTTACCTACCAAGGGCACCAAAAGTAGGTACCATGAGAATAGCTTCTAGCAGAGTCAGTTATTATTAATAGTTTCTTCATTAACAGGGCAATTTCAGTCCCATTCTGCCTCTCCCATCAAGGACGGAAGTTCTCATCTTTCAAAAGCAATCTGAGCCAGCCATGTGAAGATTTCGCCATTTGTGGCTTGGGAAAGTAGAGATGAAAGACTTCTAAGACCTTTTACTTGGGTTTGTTTTCTACTCCGGGATGATTATGACATTACTCACCACATGTGCCATCTTCCAACCCCTGGAGACCGTGCTGGGGAGACCCAGTGGACTATAACTAATTTCTTATTTTAGGGCTTTTGGTTTCCATGTGGTTTTCACCACCACGGTTACGTCCCAACCTGAGAGCTTTAAAATTTTATACTTAAGACAATATTTACAATGGGAACTTCAAGGAAGGGTCACAATCCTGCTTCAGGGCTACGTGCAGCCATGAAAACTTTCTGTTTCTATAACAAACTAGTTTTAAAGCTTCCTCCCCCCCCCCGAATCTTGTGCCATGCTGAGGAAATACTTTAAACTGGAGGATGCACCCACACCGCCTATTGTGAGAGCTCTGTGACTGCACTCACTGCTCATGGGAAACAAAAGTCTAAATACACAGAAAAAAATCCTCCAAGCCAGGTCTCCACTCCCACTGCCCAACCCTGCACACCTGGTGTTTAACATATACAAAGGGAGCCTCTCTCCTTTTCCCACAACCTGAAATCTGGAATTTAGCAGTAAAGCTGAGCAGGACATGAACCTGGCACATCGTCTGCTGGCTGGTCCTTCTGCCTCCTCATTTGCTAAGGCTTGATTTCAGGTTCAAAGCCTTTCCACCGTCCCCCAGTGAATAAACCTCATTAAAGAGGAGGACAGGAGTCAACTCCTGGTGCCGAAACCTCTCGGCTCATATGCCACAGTCCCACCACCTGCCCACGCTCATGGCCACGACGTGAAAAACCGTATTGAAATCCTATTGCTTCAGACCCACAACAATCTTTGAACCTAGACAGATGTCCAGAGATGAAAGGGGAAACGAAGCTGCTGAGTTCCTTTCCTGCCATGACAGGAGCGTACACACAAGTCGACTACTTCCTATAGCCAGCCCCACCCTCTGAAATTCTGAGAAAAAAGGGAAAAAAAAGTTCAGCTAATGAGAATTGCAGCACTGTTCACGCCACAGTAGTTAAGGTTGTATTCATTATAAATCCCCTTTTCAAGGTTTCTGTCACTCAGCCATAAAAATCATTCTGGGTTGAAATTTAGCATCCAAGCTTTCTGCCCAAGGACAATATTTTTGACAGAATTTGGAAACAATTGGTTTGGCAAAGTGCATCTGAAGTTTTAAGGAGTGCAAAAAAGAATAGTGGTTAGTGGTGTCAGATGCTATTATTTTATGCTCTTATAACTTAAAAACAACTAATTTAGGTTCTGTGGTTGTTATTACTCCATAATTTCCTCTGAAATATTTGGCCCGTTCCTAATAACAAACTCCTGCAAATTGCTAACACTGCTCTAAATAGAAAAATAATAGCCTTCCTGGGCCAAATCTTCAGCTGCTATAAATTAATTTAGTGTCATTGCTGCCCATTTACATCAGCTGAGGTGTTGGCCCCAGGTGTTTAGCAAAACTCATTTTTGGTGTGTGCATGTGTCTGGTTGGCTCCATTAGTCCTTAGCTGGGCAGTTCCCAGGAATTTAGAAAGCAGATGCTTAGGTAATGTCTTCAGGATCCGGCAGAAGCGATCCTGCTCTCATCAAAGCCCATTGCTAAACATCGCTTTACTTCATGCACTGAAATCAGCAACTCCACCTAGAACGCGTAAAGTTTTCTTGGGGAGCACTGTCACACCAGGAAGTTACACTGGACATGTCCAAACCCAAATTTAAGTCAGGCTCCCTCAGTGCAATGAATCATACATATGGTTATAGCTGCTCTTATTTTGCATTTGGAGAAGCTGGCCTTTAATTCATCCTGAGTTCACGCATCCTGTTTCACACAGGACCACATATTTCAGAGGACACCGCTTCCCAAGGCACAGCAACTGAAGGGTGTTAATGGTCCGGTGCCCTGCAGGAGTCTGGTATTTGCTTTTGAACTCATGCAGCATTTTTTTTTTTTTTGAGTGACATCTTGAATGCCAGGGGTGAGATTTGGATATTTTCAGAGAGGCTGATCACAATAATAACCCGTCCCCTCCTTCTCCTTGCACCCACATAAATGATATTTTTTTTTATTGAAAACTAGCGCTTGGATAACCAAGTACTTTGGAAACACCTGGGTAAGTTCTGAATAACTGAGCAGTTCTTCTCTTATTTGTACTAACCTGCAGAGCAAAACCCACACACATTGCACCATATCATTGTAATGTTTTAACAAAGCACTTCTGCCTACTTCAAGTCTTCTGCAGCTCCTCCAAGAAGTTGGTCACCTCCACATTTCTTCCTCTTTGCTGTGCACAGTATATGCACACACAAACAAGTTAACTGGTTTTCCTTGCAGGCTTCTCATCAACACTGAAAATCAAGTTGCACGGAGCAGCTGCCCACCTCTGACACGTCTGAGAAGCCTTGCAAAGCTTCCCAGTTTCCAAACTCTCATCCTTCTGCCTGCACCAAACAGCACCATTGTCTGAACTCAGACCTCTCCTCTTCCCTCTTGCAATGGTTTCAAGATGGTCTTTGTTGTTTGGGGTTTGTCGCTGCATTTGCATACAGCAATTTAGTAACCGCATCTGGCCAGAATGAAGAATGGAATGAAGATTGTGGATATTAGTCAAAAGTGTAAGAAGTTAAAAAAAAAATAATTGTGTTGTGAAAGTTTCTCATTCATATGTCCTACCACTGTATTTGGATTAGAACCTGAAGGTCTTTTATGCATATACCAGAGAAAAAGAATACTTATTTCTCTTCCTAGTTGAGGTAATTTATTAGTTAACCGGAGAAAACTTATCTAGCTCTGAACCGCTACAATTCAGCGATTCCTTCTGTATATCCTTCCCACTCCCTCAACTTTAGTATCCACATTTGAAATAAGCATCGCTCAGAAGAATAGATTCAAAGAAAAGCAACAGTAAAGATTAACCAATGACTGGGTACAGGTCACTTGGATCCCTGTCTAAAATTCGCACTATTTATGCACTTTGGTCTAAAATCCCCTGCCCCGCCAGTTCCCCTTTGATAATACATAGGTCATATTTAGCAGGCAGGGCTCCCGTGCTGGGATGCTGAAGTCAGCATAGCTGCATGCTTTCACGGTGAAAAACAACAGCCAGAGACGGGTTGACTCTCTCTTCATGTCAATATGAGAATTATTAGGCAATCCCACACCTATTAATTGCTCTGCGGCCATCACAGCCTCCTAGGCTTAAAACGCTATGAGTTTACAAATCAGCTTTCCCCTTAAAGGTTGCTTATCTAGATACAAAAGAGACAAAACAAGGAGGCTCCAACCAATTACAGTGATTCAACGGCATCATTTTTCTCCTGATCTTTGAAGCAGAAGGCCCTGGAGCAGGGCAGAGCCGACTCCCCCGCAGCCCAGGCACTCTGTGCTTCTGTCCGGGGAGGGAGGAAAGCGGCCGGAGCAGGTGCTCTTCGGAGGCAGTAAGACACCCATCACCAGCACAACAGGGACGGGTGCCGCTCACCGGGGATGAAGCTATTCACCTGACAAGAGTAGTAAATTGCACAGTGTCGGATGTCAAGAGAACTTCCCAAACGGTGTTTGGAAAGTCCAGGGACTGTTTATGTTGGGGTAGGGGGAAAGGTATCCGTTCCTCCTTGCAACGGGTTAAGCGGTTCTTACCTCTAAGATAAGCTACTTGTGCTAAAATGTCAACAACTGACCTAAATTATTTTAAGATACAGAGAAAAAGTGGCCTCTGCTATTCAAGTTTCAGTGGAAAGCTAAGGGGGGGGGGGGGGGGGGGCATGGAACAGAAAAGGAATCCCTTCGCACAAAAAGGCGCCATACTATCCTGTCAGTATGAGATTTTTCTGCCCGGGCTACTCCGTCTTCCTGAATTCTACCACAAAAATCCCCCACGTTTTGAAAGTGACAATTTGAAAGCAGGATAGAAAGAAATCCCTTCCTGAGAACAGGTTACCATTTCAGCGATAAAAATAGTAGCTTTCAGCTTCAACACAGCAGCTATAGCTTGTTTCTGTCAAGGCGGTTTTAAAATAGTATTTTGGGTCACAGCTACAGAAAGCCCCTCTCAGCTACTATTTCAGAACTCTGCTTGGCTTTTTCCTAATCCCTGTAGCAACAACGGCAAGCTCCTAAAAATACCGAGGGAAAAAAAAAAAAAAAAGAAAAAAAAAAGAGAGCTCAATCAATCCATTACTTTCAGAATAATATTTGTAAATTCCTTATTTCCCTCTGCGATACCATCACATTTAATCATGAAAGTCAGGTTAAGGTTTTACTTGGCATCTGTATCTCTTGTGGTGCAGGGAATAGAAATTTTGGGCTTCCAACAGCTGTGGAGAAGGGCCTCGAATATTACATCATTTATCAGTAGTGTTTCCAGAAAAAAAGGAAGCATTCCATGAAAAGATAATTTACTTGTCTTAATAATGTAAGCAGAAATTAAAGTGGAGAAATCCCTTCTGGCAGAATTTTTGACAGTTACCTTCATTTTCATCATTGCTGACTGCACATATCTACTTTGAAAATGAATACAGTTTCCACTTCAAAAGGAAAACAGAAAAAAGAGCACAGGAAAGGAGTGCGAGAGGGACTCTCTGATGTAAAACCTCATCGACTACAGTATTTTCTGGGAAGTTTACCTGCTCTGGAGTCCAGATAGAAAGAGCACCTTGGAGAGTATTAGGGAAACGTTTATAGCACATTCGGCAGGAGCACACGTCAGGGGTTTGGCTCGACATACCCACATTGAACTTTTAAATTAATGTGCATTTAGGCAGAGAGAAGAAGAGCAATGGATCCAAAACTACAGCCCATATATGCATTAATGGCTTTTTCCTAGTCAAAATAATTGGAAATAGTTCAGGAAAAAGAGCTACGAGGGAGTGGTAACCTGTCACTGAGAAGGTGGGTCTCAATTCCCATGTTATCATTACTGCTGCCGTTAATGGCAGGACACGATTTTCTCTGCTACAGTTGGATCTCTTCTGTGGTAGGGGCCGGATGAAAACAGAAAACCAGAGAGTTCTCATCTTAAACACTCTCCTGCACATACAACTAAAAGGCATCTATGGAAGGGAGGTCCCTTCTTGCACCAGGAGAACCAAAGGCCAAGAAAGCCAACAGTGGAGGGCTGAGCATTTGGATGCCTGTCCTTGCACCCTGCTAGGGAACGCGACCTCTGACAACAGAGTAAAAGTTGCGCAGGAAGCCAGTGGCAGAAGTGAGACTCAAGCCCAGACCTCCTTCTCCTCACCACTCTACAGCAACCACCGCCCCTCCAGAGGAGGGGCATTCACACGATGCTGAACATGAAAAATAGTATCATGGTCTCCAATGAGCATACGGTCAAGTTCTTCTTAGAGTGGCATCAATCCAGTCCCATTACAGTCTGGGAAAGCTGTGCATCTTCAGCCTAAATAACCAAACCAGGAAATACCCCGAGGAGTTTCCACAACCACTGAGGTGCTCTCAGGCTCCTCAGAAGCTAAATAAACATGGGTGAAAGTCACCTGACTGCTGGGTGGACACTCTTGCTACTGCCAGCCAGTGTTGCCAAGTAGCAGTACGATACCATGGGTGCCCCCCACGTCTAAGGGGAGAGCTCCCTGACCAAACCAACTTTCGTGCAGAAATTAGCACGTAGCCAAACCTGATTCTCTTGCCTAATGAGGACTTAATTATTGCAGAGGAAATGCCCAAAAGGGATTGGGATCAAACAGACTCCAGGTCAAGTATAACTACACTTGTCACACATTACCTGGTAATTCTTGTAGAAGTGACAAGAAAGTGGGTCCCAGCTGCCACCAACCCCGGTTGCCTTTACTTTATGCTCCTTCCACCTGAGCCTTTAACTCTTTTGGTAAAGCGTGACCTTCAAGCCTGATCTCTCAGCTGGTTCCACACTGTAAAACCAGCTGAGATCTAACAATTTCTACAAAATCCATGGTACCTGTTATGGTTTCAAATCGATCAATATGCAGTCATTTCCAACCCTGTTTAGAATGAGAGGGTTCCACGCACAATTTCCACCCACATAAACTTTTTTTTTAATGAATGCAGTTCAAGAGGAGAGAAAAATATCTGCAAGTCACACTCAAACTGAAATACTCCACTGTTGTTGCAAAAAGGTGGTTGGGGTGGAAAACTTGTCATGCAACACACCCCAGTTAGATAAAACTATGTTGTTTACACAATGGTTTTTATTATTATTTAATTATTTTTAAATCAAGGTTGGTTTTGGAGACCTGTGTGGTAACTCAGTCATTTGGGATAAGCTGATGTAAACTTATCTACTGAAGTTATAATAAAGTATTCATTTTTGCCAGAACGACGCATTCTAAAATTCTTGCTTAGCCACTGAAGGATGAGATTGGCTTACCGGTTGCAATTTTAAAATAAGATAGATTTCTGTTTTGTTGCTCTCTGCAGCGCATGTTTTCAAACCTTTCGATGCAACCACGAGGAACAGAAACCCAAATATAGAAGCACCATCAGACAGACTTATTTATCAGGATACTCTACTGATTATTTCAGGGGCAGAGCTTGGCTTCCTACTCAAAGCGCTGCCAAGCTCCAAAACAACTTTTTGACAGCCACTCTGAGGTGGTAGAGAGGGAAGGGTGTTGCGGACCCCAGCCCAGCATGACTATACTGTGCTACCTCAAAGCTACATGGGTCCAAATAGGGAAAGCGAGCCGCTCAGGGGAGAGCGAAGACAGGGGGCAGAGAGACAAGGGCACAGGGACCTCACCCTGCGCACACCTTCCAGGCACGCTGGGAAGCTATACTGGACTTTTTTTTAATCCTCCCTCAAGAAGCAGGGGGGCCAAGGGGGAAGCAGGGTGCAAAATATTAGATACTTTAACAAAGACAACTGACGTTACACAAGACTGCATTACCCAGATCCACCTTGACCGCCCCACATTCAGCCCAGGACACACCAGACATGCCATGACCTGAGGAAACACTGGCAGGAGGTGGCCACTTCCATGGGCACGTGGCTAGGAGTCCAGGTCCCTGCCACAGCCACAGGGCTAAAGTGGTAGAGGCTTTTGCTCCAGCCTAGCTGGCTCTCCCCATTTGAGCAACCTCACTCAGCTCCGCAGTGAGACCCCAAAGCCCCGGCACAGCTGGAAGCACGAGCACTGCTTTGCCCCCCTTGTAGGATGGCTGGAGTGGAAACCCCATAGCCTCCTCTTGGGGGCTTTAGCTCAGGAAGGGGTGACCGGCCCCAAGTAATTTAACGGATGTACAATCCCCTGCACAGAAGCCCTTTATGTGAAATCAATGAACCACTGGCTGTTTTAAATCTCAAACAAAATACAGGAGAGTTTTGATTGTGGTTTGAAAAGAAAACTGAATGGAACGTGTTGGAAGGGGAGCAGATCTCACCTAACAAGATCCCTGTGAGTGCTGGGGATTAACACACTGTTTACGATTCCTCCTGAATACTAACAGTTTCGTTGCACGGCTCATGACAAGCCCAAGAAGCTTTGTAGTTTCACGGCATGATTTTAAAAACCTTAGGAACTCCTTGTGCTCTTGAAAAAAAAAATTCAAAGGTCAGTGTGAACCAACCTAGCTAACTTCGCTTCAGAGTGACTGATGCCAGACCAGAGAGAACACGAGGAAATGGATGGGTTTACATTGGTCCTGCACTGCGAGGTGCTTAGCACCATCTCCAGACAGCAATGTGGCTTCGTGCTACCTGAAGAACTTCTTCCAGCTCTTTTTACCCACTCCCTTTCCCCCCCATACTTATGATTTCTAGCAAATCACAGCCTTTGGTCTCCTCCCCTTTCCAAAGGGCTAGGATCCAGCTGGTCCACTGGGAAACAAAATGAGGAAAGGAATAAGCTGGCAGCATGATCCCTTGGCAGCTCATGCTGAAGACAACACTCCCCTCTAATTCCCAGCATTGCAGAGTTAAGATTTCAAGGTGACTGCTGCTTCAGTTCCTGCCACTGCAACTTGCAATGGCATGTTGGTGCCCTACCAGCAAATTGTCCAGCAGCAAAGTCCTCTCCTCTAGAGGACTTTGATGGATATCAGTTGACACAGGGATGGCTCATTTTGACCCACTGCTGTGTAAAGCCTCCTGAGATAGCTATCCTATCTACTACATAAACCACCACAAACTAAAATGGACCAACTGTTCACAGAAGAGCTGAGATTTTACTCCAGGTATTTACATTGCTCTTTGCCATAGATAAGGAATTACAATAAGATTTCAAGTGACTGTGTTAAAAAACAAAACAAAAAAACAACAACCAGACAGTTTAAAAACTCAAGGGGTTTCATAGGAAGGAGCTGGGGGAAAGGTAATTTTGGTGTCTTAAAAGCAAGGACTAGGACTTTGAGTCTAGGTTGGCAGTGGGACCCTGGGCAACTCAACTCTGCATCATTGGAGCTCTCCGTTCTGCAAGAACTGAGGTAACTGGAAATTAAAGAGTAGTAATATAAGAAATACTTTTATCATCACTAAAAATCGTTCAATCAGAACAAAGACATTTTACAGAAAGAATTTCAAGCCGATATCCCTCTTCTGATACCCAGGGCAGATTCCGGGGTAACCCACTTTAGAACCCTGCTGGATGGAGGGAATTGCAACGTTTTTCATTTGCCTACAAGGGGAACTGAAAGGACATGAAGTCTCCTCAGTCGTATACCTCCAGAGCATCCTCACCACTCACACGCTGTCCTAGAGGTATCAATCCCAGCCCTATCAACCTTCCTGCTGTGACGCTCCCAGGGATCCCAGAAAGACCCGAGATTTGGGGCAACCACAGGGTTTTGTAAAATTGGACGCAGCAAAGCGGTCAATACCACAGAGGGATTTTAGGACAGCTTGAGTCAGGACAGTTCCTTCAAAAAAGCCCCAAACCTAAGCAGTCCCTTCTCTCTAAACAGCTAGCACGGCTTGATTTTTGCAAAAGGTGCAGAAAATTTCTTGCCTAGCACATTTTGAAAAGATTCCTTTTTTATCTTGAATCAGAATGAAAACTTTAAAAACAACAACAAAAACCAGGGCAGCATTTCAATTGGAACAGAGTCTTCAGACTTGACCAGCTGCAGCCAGGCCTGGAAGGAGCCCTGGAGCTGACCCCTTCCCATCCCTCCTGACCAAGGTCCATGACTATTGTGGGGAGCCATGTGCTCCACAGAAAGGTGTAGACCACATTCTGCTCTCCTCTGCTCCCTCCCCACAGCAAAGAAATAATTTAGCTCCCGAGCGCTTGTCTGATCTTTGGGAGGTGCTAATTTTAATATTACATTCCTCCTTCTCTATCCCGGCCTTTGCTCCTCTATTTTTCACAATAGAGAATGCATCAGCTCCACCAATCCCTTGTGGCACGTATGGAGATAGCATGTGCTTCCCATCCTTTTTGTGCTCTGTGATGAGACATCTGGACACTGCCTGGCACAACAGGGTCTTGCTTTGGATTTGAGCATCTGTGAGGAGCTATTACAGGAATAGCGTGACACCTTTTAATAAACATAGATGATTTTGACTTTGCAGAGCTGCCCGACAGCCTTGATAAACTGTTCCCACCCCAAAGCTATGTCCTGTTTTTAGGAAGCTTTTGACATCACACTGGGCTAAACCACCCTGTCTGATACCAAAAGGCTCACTTCGGACTTGAAGGAGGCTGGAATTTCAAGCTCAGCCTCTCGGATCCAAGTTCTTTACAGCGAACAGCAGCAGAGCAAATACTCCTATTTTTACCGCTTGTGTGAAGAAAACTCTGTTTTTCAGGGGTTTGTGCATTGAGCAGAGTGGATCATATTTCTCTGACTCCACGTCCGATCCCTCTTTTTTTTTTTTTTTTTCTCCAATCATATCAGCATTTCTTTGGAAGATGTTTAATTGCAGAAGGGTTCAACAGACCCTCCCCACTAAGAGTCCTGTTTGCAAGTGTCACCCCCAACTTGGAGTTCAACCCTCTGTCAGAGAAGCAGCAAAGCTGGCAGGCTTAAGTACTACAGGAATGCTAACATGGCAGATCTGAGAGAGTTAATTTGGTCAGAATGCACTCTAGTAATGTTTATGTTTTAGATAAAGTGCCTACAATGTTGCAGCTTGCCCTTCTGACCCCATTTCCTCATTGGTGTGCAGCTCAGAGAAAGTGATACTTAATTCCAAATCTTTGCTTTTATTAGCTCCCAGAGAGGGATAGGATTTCATCCCAGCCTTATCTCTGTTATAAACATCCTGTTACCATTCACATCAGGGGGATATCTTTGGGAAAATGATTAAATATGTTCCACCAGACACAAACAGCGTCCCCCAATCCCTTACGCACAGTCTGCGGTGATTTTGTGTGTGCGCGTGTTGTCAAACAGCATGAGCCTAATCGTTGCAAAAGGGGTGGAAATTTTACATGCAAGCGTGAAAACACGGGGAGGCTCTTCCACAAAGCAACACTATCTGTGCATTTAAGAGAACAGACCTAAGAGCCGTATCTAGTCCTAGCCTAGCTCAAGCAGCTTAGCCATAGAGGTCTAGTTCCTCATTCTTCTACATTTTTGCTAACTGCTGCAAGCCACCTCCAATTATTTAAGCCCCAAGCAAGCACGACACAAGCAGTAGTAGTGCTTCTCCAGCTCCGCACTGATTTGGGGAATTAAAAAAAAGCTTGAGCGCATTCTTGCGGTAGCATTAACAATATTCACTTCATATCTCAAAGTCATTTAAGCAACCAATTTTCTGAAGTGCTGCATGCTCAAGAAGGCAGACTCCTGGAGGACACCTTCCTCCTGCCCCACAGGTTACCATCACGTATCACTGCTCTACAGCAGCAGCTTTTCAGCCAAGGCACATAGCCAAGGAACTTCAGCTATGGAGTCCACAAAAGGGACTGAGAAAGCAAGTCTATCCAGGCTGTCCAGCAATAGGACAGTGTAGGCAGTACTTCTAAAAGCACCTCTACCCTGTGTGTCTCAAAGGATTCACAAATCAAGAAAATCCTTACCACCCCCCAAAACCAACACTTTCTCTGGATGTACCTGTACATCACCAGTATATAGCATAAAAAAAGTACCTGATAATGTGTTCCACTTAGCATATGGCAAAGCTGGATATACGTGGGTGTGCAAGGATGGGGTTTCCAGGTGTTAAAGTTGCATTTCCTGTATTGAATAACTGACAATTCACAGAGACACACAGGGCAAGAGGAGCAGGTTTGCATGAGACAAGCACATGTCCAGAGGCTTTGTCTGCTGTGGCTACACCAAGTGCTGACACACCAACTTTTTGCAACATCTTGACATCTTGTCTAGCTCTACCTTTTGGTACTGACACAGGACACCCATCGTTTGGTTTCTTTATACAAATGATCTGGGCCAAGATCATACCCCCCCCCAGTCTAACATTAAACTCTTGAATTCAGTCATTCGGGAAGATATTTTCAGTATCACAAAGGGCAACTAGGAAACCAGTTCTCCATGACTTTCCACCAAACCTGGTTGCCAAATTATGTGCTCTTTTGATGAAAAAATAGATCTTTTACTTGATTAAACCCCTGAATTTCCAAACATGCTCCACAGGCAGCAGCACTCCTCCATTTGGAGCCATGGTTCAGCTCTACATTCCCCAACAAGCACCTGCAAATACTTCTGTATGGTAGACATTGCTTGGAGCTGGGGCTTAACCCAGCTCCCCATCAAAATACATCCAAATTCTGAAAACAAACTTCAGCCTGGGTCTATATGACTTTTACAAGCGGGACTTGTCAGCCCGAGTCCTATATTAATGTACTTGTGGAGTTCAGGACAAAAAAAAAAAAATGCTTCCAGTCCTATAGCTGGAGTACCACTGGTTGGAAAGTTACAATTGTTTTGTGTGGAAGTTAAAGGGAGATGTAGCCATCTACTTCATGTATATATATATATATATATATAAATATCTCTTTTGGGAATTCTTTTTAACAAGTTATTGATGATACAAAGAAAAACAGCCAATAACAAAACATTTTCTTTGGCGTTCTGTCATCAGCCTCCTATTCCTTTTAATTTTGGAGGTTTTGACTATAACCATAATTTGGGAGTTTAATGAAAACAAAATCCAAAAGCGAAAATTTTAAACACAAACTGAATTTTCCATGGAAAGTTAGTTCCAGTTTCTTTCTTTCTTTCCTGTCCAACCAAAGATTGAAAGATATGAACTAAAACAGAACATTTTGCAGAATTTCTTTCCACCCCTCTTTGCTGGAGGCCATTATACATCAAGCAGCTTTCCAATTTAATCTTTTGATTTTAACAGCCTTTGTATCTAATTAAACGATACACCCTTCAGGGGATGAGGAGAGGGAATGGTCCCTCCATTCTCCAGCCCTTTCAGCCTTTTCTTCTCCTTGCTGAAGCAGGAACAGGATGCCTCGCGCAAGAGGGGGTGATCATGACCAGGGAAAGGTCCATCTTTGTGCAGACCTCAAAAATGTCATCCTGATGTCTTGTTCAGCCCTGGCTCAGGTGTGCAGGAGCACCATGGGACCACGATGGCACCAGCTGACAGCGGAACCCATCCCACAGCTCCCAGCACTGCCTAGCTCACTGTCTTCTGTACCGCCTGGAAAGGGTTATGCCCAAGCGACCAAACAAGATGTTAACGGCTTGCGCTTGAGCAACCCTTTCTGAGGAGTCTCCACATGGCCCCAAATGACAGTGAAAACAGTGCCCTTTGGGATCATCATCAACAGATCCAGCCTCCTCAAGAGGAGGAGAGGCAGCAATGTGGGTTCAGAAAAAGTAGAAACACGCTCAGAGGGGTGCAGAGAGTACATGCTTATCTCCTCAACAGCCACTCCTCCCGTCCCCAAATGAGGTTAAGCTCCTCCAGCAAACACTGTTCATTTCCCTAGTTGGCGTGCAGCCAGGAGATTTTTGCCTTCCAGTCATGTGAACTTTTCAATTTGTGATTCTTACAAGCTGAGCTTACATGAAACTGTTTCCTGGAACAAACTGTTTCTATTCCCCCTCCATTCCTCTCTCCACCCCACCATTTCTGCTAGAGCAAAACCAACCCCATTTATTGATCAGCCAACAATAAACAAAGGCTCAGGAAGTCCAAGGCATCCTTTAAAAGCTATGGTGACAGGGCCTCCTATCAGATTTGTTCAGTTTAACTACACTTCCCTCAAACATTACATCCCTTAATGTGTATTTAAACAGGTCTTGGCCTTTTGGGTACATTTTCTAATGACCTTTGTTTTAACCCAGTGCATTCACTGGTGCAAATGAAATGCTGCAAGCCACGTGCAAGTCATGAGTTTTGCTGAAGTGGGAACTTGATCAGATTCAATAAAAAACAGACCGGGTCCTCTGTCTTTACTTTCAAAAAACAGCCTATCTGCTGTTTTTACCATGGCTGGATAGAAGTAGCACAACACTATGCCCTGGGATGTTGTTCGAAACATGCATCATTGACGTGAGCAGTAGAAAACTACGCGTGCAATTATTTCGTTCACTCGGGACCAGGGCACACCATTAAGTAGAAAGACCTTCTAAAGGAGGATGAACGGGCAGTGGAAGAGAAGATCTGTTGCTGGTTGTTGCTAGACGCAGCACACCGCGGGGGCTGACTTGACTTACGTAGTGAAGAATCAAAATCAGATCAGGACACTCAGGGAGGCTCCCCTGGCTGCAGCACGAGAAGCATCTCTGCTCTGTGGCAGCAGGGGCTAAAAGAGCCAAGAGAATGTGAGGTCAGAGAGTAAAGTAATACAAATCTAGTTATGTCAGGCAGATGGTGGAACCTCATCTGGAAAAGCATGTGAACATCTGCTCATTTTTTCCTGGAGGTGAAGTAGATTGGAAGGAATTAAAGACACTGAGGGGTATATAAAGAAAGTGAAGACTAGAAGAATGCACTCAAAAGAGCAGATAATGTAAAAAAAAAAATTGTTCTTTAAAAAAAAAAAAATCACCTCTGCTAAAACCAGTATTTTCCTAGAAAAGGGTTGTTTCTTAGCTTTATTTTTATTTTACTTTTTTTAGAAAAGAAAACTGTCCTTTTCTAAGACTGAGAAACTGTTACTGAACTTTTCAGTCAGACCTGAAACCTGACATCCTCAATCTACACCAGGTCTCAAAAGCAAGCAAGCAGTGCATTTTCTAGGCATACATTTAATTTTCATCATTTTAACTGGGATTTAAATATGCATTTAAGATTGAGTTTTCCAGGACTTGGGCAAACAAATCTCTTCAGTCCCACCAAAAAAAGTTGAGCAAAGTGTCCCATATTGGCCATGCACCTTAAGAAGTCCACAACCAGTTGATAGGAAGCACCAGGCACTGGGATTTAGGGAGATGGAAAGACCCATCAGGTTGGATTTAGACAGTGGAATGCAGGCTCTGCATCCCCCCCAATAAATCCTTTGCTGAACTGAAAACTCAAGTGTACTCCGGGGAACAAACATGGCACCTCTTGGGACACGAGCACGCTGTGATGCCTAGCGTCTAAGTGCAGCAGATTGGATTTGAGGACCTTCTGCTGTCTGCTCAGCCCTAGAGTCCAGTTTGGCCAGCTGCTGCAAGGTTTGACTTATTCAAATGACAGAAGTATTACTGGAGGTCATCCCTACCATAGCAAAAACCCTAAGCCCAGCTTTATTCACAGCAAACTGCCTTCCTTCAATGGCATGCTGATTACAATCAAGAATGCACAAGGGTTTCTACAGATAGAGCTTTCACTCACTTAAAAAAAAAAAAAAAAAACAACAAAAAAACCCACACAACCAAAACCCAACAACCTTTTTCCAATTTAATATTTGGTCTCTGATCTACCTCTTCCCTATATTTTCTGAATCAGTATGTTTTGGTGTTCAACCCAAGGAACTGTCAGCCTGGGTTGGAAACGCTGAGGCCTGACATTTCTAGATTAAATGTCAACCAGATGTTTGTGCACTTCCTTTACAAGCCTTTCAAGAAGCTTCCCAATTTAGTATTGTGTTTCGCTATTAGGGGAAACCCAAGTTCATACCTTACTGGTTTGATCTGAAAGAGATTGAAAGCCTCAGGGGAAAAAGAAATGACAGGTACCTGAGCAACAGGAAATAGGATTCCAAACTGCAAGGCACAATAGCTGGTGTCCATCTTTTTTTTTTTTTTTTTTCTTCGATGCATTTGAAGTCTGACTGAAAGAAATTAGCTTCAACTTCAGACGCTATTTTTATATAATACTAACGTTTTCCCCTCAATGACTGAAGCAAGAGAAACATGGAACGGGACATTGCCCTTCCCTTAATCCTCTCAGCCACAGTGCCAGAGGTGGCACTGCTTACGACAATGGAGATCAGGACACAGGGGAAAAATTGAGAGATTTATTCATGAAAAGAGAAGAGAGGAGGAAGCGTATTATTGTAGCTGTAACCATCTCTAAAGGCCCCACCTGGGATGCAGGAGGACACCCCAGGTTTCCTCCGCTCGCTTGTCTCTGCGTGCAACCTTGCAGAAGAGAAACCTCAAGTTCCTGTTCTATTAAATGGAATTTACAGTAGGATTTTTTTGTGTGTGTGTTTGTTGTGTCTCGTATGGTCTTCACAGCAAGGGACTCGCTCTTATTATGCTTCTCACATGTACTGCAACAGGGCCTCAGGCAGAGATGGGGAACTCTAGGTGCCAATGTAGTCAATAAATAAGGACATAAATAATACAGTTACAACATGCGGCTGAGAACTGGCTCTCATCCCAGAAATTCAGAGTGAACTTTCCTGGTTTTGTTGGTTTAGTTTGATTCTAGTTTCTTGGTCAAAGTAACAATTTTTTAAATTGAATTTTCAATATTATGGAAGAAATCAACAGGGAGACCTGGACAATGACCCTACAAATGGGCCATCGTGAACGTCTCCAAGAGGTGAGGAAAGAGTCAGCTAATGGCTGCTCATGGAGCAGGCAGGATCAACACCCCCTCCCAAGCCAGATCCTTCACTTACAGCTGCATCCAAATTCCAGAATCCAAGTTTTTTGGATCGAGCCTATATATAGGAAAAAAAAAAAAAAAAAAAAAAAGGGCAGTAACATACATACCCTGCAAGAGTTAAGGTTGGTTGTAAAGGCCAAATTCTTATTCTCTGCACGTAGCAAGCTCCAAAATAAGTTGTTAGAAATAAGGCCCCCTAAAAAATCCCCACTGGCGTGAGCGTTCTGCAAGAAGTAACCACCTCCACGGCCTCCAAATCCACCCTCCGTGCACGCAGGGGGAGCCGTGCTGATCGGCCAAGAGCTGGTTCCTACCCATGAAAACACAGGCAAAGTTTCCCACTGAATTTCATTAGCGAGAACGAGGAGCGATTCCACTAGACCCAGTAAACGGTTTCCAGACCATGGCGCAGCGTGACCGCGATGAGAGTCTGACCTCGCGTGCTCGTGCGGCAGGAGGCTGGGAAATATATTGGGTGAAATCCTGGCTCTGCTGAAGTCGGTGCCAAAATTCCCATTGACTTTAGGCAGGTCTGGGATTTCACCCGTTACATTTTTGGATGTCAGGGCAGCAACCCAGTACCAGATCCTGTTCCAGCCTCCCAGGTCTGTTTGGAGCCACTTGTCGGGGATCAGTGACCCCTCCAGAGTGGCGATACATCCCCTGGCAGGCTCACAACATGCTGGTGAGCTCTGTGGAGGTGAGCAGGTTGAAGGAATCTCCATAAACACATCACCCAAAACAGAGCGGAAAGAGAGAAATCTGATCATTTAGAGCAACTCCTGTCTTATTAGGGACTGGATTACTCTGCTTGGTGGGGGGCAGGCGGGACACTGCTGAAGGCTTTTGAAAACAAAAATACTTAATCACCGCAAGGGCTTGGTGACTCATTGTCCTGTGAAAAGTCTCTTTTGACAACACAATGGCATCTGAAAAGAATAGATAGAAGAGATGCTCAGAACAAAGAGATATTGAAGGCAGTAACAAAAGGAAATGAAACCAAGGCAATTAATCTATCCACACTGTTACAGAACAATCCCATGGTACAGTCTTTGCATGAATCCAAAGATTGGGAAAGTGCTAAAATCAGTTCATAATCCTCTGACAAAACACACAGGCTCTATCCATCTCCGGCTGAAGTGAATGAGAGCCATTTTAGTGCAGCAATCAGAGCATATAATTTTAATGTATTGTTTTGCCATTCATTTAAAACTAAAATACTCCCTATAATGTAAGATTTTATAAGTCATAGCTATATTCACTGCTGAGGACACGTTGGGAAGCGTCAAGTCAGGGCCCATTTTAGGTGACAGTTGTTCTCTGGGTAAAGTCGCTAATGGCTCCACTGGAGAGCAGCGTAAATGGAAAATACGTGGAGTTTGGTTTTGTTCACAAGATGCAGAACAGTAAACAGAGTACAATTTTTCTGGTGTTTGCAAAGCGTAATTTCCTCCCAACCACGCCAGTTCAGAAGCTGATCATGTCATATATAGAACAAATACTTATGTCATCATGATCACGTCCAACTATTTGAAGTGAAATGTTAATGTTTAGTGCAGCTCTAACATGAATAGAATTGCCAGAGAATAGATATAATCCAGCATCTAAATTGCAAACCATAAATCTCATTGTTCACATCACAGGAATGGAGAATATTAAACATATCTCCTGGTAAATCTTCCTCGTCCCTAAATATGAAAAATTAACACCTACCAACTTCTTCCACAAGACAACAGCAAACCTTGAATGAGCCGTGGCCTGGTCTTTCATTGAAGAATCCGGATTTCATTGGCTTCGAGAAAATAAATTCTTTCTAGTTACCAAAAATTACAGGTATTTAAATATCACCAACTGCACAACCACAGATGAATCTTCGCTTCTTGACGCATACTTGAACAGAGATACACAGCCTGGTTTTGTTTACAAATAATTAAAAGCCCCACCTGTGAAATCTGCCTTGGTGAATTTACATTGCTCAAATTATTTTCTCCAAACCTGACTGCTTTTGTAGTGTTGAGGCCTGAAGTCAAAGTTCCGCATGTTTATAATCAACAGCTCCTAAGACCAGCTTTATATATAATCATCTTATTCCAACACGCACACGCACAGGCAAGAACATGCAGAACCAGAGTTCATCTTGCAAGGCAGAAGATGGTGGAATGCTAATATATAGGACCAGAAAACACATTCTAGCGCCCTAAAATAATTTCACTGTTCAGGAACAATCTTGTGCTCCTCAGAGCTACAATTAGTTAATATTGGAGAAAATGAAGGTTGTCGAATTGCACAGGTAACAGCTTAGCCCTCGGGCCCAGGAAAAGCGATAGCAAGAAACACATCGCAGTTTCCTCCAGCCCACTCTGAACAAGCCAGAGGTGGATTCTTCTCAGCGCTGAGCGCTAGTAGAGCTCTGGGTGTTCATCAATCTTTTCCCTTAGCTTCTTGCATCAAAACAACAACAAAACACCCAGAAAAAACCAACACGAGTCTCCAACTACAGGCATCAATCCTGTCCTAACGCAACGATAAAGGTACCCAGATACATGGTAACGACACGGGCAATGCAGGTGGCATGGCTGAATGCATTCTCCCCTGCAGCTCTTGGCCCAGACATATCATATGACACAAACTTTGTGCGACCGTAAGTCATCCTGGGTGCAGAGATGGTGCCTGTAGCCACAAAACTACAAATGCACACAACAAAACCTGCATATTTTGGAGTACCAGTTCAAAAACAAAACCCAAACCACCCCCAAACTTCCCATGCTGCTGCTGCTTTTCCTTTGTGACACATATTCCCCTCCAGTCTTATGTTTTCCACTCTCATTTATCCTGGAGTCAGTTTCTCAAGAGCAGGGAGGGAAGAAAGAGGAAAAGAGAGGAAGCACTTGAGAAGTAATGGTTGAGCTGTTTTCAGAACTGGTTGCGGGTTTTTTCGTTTTGTTTTTTTTTTTTCCTCCCCAAAGAGCAAAACAAAACCCCACATGAATATTCCTACAAATTACATTTTTTTCAGCCTTTAAAAGTGAAGTTAAAAGGATGGCAGTAATTCCCAGCAGGAGGCAGATAGACTTGCTGTTATTTGTGCCTGACACACAGACACCTAAATCCCCCAGCCCCATCCGAGTGAGCGCTCAGCACGATGCTGCGGAGCAAACACTAGGTAACAACTAACCTTAAGACCTCACCACCTACAGCAGACAAGCAGAAGGGGGAAGCATCACTGCTGCCATCTTATCAATAGAGAAATAAAACACAGGGAACAACTTGTCTGAGGTCAAAGAAGGAATTGCTGACGGAAATAAGAGCAAACCCCAGCCCTTATAAGTCTCATTACCTCGTCTTCACCACAGAAAACGAGCTTTTGCTGGGTAGGGAAATAACTCAGAGCTCAGACCTATGCAAAATCCACCTCCCTGCATTATTGGTGCATGCACAGCGGAGAGCATTCCTCAGACAGGCAACATGGGTTAATATTCCTATATATAAAACACACGACTCGGCAAGTATTTTAAGACCCCTGCAGTCTACAATTCTGTTACATCCCAGGAACACTACGAGAAACACTTCTATCTACACGAGCCTCTCGCTTACACAATGCTACTTAAAAGCCTACAGTCAGTCCCCATGGGCCGTGCTCCAATGCAGGCTTCACATGCACCAGACCTCCCCTAAGCAACTTCCAGCTGCTGAGCTAAAGCTCTTCGTGGAGACATCAACAGTCAGACAAAAATCTCTACACGCTATGAATTGGTCATCAAAGCACCACCTATTATAAGATAGAGATGTTAAAGGATTGCACGCGCTGAGGTTGTGTCTCTTCCCTTCTATCCTCCATCCATAGACACAACACCAATATCACACCTCACACAAGAGCTTGGGGTACCCCCCACTGCAGCACAATACCTTGAGCGTCAGCGTCTGCTCCACGTTTTGGTTTTGGTGGCAGGACAGGTCTTCAGTCCCCCTCCAGAAACAAAGGAAAGAAATGGCTGCTGCGGCAGGTGGTCTTATCAGTGTCACAAACTCCCAGGGTTCCCTCTGGTCATGGGCTACAAAATTGCCTTAAACTGTACCACCTGTAGAAGTTAGCTACGCACATGCTTTTGCTGGTGATTTCTCAACTACCCTGAGATCAGCTGCTGAGTAAACACCAAATCTCCTAGTTAGCTGCATTTGTTCTGCTGGGTTAAACCCCAGACATTTGTCCTAAAGGCACAGCAATAGAGCTGGTTGCTATGGCTTTTGCTTAAGCACTCTTTATCGTGGAGGTGAGTGCCCTGCACCTGTGGTGTGTGGGTGGGTGCATGGGTGGCTCTTTGCATAGCGAGTGCAGATGTTTCTAACGAGAGCAGCAAACGAGCCAGGGCACCGCAGGAGACCTGCCTCCCTCGCTGTATGCTTTCCTAGGCACGCATCTGGATTTGGGCTTTGGAGCGTGCCTTGGATGTCTCGGAGAAACTCCCTTTGAAATGCTGCTTTCACACAAATAAAGAAATGAAACCTTTTAAAATGACCTCCCATTAAAGTACTAAAACATTAAAACAACAGAATTGGCTGGAAGTGCTTATTTTGAAAGAAAAAAAAAAGCCATTGTGTTCCATATTTGAACACGAGTTGATATTTTTAACCACTTGCCAAATGTCAACTTTAGAAAAATCTGCTTTAAAAACGTTGATGATTTTTTCCTTCATATTTTTAGCAATAAAACCCCTTTTCCTCTCAAATTAGATCAAGCCAGAGGAGAGGGCAATATATATATGTTAAAACATACATGGTATAGCTCCATAACAAAATTCAACACCTCCTACTTAGCTCCAGAAATCTTGTAACACTCTATTGTCCACGCACTGACCTCTCAAAATACAAAATATCCTCAGAACCTCTAACACTGTCTATCTGTACAGTAGATCACTATATATTAGTATTTCTGGATACGCTTTGTCAGTCCACTCTACTTGTTTGGAGCAGAGAGTAAGCAAAATTAGATGGTTTAGGCAGATGCTAACATGCTCTGAACTAGGTTTAAAGTCTTTGGACAGTAAATTACTCTTTATTTAGAGTGTAGCGCTTCTTTCACAGTTCAGGCATAGTTCAGTCCCAGTCATATAAATAATACGCCGACTATTATAATAGAAAAAAAAACGTGTATAGACAGCCCAAACCTCAACACCTACTTATTACACCAACCAGATAAGCCCTTAAAGGCCAGGGTAATTTATTGACTACATTGGAACATTTATGGGCTAATTAGCCAGAGTTACAACGAAAATGAATTTTATGAACATTGAAAAAATCATGCAGATGAGCAGCTTGGCAAAACACATAATGTCACACAGCTTTGAAGACCACTCATCCAGCACTAGCAAAATATAGCTCTCCAAGAGCTGGGGCTCTGCTGGCAGTCAAAACAGCGCAGGAGACAACTCCTGCCCTGCAGTGAGATGGGTGCAGGGAAGCTCCTGCTGCGTGACCTCAGCCACTGGTCTTGCCCAGCAAATGTGAGACATGAAAATATTAAGTTTGTTTGGATGACAAATAGTTGCACTGAAGCACAAAGGCACCAGCCCCGTGAAGCAAGCTCAAGGCTGCTCGGCCCAAAGACAGATAGGTTTCTGATTTTCATGTATTTCAGGAGTAAACCCTCCCCGAGATTAAAAAACAGTACATCAACCCTGATTTTTTTTGGATTGGAGTTAGTCAAAAGTGGTAATTGCCTTGTTCTCTCATCAGCGATGGTTTCGTGGTAACCCTTGAAGGTAAGGCAAGATCTGCTGCTGGAGGGCACACAAGTGACTGCTGTTGGGAGTGGGAGGAGCAGAACCGCAGGTCTAGACCTGGAATGAAAAGGAGTCCAGGAAAGCTGGTTGATTTTCAGGGACAACCTTCTGCACACTCAAGAACGGCCCATCCCACCAAGCAGAAAAGCAAGCAAAGGCAGCAGGAGTCTACATGGATGAACAGGGAGCTCCTGCCAAAACTGAGACATAAAAGGAAGAATACAAGAGGTACAAGTAGGGACAGGTGACCTGGGAGGAACACAGAGGTTCACCGGACACTGGAGCAGGTTGCTCAGACAGGCTGTGCAGTCTTCACCCATGCAGGTATTCACACCCTGACTGGACATGGCCCTGGGAAACCATCTCTAACTGTCCCTGCTTAGAGCGGGGGGTGGACGTGATGATCTCCAGAGGTCCTTCCAGCCTCAGGAAGTTTGTGGCGTTGGTCCACAGAAAGTGCTGAGCATGGAGATGTGTGTGAACTGCCACCACACTGGTGCGCTGAAGGCACCTGAGTCAGAGCAGCCAGGGTGGTGCCTCCATCCACTTCAGACCCAGAGCCCTCTCATGAGGGTCAGTGTTTATGGCTCGTTTTTTCCCAAGTGCAGACAGACACGGGTGGGAATGCTCTGCCTTTTGCACAACCGTCCTGTGGTCAGAGCTCTCAGCTGTGTGTGGGGAGCTCTCCCAGGACTGTTTATGTATTTTACAATAAACAATCTTGGGATAAAACAAAACAAAACCAAACCCAAGCAAAATCATTTTGGGAGTTGGGATAAGAAGCCAGGAATCCTACCTGCCAGCTAGGTGCCCTGGGCGCTGCGCTACAAACCCCTTTTCCTTCATTCCCTGGAGCCGCGCTGCTGCTCTGTCTCTGTCAGAGGGGTAGAGGGTGCAAGAGAAGAAAGAAACTGCCACCTTCCCTTGCCCTCCTCCTTCCCAGGGTATTCTCCTCCTTGGTTCCTGGGGAGCTCTCTGAATCCCCCATCTGAGCTGAACAGAGGCCCTCGACTTTCCCAGCCAAGCCTTTAACCTCGAGGCCATGCAACGGCATAAACAGAACAACTGGACATCTAAAAGACTCTGCAATATATATGTCAACTTTTTTTTTTTTTTTTTTCTTTTTCTATTTCCCTGCTTTGCCTTAAAGCACATCTCAGAGTGAAAGCAAACAGCTTGGAGATCTGTAATCCTCTTGTTGCTGTTCCTACATTGTTATCTCAGGGCAGAAGGTCTGGCTTTGCAGCCACACATTGCATATCACACCTCAGCGTATTGATTTAGCAATAGCCTCCTCTGATTTATGGGTGTAACTGACATCAGAAGTGGTTCCTGTGCAAAAAAAAATACGTGATAAAATGTAGCACAGTCAGTAGACATTAATTTAAAGCCACTGAACCTCACCAGGAATAGGCTTGTGCTTCGAAATTAAGCACATGCTCCAGGATTTTACAGGTATTTAAGCATAGCTCAGCACTGTGCTGCCCAGATTTTCAGGTGGTGTTTTTAAAGGTGTTTGACCAACTACAATTGTAAATTGAAGGTAAATATGATTTTCAAAAGCATCTCAGACAATGCTTTTGTTGCTCTTGGTAGGAGTTAGTACCTAGACCCTCAAAGAGCTTTGGGTGTTTCCTCTGATGGAATCAGGAGATTTAAATCCCGAAACGAAGTGGTGCTGAGCATAAAAAAGCTGAAGACTCAGTTCCTTGCAGGATCTGGACCTAAGTGCCTTCTGAAAATCTCCCTCTGCACAGCCAGGAAAGGTGGCCTTCAGGTTTAGCTGCACTGAGTAGGGTATACCCAAACACGTGGCTCAGGGACCTCGGCCGAGCTTTTCCCCTGTAGTGGTACGGAAGGGCACACGTCTAAAACAGCAAAGAGAAAACACTCACCTTGAACTAAAATCTGTATTCTTTGGGACGGAAACTTTGGGCCTGACAATTCATTTAAGTGCCTGCTGATACAGTTAATTATAGACAGGAAAATCACGTGGGAGGTACCTCACCCAACGCAGACCTCTGCACCCGGGGTCACCTTCCAACCTGCCTTCACGGCCAACAAGAGAAGGCTTTTTCAGGGGCCGATTCGTTCGACTGATTTTAGGGTGAGCTGAATTGATGCCTATTTCTCTGCACTAGGGTGACTAATTCCCATGTGGCTCAGAGGATCAGCCTCTGTAGGTGTATAAATTTAGGTGAGACAAATTCTCTCCTTCCTGCAGGGATGTTATATCCTATTGAAATCAAGCAGGGTTAGCCAACCCGATGCTTTGAAAGTCCCACCGGCCTTTACCTTTGATTTTTACACAGGTAAACACCCATTAATATATGACCTTTTGTCTTTGTACATGTCTGCTTAGCGATTGGTTTATTGGGGCACCAAACCCTGATTCACAGTATGGCTAGAGCTGGCTGAAATTTCTCATGGAAAGACCTGTACATCAGATGCAACGACTTGTAAACACACGTGTATACGTGTGTGTGTATTAGAACAGAATTCAATGAAAAATAGACGTCCAATGAAACATGTTGACTGTCAAAAAACATTCTTTGAGATTTTGCATTTTCTTTCTGGTTTTGATACACTGACCACACCGATGTTTTTATGTTTTTTACATTATTACTAGGATCTCTCTCCCCTCTTTTATATTCCACACCGGAAAATGCAGAGACATTGGAAGTATTTTGACATGTTTTGATCACCTTTCACATCTCGGATGGTTTTCCAGTCAAAAAAACCTTGAAAACAGGAAAATCTTAAATGAAATATAGGAAGCTGGAAAGGCAGCTACACCATGGCAATGCCACAACTGAATAAGGAAGCTAAAATGTTTTGGTTTATAGAAACCAAAACATATAAATCTTTCAGGTTAACATTTCATTTTGTTAACAAAAATAAAAAAGAAAAAGTTTTCCTATATTTCCTTCTCAGTCTGACTGCAGATGAAAACTCCTGCCATATTAATCTCTTCCTAGATTAGGTATGCCATCTGCAAAGCTATGGAAATGTGTGCTATAAATGGCCCAGCATTAATTGCAGTAATTTCCCCATGGCTAAAACCGGGTGCTGCTGGGCCTTTTATTCCCTAAAATTCTCTTCATCCTTTTCTTTAAATAGCTGAAGTGTGAATGTCGCTTGACATTTCTTTTTCTTTGGGGAGCAGTTATACCACCCATGACCCTTGGCTGTGTCTCCCAGAAGCTGCAGTCATTTTCAGTTAAGGGTAATTGGCAGCAGAATACACTTTGTTCTGTATAGTGTTAAAAATGGGCTACTTTGTTTTGCCAACCTTCCTGAACTTCCTTTCAGTTCAATGAAGGAGTGCAACATTTGTATAAGAAAGAAATATTGTCTTCAATGGGAAATGTATTCCATGTGTGTTATAATTTATATTATGACAGATCTTTCTTAACTTACAATATTGTTATTCACCGGGTGGAAAGAAACTTTATCAACTTCTTCCTTTCTTTTTTTTTAAAATGCGTTCTTTGAGGCAACCATAATTTTTATTTGCGGAAATATGTGATAAATTTGAATAATAAATTTATATTAAAACTCCCATTTGTATTCGATTCCCTTCATAAATCTGGGTAAGATGTCAGCCGAGCGGTTCATATATAAAATATTAGAACAAACATTGCCTGTCTAATTGAAAAATCTGTCTTCATCAAGGACCTGGAGCTGAGCTTAAGAATGAAAGATGGAGGCTTTATTTAATGCAGTTCTGCCCCGACTGTCATGAATGCTGTCTTTCTCTTCCCCTTCACCACCTCAACATAAATAGCAAAGCTCTAGTCCCCAACTGGTCTTAAAGGCAGAAATACAGAGATATGCAGAGAAAGGAATGGTCGCTGGTGTCTGTAGAGTGGTTTAACGTACTTATGTTGCCGAGCGTTAATCCTCCTGCACTTAAAGGATGGGAGTTGCAATCCCTACTGTATTGGCTGGCCCGGGTTCAAAATTTACAGCTAATGTAATAATCTTCCAGGGTCACCCCACGGGGTCATTCCTGCTATCATCAGAGGATGTAACTACAACAGTGGGGCGAGATAAAGGCGAAAGCAGAAAGGGAAATGAAAAAAGGAGGCTGGGAGGCTTTTGCAGACCAAGGAAAGGAAAAAAAAAAAAAGGAAAGGAAGGGAAAAAAAAGAGCATATGTGTGTTTTCAGAACCACTGGGATTTCCCTTGCTGATTTAAAGCTTAGAGAGTGAGTGTGAAAACCTGCCAAACCCACCCGTGTCCCCTGATCCAGACAGGCTGCAAAGTCAGTCGCAGTTTGAAACGGAGATGGGGGAATAAGTGGCCCCTGGAGCGCGCGAGGCCGAGAGCCGGCGGGACTCCCTGTGCTGCCTTCGCCGGGCGCCGGGGGGGAGCCCAGCCGAGCAGCACCCCAGCCCGGGGAGCCTGCCCAGAGGGTGCTTGCTCCACTCACAGGGACGTGGGGCTTGACCCCACCGAGCTTCACGGAGGTGCAGCAGGGACAGCAGGACCCTCGCAGTTTGTTATACCAGACAAAAAATGCCCAAATGTCTACCCTGATAATTAATAATTCAGGGAGGTCTCTGAAGCTATTTGAAAGTTCGCATGTAAGTATGCGTATAAGGGTTTTCTTTGCTGCACTCAGGAAGCACAGAGGTGAATGAATGAGAAACAACACTGGGTTTAATAGAGCAGTCAACAAAGGAAGTAAACCCCTACTTTTCTGAAGCTGGATGCTCCCCAGGGCCTAACAAACAGTTTGGGGAGGGTGGAGGCCGCAGTGCTACGGACAGGGAGGAGCTGTATCCAGATGTGGACTCAGCCGGCAGCAGACGGATTTGTGCAATGTTTTGAGCTGGATCAGGTTAGAGATACGGCCCTGGCATCTCCTGCAGATGTGAGCAGCTGTTGGGGTGCTAACCCACAGCTCTGGAAAACTAAGTTCAGTTTTTATCCCATCAGACACTTCCCCTGCCACGCTGCTCAAAGCACTGAGCTCCTCCGAACCTTGGATTTCAGTTTTCTGCAAAATATATTTAATTTGCTTTCAGCTATGATCCTGGTGCTGCCATCACACGGTCAAGGATCTTTGCACTGACCTCAGTTCTGCTTTGTGTCCAGCCCTAAGCGAAGGGGCGATTTGAGTAATTACAGAGGAATCCAGACAGGAGGAAGAACAAATGACTGTCAAGGAGAACGAAGAAGATGTAGCTTGCACAAGAAGCAAAATCGCAGTGTAAGCAGTGGTCACGGGACTATTCTGATGGACACTAAAAGTGGGCATAACATCAGTATTAATAATTGTCACGTATCGCTTAGTCCTATAGCCACTGAAAACTTTATCTTCTGGCTTTTAAAAGGAAGTTCTGGACCCTCAAGCACCAAAGAAATGATGACATTTCAAAAGAGTTCAATCTATATTTGGGACTCTTCAAGCACCTCATCAGCACTTTTGCGAAGGGAGAAGGTGGAAGCGGAGCATCTATTTTAGCATTTCAAACTCTCCTTTGACTCAAGTACCACACACGCACTGTAAAACTCCTAGTAAAGTGAAGTGGTGGTACATTAGAAATACGGGAGCAGGGAACAGATGACTTCAACACTAATGACACAACCCATGTAAAGAAAGCCACAAACTAACAAATCTGTCAAAAAACTATCAGTCCATCAAAAGAGAAGGTACTTCATTCTTAGTGCGTTCAGAAACGAAACCAGTTTCGGCCTGAGCTCTCAAAGTACTGCAGATCATGTCTCTCTTCATGGTGGCTGGAAATTCATCCAAGGCATAAGACAATCTGATTTGTCTCCCATTGTAGGTTCGTGGCGCAAACAATTTTTCAAGTAGGCAGTACTGCTATGGCGGAGTTACAGCCCAGCAATGCCTTTCACCTTTCAGGGAAAAAGCAGGGAGGGAAAGGATGACTTGTGATAGAAATATTTTTTCTTCAGCCAAAGAGATAAAGAAAAAAACCCCATTAACCGCAACACAAATACTCAGCAAGAACTTCAGAAAATTGGAATGAATATTCTTCAACTCCTGAACAAATATGCAAATTAAAATGTCTCATTTTCTGGTTTTGATGAAAAACAGAAACACTCCAAGGAAAGTAGAAACTTTCTGTGATCTGCTTGCTTTGGCCGAAATGAAATAGTTTCTGATAATAATTTTTATGAACCCTGGTTTTATCGCCCTTTGCTCTCGCAATCACTTTATTAAAAACTAGGGAAGCCTCTTATTAAAAGACATGTAAAGAAAGAAGCTAAAAGCAAATCACCTTCTCTGTTTGCAGGAGACATTAAAGGACAGTGGAGATGTAAAGGAGGTGGCTTCCAATCAAAGTTGGAGAAAGACTCTGTCACGTCACTGGGGACAAAATCCGGCTGGCAGTAGGGACTTCAACAGCAGCTGATCTGGAGTCTCACTGCAGTGGCAGTGGTTACTAGTTGGCTGCGGGGGGCAAGCAATCCTGGCCAGGGATGGGGACCACACCACCGCTTTCACTTGTGCGCTAGACCCCTCAAGCCTTTGTCCACTGACTTGCTCATGACTGAGAATTTCCTGCAGTGGTAAACATATGAGAATTAAGTTTCAAGAATACCATAACAGACTGGGACCTGATCCTAGAAATGGCTACCAACCATGTTAGAAATGGCTACCAACCATCCTACCTCACCGACAAGACACAATGCTCATACACCACCCAAAACGTGAACAGTTTGGCATGCAGCATAGCACTACGACACTTCTTACAGAGGACATAAACGTGTTGTTTCGTTCTCAGGCCTTACAATTAACAACACACACTTTCCCTATATACATAGATACATATATAGACCAAGAGGAAGAGAAGAGGTTAACGCTAGCTCTGGAGGTTACCAACTCTGGAAGATACAGTTGCTGATGAGACCAGTGTTAGCAGTTTGCCATTTCAATTCGATACTGTAATTTATGTAGTGACCTGTCTATTAACCCTGCCCCGCTCTCCCTGCACCAGCAGCAATTCAGGTTGAGCCGAATAACCTCTGTCATTGTCCTGGCCTGCCATGAGGTTTCTCAGCTCAATGCCACACTTGAATGACACTCTGTCATTATGCTATATTTAGGTAATGAAAGGTGTAATTAGCTTTGTTCTGCTGCAAGCTGATCTGACCCTGTATGCATTATAAAAGGTAATAAAATAGGTGCACAGATATAAAAACCTGAATAAGCATATTATTCGGTGCAATTCCATGAGCCAAAAACTGATGAAAGAACTGGGGTAAGGGAGCCTCAGCCGCTCCAGTGCCCAACCAGACTTGTTGTGAGAAGCCACGCAAAAAGCGCGGCGCAGGTAAGTCGAGGCATCAACAGAGCCATATTTAATCAGTCCCCCGCCGTTGCAGCTTTTATATAATTGATGGCATTTTGCGATGATTGCTTTCCTATTACAGTACTGTATCTTATCTCCCCATTGTGCGGGGAGCGGCTTTATATTATTGTCAGCAGCCCTCCAGAGGCAGCATTACCCTGGGCCCATGCCCTTTGTGGGGCTGTCGGCTTGTCATTAATTGTTCTGCCTGGCCTTTGTCTGGGACTTTGGCCATCTGCTTTATCGCACCCCATCAGCCTTCGGTAGGAATGAATGGAACTGATAATATAAAAGTCCTGGCAGGAGAGATACTGGGCTAGAAGCTCTGGATGCCAAATTAGTCAGTCCTTGGGACATCACACATTTTCTCAGCATGAGTAATTCTAGTTGGGGAATGGAGTTTTGCAGTATTTGCGAAAAAAAAAATATGCTGGTGTGTTTGATATGGATGCTATCCTTACCAGCAGACCTTCAGTGATCTACACCAGGTGAGTGGCACACCTAGCTTTGGGCAGTGCCTTAGCTTTGTAGGGAATATGCTCAAAGCTCTGCCTGTCTCCAAGCCAATGGAAAATCATGCAACGGCTCATGCACTCTCCTGCACCCAGGCCTTGATCCTGGAGATGAGATACTCCTCCATCCCACCTTGATTCCAGCTGCAGCAGGACCAAGGCGCTGCAGCAAAATATGTCAGCGAAAAAATGCCCTGCCTGCTACACCAGAGGTTGATCTGGTATCCGCTGGTGGCTGGAAGCAGGCGAGAGGCTTCGGCAAGGACACGAAGCCCTGAAAACGTGGGCACCTGAGCCACCAGCTCCTGGCAGAGCAGCTGGTACTGCCAATTTGCTCACACAGGCATAGGCCCGCGGGGTCCTGGGCTACCCTGCGTTGGATGCAGCATCTCCGAGGAGAAAGGGAGAGAAGATAACCCACCCACAGCACCACTGCAGCCCCCTACGTGGAAGGGCAGAGGTGAAATCCAATGTGCCCCACACCTTGTGGCCCAGCCGAAGAGCTGCAGGACTCTGGAGACATTCAAAACCCGCCTGGACGCTGTCCTGTGCAACTTGCTGTAGGTGACCCTGCTCTGGCGGGGAGGTTGGACTAGATGATCTCCAGAGGTCCCTTTCAACCCTGACCATTCTGTGATTCTGAGACTTTCAGATTTGGAAGGGGCTACTCCATGACTGCAGCGTTTGTAGAGTACGTAGGTTCAACCTCTTGTGCCCACCTCTCACATTGCTCACTGGAGGTGGCTGCTCTTGGGTGTCCCACAGAGCATTCACCACACGTGACGGAGGGCTGGGAGTGTCTGGCCCGCCATACGCAGAAAACACCCCTCGGAGGAGCAAACTTCAGGGTGTCATACAACATTTTCACATAGCGGCCATGATCAAAAGGCTGTTGGAGTCACGGGAAAGGTGCATCCCTCCCATGGACTCCAGTGGGCTTTAAAGCAGGGCCTGTGATCAGCAGCGTATGAAGTCTCCTCACAAAAGCCTCCCACAATAAAGATGTTTCACCTGATGCAGATGCTTGTAAAACATTTCTCAAGCAATTATAAACAGGTAATGCTTAAATTGCGTGGGAATATATGTACACAAAGTGAAACGGTTCTGTTTTGTTTTCGCTAATGAACAGGACCATGGGTGTTTGCTCCCCGGTGGGAAGAAGGAGTTTCTCAGACATATTTCCTAGGTGAGGCAGGAGCTGTTGGTGAATATAACCAAAGTACCAAAAGCAAATATTCCAGTTATTGCCATCTGGTATGGCTGTGACCACCGAACGACGTGTGCAAACCTATCCTTCCTGCCACCTTTGCCAGCACTTGCTCTCCTTTCCCTCTGGTGGGTCTCTAACCCCTATTTGGTTTGCTGTGTGTGAAGGAATAAACATTTTCAATAGCTTGAAGGTAGTTCTCTCCTGAACAAAGCACCGACTCCCAGGGAATCCTTTAGACCAGCACTAAATGCTCCTGAACACGTTGCCCTATGGTAACGAAGGTAAGAAAGACATGAGAAAGAGCCCTTTAAAATTCACAGTGTGGTTTTCTTTTTTTTTCTTGTGTGTGGTATTTTGTCAAATCCTCCAATTATCTTATTTCCCACTAGCACGTTGCCTTTATCAGAATAAATCAAGTTTTACAACCCTCATGCCCAATTCCCACATTCCGGGATATAGGAAAGTTCACAGTGCAGCCAGGAGCACAAAGGCAGGTAGAGGGACACAAACCCAAAGCCGCCCCTGCCACCAGACTTCACCCAGGAATTACAGGGCAGAGCGCCCCGTGTTTCTTGGAAGGTCAGAATAGATTTCTTAACGATCCTCTTGGTCTTAAATCTTCTGAATTGGTTCATCTGGGGCTTAAGTGTCTATCCAACAAAATCCACACACCAGCTACAAGCATCTCTAGACCTGATATGTTTTTTTTCCTTCCCCCTTTCCCCAAAGAGCCAGACAAAGCCACAGCAAGATACTTCACATCTGCAAGCCCAAACCTGCCGTGGGCCCAGCTGGACACAGCCTGGGCGCAACCCACAGCAAACACCTCCCCAGAGCCGCGGCGTGACATTGCAGCCGCCCACACTTTCACTCAGGAATGCCTCTGGTCTCAGGAGATGATGGATATTTTCTCCTGATGCTACCCATGGAAAAACAAACAAGCACACCCACCCCTTCTGACAGCCCCGTAACCTGGCTACTACCCGGCGGTGGGAAGCCGCACCCTGAGAGGAGAAAATAACCCCTGGCTTCGGGCAGGCGCAGAGGGCACCGGGTAGCCGGTCCCATGAGCCGCGCTGCCACAAACTTCCTCCTTGACCTTGGGAAAGTCACTCTACCGCCACAATTTAGGTATTAATGGGAGCAAGACGCATAAGCATTTTTCGATTTGCTCTTTGTAACGCAGGGGCGACGGCTGGGCACTACCTCGCAGGGAGGTTGTGAGAAAAATACAGTAAAGGTGGTAAGACAGTCACAGCCTGCTGGGATGGGGGCCGCACACATTCCTGAAATAGATTTCCTTAGGGTCAAGTTTCTCTCGAGGTGGTATTTCGAAAGCTAAACATAAAGGGGTAATGAATTACCGCTCGGGATAAACCGGGTCCTTAGCTATTCATAGTTTAGATATGTCTCATAACGCTTTTATCAGGGCCGGCTCCTGTGCTTATTAAAAATGCTAGTAATGTCCTGTTTGACTCGGTTTCTTTGGCCTTAAGTGATATTGCTTGCTGAATACAATGAAAAAAGTGACACTTCAAAATAAATATGTTCTTTCCAAGGAAATCTGGCTTGGCCGCCTGATAAATTCCACCATTCACTCAGCTTCTGGAATTTAAAGAATCCCTCCCCATCCTTCAGCTGGTATTTTCTTAAAAGTAACTATCAGGAATTATCAAACGTGGGGAATTCCCAAAGGCCCTAACATCCCAGCTGGATCAAAGCGTGGCGGTGATAAGATCGGTGACTGCATACATCCCTATTCTGTGGAAGGTAGGTGGGCGGAAGAATAAATACAGCAGAGGCCGTGCCAGAAGCTAACGCAATACAAACACTCAGCTACCCCAGATGCATTTTCATCAGGCTTTGTCTGTGACAGACCATCTTCCCACCTGCGGAGAGGAGCGGTTCAGTCGGAGCTAATCTGACGCCGGGTCACATTTAGCACCTCTGCTTCTCTGCCCAGCCTTCGGGCCCGGAGAGGGGCTTTGCACGCAGCTGTTGCCCCAGCTCCCTCTCCCAGGCAGAGCAGAGGACTTGGTGGAGCCAGGCAAGAAGGATGAGGAGAGACATCAGCGACGCCACGTGTACCAATAGGTGCAAGCCAGATGCTGGAGAAGACAGTGCGTGTGTGAAGAAGATGCACCGAATGCGGTTTTCCACAGTTCCTGCACAGTTTACATTCCATTAGAGCTCCCACAAAGCCGAAGTGCCTTTAAAGTCCTTTAAAATATACCAGGTCTCCAATGGTTTCTTGCTAAAAGGTAGTCGAGACTTCATGTTTCACCTTAAATTGAGATAGTTTTAGTGATTTCATGTTTCTGCAGCAGATGTCAATATCCGCCACAGAAAAGTGCTTTTGGAATATGAGACTCCTACTTCCCAAACAAGGCTGTATAGGCAAACGTTGCAAACATAAATATATGCATATTCATATTCATGCATTTATTTCAATTACAGATAACGATACCTGTGGACGGAGGGGCTGGTGCTTACCGCCTGTGTCATTTTCTCTTTTACTTCGAGTTTTCCGTAATGTAGACAAGAGAAAGTAAAAATGATGAATTCTGCATCCTCCCTAGGCAGACTGGTTTCCCTCTGTCAGATCCGCATCCCATCTCCAAGGGGCAGTGCTACCGTCTGCCCACAGGAAGGAACTACAGTGTCTCATCTTCTCTATCAAGGTATTTGGCAGATGCACAAAGACACGTTTTTATCAACCTGAGTTACTAGGAGTCCACAGTAAAGGGGAAATCCTAAGAGTAGAAGAGAAGGACTTAGCTGAAACATCACAAAATAAGAGCAGGCGCTGCTTTGACAATTGCTACTGATATTACAATGTGTTCGGAGAGAAGATGCTGCAAGTTCTCAACTATTCAGCGGTGTTTATCTTTCTACCTTGTGAAATTTTTTTTTAGTTCAAGCCGGGTCATTTCTTTTTCATTCTACTTTTCTGACAAACGGTAACAGTTGTGAAGTTGGTTGGTGCAGAATGGAAATGTCAGGGGAAGCATTTTTTTATTAGTGGCTTCTGGAGGAAATGTGCTAATAACCATACTATTATTTGTTTCACCAGTTTGAACTCACGTAAAGTGAGAGAGGTGACGTCAGGACCAGGGCAGTTCTGCGCTGGAGGATAACGCAGCGCACGCAGAAATTGTTAACGCCACCATCTGCTGGAAATGGATATGTATGCTCGGGCTTTGCCTATTATGGCTTTTATGATTATTTTACTGCTTGTTTTAATGCCAGAGTTTCCATTTTTCACGTACTGATTGCTTTCAGGTGTATCAATTCATACAATACTAGCAGAGGACGTACTTTTTAAATGTTTTTCCAAGGGCCAGGGAAAGAGATTCTTAGGATTTTCCTGCTCTTTGGGGTCACCCACAGTGCAGCTCTGTTAACGCTGCCTATCCAGTTAGCTGTTTGGATGCTAATGCGATGAATTAATGTTATTTAAAATGTGCTCAGTGCTTCACAGGCAGCGCACACATCATAATGCGAAAAATGTGAAAAAAGACCCCAACACATAGTGATAGTATCACACTCAAAGTTTGGGTAAAAATGCATTAAAAATTCTCCCTGATGGCAAAAGTGTTCTGTTATTTTTTGACATTCCAGTTTGTATGGAAAACAAGAAGGCACTCGTGCTCAAAGACAAACGTGATTTTTCCAAGATCTTATATCATGCTGCAGTCTTCTGCAAAAGGCTTTTTGGGAGAGGAATGCGTGCGGAAACGGCAATGACAGACAGGTAACTATTAAAGATGACAGAAGCAGGATACAGTGCCAGGAAGTATTTCAAAGCCCCAACCAGCAAAATAGAGTCTGGCTGCTTCAAGCAAAATTTGCAAGTGCGTACTAAAGTTAAGTATATGCTTAAATGGTAGGCTGAATAAGGATGGACTTATGCACATATTCAAGTTCTTTGATGAACAATTTCTTATTAGTGGGTTTAATTTTATACAGCTGAAAGTGCCAGAGCGAGTTGCTGGGCTGTTAATAGAGAGCGTCTTCACTGACCAAGCTCAGCCGGTGGGTGGAAAAAGCTGTGGAATGGCGTAAAGAGCATTCCAGAGCAAAATTAGCTCTGCTTCATATTATATATATTTCAAAACATGGGTAAACTGTTAATAACAAGATGAGACATCAAGGCATGCATCAAGGATAACGAGTTAATCATTAAATTATTCCTGTCTGTTTATATTGTCAGACAAAGTAGCAGTCAAAACATTGAGAATGTTGCCTCAGTGCTAGAAAATCCACAGGGAAAATACCTTTTCGGCACTTAAAATAACAATTTTCGTGCTACTGAGTCATCAAAATTAGTTCTGCATTGTTAAACTTTAAACGAATTGTGCGGATAAAGGAGTCAATGAAATGTCTCCGAGACGTACAGAAGATTCAGCGCCAATTGTGCGATAAAAACGATTTATGCTGAAAAACAAAAACCGCTCTTCCTATTACTTTGGGTACTTTCTCATCTTCTCTAACACTATTGTTTCTGTGCTCAACTAAAGGACTAAGATAGTAAGAGGGATCTACTTAACAACCACACTGATTCACACAGAACATTAGACCTGCCTCCCTATCACTGCTACAATAATGCTCCGGAGAAGACAATGATTTTCCTTCCCTCATTAGGATCAATGGCACCTCATTCCATGCCACAGGCTCGCCAGAAATGGTCAGAAACGATGGCGGGGGGGTTATCGCTGGCTTCATTAAGATTCACCTTCTCATTTCAAATAATAATGTCTGACAAATCACCAACCTGCCCCGGTGAGCCTACAATCCCCACAAGGATGAGAAGGATGAAGAATAAAGGGGAACTATAGATGTCTGCCCTCTGGTGACTGAGCAAAACTGCTGGGGAAAAAAGTCCCCGCAGAAAGCTGCTGCCCCAAACGGTCACATCTGTCTTGCTCAGGTCAACTGGCTGGTGAAAACGGCAGTGCCAGGACATCTGTGTCCCTCCCGTGCAGGGAATGGCATTGGTAGGGCCTGAAGGACTCGCCAACAGCATCTTCTCCCAGTTTCTTATTTAGATGTGCAATACTAGAATGATTGTGGCATTAAGCTCTGTGCAGTTCAGTAGCTTTGCTTCAGGATTCACAAAAATTTAAGGGCACTGCAGAAGTGTCTTGGACAGCCGGCTCTCCTCTTAATGTGAGTGCGACAAAATTAAGGAAAATGGGAAGATCCCGATGAAAAGGAAGACATAAATCTAGAGTAATTTTCTGTGTTTATTTACAGAATGTCTGTAAATAACTCTTACTGAATTACTCCCACCTTAGGTGACCATACCGTCCCCAGCCTGAAGATCTAAAGAGTTTGGGCAAAACTACAAATTACTTTGACCAGTCAAATGTCCTCAGTCATTTCTTCAGTGAGGCGCTCTCCTAATGAGTTCCTGAAGACGTTCTCACTTATTTGCTTCTTCATTCTAATGATATATAGTGGACGATACTGTTTTGCTCTTTATCTGGTATGTGGTACAGCAGCACTGCTGGCCGGAAGGCACAAACAGGTCTACAATCCTCTACGTTCTCTGGCCATTCTGGAGAGCCAGGTGGCCCGTTGCAACATCACAGGCTACAAACACATACCCAAACACATTCACCTTTCTTGGGAAACCGCTACGGTGTGTCAGAGGCACCCAGCCATTCGAATTCCAACAGACGTGATCATTTGTAACCATAACTTTTCAGCCTGTCTGCAAAACATACCTCTGGACCTAAAAAGTAGCGACTGCTGCAGCTGAGCCCCCTGCCCCTGACAGGCAGTGCAGCCCTCGGAGCCTCTCAGCAGCCCCATGGGTGATCAACAACAGAGTGGGCAACACAAGCACGTCCCAGCCTTCCTGCGCTCCCACAGCTCTTGTACAAAGGCTTTTCTTCGTCTGGCGGATACCTCATTATCTCCCTGCAGGGCCGTGTTTCTGCACGCAGGGTGGTGGTTCCCCTTCACCCTCGCGCAAGGCTGCAGAATGCGGATGAGATAACTGGTCCCGCACAGCCCCAGGCAGCCACGCAGGTATTAAGCCCTCAGCCTGCAGTTTTTCAAGCACTGAGAGCAGGTTTGTGATTATCAGCAATTACCTAACTGGGTTGGGTATTTCCACTCCTACCCCTCTCTTGTTTGGTCACAAGATGTTTAATTAGAGAGATGAAGAGAATTTCATTATATTCTCGTTGCTGCCTTTCCAGGGCGAAGAATTGCACAAATACAACAAGCCCAATTTCCTTGCAGTCAAGATTAATTTGAAAGCTGTCCGCTGAAAGTATGTATTTTTTGTAAACTATAACATACTTGCAGCTACTAGGATGGTGGAGGCTGACAGACGTAACAAATGAAGTTTATTTCTCCCAAGTGAGAACTCGTTCAATAACATTTTCAAAAAAATTAGCAGCAGGATAGAGTCTTTGTTGGTACTGCCTGCTTCAGCAGATTCCTTGATGATTATTCTTATTTGCTTGTCAAAAAAGTTTTATGTATTAATTGGTATGCTCATTTACTAGGTATTTCTGAGTAATAGCTGTGATAAAACACTAGCAGTTTGCTGTTTTATTTGAGAAAAGTAAGATTCCTGCACTGAGATGACGAGTAATCTTTAGTTCTCTCAAAGCCGCGTGGGTCAGTGTATTCCCAGTGGGAACCAATTTGACCATTACTATGGACAAGAAACATAATTTGTGAAAGAATGAATGAAAAACAACTAGAATTGTACCGGAATGCTTTGCAAAGCTTGCAAGTATTTTATAAGCACATTTTTGCTTCTTAGAAAGAGAAAATAAACATTGAAAGCTACCAGTTTTTAAAACTATTTTCTATTAAAGGTTATTTTGAGCTCCTCTAAAACTGTCACAGAATAGGACTTTAAACAAGATTGCGAAGATAATTCCTGACCTTTGAATATCACGAACATTTACTCAAGTAAAGAATGATTCACAACGACTGCATGAATCCATGAAGAGGATTCAGTTTGCAGTAACTTCCACGACGAGTACTTCAGCAAGCCGCACTGGTGAGCAACTTCCTAGGACACCGTACCGCATGTCACGACATTTCACAGAGCACTGGGCATGGCATGGCCCAGTGGAAGACCTCTGGGATATGAACTACGTTTTGTTTTGAAGTAATATTAATCACTGGGGTCCAAATCCATGAGGTGACTGCCACGGCAGCACATTGCTGTGGTCCAGATAAAACCACAAAGATAAAGAATTAGAATTACATCCCAGTAAAATACTGCTGCAGCCCTTCACTTTAACATTAACATAAACATAACATTATAAGTAACTGAATGATGGCAGAGTCCAAAGGCAATGAGATGCACTAGAAATTTCAGTTTGATTTGATATGCATATGTTAATGAAATCTGTAATAAGGGAGTGGGCAAACCCCTACGTGTCTACAAGCGGCATGGAGGAACCGGAGGCAGAAGCCAGATGTGGTACCAAGTACAGAAACTGGCTATTCCCCATCCACTTTCTTTTTCGGACCAATACATTATTGTTTTCCTTTCTTCAGTGCTGCATCACTACCACTCTTCCCGTGAAGCTGCAATTGACAGGGCGCTATTTTAGCAGAAGGAACGTGAGCAGCAACAGTACTGTACTGCCACTGGGCACTTTTCCTGCAGAATATCCTCAGGTTCACCTGTGCTGAGCCTAATTGCTGCTCATACAGCAATTAATACTCATACGTTTAAGACAAAACATACCTTTAAGTAATCTTGTGCATAACCCTAATTTCACATTTGTTTTGATGGTGTTTTGAGACCGTAAGCCTCATTTTCCTTCTTATCTGTTAGCACAGAAAAGTGATACCGTGTTTTCTACTGGCATATGTTTGCTATCATTTTTTTGCAGTTTCATGGGAGTCAAGGCAGGAAAAACCCATGCCAAATAGACCTGGGAGCTGACTGGGTCTCATGATGTCATCTCAAGATGACAGTGCTACGTACAGATATCCATTTCTGAGACAGAAGCGAGATGCTCTATTCAGTGCCTTGAGGAACCATACATTGTTTTATCTCCGCCTTTTGCACTGTTATGGGTAACTGATCGCAACTTAAATATTTTGCTTCGTAAGGGCACATATCCTCTCAAGAGATACTGTAAGATAGAGGTGGATTCCTAGGCTGGTACAAACAAGCAGACGTTCCTTTTGAGCGTGCACAGGGAAACCAAATGCTCTCATAATCCTACAGGACCTCCAAGAGAGACTGAAGTGCTCATATTTACCCCGCCGAAGCAGCTAGCACTTCTCAACGCTGACTTCTCTGGCTATGCAAGAAGTAGTCATGGGTGATTGAATCCTGGCCTTCTGCAGCGCGAGAACGTGTTGCCATTTTCACTCAATTGAGCTGATTTCGTGTTCCAAGGGGCACAGGAACCAACGGCACTTTGAGTGGGAACGAAATCCCTGGATTTACCATTCCCTGCTGTTGATGAGATATGACCTGACAAGGCTGATCCCCAATTTCCGGCTCTGCCGAAAGCCTCCCCAGCCCACCCCGGGGACGGGGATGGTGCCCGGCTCCCCTTCCTCCCCACCCGGCTCCGTGCAACCTGTGTTAAGTGGCATGTGAATTACACGTTACAAGTGGAAACACCATGCAAGCTGGTTTCCCGCAGAGGTTATTTACTCTCTTGAAATGTCAGCTGGGCTATTTTTCTCCCCCTGCTTCCCTTTCTCCCTCCCCTCCTCCTCCCCGATCCTCACCTAGCAAAGCAGATGAAATGCCAAGAAGAAATGTCACTCCAGCAAGTAAGTTTGCTTTGGGGCATAAGTTGCACTTTGATAATGGTATTTGTTCTGTGGGTGGTCAAATTCCCTTCCACCTCCCCTGTTTGGTCCTAACCATTATCTCACGCAAAGATAAGGTTCATTAGTAGCTCCTCTAAGCTGTGGACACTGCAGAGCTCATGAAGAAGCACGTTCATTGGCGACAGTGCTTATTAATGATTGCTGCTTTTGTGCATCTTTTAGATTTATTCTGCCGCTTTCTCTATACAGACAGTCTTTAAAAAGCTTTCAAAACCAGGCACGCTTTGGAGGCACGTGTATGCGTGCAACCTATGTATACACATAAGAGTACATATGTTGTTTATTATTACAATTAAAACTAATGAAGCCCTACCGGTGAGTCCAAGCGCAAACCAAAGTTTTACTAAAAAACTTGACTTTCTAAAACCTAAAATTAACTCAATTTCATTTATACCATTTATATTTTCACAAGATTGATCTGAGATTCATGTATATCTCTCATTTGCAGCCTAAACCATAGCATTGTCCTGCAGTTCTGGTAGCAGCAATAGATATTCCTATTTCTGTTGGTTCAAAGGAGGCTTCCTAATTCTATAGCTTTTGAAGAAAACATCAAGAAAACCTACAGAGATTTGCTACCATTTTTCTTAAAACCAATTCACACTTTAAAGCTTAACTCCTGAAAATATTTAATTGGCATAACTTGTTCAAGACAGAGGAAAAAAGAGATCCTGGAATGCATCCTGCATCTACTCTAAGAGGGCTGCATAGTAGCTTTTCATATACCAGCAATGTCAAATGCCTGTAACTTCCTAGGTAGAGCCAGTATGAATGACAAGATGAATAAGAGGAGATAATGTAAGCTCATAAAATAAGGAGCAGAACAGCGAAAGTAGGCTGGAACAACTATTTGTCCTTTTTTGTATAGCATGAACAATGAGCTTTCAACATGAAAGGAATACTTTTCTACAGAACACAAATCTAAAGAGTGCCACTCTTCACCACAACATTACATGGCCATCATAAACGCAGTGAAAACAAAAAAAAAAAAACCCCAAACCTCTGTCTATAGGAAACACAACAGATACAAAAGGTAATATTATAGAAATATAGTATCTACAAATGGTAAGTACTTAAAAAGTAAACAAAAGCTTCTGAATGCATAAAACCTTTGAATCTCCTGGGCATAAAATCTACGTTTTACTGCTTTGGGGATGGGTTAACTTTTATGTGCCTACTGTACGCTTTCCTCCGCAAAAATGATTCTCTTGGCTGCTGTTAGGGGTGACTCCTGGCCAGCTGCATCCCTGGCTGAGCCACACGACCCGATTCTCTGCAGGCACTGCAAAGAAATGAATGAGATCTCAAACAGGTTTCCTCCCCCATGGTGCACTAATAGGCTCATTAATGATAATAAGGAAAAGAATAATAATTGAAAGGTACCCAAATTTGAAAAATACCCAAATTTTCACCTTTATTGTCATAGGCTTTGCCACTAAGGTAGGTTAAAGGACTCATTTGAAGTGAGACCAAATTTTGTTCTCGAATTCATTTCATTTTCCCTGCTAGAGGTAGTGGGTTGCAAGGACAGACTTGAGAACAGAATTTGTTTTCTATGAGATGCTTAAAGTATTAGCCAGACACTGGAAATTTCTGTTATCTCAACATTGATTTTTAGCCTCGTTAGGGAGAAAAGTTACGTTTGGTGGCCTTCCTGATTCCCAAACTATGAGGCCATACACCAGTGGCATCCAAGCACCATCTCCTCTTATCCGTTTAACCATTTACACAACGAGTGATGTCTTTGGGATGGATAGCAGATTCCGGTTTGTGTACCAGTTAATTCCTTCAAAAGCAAGCAGTCTGGTGGTAAACCTTCAATATTTTAGCAAAGCCTCTGGGGATCAATATATGAATTGTACATATCCGCGTACATATATGCAAACACGGGCACGTTTATTATAGGCTTATCTAGCCAGGCTTTACACGATGATGTTGGAAATAGGGGAATCAAGTGAAAAATGACAGCTGGCAAAACTTTTACTCTGCCCTTTGCCTCTTTATATGTAAAAAGCTTTTTTGCTTTACGGTCATGGAAATGCGTATGAGTAGAGTGCACATAGGGAAGTCTGCTTGAATCATTGCCATCACTAGAAGAAACTTATCTTGTTCTCCAAAAGAGCAACAGCCCTCTCCCCTCCCTTCTTGTTTTAACAACCAGCAGTAATATTGCCCCATCTTACGGTTGTAATCTATCCTCTAAAAAGTGAATCTGAGATAATCAGCAATGAAGCTGACTTATCTCTGGACTCTGACAAATATCAGCTTCTCCACATGCTCACGTGGAACATAAACTTTCTGAAGCGTGCTCACAAGAGAGACCTGGTGCAAGTCCTTCCAAAACAACGAGGCTCCTCCTTCCCTGAAATCAAAGTGAGATAGGTGTCTAAATACCCTGGGATGCTCTACGTCACTGGGTCACTGCAGAGACAAACACCCTGGCCCAGGTATCTAGTCCTTAGGTGCAAAGGAAAGAGAGACCTGGCTGATTCATGCCATGCATTATATATATATAACCATTTTCCATATGGCATGACAAAAGGAGATAGGAGAGCACGATACATCCAGAGCTGTCACCGCAATCCGGACTGCAGATACTGACACATACTTCTGTCTTGTTAGAGTGCTCTAACGCGAATGCTATGGATTTGGCAGTGGAAAGGCTCCATGAGGCAAGCTCTCCGAGAAAAAAAGATAAAATGAGGGAAGATAATGATACTAAACATGAGCGCATGCAATTATAAGTCCACAGTGTCTATGTCTCTCATATGCAAGCAGATATGGTTACCTCCTTTATTCCCCACAGTTAAAGGCAGCATTTGTGTCATAGCAACTCTTGAAAAAATGAATGTTACTTGAGATTTTTTTCAAGCTGCTCAGGGGATTTGTTTGCCACAGTGATCATTCAATCGACCAGGACATGAGCAACCTGGCTTGGCTGTCTGTAGCACAGCTGTACTCCCGAATCCCAGCAGCACCCTGCTCTGGGCAGGGAGGGCAGTGCCCAGACGGGGCTGTGCTGCCCCATCCCCTAAGCAGAGGACAGCTATGGCTGCGGCACGTTAGCTGGTCTGCAGCCTCTTGTGCTTGAGGGTGGGTGGCAGGGTGGTTTCGCCACGTGCAGCTGCAAAGTACAGCTTTCCTTGTATAGCTGTGTTCAGGCAAGGAACGTTTTACCGTTATAGCACACGTTGTAAAGCGTTTCTATTCTAGACGTGACCTCGGTCATCACTATTATTTTACTACATACATTTGCAGTGATGTGGCAAAAGCGGGAGGGAGAAGAGTATGGGAATCCCAATTGAGCAAAACACCGGAGTTCCTCAAGTCCCTCCCCACGCGATTCCCCACAAGCCATTCAGATCCCCTTCAGGAAATCATGTATGTGCTGTTTTACCACCCAGAAGCTGAAGTGAGCTCTCACAGACTTAGATGCTGCCCAGAGAAACGCAGTCTGAGCTGGAAGGCAACAGATACCCTTTTATCCTTTGCAACTACTGCATGCGTTGAAATTTTTAAAAGAAAAGGCTGTGGTCACATCATCAGATGCAAGGACAGGAAATCTTTCTCCAAGTTCCCGCTGTCACAGATATTCACTACTGCCTATTCCACTACATTTTAAGCGACATGACTGTGCTGCGGTCCACCTGGTGTGCACGGACTATAGGCTCCTCAGGAACATCCTTTTTTCTGCATCCCTTTGGAGGACTCCTTATGAGACAGTCTAGTCCTCCAGACATAAATAACCAAATATGAATAGATCTATGCGAGTCCCTAAAGTGGTGTGCACGTGTCCCAGCTGACGGCCTTTTGGCTTGGAGACAGAAATGTCACCTCAGGGATGTGACTTGCCACCTTTTTTAAGCAATCAATTAAAAGTACAGCAGTGTCCTGGGATGAAAAGAAGAGGGAGAAGGGAAAAGACATTTTAGTTGCCTAATGGTGAAATGTGGTTGCACAGCATTTTTACAGGCTTTGGGGCCAGTTACGAGTTCACCAGTTCACGAACTCCCTCTTGGCCAGGGCCCAGAGCTGACACCAGCTGGGCACTTTTCAGCCTTTATAAAGTAAATTACACTCCAGGAGGCTCTCACTCTTCACACAAATGAGGAAAACCTGAGATGAAGCCATACCACAAAATAACGTGCCAGTGCCGAGATAGTCACTGAGGCAACCCTGCAGAGTTCAACTCCTGGCTTTGGATGGCAGACACCCGGCTGCTGCTCCTACGGCCACTGGCCTCGAACACAGTGATGAGACACGCTCTGAAAATGCTGGGGTTGCTGGTGTTATTGGCGTTTCTCTATCTATTAGGAAGCAGTGCTTACTTTTCAGGCATAAGTTTGAGGACAGCCTCTGGTCCACACCGTAAAGTAATTTGAGATGAAAGCTGCTAGCCATGTAACGGGTATGTTTATGAGTCAGCAGCTTAAACAGTTTCCCAGGGTTTTTTTTTTTTTTTACTTTAATACCAAAAGAACAGCATGTAATCCAGGTCTTACCCTCAGTTGTTCCCAGCAAGAGGAATAACTCATATTTCCAAGGAGCTGCTAGGTAACAATTTCACCTGGATGTGCGAGATCAGCTTTCACCAGCTCCTGTCTTGAAAAGAAGAGTGCTCTTACGGTGAGAGCAGAGGTCAATACTTCGGAGATCTGGTCTCAGCCCCATGACAAGAAGGTATGTGACCTTCAGCATGAGTCTCAGCATCCTGGGACTCAGTTCCTCCCACTCCATTGAAAAGGAAAACGTGCCTTTACCATTTCACTTTAATACCCCGTGAAAGTGCGGTTGCACCTTATTACTCTATCGAGTAACTCTAAGAGGGAGGTGAAAATTGTGCTCTTGATCGCTGTTTTATGAAACGGGACATTAATTTTCTCCTGAATGGCCAATGCAAAAGTGAAAGTGAGCTCTGTGCAATAAATGTGGTGAAGAACTGAATCTGAGAAGCACTCTCTCAGTGCTTTGTGGGCTGCCTGACCTTCAGCCGAAACCACTGCATTTTTCATAGTCCAACCAATACTTTCGGAAAAAAAGAAAGCAACATAAGGTACCACAGTTAGATTTGCCAGGTATGAGACAATATGAAAACAATGTAACTTTGAGGACACAGGAGGGTTTGTTGCCATCTCCATTGGTAATAATAATAATAATGCCTTGCATTTAGCAAGCATTATAATATCTGTCAAGCATTAAGCAGACACTGTAACTTATCCTCAGTGCTGCAACGCTACCATACGGCTCCACATAGGTCACTTTTGTTCCATTTGGGGCTCTTTCATGTAGACATAATGAAGAGTCTTTCTTCTAGCACAAAAGAAAGACGATGCGTCTCTGATGGTTAACCCTCAGGACAACCCCACGAGACGGGGGAGAAGTGGGAACAGGCTGAGAAACTGGCAGGGCTTTGCAAAGTCCTGCAGAGTGACTGGGCTGCAGAGTTGAGCTGGACAACTCCTGCCTCCCGAGACTTCACTTCTGTTCCCTCAGACCACACTAACAAAACAGCTTTCATCTGCTATCCGAGCAGAGAAAAGGTCCCATTATGCAGCTCATTACACATCAGAAGAGCCCTGGGCTTAGCCTCAGCCCTAGAGAGGACAGTCCTATAAATGACTTCTGCTGAGAAGGGGCCTTCCAGGCAAAGCTAGTGTATTTTCATACAGACATACCTTCTCCAGAAAATGGGTCAATGTTGGAATAGCACAATTTGCCGATGGGAACCAGTGCTTTAGTACCATTAACACCAGTGAAGACTACAGGGAAACAGCCTGGGACAAGCAGGTGAACGGGAAGACAAAATTAACCGATGACAAGTGTAGGTAATGCCTGCTACAAAGTACAATGGAAAATTACTCATACTTGCATTTGGCGTATACATTATCTGTCATTGCCTGTGGCCAGGGAGAACTAAGCTCAAACACCTGAAAGAAAAATCTCCATACCTGGTACAGCCAGTCAAATAAGCAAATAAAGTATTAAAAAGTGGAAGGATGTGACATAAAACCAGACTGAACATATTCTAATAATGGGGTTTCTTTAATGTGAAAGGAGTTAATGGCTGCCTTCAACTGGGTCATTGGTCTATAGCAAATAACAGCTTTGCACAAAGCCAGCGGGTGTCAGATGTCTCTTTTTTTTGTGTGTAAAAGGAGAAAGTCATTTATGTAGGGAGGTAGCTGGAAACAGTAGAAGCCACCGTCTTTGCCAAGATTTGATCTGGAGACAAATCTTTGGGCAGAGGTGGTTACCCCAATTGCTACTGAATAGGTGCGAGCACTGCTTGGCAAAATCTAGGAGGGGGCGTGTGGTAGAGAAAGGAGCAAACCCAACAGATGATGGGCTGCAGAGCAGCAGAGCTCCCTGCGGCTCAGAAATGATTGGCAGAACAGACTCGAATGTTGCCAGCAACAGGACTTTCCACTGTTTGCTCCTGTTGTGTTTGGGGCTCAGGCAGTCATGAGTATTCTTTGCAAATAAACAGGTTGCATCAAGGTGTGTACCTGGCTTGTGTCATCCATTTCTCCTCCTAAAGGAAAAAAATCCTACAAGGCCTTAAATATTGATTTACCTCTCAGACCAAAGGAGAAATTGTTCACTGTATTTGCTAACATAACCTTATCTCTGAAGAACAGCAAGTACTAGATTCAGAAGAGGGTGTGGGGTTCAGGAAGGAGAAATGAAATGACAAGAGAAGTTTCTGTAGAGAGCCTGAAAAGTGTAGGGGTGTTTCATTTGTAAGTATGGTGAATAAGTGGGGATGCGACAGGAGCATTCCTCTAAAGAGTGGAAGGGGGTGGGGAGCACCTTATATGCATTTTCCATCCCTTAACACAAGGGCAAAAAAAAAAAACAGTTGAAGTAAAAAGAAAGAAAAAAAGAAAACTGAAAAAAAAGGCAATGCCTTCATATACAACTACCCTGGAAGATGCATTGCTACAGAAAATCACTGCCAACAAATACTGAAAAAACATCAAAACAGGATTCAAGAGCTATAAGAGTAAGAGCATGCAGATGACCAACTTGTTTCTCAGCAGATAAAAATCCCCATACTTCCAGAAATAAACAAAACATAGGCTGGCAGAAATCATCCATAATTATCTATAAGGCTTTTTTTGTACTATCCTGAAAACACCTAGAACTGATCAATAGGTTAAAGAAGATACCGGGCGGAAGTACTGGACATTATAGATGACGGCGAAGAAAGTATTATCAAGAATAAACTTTCAAACATGCAAACTAGCCCGTGACTTGCATTAGAATAGCAGAGTGTCTCAAAACACAGGGAACTAAAGGTACAGGGACAGCATTTCAAAGGTATCTGAGCAGATACAGCTAGTCCTCGTGCACTTATGTACTCTGTCCTTTTGTAATATGGTCACAATTCTGGACCGATCCTGAAGACTTCCTGACTTTCCATGATGCTTTCATGAGTTCCCAATACAAATAGGATGTCTCTTCGAGAATGATACTTCTTAGCATGAGTGAAAGTGGCAGAACCAGATTCAAAGCACAAAGAGAGAAAAAAAAAAAAACACTTGATGTGCTTTTGACTGGCCAGTACACCTCTTGCAGATCTGGATGTCTTTGATTTATTCTCCCACACCCACACACCAGGCCTCTGGAAACGGGAGAGTTGCTAACTGCACCTGAAAAATAGCAATTGCTGTAAAGGAAGAAACTAAACAAACCTTGCTTTTGTGTGCAAGGGAAGCATTAACAGGAAATCTACAGAGTCAACATTTTAAAAAAACGTTCTATTGCAAGATAAAAAGAAACACAGCCACATCTGTATGCATATCCATACGTATCAGAATGGAGCCCCACAGATTATGGAGGTCTGTGTTGCAACAGCTCTTCCAGCCAGGAAGCCCTGTGGGAGCCCTCTCCCTGTCCAGACAGCACAAGACAGCAGAGAAGTCTTGACACGAGCTCATGCAGTGAGCAGCGGCAGACCTGCTACAGCAGGAGAGCATCCTTCCCTGTCCTTTTAAACCAAGCAACAGAGCCCACTGCACGGAGCTCTGATGGGAAGGGAGTGCTGTCTTTGGGTGATGCTCCACCTTGGGACAAAACGCTGTCACCCTCACTGCAACCCTCTTGTCCAACAAGTTCAGACAGTGCCAGTCACTCCCCACAATGCCCAAAACATACGTGAGAGCGAAGTCCTTGCCCTGGGCTTGGAGAGTGGCATCCCTCTCAGTGCAATGGGCCGGGAGCGGGTTTCTCCCTGGCAGAAGTGACTTCCCAGTGGAACCTGCTCTGAAGGTAGGGCTGACCCGCGGAGCAAAGTCCCAGCAAAGCCTCGTCCAGCAGAGAACTAATTTAGTCTCTCGTACAGTTGATGAATGAAGAATTTCCTCTTGGGACTAAATTACAGGCCTTTTCAGGGTTGCTCTTTCGTGATCTGTTATTTAGATGTAATTTTCCAACAGGGCTGGAACACATAGCCATGAGCTAGAATAGTATTTGCTGTGAACAGCTGCCACACACCGTCCTTCACATCCCACACCCTTTCCACCCTCCCCGGCACCCCCCCTCCTTCCCTCCCTCCCTCCTGACACAGATGAGACCCACTAGGCACAACTTGCATTGCATTTGTTAGATCCTCATTGAGGTCCTTAATTAAACCACAAGAATGGCATTTGCCCACCTTCCCTGCGCCCCTGTTGTACAAAGAGTGGCGTCTTGTTTGAACACGCTTAAAAACAGATGAGAAGGCTTTTTTCAGACACTGATGATTACAACCCTGTGTCAATCTTTTTCCCCTTTGGCTTGAAGATAGACCTGTGATCCTCCTTTGGCTTTTTGAACTGTTGGAAGCTGTGTAAACACACAGCCTGTTAGTAAAGCTCTGTTGACCTAATGGCTGCTGAGTGCAAAGCGATTACCTTAAAACCCCGTATCTCACGAAGCTGCAGTCTCACCTGTTTTGAGGTCATTAACAATGAGGTCTGACAATGAAGGCAGGAACATTCTAGCTAGTCATTACCTAATGAACAAATGGTTGGGTAGGACTATTTAAAGGAGTTTTATAACAGTCCAATAACTGTTTTGGGCTTTAATCCCAGAATGCTATCTCCAATTAAAAGGCTGGCTATTTTAATGTGGAGCAGTAAATCTGAATGCTAGGGGAACATGTTACGATGCAGTCCATAGACCCATCTGGGAGTCACTCTGCTAGATGTGCATCAAAAATCCACTGGGCGTGGAGGCAATCCAAGATGCAGGGCTCTATTTCACCTACTTGTGCATACTCATGCCTTTTCTCTACGTAAATTGGGCTATGTGCTCAGAAGCAGCAAGCTATATAGCCTGCGTAATTGAAAGTCCTGTAGGTGAGGAGCTGGGATCCACGTTGTGTAAGTGATGACGACCAAATACCTTCAAATAATTTTCAAACGTAATGCTGGTGTGGAGCCTAAACAAATCACGGAGCTGCTGACAGCAAATTATATAGTTTTAGAATAGCATAAAGGAGCTCGGAGAAAACGCTGAGGGATGAATTTGAGCTCATTTGCACACAGGGGTAGACCAAGTTTGTATTTTACAGCCTCGTTGATGATGCCTGGCACTTCAACACTATCCAAACATAAGTCCCATGTGATCACTTTGACATCTGTAGGACAGGTGTGCGTGGGCCCACAAGCCTGGCTCTGTTCACATCCTTGGGGCAGCATAGTGAGGAAGGAGCCCTAAGCACAAGTGCAAGGAAATCCTACCACAGGCAGATGCTGAGCAGAGACCTTCCTGGGGACCTCGAAGCTTCCTGGTATCTAGTGGTCTTTCCTTTGGGTGAAATCACAGCCGGTGGTGTGGCTGGATGGGCACAGAGCAGGGTTGGCACCTTTTGCTTGCCTGCAGGGAGCCTTCATTCCACTGCTTAAGGCTCCTGAGGTCCTGCTTTGCTCCAGATGGAAACCATAGTGCTCTTGTTTGACTGCACTGGAGGCGAGATCAGAGTCCAGGAGAAGAAAGAGGATGACAGACCCCAGGCGTACGGGTGCTCTCCCAAAGCAGGCACCTCATCCGCACAGCCCGCAGGCTGCCGGCTACAGGAGCGAGCAAAACGAGAGCACTGCTCTCCGGGAAGGGGGATTTCCATTTGCATTTGGTCCCTCCACCTTCCTGACTCCAGCAGCCCTGGCCACGGGTCCCTGAAATACTGTTCCCTGGGGGAGCCTCTTTTCCCCCCTCACGCTCAGCCTTACAGGGAGCCCTAGAAAAGAGACGTGGCCGTATTTATGGACAGGCAATAGAAATAGTGCCATCTACTGACAACTACGAATATGTAGCCTTCTAGAGAGTCAATGAGGTTATTGTGACTGTGACATGTGAAATGCCATCACAACCCACATCTTCATATTCTGGGATCAGAGGGCGGGAGCATAAATGTTATAGTGCATTTACACCCACTCCCGAGCCTGAACAACGTGCGTTAGTGTGGCAAGATCCCTGCAAGAGAGCACCAGAATCCTATTTGCAAACCTACTCCTTTCTCTCTGCATAAATCTTCCACCAGCAGATTGCCATTTTCTTAGCTTTGTCTGTGATTTGAGGATACCTCCACAGTCTTTGCGTGTTGGCGCATTGGAACATTTACCAACCCGAGGCGCAAATTAGGGTCCTGCTTTGCTAAGTAACTTGACAAAGAGCAAACCAAAAAGACAGATCTGGCTCCCAAAGACCATCAGTCTGTGCAGACTGCAGTAGCTTATGAACGGTACTCTATACGTAAGTAATTTTTATGGACACGCAGGTGATTTTGCTCCCTGTTCCTAGAGGCATTAAATAACAAATGACTTCAGCTTACCTACAGTTCAGACTACCATATCATTTCTGTTTGTTCCAATGACAGTCACTTTGTTTGCAGACTTCTTCTTTTTTGGTACAACATTACGACAGAGCATTTAGTTCTGGACCGGCTAGCTCAGCTGCACAGACACGTGCCCATTAGCAGCAGGCCAACCCAGCACTCCCCCTACCAGGGCTCGGGATGCTCAGCTAAGTGACACACAAGCCTTTTGCAGCAGAGAGTCTGCACAAAAATGATTTTGCTTTTCAACAACATATAGGCACTTATATTTCAATAGCACAAAATTAATTTGAAGGTTTTTTTCCAGTTTCCACAACTCCCCATGAGACAGCCCTGCCTTCTCTATAACCCCCAAAGTATCCTCTACCTGAGAAGAACCAGGCAGGAGGGCTGCGTTTCTACCTCTCAAGGTCCCATGGCTTGCGTTGTGTGACATACTCTGCCCTGTTTAAAAGGAAACCAACAGCAGCTCCCAGGAAAGGCTCAGAATACAGCCTGGCAGCTTTGTGCTGAGCCCTGGCACTCACAAAGCCCCGGTCACACAGCCAGACATACAGGGCCTTGGTTGGGAACCCAACTTGCCTTTGTACAGTGTCCTCCCTGTAAAATCTGCATTTCCAGAATTTCCTTGTTCCCTGGTCGCTAGGAGCATACCTGCTCGCTGTGAGGAATGTCTGTTCGCCCTCCTTGAAGTGAAACACTCCAAGCAGCGCATGAAGATCCTTAATGTTGGGTGCCGATTTCTAAATGTTGGCTGCTGTTATGCTTTTTGTACACAGGTGCCAAAACAGATGGTCACACTCGGGCAGGGGAAGGAGCAGCTACAAACACTGACAGCTGAGTCCCTGACTGCTGATGAAAATAGGAGGCATCCACATTTTCCATGTAGCTTCTTTACCAGCACCTTCCTCTCATCTTACTTTCCCACAGCTCCTCTCTAGCATGAAGTGATGGTGGGGAGGTAAGGAACAAGCATTTTGGGAGAGCCTCGGGCCAGCACTGGTGGGTCCTCATTGCTTCTCTGCTACATGCACATGGTGTAGTTTCCGATAGCAGCTTCTGGTGGCCACAGCCAGAAGAGTCCCTACGCCCCAAGGTCAATGGAAAGCAGAACACTCATCACAATGTCAGAAGCAATGTCAGGACTGAACCGCCCAGCAGATATAAACCCTAAGTCAATTGACATATCATTAGAGACCACTTTGTCAATAATATGGGAAAAAAAAAACTTGGATTGTTTTAAATCCTCCTGGCAGAAAACAGCCTGATCTCTTTCCAAAAAAAAAAAAAAAAAAAAAAAAAAAAAGTGGTTTTGAACAAGGTGAGAATGTTCTCCTGATCTCTTTCCCACTTGCATCCTGTCTGTGTGGCACCTCTCCCCGCTGCCACCTCTGGATGCCTCCGAGAGGAGCAGCGACGTGTCCCTCTCAGCGCAGAGGCACTGCGGGACGGCCGCTCTCAGAGTAACACCAAGGAACTGCTCGAGCCTTTGCCTGTTTGTGTTGAGAGAAGAGCAGGCCATGTTTCTTCTCAGCAATGTCCCCAGTTCTCAGAGTTGTACTATGAATTTCAGAGAGCGGTTGGTGTTGTCCTTCAAGACCCATCCGATGAGGTCCTCCAGAATATGAGCTCTTTCTCACGCTCATTTTTTTTTTCTCTAGTCTTAAGGTGATTTGAAGGTACTTCAACAACTCAGAAACCGAAAGTCAGAGAAAAACTTCCCCAAATATGGGGTTATTTCTGTTTAATCCCACCACTTTTAGGGCAGCCTCAGAGCTGACACATGCCTGTTAACAGCACTGGCAATCCTGCTTGAAGCGTTTGAGAGCAGCTTTGATTCTTTCCATTAATGGCCTCTTAAGAGCTACACCCTGCAGCTGCCACATTTCTTGCAGGCATAAACCCTGACATTTAGCATTTAGCGCTGCTTTATTTAAGGGGGGGTTGTTCTTGCTCTTCCCCGTCGGCCCCAGTTAATAATTCTCTGGTGATTTTATCTCCATTTTTATCTGCTGCAAACCTCTGGGTGTTTGCTGTATTTCCCCAGCTAGCAGCGCTGCTATCAGTGCCAAATATTTCAAGCTGTCAGGACATTACTGAACCGAAATTCCTTGAAGCCACTGGTAGCCTAAAGGTGAAGCATTTAACTATATTGCATTGGGGTTAATGACTCTGATGGCCCCTGCATTAGCTTATTAGCGGTGGCCAGTTGCTGCTGGTGGCAGTGTGGGGACAGCCTTTGCATGGTCCATCCTGGAGCTGCTCCAGCTTCCAGCTCCTGGCCAGGGACAAGAGCCACCGTGACTTGCTGCCCTGCTCCAGATTCCTTAGGATTTTCCTGAAAATGTGATCTGTGTTGCATTTTTTCATACTTCTCGGTTAGTCTCTACTAGGAGAAGGGGTGGGGTCATGTCTGTTTTTAGCATATTTTTCCTTTGGTTTTAAAGTTTATTTAAACTGACTCACATTTAATTGTCCTAAGGTAAACAGATGAATCACCCAGGGGGGAATACACCTCCAAAGGTCAGGGTTCACAGCAAGTTTTTTTTTTTTCTTTCTTTTCCTTGGGCTTAAATAAGGAAAACTGGGTTGGTTGGAAAATAAAACTATTTTATTTGGGAGTTTAGCAGACAGTGACTCAGATTTTTTAGTTTCCTGAACTTTTTACTTTTATATAAGTAAGACTCTTGATAAACAGGTATTGGGCCCACACCTGCCATGGAAAGAGCAGCAGGAGTTCAGCACAGAGCGTTAACAGAAGCTCTCTTGTTCTCCTGCTGAAATTAGCTGGTTGGGTACAGGGAGATTCTTGATAACTCCTAATTCAAGCCCTTCAGACCAAGAGCGCTGCAGGGCCCCTTTTTTCCCTTTTTGGAAAGATCATAATCAGTCAATGAGAAAACACATTTAAAAAAAATGGAAGAAGAAAAGAGCCACAAGTTAGATTTTGCTTCCGGAAAGTTAGCTGTGATCCCTTGAAATCCCTCGACAACTTGCTTCTCGAATTTTTCTCTCCTATTAAAAACTATTCACAGTAACGGGTTGCTATTTCCGACCTTGCTTGTCTGTGTGGGATGTGTCTCCAGCTCCATGTTGATAGTCTCCTGTACAGAGGTGCTAGCTGGCACGGTGCGAGGTTGCCAGAAAACAGGCCATACATTTGTATTTCCCAGCGTTTTTACTTTGATCTGGTTTTCGAGCTTGGAGCTTGCTGGAGTCTATCTCAGGTCATGCTAACAGCACCTGTATCCCTGCAAGAAACACCTTGCTTAATTGAGTTTTCTTGTTGTTCCCTTCCCTCGTCTCAGTAATAGAGAGGAAAGGACACCAGTAAAGTGCTGTAGGAACACATGGCTGCAGAAATCACACTATACAGAAAGAGTGATGAAGAAAAGAGATATTTGCTGCAACGGTTGCAGCTGGATTTCAGCTCCTTCTAGCTCATCATACCTTTCCCCCCACCGAGCTAGGTAGGGCTAGGGCCATCATATAATCTGATCAGAGATTTATAAGTGGAAAGGATAAACTGAGGATTTCTGAGCCTTCATCCCACCCTTCTCTAGGAGGAGTGAGAAGACTCTTTGGATATGCTTTCTAGGCCAGGAGTCCATCATTCCCCACCGGACAAAGCCTGGGACACATCTGCCTCCCTCGTATGCTTCACCAAAAGAGAGGTCCCAAAAGTGCCTCTCATTTCAGGAACCGAGGTGCATCATGCTGGACATGCAGTTGGATACAGCAGGGTTTTCCCACAAGCTCCTGATTTGCAAGACTGTGAGTGCTTTCCACTTTCCTCCCCTTTCTGTAAAATGGGGGGGGTAGCAACACTTCCATTGAGATCCCTCCGAGATACCCAATTACCATGGCCATGCTTTGGTTAGATACATTTCTCCATGCAAAAATGTAGGGTAATATTAATTTTCCCGCTGCATTTCCCTTGATATTTTTGAGGGTTTTGAAAATTGGAAACAAAAGGGAAAAAGGCCACGTTTCTAAATCATCCAAAATATTTGCTTAAACGGAAAGACACTCATCAGAGGTTTACATAACCAACAATCCATTTCACAGTTTTCTTCTGTTTTTTTAATTACCAGCTCTTTTGTCCAGCTTGCTAGGAATATTTAAATGTGAACTGGTAGCTGAGATACTTTGTGAAAAATAAGCACATATGACAACAGCATCTCCAAGGGCAATTCCTGCTACATTTTGGTGACATTCAGTGAATGACAGATAAAAAAATTCATTGGAAGAACTCGCTATTCATCATCGCTTGGGTTAGTGTAAATCAGTGAACAATATTCCAGTGATGACGCTTTGGGTTTTACATGTCAGTAACCAAAAGTTTTCCCCAACTTGACTTCAAAGTGATATAGTCAACTTCAAGACTACCTAAATCAAACAGTATTTGTTTGCTGGGTCTCTGAGCATGCACAAATAGCCCCTGCTGGAGACAGGAGACTGGACCTTTGGTGTGGCCCAGTATGACCATTCTCATGCTCTTTTGTCCCTCTGTGCTCACCCTGAATGCCTGAACAGCAGAGGACTTTCAATAGTCTCATCCCAGAAGAGAAGACTTTTAAAATTAAATTTATAAATGCAGAGATTAGTTTAAGGGAACTAGGTTTGAAAATATGGGGTCGCCAAATCCCCAGGAATTTATTTATCTACTGCCTCTGGCTTTCACGAAAGCCAAGTTTGAGCAGCCCCAGGTGCCTACAGATACTGAAGGAGGTGGAACGTCACAGCTATACTTGCTTGGTACGCTCTGCAGCGGCAACCAGTATTTCGTACTGAGTTCATAAACCTCTCTCTGACTGTACGTGAAGCCCAGCTGCAGCTTCCCTGTGAAAAAACCTAACCGTTTCCATATTTCATCCTCTAGCCCTTTCCGGTTGCCCAAAGGCATGCCCAAAGCCAACACGTCTTGCACCTGAAAAGAATCTCTTGATTCCCGACCCACTAAACATCCCCCACAGAATCTGTCTGTCTTTGTTTTGCACTCGTGTGCTGTCTCAAACCATCTTAACCAAAACCGTGGGAGGCCCCCATGGTTTTCCCTTCCTTACCCAGAAAGCCTCGGTCTTTGCAAAACCCCTTAGCCCTCTTGAGGTGCCGTTCCCCTGCCTTCGGACGAAGCGAAAGCCTACAGCCAAGCTCTCTCAACATTTTGGAAACCAAAGGGAACACATAGCAACACGGGGTCTGTTTGTATTCACGCTGTAGTTACCAGAGCCTCCTTGGGCTTTTTCCCCATGCTCTTTCCCTCTTGTTCTCACTCTTTTCTTTCAAACGGTGGATATGTACTTGGGTAATACCGAACTGCTCTGTATGTTTCTTTAGTTCTGCCTCTATTAGTAGCTTCCGTCCGCTCTTCCAGCCCCAAGCACAGAGACCTGGCAGCGAGGAGATCAAACAAACACAGCTGCTCCCGTGTCACTCCCGCCGCCAGCCGGCTCGCCGCTCGCCCGCTCCCCGAGCCCACAGCGGCCAGGGTGCAGGTGGAAGCGGATGGCTTTGAGGTCGAGGTGTAAATACCCATAATTAGACATGAATTACATTTAATACCCATGACGGGATCTGGTGGGAAACAGGTGGGGCAGAAAGCTGAAAGATGCACACTGGAAAAAATTCTCCTTACTTGACTTGATCTCAAGCCCATGGAAGCGCATGGAAAGAATCCCCTGGAGTTGTGATGGGCTTCGGACCAGGGTTCTGTGCAAAAGCAAGGGGCGCGCAAGAGGAAAAGCTGCATATACAGTATGGATTGGCAATTTTAACAGCCGTCCCCTTGGCAGGGAAAGTTAAAGGAGAAGGGCGGGAGGAATTTTTTTCTCTCTACAGAGAAAAAATGAAAAGAAGAAGAAGAACAAATCAAAAAATAACTGGAAGGCAGGGAGAAAAGCAGAGGAATGGTAATTTACATCTCTTCATTTCAAAGGCACTTATGCGCTCTTTTTTGACACACCTTGCAGAAAGTAACTAAACAGCGTGGGCTGCCAGAAATAAATGTTACGGCTCTCACGTTCTGAGTTCTTCTCTTCTCATTTTTCTGGAGAGCTATTTCAGATATTTCTTACAATTTGACCTTTGAGCTGCTTGGAAGATTTACTGAGTGCCTCAAATGCAGTCATTTTTGCAAAACTGATGTGTAGCGTTAGCTATAGGGGAGTGTTCCAGTGATGTGCAAATAGGTCAAGGAAAAAAGTGAACCAATAAGGTAACCAAACAGGAATGTAAACTGAATGGAGCCTTTTATGCAAAGGTGAAGGGTTCAATTTTTTCCAGAATTGTGAAATATTGAAAAGTTGTATCGGAGCCCCCATGCTCAAAACCTTTTGATAAGCAGAGATGTTTTTAAAGCTACCCAGGCTTCGGGGCATTTGTCCTTGCACCTCTAAAAATACTGGTCTTGGAAACTCACCTGTAAGTACAAATACATGGTTGGAAAACATAACTTTATCGTAACAGACAAATGTTATGGTAAATCTTGAATTAATGTTTGTGTGATCCGGTTTCAGGCTTGCCAGTGTTATCACTTCTACCTGGTTTGGGCTTTTTTTTTTGGTAGAAAGCAAATCATCTGCTTTATACTACCCTGTCCCTAATCTCCGGCACTTCCATCTAAGTTTATCCACTCTCCTTATGGCATATGTGGGGGCAGATCCTCAGGTGATGTAATTTTACTTAGTGGTTTTGATACCTACTGAAAATCTTACTGCATCTGCTTAATGGGTACTGAGCAACAGCCACAAAGACCCCACACTCACAGCTTTGCCTCAGCAATATTCAAGGCTGAATTGACACTTATTCTTTCCAAGATGACTCATACCTGTGAATTTATTTCTCATTTTTCATGACCAGAGTGCCATGTTTTTCACTTGAACAGTCAGGCGAATACTTCCTGGAAGTTTGCGTTGGTATTTTAAATCCCTTTGACTTCTTTCATTCTGACACTTAACAGTTGCAGTGATTCAGTTAAGAAATAGAAGCAACACCCAGTGACCCAAACAACTCAAAAGATACCACGGACACCAGAGAGTCAAAAGAAACAAAAAGGGATACATGGAGTAAACCACTTTCTCTCTCTCATTTAAAATTCTCCAATAATTTCAAGGTAAAGCCAAAAACATGAAAGTCTAGTCAGAAGCAGTTCTGAAACAAGAAGGCCAAATAACCTGACAAAGTATTTCTAACCAATACGCTCTCTGCTCTTGTGTTTTGCTTGTCCCTATGGGAGAACACCAAAGGGAAAACAAAGTAAAGCCATATCACACCCTCCTGCAACTGTTTTTTCCATTCAATAGATATCTGTCTCCAGTCACAAATGAAGACCCTTTTGTGCTCTAGCAAGTGCCCCTCACTGAGAACATGTAATTCCCATTAAAAAGCCAGATTTGGACATAGGTAGTTGAAAGTATTGCTTAATTGCAGTCAAGGCAGATCCATATTATTCTGTTTTAATGCTGATTTTTTTTGCTAGTAGGTCAGTGCCAGAGATGCCAAAGTCCTTCCTGGTTTGCAAAATATTCCCACCCTGCAGCGCCTACATCTGGACTATGGTCTGCAGTGAATCAACAACTGCAGAAACAAATACACAGCTAACCTGAACAGCCAGTGAGACGGTGGCGTGTAAGCCGGGTGCCACTTATGCATCCCACGTGACAAAGAATTCCTGTTTCAGTATTGCCAAAGGCTGACAGTCACAGTCACTCTGCACCTAGCGTTGGTCTCTCTCAAGATGGCCATGGGTTAAATGCCACTGGAGAGGTAGTGTTGGGCATCTGCACCACTTGGAAGATGTTTCTCTTTAGGGAAACTTGCCTGGCCAGTGGCATGGATGTGAAAATAAGCAATTGCTGAAAGACACCAGCATTGCATTAACACCAAACAAAGAGCTGAACATTTTCATGACTAGCCTTCTCATGGCTTTTAGTCATACCTTAAGCCAGGGAACGGAGACGCATGTGATAATTAAAGCAAAAAGATCTTTTTGAACCTTAAAAGATTTAAGTTTGACTGAATTTGAATTTTAGACAAAGGTTCACATGGGTTTTTATTTCACCCAAGCCAGTTTATCCACCTTTCCTTTTCAGACAGGCTTAGATTTTAATTCTCAATACCTGTGAAGTTATTTATGTTAGTTTATTTGTTTGTTTGTTTCCAATTAACTTTTAATTCATTTTTGGGTCTGAGCAGGATATTTATTTTTCAAAATGCTGGGTGTAACCATTTATATAAACAAATCTGCCTCACTTATTTTTCTCCTTTTGATGTTGATTTCTATTACTTTTAGCCCCATGTGTGATGGGAGAATTTCCTACGTGTCCTGGTGGCTCTGTTCTCAAATCGCCATCAGTGACCTGAATGCCCATTTCACAACTGATTAATCAATCAATCAATCACAGCATGTAGAAAACAGTGGCCCCGCACAACAACTGGGGCTTTTAGTGCTAGAGGCAGCTGAAAAGTTGAGTCATGTTTAGATTAAAACAATTTATTTTTAGCCAGATGAAAACATCTGCAGAACATGACTCCTTTCATCAACCTATCCCCATATTTTTTATTTCATCTGAAAACTAAAATCCCCAATATTTCTGCACAAATGGACACTTCAGTCTAGCTTTCAAGCTGAGCGTACTTGAGTTTTGTGGGTTTTTCACCAAGTTTTACTTTACACTTTTTAATGAAACATTGTCATTTTCTGCAGGAAAATCACAACAGCAAGGGCAATAACAACAAATAGCTCATTTTCCAACCTGCTGGATTTTGTATACAGCTAGAGAGTCCATCAAAGATGGGCTAGAAATACAAGAGAAAAAAAACACCAGCTGACCGTCTCTTGGAATTTCTCCATTGCCTTATGCTGGGAATAAGGTCCAGTGATCCTCACAACAACACTGAAAGTCCCTAATTGCATGAAGGAACACAATAATAACAACCAAACCAGGCTGGTTGTTTTTTTCTAATTCCCATAAATTCAGTCTCCCTGGCTTCAGGTTCTCCCTAGCTTTCATGCAAGCAAACTGGAGGAAGGGTAAGGGATGAAAGCCAGGAAAATCTTGCAGTCCTTTTTTTTGAGTGATTTCAGGTGTTCTCCATTTCTAACTGCTAGAGGTGAGACAAAAAGCGTTGGAGGTGGTGTAACGGCTTGATCTGAACTCGGAGCAGGTAGCAGACCTGTGGGTGCACAACAAATAGGAAGCCATAAGAAGCCTTCTTCCTCCTTACAAGAGTATTTAACAGCTCATGTAACTCTCAGCCAGCCTTTACTGTATGAAATTTAGGGACAGAAAAAGGTCCCATGAGGTCTGCAGTAAAAGCTGGGAGCGTGACCCTCTGTCTATTAGGATACAGAACAGAAAGATGAACGCAGTCCTTCCACAAGCTCACGGCAAACTGCTCCACTGCTCCATTTGCCACCTCCAACCCCCTCTAGGAAGCCCTGCCTAAATGGCACAATTGAGACCCATTTATTTAGTGGATAAAATTGTACATGAGTTGTACAAAGTGATTCGAGATTTACGCACACATGGAAGCCAGCAGAGGCGAATTACTCCTCGGCTCTGCAAAGCACTTTACAAATGCAAGGCAGCACATAAGCACTACACATCATTATTTCTCTCTGTTTACTCACTAGTTGGCTTTTTCATACCAACTAATAGCCAAACCATTGTAAAAAAAAAATTGGTATGAAAATATTGGGAATACAGATGCCTGTACTTTCAGCTATCCAGAGACCCCTTTTCTATCTTAAGCTGTTTCAGACCAGAGCAGAGCGAAATTGCTAATTCAGGTTGAAGCATTTTGTTCAGCTGAAGGAAGACTCGCCCTGCCTACGAGCAAATGTTTGGTCTCTAAAGGTGAAGGGTGTCCGTCGGCCGCCATGGCAGACCTGTCCAGCTCTGCTGTGACACAGATGAAAGAGGCTCGACTCAAGAAACAAAGTTTCGGTGTAGCCTAATCAGAAGAAACACTGAGTCAGCAAAAACTCTCTGCCTTTCTTTGAATGTTAAAGCGATATATGGATATCGTTCCCTAAAAAGCACTGACACAGCACTCCTTTACCCTGGGGCAGGAAGAAGGCTCCATACACGTGCCACAACCAAGAGGCAAACTTCAGTTTTTACAGTAAAGACACTGAAAACCAGGCTAGTCCTCCTACAGAAAAAACCCGGCAGGACAGCTGAAAACAGCATGTAACAGAGTTATTGAGGTCCTTCACATCCAAGACCAAAACAACAACCTTTTCATCATACTTCATGGTTTCTTGCAGGTACAGGTCTCTCTGTTTCCCTACCTTTCCCTTGCTGAGTGGGTTTGCAGTGACCGCACTGTGTCACAGGCATGAAGTGAGCGGCTTATTTGCTGCAACATGATGCTTAGTAATCCATCGTGCCTTGCTTGGTCATACATACCGATTCCCCTTCCTTCTCTTCTGGAAGACAAAAGGGGTAACAAATTGACGCAAATGTAATGAATGTCTACTCTGGAGTGCCAAAACAGATGTCTTCTGGGAAAGAGAATGAGATCCAAAGACTGCCAAGTCACAGTATCACAGTATCACAGTATGCTAGGGATTGGAAGGGACCTCAAAAGATCATCTAGTCCAATCCCCTTAAATCCCTAAGCTTTAAAAGGAGAACGGTTCCGGCTCGCAGTATTTAGGGGTTTCAATAGTTGTGGTGAAGAAGGGAGGCGTGTAATGTTTCTGTTTGCTTTCTGGCTACTTGAATGGTTCTGCCATTTTCCCAAGAGTTGAAAGGACGATACTATCATAAAGATGACTAGGAAGGCATACAAATTTCATATGCGCTGGTGAATGAAACATTGGGTGCTTCCAAACATTGGGTGCGTTCCCAAACTCTCCACACCTCCTGAATGCGGTCAGGAAACCTCATAAGAGCCGACTCCACTGTAAATGGTCTGAATCCAGTTGGGCCGCAAACGCCATGAGAATAAAGTTTCTCATGCCACGATGAACAATTTTTCCCATGTAGACAAGGCCTTAATTAATCTTTAAAGTGTTCCAGTTTTAATTTTAGGTCACAGTTGGGGCTGGTTCTTACCATGGCTCCTGTCCAGCAAAGCTCTTAAGCACGCGCTTAATTCTAAGCGTTTAAAGTAACCTCATTGACTCCTATGGGATTGCTCACATGCTCAAAACTATGCAGATGTTTAAACTTCTGCTGGATCGGGGCCTGCCTCCGAACTTGACTGTCCTCCTCTAGTCACAACAACAACGCAACGCAAGAGAAACTGCTGCCGAACCGACCTTCAAAGTTTTGTCTGAAGGCATACTGGAAGGGCCAGACAGCTGGCAGGCTTTGCATTAGTTTGTTCACCACAGCATAAATTACCTCTGATTTGCTTAATGACTGTTTGGAATCGGGATGTCTCAGCCCCGCTAATACAATGCCCCATGGGCAATAATCCTCTTTTTAGAAGAGTCATAGGCGAAGTACGTTTTCAGCAGAATAAACCACTTCACACAACTCTAGGTGAACTATGTGCTGTGTAAGTGCCCTGGCCCCGGTGGCAGATCGCAACAGCAAATCTGTGTGTGCTCGCTTTTTAAAGAGGGTGGTTTATTTCTTGGTAAAAATAACGTTTCTTAATGAGGACGTATCAGCCAAAACATTGATTAACTGTGGCTTTTAACAGCTTACTCAAAGAGGTATGAATTTAATTAGCCCTCGTCAAAGTAAGAAGAATTAGCGTTAAGCTGTTTTATAACTCAATTCTCCTGGCTAGAGGACAAAATGAAAGGAATCATTTTTTAAAGGGCATTATTAGAAAGGTGATTAAGTGATGCTGTCATGTTTGCTTGGGCTCCAAATATCAATTTTGTTTTAAAAAACAGAAATATGGAAAAGGCAATTGTAGAAATGCTGAAGGCCCCAATTTGTCACGTTGGCGTTGCTGTAAGCCCTGATTCTCTGACTTGTGCTGCATTAAAGAGCATCATGAAGCAAGACAACCAGCTAATGTGAAGTTCAAACAGATGGTATCCTATTTGTTTAGAGGTCTGCCAAATGATGTTCAAGAGATGCTAGCTAGCTGACTTCAAAAAACACTTTTTCTCATCTAGACAACCCTTCCTTTCATATTTCTGTAGCATGCCTAACCAAATCGGCTGGACCAAAGTTCCTCCCTGGTGAAATGTGAAACATCTGCACCTGTATGGATCAGATCAAAAATGAAATCTAAATAAGGCCTATTTTTTAATTAGTGTTGCTTCTTGAAAGATATTTGGATTTTATTTTTTTTTGTCACCAAAGCTTAAAAACACATTAAAAAAAATGTCTCAGAGGTTGGAGAGTTCTGAACAGGAGTCCTTTCCCATTCTGAAATGCCACTCCTGAGAATCTGCTGAAAATGCTGAACATCCTCATGGAAGCTGACGGACACCACTGACTCTCATTTTACAGAACAACTCCCTGCTAGTTGCCCTCACTTCCAGCTAAGGCCCCAACATGCAATGAGGAGCTGACCCACCTCCTTCTCCCTCTCCCTGACCCTTCTCCTTCTCCCAGCCTCTCTGACTGCCCCTCTGGAGTGGGCACTGCCCACTGAACTCCACTGAACATCACTGCCCCACGTGATGTTCCCCCCTACATTCCTGGGGCTGCAGGGCACCAGCAGAACTTTCCCAGACGATTCACAACTTGGTCAAGCTGTGCATGCAATGAAATCCACGTGCATGCATTTTGGGACTCGGAAACCTAACCTGTGATGTTTTTTCTGGTGGGAACAGACTTCTTTCTTCTTCATGTCTGTCTCTTTAGCCTTAGATAAGTTTTAAAAAGCAATGGCAGAAAGGCTGATGAAGAGGGGCTCTAAACAAAAAGAGCCTGCTCAAACACAGCAGGCTTCGGAGAGCCTGTAGCAACAAGTGGGAAGGAGAAAGCAAGGGGAGTAGAGATGCTCCAAAATACTGCAGTTAAAAAAGGAAAGGATCCGGAGTCTAAGACTGCTCAGAGAAGAGGAAATACCTAAAGTATTTCTGGGAAAACAGCTGCTGGAACCAAAGCGTTTCCACTTTCAGGGGCCTCAAGGGCTGGTGGAACATGCTCACACAGCGCTGAGCAAAACCTGGAGCTTTTCAGGACAACTGTGGCTTGTTTGGTTGATGTTAAAGATAGGCTGAACTCTGCAAAAAGTAACTGAAAGCAGTAGAGTACCGAGGGACAGATCCCGTTTTCAAATGATTTATGGTTATTACTCAAGATATACGCCTAATTGAGAAAGCCACGTGATCTCAGATGAAGGAAAGATTCTAGCCCTGCAGATCTTACCAGGGCTAGAAATCCACCACTGCTATTTATTTAATCCTTCTCATCTCCGATGAAATATAAATATGGCGACTTCCAAGAACACATACAAGCCAGCTTGGAGGAACAATAAAGGTAAATAGTCTGACGGTTTATTGGGATTCACCAGATGGTTCTGATGTGGAATTGGCCCCTTCCAGCTTCTCCGGCTCCAGGCAGAGGACAGGGAAGCTGTGACTGAAAAGCCTGAGAGTTATGTGCTCTCCCAGGAACACAAAGAAATGCAAAAAGGCTTTGGTGAGCAAATACCCGGCTGCGCATGGAAGATCCCACACTGTCAAATGGGAGACTGTGAAGCGTCAGTGCAAAAGCAGAGGTAATGAAGGTATGCGGTGTAGCTCTGAGACAAAAAGCTCTACAGCTGCACCAATGCTCCAGCTAATTATTCCTAATTAGGGTAGGCACGGAGCCATACTCTAGCGCATTTGGAAGGAAGCTAATAGTCCCGCACAGGCCCACAAGGTGCCAGGTATGTCTTGCTGGTTTTAGGTGGAAGGAAAATAGAGGAGCCTTTCTTTAGGTGGTGCTGTGCAGCTTGTAGTTAATTGTATAATGGCAGGTTGTCTCTACTAAGTTATCAACAATCAAAATAGAAGGGATGCATACTAAAAACCCGAATCGGCAACTGTGAACTACAGAACCACAATTCCACCACCATCCAGGGACTCTTACGGTCTGTTAAGTCACCCAGAAGCCCTTGTTAGAATTACATTCAACATGACAATTCAATCTTTCCCTAGCTTTACTCTGTTATTATCATTATTATTGCTGTTGTTATATTATATATAGATCAGCATTTTGGACCTATGCCCTCTACCCCCTGCAGCTGCTTCAAGCTATGACTACATCTGCTGTTGCCTTCACAATGGCTGCTACCTCTTCTGCTTCCCATTCTTCCAGGAGCAGTGGAAATATGTCCCCTGCGTAACACCTACTCCAGCCTTCTTCCAGCATGCTCACGTGCTAGTTTTCTCACTCTTTTGTCCTCCACCAGGAACACTGTTGGCCTCTCTGGGAGCTTCCTGTTTATCTCAAACTAAGAGAGATGCCAAAGCGGTAAATTGGTGTCCTGGATACGTATGCACGGTATATCTCTTTTTACATGTAAATATTCATGATGCAGTTCCTAACCTCATGGAAGCTACCGATAAATATCCCCTTGCCTCACTACAAGAACTGAAGACAAGGTGTTCTTCTCCCTGCAGCTCCTCAGCCCGTGTATTTGAAGGCTAATCCACCCCCACAGGGCCATGACCACAAAGGCAACACCCACAGCCAAGTAAGAATATTCTATAAGATTTCCAGCATTGGGTGTTATTGGAATGGATGGTTGAAAGAACGATTTATAACACGAAATACTGCATTTACCAGTTGCTTTCATGTATATGTATGTGTATTTACATATATATATTTACACATATATATTTACATATATACACACTTATATATGGCATACAAAGTTACATTGGTTGGCTGAATCCACTTGACACTTTAATATTTCAATAAGGAGTCAACAATAATGTACGAAAACATGTGGCCAGTTAAGTAATTCCCATCGCTATTTTTCATAGAATAGAAATTTGTAATGTTTGCTTCAGGGTTTCTCCCCCAAAATAAACATCCCTTGCCCCAAAGATTTTCTGATTTTTGTGTGTTTTCATTTGTCTTTTTGATCGCTGAGAAGTGGTCCACTTCAGCTGATTTTTAAATGTTGATCTAGGGTCCCAGTAGCATGAAGACATGGTTTGGGTTTTGTGATAGAAACTTCATCTAGAAAGGAATCACTGAGGTCAAAAAGCTTTTCTTTTCTTTTTTTCATAAGTCATTTTCCTCTATTAAAAATGGAAATTTTACGTGAGTAAATAATGTGACCAGCATCTTTTAGATATTGCATTATAACAGTAAGATAAAACTCTAGGAGAAAATGCTTCACACAACACAGCAAAGGACTAAGACGGTAAAAAAAGCTTTATAGCTCCTTCCTATGCATGTATATGGCTCTTCAGTACAGAGACTAATCCCCTAATTTTGGAGGGGGAATTTCCACGGAGATTTGCCCGGGGAATCTTTATCTTCTCTGAGGTTCTGCAGATCCACTGACTGGTGCTCTAGGGTGGAAACATGGGAGCAAGAAAGGATTGCTGCAGAAGAGCTGCAAGACCATCAATGGTGCCATCTGAATGTCCTTAGGGTCCAAACCCTGGCCTTTCGATCCGAAAGGGAGTTTCCTATGCGCAAGCCTTATTAACCATGTTGGCACAGTTGTTTTGTAAATATACAGTGTATTTCATGTGTCTTTTCTGACTGTGCATGCTCAGCAACCCAAGCTCCTCAGATCTGCTGATCATTCAAGGAGCCATAGCAAATTACTTAAGCAGTCGCCTATTGGGAGTCTGGACTTGGGACTTGGGCAGTAGAGGCTCTGCTGCTTAGCAAGCCCGATTTCCCAAATACACCATGCATCTTGATTGGCTGACAATGAGGAATTATATTATTCAGACACTAAGCAAGCACAGAGGATAAGCTAGAGGACACTATTGCTGGGAAGGCCCTAAGGGGAAGCTAGAGAGGAATGCCCTGTGGTTCCATAAGGAGAGAGAGGAGCACCCTACCAGAATAAGAGATGCAGAGAAGGGCCCCCAACTCCTCGTGGGGCGGTTGAGGGGCCATTTTAGCCTGATAAACACATAGTTCTGTACTGAAGAACAATAAACAAACGATGCCAATAGAAGTCACAGTGCTGATCATTACTAAGCAAATGCACAGCACAGCCAAGAAGGTATATTCTCATCCTGCTTACTTAACACTGTCCTCGCACTGTGTTTATCTGCAGCTGAACACACCAATTGCCCTGGGAGAGTTACAAGAGTGAAGATGCTAATGGGAGCCTGTAGCTTTAGATGCGGTTCCTGTCCTGACATAGGTAAGCCCACGTTCTAATACTTCTAGATGTGGTTTAGTTGACTTCTGTAAGCAGCTGATTATATCTACACTTAACTTGAGTTTTCCCAAAGTGGCCGTTTTTCCCAGGTGTTTCAGAGTTTTGGAGTATCTTGTTTTCTCATTATCTTATTTAGGCAGCCTGATATTCATTGTGCAACTTTTCAGCGCTTCCTAACAGCTGAGACTTCTCAGCTTCTCAGCATCCAAAAGAACCAGGAGTGGCTCTTCCACTGGTCCCTTGGGAAAACCCTCCCTTTATATTTCTCCGTTTCCTCTACGTTTCTGCCCTTCATTCCCGAGAGCCAAGCAGACGGCCAGGCTGTGGTGTCTCAAGTCCTGGCGCTCTCCCAGGCACAGTCACCAGTACCCTACCCAAGGAACGTGGGTACATGGTCACTTTTCTGTATGAGAGCGGAACTGGACTTTGAGGAGAATCTGGGCTGGCCCAGCAGCCAGACATGCACCACTCAGTGGATTTTTCGTGACTCCAAACGCAGCAGTGGAAATTTGATAAACCTCAAGCACCAGAGATAAGAACTGTAAGACTGACACCGTTTACAACCAATTCCCGCTTCCCAACATCCACTGCCTTCCTTTACTTCATTTATTTCAATCAAGGGCTTCGTAATGCACAAATAACTCAAAAAACATAACTGCAGTTAAATGATAAGCAAGAAAAACCACACTCTTCGACTAGGTGTAAGCCATCAGGCTCCTGACCCAGGAACCTTGCCCACTCAGGTACAGAGGCAGTTTATTGCAGCAGGGATAAAATCATCTATTTGTTTTTCTCTAGCTGAGATTTGCAAAGCAGCCTAGGAGTTACTGATTAACTGAATGAGAAATCTTTGTTTAAGTCTTCTATTCATGTTTGAAAACCTAACCTTAATAAATCTTAATATTATTATATGCACTTACAAATGAATTTTCTGGGCAGCAGATTAACATAAAAATTAAATGCTGCACTATCTGCTGTTACTATCTAGGTTGGTACCTATCTCACATTGCTCTAATATCTGGCCTATATTAATGTAATATCCACGCACCACTGCTTCTTTATAAATACACGTTTGTCGGTTCACACAAACACTCTTGCAAAGACCTTCACATTAATCCCTTCAGTTATATTCAGTGAGGATCTATAAAAACGAATTAAAAGACTCATTTTTCTACCCTTAGGAAGATTTCTTCTTCCTATCATTTTGCCATCAAGGTTATAATTAAAGACACTGGCCGCTGTGGCCTGTATACATAATTGCAATATATGATCAAGGATTGTAAGCACCAGGAAAAATGCATTATCACACTGTCTAATTATCGTGTTATCTGACTGACAAGAGGCTGTTTTATCTCTGTCTAGAGATGAAGGACATATCTGACAGACACCAGGACTTTGCTTTGATGTCAGATTTGTATACGAAAGAATCAAAGACTCGAACCCTTTCCAAAATGGTTCCGATGTGGTTTAATCCTGCTAGACAATTCCCTGCCTCGCTGCCAGAGCCTGCTTTGAAGTGGCATTGCACAGCGCATGCTGCTAGTGCGTATTCCCGAAAGCTGGAGCGCTGGGAGTTGCCCCACATGCCGAGCAGAAGGCCCGTGCCCTCCGTCTCACACACCCGCCCCCTCATTCGCAAGATCACAGGGCAGAGAGGGGATGTGGTGGGGCTGGCAGGCGGGGAGGGCTGGAGGAACATGGGTTAAAGCGCCGTCCCCAGCACACGCCTGCGGCGTACGGCCAAGCGCTTCCTGCTTTTGGCCGTGCCGATCGGCAACGCTTTCTCTAGGAGCACAACCAGCTTGGGTTCCTCATGCCACTGCTGCCAGCAGCCCAGCAAGAGCATGTCCAGCATCTCCTGCACTGCTGGGACCTCCACATCCCGCTGAGAGCTTGCATACAAGTAACCACAGTCCCTGGTCGCGCAGGAATACAGAATTCCCTTCCCTTCCCCCTTTCCACCCCTGTATGACCTGGCTATGTACCACCAAAGCATTTCTCCATCGCATTAGCGATAACAGCCAAGCGCTGTTAAATGTCAGAGTAATAAGGGAAGGCTGGGAATGGAGGAGACTGGGAAGGGGCACCAACAGTGGGCCAGGCAAGGGTGAAACAGGCTAAAAAAGGAGGGAGGAGCACGGAAATGTCAACCTTAAAAGAATAAGTGAAAGTGTCCCCTCCTGCACTTTGCCGGTGGCTCAAGACTTTGCATCCCCCCGTTGTTGGCTCAGCAGAGACCCGCAGATCCCCCTCCCCTGCCAAGCGCTCTGCTGCTCCCTGCTACTTATCTCCTCAGTGACCTACTGCTGCTCCACTTCAGACAGTCAAGTGGCTCAAGTCCATGCGATGGCATAAAGGTTAATTTTGTCCCCCGGTGCACATTCATTATGATATAATCTCTAATTACACGATCCATTTTTCTTTAAGTAGGTTTTTCCTGGGGTGTCTGATTGCCATCTTCAGCCTGCAGTGCCAAAAACATCCCGGCATCCCCGCACAGCAGCAAAAGCCTCAAAGATCGCTGCGTCCACAAATCATTTCAGAAATGGTTTTCATCATTTGAGTAACTGCATAATTATGATAAGATAATGAACCAGATTTGTACTATTTCCAGCTTTTTCTTGCAAAAAGAAATCATGCCAGGAGCCTGGAAATAGTTTCTAATCATTTATGTGGTATAGGAATGAGCAGATAGTTTTGTTGTCAGGGTTTTTGCTTTTTAATTTCGTTAGTTTCACCCTCCTTAGCGCATTCTTCACACACCCTTTGGCCATTTATCAGTCATAGCAGAGAAAGATGAATCCTGTGGAGTTCAGAAATGTCCTAAGTCTGGAGCACTTAACTTTGCAAATGAAATATTTTTCCAGCATGCAGTTTGTTTATGTATTTAAACTTCCAGGTTTTTAAACGTAAAATGAACTAACTTTCCTCGCCACATCCCCAAGACCTCACAATTGCCCTGGGCATGCTCAAGCCTCCACCTCCCTGCGTCAAACCCAGAGAGAGCAATCCATTTCTAGAAGGAGGAACAAGGAACAGTTACAGCAGCAGGGGCACCTTCCTGGATGGAGAAGATAAACTCCCTCACATCACCCTGGCATCCTGCAGGGTAGATACGGACTGATTTTTTATTTTTTTCTTCTGAGTTTCAGATCAGGTCTGTACCTCCAACATCTTCCACTTCCTCTACTTTCCTGTTGGTTTTGACTAATGTATGATATTTTAACAATCTGACTTTCAATCCCTGCCTAATTTCTCATTGCGCCTATGTTGTTTTTTTTTTGAAGTCAAGAGAGATCAGTATCATTTGCAAGACAGGCACTTGTGTATTGCTATGCTTAATGTCTCTCTAACAATTGCCTGTCTTCAGGAACATAGGTGAAGGACTCCTCTGTTTTTCATGCTGCCATAGCTGATTCGTGATCCCTGAATGACTAAGACCCAGAGGTGCTTTGGGTGCCTAACTCAGACCACTGGGTACAAAGCAGCCAAGCATCTTTACGGACCAGAGTCAGTGTTTGCAATACAACAGCAGTGAAAAAACCGACATGGAAGAGGTGATGTTGCAGCAAAACTCCCCTATGGAGCTGCCTACTGTAAGTGATGTTTCTCCCTCTGTCTCTGCTTGAGACTTGCTCTGGGCTTTTACCAGTGAGTGAGTGTCGTCAAGCCTCAAAGAAGCCTTCTATCAAACTGTTCTATCTCAAAAAAGTCCCTGTTTGGCCATAAACAACATCCTGCCATTGCCACAGAGGTGCCTACAAACACTTTTGGGAACATAAACGTAACAGCAAATGCCTAACAGTGTGTATAATAATCAAACCAGAAACAAAGATCAAACTGAACTTTGTGTCTTAAACCCATTATGGGCAACCTCATAGTTACCAGATCAGCACAACAACAAACTGACTGGGGGGCATCAGCACAGGCAGAGAAGAGGGTTGGCTCAATCCATGAACATGTCTCAATTTTTTTCCTATGGCACAGATACATGTTTACGACTTTCTAACACTTGAGAGATGGTGCTGTTCTAAAGTCTGGTTATATTTATAAATATGTATAAACATTGTAAAATTAACTCTTCAGAAATATTTTGAAGATTTTTATAGATGCTCTCAACCCAATATAATATTTTTTCCTGCCTTGCATATAAAACCTTAATAACTTTGAAATTTGGATGACATCAAACTGCATCTTTCATTATGTTTAAATTGCACCTGTAAAACCTGTTGGCCATAAGCAACTCAAGTATGGTTGCAAGTGTTTTATTGTCCCTTGCACTTCTAGTAATAAGAGTACATTTTAACCAAATTATTACGCTGTTGAATTCTTCATAAAGGACCTCCTCTTTCAAAGCTAAATGAAAATAAAAGGGGCAACGATCAACACATTTATGTCTTTATATATATAAATGTATATGTACCCACTTAGATGCATGAAGAGGTTAATTATGTGATAAACTCAAATTGCCTTTATTGTTATATGATCTGCAAATGTGTTTGCTTTATGCTGCCAGACATTCATTACCCCCTATTTATTTTTAAAAGCTTTGTTTACTGTGCGATAGGAATCTTTTTAGTATCTTGTCCATTCTGACTGCCAGCCCTCTGGAAGTCCTGGCTGCAATGCAGACACCAGACATATTAATTTTGATTTCAACGGGAGGTGGATATTAGCGATAACATTGAAGAAAAAGTCCTTTAAGTAGTTCAGGACTAAGCGAACCCCCAAAAGCTTTAATGAAGGTTTTGTGGGAAACCACATCACTCAATTAACATTTGAACTGGAACAATGCAAGGCCAAACTTTTTCCAAACATGAGATAAATGGGAAGCGTTATCAGCCACAGCTCATACGAGAATTGATATACTCTTATGTATGGTAGGAGTGTCTTACTCCATTAGAAGACTCTCCGGTTTCAGCTAAACTATTTGCAGAATAAAATTCTACTCACTATGGGTGAGGTTGTCAAAACCTCAGAAACCATACTTACTGCTAAAAGTGCCCAAAATTTTCTCATTGAAATTTTTCTTTCTTTTATATAGAAATGACTATTCCATACGAACAATTTCCCCCCCATTGAAGGTATAGCATAGATCTATTTGAATGGATTTTTTAATTACTAAAAAAAAAGCAAGCAAAGAACGTTCAGGTTTTACAAACAAAGTGAGAATCCATTGAAAACATCTAACAAATTATTTACTTTTTGGAGGGGATCTGCTCTATTAAGCATTACCAAGTGCGGAAATAGCAACTTAAGTCATTTTAATCATGGTCTAGAAAATGTTATACCAATCATCTGTACCCATTGCCAAGCAAGTACTAACGAGACAGTTATCTAAATAAATCAACAGCCTACCAACTTCGTACTGAGCTCTCCCAACATGTTCAATCAGCATCAAAGACCACAGAAGTCTTTATTTATTTGGACTAAGGTTAGGGTTTTCTCTGTTTTAATCAATACTTTAAATTCATTTTCTACGTGAGCTAAGGTGGCTCCGCACTGCTGACGAAGTGCCTCTCCGCCTTCAGCCGTTATCTGACTCTAGCAGTGCAGAAAAGGAGTGCAGAATACAAACATTTCGGTAACCAAGCAGAGTGATTGAAGGGTTTCTTTGTCAGAGGTATCCTAACTACTTATTTAAATCCCTCAAATAAGAGAAGGGTTCGTGAGTGACATCTAGAGGTAATTCCTTAAGATGACTGGGGCAACTGCCTCCTGAGGCTCAGGTACCTGCCCTAAAGCTGACATCTCACTTGCTAGCATAGGTAGTGCTGGTACACACCGCGAGAGTTGAATGGAGTACAGCAACACAGATTTTATCAAGTAGATCGGGCCAGAAAGTTGTCGAAGAAAAATTATTTTCTGTACAACTTCAGTGTTCTACAGTGTTGCAAAAGAAAAGTGAAAAAGCTAAAATGAAATCTTTCCATTTGAGTCAAGTATGAAACCACTTTTCCCTGCAGAGCACTTAACTTCAGGTGTCTCTTTCCTCACTCCCATCTGCGGATCTGAGATCTCTGGCCAGATCTCATCTCCCAAACTATCAAGTGTCTCCTCTCTTTCCCACACAATATATCAGAAAAGCCACATAAATACAGGGTAGGAAGGAAGGTTGAAACACCTGGGCTACAACTTACAAAAGATGGTGAGATCTCATATGAGAGTATGGTGTAGTATAAAAATGACATAAATCTAGTCACAAATTCCATCTTTTGATATTTTTTTTAGTGAAAAAATGTGGCCAAAAGTACTACGCCACCTCCAATTTGACATTTCCAGGACCTTCTCACCCTTGTGGCTTTCAGGACCCAAGAGGCGCAGGCAGGGTTTCAAGGCAGCTTCCCTGCCCATGCTGCCTGCCCAAGGGCAACCTGACCTTCTGCTACGAGAGCAAATGTGTCAAGCTGAGCTTCTCCAGGTGACGTTGCTGGGCCACCCCTCAGCGACACTCAGACCAGGCTGTTCAGACGTGGAGCAGCTGCGTCTCCTGGCAAGACCTTGTCCCCTCCTGTCTGGAAATCACTTCCCTTGGCTGTCTTATGTATATGTACATTAAGCGTCTTATAGCTTCTGTCCATGCACAGCTTTTGGTAGTACCAGGAGGGCTGTCATCTCCTGATTTCTTTTTATAATTTAGGATGAGAAAAAAATACTGACGTATCAGCACTTCTTTTGGGACGGATGTTTTCTCTCACCTCTAGCAGTGAAAGGCGGGCTACAAGCCCATATCCAGCCAAGAATAACTAGATAACGTAATATCAAAAAAATAATGGGACCAATCATTTTGCTTGAGCTATGGCTACTTTGGACATTTCCCACAACAAGGAGACACGGGGAAAAGGCTAAAACTAAAAGAAATGGGTACAAAAGTGAGGGATATTAACCAAACACGAACATCTTGCACAATACCATAGATGTAAGCTGCTCTGCACAGCAAAGGAAAAGAGCCAAGCAGATAATGGAGTCCCTGCCTGAAGTCCTGTGGATACGCTGCCGAGCATTACAGTATCGGCTGGGGTGTGCCTGATAGCTGGAATGCTCTGAAGAGCAGGTGGCTCTTCAGCAGTTAATCTTTCTTTTTCATCATCTGCATTTGCTTGGCATGTTTGGACACATGCATCTCGTTTCTGTGCCATCAGGGAGCTCAACCGTAGTTCACCTATATCACAAACCTGCAAAATGGTAGGTCTCTTCTCGTTTGCGCAGTTTGGAAGTATTCAAGGTACCTAAAGAAAGCCTTTAATCTGTCATTTAAAATCTTATTGTGGTTTAATTCATAAGGAACCATGTTATTTTCATAGTGTGCCAAGAGCACTATTGGCAGCAGTGAGGTAATTATTTATGTGGGTTATCAGTTCACAGAGCTGATTAAGTAACCTGAAATGTGATGATAATGGCTTCCAGTAATGGCTTCATATCAAAAGGATAATAAATACTATTTGCTGCTTTTTCTTATAAGAAACGGGATATATTTCAGTCCTGTTGAAATAAAAGCAAACCTCCTATTGTTCTTTGAAAAAGTCTCCCAATAGCTCTAATTTCACATCATGTCTACTTCAATATGCTCATTTTGCTGCATAAAATTATGAATGATATATTGAATATTACAGATACATCTGGATAACTGATGTTAAATCCCAACCCGCTTTCGGAACATGAGAGTGACCTCTCCATGGTAGTGACTCAGTTTGTATTCCACTGCAAGGGACGGAGAGCCAGCTGTACCCCTTTTGCTTCGCTTTATCCACAGAACGTCCCACCCTAACTCTTAGACATAGTGTAGAAAATATTAAAAAATGACTTCCTGCTGTATTTTACCAAAAGAAAAATGGATCTAGATTTTCTTATGATGGGGCTTATCATAAGAATCGTAGAATGATTTAGGTTGGAAAGGACCTTGAAGGTCATCGAGTTCCAACCCTCTGCCATAGGCAGGGACACCTCCCACCAGCCCAGGTTGCCCAAGGCCACCTCCAGCCTGGCCTTGAACACCTCCAGGGATGGGGCCTCAACAGCCTCTCTGGGCAACCTGTTCCAGTGCCTTACCACCCTCAAAGTGCAAAACTTCTTCCTAATGTTCAATCTGAACCTGCCCTCTTCCAGTTTAAAGCCATTCCCCCTCGTCCTATCGCTACATGCCCTAGTAAAAAGTCCTTCCCCAGCTCTCCCATAGGCCCCCTTTAGGCTTGGTAAACTGGAGTTCATAAATGAACTAGCCTTGCCACTAATGACATTTCTTATGTTGATTCATGGATTTATCCATCACGAAGTTACTCCGACCTACCTTAAGCCCACAGAGTGCCCAGTTATAAAATCCCTGTTCTCAATGAGGGACACTCATCAGCAGAGGCTTTTCTTACTCCTTGAATTATAGCATGAATAATGCAGACCCTGTTCAGAATTGCCACTGATGTGCAGATTTGGATCACTTGCCGTCGGCTCAGTTGTTTCAGTATTAGATCACGGTAAGTATTTAGAAAAAATAAAATGTCTAGATTAATTTACAGGTATAAAGAAATACATTTATGTTAGAACTTCCAAGAATGGTTTGCAAAGGCACTCCGGATGTGAAACCTTTCTCAAAAATATCAACGATGAAGGAGAGTATAGTGTGTTATTTTGGGTAGGAAATCTGTAGAGGAAGGGCTGTTACAATAGCTGCAAAAGCTTCTCTGCTCTGAGGAGAGCACTGAACTGGTGCTAGCTGGTTTGAATGAGAGCCTGTAGGCTGTTATGAAGATTTCATCTCATACGTATAATATACCTACACAATACCTACAGATCAAAATACAGTTGAATAAAAGAGGTGACTGTAACTGCTGTACAAGATATTTGATTTTCAATTACGCTAAAGAACAAGATCTGAATGAAGTCACAGTATTGCAAAGCAAATTAGTCATTTATAATAAAAGTATCCTTTTCAGAGACAAGAGAGCAATATATTGCCAGTATCTATAGGCTACAGTATTTTTAGTTTTAACCTAAAGACTTATTCTGTAAATTTTGACTAAAAAGAACACTGTTCCCATTATTTTTAAAGATACCACCCCCCTGTTAATAGTTTTCCATACATCTACCCATCAGATCAGCAGTTTGGATTCCAGTCCTTGCCTCTCAGTGCTTAACTCAGTGAGTGTCTCCTGAATTGGGGCCTAATGTCTGACAACGTTTACAGGAGAACATAGGGCTGGGATGGGAAACTGGTACAAACCCCGCAAAGGTAAAGACAGCCACCTTTGAAACCACCGGACAAACCTTTAACTTACATCTAAGAGCAAAACTGTGGTAATAAAGATCTGTTCGAGTGCTTTAGCTAGAAGTCACGCTACTTTACAGGCCTAACGTGAGGGTATTGAGGTTACTTCATAATTATCTCTCAAATACTTTTTTTCCTCACTGATACTGTAAGTTATTTTTCTAGACAGCCTGCAATCTCGTTGAGCTTTCAAGAAGCATTGAGTGCTTAAGGTTAAGGCTTTTGGTGTGTATTTTGGTATCTAATTCAACATTTCAAATTAATGGGAAACTGATTCAGAATTTGAGCTTAAATGCAGCGCTGAATATGGACTCAAAAGCATAAACATTAACCATTTAATTTTAAAAAATGTTTATTGTTTATGCCTTACATGAATTTCTTCTTTCAGTATGTAGGAACTGAAACTATTCTAAGAAATGGTATCAGATATGATACCATTCAGATATGATGAACAAATTCGCAAGTGCTAACGAAAGCAAAAAGCTATCATCATTTTTTCTACCAGAAACTGACAGGAATTAAATATACAGTTCACCTAGATGAGAAACATATTAGGCATAAAAATGCACATCGGTATGTTTCGACGATGATTTACACTTCAATGATTGTACATCTGTTCATTACATATACTGATGGGCCACAGGATCTCCACCTTTGATGCAACCGGATCCTACCAAGCAAGCAAGGCTGGGAGGGTTAGCCAAATGCCCATGTCACTGCCTGGCAGATTGTAGGGAGGAGGCAGACAGTCCAGCAGATACTGTCCTTCCTGGGTACCTCAAACCTGACGGAACGCCTGGGCAAAACATCTACAGAACCAGGCTCTGGATTTGTACTCTCTCAGTAGAAACATATAACAAATCACCTGCTCGTGGTGGGAAGGCGCATCGGTGCAGGGTCGGACAAAATAAAGTTGTTCGCTATTTTTCTGAGAAAATGCCAGTCTAGGAAATCACCCCATATTTTATTCTTTTGTTCAGTGCTTCTATTGCCATTGGTAGGCGAACTTCAACTGAAAGTGAAACAATTCTTACACGCTTTCCCCAAACGGGGAATACAGACACTTCACGCTCCGAAGCCTTAACTAAACAAAAGTGTGCGAGGATGCGCTCGGAGGCGTAACTTTAGTCATCAGTTAGAAAATTCCGGCCCATGTGCAGCTCCATCCTCCATCCTCCCACTTTATTGCCTGAGCCTGTACTGGTTGTTTTATCACATCAAGGATCATTATCAGAGTGTAGCTGGATTTATGAAGTGTGTCACAACCAGTCATTTGACAATGCAGCATGACCGCAAAATAGGTTTAAAATATCCCATCCTGTGAATCTTATGCTGTGAAGCTACAAAATCGGTCATGTTTCACTTGAAAACCTCTGCACGATCTGCCAGGAAAACCCAGACTATGTGTAAGCATGTGGAGGAAAAATATAGTGGATGTTTTCTATGTTAGCTGTGCATAAGAATAGATTACGATAAACCCTTGTGAATACTACGAACAACCATAGCAACATAGTTGAATTTTATTCAGGTGATTTAAACTATGAATATCAGGAAGCTCCATTTAGAGACCAGGTAACCAGAAGGGGAACTGATCTGGGGCCTCCTTCTGTTAGCACAAAATGTTATGTCAGTACAACTCCACTGATATCCATCCACCAAACTACTCTCAACCGACACTAGCCCAAACAATTTCTGACGTGGGATCCTGATCTTTATCCTCCAGTTACCACTAGTTACATTTTGCTTAAACAAAAACATCGCGACACATTCTCTGGGCTCAACGATGACTGTCCACCCCAGCTTCTCCCATCTCCTTTCTTCACTAGTGTGTATCCACTCTACTCCCAATCTCATTTCCCTCCCTGTAATTCGGTGATTCATCTGTAGCCTCGGGGAAGGGCACCTGATTTCATTGCTTAACTGCTGTTACAAGTTGCTGCACAAATCACCTGGCATTGCAGGATAAGGCTGCCAACGACTTTCTACTAGTGCTACAAAGAGCAGGCTTGCGATGCCAGCGTTCTTACGAAAATCTTATTTAATTTATTATGGGGTTATTTCAAGTGTATCACAGTGCCGTCCAAGATGCCACCTTCAGTACTGCTGTATCACCAGCAACTTTCTGCTTCCGAGTTTTTCCCACGACTGAATCGGGGCAAGCAGCAGAAAGTACAGCTCGCTATCAGGAAGTTTCTTTCCTCAGTCCTCTTACAGCAAAACAGCTTTCTGTCCATGTTATGTTTCAGCTCAGTTTCCAGTCATTTAAAACTATTTGGTTTATTAGGAATGTCTTCTTTTTTAATACTGAGTTATTTAATGACAACTAAATATGCTAGTGCAGCAGTCTCTTAGAATAAGACCTAATCTATATCCAGGTATTAAACACAAGCTAGAAGACAGCAAGTCAAGCCTGCTTTATGAAGAGCATCCTCAAAAAGATGTGTCCCGTTCAGTTGTTGGCTTCCTCGCTAAGTCTGTTAGCTGATGTCATTTCATGATGTGTATATGATCTCCCATGACAACTTTTACTCCCCTGCCCGTAACATTTCCGAGCCCCTTCTCCCTCCCATGTCACTCCCTGCTTTACCAGCTCGTGTCCCACTTGTTATCACTTCGCTGTAACCCTCAGAGAAGGGATAGAGAAGTCAGGTGGCCGATTCATACGAAACACAGTGTCTGCCTTCCTCCCCTCCTCATTCAAAGAGTTCCACGAGTCGCAGGGATCTGCCTGTGCGGGGTGCTGCCTGTGAGTGACTGAACAGGGGAAAGAGGGGCAAGGGGGTCCAGCTTTTCTGTAGCCCATTCTGCCTTGCTCCCAGTAAACATGTTTGACCTCAAATTAAGTTTCCAAATCCTACCTGTCTCGGTTCTAGAAGATACAGGAATCTCAGGGTCATAAAAGAAGAAAAAAAAAACCAACCAAAAAACCAAACACAAACATATCTTTGAAAAGTTAATTAACTGAGGAGGAATACCAACGCGGCACGTTTGGTGCAGCACTGGTTGGTGTGATGAATACCAAAGTGCCTTCAGTTCAGACCCAAACTGGAAATGAACAGCTCTACCAGCTTACATATAATTTATTGCTAGAAAAATAAGAGACAGACTCAGCTATCCTCTTTCATGATGAACAGATCTGTACTGGACTGTGGCACCCTATGTTTTATGTGAGCAAGAGACTTGTCCTGATATAAATCACAGAACACCAAAGCTAGCCAGCTGCATTTGTTCAGGAATAACTGCACGCCGAAGGACACTTGTTTCAAAGACAGTCCTTATCAACCTGAGACTCATTTACTTCAGGATTCTGCTTTGTTTTAATCACTCTGACAGGGTTGGCTTGTAAAGTCATTCTGCTTGTTTATCTATATGTAAGTAAAATACATGTGGACATCCATCCCCAAGGACCCAAAGCTGCAAATGCACATAAATAACTTCAGCTGCGCAACTGGTCTCATTGGGTAAACATCGGGGAGGAAGAAGAGATACTTAAAACATTGACAGAAGAACAAATTGGTTGAAACTGTCCATGACTAACCCGAGGCTGAAAATGAGGGAAGACTTTTAAACTACCACCTGAATGATGTAATGGAATAGCTTTCCAGCAGGAGGGATGGCAGGCGAAAACTCAGAAAGCTTTACAATAAAACTTGGCTATTTCACGAGAAGTGTTATGAGCGTTGCCTGTCATACCACAGGACTGGAATCAGTGACCTACGAGGTCTCCTTCGGCCCAGCGTTTGTACGTGACTGAAGTTACTCAGAAGCGTAAATGTTTATAGGATGAGCCCGGAGCTTGCGTCAGCATAGCTGGCGTGCTTCCACGGGTGTTTCATTCAACCCGCCAAACGCACAGAAACACCGAAGCATAACTTCCTAGCAAAAACACACATATGCACACACACACTATATAGGTATACACAATGAGATACATATTATTGCACGATAGTTTGAAAATGCGAAAATGTTGCTAGTTAGATGTATTTTAATGTATATTGCAAACAATCTATATTTCTGCTGCAAATTATGTACACATTTATGCACACATGCTGATGAGCAAGCCAAATAACTTTCACTGAACTCTGACATGGATTATATTAATATTCTTGTTAAGAGAAACTGAAGGAATGTGTTGAACAGCGATGATTTCTTCATATGTCCATAGGGTATTTAGGAACTTTTTAAGGTATTAACTGAACAGGATTTGGGCACTACGCCCCACAACTTCCAACGGGGATTACACAGCAGAGCATTAAGTATACGGGTTGTCACAGTTTAAGTCACCAAGAATAGTAATAGGATTTAGCCCTAAGGTGGCTTTCGGTGCAGGTCCCTGCATGACTTAGGTCCCTTGATAGCGTTACCTGTAGCATACGTTGAGTCAACAGACAACTTTAAAAGAATATCTGAATGCACAAAAATAAGCAACCAGAAATCAGAATATTCCAAAATTAAGTCTGAAGTGGTAATCTGAACCGTAGCGTTTAGTATGATACGCAGAACTTCATCCTACAGTTCTGACAGTCTCCAATACACTGTGGACTGGCCTGCACCTGTGTAAAGCCTGCACTTTAGCCCCCGAGAAAGCCTTCCTCTTTCCCTACAGACTATTTCACACAAAACATTTTCTTAGGTGCATAAGAAAACATCCTTGAGAGAGGTACTAATGAAAAAGATACCACGCATCTAACAGAAGCCTTGCTGAGGCCAGAGATGGGTTCCATCAGGACACAAGAGCTTTCTTTGAAACCATGTGAGATGCAATATTTAGAGATAATGAAATATATTTATAGCTAATTTCACCATAACACAAAAGCCGCACTTATAGTAAAAGGAGTTGAGTAATATAGTAAAATTATGTATGTCAATAATTAACCTTTAAGAGAACAAGATCAGTATTTCAATAAAATAGAATAAGACACCCTGATTTTGCAGTTACTCATCATCAGTCAGAACACCCCAAAATGGATATAAAATACTTCCACAAAGCAACTTTCTATTCTTTCTGCCTTTGCGTCAAGATAACACTGCCTCAATGTCAAGGAAAATCAGCCTCAAAATCTTTAAGATTGATGATTAAGAACAGAGGGGGATTTCCCTGACAATCGTTATTTCTAAACACAAAGACCTATTCACTTGTTTACTTCTATTTGCAGTTGCATCTGATCTTTTGATCAGTGGCAATGCTAACGATACAGCTACGAGAGCCTGCAAGTGAGAAATCCATTTACCAGATCTCTTTCTTTCTTAGCTTAGAAATTCCTTTGAAAAAAAAATAATGAAAAGTGTGTTGCTCCAAAAGAACTAGCTTGGATAGAGGCTCTTGGCCTGGGTGTTTCCTGTAGGAGAAGATTTCTGACTCCTGTTGTGGGAGAAACTCCTACTTGAGTTGAAAGATACTGCCAGGGAATTACAGCAATAAGCCTCCAGGTCCTTGTCAAACTCCAACCATCCCAATGAGTTATTACTCCCTTAGGACTCAAGAGACCTTAGGAAGATTGAAAAGCACTGCTCCTTCTACAGATGACCCAACCCATAACCGCAACAAACAGGCAGAGGAGCATCCTTTGCCAAAGCTGGGGTTGGAAACTGCGGGAGCCCAGTGAGAGACCACGGAGTTGGTGGCTGGGAAGGCTTCCCTGCCCCATCAGAGGCAGGTGGTCCCTGCTGCAGCACTTGCACAGCCATGCATGATCACAACCTACCTTCTCCCCGGCCGCCGAGGCTCCCAGGGTGCTCCCAGCCATTTGGACTGCCCGCTTGCTGGCAGGCTGCAGGACAAGCCGCTGCGCCAACTGCAGCTGGAGCACGGTGGAGGTTTGCCAGGAAGCCCAGTGAAATGTTGGCCCGAGCCAAGCTGCTCCTGCACACACATGTAGGTCCTTAGAGAAGAAAAATGCGGGCTATTCCATAGCACAGGCAGGGCAGTGGCAGGGGCTGGACTCCCAGCAGACAGCACGCCAACCCACGGCAGGTCTGGCTGACCAGGGCTGCTATGCATCCTCTTCTTCCACAAGAGCTGCTTTGGCAGTACAGGGGGTTGGCAGGGTGCACTGAACGATTCTGCAAGCCCCTGGGAAGGCAGCCCGAGCAGACATCTGCTGTGGCAGGCCACAACTGCTGCTGGGTGGGAGCACAGCGAAAGGGGAACAGGTTTCATGTTCAAAACACCCGGCTGAGCGGGCATCTGCCTATCAGGGCACAGGCTTAGCTCCCAGCCCCGATGCAGGCAATTTAAACAAAAAAAAAAAAAAAAAAAAAAAGAAGAAAGGAAACACTCTCTGAGCTGTTCTCATTGTCATGGAGCGAGCGGGCCCAACCACTGAGTCAGGTTCATGGCAGTACATAGTTGGGTCTAAGAGGAAAACCGCCTTTCCCATCCTCATGGGAAATGCACTGGCACCTGCTGTCCTCTACTCTGTGCCTAGGCACTGATTTACCCACTGACAGTCATCTTGGGGCACCTCTGCACCACGCTTTGCATAGTGCTCTGACGATAACATTGACTTAAATTTTCTAAAAGTAATTTTTATTTTACATTTTTCATTTCTCTACTCTTCGTACAGTATTCATTCAGGCGCCTCATACAATAACCCATTTCTGAAAACAAAAGCTATGTTAATTTGAAATTGACCCTTTATCTGACCAGACGTCTACCATGCACACATCATACGTGGTGGCGGCAAGGTCAGGCTTGCACATTTGGAAAGTAAAGGCAACATCAGACTGAACAGTCACATAGGCAATTTACATCTCTCTGCACACACTTAGACAGATGCACGCAACGCACATACATAGAAGAGAGGTGACCACTGATTTCAGGTAGGATCTGTGTCCCTGTTGCCAATCAGCCTCAGTGAGAGCCGGATTTTTTTCCATTCTCCCGAGAATTTGTAGACTCTCATAACTTGTCTTCAAAAGAACAGAAAGAAGTAGCACATATAAGAACTGAGGGAAAGCCTGAGCAAAACTATCTGTAACCACTTAAGATTCAAATATGCCAGAAGTTCCTAAGTCATCTGATACTAATTTCTGAAGAATTCAAATAGGACTTGTGCTATGCTACATGCCAGAAACTATAAATACAACGCTTTCTCTTATCAATTTCTTCTCTCGCTTTAGGCAGCTTGATGGCATTAGCGCAATATCTGCACTGTCCCTCCTTCCTTCCCCTAACAGAATGCAAGGAACCTGTGGGTCTTTTCTGCTGATTTATGTTCAAAGCTGGAGGTGAAGCTGTTGTATGAGAAGATCGCACTGAATGGGAGCTAGAAGCCAGCCTGCACAGGCTTTACTGGCAGAAATCATAGAAAAAGGCAAATAGCAGAGAAAATTTAGAACAGGGATAAATTAGAAATGGCAAAGTTCACCAAGAGGTAAGGTTTGCGTGCTACCCTTTGTGTTTACACACTTGCTCCTGTGGACGCAAATCTCCACTGATGTGCTCCTGGGGAGAGAGCAGCTGGGACTCCCTCAGTTCACACTGCCAGGACTAGTCAGAAGACAGGAATTTCAGAGGATGTAGCGAGGAGAGAGCATCCAGAGTTATAAAAACAGTCCAAACAGTCTGATGGGCAGCACAGGTGACTGCTAGAGCTGAAGTTTTGTCTTTAGAAAATGTTGATAGTTCAGCATTGTAAGCTTCTGAAATGCGCTACAGATTTCCATTTAAAGCTAAAACCTAAAAGTCCACTGATTTTTTAAGTTACAGATCTCTAATGAACAGATAGTTAAATATTTCTCTTCCTACCAGACTGGAATCCACAGAGCACTTTGCCTCCCACGAGGCTACACAGGGATGGTTAACTCCGATGTTCCGATGTTAGGTGTCACACGGATCAGTTGGGTGCGAGTACACAGGGGAAAGACCACCCAGTGAACCACACTTAGAGGAAAGAATGAGTCGGTCAGACTCTAAATCTGCCTTAAGCCATGGCATCCCCCTAAATACACGTGGCTAAATACAGTTTAATGTTCACAGGATTGAAAATGAGTTACTCTTCAGTCATAGCAACAAAAAAGCCTGGGATACTTTGATTTTAGGAATGTCAGTATTTCATCCCTATTCCAAGAACAGAATTTCAGCTAAAAAAGTATTACAGAATTCCAGTTCCACTGAACACTGAACTACTCATATGATAGAGATATTAAACAGGAATTCTTAATATTTCTCTTCTCAGACAGAAAAGGTTTAATTTATAGAATTTGCAAAATTCAACATAAACAAGTGGTGGTATTATCCATCAATTCGATAGATAAATTAAAATAAGATACAACGAAGCACATTATTATGAAGTTGTAAATAAGAAGCAAATATTTGTAGATATAAGAAACTATAGCTATGCTATCCATGGGCTAGAACGGATTTTGGGGGTTCAGTTGTTGAAACAAAACAGGTTTTTTTTTCCACTCAGAAAAAATGTTAAAATAAATTCATATTCATAGCCTCAATTGTTTTATTTAGTTTCCTTTCAGGTTACTTAACCCTTCTGGAAATCTCTTAAAGTTTAGGTCATTTTTCAGAGAAAAATAACTGCAAAACAAAATATTATGTATGATCTTTTGATAGTATTGGAGCTAACCATTGGGGTTTTTGCCTACAGGAAAGACTGATATCTGCCAGAAATGAAGTGTTCTGATATTCCTAAATATGCCGTAAAACTATTTGTGAAAAAAGACCTGAATTCAGATATAGCCCTCAAACCTCCTTTTCTTAGGAATTCTGTTATTCAGCACAAGTATTATAACAAATACTATTACATTTTTATTAATTATTGCATTCGCTCTGGCAGATGTTAGACTCATAAATTTAAAAAACCCAAACCCACACAACTAGTGTCACAAAGATTTTGGCACTCTCTCACTAACTGTTGTGGCAGGAGGAACACCTAACAGGAGAATCTAGCTCACGAGACTTCCAGCCCAAACTCTACAGGTCAGAGATTTTTAAATCCATTTCAGTTAAACGTCTAAATCAAATAGGTCAAGATTTACTAGATCCACTAATCAACTTCTTTTTCGAAACATATCCCACTGTCATTTATCTTTTTAAGACCATTGGTACTCTTTCTAGACTCTAGTGTACTTAAGATGCTACTATACTTGAGAACACCTCAGTGATACTATCTCTTGTATGAGACTTGTCTCTGAAAATTCGCAGTCATTTCCTCTCTTGTTTGTTTACTTAAAGGCAAAACTTCAGAGCTAACTTTTTGGGAAAGAAACCTTTCATTTCCATTTCATTTGACATTTCTTTGTCATAAAACACCCCCACCAAAATCATATTTGCCATAGCAAGTGTAATTCAGAAATTAAGTGATCTGGAAAACTCAGGTGAGGAAATCCAAATCCATTTCACTGTGCTTAGCAGAAAGCGGCAACTGGTTCAGAGAAATATAACTCAAGCCCAGAAGTGTTTGGGCCACCACGATGCAGCAAAGCAGACAAGTTGAGCGGCAAGAAGAGCTACGCACTTCTGAATATTTTGCAAGAAGCCCAACATAGTAGCAAGCAGCCCTGCGGCTGTCTATTCTGCGCTCCCATCTGGTGTCCTGTAATGGTTTTAATGAAAGCTCTTACACATGATTCTTAAAATAACCCATCTGTTTACCGGGGTGAGTTAAAAGCTGTAAACACAGTGTAATATGCCAAAGAATAGAATAGTCTCAATATAAGATCTGTGTCAACCAGGAACAGGTTCCAGCTGGGGCAGCCTTATGGAACAAGGACAGCCCTTGGCCTAATACCGACTATATGCTTCTGAAGTCCCAAATCAGAGAACTAAAGCTCAAGACCTTGACCAGATGTGCAATACCCAGCTGAGCACACAGTGAGCATGGTCCCACAGCAACCTCGCTATCAACATGGACGGTTCTGATAGGAGCAGACATCTGTTTCGGATGGCTAATACGGGGGATGTAGTACATAATCACAGATAACGCTTGAGCAGGACTGATCCTTTGAACTGCCTTTTCCCTCTCCGCTGTTGCTGGCCACAACTTGAATTAGCTCATGTTCTATTTTAGACAATTAGGGACAGAGTCACAGCAACTCAGCTCTGAACTCTGCAGCTGAGGAAGGACTGGATTTCCACAAGTGTTCTAGTACGACACTAATGGCCAGGGTTGCAAAGTCCACTGATGCCCAGCCATACACCTCTTTCTAGTATCTCTCCAACCTCTCCCCACTAAATTAGACAAACAGATGGAAATTAATTAAATCTACAGATTAATGGTCGTTGTACCAGGGTCCACAATGAGGATTAATCATAAAACAGCGCTTGGTACGTGTTGTCAGGAAAGAAGGTTGAAGACAGACATTCCTAATGACCGATCATCTTTAGTCCAAATGATCATTCCCTCTTAATCAAACCACCCAGATACGTGCTGACGCGTACATTCTCCAAGTCCTCCGTTCCACAGGAAAAGCCTGGGATTATCCCAATTTCCAAAGTTTCTAGCTCCTGCAAAGACGAAGTTGACTCTACACATCGCATGAGCTTACAGTAATCATGCTACGCAACAAACACATATGAGAAGTTGCCTAGATAACACACCACCCTTTGGGGTCGGTCGGTTGGTTTGTTTTTGAGAAAAGGACTTCCTTTTCGTTTTGCTTTCTTAAAGTATTTATCACGGCAAGTTCCTGATCCATGACTAGAGCTTGCAGGTTTTAACATAACACAAATTATATAACATTCGCCAAATATGGATTAATTCATAGACTTACCAGAGGCTCTCTTGTGATGATTTTCCCTCAAAGGTTGATTGAGATGACAGAACTCTTGGAGGTGATAACCTCTATCTTTCAATTACAGCCTTGATGGTCTGATAAAGACTATAAAACCGCAACCATTAAATCTCTGGTCCCTGAATTCCCCCTGAGCATTCTCCTTTGAGATCACCTAAAAGAGATAAACAGAGATATGAAGAGCATGTGATAGAACCGTTCCAGCATCGATACTGATAATATTACTTGGCTTTGCATTTATGCTAATATCAATTAAGCAGGTTTTATTAATACTTGCTCACATTTCTTGAAGTTGCCTTACAAAGCAATCTATAATAGAAGGTTTCACTTTGCACTTGTGAATAAAAAAATGATTTTTCACACTCATATGCTCTGTACAACGTGGTAGGAGAGGCAGCCTTTAGAGAGAGGGTTATCAGACAAATTAGAGAAGAGTAGCAATGGAGGAAAATGTTGTGTGCCCACTTTCATAGGAAAGGCCATCTTCCGCAGACTCTTTAAGTCATCCTCACTGATCAGAAACTTCATGGAATCTAAGTTGTGTATTTCTGACCACTGACCAGCCCTCCTAAACCCGCATGGGATAGCTATAGAAGTGTTGTTCCCCTTGTTTGTAACTAAGTTGCAGACTGGCAAACTTCAAGAGCCACTGCTAACTTTTCTCTTTCCTTTTGCTTGTCTGCAGAAAGCGTGCCGAACAAACCCATTTTATCTCAGTCCCTTCAAGTGTTTTCCTGCCTGAAACTGCAGGACCAGCACCTTTACAATACTATTCTTGGAACAGTGTCTTCCTTTCTGCTGCTATAATCAAACCCTGCTAGCAAATTGCTTCTGCTTCGCCCCCTGCCACGCACACACTGTTTACATTTCTTCAGACATCCCAACTGCCCTTCCCCTAAATTTGCCAAAGAACTGCTTTGATCCAATGGGGTCTATGAGCCATGATATAGCATGAGGATAGAGCAGTAGAGAGAGAGCCCACCACAAGTTGGCCCTACTGGAAGTTTTCTTCTGACGAGTGGTTATCATTTACTATATACTGGGTACCGACATGACTTACGATTACGCTCACCTTAGCAACAGAAAAATAATACAAACCAAAGTATTTAACAATTCTGTAGCTCCCATGACCTTAGGGTGAGCACCTCAGAATTTTTGGCCCCCTGTGGTGCTGACATTCTCATCTAATACAAAACACTGAGAGATGGAGAAGAGGAATGACTTTCCCAGGAGATGCGAGAAATTCTGGAGCAGAGTAAGGATTTCAAAATGTGTATTACACCCTAACCAGATGAACACGAAGAAATGAAAACTAGTCAAGGATTTTAGATTCCAGCTTTGCTGGATATTCACACTCCTTTGCTTAGCCCCAAAGCATAGCAAGCACACAGTAGCCTGATATAGTTCAGGTGCTTTCAGGTGCTTTCAGGTGCTCTAAGCTTTTACTTCTCTGCCCCTGAGAAGCGCTTGCTAACAGAACTTTAATCTCAATTAAAGTATTTTCATACACTCATTTTCAGGCATGGCTGTAAGTTATCATGTGTTTTCTGTCTTTCGTGCATGATATGTGCAGCGAACACTGGGACCAGTAATCCTCCCAAATGTTCTAGGTTCACCTGAAATCAGCCCTTCTGAGCTCATCTTAATTGTGTCTTTGTGACTTTGCATTAACTTCAAAGAGCACTTTGAAGACCACACAGCTCTTACTGCAAACAAGCCAGCAGGACAAGTATAACCCCTACTAATAATGTCGTAGAGGGTAGACCACACAGAAGATTCCTGAAGTGCCCTTTGGGCTTAAAGATGTAGGGGGTCTGAACTACCTGCTGCTTAGACCGATTCACAGCAGCTCCAAGAATCCCCCGTGCAAGGCAGGCGGTGAGTTCCATGCCCATATGGATGGGTGTAGAGCTGTAGATCTTCTCTGTCGATCAGATAGCCACATTCGTTCTGCCCCAGCTTGCAGCATGCCCTCCTCAAAGCTAAACACAGCAGAGAGAAAGTTCACACCCGAGTACCTGACAGGTTGCCAGTTATGGCAGTCTCTTAGCCATTGTGAAAATCTTGGGTCCTGGGTGCTGCCTCACAGCAAGCTGAGGGGATTCAGCCCTAGTCATTCCCCATGGCAAGAAACTGCATCACCCCTTGGATGACTGAATATAATAGGACACACAAACCACCACGGCATCCATCTTCAGAATACTCTGAAGATACCCACAAGTGAGCGAGGAAGGAAAAACGTTTGGTTTAAAAGCTCTAGTGTTGCCAGGTCACCAAGTAGGAGTGAAGATCTAGGGAGTTGTGAAGAGCTGAACTATGGAGCTTCACTAGCAAAAACTTGTGGACTCATGGAAAAAAACTGATGGAAATGAAGAGCATCCAAACAGGGGCTTTGTGACAATGGTAATTACATGACAAATTCTTGCACATCAGCCTTTGTAGCTCCTGCTTCTGAACCTTCAGGTCGACAAAGACAACTTGCTGCTGCAGCAGAGGCTCCAGGTTTGGTGCTCGGAGGCAGCAGACTGTGACATGCTATGGAGGTTGGGCTAAATAAACGAATAGGGCAATTCATCACTTTACAAATAGGCAACAGGTGACTTGCAGTTGTCTTAAAATGAGTAGTCACTAATTAATTTTTTGCGATTGGTAATAGCTAAAAGTAGTTGTTGTCTGAAAGTACACCACAGCCAGTATGTCTGGACTGTGGTTGCTGAAATTCGGCCGTAGAGCTGGGATGGTTAGTTTTGGCCAGACACACAAGCTATAGGTATAGTTTTGTTTCAGTATGTTCTGAATTTCTGGCACAGGATCTTATGGTTTGAGCTAATCTTCATTTCCTCATTGCCCTGGTTTCAAACAAAACTTTTCCTTGTTTGAAACTGGAATTTTATCCAGGGTGAAAGGAGGCAGTTGAGACGGGAAAGAGAGAGGGTTAACATTTTTCAGAGGAAAGACTGGAAGTGGTGGGACAGCTCTGCTGGGGAGAGGTCAGGAAGAAGTGCTGCTTGCTTCAGCTCAGGAATCAGAGATGCATCCTCAGACACAAAGATGCTTTGTAGAAAATGCAGGTCTGGATCAGCTGTATGCTTCATTCCCTGTATCTCCCATGATATGACACAATCTTTTCTTGCCGCATGCTTATTTCCCCTTCACTTTTCCCAGAACACAGAAGATCTCAGTACTTTCACTCTTTGTCCTCATCTGGTACACACTTGTTAAGCAAAATACTGCGTTTTTATGATGATACAATTACCTTTTTTCCAATCACTTCCAAGGCTGTCTAGGACCTTGCATAGTCCTTGAATGAGATACAAAGGTTACTTCACCTACTCTAATACTTACTGGTAAGAAACCTAAATAAATTACAACTGTTGCTAAAGCAAATTTCTCTGAACCCCCTTTTTTTTTTCCTTTCCTTTGCAGTATTTATACGCATTCATCTCTAGATTACAGCCAGCTATCCTCAGAATGACAAGGAGTCATGCTCAATTATTCCTGCTATAAGGAACAAGCCTTCCGCTTTCTAAGATGGTAGTGCACTGAGAAGAAAATAGGAAAAAAACCCCTGAATCTTCTGTGGTGCACAAGCACAAGTTGCAGTTTGCATTTGAGTCCTTTGCCACTGAATTTTCTCCTTTGCACAGAAGCCAAACAGGGCAGACCCTGAACAAGATCCCTGCCAAGACTCTGATCAAAGACTGCTCTCTGCACCTGCCTATTATTTTACCACTCCGCACCTGCAGACTGGTTTCAAGAGCCTCATTATTGCTCACTTGTCTCTGGCCTCGTTCTGACAAACTTCACAGACAAAATGCCACATTTCCCTTCTAATGACCATCGCAACAGTTCCAACTCTGAACAGCCTCTAATAATTTCTCAAATTTTTTTCCTGCTCACTGCTCACCAAATAAGTAATAATGAATAGTGATACAAAAGGCTGAAAGTAGAGCTAGTGTGATTCCTAGAAAGGGAAATATGCTTCAAAAAAATTAAATCAAATCAGAAAAATCCAGGATTCCAGGTAAAAGGTATAAGGGGGGGGGGGGGGGGGGGGGGGGAGGGAGGAGAAAGAAAAAAAGTTGAAAAAACCCAAGGGTATAACTGAAGACAGTGACCTTTTCACTTTCCCAGAGCTTCTGTTGAGAAATTTATGGATGTTTCTGCACCTGGAGAGGCCTCCTCTGCAGCTTTCAGCTTTGCGCAGCCCTTATATTGTGTCTCAGGCCCTAATTTCTGTTCTGTGTGAAATGTAAAGGGGACCCAGCGCTGACTTTCCTCGTTGCTGCTGGTGCTGCCGCTGGCCAGACTGGAGCCCTTGCTCAAGCCAGTCTGGGGACAAACCGCTGAAACTCCAGGCTTTCTTTGAGCTCTGGCCCAGCTGGTAGGCTCTCCCTGCCTGCCCTCGCTATTTCTCCACGAGATGTACTTGGAGCTTAATGTCTTTTCACTCATCAGAAAAAAAAATAAAAAAATAATCCCTTTTCTACTTGGACCTGTGGTGTCCTGGACAGAGGACAGCCCACTCATGCGTGCCCAAGTGGCCACTGCTCTTGTGAGTGGCTTTGATTCACATTTCAGGTGGTTCTTCTCCCAAGACAATACATATGAATAGCTCTTGAAGGAGGTGCCATGAGTCTGCTTAACGGTAAAATTGACAAGCAACCAGTGACCACAGCAAACCACCTGCCAAGGTCTAGTTTGCCTGAGGAAGTGCTTCGTCACCCAGAGATTGTATATTTTGTTTCCTACAGTATCAATTACACTTGGAGAAATATATGTCTTAAAACATCACCTGTATCTACACACGTGTTAGGAAGCTAAGTTACAACCCTCCCTTTAAGGTACCATCCTGGTGCTTCCCAAGGGGACTTTTCACGATGTTGCTGAAGCATGGGTGTGCAGGACAATGAACAAATAGGTATTTTAAAGGGACATTGGCAGGAAACTTTAATGAGGAAATCAAATATTGATGCTTTTGCTTTTTAGAACAGGTTCTTTAATCCTCCAGCCAGAGGGCACTCAAAGAGGATATTGTACCATGTACGCTTCCAAAGGCACAGCAAGGAGCAAATAGAACCAATTTCTCACTGGTTATCTAGCCTATGGGCAGCGAACCATCTCCAGAAGAGAGCCTTGTGCACAGCTGTAGCATACAAAGAGAGAATTTATTTAGACATGTTGGTCCAGACAGAAGTGGAGGGTTCTGATCCAGCTAGCAAAAGCTCTAGTCTCATTAGCGCAAGCTTCTATGTGTAAACCAGGACCAAAATTGGAGAAGAAAAATGCAGACCTTGGATCCGTACCATCAAAAAGAGAATGAAGTTTATACCCTGTGAGTCACAAGTCACAAACCAAAGTTTATATTAATCTTCACCCTGACACATTTCTTCCATCCATCAGATCTAGCATTGTGCTAGTCTAACAGTGAGGATACATCATGTCATTCATGACACATGATGATTCCCAGATGTTCAGAGAGCTGTGCTACCCAGTGGAACAAATGGATATTTACAGTAAAATAAGTACCATATTTAGCAAAATTGAAGATGAAGTTACAAGTTAATTAGCGCAAGAGGGCCTAAAAACTATGATATACAGGAGCTCATACTTCAGCAGATCCAGAAGTACAAAGTGAGAAAAGAGCCTAACAATTGAATACTAAAAAATCAAAACCAAACAAACAAAAAAAAACACCCAGAAAGCCACCCCGAGAGAAGTCAGAATAAATAACACCACTGCTGAGCTCTGATGTAGCTCTTCTGGTGGAGTTTCTGGTGATGAATACAAGCAGCTCTGAGTCAAGTGCTTGTAAATGCAGTCACATGTATCACCTACCAAATTAGCGAGAAAGAAAATTGAAAGATGAAAAAGGATCTAAAAACATCTTAGAGAGCCTGTGAACCTCTCAACTGATTATGAGAGCTCCCCATTCAGACAAGAACATCACAAGTCTCTTTAAAGGCTAGCTGCTCTTACATTTCTCAGGTGGCGCACTGAGGAGCTCTGTGAGCAGCTGGAGGAGGTGGCCACCTACCTGAGGCTGTGGAAGGGGATATGAACCCCGTCTCTCTGACTTATACAAACCGAGGCAAAACACAGCCTTCCACTGGGCTGCCTTGGTGACGATGTTTCGGAGATTTCTGGGCCAGGGCTGTGGTAGGCAATGAAAACTAAGGGCTATTCATATCAGAAAGACGCAGTCCAGGCTAACATAAAGAGCGGAGAACGGTAAACTCTAAAACCAGACGCTGCTAAACCCCAGTGAGATTGAAAGTGAGTAACTCCCTGTTAAAGGCTGTCCGCCTAAAAAGTTTAACGTTCCCCAAACTCATTACAACTCGCTCGACCTGCTAAATCATCCTTACTCTCCCAGACATTTAAGTCAGTGCTGAATGGAGCCATGCAAAGAGTAACCCAACCCCCCCGTTCTCTTGCACTTCATGTCAAAACCAGGAGGTAGGAGCAGCCTACGGAGCAGACGGCGCTACCAGCAGCAGGGATCCTGACGAGCCAGAAGAGCTCACTGGAGCCGGAGTTGACAGGACAACAGAGGGCTGGATGCCAGCACTGACCCCGGATACTTTAATTATTCTGTGCTAGAGCAACAGACTGGTTTTCCATAAAGCGCTAACTAGGCCAGTTTTTAATCTGGCTTGCAGTGCTGAAAACAACCTGCAAAAAACAGGTGGCAGTCTCCTTTCAAGCAAGCCAAAAGAGAGATAAAAATAGACTAGAATTGCCACTGAAAATATGGTAAAATAATCCTTTTCCATCTGCTAAAGCAAACCTTGGGAGTAAGTGAATTAACAGGTCTTCTTCACTATCAGACACTGTGAGTTAGGCATTGCAGCTCATCAATTAACATTAACATGACAGCAATCGATTGCCTATATCTCTTGCACACATTAATCAAAGCCGAAAGCTGAGTGTGCACCTTGTATATCACTCACAAACCCTGCTGGCACGGTGCCCATCCCTTCGTAAACGTTCACAGCAGCGTCTGCCTGCCGAAAATCGTCCCTGTTGCAAGCGCACCGTAGTAAAGGCCTCTCCTCTCCTGCCATCTCCGTACTCCCTGTCCGGCCCGTTCCCTGTAGATCGTATTATTAAACACACAGTGCCCTCTGCTCCGCTTTGAAGTCGGCCACAAATGATGGATTCAAGATGCGAACCCCAGGTCATTTACAGAAAGGGCTTTTACAAAGAAAAGGATGTCCTTCCAGAAAGATTAGATCTGAAGGCCATAATTAACACATCTCTGCTGCTGTTACAACAGCGCAGTGCTGATCGCCCACACTGGCGTTCAGCTAGCCAGCGATCCCAAAGGAAGGATCCTCAGCACCCTCTAATTATCCCAGACTTCAGTGTATTGCTCAAGAGGGTTACTTCTGTGGGTAAACTGCTAAAAATACCCCAAGTACCCAGTCATGGAAAAGCAGACTTCCCCTCAATCCAAACAGAACCAGTTTAATCAAGTCAGAATGTGACCTGTCCCATCCAGAAGGGAGAGAGAGTAGTTTCTGTTTAACCAAGGGGAAAAAAATATCGGCCAAATCCTTGTCTCATTTATAGTAATATAAATCTAGAATAACAGAATAAATATAACCAGAGGTAAAGCTTTTATAAACAGGTATAAATTAAATCAGAATCAGCTTAAACACATGCAGGTTTTTAAGACTCTCTGGCATCTTTTAAACTTCAGTTACTGGTGAGATGCTCGGTCAGCCTGAATCCGGCCTTTCAGGTGCCTATTATTTATGTGACTATTCACAAAAGTGAGCAGTCACCCAGCAAGACACGTCTAACCTGCATTTGCACAACACTAAGCAGATCCATAAACTGAAGGGCTGACAGAAATTGGAGAGTAAACATCTGAGGGACAGTACTGCAATAAAGCATCAAATAGAGCTGATAAAAAAATAAAATAAAGACAAAAAAATCAAGATGTCCACCTCTGGAAATTACAATTTTCATTTCAAATCGAGATTAAATGTCCAGAGCTTCTTCCCCACAGAATCAAAAGTTCAGAACATTTTCTAGTTTGAAATGTTGAAACATTTTGACTGAAAATAAACATTTTGACATTTCCAAGTCAACATGTATACATGTGGTTTGTCAACAAAATTAGGTTAGAAATAGCAGAGGAAGAGGTTTTCTTGTGAGGTTTATCTTGTACTTCCTGCTTTTTGAAGAAATAGCGCAATAGTGTCCAGGTCAAAAAGTTAAGAGATACTCAAAAACACTAACAATGAATTGCCCACTCTCCTTTAATCTCAGATCAGTTTTGATTTCGGTTTGGATTATCCCTGATTTTAGACAAGCTAACTCATCTACTTTTCCAGCTGCATAGGCAGATAGATCGGGGCCACTGACGGCTTTTATGCATGATCCAGGATTAGAAGCAGAGGAAAGCACAGAATTACTATATTACCTTTGTATACATTTTCTTAAACCAGAAGTTTATTTTGCACCTTTTAAGGGTGAACACTGGGTCTCATTTCAGATTTCTCTTCTGTATTTAACGCAGTTGGACAGAGCTGAGAGATTTCAACATCAAATACATTTAGCGGTGTGTGAATTCCTTCCAGCTATTACTTTTCTTGTATGTAAAAAGAGTCAGCACTCATACAGCACCTGAATGACAATCCTGCTGCCAAAGTGACTAGGATAGTGAAGGATCTGAAAAAGTAAACTACTGCCAGTTCAATTCTTTTTTTTTTTTTTTTTATTTATTTTTAAACTGCAATGCAGAGAACAGCTGCCTTCCAGGGACCAGGGCATAAAAGATCAGGCAATAGAATATTTTAAGGCTGTGCCCTCAACTTGGAACGGAACTGCATGGTCAGAAGAATTAAATTTGTCCTGCTTTTATTTCAAATTCCTATATCTATTCACCTTCTTGATTCTGGCAAGAAGCCGAAATGCCCAGTATAATTCTTTTTTCCCAATATTCCTGGCTTGCCTTCAAGCAAGGTAGCTGGAAAGACTGGAATCAGAAATATCATTTCTATCTGCTCTTATATCTTACTAGTGAAAGTTTATGGGAGTTACATAAATTGTTGATGCTTGTGCAACAGGTGTTGATCTGAAAAATACAGCATTTATTTTGTGACTTGCAAAGACTTTACTCAGATAATATTCTTTTATATATGTACGTTTGTATATATGTGTGTGTGTGTGTAATCCCAGTATACAACCAAGTCTGTTTTTCTCTACAATACACCTACCACCACCTACTGTGTGTTCTATGGTAAAATATTAGATTTACATAATTCATGGGAGCTTTGGAAATGGTGTCTTATCTTAAAGATACTCAAGCACCCACCAGAAAAAAAGAAAAAAACTTGATACCGTGTCTAGATTGTTAGAGAAAAGACCTGGAAAATATTGCAAAAAATACTGAAGGTAGAATAGCAGTGTATGAAGTTGAATGGTCAATTCTCAGTTCATTTTATTCTGATTTGATTTAAAAATTGTATCTACAGCTGAAAAAGTACACGCACATGTTTTTTCAAAAACCTAGAATTTCATTACCAGTGTTTGGTGTTACTAATATTTACAGTGACTGAGCAGCAATTTCTAAAATCGTATGAAGAATATAATCTAGCTTCCTGCAAGAATTATCTTCGTAACATAAACTCCCATGCATTATAGTCTGTATCACACTACCTTTGTCCATTGACATTCCTGATTTTTCTCAAGGTGAGTTGACACTCTTGATATAAAAAATGAGGTATATAAAATACAGTAAACGTAACATGCATAACTAGGAATTCTCCGACTGAAAAAAAAGCAGCTATCTTAATAATAAGTATGAAAATATACAGATATTTAACATTATTACATGAAATTGGAAACATTACCATTCAATCAAGGGTTAACTTTCAGATAAATTTCAGTGTGCTTTTGGAATTCTATCCATAACAAGAGAATATCCACTTTAGAGAGAAATATTTAAAGTTACATATGCTATGTTCTACTTCTTGAAATACAGACAGCATTCCCAGTCATAATTGTTGTGGCGCCCTGTGTATCCAAACTAAAAGGTCCTGAGTCTGAGGGACCAGCTGCTACTGAACATCACATGTTAACATCCACGAGGATGGCCAAGCAACAACGAAGACATGCAAAATCAGGATGCACGTTTGAAAATTTAAGCAGCTGTTTTTCTTTTTAAACATCAATTTCATGCCATTAGATTCTCAATTCATTTTCTATCAAGAGAACACTTAAGATCCAAATATTTGACGTAACATTCAAGTATTTTGCAATACAAACAGTCCGGACTCCTCTAATTTTTTGCCTTTTACAAACCCCTCATAATACTTTGCTCCCTGCAGGGGACTAACTTTTTCTTGATGGAAAGAGACAGTGTGGGAGGACAAGTGGCTGAGATGTAGCATTTAATCTGTTTGATCGAGCCATCTCTCTTACATCAAAGATTCTTTGCTAAAGTAATAATGAATCGATGACATCAATACAATAGTAAGCTTCACATTGCACCCAGCGTTATCACTTTCAGACACTGTTCAACTTAAACTCCTTTATAGCTAAGCATTATACCATCATCTAAGGGAATTTGAATTTTTGCATAAAACTAAAAAGAAGGATAAATTATTTTAGGGGAGAGGATACTACATCTCATATCTTTGAAGCTCTTGGTACAGCAATAGCTGCGGGAAGTGGAAATGAATGCAACAGATTAATGTAACCTATACATCATCTTTTAATTTGGCCCAGTGAGAGTCTAAATGGTCCAAAAGAGTCTAATTCAAAAAGTTCAGGAGTTCAGGGAGTACACGTGTTGAATATATAATTGAAAGGTCTTCAAGTAAAGCAGTAGATTTCACTAATCTACACAGTCTCTGAATTTCAACTTGCTTAGACTCACTTATGTTCACCTCTGAGTTTGGCCCTTGGAATGGTTCCTACTACATAGCGTTTTATATTCTTGGGGAAACAAGAGGAACGAGTCCTACTATTGTTAGAGGGGCTTAGCTGCAGGTCATTAACAGTATTAAACATCTGGATAAGTGGAACAGCCTAACAGATTCTCAGAAAATAAGCAAGCTCTACTACGGAAACACATGCATTGTCTTTAAATTGTCGCAAGGAATACTAATCTAGACCATCCCAAAAAGCCGAAGTTCCATCGTCATCAGGGAACGTCAGTGGTATTTGCTAGGAAGCAGCAGCCACCAAGCATGAGACAACTTCATCTTTAAGAGCTTAGGGCCTGTACAGGAGTGGGACTTTTGATGTATCTCCTGCAGCATCACACACTCCAGAGCTAGGAATACAACAAAATCTGGACTGTGGGCTCCTGTATAAGGTTCAAGTTATCCCACCAGGTGAGACCTACGTGTCATCACACTGTTTTCCCCCACAGCTTGTCTCTGCCTCCTCACATCGTCCACACGCTAGTGAGAAAGGAAAGGGCTCTCGGAGCCTACCTGCAAGAGGAGAGGTGGTGTAGAGCAAGGAGATGCAGGAGCTGGATCTTTTTGTTTCCAGCCGTTCAGCCTCCAGGAGAAGCTAGCAGTAGCGGCCAGGGCCCTGAATCGAAAAACTGGATCACTGTAATCTTTCTGAGCTCAATCTACCATCCCCTATCCTCATCCTGGTTGGAAGCGTCGTGACTTAATCTTCCCACAGATAGGAGAAAAAAAGTTTTATGTCATATAAAGCTAGGAGCCTTTCACCAAGCAGATGGACAGCCAACTTCCTGATCTCTTAGGTAAGCAATATAGGAAATTATACTGTAATTCAGAGAAGTTTGAAATAGAATGTCTTTTGGCAATGCTTAGACTTGGGCTAATATCACAGCAGTTATTTCTGTCAACTTCAGAGTACTGTGCTGTGGCCAATTAATGGGAAAAAGATGAGATTCAGTTAACAGCTCTGGGATTTTCTCTTTGAATGTTCAGGCTAGATTAAGGAAAGCCCTGTATAGCCTCGAAACGCTACTGCCTGTTATTTCCAGTAATTGTTACGGTAGAGCTGGCCTCACTGCTATTGTTAAAGGTCAGTCAATGTTTCCACTATAAACCTTCTTTATTGTGGATTTCACGTAAGTGTGTGATTTTAATTTACTCTGGACTGAAATACAGTTTTTCCTGACCTAGGAACGGATGTGTTTTGTTCTGTTCTTTAAATCCCTATGCTCATTTGGTTATTAATCCAGGACATCTTCAAAAAAGGGGATCTCCAACCCACATTCTTATTTTAAAAATTTCAAGGGTAGATGATCCCATTCGGATAATTGACTCCTTCATAACACCAGCCAGTGGTTTCCTGATTTAGTCCCAAAGCAATATTGGCAGCTCGTTGCATGTTATCTGAGAAACTATGGTTATCGAGCCTTATTATTCAATAGTGGGTGGGTCACCTCTGAAAAGTGAAAATCTGAAGGGAAGGTATTATTACTTGGAACAATTTCAGTTTCAAAACAAAAAGTTGTATTTCAAAATCGGCTGTGCACATAACCAGCGTATTAGGCACAGTGCAATCCCCAGGACAGATTATGAAAATTATTTTTGCCATTGGGCAGGAAACAAAAAAAGCACTGGAATCAAAACCCTGTATTCTCCAAACTTCTCTAGAAATTAAGTACTCCACGGGATATCTCTAGGGCAACTGAACGTCCCTTTAAAATGAATAATCACCGAGGAATTATTTGTAAAGTCCCCTCCTTATACACCCACACACCTTTCCCACTGAAGCAATAGCTCTCCTCTATCTTTTGCCTCCCTCTATTGGGAAGAGGCCTCCTCCGCAGGTCGGAGAAGCAAAGTGCCATCCAGTGCCCCAGCACTGACAGCTCTGGCGGGTTATTCACTGCTCTGCCTTAGCTGGAGCAGACAGGACAGCTGCAGCCCCCTTACCTCGGACTGAAGCTGGCCGCTGGCTCTCCCTTTCCCCTCACAGGAAGAAAGGTCAGGGGACCCCTTCCTCCCTGTAGAAAGCAGTTGCAATCAAAGAGGAGGAGGCCCACCAGAAAATACAGTTTTGATGTCACACACATTTCATTGATGTGTATGAGACAGGATAGTGGGGAATATTCATAGGAATACCTATGAATCCGAGAATAGCGTTGCATTACGCGTTATAGCATAAACTGTCACAATTTTAAAAAGGAAAAATCAAAATATCTCCATATTGATCACGTTTTTATTCTCGGAAAATTATTTGGTGGAAATTAACCAATTTGTGAGGTTTCACTCTGAACAAAACGAAAGCAAAGTTCTTTTTCAACGGTTATTTGCATTCTTCGCCCATCCCTAATTTCAGCTTTAAGTCTCTACACACGCACGCACATACATTTGCTCATACACACCCCCATACACCTGGTACTCCATTAGGATTGACTTGGCACAGCCCCAAGAACCACGGATTTTGAAGCCAACACCCATTTCTCATGCAGAGGACAATCCCACACCTATGGCTATGCTTTCAAACTATCTAAACACACACGAGGCATCCACAGAACTCAGTCGTATCAGAACAACTTGAGGTGTAAATTTAGACTGTTACAACTATCTTGATGGAGATCTAATGAAATCCGTACTGCGTCAGAAGAATTGGGGTTTGGTTCAGCTCAGCTCCTTTGGAGGAGGTTAAGCTAAAGCAAAAGTCCCCATGTGAATTCTAGAGCCAGAATGGCCACACAAGGAGTTACGCCGCGGTGACTGCAGTTCACCAGTTCAGGTGAGAATTGCCTGTGAATCTCCATAGCAGTTAAAAGTAACTTGCATTTTCATGTTCTTCATTTTCATGCCATTTTCTAAGGATTAGAAACTTGATACTTCAAACCAAAGGGGAATGAGCTGATGTCTCTCAGGCTTCCACGAGCTGGCAACAAAGCCACAGTTCAGGGGATCCTAAACCTTAACGTGTCGTGCACAAGCATATGAGCGCGCAGCCCCCCATTTTGTTAGAATTACAGCTCTTCAGCTTTGCGCTCCGCATTGGCTAGATGCAAGCTAGGTCTAATCTGGGAGCTGGCAAGTCATGTCCATGCAGTGCCGGGCTCAAACTAAAATACCTTGTCTCTCAGCAGGGATTTGCTTGGATTGCAGGCAGCATTAACATGGTGATACCACTTACAAATAAGTCTGGAACGAGTTCAAATGATGGGCTGAGCTCATTCGCATCTGCCAGCATCAGTTCACGTAGCCATGCCTTCCTATCATAACTAATCAGTATTTTACAGGTCTGATACCAAAGAGACGAAGGCTCACCGGGCAGATTTACAGTGCAGCCAGCCATCGTGAAATAACCTGGGGAGGCTACAACTGCATATGAAGAAATGGGACCATCAGCAGTGCAGGTTTGTGTGTCTCCACTTTCATCACTGCTCTGCTGGGACAGCAGTGATGAGGCACCTTGGGGATTGCGGGAAGGACAAGTAAAGGAAACCCCACCGCAAGAGATTCACTAGAAAAAATCTCGCAACCCAGTGGGACGAAATGTGAAAAGGCCCATGCAGGGTATTCTCATGGAGAATGAGGTCCTCAGGCTGTCACGCTACACCGTGTTTTCTATTCAAAGAGAAGAATAACTCACATTTTCAGGCTTGTTGGAAAAGTGGGCCCAGTTCAAAACAGAGGGACAGCTCAGCAGCAAGTTGGCTCTACAATTATTTACCTTTAAGTGAGGCTTGGCTCCCCTTCCCCTGACTGAAGTCGAGACTTTCCACGCTTTCCACTTTGACTGACCCTCTTATTATTCACCTCACCTAAAAGAGTGTCACTCTTGGAGGCAATTTTAAGGTGTGGGAGTTTTTCACCCTCCATTTGTCAAGGGCTTCTCCAGTCTGTATTTTTACATCTCTGCATGTATAGGACGGAAAGCCCTCTCCCTCTAAGGCTATGTTACACACATGGGAAAACCTCCTAAAACATCCTAATGAAACAAGCTTAAACAGAGCCAACGAGATTTCACTGTAAGCTTTATCTGTAGGTTAATTACATTGTGCAACTTAAATGATTGACAATCAGCTATATAAGAACAAAGGTTGTGCTGAACAAAAGAGGGGAACTTTTCGAGTCGTATGACATGACTCTGCTGTTTCCAGCTCAAACTTTCAGTGCCATAACACCACGGAGACAGAGGAGAAGACAGAGATGGTCGATGTGACGTGAGCTAAGGTGGCATGACTGCCTCAACTGAGAAGTCTTTCTGTCCAACTGCAAGTGACTGACACCACTTACTCTTTTGCTTTCCTGTTAATTTGCTAAGGGCCTGACACTGGGCTAATGCTCCACTTGTTTAGTATTTCTTTCCAAATTGCAATAGGCTATGCTTTTATTCACTAAAAATGCCTTTTTTTTTTTTCCCCCAGACAGAACCTATCTGGAAAGAAACCCTCCAGTAAGAAGAGAAACCAACAATTGCGGAATGAGTACAGGACTGCTCGGGAAGAACAGACCCAGAGAGCATACGCTATTTAACTTGCATACTCCACTTTTTTCCAAACGTGTTTTTATATAACATGACAGGTTATCACTTCTTGCCTTTGGCTACAGATGGGTAGGACTGCAAACAATCAAATGCAAATCAAGAACAGTCTACAGCAGATGCACTATTGTATTGTCATGGCATCACTCCTACTCACTCGATTAGTCAAAGCACTCCCTTTGGTTTGGTTGTTTGGATGGAGTAGCTGGGTGGAGACGGAGCATGTGGGTGGATGGCCATTTTCCAGCAGAGCAAACGCTCTCCTCGGGGGACGTCCCTTACGACAAGGAATTCCTTGTGACATCATGGGCTGCTCGATGCTGGAGCGATGTGCTCAAGCTGGAATTGCTCCCATTGCGTTTTATAACACCGCCAAAATAAGATGAGCAAATCCTACAAGAATAATCAATTCAGAGGCGTGGCTGTACTTATACTAGAATTTTTCCTTTCTTTCTCAATAGTCAGATGTGTTTCAGAAAGACAGCTTCTACCCCCAAGAAAAGCCGAACGCACATTTTGACTGTGATTAGCAGAGCCTTTGTTTTGTTGCTCCTATGCACAAAATATCAAGTAAAAAAAATGTTTTCCCTTTCAAGATCAATTAAAATAAATCACCTTCACACAACCTCATAAAAAAAACCTAATAGTCTTTAAGAAAGGATCAAATAGTTTTAAAACTTTATGTCAACCACACTATAGGTTTAAATGTGTCTTTGGTATCTAGAAAAGTGCTGACGTTTTCTTAGTGGGGAAAAAAGGGACTGGCACACTTGGGCTAGATGAATTAAGGAACTGTTTGTCCCATCTAATTCATGAGAAACTGAAGAGACATTTACTCGATTGCTTCATCTTGGAAAAATGTTCACACAGTGTACAGATTGGGCTGGTATCATTATCAACAGAGGACATCTCATCAAAATGTAACATGTTCTATAAATCATATAGCGTGCAGCACCTTTGGGATGAACAGTATCTTTTTTTCTCAGTTTTTAGTTAACTGAGCACAGCAATCCCTGGTCAAGACTACTGAACACTACAGTATGAGGCAGACCAGGCTGTGGATATACAATCTTCTTTAACTCCTGGGTAGAGGTTTAGGCAAGGAGCTTTCACTCCAATTTTCTGTGGTTTACTTGGCTTAGGAAAACTGACAAGGGTGATTCCTACATACTTTTGTTGTTTTAGTGAAAACATTCGTGAAAGGACAGGCTACACGTATCCTGGCTTACAAAAACCATAGCCTGGCACGATATTATGAGAACGCTGTGATGAAAACTGATGAGCCACAGTACACGGGACCTGAAAATAAAAAAAAAAATCAAACAACCAACCAGCTTGCCTCAAAAAGTTAAAGCTTTTGTCTGATAGAAAGGATGCAATCAAGGAAGAACACAAAGCTTCAGTGAGATGTCATAACCTGGTGTTGGGAAAATAAAATTCCCATGTAAAACAGAGCTATTATTCCAAGGAATATACTCGTGATAATTCTGTAAGAAACTTCCCTGTAACTGAGAGAATTACAGGAGCGTGTACTGTGGCCTCATCTCTGTCTAGGATCTGCTCACAAGGAGCTTGGTGAGATGGAAGAAGAAAAGATTTGGCTACTGGTGAAAAGATTTCCTTCTTCTGCACTACAAGACAGACTGTAAGCCCAAATACAAAGTCACAGTAAGACAGTTCCCAATAATAAGCAAACTTACAACTCATAATTAGCTGTATTACTCGATGCCTGAAACCCTCATTCGTAACGAATCAACAGGTTCCCCAGAAGATGAATCTCTGCTGCAGCTCTCGTGATGGTTCACGATGGTTCGGGATCTCTCCCTACGGCGCGAGTGGGCAGGTCTGACCCTCGCTGTCATCCACATCCCAGGACACCGTCCTCCCACATCCCAGGCTGTACCATACTTCTCCTTGGCATCATGCTACACAAAGACAGCCTCGCAGGCCCCAACACACCTTTCACATTATTTTAAATGTTTTGCACAGCGGAACACATGCGCATTCTTATAAATATGTGTAAGAGCCTGCCGGGGCCCAGAAGACATGCAGACCCTATGGTGTACAACAGGAACACAGCCAGCCCGCTTGAAAAGAAACTCGCCTTAAGCAATGCTTATTCTTAGATTAGCTGCAAACAAGAGGGATATCTTCATATCTGAAAAGTACATATTTCGAGAGGTACACCTATTTCTAATGCTTTCCCAAGTGGCTCCCAGGTGTACCTAGGTTAGCAGTGGTATTAGAGAGACGGTAAAAAACAAACCCTGGCATGGGAGAAAGGTAACACCACTTCACTAAATTCCCCTCTTAATCCCTGATATTTAAGAGATTTCTTTAAACCCTGCAGCATGAGATTTTTGATTCACGACAGCATGTGTTCTTTATTTAGGTTATTCCTACTATTTCTATCAGTGTACAGTGTCATATTCTCTCCAACAGAAGCTCAACAGCCGATGAAAGCAGCACAGGTGACTGGCAATTTTAAGCGATCCTTTCTCCTTCCAGTCCCATTTCTCACTCAAATTTAATCAGCTTATTTCCCTGCCATTTTTTCAGCCTGCTATATCATGCTCTACTCTCCAAGGCACGCTACAGCTAAGACTCACCTACACACTGTGTCGCTGGCATCTTAAATCACTGTTCTGGCTCCAGGGTAGCTATAGGAGTATCAGCATGTACTGACTATCCCTCATTAAAATTCAGCAGTGCTGGAGCGGAGGAATTGTGCAACCCCATTGTTCCTGCTGTGTGGTTGCAGGCATTCATATAATCTTATTATGACTTTTGGGTGGTTCGCGTGCATATTTACACTTTAATTTTCTGTGCTGTAGGTTCAAAGAAGAGCATGTAAAAGAATATTATATGGCTCTTGGTACTGGAAAAGATTAAATGTCTCCTAGAAAAAATACTAAGTGATCTGACAGCGCTACAATGTAGAACTAATGCTGGGGCATGCGTTGATTAAGAAAAAAAATAATTGTAAACTGTTTCCGGGAAAATAATTTGCGTTTTTGTTTTTTTGTTTTTTTTTTTTATTTTATTTTTAAGAAACTGTTGCCTCTGAGAAGCTTCAGGTTAAGTAAAAGTTCTTATATTTTAAGCATGTTATATATCAGAGTGAAGCCTTGGAGCCCTTTTCACAGACTAGATACCCATTGTGTTAGCCACCAAATAAATACAAAATAAAATTGCAGTGCCTACCTCGGGGATCTTACAGTCCTGTTGTCTGTCTGCTGACATGCAGCGCATTTCACCACGCTAGAAGAGATGTCAGGGACCTACACTGTATACATCAGCCCTCAAATGTCAGTAATCCGGAAGACCAGATTGACAAAGCTAACGAAATTCGAAAGAAATACTGAGGCCTATTTCCCCATAAGCAATTTTACATAAAGGGATTCAGTAAAAGAGATGAAGGGAAACCACTTCCCGGTTGGTTGTGACAGTTTCTCTGAAAGGATTTACATCGACAACCTAAGGACAACTCAACATATTTGAAACTTTGCATAATGCTTACAAAATAATACACATGAGCAAGCCTTGGAAGATTACAAGGAAGTGTGCCCGCTAGTGATTCCCAGAAAAATGCTTTCACACACAAATATAGTTGAGGGAGAGATAAAAGGAAAAGGAAGGATTTGAAGGAATCCTGACCTGACAGGGATAGAGATCACTCCATACCCATTGCTCTGAGTTAAGATGCTGGCAACAGCAGCGTTAGCGACTGGCTAAGACATTAGCGACTTCAACAACGAAGAGGGTTTGGATTTGGATCCTCAGCGCTATTAGTCACCTCCTCCCTTCAGAAGATGTGGCCACGGCACCCTGGAGGTTTCATAACGTGGACTGACTGACTTGTGCCTTCCTCCAGTTTTCCCTGATGAACCTCAAATGAAACGTGCATGCCTCAGCATTAGCTCAGGAGGAAGAGGCCCTGAGCTCCTTCCACTCTATTCTTTTTATAACACAACTACATCATTTACATGTAAATTTATTTACACAAACGTAGTTACATTTCTATTCATGTATATTTTATGAATATAATGCACGTAGAGATTTAATGGCACAGACAGAAGAAGAGCCCAAAAATCCCAATCTATTTCTCAACGACAAGACTTTATTCACCCCAGCCCTTAGCTTCTCTACGAGGACCTCCAACAGAGGAAACAGCTGAAGACAACCGCAGTGATTTTCTTTTCTTTGGAATATGAACAAGAGAAATCCAGCAGACACCAATGCTAGAAGGATTCTGGACAGCGCGTTATAAATCTGCCAGGAAGAACCAGCAGTTTAGAAGGTTACCTCTGCTTTTTTTTTCCCTTCATTTCTCCCCTTATAAAAGAAAAGCGGTCCATCAGATAAGGCGGTCAGAGCAGAGGAATACTGAAGTCAGGTAAGAGGTACTGCGCATCAACAGTGTAGTGGATGGCAGCAGAGAAACCTCTGGCAAGAGGCTTGACCCCAGCCCCGGCTCCATGCTCCCACCCCTCTCACACACACTTGCACACCCTCCACTTGGTTTCTTTTCTGTTCCCCCTTCCACTTTCTCTTTTTCAGTAAAGAGCAGCAGCAGCCATGAAGTTGCTCCTTTTTGTGGTTTAATGCTAAAGTGTGTGATCTCAGGCAAATGAAAAATCTAGTTTTTTTTTTGGTTTTTTTTTTTTAGTTGCAAGTTGGCAGGTACAGCTCAAATGAGGCTGTTGCAGTGGAAGTGAAACAGACAGTCTAAAAGGGGTGGCTGGCACAAACGACTTAAACAGAAAACCTTGTGTTTACTGGTCGAGGATCAAGCAAACCTTGTCGGCACAAATGCTTTCCTATATATTAACCTACTTCATTACACAAAGTCCTTAACCATAGTAAGTGAAACATTACCAATGGGAAATCCATAAAAGCTGGAACTCAGAGTGGAATGTTTTGATTTATTTTTGTCTCCTCTCTCCCAGGAGTCAATCAAAGGGTAAACAATATTTTACCTTTCCTCAAATTAATTATTTGTAAGCTTTTCCCCATCAGACTTCTCACTCAGTGCAGAAAAACATACCTACCCTCATGAAAAAAAGAATCTTCAAATTCCAGAGGAACCATCCTAGCACCTTTTGCCTGGCCCAAAGAAAATAGTCCATAACCCAGTAAAATCTTTATTAAGAATAATGGGCGAGGAAATGGCTAGAAAAGTAGTTTCTGAAAATCCAACAGCAGAACAAAACAGGAAAACGTCTGGGGTTTGCATCTGTATTTTACAAACATGCACTTACTAGTCAACTGTCTGCTTTCCCACCATATGAATGGCTTTACTTCATCATGCTGATTAAACCTGAAAGCAGCCACCGAAACCCAAAAGGAAGAAAAAACTAGAGATTGTTTACAGATAGAGAAGTATGACAAGAATTCTCTATATATCAAAGATATTTTTTGTTTCAGAATGTTGGACACAATTTCTATTTTGTCATTTCTCAGTACAGCCTTCTCAAATGAAGACATTTGATGGTAAGTACCGTTTCTTTGAAACGTCATGCATTTTTTACCATGCTTAGTTAAAAAAGTATTTTTTAAAGACAATTAAAAAAAATCCAATATCATCAGTGATTTTTTTCTGAAACCTTTAGAGTTCATTAAGATTTTTTTCCTAAAATCATTTTCTTTCACATTCTATAAAATCTAGATCAGAGAAGAGAAGTGCTGTTAAGCGGGATGTGTAATCTAACAGACAGGATATGCAGAGCTCCTAACTGGAAGCTGAAGCTCATCTTGTTCAAGTAGGAAATACTTTTTTTTTCTTTTTTAAACAAATGAGAGTAGCTTCTCCTGGGTGTTGTAATTCTATCATCAGTTGGAATCTAAAATCAAGATTGGATGCCTTTCTAAAAGATGCGCCATGGCTCAGTCACGGACTAATGTCAGTGATAGTTCATGTACTTGGTAAGGAATAATATAAAACCAGCAAGGTCAAATTCTTTGGCTTGTTTTACACCACAGGTCAAAGTGGACAATCATATCGGTCCCTGAGGAATTTTGAATTCACTGTCATCATCAACAACAGGAATAATTAATTTGTGCCTCTATTCTTTGATTTAAATCCTGTTTGCAAGCAGGGAAGGAAAGCACAAATATCATCAGAGAGATGAGCTATTTGAATCTTAAGATACTTCACAAACAAGATTTTAGGAACTTTCTTGGCTCCAATCCTTTACCATGGTGCAAAGCAATCAATTTTCATGTCAGTACTGTAGATAAGAGTTTCTCTTTAAATAAATGTCAGGGGTCTAGCATATGTTTTACACGCAGCAGGGGAGACATCTTTTTTTCAGCTACATCTGCCAGGTTAGGTTCAGATATTCAGAAGTCTGGAAGAATGAAGATCATCTATCTGACAGGTCACAAGGGTAGGGATATTGGAGACAGGCACAAAGATGAAGTTTCCATAGGTGTATGTTGTTAGAAACTTCCAAGTCTGGCCAGTTCTCCACCGTGAACTAAAGAACAGGACAGAGGTCCCCACTATAAGGGATACAAGCAGTAATCAGTTCCAAAAGTTAAATAATACAACCGCGTCAGGGCGGTCCTGAAAGTTGGCTTGTTAACCCTGCTGGAAGACAGGGCTATAAACTTGTGCTGCACAAAACCGGCTTACAACGCTGTTCCAGGTGGATGAATCACCTCGACTGACATTAGCTTGAAAGTAACTACTCTTACAGGTTTGCTTTAACCACTAAAGGAGGTGGTTGTTTAGTACTGGGATGAGTAAGGCATCGGCTGTGATTTATTGCTATCCTTCTCCAGAGAGGATGAAGATTTTTAAATAGTGAGTAGAGTAGTAGGGTGATAGGTGTTGAATCTTGTCTTTTTCCTTAGATTGATTTTGTTTGTCCCACAGTTTCATGGACAAGGTGGGTCAGTCACAAGGTCCTATAGAGCCAGTGTTTTAGTCTGGCAACACATAAGTTAGCACATTGCTCACCTCTGCTGTGGAAGGCAGTATGAATAACTGGGATCACGCTAAAACTGCATACAAAATCACGCGTATCATCCAGATTTCTTCGAAAGCTGATTGAGGAGACAGCTGAGGGCTTTGCAATATCATCTTCTCTCTCTTGCCAACATCCCTAGCACTGGGCAGCAGGCAAGAGTTCCCCGTGGATATCAAAGAAGATGCGTATATGCGCCTTGTTTTGCATATTTCCTGTCTTGGATTTAAAGAAAGAATAAAAACCTAGCCAAGCCACTGCCCCATAAAATTTGTTGGCCACAAGAGCGGCTGTACTTAGCAGGAGATATGCCGAGTTAGCTGCAGGTGCAGAAAAGCCTCCTCTGCTTTCTGCTCACGGCAGAAACAGGGATACATTGCGATGACAGTCTGTCCCTGCAGGAGGGGCTCACAGAGCCAAGCTCCTGCCCCACGTCTCCTCCAATGCTACGTGCTACCTGCCTGCGGTCTCCAAAAAAAGTGGCTCAGAAACTCTCTAAGGTCTTCTCTGAATAAAAATTTTCTGACCAAATCACCCTCCTAAAGCAAAATGCGGTTCCTGATAAGACAAACTACTTTGCAGCAATGTGACTCTCGGAGAGAAAAATCCACAGCACTTCATCTTTGGTAGTCTGGAGGAGTCCTTTAAAATTTGAGGGGGGTTTGTTTGGCTTTTTTGTCAATTAAAAGTCTTCCTTTTTCTAGTAAAGACAACAAAAATCAGACTAGGATTGTGAGAATCATATCTGAGATTTACAATCTTTCTTTTCCCTACAAACAAAAATGTGGAAACAAATGTCTTTGGAGTTTGGAATTTTGGAAGTTTCGGTTCTTTTCAGAGTTTTTTTTTTAATTGCATACGGGACCAGAAAATAATAAATTGAGTGCCACGGCAAGGAGGGGAGAAAAAGGGAGAAAAAAGCTAGTAAAGGCTTTCAAACTCCTGCAGTTCTGGTTCCTGGGAATTGTGGCAGACAAGGGCTTTTGAGAGCAAGTGCACATCTCCAAGGTGGTCCCCACAGCTTCAGCCCACCTGCGTCCCCTCGGATCCCTGCCAGCCCTCAGTTTCCCCCCCCAACCAAAGTGGCTAGCTCTTCCTCATCCATGTTCCTTCCTTTCAGGAAAGCACTTTTTTTTTTTTTTTTTTATTAAGTGAAGCTCATTCTTTAAAATCTGGCTTTGTCAAATTTAAAACTGCTTGCATACACACATATATGCTTTCTCACTCACACACAAGCCCTAAAACCAGTGGAACCATCCAAAGTCATCTGATGTTCACGTTCTAACCATATGAACTGTGAGGTCTCTCCTACATCTACAACAGCTTTTGAACCTCTTAATCTCAGGGCTAAATTTGCAAAGAGTTCCAAAAGGGCTACACACATCTTTGGCGATACAGAAATCGCTCTAAAGGCCAGCTGCAGTTCTGAATCTGCCATTTGAGGGGAGGATAAAGACTTGGGTGGTGTTTAGTCTGGAGGAGAGGAAACTGAGGAATGAATGTGACAAAGGATCTTCCAGTGCGTAGGGACTTTTAAGAGGGGAGGAATGATTGATTGTTCTTCGTAGTCAACGGGAGAGGAAAGCGGAAGAATCAGCATAATCTCTAGCAAAGACAACTTAGGTCAGATATTAGAAAAACATTCAGCTACAGCGGTGAAATACTGGAATAGGCAACCTAGGAGTGTGGAATCTCCTTCACCAAAATTATGCAGACAAAGTTTAGATAAACATCACTTGAACAGGCAACCCAGAAATGTGGAATTTCCTTAGCCAGAGCTTTAAAGAAAATGTTAAGACAAACATCTGGTAGGTATGGCTTAGCTACACTTGATCCTGTTTCATCCAGCCCAACGACCTCCAAGGTTCCTTCCAGCTCTCCGTTTCTGCGACTCTGTGATTTATAGGGCAGTGGTAAATATTCGTATGACGGATACACTCACACCTCACTGCGTGAGGCATTGCACACACACACACAGCGCGAAGGAGCCCAAAGGAGTTAAATGGACATGGCCGTTAAAAAAGCAAATGGAAAACAAACCCGAAGACTTGCTGAAGTCTTTGCAGATACAACAAATCAGCAGCAGAAAGACAGGTATCATCTCCGGAATCTTGTAACTCACAGTCCAGTCACCTAGCCATCGGGTCATTTCCCATCTGCTGACTGTAATAGACCATCCCTCATCAAAAACTGTATCAGAGCCCTCTTATCTTCTTCCTCTCGTTTTGCCTTTGCTTAATGAAAGGGAAAATAGCTACTTGATGGCTACAGTGCAATCAGTTGTATCCTACTCAGCGTGCTGAAGTTGTATATTTGCATTTTAATATTTTTTCTGTTACAGACCTCCCTGTGCTACCGTAAAAAACACAGCCTCTAATCCCCTATTAACTGTATTTAGCAAACCTCAAGTGTTTCCTCCATTTGCGATCTGGCTGGGCTTCAGCCCTGAAGCAAATTTCAGGTGGCTGTGGTCTAAACATTAACTCTGGTCTGGAGCGATTTGAATTACAAACCAAACAGACTGTAAATGGAATCCTAAAGTGCAGTCACAGCTCAGTCTGGGAACCTGGCTTTGTTCTCCTGAGCCTGCAAACCTACTCTTGCACTGCTCCTCAGGCAGTCAAAAAATGGGTCGTTATTCACAAAGAGGAAGCGCAGGTGTTACATTAAAGGACTGCAAAGGGAGCCATTTGGTACCAACAATATAGATTTATTACTCATAAATTTTTAAAATTTCCTTGTGTTTTGTGATTAAAAACACATCATACTTTGATTTCCTAACCACCTCCTGTGTTTTGCTTCCAAATTTTTGACAGCCAGTTAATTACGAAGTTTTGAACTTATTTGCCAAGTCTACTGCGCATGCATTTTCTGTGTTGCAGCTCAGAAAAGCATTCAGCCACAAATATACCCCTTTTTGCAAAACTGCAACAGTTAAGACACGAGGCATGCCTTAATTATTCACATCCTCCAACAATACAGAAGCATCATCTGTTATGCAGGAGGCATTGGAGTGTTTCTATCCTCGTAAAGAAACAAGGACCAAATTATAGCCCGTGTTCATACTTCACTTGCCCAGAAGACTTAGAGGAAAGTTACCGGAAGGGGAAAAGGGATGTGAGTTTATCCACACAGCCGGCATTTTGAAGACTGCTTTTCATAGGATGCAAGAGGTGATCAGCTGGGCCTTTAAATAACCAGACCCAAGGAAAGTTTTGAATAACAAACTACAGTTATAATTATAGGCAACAAATCAGCTATTGTGCTTTCTTCGCAAGAAGGAAGCTGCTTATGTGATAAAATACTGTTGGGCACATTAGATGATCAATCACTGAACGTCTAGGACTCAGGAATGCATCATAATAATTATGATAGTTACTAGTTTTATATTGCAGGCTGAAATCAATGGGACTTTTCATGTACTGGAAATCAGGCATGTGCTTCGATAGCTTCCTGAAGCAGAGACTGATGTCAAAAAAAGGATAAGCATGTGCTGATGTAAACCGCTGAACAACGTTCTCAACTACTGCCGTGGACAAGGGGTAGCATGAATTTACTAGCAGGCCCGAGGTGTCTTTGAAGTATTTGTTCTATTATGGGTTTATGTTACACACTCGTCATTCTGTCTTTTTATAGCACAGGAAATATTTTCTGCAGAAAATAGGGAAGGATATAATGGTCCTCTTTGAAGGGTCCTCCTCTCTTCCCATCTCTGCTCTAATATTATACCCATATGCTGACTGCTTTTGGACGACCGTTTGTTTTTTCAAAGGCATCCTACAGCATTTAAGTAACTCTGCATCTGAAAGTTGCTAACCTTGAGGGATTTTCCACAGCTGCACGAGGCATGACTGAGAGAGATTGCTCCACAGATACTGCTCGTGGCCAAAGTCAACAGAAAGTAGTTTGATTCCTTTCAAGATACACATAGGTAAAAGGAGGCCTGTGTTCTCCAGCAATCCACACTGTAAGCACATCTCATAAATAAATAAATCCTATCTGAACTACTTTGTTCCATTAGCTTCCTCATACAAAGCACAGGTAGCGACTGGATCGCTCTTGCGGGCTTGGGACCAGAGCTTTCACCCACTTCGTGCCCTCCAAACAATTACACTAGTCTGCCATGATGGATGAGGCCTTCTCCAAAATTGTTCTTTCTTAAATTCAGCTGAAGACAGTTTTTATTTCACTATTTGAGATCAGACTTGTGTAAGCTAAATGTTCAAGTTCTTATTCAAGCTAACTTCCCAATGTGGGGGAAGGACAACGTATGAGAGTATGGCCAGACATCACACAGGAGGGATGTAAATATTCATGAATATTTATTTGTGTTCCAAGCAGGTCTTTCCCTCAATACTCTTAATACCCCCTTTTTGTTTCCTGTGACCTGGCATTATACCTTACGATGTTTTACACGCAATATACGCAAATACACGTATTTATACGTGTTTTACACGCAATATACGCAAATACACGCAAACCACCTGTTTCCATGCCGGATGTGACTACAGACAATGTATGCGTATATAACACAGTTACTGGTTATTTGCCGTTTATTGTTCAGTGCTCCTTCTACGTCAGACGCTTAAATTTGATGTTGCACGGGTGGAAAAACCTCCATGCTATAAAATTGGAACATATGCTACACGCTACATATTACACGTTCTACCTCAAAACACTATCCAACAGTAAAGTAAGCCCTTGCAACATTTCAGAGTCAGAAAACCAAGTCACAGGATCTGCCCTATGTCTTCAAGACTTGCCTGTGTATTCAAGTAGGTGAAGGACAGGGTGGAGAATGGCCTCCTGCCTCCCAGCTCAGCACGCTTAGTAAGGTACACGCCTGTCACCTCTCCGGCCTGTCTTGGTGAAGAGCCCACAGGGCAGCACTTGGACTTAACCTAACTTACTCCTGGTAAAATCAATAGGAAAGCTCATGGCAGTGAAGCTGAACACACCTGAAAACCCTCACTCTTAGCACACAAGAAATGGTCAGTGTTGCTGAAAAATCCACATGTGGCTTCTCCTCCACTTGAGAAAATATTCTGCAACAGAGAAGTTTGTCTGTTCAACACTCAAGTTCAAGTAATGCTCAACATTAACCATCTCTGGTAAGAACTGCCTAGAGGCTACAGCCCAAAAGGAAATTTTACATTTTCACATATGAAAGCAGAGAGGGGTTTCTGTACCTCAGTGGTGAAGGTCTGCTTAGGCAGCCAAGCTGAACGCCCTTGCGCTTTACCCTGCTGTCGTAGTTTAGGCCAAAATCCACCACTGGGGACCCGAGGGACCCCAGCCAGGACCGACAGAAGCTCCCCTCTACCCCTCTTCAAAGAGAGAGGCAGAGGAGGAAGAAGAGACTTATGAGTTTAGAAGGAACTAAACTACTATAATGAAATGTTAATAATCAAATAAAAAGAAATAATGAAAAATATATGCAAAACCGTATCAAGCTCCCGAGATGACAATCACGTCACCGGCTGGCACTGGGGCAGTCCCAGGCTGGACTCAGTGACAGACGGGAACTGGATTCCGGATCTGGATTCCAGATCAGGATCACAGGCAGACGAACAGAGTCCTCCTCAGACATTGGCCATTGAAGGAAGAGCCCTGACCCTTTGATCCCTCAGCTTTTATACTGAGCATGAGGCAGATGGGATGGAATACCCCCTTGGTCAGCTTTGGGTCACCTGTCCTGTCCGCTCCTCCCTGCAGGTGGGACCCCACTATGATTTTCCGCTTCCGACCCTCCAACGTGGCAAATAACAAAGTTGGTTGGCCGTGGGGGTTATAGCAATAAGTATAAGCAGGAGCCTCTCTGCATCCCGTGCCTGGGCATCAGCTATAAACATTGGTCTTATCGCTCTGAGAGAGTGAACACTGTCTGCACAATATGCAGTTAATTTCAGTAGTCAGAAGAGGCCCAGCTAAGAAGCGAAGTTACTGAACAAAATTGGTTCTGTTATACCTCAAACCAGGACACCTGCGTAGGGCAGCTGAGACTCGGGGTGTTTGGACAGGCCACACAGAGAACATCAGACGTACTGAAAATGATGTCGGTCTCCTGCAGAGCTGTGCAACATGGCACCATGGAAAACAAAAGGTGCGAGGACATTTCCCTAGTTGTGCCCCCCACCAAGGGCTGGGCACAACACAGCTCTGTACTTTCACAAAGCCCTTGGCCTGGCTACGTCTTTGACCTCCTCTAAGAGGCCATAGCTGGAGCCTTTCTGGCCTGTGCTCTGCAAGCAAAAATTGTTTCAGAAAAAGAAAACATAATTCAAAGTGGTGCTGTCAGACACGGCAGTGCTTATTTTCACATTTAGTCCCAGTGAGCGCAGCTGAGATGCAATCTACATTGTGAGTGAACAATAAACTAATAGTGCGAAACTTGATTAATATCTACTTATGTCAATCATACCCCTTTTCACCATCCTGCTCGATGGCCCCTGTGGTTACTGGAACCAGCACATTCATCACTGTGCTGAATTCCATACTGAATCCCACCACCAAGGAGCTGCGATCACAGTGGAAATACTTCTGTGCATGCTGTCTGACGTTTCTGTTTCAGGCTAACTTTCCTGTTGTACAATCAAGGTGTACAGCGATATTCAGAGGCATAAAACTGCTTTTTTCTCCCTCCCTGTGGTTCCTGTGTTACAATTAATCTAATTTCTAGTGACCTGGCAAGAGAACGCTTTCCATGTAATTTGGCAACGACACGTCGATGCAAAGCATTAGCTCCTACTTGCCAAGAACTGGATTTTCTCAGCTTGGCTCCAGGTGCTAACAACAGGATGCAACGCGACCACCAACACCAAAGACTCAACAGTGAGAAGGTGTATTTTTAAACCATGGAAATAACAAGTTAAAGTAGAGGGTTTGTTCTGGATTATTCCAGTTGTTTTAGGTCTTGGCATCGCAGCTAATCTCTAGACCCATGCTGATTTTGCTATAATTCAAAATGTTTTATAATTATTTCATAATCCATCATCCAGGCACAATTATTTTTAGGTTTGTCCTGGGTGTGGATGAGGACAACTTTCAGTGAGAGGCCCCAGCTGCAACCAGAGAGTCAGGGTACCAGGCACAGGATAAGATACAGCTCTTCCTCCACCATCAGCGCAGGGATTTGGGGAAATTGCCTCTCAGCCCTCCACGCTGCATTTCTAAAACATCATAAACTTATTACCTGAGTACAAACTAAAAAAAAAAAATCTCAGCCCAGACTTTTAATTTAGTTTCTTCTTGCTCGATGAATTAAGGTATAAATAATGTTTGCTGGGAACGCATTCTCTAAATGCCTAATTCTTTATTCCTGGGACGTGCACTTGAGAGATTGTGTTCATGTACAAACATAATAGACTCCAGGACAGATTTCTTTCTCCAGCTGTGCAAAGCTTGGGGATTTCAGGTCACAGCAGGCTGTACAAATATTTCCCTCAGTTTCAGCCCGCAGTGCTTTTGAATCCCCAAATTCTCTTCCCATTTCAGATTCAAACAAATACTGAAACTAATAAAAACCCCTCAATCATACAAAAGTAAAACTAGCAAAGCTGAATTTTGTGTCATTTACCTGCACCACCGCTAAAGGAAAGCCCCAGGTTCATCTAAGTATCTCTGGGAACCTTAACAAAGTAGGCAACACAGTCGGTCAGTTTAATGTTCAGGACCAACATGAACATTCGGGCAGGTTTTACATAGCTTGGATTCTGCTATGATCTTTTTTACAAAATTCTTGTGTTATTTTTTCATTGAACTTGAAGAGAACCCAACTAGATCTGAAGCACTTTTAGTGAGATATCAACAGACTTTTAAAATACAGTTTTACTTCATACTCAATTGAAAAAAAGAAAAAGCGTCTATCATAACTATAGGCTACCTGCATTCAAAAAACTGTCACCATGGAGAAAAATCCCACACGTTTTCATATATGTTTTTTCCTTATAGAAAACCATCAGCCTCCACGTACAGTGACCATGAACCAGAAGAGATAACAAGACCCACTGGAGAAAAGTGAGATAGATGAAGAGGCAAAATAACTGCAGGTTTCCTCCATACGTGCTTTTCCACCCCTCGACTTGCCAAAATAGCCGAGCTGATGCAGGCTGTCAGTCAATGGCAATGCCCTATAACACGGAAGCCTACTGACTTAACGGAATAACCAAGTCCCAGAGGCTTTTCCCAAAATCTCCCTCTGCCATAGTGACACCACCACATGGATGCCACTGGTTTCGGCACAGCATCAGCACATACTAGCGTAAATTGCACTGCCACTCAACATTGCAATTTATTGTGGTCAACATTACTTAACTTTAACCTTTTTTTCCCCTAAATAAAACTTACCTTTAGGGACGAAAGGGGAAAATGCAAAACAGCTATGAACATAATAGTCTCCTTAAGTTCTTCTCCTGCCCCCTCCATTTTCCTTGCACCCTCACACTCCTTCCCAGCCACATAATACATCCAAAGTATTACGCAGGTGTCTACTTAGATCTAAGTCAGAATTTCCAAATGACAGGTCTTATTTTCCAGCTGGAAAATCCTTCGGGTCTCAGTCATTTTTTCAAAAAAAACCAAAAACCCTACTGGGAAATTAAAATAAAATCCTGTTGGTTATGATCAGCTGCCTGTTCAGTGGAAAGACATAAAAGTCTTAATGGAGCAAGCACGGAGCACTGGAAAGAGATAACACTAGAGCCATTCAGATACTAACAGCCTTGAGGGGAGCTCTGCAGACTGCCCCGGTCCCCTCCGTAGCTACAGTTCAAGTTGCCTCTTATTAATGGCTTTGACTGTCTGCACCTGAGAGTTTGCCATAGACTGCCATCTGTGAATGCAGTACGGTTCCCATCAAAATGGGTGGAAAGACTGTTTTTAAAGTGCTCTGCAACAGCACACGAAGCTCTGGAAAGATATGCATGGAAACACTTCCAAAATGGGGGCCAAGACTGGAGGCACAAGGTACAGCTTCAGCCTCCTTATCGCACTTGGGGACTTGCCAGCTACAGAATAGTCTTGATCATTGACTGGAGGAGAAGCCGAAAATGAGCCATAGGGAGAGTTTGGACTGGCAAAGGACAACACTTCAGCGTGGAAAAGAGCAGCCACACAGAGGCTGTATTAGTGCCCTGAAATACACAATATCATCCTCGTGCTCTCCAACTGCCAGTTAGGGCTCTGCTCTAAACCAGGTTGCTTGGGTTGCATACAAAAGATATGAACTGTTTATGGAAACCTCTCCCTGTGTAAGCTGAAGTCCCTAGCAGCCTTTACATGCATTTCTACAGACCAGTGTTGATCCCACAGAAAGTCTTTTTGAGCTAAAAAGACTTTAGCACAAACAGATAATGCACATCTTACAAGTAAGGTGAAAAAAAGTCAACGTGCCCAAGCCCAATCCTTGATTTTCAGTCTTAATTTTGATCGCAAAGATATTTCCAGAGCAATTCTTTTCTACAAGGGCCGTCCACAGCATATACACTTTCCATAATGCTACAACTGGTTTATTTAGGGTTGTGGCCTCTTTTTTTAATCAACATCGCTATACTAGTATAGTCTGCAGCATGGACACACCTCTCTTGGCAAACGGATCTATTTCTGCAAAAATACTTTCAAGTGGAATAACTGAGCCTGGCCTGAGCAGTGTGTCTATTGTTATCTGTAGCATAAAAAGACAGCAATATTTGCGTATGAACGAGACCTAAAATTTTACTTTCTTTTTTGTTAAAACCAAGAAATCGGGTCTTTTTTTTTTTTTTTTAAATTATTACTTAGTTCATTTCAGTCCTTCAATTAAAGACCATAAATTATTTTAAAGAAGTGAACTTGGCAGGATTTACAGGATGTTGCCATCTGGGCAGCAGACCTAGGGCTTTGTATATTTACCATATTATGAAGAATTAAAATCCGTCTCGATGTTGTAGCCACCCTGCCGCAGAAACAGAAAATGTGACCAGCATGGCAGGAGGGGTGTGTGGAAGAAAATAGCACTTTGGATTTAAAAGGTTCTGGCATCACTTTCAAGGTCTGCGACAAATTTATAAAATTTGTTTTATTAACCAAATTAACGGTGTTGCTGAGTGAACACTTGATTTATTTAGGTCCTCTCCAACAAATTCTCAAAGGTAAGTTCAGCTATGAAATACAATAAAACCTTAATAAATAAATTACTTGTGTCAGAAATGGGGGAGGGAGCAAGAAAGCTGTCATGGAACAGGTGCTGATGTTAAAAAAAAACCAAGATTAATTGCTACAAAACATTACCAAATAGAAAAGGAGCCTTTAATTCATCTTGAAACTGGGCACACAAAATCTTGTGGAATGAACAAGGAATGACCGTAACCTAACAATTAAAATACTACTACTACTAATAATAATTCTATGATTCCAGGTGAGCATATACAGAATAGGATGCAATAACTGCAGCGCAGGGACTCTTAAAACTCTTTAAGAGACCACCCTGATGTCCAGCCAGAAGTACCAAAAGGCTGACAAATGGATTGCAGATTTGTGTCAGGAAAAGGTCTTTACAATTAAACCACACCCATCAAAAAATCAGTATTCCCACCAACATTTTTTCTATAGCACATATATTCTGGGAAATTTTAGGAACAATAACACTTGTGCTCCTGAAAAAAAACAGAAGTATTCTGAGAAATTCTCACTTCCAAATATTTCCATACTGTACCCATATTCTCTTATGCTAAGAATATCAATAAAACTCTACCACGGAAGCCGATGGCCCTTTTCCCTGCTGCAACAGTGGTTCTCCCTACCCCTCTGCAGGTAGGCACAGCCCTTCCCCAGAGCGTTTACAAAGACTACATCACTGCTAGGAAGCCAAGAGGGCCAAAGCTGATGGACCGCTTGCCTTCCAAGCCAGATGAGTCTTTGGCCCATTTTATTTTCCAGCATGGATCTGGCAGGCGTGGGACAAGAGAAGCAAAAGATTATCCCCCATTCAGAGGTGTAGAATGAAGGGATAAGAAGGCAGGTCTGTGGATACATTGAACATGTAAATGTATTTTAATGCTGTAAGGAGGAGACAAGACTTTTTCAAGGGTTTTCAGAAGTGTTCAGGTATCCTTCAGATCTGTATGAGAGCTGGGACTCTAAATCACCTCCGAGGTGCCCACCGAGTCACACATGCTTTACAAAAACTCTGGTCTGAAGGGATTGCCCTAAGTCATACCGGGAGTCCAGGTGAGAACCAGGAACGACTTCAGCTCTCCCAAAGCCCAGCATAATACTTAAAACCAGTTTACCCACTCCTAAGGCTATGTCCCCCTTCCTACCCTGACTTCAGCACGGAAAAATTTCAAAGCTCTGGAGCTCTTTGCGGCTCCCTGCTGGACACCTCCCCCCACCTGATGTTTCCTGGTTCAGCATCAGCAGAGGCCACGTCAAGTATTAGCACACACCAGGGCTGTAATGGTCTGTTTGTTCCCTTCAGACTTCTCAGATAGAATTCTTATTATCGTGCCTCAGCCCATGGAAGCTTTGCCTTCACCTATGCTGGCAACAGGATTTCACTGGTCCTGTTTTTACCCCCAAAACAAAGGCTATACCTCCAGGAATTTAAAAAAAACCCAACACAGTAGAATAGCAGCAGCTACCAAAAACTTGGACATTACACAACCCACGGAGAGGGGCCTGGCAGTAACAACTAGTGTTAACTGCAGGATTGCAGAGGGGCTACTTAACAGGAGCTACTTAACCTGGCACTTCATGCACAGAGCTATTTCTGCCACAGATGCTGGAAAAATGTATTTGCCAATTAAAATAATCCAAGCAGGTCCCTTATGCCCGAGCAGAGAAGCAGAGCTAAGGAAAACAGCATCTAACATCTTCCACAAAGAATCAAAACCAGAAAGTATTCCTGACATCTGGGATACTCAGGGTGAAATTCCTGCCCTGCTGAAGTCAACACCAAAATGCCCACTGAGTTGAAAAGGGCCGGGATTTCACTTTCAGATTCCACAAATAGTCTTAGCCTCCTTTGGCTCAGGATGAAGGACTGGGACAGCCAAGTAGGCAGCACAGTCCGTTCCTGAATAAGAAGAATAAGCCAAATTCAACAATACTGCAAGCCGTGCAAGACTTGCTTACATCAGGCCTGGACCAAACCCAATGCCTTGTCTTGCTCTGCAGTGTTGAGCAACAGCTGCTCTTGGACTCGTGATCCTCATTCACAGCAGTGCTGCCGCAAATCCAGAGTAGGAAGCACAGTCTTCCTCGATGGCATTTATTTCAGAGGACCAGAGTCACTGGGCTGCCAGATCAAGACGGCATTTTAGGCTTGAAGACAACATCAGAAATCCTGTACTAAAGCGAAACGTTGATCAAGTATTATTTTCCATGAACGAATGCTAGGAGATTTTCTGTGGGAGCTGTGTTTCCTCTAGGGAGTTGAAAATATTGCTCGGCTGTCATCATTCTCTGGTGGTCTACTTAATGAGGTGCTTTTACAGATGACATCCTAAAGTGCGCTGTTCCCATGGTGCCGAACCACCGTCTGGGTCATCGTTCCCCAGGATGTTGACTCACTTCCTCTGCCACTGTCATCCCGCATGCTATCGCACTGGGTCATGCAAATGCCAGAACGTCTTACTTAAATGCTCGCCGGTGTCCAATATCACTCAATACACTAAGCAACCAAGAATGTGCAACATAGTCCCCAGTTGTTTTATCTTCCCAGCATACTGAAGCGTAGGAAAACATGCTCCACACAAACCCTGCTGCAAGAAACAAACATCTGTTGGTGGGCAAAAAAAGAAAAAAAAAAAAAATCACTCGAGAGAGATTTAATGCAATTCTGCCAACAGACCCACAGACATTACAGAGGACTCTCCAGGAAGTCCACAACAAAAATTTATTTGCAGTTAGAGACTCCCAGTAAGAATCTGCTCAGCTCAATATACAGCTGGCCCAAAACAACCGAGTCTACGGGGGTTACTTCAGTCTTGTAAGGAGCGGCTGAGGGAACTGGGGTTGTTTAGCCTGGAGAAAAGGAGGCTGAGGGGAGACCTTATCGCTCTCTACAACTACCTGAAAAGAGGTTGTAGAGAGGTGGGGGTTGACCCCTTCTCGCTAGCAATAACACAAGAGGAAATGGTGACAATCAATAGCACAAGAGGAAATGGCCTCAAGTTATGCCAGGGTAGGTTTAGATCGGGTATTAGGAAAAAGTTCTTCATCGAAAAGGTTGTCAAGCATTGGAACAGGCTGCCCTGAGAAGTGGTGGAGTCGCCATCCCTAGAGGTATTTAAAAGACGGGTAGATGTGGTGCTTAGGGACATGGTTTAGTGGTGGTTTTGGCAGTGTTAGGTTGATGGTTGGACTTGATGATCTTAAAGGTCCCTTCCAACCTAGACAATTCTATGATTCTATGATTTTGTGGCTATGGTTGGGATTACACTCTGACTTGTCTCTCTAACTCAACTAGAAGTGAAGCAAAAATGGTCTTGGCCATACCAGAGATCAAATGTTAGCTGGATGCCATAAAATTACATCAGAATGACAGATACAGCTAAAATTACTGCAGATTAAGAAAAGGTGGGTGGGAAAAGAGTTAGATAAAAAAGTGAATTAAATGACCAGGAAAGTTTTCTAAATTCTCTCTCTTGGAAAAGAACTAATATTCAAATTCTTGGATAGTATTTTACTCTGCAGAGCAGTGCACAGAAACAATAGGCTCAGATAAAAATAAGCAGGCACATTTTGGTTATATTTAAATAACATAATGTGTGAGAGTTATTTCTGGAGTATTAACAGAAAACTTCCTGGCTATGGTGGTGTTATTTTAACCTACATCATGCAGAAAAAAAGATGCCAAAGACTTTTTTCTACTATGAGATAAAACCAAACAAGATAAAAATACTTGACTCTGGCTTTTTCTGCCTTTTCTTAGGGATCAGCCAAAATTATGTGTGTGCAGGACAAGGGATGCCAGCAGTGACACTTACTACGATGATATTTTTCTATAATACTTGGAATGTCAACAAGGACAGTCTTGTGAAATGTGACCTTATTTCCCATCTCAGCAGCAGCATCCCTGTGCCAGACATGGACTGTACTCCCAGCTCTGCTCCCATCCCAAGGCTCTGACTAATGCTCCCATTCTCTCTATATGATCTATTTTGACTGCATGTTTGTGAAGCGGGTCTGGATGTCACTGAGATTACACTACGGGATCCTCATTTTCAGACAAAACCTCTGACTCCTGCTGGAAAATGAGTCATAATGATCACAAACAGCAAGCATCAAAGTAAAACATCAGAGACATCCCAAATTCTCAAGCATTTGGCAACACAAGTCCAGCTTCATTTCTAAAAACTAGGACAGCAATATATGCTTCTTGTTTGAAAGCAGCAACAAGTGTGGTGTAGTCAAGTTTGTGTCATGAGAAGAGCTCACAGAATTAAATACCTTTCCAAAATGATCTGCTAATGTGAAGGAAGAGAAACACAACCAATTATTCACCAGACACCATTGTAAAGATCAGCCATCCTTGCTTACTCAACACCTTCATTTCATACCCTGACTACAGACTCGTCTTGTGCGTTTCTCAGCCTGGCTGAAGCCAGAGGTACAGACAGACTGAAATAAGCCATCGGTGTTATGGCAGCATAACAATATGATGCTGTAGCCCAGCATAATCCAAATTCAGGCCATTGCTAGGGACGGAGGGGAAGTGCCAGGAAACCTCTTCCTTTCCCTAATAACTACCCTTAGCTGCAACACTTCCTATAACAAATAGGTAAGCAGATCCATTTCTGTCCCTTCGGACCTGTCACCTGCTCTATCTAGCTCAGCAACGCAGCTGTGAGACCTCATTTAGGTCTCCTCCGTCAACAAGCCACACCACAAAGACCCACATCAAAGACATCCTGCTCCTGCCATGCTCCTCAGAGCCTTCCCAAAAGACATCCTGCTGCTCCCAGGAGGTCTGGAGAGCACCGCGCATCAGTACGAGCAGGAGGGCAAGCAGGGAGGCTCTGCCCAGGAGCCTCCCAGCTGGCTTTGAGGTTTGCTGTGCTTCAGATAAGCATTCAGGTGCTTATAATAATTAGAATCGAACCTCTAAAACCTTTTGAGGTTCACCCATCTCTACACATAACCATATATAAACAGTGCGTAGAAACCCGCCAATGTTAGCAGCGAGCACACAGGACTTGACTTGCTGCAGACATTGGTTAACGCTTCCTTTCCTAGCCACTGAGGAAACCCACAGTGACTGGTATTCAGGAAAAAGTCTCCTCTATGGAATAATTAATTAATGCAGTTCTGTAATATTTTTGTTCAGGTTCCAGTTGCATACCTTTATTTTATTTTATCTTATCTTAATTAACCGAGCTAAAGTATAAACACCAGCTACCTGTACCCGCAAACAGAAGAGTACAGAAAGTCAATAGTTTAAACTTCTTTGCAGACCAGGAAAATTAGTATGTGCTCCTATTGCCGACTTTAGCAAGAAATCCAAGCAGGATTTTTAAAAATACATTATGTTTCGTTTCTAAATACTTTGTTTGCTAAACACATACAACTCTGTTTCTGCCAACTGGTCTGTTATAAGGATAATCCACATATGCCTTTCTGGTTACCCTGGAAAAAAAAAGCATGAAACACTTCTGAATCTGTGGGTGGTTTCTCACCAGCAAGGGAGAGACGTCAATGCTCACAGGCATGGGAATAGTTGCCCTCTTGCAAGTGTGGCGGGTTCTATTTTTCCAGCCTCGGCCTTTGGGTCCGAGAGTTACTGAGGATTTTCCATCCTGACTTTTGATTCAAATGAAATCCAGATGGCACCACTCGGAGTCAGCATTATCTGGAGACTTTTCAGTAGCTGGTAGAGCTAAAAAGGGTTTGAGGTTAGGAGGGGTCAATCTGATATCCTGCAAAACAGAGGAGCTCACCCCACCATTCCCGCATCAAACTCATGCCAGATAGCCAACCCACAGAAGACCTTCAAAAATACAACCTATCTTGTTTTAAAGATCATCAGTGCAGCTGAAAGGATTAGACTCCCATTAAAAGATTCAGTAAACTAAGTTTGCATTGTCTGGTATCAGTATTGCAAGACTGGATCTTCTCTCCAGCCCTGTTGTGCAGGTCAGGGTCGGTGTTCCTGTCTTCTTGCCTGTCTAAGATTCAAGTGCATGTGAGGGAGTGAAAAAAAAATAAATCATAGGAACAAAATGTTGAAACCAGAACTAAATCCCAGTTTCTCAAATTATGTATGCTTCATCTTGACTTTTCCCACTTTTTTTACCTTTTCTCAGCTAAAGCAAATACTGTCCTTGTCCTTCCCCACTTTTTCAGATTCTATTCTTCAGGGACTTTCCTTTAACTCTTTCAAATAGTTCTGTTTTTTTGGAAAGTCTGACAGTATTTAAAACTACAAAATTTCTTTCCTGTTTTGGTTTTGCCTCTTTCACTTTTGCAAATCTTGGTAAATTTTGAAAAGTTAACAAAATGACAAAAGGAAAAAATGACAGGTGATGCCATCCGCCATACAGAAAAGGGAAAATTGGAAATCACCTAAGCAGATACAGTGCATTTGCAACACCGAGATCTCTTTCCCTCAACATAAGCAAAATCCATCAGCAAGGGGGAAATATCTATTATTTCCTTTTCCTTTTGGCAAGCACCTTACTTAGCTTAAGCTACTGCAAACCACAGAGTATTGTACTGCTTTATTCGTGAATGGTTTCAGAAAATTCAACAGAAGTCACAGAGATGACCAGGAAAACCAGATAGACTGCTCACTAGATGCTGCGTTCCACCAGCCTGGATAAATAAACAAAGTCTAATCCAGTTATTATAGTAATGGCTTTAAGCAAGGTACCAGAAAACTCTGGTACCCCAGTGGCTGTCCCAAGACATTCCCAGAAGCACTGGCTCTTTCCCTGGAGCGTGGGACCACATTTTCAGAGATGAGAAGCTGCGCATTCTACCGTATGAGCACCCAAACTCCATAGCTCAGATGTGTGTTCACTACGGGCTCCATCAACAGCCTTTTAAAGTCAAAGAGACTTCAGTGGGCTTTGAATTAGGCTAATTTCAAACACCTACCTTTAAAACCTGCCCTAATTAATCTTATACTACTGTACAAACTCTCTTCCAAGACTTCATTCTTCCCATTTACATGGACCACTATTTTCTCTAAAATGGCCACCTCTAACCTTTTTGTTGATCTGATTTGGCTCTAGTGAGTTCACGTGAAAAGCTGGGCTCTCTCCTGTCTCTGGAGACTATCGCTTCAAATCAGCCTGGTACTCAAGTAGCTGCTAAACTTTGAAGGCAAGGATAATCTTTCTGAAGTCATTCATCCATCAAACTATTTACACAAAGAAATTTAAGCACATTCGAAGTAGCATGTGAAATCATAGCCTGAGAGGTATACCTCCATGCACAGTTCCCTTTAGCTATATTCATTTGGCTATAAATCACAGAACATAAGATTCTGACCAGTTATTTCTCTAGTTATTAGTAGTACTATTCCACTGTTCAGAGAGATTTAATTCCATCATATTTTATTTTCTTAGAGAAACAGACCCCTCCAACATGAAAGTATGGAAATTCAGGCTATTCAGTTCTCAAAAAAAATAAAAAAAAAAATTTTCAGCATGAAACATTTCTGTCCTTATCATAGCAGAAGACTTAAAAACATCCTTGATTTTCAGCATATGCATAGTCCCCATGACGTAAATGCTTAAATTAGTACATCTGCTTAAATGTTTCTCTAAATCAACATCAGGATAGAAATTAATTCTGAGATGAAATTTGGCAGAGACAATTCAAGCCTGGAAACAAATTTTTTAACATATTTTGAAAAATTTAGTTCAGCTATATTTGACTTTTATAGAACATAACAAGAATCAATTAACAGTTTCCAGACGTTTTCTTCTTTTGGTTCTCATGTGATTTAAAACCAGCTTTGTTTCTGCAAACCTGATCTTGGCAAGTGATTAATAGAAGACTAAGTATTTTCCCAGTTTGAAATAAAACCCTAGGAAAAAAAACCCAAAACTCCTTTTAAAAAAAATAATTATTGTTGTTTTAAAATGACATTCTGGGCACGCAAAGCGTGGGTTTGAATCTTTTGGATGCCGCATATTGCAGCTGCAAGCTGGATTTTGCACGCAGAATCAAATAGGAGATATGAAATCCTTTTAGCTCCAAGGTGAACTATTTCTGTCCCAGATGGCCCAGGCAAGGACTCCATGAACTCACTGCAGATGCCGTATCACTGCATGAGTGACACACCAGGAGTGCTGGATAAGGCGGCGAACAATTAGCTCCCTGAGTAGCCTCTCCAAGACAGTCTTGATTCTGGGTGTCCATGTCCTCTACCACACCGTTTTTGACATCATATTATGTATGGCCTTGCAATATTCATGTCACAGTAATATCAGTGTTACAGTAACTCTACATGGGAGTCAGAAATTTTACCCTTTCCCTTGTTCCAAAGCCCCCAAAAAACCACAGATATCATCCTTGTGGCATCTCTGGGCTTTGGATGACATCAAAAGCAATGAGTGGGCTGTGACAGAGATGCTGTCATCACTGCCTCATTATATATCTATGTATTTGTGTTTGCCATGACAAACACACAGCCCAGAGCACCAGTGGAGTCACTCCAAACAGGGATCACCAAACTTAAGAGAAGACCTGCTCTCCCAGGCGATGAGGGAAGATGATAATCAGCAGAGCACAGGTAAAGATAAGCCATCTAAGACCAAATCCATCAGACTAGCTACACTGATGGTAACTCTGCTCATTGAGTATCTAGTCCAAGCAACGCAAAAAGAGGCAAAATTCCTGTACTTTGGATGACTCTGTATTTTAGAAGTATGTACATTACTCTGTTGAGTTTTTACAGCATGGTGTGCATATGGTCACATGTATAGACGCGTGTATACATTTAACCCCCCATTAAGCCCTTCACTCCTCTGCTGTGGCAGTGCGGTCACACACTCCTGTTCCCTGCAAAGAGCTGTGCCGGGGGAAGACATGCTGCTGAACCAGGAATGGGAACTGGTCAACACATGGCCAAGCTAAAACTTGTCCTCATCCTACAGCCGCATGCCCCTCATAGGCAAATACGTGGCCTGGCTCAGCAGCATGCGGAACAGGAAGGCATGAGATTGAAAGGAAGAAAAATGCAGCAGCGCACATTGCGGCTGAGATCAGGCTTACCTGACAAGATCTTTCCTTGGGTCAGATATTGACTTTCGTTGGCTGTGCCTGCCATTTGTTGAACTATGGCTCATGAGTAACTCTTAGGATTTAACTAGACTCATTAGACTGAAGAAGACATTTGAGAATAATGTAATTGATTCTGAAGGAATCGCCATCCACTGTGGAAACGCTGAAGGCAGAAAGCAGGTCCCCTTAGACAGGGCTCTGAGAACAGGCTGAGTCAGCAGTTCTCCGGGGCAACTAAAGACTTCCACTACCTTCAGGCACTAATTTGTCTGAAGACTTTTGTACGGCTTTTACTAAAGAGAACCAGAAAGCCTATGAAAATGTGCTTTACTGGTAACACTTTCCATCTGTTCCCTCTGAGGCAGGGAATGGTGTGTTTGGAAACACCTCAAACTAAAGCGCTGGGGCTGTGAGGTCTGCACGGGTTTTTAACACTGCAGCTGTCAGTGACTTCACCGAGGTGGCAAACTTGAAACCCCCTGCCTCTCAGAAAATGTACGCTTCTTGCCCTTTGTCCTACACCCAGCTTTCAGGGGTTCAAGCAAGAATTTCCACAGAAGATCCCCATGCTGAATGCATGAGCAATGCTGTAGGTGCAACATCCCCACTCGCTGCTTGGAGGAGCATCACTGTACAGTGCTGGAGAGCAAAACGGCTTTGTTTTTGGGGGGTGGGGGTGGGGGTGTTTTGTTTTGAACAGCAATATGCCTGCCTCTCCCTTCATCAACAGCACCATCAGCATGGAATAGCTCTGTTAAAATCATCCAGATCATCATCTCGAAGGAAAAAAAAAGGCCACCAAAATCAACAAAAAAATAACATCTATAAAAAAAAATCAAAATAACCATCAAACAAAAAAAATCAATGGCACTCCTCTTTTGTTTAGAGATCTCCTTCCCTTATTTATCCTGTCAGAGCTGATCAAAACTTTTCTAAATTTTGAAATTTCACTGTATTTTTGATGCTGGCAACCAAGTAATGTTTCAAAAAAAAGATGTTCAAGTAAAAGATAGCATAAGCACTGGGTAGCAATAATTCTCCTCAAGTTGATTTGAGCCTTCATTCCAGAAGCAGGCAACTCAAGGACAATAGAAGTATCCCTCTAGTTCCTGCACTTAAAAGTGGTATTTTGTTCTGACTAATCTGTGTTTCATTGTCTAAGTAACCTTATTTTTATTCCCTATTGTACTTCTCCAAACTTTAAAACCAGATATAAATTGTTGGAAATCTTCAGCTACTATTGAACATCCACAGCAGAGAAATAAGCTGGCCAGTAATCCTACTTCATTGCTCTGTTTCAAAAATTATCTTAACTGGTTTATGGCTCAAGCAATGTTCTTAACTTTTCCTGATGACAAATGAACTAAATCATATAGCTTTAATACATAAATAGCTTTTCAAAAGGAAACCAACATACATATTCTTGTATCCAAAAGATAAGGAATTGCAGCTGAGTTACCAGTTTGCAGTACCAGGTTAGGACTGTTCCCTCCCCTGGTGCAAAACCAAAAGGATCAGCAGTAGGAGTATTTCCCATCTTGTACGCACACATACGGAGACCAGCTATTTATTTACTGTCCTCTCCTGAGGCATGTCCACTGCAATCAACAGGCATCGCCTTTGTGATGAGTGGATATATTTTCTGACAGGACCCTCAAGAAATCCATATCGTAGCTGTTGCAAGCTTGTTTTTAAAGCATTTGGAACCTATTCACACCAGCACGTTTAAACACAATTTCCTCCAACTACAACAGCCAGCCAACAAAGTCAAAGCTGTGCCACAACTTGCAGTAGCTGTACCTTAAATTAATACCATTTATAGTGCCAAACTATGCTTGAAACACAACAGTCTCAGAGATATTTTCTTTTTTTATATTGTAATATTTTAGCCAATTTTTACCAACCAGAAATTATGGGAGGAACTGTCTTAAACCAAGCAATGTTTTCACTAGGAACTAGACCTCCAGCTGTTACACAAGGTGAAGATACAGCTGCTCTGTTTCACAATGTTACGTTAATTCAATTCGATGTTCAACATAGACATGACCTTCTTATCTACTTGGATAGATTGGCAGAGCATGAGGCACTGGTTCTTTTGTATTCTTGTAGTTGAAACACTGAAGAGGTCTTCAATGCAGTAAAGAATGACAAATCACAAAGGAAAAGCAGTTGACCTTGGAAAAGAGAGAGTTAGAGAAAAGCAAGCTGAAGCAATCCGTGATCAAAGCCAGGATCAGTAAGAATTTAAGTTCACAAAATATTTGCTCGAAGGTGTTTTGGGTTGGACTTCTTTTTCTGGATTTGTAAAATTAGTGGATGTGAAAGGAACAACAGACTGGAGAGGACAATCTTCTGCAGACCTCCAACACTGCAACCAACTGTGGACTCAACTCGAGAGGAATCCCGAAAAGGTTTGTCCCATGTGCCAGAAGACATAGAACCCCCCGAGCATTATAGAGAAAAACCTAAGGCTTTCAGTACAAACTACCACAAAACCAAGAAGAGTACCAAATACTGCCAAAGAAGAGTAAGAAATTTCAAGATAGATAGTGGGAAGTTTGCTTAGAAGCAGCAGGAACACCAGCACATACCAGTCACCCAACGTCCTACATTCAGCTAGAGCCAATCTCTGACACTTCAAAGAGGAGGAAAAAAAAAAAAAACAACCAACGCATCCACAAATAAACCAACAAATGAATCATCAACAGCAAGAACAATAAACAGAAGCCATTTTGTTCAAATGAAAGGAAAATAAATTCTCCCTGGTTCCTGTGAGCTACACTAACAATCTTAGGACCGCAGTGATAGAATTAAAAATAATGTAGGCGAATTCTACTGTCTGACTATCTTTTGAAGCAGTCTCACGAGATCGCACACAGTACCTGGGTTAAAGGCATTACTGTTAGTGGTGGAGCAGAGCTGAAGGGGAAAGGTACACCCCCACTGCCCTGTGTTGGGACCCAGGTGTAGGCAGACTATCTCAGGTGGTGCTCCCAAGCGCACACTATTTAGCCCATGCAGTGTGCAAGGAGCTGCGGCCGGCTTTTTCTCCCGCACAAACCTCTCCCATTTTTTCCCCGCTCCCTCTTTAGAGATACTCAACGACAAGAGCAGCTGTCCCGGAGTAGCAGTCACGTTTGCCTTGTATTGTACTCAAACCCATCTTTTTTAGCTCCCTTTGCTTTATTCTGTTCTGGTTTCCCCAGCCAGCAGGTAGGTGCAGCCCTACAAACAACTACTATAGCAGGCTGGAGCAGAGGGAGAGATGGGGAAAGGCAGGTACAGCGTTCATTTGAGATTCACTTCTGGGTAGAAAAGCAATTATGGTAAGCACAGGCTCTAACACATTATGTACCATAAATACTCTTGCAATGTGGTCATTGCAGCATCTTCTGAAGAGCACTCAACGGGCATATTTACAGCACAGAAAAGGATCTTGGATGAACAAGAGCTACAAGATTTGTCTGCTTGTGGTCCTGCATGAAAGCTTAGGGGTTTATTACGTTTCATGTTGATGATTCCCATTCCTAGAACTGTCTGGTTGTTGCACATAATTTCTAACACCCAACAGTGTTCTGGTTATGGAGTGAGATCCTGCTAGAGAACAGCCAGCCTTGTCCAAGTCACAGTCACTTCTCTCATTTACACCTTCTGAATGGCTGGACTCTGCTTTTATTTCAAGCCTCCTCTATTTCTCCTCTTTCTTTCTGCAGTCGCCAGGCCACTTTGAACTTGGGAATTAGACGGAGCACACATTAGATAATCCACAGATACGAAATGCAACCTGTTTTCTCCACTTCTGTTACCCCTTTTCACTTTTGGAGTTTTTCTCCATCCCCATTTCTCCTCCTCCCCACATTTGCTTTTAGGCATATGAAGGGGGAAGGAGAGATGGAAAAAGAAAGGGGCAGGGTCAGCAAAGTTGGGCTCAGCTTTGGCAATCCACTGCCCTACTAACTTGTTGCTTTTCCCTTGCTGCCGAGCTGGTGGTTCAGGCTCTAAAGGCTGCACAGTGCCATTGTCCCCCTGCCAATGCTCTTTCTCCACCAGGCCAGCCCTCATTAATGAAGCCCAGCTGGGCTTCGCTGACCTTGTACCAGGTACCCCAGGGCTGGCAGTGGCTCCTCGTTAGACATCAGCCTCGTTCAGCCCACTGGAGGGTGAAGGTGGCAACCCAGGGCTGTCAAGTCCTGCACGTACAAGCTGCTGAGGCAGCAAGGAAAAGGCAGCTATTTGCAACGGACGCACGAGTGGCATGATTTCCCGCATATCGCGCTCATTATGCGTGGTTTCCCCAAACATTAGGACGTGACACAGAAAAGGAGTTACAGGCACCTGCAGCAGATGATTCAGCTCCAATAGAGGAAGCTTGTATGGTCTTCAGGTAGCGAAGGAAACTAATCACACTGGTTCTAGGAAAACAAATAAGCGCTGAACAGGTGCCAAAAAATGACTTGGCACTTCCAGTCACCTTGCAGTACATTTCCAGTGCAAGCTGGGAGGCAAATACGAGAATTTTTTTTTTTTTCCTGATTTGCATGTGTCACCCTGCAGAGGTCTTGGAATATGACAAAGTACAGAGGAGGAAGGAAGCAGCTGAAGCAGCACAGAGTAAGGGGATGAGCACATTAGCCCTAGCGATCTTCCAAGGCAGGCAGACCCAGAGCCATATCTCTGGGCACCGTAACCAGTATCGTCCCCAGCTCCAGGCACCTGGGCCACATAGTCACTGGCTGCAGAGGGAGGTGAGCCAGGAGCAGGTGGTTACCTCGGGTACACTGGAACACCCTCACACTGGTCATGGGGAACCCCTGCCACCAAACCTGTCTTCAAGCGTTAACGCTTTAGTTAATAACGCCCCAGAGGTTCACACAGGGGAAAGCAGCACAAATGGTCGAAAGCTCAAAGTTTATCAGCAGGCCAGTACCACAAATGCGTCTGAAGGGGGCTGCTGGGTTAAAATCAGATGAAATAAAGAAAATAAATACAAAAATATGAGCCGCACTAATGATCGTAGATCCGGAATACAAATTGCAACAGGCTACTGCTGTTCATAATGTTGATCTTGCTTTTTTTTATTATTATTTTTTAAATCCACTGTGAAGGACAGACATACCACCTACTGCCTCATCCACCAGATGAAGGACCGAAGCTATTTTTGGCATTCGTTATGGTCCAGGTGGCCCATCTGGCCTGATTCACTTGGCCAGTTTTCCTTTCCATCTGGGAATTTTGACCCTCCTGCTTTCCAACTAATTGTATCACATTATCTCCTTTTTGTTTCCCACTTCCCTCGCTGCAAAAGGTTGCAAAAATCTCATGCGCTGTGTTAGAAAGTCTCAATTAACCTCTAACCTTGCTTCAGTGCATGCGGCTTGGGTTACTTCTCACACCCAACCGTGGGCCCATTAACACGTTGTCGTAAAACAAAAACTGTTTTGACGGGCTGTAATTGCTGCTAAGTGATGCCGAACAAAGGCGCTCTTGTCCCGGGGCGGCCCGGGCTCAGCCCCGCTCCCAGCCCCGCTCCTCCCGGGACGGGGCTCAGCCCCCCCGGATCTCTTTAAGCACTTGGGAGAAGGAGCTCCCCGGCGCTATGAGCTGATGAAGGAGCCGCAAGCCACCCCGCAAACCCGGCAGCACTGCTAATAGCCCCCCAGAAAGGTTTGGGGTGGTGGGTTTTACCCCCCTCCTCCCCCCTCCTCCCGCTGCCACAAATATAATTAGTTTATGTTAGCTGGAAAAGGTCGGAGGTGACCGAAGGGCAGGGCCCTTTTTGTTTTTAGGCAAGATAGTGGAATAATCGCTTGACGCTCAGATCTGCAGGTGCTTTATGAAGCTCATTTGGCTCTGGCAGCCCGCAGTGAAAGCTGATTTCCCTGGAAAACGCCGGATTCCATGTGACAGGGTTTATTTGCTGTGGCAGGAGTGATTGTCCATTCATGCCATTCATCATTACGGTACCTGCTACAGTCGACACTTACCTTAGCTGCTAGTCCTTCTAGTCCTTTTAACACTTGCTCTCCTTCTCCCCAAAGGCTGGGTACCCGCAGCCGAGGCAGGACGGAGCCCTGTGTGCCCTTCCAGAGCAGGAGTGAGAGTGTCGGGGGGGGGGGGGGGGTCGTGCCTGCCAGCTCTCCTCCTGCCCCACCCAGGATCCTGAAAAAGCCTTCACAGGCAGTGACAGAGCCACAGGGCATCCTGCACGGACTGACTTTATGAAAAAGCCTTGGCCAGCCTGACCACGACTCCAGGAATCCTGCAACAGGCTTCCTGGGTGAAGCAGGTATTTTGAGGCCCAGGCCACCCCTCCCAGTCGAGCTGCAGGAATGGCAGGATCCGTTTTGCCACGCGTGCTCCACTCAGAGAGCTGTAAATACTGAGTTTGACAAATGTAAAAGCCCCCATGCCAAAGGAAAAAAAGAGATAGACTGAGCATTTGAGAGCCCTCCTTCAGGCTGAAGTGAGGATTTTGCTGGAAATTTAAGTCTCTTAAGCCCATTCAAATTCAAGTTTCAAAGAAACTGTCAGGAAATACCTCCAGAAGACAGATCCATCTGTTTTAAATGGTGTATTCCAGTTCTCCAAATGATAAATAGCCCTTAGTCCCCGTAGACTGCCCTGCACAATGCTCTGGACGGCCATCCCATATGCAGACTGTTGCTAATGAAGAGTTGGATGAAGGGGATCAGCGTGGACCCTTGTCAGCAGCAGACAAACAGGTGGGACCCTGCTGCCTTCCCATGGGGCCTTTGCAGAATAATTCATTTATTCCTAAAGCCTTTGTTACAGCAGCTTCCTGGGGCATCCCGACAGCCACACAAATTCTCTGTAGAGCATCTCGTCTTGCACTCACAAGCGCATCTTCTGCTGGCAGGGTCCTCTCCCCATCCCCTGAGGGCCAGAGCAGCCTCTTCTGCAGGCATCTACCATAAGAGTACAGGTGGACCAGGAGAGATGCGATCAGGTAGTGAGGATACTGCAAGACAGTCTATTCCTACGTTGTCTTTGCAGGGCACATCCGTAGCCCAGATACACTTGACAGATGCCAGAAAGCAGCGCTAGCACATCTCCTCGCCCATCGGCTATCTCAAGGCAGAATCATTTCTCCTTGTGTTGTTTTAAAAGTTATTTTCTATCTTGTTCTTAAATATGCGCCGTTCTTAAATATGGAGCCTCCCTGGCAGACAACCTGGTAGCGTACTGTTCCTAGTGCCAGAAAGTTTGTCCTGCTACTTAGCCTGACTCTTTTTGGATGCAATTTAATCTCATCACTAATTGTCCTACCTACTACAAGAACAGTTTCCTTCCTTTCTGCAGAAGCCTATATATTAGCAGAAGATCCTTGTTACATAATGTCATAAACCTCCAGAGCACAATCAGAAAACTCATTGCCACAGTGTCATCTTACCCCTTTGTGCGAACCAGCAACGTTCAGTCACTGTTTGTAATAAAATAAAAGCCACCCCATCTTTTTTTTAATTCCAAACATCCCCCCATTCCTTCAAGTTTCTAGTGGGCTGTTATCTTTATTTCTTACTGTAAGTAAAAGCTAAACAGCTTCAAGCCTTAGCATTTCAGAGCAGCCTGCACTTGGAAACACACCAAAACAGCTATTTCAGATACTCTGGAATAGCTGTTTTGGTTAATTTCCAGGCACAGACAAACCTTAAGATTTAACCTTCCGATGCTGTCTGTAACAGGTTGCTGACCCCAAATCCCAGCACTAACCTCCTGTGCCTGGAGGTACCACCTGGCCTGCAGGAAAGGAAACTCTCACAGCCAACAACTACATCTCAGACCTTTCCACATCAGTATGTATTTCTGGCCTACTGCACTCATTACTGTTTTATGTCTTATTTAGCTATTTATCTTCTGGCCGAGGAATGAAGTTTCTACAAACATTATCTAAGCCCTGATTAGTAACGCACAGATATTTCCTAACCAGTGTAAACTGGCACTTCTCCATTGATTTGCACAGAGCTCCTTTAATTTATATCAGGTGAGGATCTAGCCTGCTTAAGAGTGGGTTAACAAAAGACAAAGCCCAAATGTGTTTTATCTTCAGTGACAAACATCGCATTACAGTGCATACAGGATATACCTTCTCAGAAATATGACCTTGGCTGTAGCATGTACTGGGCACAACGGCTGGAAAAGTTTGGATGCGTTCAAGCAGTGGTGGTTAGAGATTACCAAGAGCTGTCGCTTTAGGCCTGGATTTAGGCAATTTGTTATTGCCTAGTAGCAAGTGCTCAGATCTAGCAGGGCAGTTAAAGGAGACGAAATCAGGTCTCTGGCTCACTTTAGCAGCCACGGGAGGAAGCCCCTGAAGGGACACATACACCGGTGAAAGCTGGCACCTCAGAGCAAAGGTAAGCTAGTACTAGCTAAAGATGGACCTGGGCACAAAAGTCAGAAAGCAGCATTGCTGTGCCTGTTTTGGAACGCTAATACTACATACCCAGGGAAGCGTAAGATCCGAAATACACGCAACAAGAGAAACTGGAGTGCCCAGCAGATGTACTGCCCCAGAAATGTCTGTTTTCCGAATCAGTTAGTGAAGTTTAGCACCTGAAGTCACACCTACCAGCCCCACCTAGGTCTCACTCAGCAGTCGTTACAGGGTGCCTTCCGTCAGTACTTCACTTGTGAGCTCTAAAGCCTGCCAGATGAATGTGTACAACCACACTCTTCATGCTCTGCAGATCAGGATTTATACCTGTAACTCCAGGAGAAATAAGCCGCTGCAAACAGGACAAGTTAGTTCTCTTGCTGGCCCTGCTGGGTGACCCTGAGAAAATCCCTTTTCTTTCTGTTCCTCCCTTTCTTTTCTTACACTTCAGGGTGGGACAGATCTGTCCAAATGCAGATGGCTGATGCTAACTAGAATTACAGGAGAAGTAGCAGAGCCGCTTTTTCAAGAAGATTCTAGTGCTTTGCATTAAATACAACTGCCTATAGGATCTAGCATGCTATCAGTACCACTATGATAGCTGTTCTTTGACTAAGGCTAGAGAAATAACTTAAAGCATTCTCCATGACAAATCAGAATAGCAATTTAGCAGTAAAATCCCAAAGCAAACACAAAATAAATCATTGGTAACTTGTGTTTGCTTTTTATGTTGAAAAGTTCTCCACAGAGACAAACGATGCACGATTCTTTTTTATAAGACACATGTCATAGATACTTCTGCGATTAGACACTGCAATTTGTGTAAACAGTGAAGGGAAATGATGCATTTAATGCATTTTTAATCTTTGAGGAAGATCACACTAATCTCTTCCCAGGGACACAACGAGCAGGGACAGCACTACAATCAAGGAGAAAAGGTAAGAGTGGTATTTGGATGTCATATCCCAACCTTTTGCCTGTATAGCTGCAGGATTTTCCTCTGCCCCTTTCACCCATGATTCACTGACATATTCCACTGAACTGCTGAAGCAAAGCCTATAATTAGGTTATTATCTTTAAGAAATAAGTCTAATTGTAGGACAAGAAATGCCAAGCACATGAAAGATTACTTGAGTCTTATGAACAGATGATGATACCTTCCAACGCATGCTCCTTTTCGTGTGTGGAAGACTCAGATGCCAGTTTCAGATAGAACTGAATTACTGACATCTACTTAAAAAGACATCTGGAAGTAGATGATATCATATGGTGAAAAGGAACAATAAATTAACTACAAGACCAACATCATTTTCCTGGCAGCAAGGAAAAAAGAAAAAGAATTCAACTATATATAAGTGGACTCCCAGTCCAGAGGTAAAACATATGGGAATCAATAGCAAAGGCAGGAGGACAACTGTCATACAAAGGATGCGGGGAATTTAAGCAAATTAATAGCTGTGGGAAGATGAAACAGAGAGGACTCAATTGTCAGGCAAATAATTTTGTTTCCCCCTACAGCCATCATTGCTAGTTATTTGATACAGATTCCTATTAAGCTGGCTCAAAATCGGTCAGACAAGTGTACCTATGGGTTGAGCAAGATCTGCGCTGCTAGAAATAACATGTGAGCTCTTACAAAGAATGGCTCAGCCCCTGCAGCACAGCTCTTGGGATTCACCAGCTTGCCTCAGTCTATGGGAGTATTCTCAGACATTCAGACCAAGTGACCTCCAGGAAGATATTTCAGAGACATGCAGCTTGAATTGGTCTTCTAAATCCACAAAGTGACAGCCTTCAGCTCTATCACTTCTAAATTCAGTTAGAACTTCCAGGAGCACTGCTCTTAGAAAGATAGTAAAGAGCATCACATAGGACTTGGAACACCAAAACTGCTATTGTTTTAAGCTGTTTGTCAAATTTGCAGTAACTGTCAGATAAAATGACAGTTCCACTGAAGCACCTTGATTCAGGTGCTTGATTTGGGGGGGAAGGTAAGGATTTTTTAATTTTTTTTTTTAAATCAAAGCTATTCATTGATGTACTGGATCAACCAATTCAGAAACAAAGTCTAAGGAAATTTCAACTCTTGTATTAGAAGAGTCACTCATCCCGTTTCCCAGTCTGCTCACACATTTAACTTGGTGACCTCCTGCAGCAGTAAGATTGACAGGGTAACTCATACACTGTGTGGAGTAGTACAGTAAAGCCTTGTTAATATTCCCATCACCAATGTGCACACCTCATAATTCACACACAGAAAGCAGTGGTCTCATCCCCCTTCTCTGCTAAGATTTAATAGATTGCTTTAAGGAGGTCTCACATTACCAAGCGTTCAGGAGTATTACAAAACACACTCCTGGACATGTCTTCCTGTACATGAAAGATGAACAGACATCATCACAAAGTCTATTCACACAACAATGGGCCAAACCGACAGTTTTACAATCGTTTCCACAGTTGTTAGTATAAATGATCAAAATGTGATTGTTTTATTTTGTGTTTCCTTTTTCATCTAAACAAGCTCAATTAGTAATGTTACTGAAAGACATCATCTCATTGTGAAAGGAAGAAGTGACCTATTTCTTGTATTTCCTCCAAAATTTGAAAGGCCTTAGGAAAATTCCTTTTAAAGACTTTTTCACTGCAAAGTTAGCTCATGTTGTAACTTGAGTTACCACCTCACACAGAAGAGGAATTCTTAACTCAAACGGGTGGGCTTGTTAGCTTGCCTTGGCTGGCTCACAGACAAGACATTTGAGTAGTTACTAGATGAGTACCGCTAATTCTCCAGTGTTTTCCCATAACTCCTGCTGGGAAGCAGGAAGGACAACAAAGTTTTCCTGGATCCATTAAAACACAGCTTGTAGAGCAGCCCAACCCAGCATAGCTGTCTTGAAGACCTGGGAGCCTCTGAATTAATTCTTTCATCAGGATTTCCAGGAGAACTGTTGTGTCATTTCTGGGCCCAAGAGAAGTTCAGCCTTTGTCCTCATGGCAAAATAAGTGAGTTGCTCGCCTACCCAAGTCAAACAAGTTCACATCCCTTCTCTCCTCATGGGGAAAAGCATGGAGAACATCTTACACAATATCTTCCTCTTAGTCATTTTGTGTCCGCAGCACAGCTAACCACAGAGCTGGGAACTACATCCAGAGTCCACAGCAGTCATGGGGAAGATCCTTCTCAAACCTAATGGAGTAAAACCTGCCAGACCCTTTATGTTATATCTGTCACTGTATTAAGTAGAAACCCACCAACTGCATGCATGAGTTCCTAGAGTATTTTTCCCCCTCAAAGTATCCAAGAAATTCAGAACCCGCGTGGGTACAAGAGAAATCCTGCCTATTTCTGCCAATGCTCTTCTACTGAATTACCAGAGCCTGATGAAACGAAGCTGTCCTGCTGTGTACGGCAGTAACATCCGCTCTACTGGCCGCCCTCACTTAGCTCCACTAAACTTTAGCTTACAACTGCTTGCTTAAAAAACAAGCAAGCAAAACCCCCAAACTCCCACTTTAATAATTAAAATAAATAACTGGAAATAAATTGTAAACACTTTTCTGACATCACATTAGCGTTGTGCATTACAGGAGGACACTTATACTGAGGCTTAGATTTGGCTTTGGGGCCAAGTGCCTCAGGTCCTCAGAGGACTCAAACCAGTTAAGGATACTTCATTCTTCATTTCTTCTCCTGTTGATGCTAACGGAAACTACTTAGAGTCAATAGCAACTTCACCATTGTGTTGTATACATAATCCCCCAACACGTTAATGATATCGAAATAACACCATCGCTACTGGCCCCAAAATGCTCTCGCTGTCAGCTGCTCCTCAGCAGGAACAAGCTGCCATCCCCTTCCCTGGGGCTCAACCAAACGTCACAGGAATCAGTCTGATTTCTTTTTCTAAGCTTATATATAAGGGATGTCATAAAAGCAATCTGGTTCCTTAAATGAGTTGTGTTCTGGTCCACTGGATAACCTTTTAATGGAGTCACTCAGGTCAGGAAAAGGGATTATGCCCCTCTAGAGCAGCTCTGTTGTTTTGACCTTTGTAGACGAAATTATTTATTTTAAAATGAAAGCTAAACAAATAAATTAAAGGCAATGCAAGACCCAAGAACTTGCTCTTGTTTGTTTGTTCGTTAGTGTTGAAGGCTTTCATTTTTGAGTGGGTAGGGGAATGAACATTTTTTATGGAAACATCTCCTTTGTCAGAAAGCCGTATTACCTTAAAAAAAACTTCTGGAGGAAAAAAGTATAGACTATCTACTTATGCAGCTCTTGTCACCAAAATTCAGCATTTGTTCAGTCCACAGTAGATTTTATCCAGAGTCAGGAGTCCTTGGCAAATGCAAGCTAATGCAGCAGTGTTCCAGCCTTTCCTGCTGTCTGGACTGGTCTTGGCACTGCATACTGAAATCTCTGCAAAACACTCCAAAGTGCTATACCTAGTGACCTACCGCATACAAGCTGCTCCAAAATTTGATTTCTTCGTTGAAAATTTTGACTCCTGTCAAAATCAAACACGGGTTTTCTCTTAAAAAAAATAGTTGCTGGAGTTTGTGTTTCCTTCATTACTACCTCCTGCAGCAAAGTGGGAGAAGATTCAGACCTAACCGAAAAAATGTTCAGCAGACTGACCATGGGGTGATGAGCAGGGATGAGCTCTGCCCTGGGCATGGGTCTGATTTTCAGCTTGCTCCTTTGTCTCCCCCTCAATTCTCTGTGCTGTCTACTGAATGTCCAAGCTCTTCAGGGCTGAAACTGCACCACAGCAATGGCATCTACGCACAGCTGCACAAACGAAAGCAGTGAACCTCATCATATTCCAAGTGCTGCAGTGCAAAGAGCTGCTTGGGCACTCAGCAAGACCGACTCTGAGCTGTTTGCAAGGCGTGAAGCAGGGCTGATTTTAAACCTTGAAGCATCTGCCACATATTCATCTGTAATTGCTTCAGGAATAATCCATAGATCAATAACCCTGTTAATTCCTCTTCTGTCCACAGACTAACCTTCCTCCCTAATCCAACTCCCTGAAGTAAAACATGGAGCTATTATGAATCATTACTGCTGCCACAAAGCTTGAGCAAGAGACAGAGTTTACTGAGCTTGACTTCAGCAAGGCTTTTGACACTGTCTCCCACCTCATCCTCACAGGCAAGCTTAGGAAGCGTGGGTTAGGTGAATGGATAGTGGGGTGGATTGAACACTGGCTGATAGATAGAGCTCAGAGGGTTGTGATTAGTGGCACAGAGTCTAGTTGGAGGTCTGTAACAAGTGGTGTTCCCCGGGGGTCAGTACGGGGTCCAGTCCTGTTCAATATATTCATCAGTGACCTGGATGAAGGGATAGAGCGTACCATCAGCAAGTTTGCTGATGACACAAAACTGGGAGGGGTGGCCGACACCAGAAGGCTGTGTCGCCATTCAGTGTGACCTGGACAGGCTGGAAAGTTGGGCAGAGCAGAACCTAATGAAATTCAACAGAGGCAAGCATAGGGGACTGCACCTGGGGAGGAATAACCCCACGCATCAGTACAGGTTGGGGGCTGACCTGCTGGAAAGCAGCTCTGTGGAAAGGGACCTGGGAGTCCTGGTGGACAACAGGATGACCATGAGCCAGCAATGTGCCCTTGTGGCACATCAAGAAGAGTGCGGCCAGCAGGTCAAGGGAGGTTATCCTCCCCCTCTACTCTGCCCTGCTGAGACCGCATCTGGAGTACTGAGTCCAGTTCTGGGCTCCCCGGTTCAAGAAGGACAGGGAACTGCTGGAGAGGGTACAGCAAAGGGCTACAAAGATGATTAGGGGACTGGAGGATCTTTCTTATGAGGAAAGGCTGAGGGAATTGGGCCTTTTTAGTATACAGAAAAGAAGACTGAGGGGGGATCTTAACAATGCTTATAAATACTTAAAGGGAGGGTGCCAGGTAGATGGGACCAGTCTTTTTTTCAGTGGTGCCCAGTGACAGGACAAGAGGTAATGGGCACAAACTTGAACATAGGAAGTTCCATCTAAACGTGAGGAGGGACTTCTTTACTTTGAGGGTGGTAGAGCACTGGAACAGGCTGCCCAGAGAGGTGGTGGAGTCTCCAACTTCGGAGACATTCAAAACCCGCCTGGATGCCATCCTGTGCAATGTGCTCTGGTGGGGGGGTGGACTAGATGTCTCCAGAGGTCCCTTCCAACCCCTATCATTCTGTGAGCTGGAAAAAGTGGAGCCAGACTTGGGGCTGAGTCTGATGGTGTTCAGGAGAGTTTGCATTCATGGCGATGGGGGTGGGAGAGAAGATATGCCTTAGAGCTTCTTCGCATTTACTAAATTAATAAAACAAGCCATCCCTTGTATTAATAAGCACCTCCCTTGGAAGTCATCACAAGTTTATCTACTCACAATTTGGCTCAGACAATGAGTTTTAGCCTGTCTACATCCACTTATCCAAAGGGAACTCATGTTGCTTTGCAGCCTAGCTCTTCACCTGACCACTGTGAAGGAGCAGCTATAAGCCTCTTTGCTTCATAATGGCTAATTTTATATAAACTTATTTTGTTCAGAAAAGGGTTTTGATAGCAAAGCCACAGGTCCAGCATGATTAGTTAAGCTACAGAGTTCTTCTAACATGACCAGCAAGAAAAAAAGCAAAAGTCACCATCATTAAAAGGAACCTATTTCTGCCTCCCTGCTTATTAAGTTAGACCCTTCACCCCAGAACACTATTTATTTTTTCAACTTGTTATATAAAAGCTATTCCTCTTGGGGACCACCACACATACACACACACAGATAATTACTAATAACTTGCAAACTCTGGATTTCACAAATTAATTCTGGCTTAATCTTGCCAGTCGTAATCTGCCAACAAGTTCTCAGCTCTAGCCATCACATTTTTGGTCCAACTAAAAGCAGGGATTTTAAGACTTATATTGCAGTTCCATGTAATAAAGACTGATGTTTAAAAAATATTGTCATTGTTAAAAAAATATTTAAAGTAAGCTCAAAAGCTTTTACTTTTAGTATTTATAGAGGAAATGATTGCTATTTTTTCTTGGGAAATTAAGTTTGCACACCTACCTAGAACACAATTTGCTTCTATTTTTTCAATAACTATAAATTGGATTTGACATGTCTTCCTTTATTAAGCTTCTAAATTTGTCCTCGAGTAAACGTGTGCTTGTTTAAAGTAGTTTAACACAGTGGTTCAAAACCATTGGAGCTGCCAGGGCAGAATTTTGAACTTTATGCTCCCAAGAAATGTGTGGCCTTGACCTTGCCAAAAACTCCGTTTTATGTTTAAATTGTCACAGATTTAATAATGGGCTGCAAGAAAGACTTGCCATTAAATACCTCCTTTACTTTCCTCCTAGTTAACAAAACACTTATGTCTGCAGTGGATGCTGTAAGAATTGAATTAGTTATCTAGGATAATCTGTCCACATTAGCAAATGGTGTCCCACTAGGTCAATACAGAAATTAATTGTGGGATTCTTGTCAAATCCACATTGTTTCCTGGCGCAGTTGCAAGCCACTCAATTAGACACCTTTCAAGGCCTTTTGCTGGTCTAAATGTAGCTAATTGCTCCAGTTCTGGATGGGGATGATTCATCTCCCAGATGTCTCGGACCTCTCCACAGCTCTGCTCAGCTAATATCAATATATACATCCAGCCGACAGGATATTCTTGTGAACAGGATATTTTTACTCATGCCTCCCTTTTATATGATTAATCCCAAACAAGGAAGGTCTCCTGAATCACGCTCTTGACACGGCAGCTCCTTTAGGTCGGCTGGCTTCCCACACACGAGGGACTGGGCATGAATGCAGCCTCTTTGTCAGCACTCTCCAGGTGCAGCGCTATTCACACTTGAGCTTGACAGCATAACATAACAGTTTTTATTTGCCAGTCTCCTCTGTCAAGTATTCTTTTCTCTTCTGCCGCTTCCTCATTTGTCCATATATCAGTGGCAGGGCTGGCCAAATTGAAAATGAATGAAGCACAAAGAAAGACTGTAGTTTCCACAGTGACAGTCTATGGGAAAACAGTGCACGGTTTGGTTTTTTTTATGGAGTCCTCAAAGGTCACTGGTAGCACTTGTAGCTGCGAGTCCCAAAGGAAAAGACCAGAGCATCTGGTCCACTGGTTACCAGCTTTCAAGGAGAAATCCTCACAAGCTGCTGCTAAAGACCCATGCAGGGGAAGCGGGTGTGGAGATGAAAAATATAATAGCCTTGAAACCTCTTTCCCAACTCCCTTTGTATATGAGTAGATTCAGGAATACAGAAATGAGGGAGAGAGAGGCAGCTTGGTAACTCAGTCCCCATGGTGTAGGATGCAGCATTGTACGTGGGAGGTGCGTGCTTCCAGGCTTGGTGGGTGGCTGCAATATGAAACTTTAACTGGATCTAGCGCAGCACCTTTGGCTATATAAAACCCCAGTGAGGCTCCCTGCGAGAAACACTCACCTGCCATTAACACAACCAGCCACCGGATGTCTTCATTGCTCCATGCCAATACCCATGGAAAAGCATTTCCCCAGGAGTGGAAAATTAGGTCTCTTAAGGATGGCAATACACAAAATGACACCTGGAAGATAACAGCTCAGCTCACTCGAGTATCACATCTGTGCTTTAGTAGGAAGCCATGCACAGTGGTTAGAACATTAGCTTGACCAACAGATTTTTGTTCAACACAGCGCTGACTATCCCCAAGACCATCACTTACAAGACAGGTCATTGAGTTTCTCCATCAGCAAATTGGAGCACCAGTTATCTCCCGCTTGTGCAGGTGTCAAGAGAATGGCACGATGTCCAGGGAGCATTTTGTAATGCTGAGGTCCCTACTCCATAACTGCAGCAACCACTGTCAGGCACTTGCCTTGTCTGTGCCTCCCCCCCGCCGTGCCAGTTGAGTACGCAGGACCGCAACCACTACAAAGGAGCAGCACTGTCCACCCTTGAGAGCTGGTTCTCACCCAGCTCTGCACTTTTGCATCCAACTTCAGAAGAAAAAAGAAATGGGAGCAAAATGAAGTCGATTTCACTTATATATATCTACATAGAGAGCGACAGCCACTATAAGCAATAGCTGTAAGCTGGCGGTAGGCAGACGCCAGCACCAAGCTGGACAGCAGCACTGTGAACATGCAGAGAAGGAAGACAGCACCTACTGTCTCCCTTCAGGCCCCTGGAGCGTGTTTGTCAGTTGATTAATTTCTTTTGATTTCTTCTTTTTCCTCTGCTAGTAATCCCTCCTTTCATGGTTTTGCTTGTCAATCCTCTTTCTTGGTCCTCCTCCTTTTAACTAATGTTGTAATTCCGGATCACACTCCTATTACTGTCACCGATTCCCAGGAGTAGTGCTGGGCACAGAGCCCTGAAAAATTCCTCTATGCATCCCAACCACTATGTGAAACAGGAGAGAAAGTTTCTCTCAGCTGGCTGTTCATCCTTATCAACGCCAGCCTCAATGACAGCTTACACTTCCAGTCATTATTGCCAGGGCTGGGCTGGAGATGCTTCAAAACAGTTCACTGGGAGCCGCTACTATAGGCTGTGGTCCAGTATGCTCTTCTCTCCAACTTTACTGTCTTCGTTCCCCAGACATGTGCTGCCAGCTTGGCTGAGGCAGGTCTGGAAATTCCTTTTTCAACTCTGTACCAGTCAGGTTTGCTAGGGACATACTCAGGTAGGAAAAGCTCAAGTGATATAGCCCAAATACTAAACCTAAAGTAACACACAATTTCAGTAAAACACATTTTTGAGGTCTCACAAGGCCTCAGCATAGCATTATAAAGAAATTTATCTTTCTTATCAAAACTGTTCATGTGCTAACAACTGCATACTTGTTTAAGTGCTTTCATATGGTTGGGTCTAGGTCTGATATAGCAGCCGTCCAAAGCCCTACTGACGCAGAACTTTCTTGGTGATTCCACTATCCTTTGAATCAACTCTGCCTTTGGGGGAAATGTAAACTCTTACGGCATTAAAAACAACCTGCTTACAGTTTTCTGCTGTTATTGACTGGTATCTCAATTCCATTCACTCAGAAATGACAGCAACAGCAAAGTCCTCGTTATGTTTCTAATCTTTCCCATACGATTGTATGTAAGTTACCAGGATTGTTTTCTTGGTCCAACAAATAATTTAAGCAACTTAGAGACTTTTCTACAGTCAGCAGTCTAATAAATTTTTGCACTTTTAGTGAGGTGGTATGCCTGTTCCTGGCTAGCAGATGCACTATTTTCATTTCCAAAGTAGCTGAGGTCCCAGAGGCAGCACACACAGTGCTTGGGGTAATGTCTTCGGCAGGACTATCAAGCACCTTTGAAAACTTTCTCATCCAAAAAGTAAGCAAAGTCTTATTTTCCAGTGACGGCTCGATGGTAACCTCTTGAGAGGCCAACGACATGGTATTTTAAGTCTGAAATCATATTTGTTAATAACAGAATCATGTTATTTAGTATATTATTGCTCCACCGTTATCAAACAGCAAGTGGAAGTAACTTTGGTGTTACACTCCTTAACATGGACTGCAACAATTATTAGTAGAATTGATGGTACGGTGTCTCTTCATTTTTGTCTTCTAGATGTTTTTCTTTAATTATTTAACTTTTTCTGACTAACGATCATCTTATGATTGCTTTCTGTATCACACTGTCAGGCTTTCAGGCATTTTCTCCTGGTCTCCGTTTCAGATGGAATGTTTCCTGCGCTTTTTTTAAGCACTCCAGAAAATTAAGTAACAGTTGAATCTTTTGTTTCACTTTTAAAGAATAAAGCTAATGAAAAGTAGGTCAAGCTGAACCCTGTTTTCCCAAGCATTATTTTTGAAATCTGTTAGCACCTTGTTTCTCTATTCTTCTCTTAGCAGTGTTTACAAGCTCTCTAAGCACGTATTCACATGCCAATTATGCCAAACAGACCTACTTAGACATGAGAGACGAACCCCAAATTCGGGCAACTAGCTCTTCGGGGAAGCTATTTAAAAAACAAAACAAAACAAAACAAAAAACCAACACCCACCCCCCCAAAAAACCCGAACATCGCCCAGATCCACAAATTCACTTTTTTGGGGGGGCTTATTTCCAGGCTATGTCTTAGGCATTGAATAGGGACTAATGCAGGATACATACACAGAAGTTTATTATTCCACTGCTGCTCAGAGAATTTAATGCCAGAGAGAGCAATGCAACATATGTAAGGGGACAATCGCCCCTTATAGCAAAGTTTTGCAATTTAAGATGAAAAGTAGGTGTTCTGCTATGCTGACAATTGTAATCCTTGTTACAACAAGCAGTGGTACAAATCCCTCTTGACAGCAGCACCAGAGCTACGTCTAAGTACAGCGCTGTGTGATTCAGCTTTTGCATTCAGCTTGCCCATAACCAACAAGCTGTAGGTCTCAGCTGCATCTTTTTTAAAAGTACAACTACCTGTGGCACTGTGCACCCAAAAAGAGCCTAGCCCTTCTAGTCCAGCTTCTGCACAGCCTCATACAAAGCACAGCTCACTCAGAAGCACTCAAAATCGAAGCAGACAAGGCAATAGAGGTCTTACTCTAATAACTTCACAGATGCGAAAGTGAGGCACAGAGTAAGTAAATACATGGACTGATGAGTGAGTAAATACACGCTGCCCGTGGTACAGCATGAGTTTAGTGGTTTTTTACTTTTTATTACCTTTTTTTTTTTTAGCACTACAACTTTGCTTAGGCTGCCGTATGTGAGGAAACACTGATCTTTCCATTTGGTAACTTTGGTTTCAGGCACAGGATTTGGCAGACTGAGCCGCATCTCAGTGGCCAAATTGTGGTCCTTTAGTCACCAGCTGACCTAAGTTACTTCCCTGAGCAATCAGGGCTCTGGAAAGACATAGTTGCTGCCTAGTGAATACCAATGCAAAGCCATTTCAGGATCCAAGCCCTGAAAATGGCCTATCCCCACATCGCTATTAACCCTTTTGAGCATTCAGAACCTACACAGGGGCTTTGTGGCTTTGATTTGCACCTGTATTTAGATATAAGCCCTCAAGCAAAGACCCAAACATGCATCCTCTTTCATCTCTCCATGACATTTGATTTTCCACCTTGGAAAGTTTAAATTGAAAAACCATAAATCACAGCAACCCACGATGAAAACCTATTTCTGATGGCACAGAACCAGGCTAACACCTGAAAAGTTATGCCACTACAGAGAGACCAGACCACACCAGCAGCCTCAGTGGAATAATCCCTCTTTAGGAATAGAGGGAAGCTTTGAAACCAGTGTCAAGGAATACACTTCACCATGGAATTGGATATTTGGCCAAGCACCTGAACACTAAGCACTATAATGAATCCCTGTCCCCACAGATGGGCTGCGTAAGGTCCAGGGTTTGCTTGGAGAAACCACCTGCTGCCCTGAAGAGGCAGCTCATGGCTAGATCTTCACTATAGCCCCGAGAAAGCTGGAGGAGAACCTGAGATGGGGTAAATGGCTGTCTTGCGCATCACAACCTACACCATTCTATGATATCTGAAGCCAGTTGGCAGCATGGCTGTGTAACTCGCCTCAGTATAAGATAACATTCATATACTATATTCAGATACTCTTTTCCCCCCTGTAACTGAGCCAACACAGAGAACTGATCTGCAGCTGAAATTAAGTGTTGGTCTCAAACTTGTCCAGAGCACCTGCTGAGGGCTGACCCCCTGATTTTTTACAGTAAATAAAAGCATGCCTTGCCTCTGTATGGTTTGAAATGGGAGAAGCACCAAAAAAGCAAGTTAGAGAACTGCTACCCTAGCAGAAATCTCTAATGATATTTTCAGTCTGGTGAAAGGAGACCGAGCACAAATTGCTTGAGAATTTTGCCCAAAGCATAGAGCAAGGAAACAAGACTGCAAAAGCGAGAAAGTTTAAACAAACTCACTCCCACAGTACAGAAAGCCTGCCTAACTAAGGAGCTGGCTACAGCCTGCATTGCTTTTCAGCTGTAGGTCACTGGTTTGAATCCAACCCAAGTGGTAGGGACAGAGCCATTGACATCTGGCAGATGTCGAGTGGCTCCTGTGACATGAGCTATCACTGACAGCCCAGAGAACAGCACACAGGTAGAAACACCTCCAAAATCTCAGTCATCTGCCGTAATTTCATCTTTGCTGGGCATAGCGCTGGACTGAGATTGGGGTGCTTGGGGCTAGATTGGGGTCAGGATGAAGGTGCACTGAGAAACAGACACATGGAAGAAGTTCACACTATTGCAGTGTGCTAAACCTGCAACACGTCAAATGAAGCTGGAGATCTGGCACAGGCTCTACATGGTGGATCTGCATACAAAAATTAAGAAAAACTTTGATTTCTGCAGGAAGAAAAGGATCAAAAGAATGGATTTTTTGACATCATTAAATTGATAAGACACTCAAATAGCAGAACTACAGTATCAGATATATGATAATTCTTACTAACGTGGTTATTATTCAAGCCTTACAGGATATTTTCTTTATTCAACTGAGTTGGTGTTTCTTTTCCATTCTGTTGTAATTCTTTTTTTCTTTTATGAAATGTAATTACATTTCCACAAACGTCATGTCTACAGAGGGAGCATGCCAGAAACCTATTAGACTAGTACTTGTCTTGCTGCGGTGCCAGATGCAGTATGCATTGATTTTCTGAAGATCATGAGGTGTCTCATTTTGCCCAATTCTCTCTGTCTCAGTGAAGGCACACGTGTAGACATCAACACTGCCAGTTTATAAAGGTGTCAGTTCATAAGATCACCAAGTTTAGTTCACTTCCACCACAAGCAAGATGCAAGTCACCTACATTATTAGGCACCACTAGAAAATAGTATTAAAAGAATAAGAACTACTATTTCCACAGCAGATTACTCAGACCTGCTGCAGTCATCTGTAAGACAGGGCTGCACAAATATTAGAATACATAGTAAGAGTTTTCCCATTCCTGGATTCCTGTGGAACAAATCTGGAATTTTGCCGTGCCTTTTTCATTACAATGTTTTCGCTATCTTCTACCACCTGCCACATTAGTAAGCTACCAGAAATGAAAGACTAAGTCATCTTAGGGTAAACTTTGTTATTCTTTATTAATGCTCTATAAATCAGTCTTGTTATAAATCAGGGAATGTTCATTAATCAATTCTCAAAAAATATTTTATTTGGCTAAGAGTGTCAAATCGTGAAAGTAACAAAGAAAAAATTAAAACCATGTGCTAGAAGTGGGTTCATGACTGCATGCTTACGTCAACAAAGACTCATAACTGCACAAACAATTACCATATATCATGTTAACTTTCATTAAATAAAACCATGCTGAAAACCAGTAGTACAATCCTTATAAAACACACATGTTTTCTAATATATTTGTGTATGCAGGACAGCATTTTGCGCTCAGTTAACTGCAAACTTGGGTTGCATATGTGTAAATGCGGGTGGAATTTCTCCTGCTGGCTTTCCATACAGAGAAACACTAGAAAATACTGTCTGAAATCTCCGTCTCCAGTAGTTTGCTCTGTAGACAGAGCAATGTTATCCTCCTTTTAAGACAATCTTGCTGAGTGACTAAAACAGGGGACTGAAGATTCGGGATACGCAGAATTCACTCCTTGGCATGTCACTGCCTAGCTATTTAATCTTTGATAAGCCATTTACAGAATCACAGAATCACAGAATTATCAGAGTTGGAAGGGACCTCTAGAGATCATCTAGTCCAACTCTCCTGCTAAAGCAGGATTGCCTAGAGCACATTACTCAGGACTGCATCCAGGCGGGTCTTGAAAATCTCCAGGGAAGGGGACTCCACAACCTCCCTGGGCAGCCTGTTCCAGTGCTCTGTCACCCGAACCGTAAAGAACTGTTTCCGTGTATTTGAACGGAACTTCCTGTGTTCTAACTTGTGCCCATTGCCCCTCGTCCTGTCACTTGGAACCAATGAAAAGAGCCTGGCTCCATCCTTCTTCAACCCACCCTTTAGATACTTGTATGCCATAATAAGGTCTCCCCTCAGCCTTCTCTTCTCCAGGCTAAAGAGTCCCAGCTCTCTCAGCCTTTCCTCATAAGGGAGGTGCTCCAAGCCCTTAATCATCTTAGTTGCCCTTCGCTGGACTCGCTCCAGCAGTTCCCTGTCCCTCTTGAACTGGGGAGCCCAAAACTGGACACAGTATTCCAGTTGTGGCCTCACCAGTGCCGAGTAGAGGGGGAGAATGACCTCCCTCGACCTACTGGCCACACTCTTCCCTATGCAGCCCAGGATTCCATTGGCCTTTTTGGCGACAAGGGCACATTGCTGGGCCATGGATAATTTACTGTCTACCACAACCCCCAGATCCTTCTCCTCCAAGCTATCTCCCAGCAGGTCAGCCCCTAACCTGTACTGGTGCCTAGCATTCTTCCTCCCCAGGTGCAGGACCTTGCACTTGCTTTTGTTGAACCTCATTAGGTTCTTCTCTGCCCAGCTCTCCAGCCTGTCCAGGTCACGCTGGATGGCAGCACAGCCCTCTGGGGTGTCAGCCACCCCTCCCAGTTTGGTATCATCAGCAAACTTGCTGAGGATACACTCTGTCCCCTCATCCAGGTCATTAATGAATATATTAAACAAAATAGGACCAAGTATTGACCCCTGGGGGACACCACTGGTTACAGGCCTCCAACTAGACTCTGTGCCGCTGATCACAACCCTCTGAGTCCTGTCCCGCAGCCAACTCTAAATCCACCAGGTGGATTTAGAACAAAGTATTTAAACCTGGCTGAGACCAGATCATCAGTTAATGTGAACTCATGCGCTCATTAATTAAGATTATAGTCTCTTGACTGTATACTACCTGGAATCAACTGGAGTCTGGTTTCCTTAACATAAAGATAGGTAACACTATCTACTTTTAGGAGAAGTCAGTAATAAACAGCTGTGCCAACAACACAACAGAAATAAATCCTCATGGAGAAGGAACAAGTTAAACCAGCAAAATTACATACCAGTTCCCTGTGCAAAATAACTCTGCCAGAGTGTGATTTAATTGGTGTCACTATCTGTGAAAGCTCTTTCTAGAGCACCAGAACAGTATTTTTGAAAAAAGAAACCATCGTACTTGTCACATGTAAAAGTCTAAAGCAGATCTGACTCAGGAGCTGGGGCAACAGAAGAACATAGTCACTTCCCTAGATGACAGCAAACCACATGAACCACATAAGCTTCCCATTCCAGCCTGGGCCCATTTGTAGGTCAGTTTTCTTCTTTTTCCACATTTGTGTTTACTGATATTTGTATTACAGCAGTTCCTAGAGGTCCTAAGTGATAGTATGCTCTTACTGAACTAGGCATCATAAAAAATAAATACAACAAAATAAAAGAGTCAACAATTAAAACAGACACAACGGAGAAATATCTACATCATACTCATTTTGCTATATATGCTCGAAGACCAACATATTTGGCCCTCCTCTATCACATGCTGAAGTCAGTGAACACATACACCTGGAAAGAACGTAACTAATACAGGGCTAGATATATATAAAAAAAAAAAACAAAACAGTTGGAATTTTGGTAAGAAAGCCCAACCAGCTGATCCACTTGTGGATCATCCATGTGATAGCAAGCTGGGGTATTGTTGCTGGCTGCTGAGGTACACACAGCCTGATCATACAGTAGTGCAATTCTTTGCACTGTTCCTCTTGCTGGATACATCCTGGTCAGGACTCGTGTCCCTTCTAATATTTTCCAACTACAGTAAGCAGAAAAATGCATCTCTGGCCATTGGGGCTACATAGAACATAAAAGCAAGCCTTCACAAAAGGCTCAGAAGGCAGAGGGAAACAAAAAGAGCGACCCTCCCCAAATTATTACTTCTAGGGCATCTACACATTTTGTCAGCCAGTCTCTCAGGGCTGCTGGGGGCTGACCCACCATAGTGGAAAGCCTGAGGCTGATTCCGTAACACAGGCAAAACTCCCGCCAAAGCGGAAGGCACGGATACCCATGCATCGCCTGAGCCTGTGGACTGGCCTGGTTTTGCAAGTTTCTCATATTGAGGTTTCCACACACTAATGGTTATCAAATGGTCAGCTGTTTATTTTACAAAGGAAAGCCTACCCTGTGGAGCTGGTAGCTTAAGTATTTTAAACAAACATTATCTTCAAACTCTAAAATGGTGCATTTGCCAGGGTTTTTATACACATTCAGATGTGTAGGAAAAAAATAAAGAGGAAAGAGGATAATTTAAGCCTTGTCATTGACAGAACTTCATCTCTGAATTTTAGCGCCTGATGCTTATTAATCAGTTGTGGTCTGTCATGTTGGCAGAATAAAAAAATATTCCACCAGGATTTTAAGCAGAGAGAAGCACCGAGTATATCTATAGAATAAATTCTGGTTTGCTGCAGAAATTTCAGGTTGTGCAAAAACCTCTCTTGATCTACAGAAGGATGAGGTGTTCAGTGTTGGTGCAGGACTGAAAGCCCCTGACGTGCCATGAAAACAAATGCCTGCCCTCTTCCAGGCCTGGTGCACAGAGCACCCATTTGCTGATGAGCTGCGTTGATTTTGTGAAGTGTCCCATGAAATATGCCTTCAGAGCAGCAAAAAACCACCCTGAAAGCTACAGAACCTTCTTTGTGTCTTTGCTCTTCCCTTTGAACCGAGGCCTTAGCCATGAACACACACAGCAGGATGGAGGAAAGCCACAGTTATTCACTAGATCTTGCGGTCACTTCCCTCATTCACCTGGCTCTGTATCTGTATTCTGAAACTTCAGAGCCAAATTCACACCTTTTAATCACCTGGAACTCCACTGTACATCAGGCAGACTATTATGGCAGCAAAATGTTGGATTAGCACAACTACAGGTGGCTGATACAGATCTCCTTCGGGGGGGGGGGGGAGAAGAGAAGTCTTTTCTGGAAGTTTCAAGATAAAATAAGAAGCTGGTTCAAAAATAATTAAGTTCTACTTGGACTTTCCCTCCCTGCCTTTTTCACATTTTTTCTAAATTATCTAAATAGGGGTAGGAAAGGAAAATGAGGAAAATTCCAATAATTCCAATAAAAGGAGGAAAAAGCCAGATAATATAAACTCCAAGGGATGCTAAAAGCAGTCCATGTATAGGCAGCCTACAAAGTTTGGGCTTTCTAGCTGTCTCCGCTTGCTCATTCACAGAGCTGCCATCTGTGCAATTTTCTCCATGCACTTCAAGCACATACAGAGACTAGAGATGTTGAACTTTAGTTCCCTCCCTCCCCCCATGGAAAACTGGATTTTTAATTAGAGGAAAATGTCTGTTTTCCTTGAACATAGTAATTACATTCTTTCCCCTAGTCACAAAGTTCATTTGGAAAAGTTTTACCTGAATGATTTTCTTTGCCCAAACTGAAGGGGGGGAGATAAGTGAGGGCAAGGGGGAAGTTTTGGAATAAAGGGATGGATTTCCTGAAAATGTTGAGATAAGGAGTGTAGTAAAGTCTGCAAATTACGCTGCCAAATAAAATCAAATACACAAGTATGTGTGAAGTTGGTGAAAACTTCCCTCCCTCAGGAAGAGGTCGGTCCATGGGACAAGCGAGTCCACTCTTCTCCTCCCTGAACTCAGATGTAATTCTCCAGCTGATTCAAACAAGACCTTTTCTGTGCTGAACTGTGGGATAGTATCTAATGCAGACCTTCAATGATTTCGTATTTAGCCATATCACCCTTCCTGAAAGTAGCCTGAGTCACAAGCTGAGCCTCCGTTCTACAACCAAAAATCACCAAGTGCTTTCAATCCAGGAGCAAGAAGCTCAACTCAGCTCTGCTACTGCAAGTAGTAACCATTTCACAGGCTCCAGTGAGAGCAAAACCAGTCCCTCCAATGCCGTATGTTGTTGTACGTATGGCAAAGATAGGAGCAAAACGTTCAGTCCAGACCACTTAAACCAACAGACCTAGTCTGAATTGAACTTTTACTTAAGGCTAAAGTACTACAACAAGGACAAAAGAGGCTCATTTCTAAAAAAATCTAAAGCTACTTACAGCTTGGGCATGCTTCACCATAAACCAGGGCTGGTGCAGGTTTGTAAAATACAGAGGCAATTTTAATCCATTATCTCATATCTGAGGGGAAGCTGTCCCAGCGACGATCATCTGATGTTCCCAGCTATCAATCTTGTGACTTAGCCCTGTGCACAAATTAACTAGATTTATGTTTAACAGAGAATTCCATTAGTAGGGGGTCTTATTAATGTTTTTCTTACATGGCTCCTGAAACTTTCTGCATACATTCCACCACCCCCAATGAACGTGTTTTGGGAAGGTGACATTGCAGATATGGTCAGGACATAATAAGCCATAAGAGGTAAAAGAGAGGTGGGAGCTAGGAGAAAGGAAAAGAGGGAATTCAAGCAATTCAGAATGTAAGCCAAATACTCATTGAATCCAGCAGGCTTTGGATAAAACTTGTGCTAAGGTTAGATATGTGTCTCTGCACACTACGAGAAAAAGGGGCAGAACTGATCCTTTCTTTCTTCTTTATACCGACAGGAGAGGTAACATGACATGGGAAAAACAGGACTTAGCGCAAGCAAATGTATATGGAAGAACCTTTGAAAGACATTTGTGATAGGAAGAAAAATAGTATGGTCCTGCAAGAAGATAAAGAAACAGTGCAGGCAGCTTGGCTGGATTGGCTCAGCAATGAGGACTCAGTATAAAGAGTCAGCCAACAAAAGGGGAAGAAAAATGCATCCTTTGGTAGCTAAGCTCTTTGCTGGAGCCATCTGCCAGTGGCGCTGCCCTGAACGATGCTCTCTAAACCTCTCTGACCACCGTGTGCCCTGCAGTGCTGGGACCACAGAGCTGAACTTACACCCCTGCATCCCAACTCAGACCCCAGGGGGAAAGGAGGCAGACTGGCCCCTCTTAAGCTGTTTACTTATCGGCAAATATAATGAAATAATCTTCTGCGGCTAGTACCAGTTCTAGAAAACCTATCCTGAACATGCAGCAATGTTAGTGTCCCATTCCCCGGCCCCTCAAAAGAGGAAAATCCAACTGGAAAGAAACTTTAAATAAGGCCTAAAAGCATGGCAGCCTAGGATTGCTTCAGAAACATTCCTTTTCTCGCACCCAGGAAATGCTTTTATAAGAATACCAATTGTCAGCAACAAAAAAGTTCATGTTAACAATGGGAAAAGTTAGAGTTTTGACAGTTTTTCATTAAACTGCACCTAATTTTAAAAGGGAAAAAAATGGCCAGAGGCTATATTATGAGGGCAAATGTCCTCCCTACTAAAAAGAATGTTTATTTCAGGCAGAAGTCCTCAGAAATGAAATGAGTTTCATCTGACCTGCTCCGCTGTGCATACTGCTAAATCTTACCCATTCCATTTCCACCTGCACATGGGCTTTCCTTCCTCTTTCACACTCACCCCTCAGATGTGGAAATAATAAAGGAGAAATGAGACACCGCTATTGTTTTCTAAAACATACCAGCTTCTTCTGAATTTATTGTCAAGATCTATTTTTTGGCAGGGATAACAAGAAAGGTCAAACTGGAACACAGCTGCAGGTGTGCAGCTACAATCCGCACCGCTGCTTTGTGTGGTGATGAATGAAAACACGGGGTTTTTTTTAACTTTACCTAACAGTCCAGAGGATCTTTTATCTCTCCTTGAGGGACTTTGGAGGGGAGCTGCTCAGCTGCTACTCTATCAGATACATTTGGTCCTGCTGACTTCTGGGCTGGGAGGCTTTATATTACAGCTGATCCATACATCTGTTCTTTTCTCCTTTAGTTTTCATGCATCTTTGCACATGGTGTTGGAAAAGCAAATAAGAACAAACTAATCTGAAATCAAAACCAAGTCAGCACTGAAAGGAGACTAGAATAAGGATCTGTTCTTTTCATTACTACAAGAATACAGAGAAGCTCTCCATGTGAATGCAATGCTCAGCAGCAAACACAGTGCAAGTGCTGTGAGGTATGCAGAAATACTGACACTTTCACTCAAAAACCCCACTGATTTAGAACTCACACATTTTTCTTTAATCACGCATCCGAGCTGATATCTCACTTTAGGCCTTACAGATCCCATTTGTGAGTGGAGCAGAACCTGCACTGTGTATTTGGGAAATTTGTTATTTGGTATTTATGAGAGGAAGGACCTGAAACTCAGCAAGAAGGTCGGGCACAACTCTGCCGGCATTGCTGGGGGACAGCAGAGATCTAAGAAAACCTGGTTTCATTTGATTCCTTTTGTAACTACAGTAATACATATTTCCTTTCTCCTGTTGCATCTTAATGTCACCACTACACAAAGGTTCTTGAAACAACTCCCCTCCCAAGAGTTCCCACTGACACCAAAACAAGTGACTGTATCACAAGAATTCAGCTTTTGGGTGGGGAGAGAAAACACCCCCCAAGCTCTCCCAGAAAGCAACATAAACTTCTCCTGCCACGTTCTTGAGGTGGTGAATGGGACTGTACACTTAAGAAAATGTAGGCTATTTTATTAATTTGCTTCAACTGGAATACAAGTCAGAAAATTCAGATGTCTTTGTGTCTGCTTCAAAAGCCTGAAATTCAGACTGAACGCAACCAAGGGCACATCTGCACTGCTGGTGCACACATCATTGAGCTGGTTCTGCCAATGCCCAAACTACAAACTGCAGTAAGGCCAGCACAGTCACTTCTCGGGAGGATCAGCAACCCCAGCATGATGCTTAGGCAAACAAGAGGGCTTTGCCACTGACCTTGAGATGAAAATACTTATGGCTGCTCAGCTAATTGACTGACAGCTGAGGCAACACCATAGTGTTGTCTTTGACCACTGAAGTAATTAGATCCAGTACCTTAAAAAGCAAGTAATCCCTAACCAGCTTGGCAGCTCAACACCTTTTGATGAGGAGGATAACCAAGTCTCTTTTGCACATTTTACCCAGCATCTTGATTTCAGGTTCCAGCTCTGGAAAATCTTGCCCTTGAATCAAAATCTCATCCTGGAAATATTCCAAGTAGGTGTACCTCCAGCTTCCTTCTAGAAAAGCCAACCTGTAAGTATAAATACGCCGTCTCTGCCCTGACTATTACACAAGTGACTTCAACACAACTAGAAGTAGCATTGTCCAAAATATATACTAAATATATAAACACACAGACTGGACTGTGTTGTGTCTTTCCTACAAGTCCTACAATCATGGCAATTTTGTGAGTATTAGAAATAAGCTTTTAAGAGCTTCTAGGTTTCAGTACTCATCACTATGGTTTAAGCACAATTTTTTTCTCTTAGTTATTTAAATAACCCTTGTTCCTGAAGCATTAAAGTCCTCAGAAGCTACCACACCTTTTTTTTGTTTTGGGTGGGGAACTGAGGCACAGACTTGTGATTTGTCCAAGGCCATATAAAAAGATATTAATAGTGGAAATTTATGTCATGGCCAACATCTGGTGTAGATTATTTACAAATAAGTTGGCTCTCAGGAAAAAAAAAGTTTTTAAGTTTGTTTACAAAGTTGCTGCATGTTGTTTCCACTATTTTATTAAGAGCACATGGAGTCGTGCTTCCAAACAGCAGCATTAAAAAAAGACTAGGATTCACAGTGGATGAAATTCAACCTTTGGTTTTGATAAGCATCCAGAAGTTAGGATTAGCCAAACTTCTTTGGCCATCCAAGAATTTATAGTAAGACATTTATTATGGAAAGCTAGAGTACGAGAAACATGAACAGAAGTAAGCCATAGTCTTCCAGACAAACCCATCTACCATGTAAAGATGGCATGGGCTGCCAAGGCTCAACATACAGGACATCTTACAGAAGTGATAGGAAATCATCAGCTCATCAGCTGCGTGCACTGGAGTGAGAATGGAGCAGAGCATCCAGGTCAGCGGATGGTTTCCTTCGGGAAGCTGTCCTTGATAAGAACTCCAGTTACTATGGATTGCTGTCAGGCCTTGGTCAGCCTTTATCCACTGTTGCCTGTAAGACCTGACTTCTGTGCACAGTCATCAGGGACAGAGTGTAATGACTCTACATGGAGTAAACTCTTGGCATGTTGAAATTAGTGTCACCCCTGCTGACAGTGTCACATCTACCATAAAAATCATCCATTTGGACACCAAGAGCTTCGTACACTTGTACAGAACAGTATGTTACCGATATCTTGCCTCCAAAAGGCAGGAAGGAGTATGAAAAATGCCTAAGCAGTTTGATCTGAAGAATTCAAAGAAGGTCAAGTGTGCTTTATTACAGACCAGTTGTAAGCCGGTTTGCCTGACCGAAGATTTACATCTGGTAATGACACCTTCTGATGACGGCTGGGACAAAATGTTTTCTAAAAGTCCCCAGAATGGGTTGAATGAGAATACCCTGGAACTGGCAAAAATGCACTGTGTCCTAAATTAAAACATAACTATGAGCCTAAATAAAAAGATGTGGTTAGTGGCTGGCTGCTCATCACCACTTTGTTGGCTCAGCTTAGCTTACAGGTTATTAAAGAGAGAAGCTTTTCTTTCCTCTTGCACCCAGGAGCATGGCAGCAGCCTCAGATGAGTTCAGAGGAGCAGTTTTCAGTTTCAGAGGAACAGAGTTCAGTTTTCCCAACAGCGGCAGATTCCGTACACCTCACCCGCAGTACAACAGAACACCAGACAGGGCAGATGAGGATGTAGGATAAGGATTTGTCTTTTATACCTGCACTAAATTTTCCCTGTGAAATAGCCTAGCTTGTGGATATGACAGAAGGAGCCGAAAAACTATTAGCCTACCAAGGAGTGATTTCTAAGATGTCTGGCTCTGTTTCGCTTCCATTCATTGCATAGGCAAACCCCTCAAAAAAATCCAGCTGAGAATGTTCACTGATTACACTAGGTTAAGTTGCGTATTGTCATCTGAAGACACCGGCCAGGTTACAGAAGGAACAAAGGCAGTACGTCCAGTATTTAGGAATTCATCAAAAAATGCAGATTAAAAGAACAAGAGCACATCAAAAAAG